>NC_143135.1:90605000-91827500 GCF_059928025.1 Delphinapterus leucas | reverse complement strand
ACAACTAAATATACGAAACAACAGTTTTCCAGACAATAGACATCAGACAAGGAAGGACAGTGATCCCTTAGAGACAGGAAACAAATCAGGTGGGTCTTATGATTGCCCCAGCTTCCTGCCTGAGATGTAGGCCATAGCATGGTGGGTGGGGGGTTGGGTGGGTGAGAGACATCCCAAGGAGATCCCAGAGGCCTTCCTGAGTTGAGGAGGTAGAGCTTAGAGTCTGGGGAGGCCAAGGCAGCTAGAGTTCAAGGGCAGAGAGGAGACAGTGGCACTGAGAGCTCCCCAGACATCTGTACGGGTCCCCCTTCCAGTCTACCACTGAGCACTGACCAGAACATGCATGTGGAGAAACTACCCAATGCCCTTCCACTAAGCTGATGACTTGCAGGGGTGGTGAGGAGTTTAAGGAGGGATGAGGACAAGGGGTGGTGACTGGGTCTCACCTGAAAGGCTATTCAACAAGGTAATCTGTGAATGTTACCAGAACCGTGAGGCAGAGTCACGGTCTAGAGGTTCTGGGTTGTAACTGTTGAGATTCAAGAGGGTGATTGAGATGGTGAGACAAAGGGGCAGATAAACGGATGATGCTGGGCATCTTCCTTCAGGGTCCCTGGTGCTCTGCTTCTGGCTCTTTTGTAGGATCATGAGTGGTTCCTTTAAGGACTGCCCTGGGCTAAATATCTGGAAACTTCCAACTCTTATAATAATCTTCCCCATATCTTACACAGACCAATTTTCTAAGTAGTGGAGAGTTATTACTCTCCCAGCACCCCTCCCTTTTTTCTTCTGGTCAATTGCATCCCCCTCCTCCTACGACCTGGGGCCTGAATGGGGGTGGCCATCTTCTGACATGAACTCACAGAGAGTGGACTCTGGGTCTAGCTAAGCCGCTGTGTCAGCCCCAGACCAGAGTGACTCCTCAGGAGGTGGACACGTGGTCTAAGGCAGGCCAATCAGAGCTCTTTCTTGGAATTTTTTTTCACACAAGAACTGGGAGAAGAACTTCCTTCCTCTATGGTGGTAAACCTAGGATGATGGGATCTTAGAAATTGCAGGTGACCACATCCTCAAGGAAAATGCTGTTAGTGATTAGAAAGAAAAGATGACACAGAAAGAAGTAGAAATGATAAATGGAGTGAGAAAGACCTTTAGGGATTTAAGTTATTAGGTTTGGGCATTCCTGATGCCGTCATTATGTGAGACAACAAATTCCCCATTTTGCTAAACTAATTCAAACTGGCTTTCTTTTATCTGCATCAAAAGAAGATATAAGGAATACACTGTGATTTCTTATATCTAATTTCTGAAGTAAGAGAAAATACATTTAGTCTTGTTCCCCATGACACTTCTTTAGATATTTGAAAATTAGTATTACATCATTCCTAAAGTATGTAATTTTTTCCAAGAAAAATATTCCAGTTCTTTCAACTAGTCCTAATATTCCATGGTTTCCAGGCCCCTCCCTATGCTGGTTACTCTACTTGGGGTATTTTCTAGTTGCCTGTGATTATCCTGAAATATGTAAACCTAATAAGTAAGGTGCCCCCAACTTTGTCCTATCAGTGACTGGCCCACACTCTGGGTGCAAATTCTTCTGTTAAGACAACCTAAGGGAAAGTCAATATTTTAGGCAACTCCATTATTCTTGGCTAAATTGAGATTGTGTTTATTCTGAATCTCCAGTTTTCACATGAATTCTGCAGAGACAGATATCCCCAACCCCACAATTTTTGGACTATCTTTTTGAACGGTGAAGGAGGGGAAATGCATTTTAGATACCAGCCGATTAATTATCTTGTTAGAAGTGCTGAGACTATATTTTACACTGATACTCAAAATTTCCAGCTCTTATCTCCAGCATCAGGTGATTACCTGAGTTGACTTCAAGCTAAAATGCAAGGATAAATTTCAATTTTGATTCAATCAACTGCACATAAAAAATTAAAATCTACCAAATCCCTATTGTGTGTAGTAAGTACCCATGCCATCTATTTATCAGCTTTATGTGAAGTCTTCTACAAATTCCCCAGGCAGGGCTGATTGTGCTTACCTCTGCATTTCCATACCATTTGGACTATGCTTCTCACAGAAGAAATAACTGCGTTACAATTATGAGTTTATATTCTACTGAGTGGTTCATCCCCGGAGAGTAAGGACTGTGTCTTATCCAACTTTTTGTGCATATTAAAGTTGCATTCATTTTCCAAACATTCACTCATTCCACAAATATTTATTGAGCAATTACTATGTACCAATGTTCTCTGTGTTGAGAATCCAGTGGTTAAAAAAACTGATGTGGTCTCTACCCTCATGGAGAAGACAGGCAATAAACAAGCAAGGAACAAATCCAGAAAGTAGTTAAATACTATGAGGGAAAGGTAATAAAATGGTGGGTAAGCAAGTACAAACCTACCTAAGAATTTCAGGAAGGCTTCTAAGAGGAGGTCAAATTTATGTTGAGACATGAAGTTCAAAGAAGGAACAATATTGGGGACTTCCCTGATGGCGCAGTGGTTAAGAATCTGCCTGCCAATGCAGGGTCACGGGTTCAAGCCCTGGTCCAGGAAGGTCCCACATGCCGCAGAGCAGCTAAGCCTGTGTGCCACAACTACTGAGCCTGCGCCCTAGAGCCCATGCTCCACAACAAGAGAAGCCACAACAATGAGATGCATATGCACCACAACGAAGAGTAGCCCCCGCTCGAAGCAACTAGAGAAAGCCCGTGTGCAGCAATGAAGACCCAGTGCAGCCAAAAAATAAATAAATTTATTATTTTTTTAAAAAAAGGAACAATCTTGGGAAAAGTATCACGGTCAGAGGAAACGGGAAGCATAAAGTCTCCAGGATGAGAAAGAGCTTGGCTTGTTCCTTACGTGAAGAACTTGAAGAAGTCCGGTGATTACAGATAGACCTGAGGGCATGAGGGGACTTCAGAGAGACAATGCACTTATAGGACATGAGAAGGAATTTGGAGTTTATTGTCAGAGAAATGGGAGGCCACTGATAGGTTTGAAGTAGGAGAATGACATGATCCTGTTTATGGTTTTAAAATTGTTTTCTTGTCCAGGGTACAGATGAGTTTGGAGGGAAGTGAGTATAGAGCAAAAGACCCCAACGAGGCCATTGGAATCGTCCATGGAAAGGGTGATTATAGCCTAGACCATGGGAGTGGAAGTGAAAGTGGGGAGAAAACATGGATTTTGGATATATTTTAGAACAAGAAATCATGAGATTTGCTACTAAGCTGAATTATGTGGATGAGGAAGAGGAAGGAATCAAGGTGATGTTCATGTTTTGGGCTTAAGTAAATGCATGGCTGGAGGTGCTATTTAGTAATATGGGTTCAAATGGAAAAGGGACAGTCATGGTGGAGAGAGGTAAGAATTCTATTTTGGATGCATTAAGTTTGAGGTGCCTGTGAGGTAAGTCACAGGAGGAGAGGTTGAGTAGGCAGTAGGGTATCTGAGTCTGTAGCTGAAAGGAGAGATATAAATTTTGGAGTCATCAGCATATAGATGTTATTTAGAGCCAAGGAAATGAATGAGATTCCATGGGGGAAAGACCCCATCAATGTTTATTGAGCGACTCAACGGATGCCGGGAGAGGGCTGGAGGCTGGTGATTCCCTAACTGAATGAAGAGTCGGCTTGGCAGTGGGGATGGAGGGGAAGATGAGCATGGTTTGGATTGGTGAGTTGGAGGTGCCGGATCCTCACTCAGTCAGAGATTTCCAGCAGGTGTTCACACGTGTGTGCGTGTGCTTTGGGGAGAATCACAGCTAAAGAGAAACACGTAGGATTCATGGGCGCCTTGGGAGGTTGTGCTGTTGGAGTGAATAAGATGGCTGGGAAGGTCGTATAGAGCGGGAAGAGAGGAGCATTACTGATGGAAGCCCAGTGGCCACAGCGTTCAAGGTGGGCAGAGGAGAAGGGAGCCTTTGAGGAGGAATGGCCAGAGATGGGGGGCGGAGCAGCTGTGACAGCATTGGGTAGAACCAGGTCAGAAAGAGTTCACTGTCAACAGCACCAATTGCTATAGAGTGGGGCTAAGGTCACTGGATTTGGCAAATTCAAGCTGACCTTTCAGAGAGCAGTCTCAGAAGAATGGAGGCAGCATCTTCCTGAACAGTGAATGAGAGATGGGCTGGAGGAAATGGTGGCTTATTCCTTCAGGAGGCTTACTAGAGACAGGAAAATGTCATTTGAGGGAAAGGTGGTCTCAGAAAAGATGTTCTTTAGTATGAAGGAGTAAAGAGCTACTAACCTCTATTGACTGAGGATCCGTGTAGTAGGAAGAACGTCATTGTTGCACTAACAGCTGGCACCAGACTTCCTCACAGGGAAAGGACTGACTTTATTCAGGAAAGTTCTTTGACAGCGTGTTTTGGATGAGAAAGATAAAGTTCCAAGCACTGGTATGGAAAGATAAAGCAAACTAAGGAAATAAGCAAACTGCTCTGTGTAAGGAAAAGAACACAAATTCGGGGTCTGGGATGGGCAGAAAGAGGGAAGAAGGAGGGTGATGAAAGGGAAAAGGAGGGAGGGGAGAGACGAGATGGCAGAAGCTGAAGTGTGCAGAAAGCTGGCCAGTGAGGAAACCTTGGAGCAACCCTTGGGGAGGGTTGAAGGACATTTAAAAATAGGAGTGGTATCATAATCACTTAAAATTGTTTGGGGTACCACCATGCAAACGCTCTCTGCTCCCTCGCATTTCAATCAAAACCCACTGCACCCACAGACTCAGAGTAAGAGGGTTTGGGGGAATGAAGGAATCAGGGTGGTGTCCACTATGAGTTTGCTTGGAGGATGAGTCCCAAATTGAACAAGCTCAGAGGTGACTGGGAGAAGCGTAAATGCCTCCTCCAAGCATCTTTGGAAAGATTGGGTTTTCTCCTACAAGTGGGACTGGGGGTGCAGGCCAATTTCATTTGAATCTCGGAGGACAGGGTTGACTCCCACTGACATCAGTGTATGCATACTCTGGGCAAGACACGGTCTGCTAAAGACTTTCATAGTTATTTATTTTTCAGAACGACCCTGAAAGGTAAATATTAGAGTATTAGCTCCTATTTTTCACATGAGCAAAGTGTGACTCATAGAGGTTAAGTAAATTGTCCAAGGTCACACAGAGTTTATTAGTGAAGGGATGATTGCAATTCAGATCTCTCTGACTCTGACGCTCTTTTTATGTCACCAAACTGACTGTACCTGTGACCTGGGCTGATGAGAGGCAGGTAGAAAGACTGAAAACATTAATAGGTTGAACAAGACAAGAAATAGAGAAAGAGGGGGGAGCTCTATGACGGAGGGAGGAGGTGGTTGATTAAGTGAAGTGATTCCCCTATCCCTCTCTACCCCTACCTTCCTTCCATCTGCTCAGGAGATTCTGAGACTGGCACCACGCTGCTGGGCAAAAAATGAGAGCAATTAGAGGCCTCTCCTCCCCTGTTTAATTTTGGATGCTTAGCCCCTTTATAGAGTAGTTACTTTCTATTTGGCTGAGCAGATATGAGCTATGTTAATTCTCTAATTGGGCCGACCACCCTGGGTGCTTGATAAGCATTTGGTGCCAAACAGAGTTGTTCCAACTGAAATAGCCTCTCCTTAAAGCTATCCGTGCCCATGCGTAGGCCCTTAGGCCTTTACATGCTTCAAATAAGCTTAAACTGCACACTTAATATTTCTCAGCAGGAACCCAGGCTCCCATAGCACTTTGTTTTTGCTGAGGATTACTCTAGGTTATGCTCTGGCTTACTTATGCTAAATGATAATTCCCCCGTGCCCGGACGTGAAAACATGGCCTCGATTCATAAATCTGCTGCTTCTTGGTCTCCGCTACCGTCTGTAGGCCCTTAGTAATCATCGATGTGATGTTTGCTTTGCTTGTGAGTGTTTGGAAATGGCAATGCATGTGTGTGCTGGAGAGAACTCTGGGTTGTGAGTTGGAAAACCTGGCTGGTAGTCCAGGTTTCCACTAAAGAGCCAGCCAAGGCATTTGCTTTCCTAGTCCTCAGTTTTCTCATATTCAGTGAGGGGTTTGGGCTAGATGGGGAGAGCAAACATGTCACCTCCTCGTCCTAAGTCCATGGCAGACAAGACTGGTCTCCTGCCTCAGGAGCCAAGCTCATCACAGGGCTCTAGGCAGCCATTATTAGTAGATTAGGTGTAACACCATGGGTCATCATCATTTTTTCCATTCAAAGAAGAAATGGCCCACTCTGAGGGTTGGGAGTTGTTCCCAGCCTCAAGGAAGGGCTGCATCTAACCTGTCCCAGACATAAAGGACTCTGTCAGCATCTTAATTTCATCCAGGATCCTATCATTTTCTTTAATAACCTCTATGGCCTTTTAGTAGTCCTTCCTGTTGGGTATTTCTTTGGCTTCAGTCTTTACACTGTCCTGTTAAAATGTTAGCCTGTGTCTCCATTTTTTGTTCTTTAGTAGGATAGAAGAATATTAGGTTTTATAATTTCAAATCACCAACTGATGGCTGTTAAGAAGAGCCAACATTTATTGAGGGCTATGTACCTGTCACTGTGTTGGGTGCCTTACATACCTTAGCTCCTTTATGCACAAGGTCACAGCTGGGCTACCAGTGACCTTGGGGTTGATGGTCTCTATCATATACCCTATTCGGCTGGCAAACTCCCTTGCCTCTATAATTGAATTGCTGAGAATTCCAAGGGGAAATCCCATACCAGTGTCAATCTTAGCTCTGTACCGCAGCTACATTTTGGCCAATGATTTTGTCATTGGCAGCTTTCATTCTTACCCCTCCCTACCCTCATCCTCTTCTCTAGTCTCAAGAATCCTTCCAGTCTTCTTCCTTCACACTCTAAGCAGATGTTTTCATCATGATTTCATTTTAAAAGTTAGAAAATTGAAGTGATAGAGCATTATCTCTCAGATGTCCTCACTTCAGCTTTATGCTCTAGGATCTTTCTTCTTGGACATGGTTAACTCCCTACCATCTCTTGATCCCATTCTCCTCCATCAACCTGGGACTTCACTCCCTTGTTCTTTCTCTCTCCACCAACTTCCTTCTCCTTGCCCTTCTCTTCATCCTTTAAAGAGACCCAGATTTCTCAAATCCTAAACAACTCTCCCTTGATCCCGGGTCCTTTGTATTTTTTTTCCCTCTCTAGACAACTTGCTTGCAAGAATAACCTACTACACCTGTTTTCATACCTTGTATTCACTCCATTCATTGGGACCTGACTTAACGTCTCTCCCTCCCCCTATCTCGTGACCTCACTGGTCTGTCAAAGGTCAGTGAGGGACTACATATTACTAAACCAGGTGACGTTTTCAGTTCTTTTGCTAGACTTTTCTGTATCGTTAAATGTAATAACCACTCTCCTTCCTGAAATTCTCTGCTCCCTTATTTATTTTAAACATCTTTATTGGAGTATAATTACTTTACAATGGTGTGTTAGTTTCTGCTTTATAACAAAGTGAATCAGTTATACATATACATATGTCCCCATATCTCTTCCCTCTTGCGTCTCCCTCCCTCCCACCCTCCGTATCCCATCCCTCTAGGTGGTCACAAAGCACCGAGCTGATCTCCCTGTGCTATGCGGCTGCTTTCCACTAGCTATCTATTTTATGTTTCGTAGGGTATATATATATGTCCATGCCACTCTCTCACTTCGTCCCAGCTTACCCTTCCCCCTCCCCATAACCTCAAGTCCATTCTCTAGTAGGTCTGCGTCTTTATTCCCATCTTGCCCCAGGTTCTTCATGACCATTTTTTTTTTGATTCCATATATATGTGTTAGCATATGGTAATTGTTTTCTCTTTCTGACTTACTTCACTCTGTATGTATGACAGACTCTAAGTCCATCCACCCCACTACAAATAACTCAATTTCATTTCTTTTTATGGCTGAGTAATATTCCATTGTATATATGTGCCACATCTTCTCTATCCATTCATCTGTTGACGGACACTTAGGTTGCTTCCATGTCCTGGCTATTGTAAATAGAGCTGCAATGAACATCTTGGTACATGACTCTTTTTGAATTATGGTTTTCTCAGGGTATATGCCCAGTAGTGGGATGGCTGGGTCGTATGGTAGTTCTACTTTTAGTTTTTTAAGGAAGCACCATACCGTTCTCCATAGTGGCTGTATCAATTTACATTCCCACCAACAGTGCAAGAGGGTTCCCTTTTCTCCACACCCTCTCCAGCATTTATTGTTTCTAGATTTTTTGATGATGGCCATTCTGACTGGTGTGAGATGATATCTCATTGTAGTTTTGATTTGAATTTCTCTAATGATTAAGGATGTTGAGCATTCTTTCATGTGTTTGTTGGAAATTTGTATATCTTCTTTGGAGAAATGTCTGTTTAGGTCTCCTGCCCATTTTTGGATTGGGTTGTTTGTTTTATGGATATTAAGCTGCATGAGCTATTTGTAAATTTTGGAGATTAATCCTTTGTCAGTTGCTTCATTTGCAAATATTTTCTCCCATTCTGAGGGTTGTCTTTTCTTCTTGTTTATGGTTTCCTTTGCTGTGCAAAAGGTCTTAAGTTTCATTAGGTCCCATTTGTTTATTTTTGTTTTTATTTCCATTTCTTTAGGAGGTGGGTCAAAAAGGATCTTGCTGTGATTTATGTCATAGAGTGTCCTGCCTATGTTTTTCTCTAAGAGTTTGATAGTGTCTGGCCTTAAATTAAGGTCTCTAATCCATTTTGAGTTTATTTTTGTGTATGGTGTTAGGGAGTGTTGTAATTTCATTCTTTTACATGTAGCTGTCCAGTTTTCCCAGCACCACTTATTGAAGAGGCTCTCTTTTCTTCACTGTATATTCTTGCCTTCTTTATCAAAAATAAGGTGACCATATGTGCATGGGTTTATCTCTAGGCTTTCTATCCTGTTCCATTGATCTATATTTCTGTTTTTGTGCCAGTACCATACTGTCTTGATTACTGTAACTTTGTAGTATAGTCTGAAGTCAGGGAGCCTGATTCTCCAGCACTGTTTTTCTTTCTCAAGATTGCTTTGGCTATTCGGGGTCTTTTGTGTTTCCATACAAATTGTGAAATTTTTTGTTCTAGCTCTGTGAAAAATGCCACTGGTAGTTTGACAGGGATTGCATTGAATCTGTAGATAGCTTTGGGTAGTATACTCATTTTCACAATGTTGATTCTTCCAATCCAAGAACACAGTTTATCTCTCCATCTATTTGTATCATCTTTAATTTCTTTCATCGATGTCTTATAATTTTCTGTATAGAGGTCTTTTGTCTCCTTAGGTAGGTTTATTCCTAGATATTTTATTCTTTTTGTTGCAGTGGTAAATGGCAGTGTTTTCAGATTTTTCATCATAAGTGTATAGGAATGCAAGAAATTTCTGTGCATTAATTTTGTATCCTGCTACTTTAGCAAATTCATTGATTAGCACTAGTAGTTTTCTGGTAGCATCTTTAGGATTCTCTATGTATAGTATCATGTCATCTGCAAACAGTGACAGCTTTACTTCTTCCTTTCTGATTTGGATTGCTTTTATTTCTTCTTCTTCTCTGATTGCTGAGGGTAAAACTTCCAAAACTATGTTGAATAATAGTGGTGAGAGTGGGCAACCTTGTCTTCTTCCTGATCTTAGTGGAAATGGTTTCATTTTTTGACCATTGAGGACGATGTTGGCTGTGGGTTGGTCATATATGGCCTTTATTATGTTGAGACAAGTTCCCTTTATGCCTACTTTCTGGAGGGTTTTTATCATAACTGGGTGTTGAATTTTGTCAAAAGCTTTCTCTGCATCTATTGAGATGATCATATGGTTTTTCTCCTTCAATTTGTTAATATGGTGTATCACACTGATTGATTTGCATATATTGAAGAATCCTTGCATTCCTGGGATAAACCCCACTTGATCATGGTGTATGATCCTTTTAATATGCTGTTGGATTCTGTTTGCTAGTATTTTGTTGAGGATTTTGGCATCTATGTTCATCAGTGATATTGGCCTGTAGTTTTCTTTCTTTGTGACATCTTTGTCTGGTTTTGGTGTCAGGGTGATGGTGGCCTTGTAGAATGAACTGAAGAGTGTCCCTCCCTCAGGTATATTTTGGAAGAGTTTGAGAAGGATAGGTGTTAGCTCTTCTCTAAATGTCTGATAGAATTCGCCTGTGAAGCCATCTGGTCCTGGAATTTTGTTTGTTGGAAGATTTTTCATCACAGTTTCAATTTCAGTGGTTGTGATTGGTCTGTTCATATTTTCTATTTCTTCCTGGTTCAGTCTCGGAAGGTTGTGCATTTCTAAGAATTTGTCTATTTCTTCCAGGTTGTCCATTTTATTGGCATACAGTTGCTTGTAGTAATCTCTCATGATCCTTTGTATTTCTGCAGTGTCAGTTGTCACTTCTCCCTTTTCATTTCTAATTCTATTGATTTGAGTCTTCTCCCTTTTTTTCTTGATGAGTCTGGCTAATGGTTTATCAATTTTGTTTATCTTCTCAAAGAACCAGCTTTTAGGTTTATTGATTGTTGCTATTGTTTCCTTCATTTCTTTTCATTTATTTCTGATATGATCTCTATGATTTCTTTCCTTCTGCTAACTTTGGGGGTTTTTTTGCTCTTCTTTCTCTTATTGCTTTAGGTGTAAGATTAGGTTGTTTATTTGTGATGTTTCTTGTTTCTTAAGGTAGGATTGTATTGCTATAATCTTCCCTCTTAGAACTGCTTTTGCTGCATCCCATAGGTTTTGGGTCATCGTGTTTTCATTGTCATTTGTTTCTAGGTATTTTTTGATTTCTTCTGACTTCTTCAGTGATCTCTTAGTTACTAAGTAGTGTATTGTTTAGCCTCCATGTGTTTGTATTTTTTATAGATTTTTTCCTGTAACTGATATCTAGTCTCATAGCATTGTGGTCAGAAAAGATACTTGATATGATTTCAATTTTCTTAAATTTACGAGGGCTTTACTTGGGATCCAAGATTTTTTTTTTTTTTTTGCTGTACATGAGCCTCTCACTCTTGTGGCATCTCCCGTTATGGAGCACAGGCTATGGACACACAGGCTCAGCGGCCATGGCTCACGGGCCTAGCCACTCTGCAGCATGTGGGATCTTCCTGGACCAGGGCACGAACCCATGTCCCCTGCATCGGCAGGCGGACTCTCAACCACTACACCACCAGGGAAGCCCGTGACCCAAGATTTGATCTATCCTGGAGAATGTTCCATGAGCTCTTGAGAAGAATGTGTATTCTGTTGTTTTTGGATGGAATGTCCTATAAATATCAATTAAGTCCATCTTGCTTAATGTATCATTTAAAGCTTGTGTTTCCTTATTTATTTTCATTTTGGATGATCTTTTCATTGGTGAGATTGGAGTTTTAAAGTCCCCTACTATGATTGTGTTACTGTCGATTTCCCCTTTTATGGCTGTTAGTATTTGCCTTATGTATTGAGGTGCTCCTATGTTGTGTGCATAAATATTTACAATTGTTATATTTTCCTGGATTGATCCCTTGATCATTATGTAATGTCCTTGTTTGTCTCTTGTTACAGTCTTTGTTTTAAAGTCTATTTTGTCTGATATGAGAATTGCTACTCCAGCTTTCTTTTGATTTCTATTTGCATGGAATATCTTTTTCCATCCCATCACTTTCAGTCTGTATGTGTCCCTAGGTCTGAAGTGGGTCTCTTATAGACAGCATATATACGGGTCTTGTTTTTGTATCCATCCAGCCAGTCTATGTCTTTCGGTTGGAGCATTTAATCCATTTACATTTAAGGTAATTATTGATATGTATGTTCCTATTCCCATTTTCTTAATTGTTTTGGGTTTGTTATTGTAGGTCTTTTTCTTCTCTTGTGTTTCCTGCCTAGAGAAGTTCCTTTATCATTCCTTGTAAAGCTGGTTTTGTGGTGCTGAGTTCTCTTAGCTTTTGCTTGTCTGTAAAGGTTTTAATTTCTCTGTCAAATCTGAATGAGATCCTTGCTGGGTAGAGTAATCTTGGTTGTAGGTTTTTCTCCTTCATCACTTTAAATATGTCTGCCACTCCCTTCTGGCTTACAGAGTTTCTGCTGAAAGATCAGTTGTTAACCTTATGGGGATTCCCTAGTGTGTTATTTGTTGTTTTTCCCTTGCTGCTTTTAATATTTTTTCTTTGTATTTAATTTTTGATAGTTTGAGTAATATGTGTCTTGGTGTGATTATCCTTGGATTTATCCTGTATGGGACTCTCTGTGCTTCCTGGACTTGATTATGTATTTCGTTTCCCATATTAGGGAAGTTTTCAACTATAATCTCTTCAAATATTTTGTCAGTCCCTTTCTTTTTCTGGTCTTCTTCTGGGACCCCTATAATTCGAATGTTGGTGCATTTAATATTGTCCCAGAGTTCTCTGAGACTGTCCTCAATTCTTTTCATTCTTTTTTCTTTCTTCTCTCTGCAGTAGTTATTTCCACTATTTCATCTTCCAGGTCACTTATCCGTTCTTCTGCCTCAGTTATTCTGCTATTGATTCCTTCTAGAGAATTTTAAATTTCATTTATTGTGTTGTTCATCACTGTTTGTTTGTTCTTTAGTTCTTCTAGGTCCTTGTTAAATGTTTCTTATATTTTCTCCATTCTATTTCCAAGATTTTGTATCATCTTTACTATCATTATTCTGAATTATTTTTCAGGTAGACTGCCTATTTCCTCTTCATTTGTTTGGTCTGGTGTGTTTTGCCTTGCTCCTTCATCTGCTGTGTGTTTCTCTGTCTTCTCATTTTGCTTAACTTACTGTGTTTGGGGTCTCCTTTTCACAGGCTGCAGGTTTGTAGTTCCTGTTGTTTTTGGTGTCTGTCCCTAGTGGCTAAGGTTGGTTCAGTGTGTTGTGTAGGCTTCCTGGTAGAGGGTACTAGTGCCTGTGTTCTGGTGGATGAGGCTGGATCTTGTCTTTCTGGCAGGCAGGTCCACGTCTGGTGGTGTGTTTTGGGGTGTCTGTGGCCTTATTATGATTTTAGGCAGCCTCTCTGCTAATGGATCGGGTTGTGTTCCTGTCTTGTTAGTCATTTGGCATAGGGTGTCCAGCACTGTAGCTTGCTGGTCGTTGAGTGGAGCTGGGTCTTGGCATTGAGATGAAGATCTCTGGGAGATTATTGCTGTTTGAGATTATGTGGAGCTGGGTGGTCTCTTGTGGACCAGTGCCCTGAACTTGGCTCTCCCACCTCAGAGGCACAGCCTTGATGCCTGGCTGGAGCACCAAGAGCCTGTCATCCACACAGCTCAGAATAAAAGGGAGAAAAAAAAGAAAGAAAGAAAGAAGAAGACAAAATAAAATAAAGTTATTAAAATAAAAAATAATTATTAAAAATACTAAGTAATTAAAAAAAGAAAGAAAGAAAGAATGAAGAGAGTAACCAAACCAAAAAACAAATCTACCAATGATAACAAGTGCTAAAGACTATACTAAAAAAAAAAAAGGACAGACAGAACCCTAAGACAAATGGTAAAAGCAAAGCTATACAGACAAAATCACATACAGAACCATACACATGGACATTCACAAAAAGAGAAAAAAGGAAAAAAACAAACAAATATATATATTTGTTTTTTATGTATATTCCCTACCTGAATTATTTTTCACGTAGACCAAAAAAGAATTTTCTCTATTCTATTTCCAAAATTTTGGATCATCTTTACTATGATTATTCTGAATTATTTTTCAGGTAGACTGCCTATTTCCTCTTCATTTGTTTGGTCTGGTGTGTTTTGCCTTGATATATATATCATTATATATTATTATATATCATTATATCATATATATCATTATATCATTGATATATATATCATTGCTCCCAAAGTCCACCTCCTCAATTTGGGATGATTCGTTGTCCGTTCAGGTATTCCACAGATGCACGGTATATCACGTTGATTGTGGAGGTTTAATCCACTGCTCTTGAGGTTTCTGGGGGGGATTTCACTTTCTCTTCTTTGTTTGCACAGCTCCTGGGGTGCAGCTTTGGATTTGGACCCGCCTCTGCATGTAGGTTGCCTGAGGGCGTCTGTTCTTTGCTCAGACAGGACGGGGTTAAAGGAGCAGCTGATTCGGGGGCTCTGGCTCACTCAGGCTGGGGGGAGGGAGGGGTACAGATGTGGGGCAAGCCTGTGGCGGCTGAGGCCAGCATGACGTTGCACGAGCCTGAGGCGCGCCGTGTGTTCTCCCTGGGAAGTTGTCCCTGGATCATGGGACCCTGGCAGTGGCAGGCTGCACAGGCTCCCGGGAGGGGAGGTGTGGATAGTGACCTGTGCTCGCACACAGGCTTCTTGGTGGCGGCAGCAGCAGCCTTAGCGTCTCATACCCGTCTCTGTGGTCTGCGCTGATAGCCGCGGCTCACGCCCGTCTCTGGAGCTCCTTTAAGCGGTGCTCTGAATCCCCTCTCCTCGAGCACCAGGAAACAAAGAGGGAAGAAAAAGTCTCTTGCCTCTTTGGCAGGTCCAGACTCTTCCCCGGACTCCCTCTTGGCTAGCTGTGGTGCACTAACCCCTTCAGGCTGTGTTCACGCCGCCAACCTCAGTCCTCTCCCTGCGTTCCGACTGAAGCCCGAGCCTCAGCTCCCAGCCCCTGCCCGCCCCGGCGGGGGACCAGACAAGCCTCTCAGGCTGGTGAGTGCCGGTCGGCACCGATTCTCTGTGCGGGAATCTCTCCACTTTGCCCTCCACACCCCTGTTGTTGTGCTCCGCGGCTCCGAAGCTTTCCCCCTCTGCCACACGTAGTCTCTGCCTGCGAAGGGGCTTCCTAGTGTGTGGAAACCTCTCCTCCTTCACAGCTCCCTCCCACTGGTGCAGGTCCCGTCCCTATCCTTTTGTCTCTGTTTTTTCTTTTTTCTTTTGCCCTACCCCGGTACATGGGGAGTTTCTTGCCTTTTGGGAGGTCTGAGGTCTTCTGCCAGCGTTCAGTAGGTGTTCTGTAGGAGTTGTTCCACGTGTAGATGTATTTCTGACGTATTTGTGGGGAGGAAGGTGATCTCCGCATCTTCCGCCATCTTGCAGCTCCTCCCCCCCTTATATTTTTATGGTTCCATTTTTATCTGGATTCTTCTCCTACCTCTTAGATATTTTTTATGGGCAACTTTCCAGCTTCTCCTTCCTGCTTGCCCTTCAAATATAGGTGTGCTCTCCACCTGCCCTTTCTGGGAAGCCTCATCACCTCCGATGGTTTTAATTACTAACTTTATGTGGTTGATACTCCAGCTCTAACATCTTAGCTCTGCTTCTGGGTCTTCTACCCACGTGACTTCCTCTCATCTCCACTTGGATGCCCCACAGCCCTTTACATCAGCAGGCAGGTCTAAAGCTTAAGGAGCGCCTCTCTCTCCACATCTCCCTTCACCTTCTGACGCCTAGGCCTACCCTGCCTCCAGTATTTTCTAGATGGTTAATGGCACTTCCACCCGCACTGGCCATAAATCTGGGAATCATCCTAGATGCCTTCTCATGTACCCTTCACTTTCAGTCGCTAAGACTTGTCCAGTTTTTATCTCAAACGTTTCTCAAGTTTGACCCTTCCTTCTCATCCCCAGCCCTACCTTTAGGTCCTCAGATTCTCTCACCTGGAACTTGTAACCCTCCTAATTTATCACCTCACCTCCAGCATTACCACCCTCCAATCCTTTCCCACCTAGCATTGATGGGCCATTAAAACACAAATCTGACTATGTCCCTTTCCTGCTTAAAATCCTTCAGTGCCTATGATTGTTTATAGGATAAAGAACTGTGGCTGGAAGGAGATCAGAGGCTGAGAGCGTGGAGCTGGAGCTCAACTCTCTTCCTCGGTTTAAATACCAACTTCATCACCTGTGACTTTGGGAAAGTTCCTTAATCTGAGTGTGACTTGGTTATAATTTATAAAACGGGGAGAAGTTAGATGTATTGTTAAGATTAAATGCATTAATCCATACAAAGCGCTTTATACTTGGCCAGATATTTATGGTAATAGAGTCATTACCACTGCTTCTACTACTGTGATTACTACGTCTTTGTTCGTGCAATTACTTCTCTAGAATACCACCCTCCACCACTAGCCCCCCAACACATCCTCCACCCCGATTTTCACTCTCTCTCCCCCCCTCACACACAATCAACTAACTCAGAGCTTAGAACCTCATCAACCTCCAGAAACCTGCTTCAAACCTTGAAACTGGCCAAGTAGCCCCTTCTCTGCATTCTCATCACACCCTGTGCTTCAGTCTATTGTGGCATTATCATTCAGTAATCAGCTCACCAGTTTATTTATGCCACCCATTGAACTGTGAGTAACCAGAGGAAAGAAACTGGCACGGCTCCTGGTATAGGGATGCTGCCCAATAGATATTAAATAAATAAATAAGTGAATGCATTGCAAACTGTGTCTATACTTCCTCAATATTGAGAAAGCTCTTTCTTTTCTCTGCACTTACTTTTGATGTAGGGCCCTATCTCCATCGCTGTCCCCTAGGCCTCAGCTCTAGATAACCAAATGCCTGTGGCATCTCTTTTGGCAGCTGGAGGACGAAGAGTGGAAACCGAGATACTTTGCTTTCTCTAAAGCCCTGAGGTCCCCTGTAGCCTCTTGGATGTGAATGTGAACAAACCCCAAAGTTTTCCCATGACTGAGGGGTCCCGTTAACTCTGAGTACAAGTTGGATACTGTCGGGTTAAGTACTATTCCAAAGAAGAACAGGCTCAGTGATAAAGAAAAAAATGTAAATGGCCCTTCAAAGTGTTTTTGTATTTGCTACTAATCATTCAAATATATTAACCTATCCCTGCCACCCCAACCAATCCTTTTCTTTCTTCATTAAACGTACAAGGCCAGCATCCAAGTAAGAATCA
The DNA here is from genome assembly GCF_059928025.1 of Delphinapterus leucas. Classification (NCBI taxonomy): domain Eukaryota; kingdom Metazoa; phylum Chordata; class Mammalia; order Artiodactyla; family Monodontidae; genus Delphinapterus; species Delphinapterus leucas. Next base: position 91,810,685 of record NC_143135.1, on the reverse strand, counting down.
GTCTTTGGTTTTAGAAGAAAAGGGTGGATTCAGAGGCCGAGAGGAGCTAATTGTTTTTGATTAGTTAGTTTCAGACTTCATTGAGTTTTGTTTGGTAGGTTATCTGAATCTTTATTAAGGAAGCTGGAATTGGAAGCAACAACTCCAGGAGGGTGTGTTTGTGCAGTGGTCGCCCCATGTGCAGGTAGATGGTTCGCGGCTGCCTGTGCACATCTGCGGTCCATCAGGCCTCTGGGTGGGGGATGCGGCATGGGCCTGTAATGTGTGCCTGTGTGGGAAAGAGAAATGAAATTTTCCAAGGTACAGGCTCTCCCGGAAGACCAGGGGCATCTTCTCTGTCTCTTTTCTTCTAGCCCAGCTCCTGTGAGGCTTGCCTGCCTGGAGGTAATTTTATTTTATCTCTGCAATCTTCCGGGATAGACCTAAGAAAACAAGGATCAAGCCACTCACAACCTTAATTAAGCCACACATAAATACTGGATTGCCTGATTAGCTGAGAACATACAGGAGGGTTGTGAAAGCAATAAAACCAACTTTCCTTAAGTGGTCCCTTCCTTCAAGGAGCTGCTATTTCTTCACACAGATGTCTGTATCAGGTGCCATAGAGACATTCTGGCAGCTCATTTCTCATTCATTTATTCATTTTTTTCTTTATTCATTCATCACACAAATTCTTACCGAAACTTCTGAAAGCAAGATGTGAGGTTAGATGGTGTGGGGAAGATACAGATTAATCCAACACGACCTCTTTCCCAGTTGCTTACAGTTACAAGATGAGCTGATCACTGTAAGTGAAAATTGACAAAAGGATTTCCTGGTAGGACATTATGGCAGATTGTCTTTCCCAAGAATGATCACAACAAAATTTTCCATTCCACATTCTTTTCTTACAATATGACCTTGACACTTCTCCCATCCAGCGGTGAAGTCTATGAACCTGACAGTCTATTTACCTTGAGCAGACATTTGTGGCTGTCTTAACCAACAGAGTGCAGTGGAAGATATAGTATGTGACTTCCAAGGCTAGGTAGAAAGGCCATGCACCTCTCTCTTGGAACCCAACCACCATGTTGTGAGGAAGCCCAAACCAGCCCAGACCACAAGGCATGGTCCACAGTTCAGCTGAGGTCTAGATTGATAGCCAGCAGTAATCACCAGCTGAAGGAGTGAAGCTACTTCCAGATGATTCCTGCCCCAGCTATCAAGTCATTCCAGCCTCCAAGTCTTCCCAGCTGAGGCCCTAGACGCTGTGAAGCGCCAAGCCATCCCTGCTCTACCCCTCTCCACTCCTAATTACAGAACCTGTGAGCTTAATAAAATAGTCGTTTGGAGTTGCTAAGTTAGGAGATCATTTGTTACCTAGCAACAATGACTGCAACATGCACTTGGAGAAAACTTGGAGTCTGGGACTTTTCTTTCTCCCACTCAATGACCCATAGTTAGCAAGTCTAGTCAATTCCATATAGAAAGCTTCCCTTGTATCTGTTCTCTCCTCTTCATTTCTATAACTGTTGCTCTTCATAGGCAATGCCACTTCTTATCTGGTCTGCCTGCCTCTGGCCTCATCCACCTCCCATCCAGCTCCTCAACTTGGAGTGGGAGTACACCATTAGGAACTTGCTAAGAGAAAGCACAAGATGAACAGGCAAGTTCTTGTTTTACTCACTGGAAAGTGATTGCAAATATTATTTTTATATTAAAAGAGACATAGGCAAGTTATAGCATAAAACCAAAATTGGCAACAATTTTTTAAAAAAATAAATTTATTTATTTTTGGCTGCGTTGGGTCTTCATTGCTGTACGCAGGCTTTCTCTAGTTGTGGTGAGCGGGGGTTTCTCTGCATTGCGGTGTGTGGGCTTCTCATTGCAGTGGCTTCTCTTGTTGTGGAGCACGGGCTCTAGGTGCATGGGCTTCAGTAGTCGTGGCACGCGGACTCAGTAGTTGTGGCGCACAGGTTTATTTGCTCCACTGCATGTGGGATCTTCCCGGACCAGGGCGTGAACCCGTGTCCCCTGCATTGGCAGGTGGATTCTTAACCACTGTGCCATCAGGGAAGTCCCAAAATTGGCAAGAATTTTATAAAGATGAAACCAAGACTTCAAGGGCACTTCTCTTGCAGCAAGGACTTCCTAAAACTGCTAGTCATACGGTTTTACTCACTCCCCTCTCTTTGCAACATGCCTGTGGGAGAAGTTGGAGAGGAGCTGCTTTTAATTGTGTCTTAACAGTGGCTTGAGATGAAGCTCCCAGACTTCACACAGTATTCTAGGCCTGCCACAGTCTACCTCTAGCCCACAGTTTCAGGCCGGCTTCTTACTAGTAAGCCTCCTACTCAGAGCAGCTGGTGGATGTCCTTGGTACATGCACAGACATCTACCTGGAGAAAGTGGGGACTCTTGGAAGATATCTTAAGGAAGATATTGCTCATCAGTCAAAATATTATTATTATTACTATTATCTTTGTAGTTCCCAGCCTACCATATCCTTTAAGCCTCTATGTTTTCGTACTTACTGCTTTCTATCTCTGGAAAGACTTTGCTCATTTCCTTCCTCTCATTCATCCTTCAGTATAAAGTTCCAATGTCTCTTTGAAGCTTCTCCTTGCATCCCTGTGGAATGAGGTGCCCCCTTTCTGGGCTCCCATGGCACTCTGTTCATGTCATATATAATGTGGGGTGTTATGGTGTGCTGTGGATGTGGCCATCTTGGCTGCTAGACTTTGAGTTCCTTAAGGACAGTAGTAAAATTTTACTTTTTTTTCAAAACTGTCCTCGCCACTCTTTGCTCTTCACCTGACTTTCCACTCAGTGCCTCTTCAAAAGTTGGATCTCAATCATTATTTGAGGAAGTAAGTTACTCTATTTACTTTTATTTGGATTTATATGAATAAATATCTCCAAAGAGGTTGGTCCTCAGGCCAAGTTTGCACCACCACCCCGGCCCCTCATCTAGATGGGCTTACACATTCTCAAGAGAGGTTTTCCATTACTGGCTCCAGAACTCACTTTTTTTCCTCATTAGAACATGCTTCAGGTCTAACCCAGGTCCTTCTCATTGTAACGGAAGGGAACGGTAGAATGGGGCACGGATAGTCACTTTCTTTAGTGAGTGAGAAGCAGTTTAAGTTTCTCCAAAGTTCCACAGGTGGGTCACATGTCGGTGTGACGAGTGGATTGAGAAGATAGTGTCCCGGTGTGTCTCCTCTAGCCACAAAAGAGCTCTCCCATCATCTATCCTAATGTTTGAAATTCTACCATTAGAGATTCATTCCTTGACATCGAAGGTTTTAAACGTGAAGATTTCCCTGTTAAAACGCAGATGCTCCTGGAAAGGGGAAGAACTTGAGTCTTTTTTAAACTAGCACCTCTGTGAAGATTCAATGATAGCTGGGCTGAGAGCAGCAGCCCTTAAAGAATTGGGACAAAAGGTAGGAGCGATTCCATTGAAGAGAAAGTAAGAAAGAAGTTATGTTCACCAAATTGTGTCAGTGCATCAAAAAGCCCTCTGGTTGCATTGTGTGTGTTTGAGGCTGGCTGCTATGCAACATAATGGGGGTTAATTTCAGGGCTTAGAGCACTGCCTGGGAATTGGAAGCTTCTACTAGGAAAGAGAAACAGGGTGATGGTGGGTTTGATTCTCTTGTGTAATGTCCTTTTTCTCCTGGAAGACGGAGGCTTCCCTCTCTCAGGATTCCAGACCCAAGAAAACATGAAAAGGGGGTTAAAAGATGTCTTTTGTCTTTGTAGAAAATAAGATCTTTTGTAAAATTTCAAAAATTGGCAAATACTGTATCTCAGCATCAGAGAGCAGAGAAACACAAGTGGGGAAGGGAGTAGAGGGTTGCATTAATATGAGGATGATTTTCCACTCCAGCTCACTTTATCAGTTTAAAAAATTGCTTTAATATCTATATGTTTAGTTAAGAGAAGCCCAACTCATAATTGGAACTCTTAAAACCAGATGGCTCCTTGCAGATCAACTGACTTAACCCTCACTCAGAGAGGTGAAGAGAGGTGTCCCATATCACACAGCAAGGTTGTGGCCCAGACTGACACAAGCACCCCTCCCCCCATCTCCCAGCTCCCTCTCCTGGGTTCCACTGAGGAGGTGCTGGGCTTACTCTGGTCTCCCTCTGTTGGAGTGGAGATACAGGTAGCTTCCTTTTCTCTTAGCGGCTTGAATGCTATGGCAATGGTGGTCCTTCAACCAGGAATCTGGATGTGCTGAATTATGATATGGTCAGGCAGAACCCAAGGGAGCTTGAAAAAGGCTGAAGCTCTGTGGTCTTTATTGGCTGTTTTTATGTTACAGACCCAAGAATTAAGGTCCTGCGTATCCTAGACCTCTGATTCTGGGGATTGGCCAAGAACCAACTACAGGCACTTTCTAGGCAGACAGAGCATGGTCCGGAGGCAGCAAGCCTTGCGGTCTTTGGCGGGAGTCCCCATCCCCAGTCCACCATTGCCCAGGATCCAGTCTGCTGCTCTGCCCTTAAGGGGCTCAGTGAGAAGCGTCTCCCTCCCCCCACCGAGTCTCTGTGTGATCCCAGGGCTGGGCTGTGTCACATATAATTCTTTCAGTGGTGGCAGTTTACCCTGGTTCAGCAGCCCGTGTGGTCACGATCGATCGGCAAGTGTCCCTCTCCTAATGATGTGAGAGCTGTGAGAAGTTGAGCTCTTTACACAAGGTCACTTTATTAACAGGGAAATCGCTCTTATGATGAATGAGTGTTCTCATGCTGCTGTCCTCTCTCTCCCTGTCTCTCCCTGTCTCTCTTTGTCTCTCTCACACACACACATTCTCTCTCCTTTCTGGTCCAAGCTGTGAACCCACGGCTTCTCTCTCCTCAGCTGATCCACCCATTAGGTGTCAGGAGACTCAGCCCTCACTTGGAGCCCAACCACATGAGGCCCATGTCCCAGCAAAGGGGAGGATAATTATGAGCCTTTTCACGCAGCTTCCGCCAGAGAGTTTGGCAGCAGCTCCCAGAGAGCCACATTCTTGTTATGGACAAATAGGCATAATTTCAGAGCAATGATGGTCATTTCTTGAATTTGCATAGCACTTTACAGTTTATAAATTGTTTTCCCGTTCTTTACAGTAAACTATTTTGTTGAAACTCTCTGAGTAAGGGTCCAGAGAGAGGTATTATTGTTTATATCCCCATTTTAGGGATGAGAAAACAGGAATTCAGATACAAAGTTTAAATTAAAGGCTTGTTGAGTCTTTTGACCTAAAATCTAGGGGCATTGGAATTTAAAACCAGAAAAAGTCTAGGTTTAAATCTTAGCTGCCCACTTTCTGAAAGTTATTTTTTGTTTGTTTGTTTTCTTTTGTTTTGAATAATAAACTTTATTTTTTAGAGCAGTTTTAAGTTTACAGAAATACTGAGCAGAAAGTAGAGTGTTCCCATATACCCTTGTCACCTGTCACACACACAGACCTTTCCTATTAATAACATCTAACAGTGTTAGTGTGGTACACCTATTAAAATTGATAAACCAATATTGATATATTAATACTAACTAAATTCCAGAGTTTACATTATAGGTTCACTCCTTGTGTTGTACATTCTATGGGTTTTGAAAAATGTATAATGTCATGTATCCACCATTACAGTATCTTAGATTAGTTTCGCTGCCCTCCAAATCCCCTGTGCGCCTCCTATTCAGCCCTCCCTCCTTCCTTCCTTCCTTCCTTCCTTCCTTCCTTCCTTCTTCAGCTCCCAGCAAACACTGATCATTTTACTGTCTCCATAGTTTTGCCTTTTCCAGAATGTCATGTAGTCGGAATCATATAGTAGCCTTTTCAGATGGGCTTCCTTTACTTAGTCATATGCATTTATGATTCCTCCATGTCTTTTCATGGCTTGAGAGCTCATTTCTTTCTTATTTAATTTGAAAGATTACAACATTTTTATTTAACTTTAAAAAGTTTTAATTTTTCATTTCTTTTGTTAGGGATTTTTAAAATAGGCTTTATTTTTTAGAGCAGTTTTAGATTCACAGGAAATTGAGCTGGAAGTCCAGAGAGCTCCCACGTACCCCTGCTCCCACACACAGCCTCGCCCATTATCAACCTCCTGCACCAGAGTGGTACGTTGCTTACAACTGATGAACCTATATGGAGGCGTCTTTATCACTGAAAGCCCATAGTTTACACTGGGGTTCACTCTTGGTGTTGTACAGCCTAAGGATTTTGACAAATGTATAATGACATGTATCCAACATTACAGTATCATACAGAGTAGTTTCACTGCGCTGGGCTCCACCTATTTCTCCCTTCGTTCCTTCTCCAGTCCCTGGCAACCACTGGTCATTTCCTGTCTCCATAGTTTTGCTTTTTCCAGTATGTAATATAGTTGGAATCCTACAGTATGTAGTCCTTTTAGATTGGCTTCTTTCACTTAGCAATATACATTTAAAGTTCTTCCATGTCTTTTCATGGCTCGTTTCTTTTTAGCGCTAAATAATATTCCATTGTCTGGATGTACTGCAGGAGAATTATTTTTTTGTCTTCATTTATTTCAACCGTAAAAGGGGAATAATAGGGTTGTTATTCCCTCAGGTTTGTTGTAGGGATTAAATGAACAAATACATAGAGAGTATCAAACATAGTGCCTGACACAGAGCACGTGCCTCGTATTATTATTGTTGTTGTTACTTCTGCTACTAACACTATTACTAAACGTTGACTCCCAGGACTGCGTGTTCAGGGCTTGGATGGAGAGGGTTCACAGCATATTGGAGAGAATGTGACCAGTGTCCCAGGCTCAGGTCTTGGGACTAATGCCATCTGGTGTAAGTTCAAGCCACTTTAACTCTGTGGGTCTCCACCAAATGATCTGGAAAAGGAAGGGTAAACCTAGGTGATGTACAAGTGCATCTCAAAAGACCTTTGTCAGGATGGCGTGTCTGCCTAATGCCTTTACTACTGGTGATCCCCGTATCCTGGAATGTTCTTGGGGTCCTCTTCTGATTTCTCCAGGCAGAGAAAGGCTAGCTTTGTCTATGGGGGATCAGCTGGGACAGAGTTTCAGTCTCAGTATGGTTCTTCAGGACAAATGGAGTAACCAGAGATCAGCTGAGCGGAAAGGTGATTGGCAGAGAAATGTTTACTTTACCTGCTTGATCTGAAGGAGTACAGAGATCCCAAGGACTCACTAAATGTCTGAACCAAAGGGCTATTGTGAAGTGGTGAGAAAAACCACAAGACCTAGGCAATATTGCGGTACAGGCAGGTGGACATATTTTCTCATAATAAATCTCCCGCCTTGCTTTCCTCCTAGCACTATCACAGGATCAAATGAGATGTTTTAAAAAATGCCTTGTAAACAGATATCAAGTGAAAGTATTATTTTCTAACTACCTATAATGCAAACTTAACCATCTTAGACAAATTGTTTAACTTCTTAAGCCTCAGTTTCCTTATCTGCAGAATGACAAGCACAATAGTACCGAGTTCATGGGGCTGCAGTGAGAGCTGATGAGATAACCCACCTAAAGTGCAAGCCCAGTGTCTGGTGTGTGTGTGTGTGTGTGTGTGTGTGTGTGTGTGTGTGTACATAGTAAGCACAAAATCAGTTCCCACTGTGATTTGATTACTACCTTCACCTCATTTAAAATTCTCTAAACTCTGTTTGGCTAGCTATTATTGTCTCTCCATTGTATGGATGAGAAGACTGAGGTTTCAAGAGATTAAACGACTTGCTCAAGAATCCCCAGCTAGTAAGAGGAAGAGTTGGGATTTGAACACATGCCTTTTTGTACCCCATCCCAAAACTGATCCCTGCCAAATCCCCAGCTGTAAAGGGCTACACACATGTAAGATTGTATTTCTATTGGAAAAATACCATACAGCCTGTTTCCAACTGAGGCTGATTTAGTTTTCTCATCCTCAGAGGTGAAGAATAGTGAAGTTTTGGTAATAATGGTAAGAGAAATGGCTTCAGCCAAGCTGATTCCAGTTGGAGCTCTGCTTTTTTGCCTGGGAGAATGTGTGTGTGTGTGTGTGTGTGTGTGTGTGTGCATGCGCACAGCCAAGGGGCACCATCTGTATTGAAGAGGGAAAGTCACATTGATTAGGAAAGAGAATGACTTCGGAGGAGCTGCCAAGACACTGGAACTCAAACTAGTGCTGATATATGATAACCAGGGCACGTTACTGAAAGGCATAAAATAATACAAAAAGTTATTTTTCAGTCAATATGCTGACACAGCACCATTTTGGGTCCCTAACTGACAATGATATATGAATTATCTCAACCTAAAGTCGGACGTATAAATTATAGAATATATCTTTCACTGTTTTATTTGGGCTGTAAAGCGACACCTTATTATTTCTCCCTCCTGGTATTCTTTTAATGACTCGGAATTTGAAAGTGAACTATTTATTATATTGCAGGGGAGAGATTACATCGTGCTTCAGAAATGAGGGAGGAAGGGGTATGGAAATCAGGTGGCATCTTGGAAACTGGTCTCTTTCTTGTTGATGAGAAATGGCCGATGCAGGTGTTTTCCCTGAGTTGTGAGAAGCTTACTGAAGAGGACCCCTCTGGTGTGCAAACACGGGGCCACGGGCTGCCGAGTCGGGGTCAGGGATCAAAGCCCCTAGCCTGCTTGTATCCATAAACCCTCCTCATCCGATTGGGAACATCCAGTGGATGTTTTCATGAGTGGAGATGGAGTATCATGAGCCCTCTTGTTAAATCCGGCTGGGGTGGAGGAAAAAAGAGGGAGGAAGTGGGGAGGAAATGCCTTCATCTCCATTGGTTGTTGGATGTTGGTAATGGCGATTGATTATTCAAACCACAGTAACAGGGCAGTTATGGTGACTCAGTACTGGCTTAATGGATATATTTCCTCTACTAGCTCCCAAATCAGTCCTGATGGATGATGATGGGAGTTTAGGATGTCATATAACTGCTCAGGGCCAGGCAACCAGATTGTCACACTGTTCATGGTGAGAGCAATTGTTCCTAGGATGCTAGAGGATTCCTGGTGTCCCCACTACAGATAATGGGAGAACAAATGGGTTAAAAGTTTGGACCCATATCGTAAGGCAAGGTTACCAAGCAGCGACACCACATTTCTTGTGACTGTGACCATAGCTCAGGGATGAGAATCTATGCACAACTTCAGTGTTTACTCCTCATTCATTCATTCATCCATTTATTCATCTATTCCATAAATAGTCATGAGCACTTCTGTGTGCCATGCGCTGTGTTAAGCACCGTGGAAAAGTAAGAAGGAATATCCAGCTCCCGTGCTCAGTGACCTATGGGCTAGTGGGAAAGACAAACCAGAAACAGGAATCAAACAGGTGTGTCAAGTTACGCCATCAGGATATGTAAGGATACAGTGCTGGCCCAAAAAGGAGATGATTGACTTTGCTCAAAGGGAGTGGATGGGTGGAAGGCTTCAAGTCCTCCACAAGGTGATTTATAGACAAATCTGAATCGAATGGATCCCTTCATCATTAATGAGGAGATAATAGTTTAAAGCAACAGAAGGGCATTCTAGAGAAAGTGCAAGGGCACTTTACATCCTGTAAACAGGATGGCTGGAACAGAGTGTTGGAGACAGGATGACCAACAGGGTGGAACGTTTGTTATGGAACTCCATTTTGTGGGTACAAACCCTCTATTCCCACAATGAATTCTCTTTTCACGATGATCACCTCATCATGATTATGATCACCTCATCGTGATTACTCTGATCTTTATGTTGTCTCACCTTACTCCAAAACTGAAATTTGCTCCTTGATCCCCTAGCTTATTCACACCATAGTCAAGGCTGGCAAACAGGAAGGTGAACACTTTCCTGTCCAGCTCAAGAAATATGGTGGGAAAGACAGTGCCCACTGTCCCTAACCCACACCTTTCTTGCTTCTAACACTCAGACCCAAGCCTTTCAGCGCCCGTTCTCTGGTTGGTGGCATTCACGGATGGGTCACTACATAAGCTGTTCACGGGATGGGGTGGGCATCTGTCTCCAGAAACCAAGAGCCCTAAGCATTTTAGCCCAAGTAGCTGGAGACTGCTTTGCAAGCAGGAGGCATGTGAAATAGATTTGACTGGCACTCTGAGCCTGAGGGCCTGGAGGGGCTGAACTCCATTTGTCAGGGCAGTGTTTTTGTGTTGAATACGGCTAGCGCAGGGAAGGAGCACGTGGTCTGGGAGACTGTTGCACCAGTGGAATGGCAGCAGCCCCTGTGGGGTCGGGTGTAGGGGGCCTCCAACAGGGATCTGCATCTTTCTTGTATTAGCAATTCAGACGGCACTGGCAGCAACGTGAAACTCTCTCTTGACAGCCAGCTCCTGGGAGCTACGAGTTAAGCTAAGGACCTGCCAATTGTAAAATTCCCCGTGTTCTCTGAACAGCTAAGGTGGTGGTGGCAGCCCAGATGAGGAGGCCATGGCACTTCTTCCTGACAGCAGTGGCATAAGCCAGTGATTGCAATGTATCTCATCTCCTTGTCATGGCAGTTGCATACATATCGTTCATAGAAACACAGCTGGATGAGACTTAGACAAAACCTAGTCCCACCTCTTCATCCTTTGCCTGCAGACATTGTGACAAGATGAAGGTTACAGAGTGGTCAAGTTCAGACTTGAACCCAGGTTTCCTGACCTTCCCTCCTCTGTCCTTTTCCTGCATCTTCAAATGCTCGTGGCTGGGGGTGGGGCAGGATCATAGAGGAAAAGCAATGGAAACAAACAAAATAGTGATAGATTCAAGGTGCATCTAATATCTGGTGGTCAATTTATAAATTGTTTCCAAACAAGTTTGCCCTCTAACGTTTGCTAAGTTTTAAAAAGAAGATTCCTAGTCAATGACGGTATTTACCACTACGTTTTACTGGTAGCGAAATGCATGTTTCTCCCTTGCCTCAGCACACATGAATTTATGTAGCAGTTAGTGAAATTCAAGAAAATAACATTCAGGTGCTGAAACTCACCACCAGGAGTAGCAGAGGCTGGATCAACGTTGGCTGGGGCTGAGTTTGGTGGAGGCTGTCTAGCAGCAAGGGGAGGGGTACGGTGATAAACACTGTCTTTCATCCCTGGGATGAGATCATTTCAAGCCTCTGCTGACACCCACGCAGAGCTTGTTTAGGTAGACACATCCAGGAGCCGTGGGCTACCAGAATTGATGGGTCTTGGGGAAACCAGAGTATGAAGACCGTCCTCAATATTTAAATACATGCCATGAATGGAAAAGAAAAGAAATGTCTTCAGATGTGGGTAGGTGGTGTGTGTGTGTGTGTGTGTGTGTGTGTGTGTGTGTGTGTGTGTGTGTGTGTGTGTGTGTTGGGAGGGACTGCAAAGTGGCATGGCAATGTTGTAAGGCAGGTAGTCTTTCCTTCACACTGTCTCCTCCAGAACCCCACCGATCTCCCTTCAATTTCAATCCCTTCTAGAAAAAAATCAGGGACCCCCTTTCCTATCATGAGCTTAGATTTATGGCTCTGTGATAATGAAACCAAATTTTAAAAACAAACACTCCAGAACTTTTACATACAGAAGGATGCATTTCTGTTTCCCTTAATTATCTTCAGAGACTGTCCACCCTCTATCCATAAGGAGGCCTGCCCTTGCTCATACCATCCTTGGAACTCTCCTGGGGATCTTCAGCATGGATAGGGTTGGTTTGGATCACAAACCAAGTATGGCTGTATGGTGGCTCATTAGACTGTCTCTCTTCTCATCTTTGTCTGTCAACTTGTTATTGTTTTCTGTAATGGGAACATGCCTTCCCCCCCGCCCAGTTGTGTAATTGTTTAACTCCATTGTTTAACTCTGAATAATCACCACCACCACAACAACACAACCCTTGTGATATTAACTGTTGGTATGAGTAGACTGACATTCCCTCCTCTCTGTCATCTTCATCCTGTTAGTCTGGAAAGAGCCCTAAGTGGTCTTCAAAAGCCTGGGCTTGAATTCTGGTTCTGTTATCCACCAGGTGTGGAAACTTGAGCATGTCCCTAGCCCTCTGTGAATTTCAGTTCTCTGAACTACGGAAAGTAAATAGAAATGTTTACCTTGAAAACTTATGAAGATTAAATGAACAAATGTGAGAAAGTTTCCAGTGCTTAAGAAATGTTTAATAAATGTTTGTATCTCATTTTAAATAAGGTAACAGCCTAGGATGCTTTCTCTTTCTATTCTCTTTTTACTCTCTATTCTAATTCTCTGTCTAACCCTGCCTTCTTACTTTCCTTGATACTCATCATCGTGCCTTGTGATATCTCTGGCTTCTCCCTGTTTTACCAAGAAGCTATTGGGAGATAGAGAAGGTGCAGTGTAGGGTAATGAAAGGGAATAAATAGAGAGAGTTTGTCATGACTCCACACCCAGCTCAGGGATGACACTAGACCTCAGACCATAGATCTCACTGAGCTGGAAAATACCCTCACAAGCCACTAGGCTCATGAGGCTGGGTCTTAGCTGGACAGGAGGGCTGAGGTCCTCTCCTCCGGGTTCCAGGTTAAGAAATGGGGATGCAGTGGTGAAGAAGACACAATCCTGTCCTGAGAGGCCTTACTGTGACCTATTCTGTGAAAATTGTTGTTGAAGGAGGAGAAGGTATATAGTAGGAGCCTCTAAAGTGGCCCCAAATAATCCGTGAGTCCAGAAATTCATATGCTTGTGTAAGCTCCTCCCCTGACTCTGGGTTGGACCTAGTGACTTCTTTCCAACAATTAAAATACGGCAAAAGTGGTGGGATGTCCCAAACTCCAGATAATACTACAAAGCTACAATAATCAAAACAGTGTGGTTTTGGTACAAAAACAGACATATGGATCAATGGAACAGAATAGAGAGTCCAGAAATAAACCCACACACCTACTGTCAATTAATCTTCAACAAAGTAGGCAAGAATATGCATACACTGGAGAAAAGACAGTCTCTTCAGCAAGTGGTGTTGGGAAAGCTGGACAGTTACATGTAAATCAATGAAATTAGAACACTCCCTCCCACCACACACAAAAAATAAATTCAAAATGGCTTAAAAACTTAAATATAAGACATGACACCAGGCTTCCCTGGTGGTGCAGTGGTTGAGAGTCCGCCTGCCGATGCAGGGGACACAGGTTCATGCCCCGGTCCGGGAAGATCTCACGTGCTGAGGAGCGGCTGGGCCTGTGAGCCATGACCGTTGAGCCTGCGCGTCTGGAGCCTGTGCTTCACAGCGGGAGAGGCCACAACCGTGAGAGGCCCGCATACTGCAAAAAAAAAAAAAAAAAGACATGACACCATAAAACTCCTAGAAGAGAACATAATCAAAATATTCTCTGCCATAAATTGTAGCAATGTTTTCTTAGGTCAGTCTCCCAAGGCAAAAGAAATAAAAGCAAAAATAAACAAATGGGACCTAATCAAATTTACAAGCTTTTGAAGAGCAAAGGAAACCATAACCCAAAAGGAAAGACAACCTATGATCTGTGAGAAAATATTTGCAAATAATGCAACTGACAGGGCCTAATTTCCAAAATATACAAGTGCCTCATTAGCTCAATATGAGCTAAAAAACAAACAACCAAATCAGAAAATGGGCAGAAGACCTAAATAGATATTTCTCCAAAGAAGATATACAAATGGTTAACAGCAAATGAAAAGATGCTCAATATCACTAATTATTAGAGAAATGTAAATCAAAACTACTCTGAGGTATCACCTCACACCAGTCAGAATGGCGATCATAAAAACGTCTACAAATAATAAATGCTGAAGAGGGTGTGGAGAAAAGGGAACCCTCCTGTGCTGTTGGTGGGAATGTAAATTGATGCAGCCACTATGGAGAACAGTATGGAGGTTCCTTAACAAACTAAAAATAGAGTTAATATATGATCTAGCAATCCCACTCTTAGGCATATATTTGGAAAAGATGAAAACTCTCATTTGAAAAGATACATGCAACTCCATGTTCATAGCAGCACTATTTACAATAGCCAAGACATGAAAACAACCTAAGGGTCCATCAACAGATGAATGGATAAAGAGGATGTGAGATATATATATATATATAATGGAATACTACTCAGCCATAAAAAAGAAGGAAATGATGCCATTTGCAACAACAAGGATGGACCTAGAGATTATCATACTAAGTGAAGTAAGTCAGACAGAGAAAAACAAATACCATATGATATCACTTATATGTGGAATCTGAAAAAATGATACAAATGAACTTATTTACAAAGCAGAAATAGACTCACAGACATAGAAAACAAGCTAATGGTTACCAAATGGGAAAGGGGTGAGAGAGGGATAAATTAGGAGCTTGGAATTAACAGATACACACAACTATACATAAAATAAACAACAAGGTCCTACTGTGTAGCACAGGGAACTATATTCAATATCTTATAATAACCTATAATGGAAAAGAATCTGAAAAAGAATATATATATCTGAATCACTTTGCTGTACACCTGAAATAAATACAACATTGTAAATCAACTATACTTCAATAACAAAGGAAGTGGTGAGATGTCACTTCTGAGATTAGGTTACCAAGAGACTGACCCTGAAGGAAGTCATCTGGCATATTTTGAGCTGCTTTACAGAGAGGCCTATGTGGTAAGGAGCCCAGGGAGGCCCCCAGACAATGCCAGCCAGGAGCTGAGGCCCTCAGTCAAAAAGCCTGCAATGAACTGAGTCTTCCCAGTGAGAAGATGTGGAAAGAGACCCTTCCCCAGTTGAGCCTTGACATGAGACAGAAACCCAACCAACACCACAACTGCAGCCTTTTGAGAGAACTTGAGGTGGAGGCATCCTGCTAAGGTGTGCCTGGATGCCTGATTCACAGAAAATGTGAGCCAATAAAACTGTGTTATTTTTAAGTCACCAAGTCTTGGGGTCTTTGTTATATAACAATAGATAACTAATAAGAGGGGTTGGAGAAAGGGTGACTTTTCCTTACTATATTTTTAAATTCTTTTTCCAGCTTTATGTAGAGATAATTGACATATAACATTGTGTGAGTTTAAGGTATACAACATAATTTGAAATGAAATTCAAATATATTGTGAAATGAGAATGCCTGCCAGAGCTGGGTACACAGGAGGTGCTCAGTAAGTGTCCGATGAATGACCCATCCCCAGAACATGAGATATTCTCCGAGGCCTCACTCAGTGCTGTGTCACACTGTGGACTCCCAAATAAATCATAGGACGCCCAGTCAAATTTTGAATTTTAGGTCAAAGAGGAATCATCTGTGGGATAATTATGTCCCATCTAGTGCCTGGGAGATACTTATACTAAAAAATAGTATTTGTTTGCTGTTGTTGCTAAATCTAAGCCCAGGAAGGGGCAGGAGCAGCTTGGACCTGGGAGAGACAGGACAGCAAGTGTACACAGGAAGGTTAGCTAACACATCCACCACCCAACATAGTTACCATTCTTGTGTGTGTGGTGAAAACGTTTAATCTACTCTCTTTGCAACTTTCAAATATACAGCACAGTATTATTAACTATAGTCACCATGCTGTACGTGACATCCCCAGAAAACTCATGTATTCTTTGAAAAGCAGAATGTCTAGCCTCCTAAAAAGGAAGAAGAAGGGCAATCTCCTTCTGGAGAAGCTACCTATTAGAGCTGTTGTTTTTAGCTCTGTCTCACACACACAGGTGATGGAGCTGCTGGCCTGCTGATTCTTCATTCTCCTGGCCAGATTCTCCAGGAGAGGCACCTTCCTTCTCTCTCATTAGCCTTTTTCCTCAAGTCCTTTTCTACACCTCCCACTTTCCACTTTTGATGTCCCCTTGCCCCATACCAGTCTGCTGCTATAGCTCCAGCTTGCAACTGAGGGAGAAGCAATTGTATCAGGATCCCCAGGGGCAATCGGGGACTCTGCGTCCAAGATATCCTGGCCCTGGTTACCGCCTCAACATCTCCAAACACAATATTAAGTCTCAAGAAGCAGAGGGGCCCCTCTGAGCCTGATGTATTACTTGGCACCTGTTGCCTGGCAATGAGATGTAAGGCTGCCAGAACACAGGGGAGGAGCCTGGGAGAGCTCTCATTTTTCCTGCCATTCTTCACTTGGGGAATGGGAATTCAAAGTTCCAGAGTCTCCCACCTGTGGAGATATCAGAGCCTGGTCTATCCCTATTCAAGGGGATATTTCTTTATCCACTACTGTCTCCATAGCTGGTCAAGATGGCTTCCTGCCCATCCCTCAGAGGCTCCTCTCCCAAACCTCCAAAAGCACAATTATTCTCCACATCTTAACATGCCCCTCTCAGCACAATCCAACCCATGCTGAATTATGCCTGCCCCCTGAGTGCACACACACACACACACACACACACACACACACTCCTACCCCCTTTCTTCTCAATATCAAGACTCTAAATCTTCTTTGAAAATGAAATCTATTATTCACTCAAATAATCATCTTACCACCCCCCTCCCCCCAAGATGATTAGCATCTGTGAGCATTATTTAAAGTGCTGCTTGGTTCCCATTTTGAAAAGCTGTTTTCTCCCCTCCCTCTCTTGTTGCATCCCCAGTGTAGGCTCGATGCAGACAGGAGCCCGGCACGGCAAGAGAGGTTGGCTCTCATTAATACAGATCCCATTTATTTAAAAATAGCAATATTATGCCACTTTCAAATAGCCGGAGTGAGCTAAACCATTAAAGGATTGTGCATCGCTGACTTCGGACCTATTGTGAAGGCTTAATATTTCACAGCACAGTGACATACAGCACATAACCCACGGAGCAGTGCTATTGGTCTGGCTGTTCTGTAGTGATGAGCCGGGAAATAATTGAAGAGAATGCTTTATGGGCTAACACAGAGGAAGGAAGAGAGCTGGGGCTTGGAGAAGGCCTCCTGAAGCTAAGGGTGAGGACCGAGGCACAGATGGAGTGGGTACATCAGTGATGCACGGATAGGTAATCAGGGGTTAAAAGCGTGGATGGATGGATACTCCACCTCCTGGGTCCTCTTCACAATGTTGTCATTTTCCAGAATCAATGTTCCTAACATAGCTAGTGGACTGGACTTCTATGCACTTCCACTCAGATCCCAGAAAATGGCCAAATTATGTGATGCTTGGAATAAAGTCTCATATGGAGGTTGAGGGGAGGATGAATTTAGGTGTGATGGGGCAATGGCTAAGGAACCATGAGCATTAGCTTTGGAATTAACACATATTTCAGTTCCAATCTTGATTCCACCTTTCACTATGTGACCTAGAGTAAATTCTTAGCTTCTGGAATCTCAGTTCTCTAATCTCTACAATGGGAATGATAAAAGCTACCTTCTGAGGTTGTCATGAGGGCTGAGCATACAACAACCCTCAGTTAATGTTGGTTTCTTCCTTTTTGTATCTCTAGTCCTCTTTCCTTCTCCCCTTTCCCTCCCTCCTCCTAACACACAGCACTCTCTTCCCCATCACTATGTTCTCCCCGCAGCCTTGGGCCCAGCCTGGACTGTGGTCTTGTTGCATGTGCACCTTGCTCCGTGGAAATGATTCCCTCTAGTCCTCAGCCTCATTCTCTATCTGCAGTTGTGGGCCTCCCAAGATTGCTTTGTTTACACGTGTTCTACCCAAGGAGGCCAGGCCGGTGACTCTCAGAAGAGTAGGGCTTCAAAGACCCAGTTGTCTGAAGTAGAGATTCTGAGATTCTGGAAAAGCCTGAGTAGATGCAAGCTCTAATGCCCCCAGTCTTCCATGGCCTCTTCTCAAGGCTCTGGGTCCTACTGGGTGTGGCTCAGGCCTGGGCATCTTCTCGCAGCAGGCTGGTTGAACTCTACCGAATGAGGGAGTGAACGCAGCATGTGCGCGGATGGACCTCTGCGGCCCCTTCACTGAGCCTGGTCCTCCCCGCTGCAGCAGCTCAGATTCATTTGCAAGAGGCGAGGAGACGAGCCCCTCTGTTCAGACCCATCACCTATGGAGTCAGCCTGCTCTAGCCTGAGGAGTGGACGTTTTCACAAGCATTAAAGACAAAATAGGGACGAAGTCTCCCGCCCACCCATTTCCCTCGTCTCTTGCAGCCTGCTTCCTGCTTGCCTTTTTATTTTCAGATTCTCCTTCCTCCACTGACCCGATCCTCCGCCCGTGGGTAATCACCCTCCTCTTTCTTAGTCTGTAGTTGTTTCTTAAAATAACATTTTTTAAAATGGTTTCTCAAATCAAAGGTAGCACAAACGGCACCTTCTGTTTTGTTAGTCTCTTGGAAAAAAATATCCTTTGATATCCTCCTCCTTTAACCAACGGGGGCCTCTTGCCCTTTGCCGTAGGTTCTGAGCACAAGGAGCTCAGTTGCAGCTCCACAGACATTTAATTAGACTGTGTGTGGGGAGTGGTGCGGGGTGGGAGAGTGAGTGTGTTCGTCCTGTAGCCACAGAGCCAAAGCTGCCTGTTGAGCTGAGGATGCAGAGCGCGTGGGACTGTGGAGAAGCGCCAGGTTTTCTGCCTATGGGGGAGGGGTGAAGAGAGTGAAGGTGGGGAGGAAGCCCAGCTATGCTGCGTTCCCCTTCCTCAAATCCTGCTGAGTGGAAGACTGTCTCCCTCAGGAAGATCTTTTCAAATCTGATGGGGTCTTCCAGAAATGAAATCATGCTCCATGGAATTGCAATGACCTTGAGAGGTCATCCAACGTAGCCCCCGCATGGCAGGGGATGGGGGTCTGGGGCTGGTCCTGACATCAAGGCCTGAGACTGGAAGGCAGCAGAGCCCTAGTTCTTGTAGTAATAGATTTAATTTAGGTATTTTCTTTATTACTGGGTATACATGTTTCAAAAGATTCCTTTAACCTCTTTTCCTCCACTTTTCCCTTCCTCCCTCCCTCCCTCCCTTCCTTCCTTTCCTTTCTTTCCTTCTTCTTCTCTTTGAATTCCCCTTCAAAAATCTAAACCAGCCACCTTAAGACGGAGGATGCAAAGTAGGGGAGTATATTCAAAGGTATTGTAAGGTTACCATTTCTGTTCTTTTTTCTCTTGCCTTAAGCTCTGCTTCACAGAACAAGCAGACCTGTAAATGAGATGTAGCTCATTCATGAATTGCTTGTGTATTACTTGGGAACACATTTTCCCATCAAAAATGATTGATGATTAGGTTCCCTTACTGGCCCACAGATGACCATTTATCCAAATGGTGGCCTTGAAATAGGAATCTCCTCAAATTTCCTGAGCATTCTATGAGCAAAGAGTCCTCAGAAGCCTAAATGTGGTCCCCAAACTGAATTTTTGAGCCTCTAGGAGCACTTAGCACCTGACTCAGCCTCGCACTCTCTGAGGTGGAGCTGGGGGTGGAGGGGCAATTGCTAAGGAACCATTCACATTAGCTTTGAAATTAGGACAGACTTTGGTTCTGATCTTGATTCCAGAAACTCCAGAGGAAAAGTGGGTAGTGGTGGACAATAGGGTTCTAATCCTTGGCTTCACCACTTTTTACTTCTGCTTTATTGAGTGAGTCATTTAGTGTCTCTGGCCCTCATTTTCCTTAAAGGGAATACAGACCAACATGAAGAAACACACAAAAAGAGACCTAAAGCCTATCTAGAAATAAACACTAATCTATAAAAATATTCAGATGAGAGCAGGCATGTTGGTAGACTGTGATTAGAACTCATTGGTGGTGGCCTGGAAAGACTACAAAGAGGGGTAGAGGAAATAATATGGACCAAACACTTACTATGAATCAGACACCATCTTGAGTGGTTTGCATAGAAAAAGCAAGTTGGAAAATATATGATTTAAATATATCATACCAGCATCCGTCTGAAGGAAGAAATTGTTTTTCTTTAGAAAATACCTTTGATAAGCTACTTTGTGTGTGGATGGTGAGGATGTCTTTTGGGAAGAGGCACAGACACAAAGAGAACGCCGAGCTGTTCTACACAAGAAATGAATAGAATTTCTGGTTCAAATGACCTCCCCATTAAGATGATGCTAAAGGAATGCAAAAATGAATAAACCCATAATAATATCAAAGGAATAAAGAGTGAGGTCAAAATCACCAGCAGATGAGAGATTTCAACAAACCCTTGGAAAATTAAAACTAGATGAAAGTGGGTTGATAAATGAAATGGACATGGAGCCAAAACCCAGGATACATTCAGGTGGTGACTGCAGAGGAGATGGAAGCCAGTCTTCCTGGCAAAAATAAGAGGCTCTGGGCTAAGAGTCAACAGGTGTGGAAAAGGAGAAGGAGGAGTGATATGTTTTCACTGCCCTCTACCCTTGGCACTGGACTCCTATCTTAAGGAAAGGGAGGCAATCTAGGGCTTCTAGTGTGGGTACCAGAACCCCACGAGCCTCCTCATTCTGTCCCCAGCCTTACAGATGGTTTTTCTTTTTTATTGAAGTATAGTTGATTTACAATGTTATGTTAATTTCTGGTGTACAGCAAAGTGATTCAGTTATACATATATATTTTTTCTTTTCATATTCTTTTCCATTATGGTTTATCACAGGGTATTGAATGTAGTTCCCTGTGTCATACAGTAGAACTTTGTTTATCCATCCTATATATTACAGTTTGCATCTGCTAATCCTAAGCTCCCAATCCATCCTCTCCCACTCCCCCCTCCCACTTGGCAACCACAAGTCTGTTCTCTATGTCTGTGAGTCTGTTTCTGTTTCATAGATATGTTCATTTGCGTGATATTTTAGATTCTATATATAAGTGATGTTATATGGTATTCGTCTTTCTCTTTCTAACTTTCTTCACTTAGTTTGATCACCTCTAGGTTCATCCATGTTGTTGTAAATGACATTATTCTTTTTATATGGTGGAGTAGTACTCCACTGTATACATGTACCACATCTTTATCCACTCATCTTTGGATGGACTTTTAGGTTGTTTCCGTGTCTTGGCTATTGTAAATAGTGCTGCTATGAACATAAGGGTGTATGTATCTTTTTGAATTATAGTTTTGCCTGGATACATGACCAGGAGTGGGATAGCTGGATCATATGGCAACTCTATTTTTAGTTTTTTGAGGAACGTCTGTACTGTTTTCTATTGTGATTACACCAATTTGCATTCCCACCAACAGTGTCAGAGGGTTCCCTTTATAGATGACTCTCCAACCTGAATCCTAAAGCAAAGCCTGATACTCAAAAGCTCTGACCTATAGCCTTATTCTCATTTGAAGAAGCCCACCAGAGAAAGAGACTTACATATACAATATCCAGTTGGATAGTCAACCAGATCCATATTTATAAATCCTAGTGTCCAACCAGATTGCCAAGTACACCAGGAAAATCATCAGCGAAATATAAAGACGAAGGTAAACAAACAGAACAACAGAGCTAACTCAAGGAGCAGGAGAAAACTTTCTAAACATGAACTAGTAACCCCAGAGAACTTCAAAATAATATATATATCCATCATCATCATCCCTGTCATCACCATAGCTGACACTTCCTTAGCGCTTCTCTGAGACATGCCCTTTTTTAAACATGCATTTACCCATTTAATCCTCATAATATCATAGGAGGTACCCATTATAATCATTCTTCATGTTGGAGATGAGAAAACTGGGCATGGGGGTGTTAAGTGACTTGTCCAAGTTCACACAACCAGTAGGTGGCAGGGTTGAGATCTAAACTCTGCTGGTTTGATTTCTGAGTTTGTGCTTTTTCTCTTTCTCCCCAAATTTTATTTACTTATGTATTTAATTTTTGAATTTAATTAATTTTTTATACGCAGGTTCTTCTTAGTTATCTATTTTATACATATTAGTGTATACATGTCAGTCCCAAAACTCCCAATTCATCACACCGCCACTTTCCCCCCTTGGTGTCCATATGTTTGTTCTCTACATCTGTGTCTCTATGAGTTTGTGCTTTTAAACACTACATCAAACTTTCTCTCATTAAAACTAAAATTAAAAAAAATGAAAATACAAAAAATGCCCAACCAAACAACCAGACTATGAAGTAAAAATAACCAGAAAATAGGAAAATCCTTGTGGTAATTAAAAATATATGACAGCCAAAATAAAAAATTTACTGGAAGAGCTGGAAGGTAAGGTAAAAGGTATCTCCCAGAGTATAGAGGCGAGAGGGGAGAGAGAGAGGGAGAGAAAGAGAGAGAGAGATGGGGGCAAGAAAATTATCAAAGAAATTATCCAAGCATATTTCCCAGAACCAAAGAATATCATGAGTCCTTAGGCTAAAAGGCCATACTAATTGTCTAACACAATGAATGAAAATGGTCCACACCGAGAC
Organism: Delphinapterus leucas; assembly: GCF_059928025.1. Classification (NCBI taxonomy): domain Eukaryota; kingdom Metazoa; phylum Chordata; class Mammalia; order Artiodactyla; family Monodontidae; genus Delphinapterus; species Delphinapterus leucas. The sequence goes on along the minus strand of NC_143135.1, from coordinate 91,788,484 downwards.
TCACACTGATGACATTTGAGAACAATAAAGATAGAGAAAAAGCATGCAACCCTACTGACTGGCCTCACTTTAAAATCATCACCAGCTTCAAGTGGCCCCTGAGGCTACCCTACATCCCCCTACATTTTCCTAGTCCCTTCACTCCCCCACTCAACTTGGCCGTTATTTTACATCATTTCTTCTCAATCCTCCACAAATGTCCCCTCTACTCTCTCTCAGCTGACAAACAAAAGAGAACTTTGCCACCCACCCACCATATCTATTGCTTCTGCTCCCGGATACTCCACCTTTTCTGACACAACGACACTAGACGGTCTGTAGTTACTCCTAGCACATCAGTTATAGTCCAGATTCCATCCTCTTCCCCAATAATTCTCACCAACCTCCCTTATTAGTTCTTCCCTCCCTTGCTGATCATTCCCATCTACATAGAAATAGCTTAAAAAGAGCACTTCTACCCCCATCTCCCTCCAGCTATGGCCTCTATTTTCTTTTCTTTTTTTAAAAATTGGAGTAAAATTGCTTTACAATGTTGTGTTAGTTTTCGCTGTACAACAAAGCGAATCAGCTATATGTATACATATATCCCCTCCCTCTTAGACCTCTCACCCATCTAGGTCATCACAGAGCATTAAGATGAGTTCCCTGTGCTTTACCGCAGGTTCCCACTAGCTATTTTACACGTGGTACTGTATTTATGTCAAACCTAATCTCCCAATTCATCCACCCTCCCCTTCCCCCCCACCCCGTGTCCGCACGTCCATTCTCTATGTCTGTGTCTCTATTCCTGCCCTGCAAATAAGTTCGTCTGTGCCATCTTTTTAGATTCCACATATGTGAGTTAACGTGTGATATTTGTTTTTCTTTCTGACTTACTTCACTCTGTATGACAGACTGTAGGTCCATCTACATCTCTAGAAATGACTCAGTTTCATTCATTTTTATGGCGGAGTATTATTCCACTGTATATATGTACCACATCTTCTTTATCCATTCATCTGTCGATGGACACTTAGGTTGCTTCCATGTCCTGGCTATTGTAAATAGTGCTGCAATGAACCTTGTGATACATGTCTCTTTTTGAATTATGGTTTTCTCAGGGTATATGCCCAGTAGTGGGATTGCTGGGTCATGTGGTAGTTCTATTTTTAGTTTTTTAAGGAACTTCCATACTGTTCTCCATAGTGACTGTATCAATTTACATTCCCACCAACAGTGCAAGAGGAATTCCTTTTCTCCACACCCTATCCAGCATTTATTGTGTGTAGATTTTTTGATGATGGCCATTCTGAACGGTGTGAGGTGATACCTCATTGTAGTTTTGATTTGCATTTCTCTAATAATTAGTGATGTTGAGCATCTTTTCATGCGTTTGTTGGTAATCTGTATGCCTTCCTTGAAGAAATGTCTATTTAGGTCTTCTGCCCATTTTTGGATTGGGTTGTTTGTTTTTTTGATATTGAGCTGCATGAGCTATTTGTATATTTTGGAGATTAATCCTTTGTCAGTTGCTTCGTTTGCAAATATTTTCTCCCATTTGAGGGTTGTCTTTTCATCTTGTTTATGGTTTCCTTTGCTGTGCAAAAGCTCTTAAATTTCATTAGGTCCCATTTGTTTATTTTTGTTTTTATTTTCATTACTCTAGGGGGTGGGTCAAAAAAGATCTTGCTGTGATTGATGTCAAAGAATGTTTTTCCTATGTTTTACTCTAAGAGTTTGATAGTGTCCAGTCTTACATTTATGTCATTAATCCATTTTGAGTTTATTTTTGTGTATGGTGTTAGGGAGTGTTCTAATTTCATTCTTTTACATGTAGCTGTCCAGTTTTCCTAGCACCACTTATTGAAGAGACTGTCTTCTCCATTGTATATCCTTGCCTCCTTTGTCATAGATTAGTTGGCCATAGGTGTGTGGGTTTATCTCTGGGCTTTCTATCGTGTTCCAATGATCTATATTTGTTTTTGTGCCAGTACCATACTGTCTTGATTACTGTAGCTTTGTAGTATAGTCTGAAGTCAGGGACACCTGATTCCTCCAGTTCCATTTTTCTTTCTCAAGGTTGCTTTGGCTATTCGGGGTCTTTTGTGTTTGCATACAAATTGTAAAATTTTTTGTTCTAATTCTGTGAAAAATGCCACTGGTAATTTGATAGGGGTTGCACTGAATCTGTAGATTGCTTTGAGTAGTATATTAATTTTCACAATATTGATTCTTCCAGCCCAAGAACATGGTATATCTCTCCATCTCTTTGTGTCATCCTTGATTTCTTTCATCAGTGTTTTATAGTTTTCTGAGTGCAGGTCTTTTGCCTCCTTATGTAGGTTTATTCTTAGGTATTTTATTCTTTTTGTTGTAATGGTAAATGGGTTTGTTTGCTTAATTTATCTCTCTGATCTTTCATCGTTAGTGTATAGGAATGCAAGAGATTTCTGTGCATTAATTTTATATGGCCTCTATTTTCTTCCTCTCTTTTAGAAAAATAATCTCCTTGAAAGAGTTGCTAGACTCTCTCTACAGCTTATCTCTTCTTATTTTTTTCTTGAATACTCCTCAGTGAAGCCTCCGCTCCTCAAAACTGATAGTCTCAAAGTCACAAGTCACTTATGTGTTATAAAAATTATCCAGTGTTCAATTCTTAGTCCTCAATCTATTTGCCACATTCACAGTGTTTTGATATGGTTGATCACTCCCCTTTCCTTCAAATACTTTATCCATTTAATTTCTAGACACCACAGTTTTCTGGTTTTCTTCTCCTTCACTGGCCAATTCTTCTCATTCTCCTTTACTGGCTACTTTCTGTCTCCCTGATCTCTGAATTCTGGCCCTGTTGGAGTATTCCAGGACTGAGTCTTGGATGTCTTTTATTCTCTGTCTATACTGATGCCCCTGGTGATCCCAGCCCAGTAGTTCCATTGCCTTTAATGCCATTTATTTATTTATTAACACTCCCAAATTAATCTTTCAAGTCTCTACCCCTCCCCTGAATCCTAAGCTTATGTATCTAACTTCTTATTCAACAATACAAGTCTTTATCTAGTAGGCATTTCAAATTTAATAAGGTACCAAACCAAAATCCTGATCTTCCCTCCACTACTCCAAACCTGCTCCTCCCACATTCTTCCCCACATCAGTAAATGTCAATTCTATACTTCCAACTGCACATGCCAAAAACCCACCACAAAACCCAGAAATGAAACAGAATGAAACAAACCTTGATATCTTCTTTGAGTTCTCTCATACTCCTAAAAAAATCCATGAGCACATTCTGATATGTATATCTACAATGTATCCAGAATCTTATCACTTCTCTCCAATTCCATTGATATTATTATGGTCTAAGTTATCACTATCTCTCATCTGGACTATTATAAAAATCTCTTTAGCTACTTCCTTGCTTCTACTTTTGTCCTACTACTGCCTAATCTCTACGAGATGCCAGAGTAGTGCTCTTAAATCATTGTGCACTTCAAGCTATGTTACTCCTCTCATAAACCTTCCCATCTCACTCAGGGTAAAAGCCAAAACTTTTCTATTGGCTTAGAAGACCCTTTATAATCAGGTTCCCCAGACTGCTTTCCAGTTACTGTACTTCCACTCTGGAATGATCTTACCATACAGGGCTTTTCCCATTGCTGTACTTCCTCTCTGGAATAATCTGGCCCCAGATAATCCAATGGCTCACTCCTCCATCTCCTTTGGGCCTTTGTTTAAATATAACCTTTTCAGTGATGATGTTACACTTATTGCTTTCAACCATCAAACACATTTTAAAGAACTCAAGGAGAAGAAAAGTTAATTATGTGTACACAAATACATACCATTTCTGTGACTTTTTGTTTATTCTTGATGTTCCAGATTTTCTTCTGGAGTTATTCCCCTTCTGTCTGAAGTTTCCCTTTAGCAATTCTGAGACCATGTCTGTTGGCAATGAATTCTTTTCGTTTTCCTTCATCTGAAAAACTATTCCACTTTAATTCCTGAAGGATATTTTCACTGGAAGTAAAATTCTAGGTTGACAGTTCTTCTCTTTCAGCATTTAAAAAATATTATTCCACTTCCTTCAGGCCTTCATGGTTTCTGATGACAAATCTGTGGTAATTGGAATCATTGTCTGATAAGTAGTGCATATTTTAGTTCTGGCTGCTTTTAAGTCTTTTTGTTTGTTGGGTTTTGTCTTTCATTTTCAGCAGTTTGATTACAATGTCTGTGGGAGTGGATTTTCTTGGGTGTATCTTCTCTGGGCGTTGCTGACCTTCTTGAATATATAGGTTTATGTCTTTCACCAATTATTTCAGCAATTATTTCTTCAAACAATTTTTCAGCACTTTATGCTTTTTCTCTTCTTCTGGGACTCTGATGGTATGAACGTTTGCAATTTTTTATTGTCTCACAGGTACCTTAGGCTCCATTCATTTTCTCCTGCAGTCTTTTCTCCACATAATTTCTAACGATCAATTTTGAAGTTCACTGAGTCTTCCCTCTGTCATTTCATTCCACTATTGAGCCCACCCAGTGACTTTTAAATGTTTGTTCTTGTACATTTTAATTCTAGAAGTTCCACTTGATTCTTTATATCTTAGATTTCTTTGTTAATACCATCTATCTTTCAAAAGTGTTTTCTTTTTTTATTGGAATGCTTTTATAATAGATGCTTCAATGCCTTTTCAAGATAATTCCAACACTTGTGTTTTCTTGGGGCTGGTGACTATTAATTGTCTTTTCCCATGGAAGCATGGAAGTTGAGATTTTCTTCATCATCATACACTAAGTAATTTAGACTGTGTCCTGGGCATTTTGAATATTATGTTTTGAGCTTCTGGCTCTTGTTTAAGTGCTATGGAAAATCTTAATATTTTTGTTTTAACAAGCAGTTAACTTGGTTGGGTTCAGGCTGTAAATTCCAACTGGTGTTTGGTGAGTTGTGGTTTCAATGCCAGGTTTATTTCAGAGTCTTTGTAGAGCCATTTGGATCTGCTCTGTGTGCACTACCCAGTGGCCAGCATGGGGACCTTGGTGTGGTGAAGTGCTCCTGTAGTTCAGTTCTCAAAGTTTTGGGTATGCTGTTTAGGATCAGATCCACACATGCACAGCTAAGGGAGATCCCAGCAGTTGGTATACAATGTTATGGAGTTGCTTTCTTGAGTTCCTTCTTTCTTACAGTCTCTGGTACTTTCCAGGTCCCTGGGCCTTCTCTCTTTGCTCTTCTGGCCCGGAAGCTGGGCACTAGTTTCTCCACTCTGTCTTATACTTTTTGCAACTGTGCCCACTTCTGGGGTCAAGCAGCAGGAGGACAGAGAGGAAAAGGAACCCATGGGGGTTTGCCACACTCTCTTCTCTGACTGGAAAGGAATGTTCTGCTCCCTCAGAGTTTTAAGCACATTTGACTCCTGCTGCCACTGCTGATGCCACAGGATGGAATCTGAGACACTCAGAAGAGAAAAAGAAAAAGAAAAAAAATGAGAATTCACTCTCTCCGAATGTTAAGAATTCTCTTTCCCACTCTTGATCCAGAACTACATGGCATCTCCGGGAGCTGTCTGCCCAGGCCTGTGGATATCAGAGGAAAAGTGGGAACCATATTGCTGACTTGGTGGTACATCTAATTCTGGTCTGCTTTCCCAATCTGCCCACTACTGTTTACTTTTCGGAGTCCTCAAGTATCCGCACCATTCATTCTCTCTGGGTTTCGTAACTGTATTCAGTGTGAGAGACAGAGTAATGATAATTACTCCATCAACCCTTATAAAATATGCTTTCAAAGCTTTGAAGAAAAGTAACTTTGAACCTGGAGCCATTATTAATTAAGTATGATGGGTAAATAACATCATTTTCAGAAATCCAAAGACTTAGAATATTTGCCTCCTAAACATTCTTCCTAAGAAATTTACTTGAGGATGTACTCCTATAAAACAAAGATGAAATAAGAAAGAGTAGTATATCATACCATAGAAATTGTAGAACTAATCTAGGAGAGAAGTGAATATTCAAGATAATAGCTATGTGATACACCTAAAAGGCAACTGGTCCATATTAGAGCAGATGGTCCAATACATCTGGAATTTCTGTGAAGGAAATTCATTCCATGTAATAAGTAACTGAGGGGCTAATGGTTTCAGGTTATATTGAAGGCACATTATTCTTTTCTCTAAAAAGAAAGAAAGAAAAATACAAAAATTTACACAAGAAATTCATGTTCTATATTTGAAGCAAAATGAAGTTTGTCATATTTTTAAGTATAGTATTGAGTGTGGAGAAAAGAATACATTTGACCTAGGTCATGGCAAGAATATCTTTCAAGTAGCAAAGGAATTATGGCATTGGATCCATTGAAAAAGAAGCACAATTCTAACTCACTTCTTGGCTGTGTAGTGAATAATTTTTCTATAGAAATATTTATTTAACTACCAGATGAGTAATGATGGATTAAGTTATGTTGAGGTAGCAGCTCCAAATGTCATTGATTTAACATGTAAAAGTTTATTTCTTGGTCACGCTGCATGACCCAAGCAAGTCAGCATGGGACTCTGTTCCCACTAGTCACTCGGGAACCCAGGTGGGGGAGGCTCTGCCACCTTGGAGCTGCACCGTATAGAATATTTAGCTTCAGCTACAGCAGCAGGGAAAGAGAGAGCAGCAAATCTCATTGGGGTTTTCACTAGCTCAACCGGAAAGTCACTCAGAAGATTTCTCACATTTTACTGGCTAAACTAGTCATAGTTCTCTCTCCACTGGACAGGGAGATAGATGGAAGGTGTAAGAGAGCAGATGGAGTATTTGGTGGCATCCTGCTTACCACCACTCTTCACTGACACTCAACTTTTAGAATAACCTACACAAGAGGTTATAAACTGGTCACCTAGAGTAAACACCCACTGCAGATGAGCCTGGTTTGAGTATACAGATTTCTTTTTTTAAACTTGAATGTCTTTTGAGTTGGACATTTTGTTTCTAGTTCACTATGGTCTTCAATGATCCCTCTGCTATGACTTAAGGTCTGGTTGACTCATAGACATGGGCAGCCTTGTCCCTGAAGGTCCTTGTGATGCTCACAACATAATGCAGGATACACCTAGGGATGCACAGAACAATGCAAAATGTATCAGTCTGGATAATGAAAAAGTAAAGGTGTAGCTGTGGAAGTGTGGAGCATGGTGGAGAGTGGAAAAGGTGACAGAGAAGTTGAAGGAAAAATAGGTGCCCATATATTCCTTTTGTAGAGTAGGAAGGCAAGAAATACTATCTGATGTAGAGGAAACAAGACACATATTTACATGTATTATTTAAAATGATGAATGTAATTTTAGAACTTAAGTATCAATATAATAAGTATAAAAGTTGAGAGGTGAAAAGGAAAGGACATTGAATGTGGGGTGAATATAAATCTTTATATTTTGTAGTGGGTAATCAATAGACGATATCTGTGGTCAATAAATCAAGAAATGGAGGCACAAACATACCATTTAGTGTAGGGAGGAAACCAGCAGGAGCCCTCACAACAGAAATGGTTTGAAGTGGTTTCCTTTGGGGAGTGGGATTCGAGGTGGGGAAGGGTAGGAGAGGAGACTGTTGATTTCATTGTAAGAATATCTGTACTATTTGATTTTTTAATCAAAACCTTCCTCTGATTAAAAAAATTTTTAATTATTTTTAAAAAGAAGTGAACAGGAATTTGAGTATGGGGTCGGGGGGAAGCAGGAGAGATTTGAGAGAAGAGGAGGAGGGAAAGGGTACAGGTAACATGGTGGCAAGTTGGAGCCCACGGAGGAATCCGAAGGTGAAAGTGCTCCACTGAGTGGCTCAAGGCCTTTCAAGGATACAAAACCTAATACTCAATTTTAGGTTGTTGGGATATAAACCTTTATCATTGCCACAAATTTTCTAAGCATTTGCTGTAAACAAAGCTGGCTTATATGTTTTAACTGGGAGGGAAACAAGAGAAAGGGACTGGGTATTGAATACAGTGCACTGACAAGTGAAAAGAATGACAGTGAGATAGGAATAAGACAGAGTAGAAGCAAGTATCTAGAGACTGAAGGGCTCATGAAGATCTAAGCACTCTGACGTTCACGGAATCTCAGGAAGACATTCATTTCCTGTGGAATGTGAGATTGGAAGCTTGTCAATTTTATTTAAACTCAGAGGGCAGAGCGACCTTAGCTGACATCTGGAGTATTTAAGTTATTTTACTTAATCCTCAAAGCAACCTTATGAGTTATTATTCATTAATTCAACAAACACTTATTAAATATTTACCTATAGTACTGTTCAGTATGTCTTTATCACTATTCTCAAGGCCCTTATGGCCTAATGAGGGAGATATTACAGCATCAGGTGATAAATACAAGTATGTGTCCCACGAAAACATGGAGAAGTAGCAGCCAAACTACCCTGGGGCTAGGAGAGGGAAAGAAGCTCCATGAGAAGGTAACTTAGGCTGAATTTTGAAAAATAAAAAGGAGTTTACTTGGCAGGAAAAAGGGGTAGGGGTAAGGGTGTTCCAGGAAGGGGGATCTGTGTACGTATGGTAAAGCACTGAAGCAAGAAAGCCTGTGGCTCATTAGTTACCTCTCGATGCTGCGTGTCAAGCAGGGTAGGAGACAGACCAGGGGAGATAATGTGCTAGGCAGGGCTTTCCATGGGGCAAATGGGGTCCCCGTCTATGTCAACAGTTTTGGTCAACCCAAATCAGCCTGTCAACACCCAATCTCCTGCCATTCCACAAAAGAAACACTGTGCTGCTCAGCGGGAAAGATCTGTGAACCAGGCCATCTTCCTGGAACAGCCCCAGGCCATGGCACCCCAAGACAACCCCTACTGGCAGTCCTGAGCTTCTTTGGGCATCTGATTTAATGCATGTTTCGGGGACAGTGTCGGGGAGAAAATGGAACCAGGACCCATGTGAATCCTTGTTTAGATCCCAAGCACCGAGAAATGCCTCAGTGACTCATTGGAGCTCCAGATGTATTATTTTCTGTTCCTATTGTATAGCAGCAACTCTGGCTTCTTGTAATAATCAAGATCAGGGTTACTTGCCCATGATCTACCAGCAAGAACTGTATAAAATGACCGGGCAATACTCAGGACTTTGGATTTGGTGGAACCCTCACTGTTCCTTGGCTGGAAACCAGGAACTCCAGTGCCATAGAACCTGGATTTGTAGGGACTCAAAGTACAAACTGCAAGTAGGTCACTAGGAGTGATGATGAGAGGACCACAGCAACTTCTACTCCTGTGTTCCTGAACCCGTATATTCCAGCTATTGAAGACACAGAATTACATATCAGCTATTGGTTCAGAGTATATACTGTACCCTGTAGAATAGCACTCCAACCCCATAGGGTGCTGCCTCTCAGCTGGGGCTTTAGATGGTCCAGTAATGGCTGCTGCTGCATTGTTCTGACCTGCTGCTTCAATGTGATGTGGTATACGGTTGCATCAGTGGTTCCCATAGTCATGAGCCCATTCTCACACTTCCTTGGCTGTAAAATGGCTTCCTTCCTCTGAGACAATTGTTACATGGCGTCCTGTGTCAGAAAGTCTGCATTTCCTCAACCTTCTGAGAGTGGTGCTGACAGACGTACCTTAGGTGATGAAGACAAACCCATATCCAGAGTAGGTGTCAGTTCCGGAAAGGACACATCACTTCCCCTTCCAGGGTAGAAGAGGTCCAACATAAAGCACCTGTCGCAAGTGGTCGATTTGTCTCCTGAATATCTGGGACCAAGCTGAGATTGCAGCATCAGTTTCTGCTCCCGACGTTCAGTGTTAGCAACAGCTGGGTCAGCCCTGGGGAGAAGGAACCCATGTAGTTGGGCCCATGCAGAGTCTCCATCCCTGGGGCATTGGAGAAGCCCCAGGACAGAAGCAAAAGACGTGCAGAGAATGATGTCAGCATGAGGTGAGCCAGAGGCTACAGAGAGCTGCCCACTGCAGCCAGGGTTGAAATTACAAGTGAGGTAGGGGGATACAACACAGAAGCATAGGATCCCATGGACTTCTTTATGATAGGGAAAAAAAATATCCTACTTTTGAAAATTAGAAGAAAAATGGCCGTGTGAACATGCTGCCAGATGCAGGAAAGGCCTTTGGGAGTGAGAGGTGCTGGTGAGGATGCTGGGATGAGCACAGGGGGCGGTTGGTGGAGGGTTTCTGATCCTGATTTGGGTGCTTATCAGTCATCAGGGAATCCCATCTGGAAAAGCCTTCAGAAGAAGCTGTGGGAACTTGGCGAGAAGCCAGCATTGCTTGTTGATTTGGGGTTTGCTAGTGCTTTCCAGGCTTAGCAGCGAGGCTGTCAGAGGTGGGCAGGACTATAGGGATGTCCTGGTCTCATCTCCATTGTACAGACGAAGAACTTAGGACCTGTCATTTGAGAGGGAAACCTAAGGTCACTCAGGCAATTATTGGCAAAGATGGACTAGAACACCCTGGCTTAAGGTTAAAGTTGGGGGTCTTAAGCAAATGTTTCTTGGTAGATCCCCTTATATCTTTTAATTAGAATATAAGCAGTTTCTCAGGAAAAGCCTGCACCTGTCTTTTCTCAGCATAAAGAAGGGGTGTACAGGAACGCTTAGCCAGACTTCATGCTAGCAGTCACTTGCCCCTCTTCATCATCTCTCTATCCCAGTGCCCTAGGGAAATCTTCTAAGTGGATTGTGCCTTTGCCGTGCATCTGTTGCTTGCACTCCTCTTATAAAAATTGCTTATGGTGATATTTTTGTGTGTGTGGTACGCAGGCCTCTCACTGTTGTGGTCTCTCCCGTTGCGGAGCACAGGCTCCGGACGCACAGGTTCAGCGGCCATGGCTCACGGGCCCAGCCGCTCCGTGGCATGTGGGATCTTCCCGGACCGGGGCACGAACCCGCGTCCCCTGCATCGGCAGGCGGACTCTCAACCACTGCACCACCAGGGAAGCCCTGATTTTTGTTTTTGCTTAGGATGATTTTTTGATTCTTTGCATGCTGTGGAGTTACAAAATCACCTTTTCTTTTCTCCTACCTTCTGCCTTCGCTTTTAAAATCCTAGAAGTTAACCTACTATCCATCTATCTAAGATAGATTGATCTATCTATCCAGCTGTGCATCTGCCATCCACCCATCCATTCACTCATCTAGCTATCTATCATCTATCTATCTCTATCACCTCTATGAAACATTTGTAAAAGAGTGTGGCTTAAGGGGAGGGACCCTTCAATTACATGGAACAGGCAAATGTTCTTCAATAAGGATGCTGTGCTCAGAGATGTATTCTGTTCCCTGGCAAGGTATAAGGAATGAGACCGCTCTTCACTTATCACTTACCTTCACTTATCTTGCTAGACTGAGCGACTCCCTTCATCCCTCTGGAACACTCCTTTCTCCCAGCCCCTAATCATGTGTGCTGACTATAACGTGGCAGAGTCCAACACACTGCTGTTCTAATTTTGGCTAGTCCAAGCTGGTGAAGCAGGAACCAAGTGACTCTAGAGATAAAGGACACCAGGATAGAAGAACCAGGGATTATTTGGGTGGTATTTTGTTTTGTTTTTGTTTTTAACACGAAGCAAAAACCATGAGTAATATGGTAAAAAAAAAAAAACAGCCTGCAATTTTCTGCTCCTTCTACAGACAAATCTGACCTGATCTCAAGTTTGGGTACCCTGTATAGGGTCTCACTGCATCCTGTACTTCTCCTTTGTAATTATGATTCTAGTAATTATCTGTTTAAGGTCAGTGTGGTTTTAGCCTCACACAGTAGGTGTGTATTATGTTGACTGCCTGATTAATTGGATGAATGAATAAGCTCCATTCAAGGGCCAGATCTTAGCCCAAGACCCTCCCTCTCTCCCTTCCGCCCCATCTTCACTCTCTTGGAAGTTGTGAAGACGCCACGTTTGGGAAGGAAGCTTCAGGAAGATATAATTCAGCCAGCACCGGCGGCCTGTCGTCTTCCCCATCCCCCTCCTCTCCAGGATTCACTCGCACTCCTGCTCTTCCTCCCTTCCCTTTCAGCTGCCTTTTTCCCTACCTCTCTCCCTCCAGAGGCCACAGATTCAAACTGCTGGGAAGTCTCTTCAAACAGGATTGCAATTGCTTTAAATATTAGAGGATTAGGGGAAGACAAACAGACCTGCGGAAGGTCTGCGTTTGGGGGATTGGGATTAGATCTCCTCCGCTGTCCAAGCACTAGCAGAAGCTGTGCTGCCTGCCTTCATCCCTGTCTCTGGGTTAGGCTTCCAGGGCAACCCATATCCTTGGGCTGATCTCTCTGCAGTGTTCTATATTGGGAACTTTTAGATTAAGCCCCAGACGTGCAGTCCCTGCTATTTTCACCCTTAGTCCTGCCCTCCAGGCAACCACCACCCATTGAATTAGCCTGAAATAAACCCTATTTTCCACCACTGCCTGTAAACGTAGCCAATGGCACCAACTGACCATGCACAGACTGGGTACTCTGATCTAAACTAGGTGTAGGTAACGAAGCCCAGACAATAAAAGGGAATACGCAATATAAGACAGGAGTGTGGGTTACATGCAGCCATGTCTGTTTATCTAAATTAGCACTCAAGTGTATCATGACTTAACTTATGGCATGGCTGAAGCCCTCTGCTGGTTATAACTGAACATTTATCAAAGTAGATTTTATTACTAATTAGAGTCTTAGTATCACAGAGTTTGAATAGACCATAAAGGCAGACCTCCCCTGTAGCACCCCTAGTGTGTTCTCACCCACTCTCTTCCGGAACCTCCTAGGTGACAGGAAGGAAGATGGCCCATTTCATGGCTGTCCAGTCTGAAATGTTAGAAAATCTTCTGTACATTGAAAATGTGTTTCCTCATAGCAGCAGGTACATTGGTCTCAATTCTACTCCTAGAGCTAAATATATATAAATATATAAATCTCAACTTGGAATTTGAAGTGTGTATAAAATAATTTCTTAAACAAGACACAAAAAGAATGAATCACAATAAAGAGATTTATACATTTGACAATATTAAAATTATGAATCTGTTCATCCAAAGACTCCATTAAGATGTAGAATGCAACCCACATAGTAGGGTAAGAGAATGGATGCATAGACATCTGACAAAGGACTGCAATTCATAACATGTCAGGAATTCCTCCAAAAAATGAGAATCAAAAAAGACAAACCAAGGAAAAAAGGGCAAAATATTGGACCAGTCCTACCAATGGCCAATAAACATGTGAAAATGTGCTCAACCTCATTAATAATCAGGTCTATGCAAATTAAAACCACATTGGAATGTCACTACACACTTATCACACTGACAGGAAATATGAAGATAAGACAGTAGCAAGTAGGCAAAATGATGAGATGCAAAGTTTATCATTGCTAGTGGGATAGAAAGGAACAATCAGTTTGAAACCCAGTATTTAGTGTCATCTGATGGAGTCAAAGTGATGCAAACTCTGTGACCCAGAAATTCCCCTCCTAGGTGTATACCCCATGGATGCACATGAGTACGAGGAAACACAAATAAAGCTGTTTGTAGCAACATCATCAACTTAACTGCCTCAGAATGGAAAGAGCCCAAACATTCACTAACATTAGGCTGCATTAATAAGTTATGATATATTAATACAAGGGAATATGATACACTAACAACATGAACAAATCACAATTACAAGCAACAATATGGGTGAATCTTAAAAGAAACACACAACACAATGTTGAGCAAAGGAAGTTAGTACCCTGTACATCTCCACTTATATAAGGTTCAAAAAACAGGCAAACATGTGTCCTGTTGTTTGGGCTACATATTTAGGTGATAAGCTATAAACAAAGTTTTTAAAAACAAATTGCCATAGAAGGCAAATGTGAGGACTGTGGTGACCTTTGAGGGCAGGGAGCAGGGAATGACTGGGAAGAGGTCAGTGGCAGAAGGGGGCTGGCATGTTACAGATCTCAACCAGGGTGTGGTTATAAGATTTTTTTAAAATGATGAGCTATATATTTATTTTTCATATTATTCTGCAGGAGTATTATGCATCATAATTTTTAAAAATAGTTTTAAAAAGATAATTCTAATCTTGACAGCTATCATGTTCCACTTAAACTTTCTCTTTCCCAAGCCAGTCATCATTAGTTCCTTCAATAAATGTGATTTCCAAAGCTTTTGCTACCCTGGAGACCCTTTTCTTCCTTCCTCTCTCCCTTCCTCCCTCCCTCACTCTCTCCTTTCCTTCCTTCCTTCCTTCCTTCCTTCCATCTATCTATTATCTCTCTACCTATTATCCATATATTTAAACAATGACTGCTACTTTCATTAGGGGCAATAGAAAATGAAAGACAGCAGAGATGGAGAAAACCCAAATAAGAGTAAGTACGAGTCCAATTTGTGCTTTGTAAGGTTCAAATGAGGACAGATGTCATCAGTAAAATAAACAAACCATTAAATACACAAACCATTAGTATGAGAACAGAAGTGTCTACACATTCATAATTTCTTAATTCCTTATCCTTGAGGACAATTAGTCCATTGACAGACATTAGTTGACGTAAGCTACAAACAGGTGCCAACATATGCAAAGTCAACTGCAGAGATTCAGTCTGCTGACAGAGGCTGCCCAGGGCTGGAGAAAGAGTGCCATCTCATCATCTCAGCAGATGCGGCCACTGTCTTCCTCAGAGGCTTCTGCTCTGCAGACTCGGGGGATGAGGTCTAGCCCCGACCTCTCCTTGCTGAGGTGTCTGGCTGGGCTAGGATGGGGCAGACCTCCGGTCTCAACACAAGAGGCACCTCCAGAGACTTCCCAGCCAGGATTTATTTAGGGGCAACCAATCATATGTTCTCCTCCCTTCCGTCCAGATACCCCAGGGAAGGGTTGAAGCTTGGGGAAATTGAGGTCTTGCTTGGTCACTTGCAAATGTAAATTAACATGTTCTCCCTGGCAGCCCGAAGTCCTTCAGTTTGCCCTGGTAGTGAGAGGAATACAAACTGCACAGATGAGCCTCCGCAGCTGACAGCCCCTGGGAGTGGAGCTGAAATGCAATTCTTGCATCACCCACCATCTCTCAGGCACTGGAGACAGAGATACCTGTGTCTAGTCAATCAAAACATCTGTCTACCTGAAGCTCCGCTTCAGGTCTTTATTTACCATTATTACGAGATCAGACTATCCCGCTTTCACTATGTAGCATAGCCCGCCTGGGCCAGGGTTTACCCCTGAGTGTACCTGCAGTCTGATCAAGGAAAAAGTCTATTTGTCCGCTCTCCTGGGGGCGGGGGAGGGGCGACGCTAAACCCCTTGACATTGGCTGAGGGCCTGCTGAGGCTCTGCTTTCTGAATCACACCGACGGAAGTGTAAATGGATCTAGGCAGGTTGGGAAATTTAATTCTGCTTTTCAATGAAACATACAGAGCTTGTTGATACATATTTTCAATTGAGAAGATGCATCTCAAGTGGGAAAAATAAGGTGTCTCCTGGGATAACGGCAACATCTTAAAACATCTAATAAAGCAGATTAATCAGTATGGGCACGGAGATGCAAATAGAGGCCCACCAAAACTTGTCTGGCAGCCTCCTTTCACCAGACTGTGCCCCATCCCCACCCTGCCCTTCCTCCTCCTCCCTCTGCCCTCCCTGACAGAAGTGCTCTTGGAGACAGGTGTATGGCAACATGAGAGGTCTTGGGAGATAGGTGGGTTGTTTCGAGAGTGGTGTGGGGTAGGGTAGATGTCTACCTATTCCACTGGGGGCTGGGAGTCTGTGCTGTATGATGGGGCTGAGCTCAACAAGACAGAGACTCAGGAATCACCATTAGAGGCTGTATTTGTTTGTTCAACCAAAGTAGATTGAGTACTTACTATGGGTCAGAAGTTGCATCTGAATTCCTCAGACTTTATTCACTTTTTTGCCTTCTGATAACTTCCAGGTTTCCCTCTCATGGAACTGTGGGATTTCTAGAGTGGGAAAGGGCCTGATAAACTCACCTTCATCTCTTCACTGAGAGTCAGCAGGGAATGGTGTTTTGCTTTAGATGACTCAACTGGTCCTTAGCAAATGAGGACCTGAACCCTGATTTCTTGATTCCAGATTTGGTGTTCTTCCCATCATACCCGGGCTGAGCAGACATCTTTGTGTATCCTTGGGAATACACAATTACAAAATCTCAAGCATTTGGCAGAAATGGACACCCAAACAGGTAAAATGACTTGCTCAATCAAGGTCACTCTGCAAAGTAGGGCAAAGAAGATTAGAGCCTTAATCTAGGGGTTCCCAGGCCAACTCCATTTCCATTCAGCCTGTGGTTTTCCTGGGCTGGAATTTTCCTTTTGCTCCCTTTGTCACTGTCTCCTTTTTGGATTTTGCCTTAACCTTCTCTTCTCACACAGGAGGTTCCAATTCACATAATGGAAATAACCACCCATCCAAGAGAAGGACACTCTCATCCCCCGTCCACCCACCCGGGGCTGCTGGCATCGTGGCCAGGAAAAACGTCTGCCTTAGAGATGGGATCTGGAGATGAGGAATAATAATCAACTGAGAGTTGAACAGGATTGAGCATTGCACACACCTCCCCATCTGCTCTGGTACAGGCAAGGATTTGCCTGAGATTAGGTCTCTGTTTCTGATCTGACAACAGATGCCCAAGCCATAAATAACTGTGTTTTTCCCTTGAACTTTCACTGCCATCTCCTGATGTCTTGTGTCACATTGCATTCTGGGGAGAGGTGCAGTGGAGCATGCCACTCCCTCCTCATCCTCGCTCTGTCCCTCTTCTCTGAGCACTGCCACCCCAGTGGGTCCTACAGTGGGCGCTGCAGATTGAAGGGCTACAGGCACTGGGGGGGGGGGTGTTCCTGTGGAAGCTGGCGATTAGGGACCCAGGAGCCCTGCCCCCGTCCCCACACTCAGCTCAACCTGGCTTCTCTCAGGGAGACTGAAAGTTGTTGTTTTGTTTGCATGGGCAGGGATCATCTGTGTGAGGTCCTGGTAAAGCCAGGTCTCCGACTCTGCATTTGGCAGAAACAAAGGAGGTAGAGGAGAGATTTGCAGGCAGCCAGGCCAGCCCCGGAACCCCCAGGGCAACAGATGCCCTAATGTGGCACGGAGCTTCCTGTCCCCAAGAAGTGACACTAATATGTAAGGAAGTGCCTCCTTCAGCCCTGCGGGGCATTACTAAATGACTCTATTTTCCATACTTAGTGGTGCGGTAAGCATCTTCCCTGCCCCCAACCCCCTTCCCTCACTCTCTTTCTCTAACTGCATGGGGTTCATTTAGAAATCCAGAGAAGTTACCCTTGGTACAGATCAGAATGGAACATTCTATAATCAACAAAACCTGAAGCTTAGCTCTTTCAGCTTGTCTTAGTGACGGATGAAAAATTGATAGCAGAATAGCAAGTTCAGATGTTGGCAAAGGTTCAAAATTAGGACCCATTCCATTTTCTGCTGCTACAATTCCATGCTGCCTATCTTCTTGCCCTGGCTCTTTTGTCTTTCCTCTCCCTCAACCTCCTCTTCTCTCACTGTCCTCTCAATTGCACAACATCTCTCTCAGTTTCTCTCCCAGTCTCCCAATCAGTATTGTCGCTTTCCCGTCCTTATCAACCTCTCGGCCATCTCTCTGTTCTGCTCTTTTCTGTCTTGGCTTGGTACTATTTCTTTCTCTCTCTCTCTTTCTCCTCTCTCTCAGCACTTGCCTTTGTTTCTCTCTCTCTGTTCCCTTTCACTGCATCCTCATTTCCTCCGTCTCATGGGGTTTCTTACAGGAGATGCTCATGAAACCTCCAAGCCCAAGTCACACCATGTCAGCACCTGGCTACCTCCCCATCCCAGGTAATGAGGGAGTTCCAGGCAGAGGACATGGGTCATTGCTCTTCCAGCTGCTTGGCTTCAGGTGGTTCCCCTGTCAATGGTCTCAACAGAGGATCATCATGTGTCTCTGGGCAGACCAGGCTAAACCGTCCCCCCTCACTCATCCCAGACATTGATTTGTGCACCTTTTTGAAGGTTTACTCTTCTTGTCCTTCTCCTCCTAGTTTTCTCTCTAGTCCCCCATCTCTCTCTCCCTCTCTGGCTTTTGACCTTGCTCTGGCTTCTCCTTGGCACCTCTCCTTCTCCCAAGTGCTTTTTCCTCTCCTTCTCTTTGTCCTGTCCCACGACCCAGCTCCCTCCCTCTGTTCCCTCACTTTCCTTTTTCTTTCTCATTATTTTTTTCTTATGCTCTCCCTGTTGTCCCCTTATCCACTCCCACAGCCCGGCTTCCTCTTTCCCCCAGAGGAACCCCAGACCCTCTCCCTGCTGAGTAACCATACTTTCCTACCGTGGGCACTCAGGCTCTCTTCTGGGTCTTCCTGAGGCATCAAGTGTCTGCTTGGGTGTGGCGTCTGCATTCTCTTAGGCAGAGCGACTAGGAGTCTCCACCTTCTCTACACACATGGGCAGACAGAGTAGAACATGTTATACCACTTAGTAACAAGGTGTGGAAAGTCAAAAACGACCATCTAGAGGATACCAATGAGAGACACCGTTGTGGAAGATGTGGGGATTAATTAGAGTCTAGGAGAGGAGAATAAGGTGAGACAGAGTAGCGTCTGTAAGTAGTTGAAGGGATGGGGTATGGGGTGAGGCAGCACAGATGTTTCTCATCTCTACTATGTACAGAAAAACAAAGAATGAAGGATTAGTTGAAGCCACGGGGCTCTGACTAGGAGATCCACGAGCTGCTGGAGTGCATCAGCCCAGGAGGTCGAGGGGCTTCTTTGAGATAGCTTGGGAGAAGGGTCAACATGTCCTGGTGGAGTGGTTTGGGTGTTTTCTGGCCCCATGGCAGATGATGGAAAAGGTGACCTCCAGTTCCCTTTGTGTTTTTAGCTCAGGCTCCTTTCTTCCTCCTCCGCCACAACATTCAGACTCTGAACGTGTGACTGCAGATGCCTCATTAGCTCCTGTAAATAGCGATGTAGCCTTGCTATGTGAACCATCCCAGGCATGATTCATCATCCCAGTGCACTGAATTGACACAGCCCACTCCTGCCTTGATGCCATTCCCTCCTGAGATGCCTCCCTCCCTCCCTCTACCTACCCCAGGGTACCAGCTCCATCCTCGTTCCCATATTCCTTCCCTGAGACCTGGCCAGATGACTTGGAAGTCCTCAGGCACTTGGGGGTTTCAGGCCTACGTCCCACTTCCTCAAGTCCGTCAAGTGGTTCCAATTCCACCTCCTCCTTGGACGGTTACCACCTTCCTGCTCTCTGCTTCTTCAGCATAATCTGGGCAGTGAGCATGTTACAAAGCAAGGCAGTGCAGCTGGCCAGCCAAGACCATTCTGTGTTCCCAAGCTTTGAGACAGAGTCGTCAAGGTCTGAAGACTGCCAAAGGACATCTTATTGAGTGATACATGCATTTTTAATAAACCATATTTGACTTCCATAATGGGCAAGTTATTAAGTCATTTGACAGCCAATGGCATGAGGAAATGAAAGAATACCTTAAAAGTAGACATTTCTTGGCAGATAAGGGAGAAATTCAGTGAGCTGGAGGCAACAGAAAAAGAAATGCAAATAAAGATATGATGATTTTACCTATCTGCATATAGTGGAGAAGCCATTAATATAACACTGAATAGTGGGATTTTTATCACACCTTGACTTGAATGTCTTGAAAAACTGGCTCAGCCTTGAAAAGATCAGCCTTTGTAGCTCTGGACCAAGCCCCTGTCCTTTGTCTCTGTGCTGAAAAGATGAATTTGCTTTCTGATGTGTTTTCCTTCTGCCTCCCCCTTTCCAAATCCTTCTGAAATGAGCTTTGAGTTGATTTTCCATCACCCCCTGATTTAGAATTATTAAGGATAGTGATAAGGAGCAAATGGTTCTTTCTCAGCCAGAGGCACACTACTGAATTGATAGATGCAAATCCACCCAGGAGACCTCCCTGTCCATTGCCCAAGGTGATCAAGTAAATGCTTCTCATTCTTGGGGACACTCTTGAGACCCACCTTCTCCATGAGCCTTTCCTGGCCACCCTGGATGTTCAGTGCGCTTCCTGTTTCTCTAAACCCCTGCAAACTGACTGTCAATTTGACCCTTGTTGGGTTCCATCTTTCAGTGCCCAGAATTGGTAGTTTTCTTTGCAGGTGCCTATGGCTTGTAATTCTTTTGTAACCTCTTCTAGATTTGTGGCTTTCTTTTTCAACCTTTGTCCTCAAGACCTGGGGTAGAACTTGAGATGACCACACTCCCTTCCCTAACCTGGGAATGAGAGACCACCCACCTTGGGGCATTCAGGAAAACAGATTAGTGAGGACAGCATATAGCCCTTAATAGCAGAATTTTTCATATCAAGTCAGTGCTGGCATGACCTTGAGAAGCTCAGGATTTGTGTCCTGGAAGAAGTGGATACTTGAGATAGTTTGGAGTCCTCATTCAGGGGCTTTTTCCTTATGTTGTCACTGTCCCAGGGATTGTAAAGAAACAAACTGCCTTAAAGCATCTTCCTTATCCATGATCCTGTGGGGCTCACAGATTTCCTCTCACCTCATCACTTACATTGATGCCCAAATTCCAAAGCCTTCCATGGAGCATTATGGAAATGTGCCCCATCTTTGATAAAATCCCCTGAATCCTCAATCTCATGTCTGAGCAGCTCCATCACCTTCTTGCTCCAACTGAAACTAACTCTTCCCTGAGGGTTTTGTCTCCCCGTGAAACCCACTCAATAGTGGCTCTTTTTGCTCCCATTCAACCCTACCCTCCTGGGGCTGGGGTATGTGATCTCCTTGGTACTCAGTGCTGTATCCAGAGTTGTTCTTACTGCCCCCTAAAATCACCCAACTTTTTGAAGTCATTAGACCACAACCCCTTGATCCACTCAATATTACCTCTGGAATGCCTAATAGGAATTTTCCAAATCAAACTCTGCTTTTACCAACTCCACCCCAAAATCTGTTTCCCCCCTCAGTTCTCGGATCTCAGTAAGTGTCCCCACCATTCACTCAGTTGCTTTGGCTAAAATCCATGTTGTGTTCTTTGATTTTTATCTTTCTCCCATTCTTTACATGCAATCCTTTAAATAAGTCTCGTTGACTCTTCCACCAAACCATGTTCTGTGTCCACTTGTCACCACCTTCTATACTAACTGTCAAGTCCAAGTCACCACCATCTCATGCTCAATCTACTACACCAGCCTCCTAACCAATCTCCTCTTTTGTTTCTCTTCCATCTATTCTGAAAAAAGCAGCTAGCCTGACAGTATGAAGACATCCATTACGGCATGCTCCTCCACTGCTCAAAGATCTCCAAAAGCATCTCCCCTCAATTAGCACAAAATCCAAAGTCTTTACACAGTCTAAAAGACCTAAATGATCTTGTCCCAGTGACCTCATTAATGACCACTCTTTCCCTTGCTTACTCCACTGCAGCCACACTCTCTTCCTTTCTGTTCATCAGGGATCCCGAGGATAGTCCCGCTTTCCATCTTGGTGGCTTATAATACTTTTCACCAGGCATTCACATTCCCTGCCCCATTGTTCCATTCTCTTCTCTGCTCTAATATCAGCTCCTCAGAGAGGTATCCCTGACCTCACAACCCCCTGCCCAGCATTCTGAATACCCTCTTATTATACTGTTTTCTTCCTAAGAACCTACAACTGCCTGACAATATATTAATATCTTTATTTGCTTAATTATTTACTGTCTAACTCTCCCACTGGACTGTAAAGTCCATAAGGGCAAGGACTTATTTTGGTTTTTTCACTGTTATCTTCCTAGCTCCCAGACCAGGCATATGGTTGGTGTTCAATAAATATGTGTTGAGTGAACAAAAGTATGATTGAGAAGCATTAGCTCTAGGCCACAAAGGAGGTTGGAGAAACTTTGTCCATGGTTCCTGATGCTAAGACCAGAGAGAAAAAGAGAAAGAAAAACATCGATTTGGGGGCTTCCAGAGAGGGATCAATTCAAACAACAACTTCCTTCCAAGCGTAGAAAAGACATATGATAATATGGAACTCTGAGAAAAATGAGTGAGAACTCCCCCTGTCACTCAGGAAGCCACACTTAATCAGAAGAAGTAAGACATGGCTCTTTCCCTCCAGAAATTTCAGTCACTGTCCAGGTCATTTGCCTTACAGATACATGGCAGGAGAGGCTTAAATCCTCAAAAGAGAAAGCACTGCATTTTTATCCCAAATATAACTTCCCCAACAAGAGAACTGTGAACACACGCATATGTTGATGGAAAGGAGACACAGTGGGTCCACAGACCCTTCTCCATTTTACAAATGCCTATTAATTACTAATTCTTCAAGAATTAACTTAAATACCATTTCCTTTTCCTAGTTGTCTCAGGCAGAATTATGTGTCCTTTGTACATACCTTTGAAATAGTACTCTTCCCAATGGGTGATTGGGTGTTGTATACACATCCACCTCCCCTGCTGGACTGTGTAGGAAATGCCATGTCTTATTTGTCTTTGCACACTGCACATGGTGGTATTCAATACACATTGGCTGAATTAGGAGCCAGCTCTATCTAACCCACGGAGTTAAAAGAAGGGTCTCTTATCAACGTTTCTTTCTCTCTGAGGAGGACTTAAAAGTCTGGCTTATAATGCAGAACTGCTTCTTTTTTACTCACCTAAAGCCTGCATTTGTTGCTGCCTGTCTATGTAAAGCTCATTTATACCTGTGACCCTTAGTTCTGGCTCAAAAAACCTTTTGCTGCAAAGAAGAACCCCTGTCCTCCTGACATCTACCTCCACCACTTCCACCTTCTGCATGCCATTCTGTAAACTGGCTCTCAGTTTATTTAACTTTGTCCAAGCTGCTCAGCCAACATTCAGGACCCTCTATGATCCATCCTGCACTACTCCAGATGGCCAGCGTGGGGAGCTAGAGAAAAATGGGGTTGAGACAACAGTTCTTACTTACTCGGAAGTAGATATTCATCAATAAGCTCTGCAAATAAACTTACTTAATAAGGTGCATTGATCAAAGGAGGTCACTGGGGTAGAGCTGCCCATCTCCCCTATCTCCTATTCTTGGTCTCAAGGCAAGATAGTCTAGCTGGGTGCCCTTTCCTGGCACAGATGTGGCTGCAACACATATGACTGTCAAGGGAGAAGTGGAGAAGAGATGGTGGCGCTTAGGCATCATGTGAACATGTGGGATGGGTTTTGGAGCAGCCCCAGACTGTGACCAGGTTCAGTCTTCTCATGTTTTCCATTTCTCCCTAGGTCAACTTGAGACCTGATTCTCAGAGTTCATTTCCTGTAAGATGACTAGTTCAAAATTGGAGCTTACTTATCAATGACTTGTTCACACACGCTTTAGGTTCAGGGGCCTAAGTGGTTAGTGAAAATCAATTTTAATAATACAAGAAATTAAATAATTTCTGGTCTGAGGACTCTAGTTATCAAAGTGCTTACTCCAATTAAAATTTGACTCTTACCTACCTTTCCTCATCTTCCGATAACTACAAACAGAACTTTGAGAAATCTCCTGTCCACAAGTCTACTTTTCCAACTTCACTTCCTGCTCTACATACCATGAGCTCTGCCCCCTGCAGAGGACCAGGCAGAAAGACCATGCTCCTTCCCACAGACATGTCTTTGCCTGTGCAGTTCACTCCACCTAGGTGTCCTTCCTTCTTCCTCTACCCTTATGCAGCCTCCCCAGTTGGACTGATCTGTGAAAGGAGACACCACGTCACCCCTCTCTCCACTTACAGGAACTAGTGTTGTATATGATTTGATGATTGTGGCTCAAAGTAGATTCCTCCTCACCTCCTGGATAAATCCAGTAAAAGTATAAGAGCATCTTCTCCACTGACATAAAATCATGTGTATTGCTTCTTTCTTCCACCAATATTCTTTAGTTAAAGACCACTGAACACAGCTATAGCTGCATCCTTTTCAGATCTCCCATAGCACAGCTTATCCATAGCTTTGGTAGAATGCCTCCTCCATGATACCCATTGCAATTAGTAACAAGAATAATGAGAGTTTACTATGTGTAGGCATTGTTCCAAGGGCTTTACAGTCCTTATCTCATTTCATCCTCACAACAACACTGAAAGCATTACCACTATCCCCACTTTATAGAGGAGAAGGCCGAGGCTTAAGGAAGTTAGAGGCTTTGGCCTGCTCATGAGACCATAAGATTTCCAGGACAGAGACCAGAATACAATTTTGCATCCTCCCTGGTACATAGGGACACTCTATAAATTATGACAAGGAGAGTTTTAAAGGAACCATCAAACCAATCAGTGCTTGACCATAATAGGAAAAGGCAGCAGGGTCTAAAGATAATTAATTTAAGTCCAACCTTCTGAGTCCTGGGGAAAGAGGAGGGATGCGGTGATAGGCAGAGTGTGTGTGTGTGTGTGTGTGCATGCATGCATGTTTGCAAGTGTGTGTATGTGCATGTTCACTCTTGGACCCAGATTTGAAGAGCTGGGGAAAGAACTGCAGGAAATATGATCAGGCCAAGGATGTTATTTTTGAATTTATCCATGAAGCAGTGGTAAATTCTGTGAGGTTGTAAAGGCTGTCACTTAACATAGAGGCTATGAGGGTCTGAATAACAACCAGTGGTCAGAGCAGCCTGGTATATGGAAGGACTTAGACTCCCATTTCACAGATGAGGATATTGAGGCTCAGAGAGGCTGCAGACTGGCTACAGTGCTGGGAGTGGCAGACCAGGGCTGAGATACCTATTTTCTGAAAGGTGGTTCCTATATGCTTTCCCATGACCATGATCGCTTCCTTGGCTGATGAATTAAGCTGGTAAACTGACTTGAGAATGACAAGCTGCAGAGGGGGCTGAGCTCACCTCATTCTTTCTTGTTCAGTGGGGCTGCTATACTTCAATCAAGCAAGGAGAGCTCTAATCCTGAGCAGTTAAAAGTCTCTGACAGGGTTATTTACAGGCAGTTGAACACATTAGGATTTACTGAGTTTGCAGGAGCCTTGGATCTTGCGCTCTCTGTGTGTGGACATCTATTTGTGTGGGTTTCTTTTTGAAAGCATCCTCTACAAGGAATATTAACATCCCAAGTATATATTTGTGTGTGTACATATATATAGTTGAAAGGTCTGTTCCTTGGTTTCCTAATCTGTAAAATGGGGATAATAACACCTGTCCTGATTGTTTCATGGGATAGTAATGAGAATCTGATGTAGTAATGCGTACATGGGAAAGACTGTGTAAACATAAAGTGCTATACAAACCATAGTTGGTATGAATTAATTGAACTTAGAATAGTGATTTTACAGCTACGGCTCAAAATACTCTTTCTATATGACAAAACTAAAAATGAAATTAAAACATGATCTCTGCAAGGTTTTACAAACCTTGTCACCTGCTTTTTCAGGACAGTGGGATAAAGGGAACTCTGATGCTGGATCAGCTACTGACTAGTTGGGGACAAGAGTATACGTAGGGCACGTGGGTATGTCTTGAGTGGATGAGCAGAGCAGAGAGGGAGAATAGTTGGTACCAGTGGTCAATAGATTCAAAACTTGGGTATCACATTGCCTCCCCTTCTCTCAACAACTCTTGTCCAGTTACTACTGGTAGAAAAGTAAGTAGAATAATGTGTTCCTCATTCCTAGCATAGCTTGTGTCTCACCACTGATGAAAAGCAGGTGATTCTTTCAGAGACTGATCTAAGATTGAGGTCTGAGCTCCTTAGCCTACCGTCTCCCTACCCAGACTGTGAGCCTCTGGGTTTGCGTACGCTGGACCCAGTTCTGGAGCCCGATCCACTCTCCGATTTTCTCATGCTGTCTGTCCACTGCACTCATTGTCCTGAGCACATGGGGAAAGTGTAAGTTCTCTCTTAGCCATCTCCTCCTTCTCCAAAGAAGCCCTCCTCTCTCCCCTCCCTCCAGCCAGAGATTACTGCATTTATCTCAATGTCATTTCTTCGAGATGTGAGCTGGAACAAATCTGGAGCAGCTGCTTCATTTCTAAGTGTCCTTTAGGGACCCTCTCAGCAGACATTTTGTGGAGTATAATGATGACATTCTAACGAGCATTAATGTACATGTTGTCATTTTTCTATATTTACTCTTCCCACAGGAGGCATAGCTCTGAGAAGGGATCACAAAAAGCAGGGAGACAAGGAGAAAGTTTTGTGGTCAGACCTCACTGCCAACCCATTGGCTGAGAAGAGAAAAACTTGGAGAGTGAGGGTGGGGGAGTTGGAA
Source organism: Delphinapterus leucas (assembly GCF_059928025.1). NCBI lineage: Eukaryota > Metazoa > Chordata > Mammalia > Artiodactyla > Monodontidae > Delphinapterus > Delphinapterus leucas. The sequence continues at coordinate 91,762,325 of NC_143135.1, read as the reverse complement.
CATTTTGGAAGTCAAGAGGATGGGAAAGGGGAGCTGGAGTGGGGATATGCTTGGAAGAAGTAGGAGGCAGATTTGGAGGAGATAAAGTTTCTAAAATTGATTTAGGATTCAAGACTATCTTTCTAGGTCAAGAATATTATGTACATTTTCTTCTGTTCACGACCCTGACCACTGTGTATTGCATTCATCCATTCATTCATTTATCCATCCATCCATTTGACAAGAACTGATTCAATTCTTCCAACATGGCAGACATTGTCTTAAGCACCAAGAGTGTGAGGGTATATTAGAAGGACGAAGACCTCTCTTAGAATTTAATTCACTGATGGTGGATCGCTGAAGCCTGTAAAGGGTTACATCACATATACCACTGACCTCTCACAACAACCCCATGAAGTTAGTGCTAGTTTCCTCATTTTATAGATGAGGGGTTAAGGTTAGGGCTAGGGTTAAGGTTAAAGCTCAGAAAAGTTAAGTAAATTCCCGCAGATTTCAGTGTGTGCACAGCCAAGATTTCAACCCAGTTCTGTCCAGTGTTCAAAGATCCTTCACCTTTATCATTTTAGGAAACATGAACAGGGTGAGGTGGAGACGAAATCCCAGTTCTGCAGAACCTGGGAGCTCTAGAGAACTCTGGGAATATCTGTCAGGGACTGTAAGCCAAAACACACTGAACAGCAGAGTACAGGGGTATCCTTTTGACTAAAGCTAGTCTGGGGTGTCTATCACCTGAGGTTGGAGACAGACATACAGGAAGCCCCACTGGCTACTCCCAGCCTGACTTCTCTCTAGGTTTTCCTTCTGAGTGAGTTCTGCAAATATCTCATAACGTATTTTCACTAATTAATGAATTGGTTCATGATAATTCTACACTTACATTTCTTTGCTGTTTGCAAATCTTTCACATTCATATCGTAACGACTCTATGAGTTGTTACCCCAGGGGACAAATCAAGAAATAGGGGTTCAGCGATGTCAACTTGCCAAAGATCATCCAGCCAGGAAGCAGCAAAGCCAGAACTCCAGCTCCAGGCCTTCTGACCCAAGTCCTCTGTTCTTCCCAAAGCTTCACAGTTTTCATGGATCATGAAAGCTTGACAGGGTTACAGAGATACCCCTCCTCATTTTACAGATGAAGACCCAAGGCCACCAGCCCAAGGCCACCAGCTGGCCTATACCAATATTCTTTCCCCAACATGGAGCCACCCCAAATTGAGCTTGGATAGGCCTATGCTAAACGCCACTCTGGTCTCTGTCCCTAAGAAGCAGATCAGAACAGGCATGAAACCTTTGAAAATCATCTCAAGGTCGAACACAAGCAAATGTGTGAGTGGGTAGTGTGGATCTCAGGGGGAGAAAGCAAAGTCAAAGCAGGGTCTCTCAGGGGTGATAGTCTCAGAGCTCTAAGGGAAGCTGAACTTTCCCAAGGGCATAGAGAGAAGAGGGTTCCTCGAACAAGCAAAAAGGTATACCCACCCCTTACTTCCCCTTAGACAGAGGATAAGGTCAGACTTTGTCCTCTCCTGCTCATAGATCTTATCTGGTGGGATTGTGTCAAATAAATAATGTATCAGAAGACTCCTTCCCTGTTACATTAGCCCCATCAGGAACGCAAGCACAGCTTGGGTGTGTGATAAGTGGTAATAAATGGCAGTGCTTGTTGGTAGAAATTTTTCTGGCATATTTCCGAACCAGATTAAAAAGTAAATTAGATTTCTTCTGAAGAGTTATTTTCAAGGGTTTTTATCCACTGACATGTGTATGCAAGATTGCAGCTTTGCCAAGGGGGAGAGAAAAAAGCTGAAAAAAAATAAAATAAAATAAAAATCAGCACACAATTATCTGTATGAACAAGGCTATCATTGGGATGGTGCTTAATCAGAGATGTCTCAAATTTGCTTAAAATGCAATGTGCAATATAAAATGTATTTATAATGTGCCTCCTATGCTCCAATAAAATTGTTACCAGGACCAGACAATTGCAGGAGACGGGGGTTGTCAAATGGAATGGATAACATCAAATCAGTTATTAATAATAGCTGAATAAAATACAGCTTTGGGGGCGGGGTAGTATATTGTTTTGTTGGTCTTTTGTTTGCTTGACCAAGTCTCTTAAGTCATGTGTGTGTCAAATGCCCATGACTTGCTCCCTCCCTCTGTATCCCCTCTGCCCTCGGCAGGCTCTCCTTCTCTCTACTTGCACTATTCCAACCTCCTCTTGACTGGTCTTCCTGCTTCCTGTCTTGCCAACCCCTTCCAGGCCACCTTCCATACTGAGCTCAGAGTGATGCCCTATTAAGCAAACTGATTGTGCCATCCCTGTGCTTCAAAATCTTCTGAAATGCCTCATTGTCCATAAAACAAGTCTAAACTCCTTAGCCAGCCCTGTAAGAGCCTTCATTATTTGAGTCCACTGGCTTCTCAGCCTCATTTTGTGCCCTCACCTCCCTGTACTCCATGCTTTCAGAAAGACAGGAACACTACGGCTCTTTTCTAGGTCTTCTGTTGCTCCCAACTACTCAGCAAATAATCAATAAGTGAATGAATGGGCAGAGGCGTGTAGTATCTGGGGACTGTCTCCAAGAAAGAGTTAAGAATGAGGGCAGATTCAAGGAGAATCTTGGCATCTCCGTCACTGGGCAAGCCAACACTCTAATTGACAAGGTTATTCTCTAAGAAAGAGAATAAAGGGAAAGGGCCAATCGACTAGGTTCACGCTACAAGCCTACTGAAAAAAAAAAGAAAAACAGTATATTGGTTAACTCCCAATTTTCATTAGGAATCATGATTCTCTTTGGATTAGGGGTTATTCGAGTTTTGTTTTTTCTCCTCTGTTCACACTCACCTATTGGCCATTTCAGTGCTTAGAAGCAGAAACAAGAAAGTTGAAACATTATACTTCTGATGAAGGCTAGGGTAGATGGTGAAGGTTTTGGCTCTAGGCTAAAATGAGCCCTGTGGATTTAAATTCTCCATAACCCCCACCAACAGATCCCATTGCCCCTGCTAGAAAGGAAAAAAAAAATTGCCTCTATTTGTCTTCCAGAAAGACAGGGAGCTCTGTAGAACTCTAAGTTTCCCTGCCTTCTCTGCACACACGTTATTCACCTCTCCCTCCCACTGGACACTTCTGGACTGTGCGTGGTTAAGGAAAATACCTTAAAAGCAATGCCTCACACTCCTCTCCAAATAAGTGTATACTGCCCCTCCATCATAAAAGATTAGAAAAGAACAAGGAACACTGGAGTCTGGTGGTTTTGCATGTGAAGGTGAAGGCTGGCAAGGGAGAGGGCATCAGAGGGAAGATGCAAGGGACTGGGGCTGAATCATGCAAATTAAGTGGGTCTTGGAATTAATTGAAGAGCCTCTTATTTTAGTCTAGCCCCCAACAGCCTGCCTTGGGAAGCTGAGAGATAAAGGTGCAGGGAGGCCTCCAGGCTCTTCCTTCCCTAATGATATTTACTTTGACCACAAGTGATGTTGATTCATGTAATACCTGCACTCTGAGAAGCCAGTCTCTGATTGCTCAGCACAGGGTGAGTATGGTGTGGGGAAGATGTCTCAGCCATCATCAGGGAACAGCTCCAGAGCACTTGCTGGATAATTCCCATCGCAGTGTACCCGTGACCCTACCTGGAGGCCTGTGTGCCTGGACTGACAGTACAGCTGCTTGTCTGCTTGAAATTGGGTGAGAGGAGGTACTTTGGGAGTCGGTGGAATACAACCCAGGGAAGAGAGAAAGACCAGCTGAGTCCGGTTAAATCTAGGTGGGGTTGAGTTGCCCCACAAAGTCTCCAGCCAGTCGTTGTCAAGTGGGGTCTATCCAAAGAGAGCTAGCTGGAGCAGGTGATGACAGGTAGGAAGGAGCAGGACCCTCCTTTATGTTATAAGTGACAAGTGTCTACACAAATCAACCCACAACAGGACCCACCTGTTTTTGAGTGGTAAAGAAGCCACACTTCCTCTGAACAGTCATCCCAGGTCAAAGATGCTCCCGATGTGGCTGAGCTCAGCGAGGATCTAACCCCAATGCCTTGTGAGGATGCAGGAATGGGAAAAAGTGGGCCCCAGGGACCAGGTACTGGTTGTTGAGAAATTCTCAGAGATTCTCTGGAATGCATTTTCCTCTGTCCCCTTTCAACCACCAGCCCTGTTTCTTTATCTACTCTTCTTCCCCTTTATCCTCTTCACTTTCTTTTCTACTTCACCTTTGTGGTTTCCTTCCTTCCTTCCTTCCTTCCTTCCCCTTCGCCCTCTGCTCTCCAATGGCAGGCTCTTCTTCCCTCACCTCTCTTCTCTCTTTCCCTCTTCCCGTTCCTCTCCTTGAGCTCCTTTTCCCTCTTGTCTTCACCCTTTCTCCTCACCTTCTTTCCCTTCCACCTCCTGTCATTACATGAACATTCCATGAATGTGTTCCAGGCCCACAACTCAAGCACCAACATACAAAGATGAACAGGAAGTACATCCCACCTTCGAGGAGCTCCCTATAGAGTGGAAGGCAGGAAAGGAAACAAGTAGTCCTGAAAGCGTGCCATTGAGGGAGGGAGGTACAGCTGTCCAGTGGAGGGAAAGACTAACTCTGCCTCAGGGACTCAAGAAAAGCTTCCCAGAGGAGGTGATACTTGAAGGATGCCTGGTGGTTTTCTAAAACAAGAAAGAGCTGAAAGGCCTTCCACTCAGAGGAAACCCCAAGGGCAAAGATGTGGAGATGCAACACCTGGTGACTTGTTGGTGGCCGGCCAGTGTGGCTGGAGCACAGATGTGTGGAGACAGGGCAAGAGCTGGTCCCACCTACTCTCCAGGGCTGACGCCTGGACTAAGGGGCTAGGGCTTGCCCATACAGGCCAGGAGTTCTTGGAAGGTTGGGGTTAGGTTTGTTTTTTTTTTTTTTTTGCGGTACGTGGGCCTCTCACTGTCGTGGCCTCTCCCATTGCGGAGCACAGGCTCCGGACGCGCAGGCTCAGCGGCCATGGCTCACGGGCCCAGCCGCTCCGCGGCATGTGGGATCTTCCCGGACCGGGGCACGAACCCGCGTCCCCTGCGTCGGCAGGCGGACTCTCAACCACTGTGCCACCAGGGAAGCCCAGGGTTAGGGTTTTAAGAAGGGAAAGACAAGATGGTCTTCCTCCTTCTTCTTCACTTCAACGTCTGCTATGTCTTCCTTCCTTTTCTCCTCTGCCTTTTCTCTCACTGAGCTTGCTCTCACCTCCACCACTGCTCACCCCAGCTGTGCTCTGGCCCCTCTGACTTCACCCTCGGCTTGGGGTTATCCAAGTGCACAGATCCATTTTTGGAGGCAACAGCTTCCTTAGCACCGGCAGAACAGACCTGCCTCTCTCTGCCCCCTAAATCCTGTCTTCCTGTCCTTGATGCATTGTTCTTGCCTCCTTTCCCTGTTTTTCCCAGTGTCCCTGTCAGCCGCTTTGTCAGTCACTTTCTGCCTTGGGCAGAACAGAGATCCACAGTCTCCTGCACAGTCTTGGAGACACAGAGCAGAGCTGGGGATACAGAGCCCCCCACCTTTCAGACTGTTAGGCCAGATGATTATTAAGAACCAATCTTTCCGTCTGGAGATCTTCGTCTTTGAAGGTTGAAAGATACCTAAGAGATAACACTCCCAATACCAGCACGAATACTGACATGACCCTTAGACTAGCACCAGATGCTAACAGTCAACTCTGCATGGTGTCTTTTAGTTTAACGGCAATGCCTCATTGAAACTCAATACCAAATCGATAAATGCTGGCAGAACGTCTATCCTCGACCAGATATTGCGTTAAGTACTTCATATACATGTGCCTCATTTTATGCTCACAAGAATCCTGTGAGAAATACATTTATTATTTCTCTTCATACATGACTAAATGGAGGCTCAGAGAGGTCAAGTAACTAAAGCTTGGTTTTCACCCAAGTCTTCTGACTTCAAGGCTGGGACTCTCTCCATCATGCCTAAAATTATAGGTGTTTTCACTGTCCACAGTTTATGGATGATGGAAACTACATTCCTGAATGTCAAAGTCTAACTCTCTCATGATGCAGATAAATGAAGTGGGTCCAAGGGGCTTGTTGATGTGTGTTATAAAGCTAACACTCAGATGACATCCCTCCAGAACATTATGGTTTATCCCTTTTTTCAGTGGTTTCATGGTCTCCTGCTCCACTCTATGACCACCCAGCCATCCCCAATCAGCATCAAGGGACAGACAGACCTGGGGGTGAGAGTAGAGGTCATTGGGACAGTGTAGTAGGGAAGGGGCTTTGGTGTCCATCTGTCACTGTGACAGCCCCATATGTCTTCCAATCAGAAAATCCTTGCCTTCCCCAAAGCAGCTCATTATTCCTCTCAATGTTGTTGCCTGAGGAGCTGGAGCCTGGCCTCTTTCAGGCTGGTGACTGACGACATGGAGGAACAGTGGCATCCAAGGGCAGCCCCCAGCTCCCCAAGACACCTCGGCGTTGGGGGGAGGAAGGGGTGGGATTCGCTTGGCATTGATCCATCCCTGTACAGATGCAGCTGGAGGGGCATGCTGCCTGCCTGACCAGCTTGTTAGTAGGACTCACTCAAAAAACTCAGCTTGCGAGCATTTCCACATGTGTGAGTAAAGATGGCACCGCACCTGGGGAGAACCAGCCCAGATCGAGTACAATTCTGGGCTGCATCTGCACAGCTAGGTACTGGAGAGGATGGAGGGTGGTCTAAGACACAGACCCTGCCATCCAGGAGCTTATAGCTGATGTGGGAGACGAGGAGGGAGATGTGGGGGGACTCACCCTATCAATCATGCAAAGCTTTGTTTACATGGCAATTAGGAAGGATAAGGGAACGTTTATTTAAGAGAATCCAACATTGCCATGACCATATGGTATACATATTAGAAGAACAAGGGAAGCAGTCTGTTAGGTTAAAAACACACCTTCTGATGTTAGACCTGGCTCTGTGGCCTTGAACAAGCCAGGTGACTATGCTGAATTTCATTTTCCTCATCTGTAGAGTGGAGAAGATAATAGCCCTATCTCAAAGGGTTGTTGGGAGGATGAAACAAGATAAAGCAAACCAAGGACTTAACCCCATGCCTGGCACTTTGCAAGATTCAGGGAATGATGGTGAGCTACCATGGATGTTAGAATCAGAGGAATTTCTTCACACTCCAGCTCTGCCCTCATCCAGGTGTCACCTTGGTCATGTAAGATGGTGTAATTGCATCTCCCTAAGGAGGTCATCATAAACACCATGCAAGATAAACTGTGTAAATTGCCATGGACATAGTGGGAGCTCAATAAATGGTCACTCCCATTAGATGTCAGCAGAGGTAAGAGTTGGATTAACCTCAGTCCCGACAGGAAATGAAACCCTTTAGATTTGAAGGTCCTTCTGGAAATTAATTTCTTTTTACTTATTCATGGTTATTACTTTAATCAAAATGAAATGTCTTACTTAAAGGCAAATGATTAGCTCGGCTAATAGAAAGGTAAAAAAAAAACTTCATCTTTGAACTTTCTATTCTTCTTCCTGCATAAGATATGGGCGGGAGTTACACATTGCTAGGAAGCTGGGTACTCCCTCCTCCTACGGATCAGAGTCAGGGGGGAGAATCTCTGTCCTGCATCCTGCCCTTAAAATGTAAGTAGCTGACAACCCTCTAATCTTGCCAGAGGTATTTGCAAATTTAAAATAGGACTTTATTATTCCTGCTTCCTCTTCATCTCCCTTAATCCATTCTCCATACTGCAGTCCAAGGGATCTTTCAGAAACACAAGCCTCATCATTCCTCTCCCCTGCTTAACACTCTTTAATAACTTCCCATTTCTCTCAGGATAATGTCCAAATTCCTTATCAAGCTTTACAAGGCCCTCAATTGTGATGCCTGCCTAGCCCTGCAGCACCGTCTCCCCACTCCTCCCTCAGCCCAACCTTTCTCCCACCTGACTCATTATGTCTCTTCCAGGAATATCCCAGGATCCTTCCAATGTCCAGAGTTTACACAGACAGTTCTCTCTGACCGGAATGCTCTCCACTTAGCTAAACCCTATTTATCCTTCAAATCTCAACTTTGAAAATGTTCTTCCTTAGGGAGGCCTTCCCTGATTCCCAAGACTGGCTTTTTACTCCTATAGCATCAGTAAGGGCAAGCTATCCCCTTAGGGGTACTGACTTCAGTAGCCCTTCCTGTAACCATCCCCTTGCAATGTGTCTTTGCAGCTATTCCCATTTAAAGGTAGAGTCTATTTTGCTGCCCTTTAATTTTGGACTGGCCCTGTGACTTGCTTTGGCTAATAGAAAGTGACAATGTGCCTATTCAGAGCCCAGGCCTCAGGAAAATTTGCACATTTCCACTAGTTCTCGGGGAACTCTGACAAGTGGTGCTGTGAATAATCCCAGGCCTACCTGCCAAAAGGTTAAAGACCATGTTGCCAAGATACCTTTCATGTCCTGGTCAACACCCATCTAACCTGTAGAAATAGAACTGCCTAGCAGAGCAGCATCTGACAGTAGACACTTGAATGAACGCATCCAAGACCAGAAGAGTCACCCAGCTGAGCCCAATCCAAATAGCCCACCCATAGAATCATGGAATAAATAAATGGTTGCTATCTGAAGCCAAAGAGTTTTGCAATAGTTTGTTAAACAGCATAAACTAACGGATACAGGCCTTGGGTAGAATAAAATAAATATATGCATAAGCAGATAAACAACAATACAAGGTAGTGTGTGCTAAGTCTGCCATGAGTGAACAGACAAGAGAGTACAGACAAATGAAAAATCACTGAGGACTGGAGTTATTCAGTGGAGGTAATTAACTCAGCTACATTTTTATTATTTCCTCAGCAGACAGTAAGCTTCCTGAGACTATGGAATATGTCTTAAAATTATTTTGTATTTTCTGCATTACCCAGCACAGTGTAAGCTACAGCATTCAGTCCAAAAAGTACCTGATGGGTGAATCAAACAAGGGTAGAAACCACCCTTGCTCCTTTTTATATTCCCAGTTTCTGCACGGTACCTAGAACATAGGAGGCCCTTAGGAAATACTTGTGAATGAATGAATGAGTGACCGAGTTCATGAATTTTAAAAAGGCTGTGTATTTGTGAGTGTCTTTCCAGGCGATCTCAGGCAGTGTTTCTAGGTATGAAAGGTGAGGAGAAAACGGCAGAAACCCAGATGGTGGTAGTACCAACCACCCCACCTAAATCCACCCCATCATTTGTAACTTCTCCAAAGTGCAGTAGATGGCACATTTGTCGTGGTTCTTTTCTTACTTCTCTTCTTTCTGCTTCTCACCATCTTTCTCTCTTTCCCTCCTTTTCTTCTTTCCTCCCTTTCAGTTCTCTGTTCTTTCTGTCCTCTTGATCCTTTCTGAATCAGCATCTTTAATGTACAGTGATCAAGTTCAAGGTTATGCCTTTGTATTGGAAGGGGCTGGGGAGATGGGGGTGGCAGGTGCAGGGTATCTGTGGCAGCTGCAGTGTCAAGACAGTTTCTGCACTTTCAATTCCCTTTCCCCTTCCTCTCCCTAAAAAACAAATAAGGGAAAGCATGGGCACAAAAGGAAAAGGAAAAAGTATATGTGTGCTGTCTATGGGCTCTTCTTCCAGATCTGAAATTGCCACTGAGAGCAGTCTTCTTGATATATTGTGTGCACCTGCACCCTTCCATAGTCTTGATAACTGCATCCCTTTCTGGTGTCATGGAGCCAACCTCTGTGTCAGAATGCAGTGACTTCTGAAGGTAACTGTATGAGTCTACCCTCTAGTCATACATTCTTTACATGGATGCATGATGTAAACGTGCGTCCTCTTTACCTTAACTCTGATTCAGCTCTTCTTTTTCAAGACCACTGCCCCTTGTCCAGAAGTGTTTGTCCCTGCTCTGGAAACCTTCCTTGGTCTGTCTCCATCCAAAGGTTCTAGTGTTCACTGTATGTTATTCATTTGATATTTGCCATATAATAATCTCTTGACTTTTCTTGTTTTAGAAGAAAAAGAATAGTCTTTCTTTGCACTGCTCACGGAAACAAGAAACACCCCAGACACATTGTAGGAACTCAGAATTCATTTGCTGAGTAAGTGTATGTCCCCCTGGGAATGATTGGTTTGCTTTGAAAGCCCCTATACCATTAAAAACAGTTACTTTTAATAAGCACTTACTATGTGCCAGGTACTGAACTAAGCACTTTACATGGGCTATGTCACCTCATCGTCATGTGAGGTAGGGACTGTTATTATCTTCATAGCAAGTAAGTGAGGGCACAGACATTCAACTCTAGCCAGTTGGGTTCCAAAGTAGATACTTGCAGTCCCTCAGCCAAAGATTCCTCCCTAGAGGAATCACATGAAAGTTGTAGCAACAAGCCAGTCACCCTAACTGGAGAAACAGCAAAAGATGTAGTGTGCCTTCTTCATGAGAATAAATGAGGCATATTTCAAGGGAAAAGGTTTTCCTTCATGATGGCTCTGGGCATATCAGGTCACCTGGTTATTAGCTGTCTGTAATTATTTCATGTGCATTCATTTTTTTTACCCAAAAAAGACTACAGTAATTGTTATATAATAATTGTTTCCACATATTACCATGTATCAGACTCTATGCTAAACATTTTACATTCAATATTTCCTTGAATCTGTGTAACAGACCTGAACATTGATATTACTATTATTCTTATTTTATAGGTGGTAAACTGAGGACTGGGAGGTTAAGTAAATTCCCAAAGTCATGCAGTCAATGGGTGTAAAGCTTCAGTCTCTCCTACCCCAAAATGTGTTATCCTAAGTACTAAACCACTGAATTTCAAATTTCAGTGTGCATAAGCATCTCCTGGGGAGCTAGTTAAATGCAGATTTCCAGACCCCATCCTCAGAGATTCTCTAGTAGCTGTGAGGTGGCATCTAGAATCTACCTTTTCAACAACTACTTATGTGAATCTACTGCAGTGTGTCCATGGCACACTCCACTACCATCTTCTCTCCCTGATGCAAGTAGCTGGAAGTAAAATCTTCTGTAGGCTGTTCCCAGATGTTGGGTTTCAACATGCTGGCCACGGGAGATGCAGGCAGTGCCTCAGATGTAGCATTCATGAGCTTGCCCTGCAACATTTCAAAAGCCTGTGGCTCTTTCATAGGTATGGATTCTGCTCTTAATGTTCCTTTGCTCTCCTGTTTTGGGAGACCTGGCTGGAAACATTAGAAACCACTTTATCCTTATTATTTAAGGTATAGCCTGATCTAAATATCCAGCTCCATGTTTCTCTCTCCCTGGATCCCACACAGCCTCCTTCCCCACCTCACTGAAACTGCCACCCAGATAAAATGCATTTCCAGCGCTAAGAGCCATAAAGCAAGCATATAGAGCTTCACATCTTAACTTCTTCCCTGAAACAATTACTCCTTGGTTCTAAGAAGGGTAGTAGTGGGGAATTTACACAGTAGCCTTACAATTTCCTTTTGTTCTTCACCAGAAATTAGAAAGATTATTTGCAAGAGTTCTGTATTGTGTCTATCTTTTTGTTAATTCAAAGAATTCAAGCCAGAGCGTTGCTGCCTTTTTTGCCCCAAGGGACATCATTGCAGAATTTTGGGAACGTCTTGACTGCTCCATCACAGGGCTGCTTTTTCCATCCTTGCCTGTGTATCCTCTGGGGACCCGCGAGATGGGTGGTTCCTTCCCTAACGGAGCTTTATCAATGTCTCTTTCAATATTAATGTGACACCTGCAGATGTGATGTTGAACAGCCCCGGTTTGTTACACGGTGTAGAGGGTGGCATGACTTCCTGTGAATAACATGTCCAAGTACGAGGTGCCATGTGAAGTTAACCTGGCCCCAAAGGAAGAGCATGTGTTTACTGGGATGTGTGAGACCCCTGCCCCTCCAGGGAGAGCAGTCTTAATAGCAAGTGTTTCTAGTCAAACAGTGAGCAATGCAGTGGCTTTGGACACTTGTATAAAGATGGCGAGACATGTTTGTACTAGAGTGGGGACTGCAAAATAGATTTTTGCTGACTGGTTTAGTACTCCTTTGAATAATTTAATTTCTAAAATATGTCTATGCTATTCCCAGGCCCCTATATTGAAACACAAAATAGTGGAGAACTACTAGACCAGATTCATAGTTCTGTGATCATTCATTTATCCATTCATTCAGAAATATTTATCTGACATCTATGATGTAACAGGCACCATACTATAAACTAAAGCAAAGTATGGAGTAAAACAGAGTTCCTTCCCTTAAGGGACTTGCAGTCTGGTGGAGGAGGAGAGAGGTTATAACGCAATGTGCTAAGTGCTGTTTTTATAATCACAGCACACCGTGCTCTGATAGCCCAGAGGAGAGGTTCTCAACCCAAACAGAAGGTGGGGGGAGGAGGAAAGAGGTCAGGGAAAGTTTTCTAGAAGGACATTGGAAATGAGTATTTGGAGGCTAAAGGTATTTGACAAGAAGGAGGGGGAAAGATCAAATAGGAGGCAGGAAGAGAAAGGATGAACGGCTTCATCTTCTCCAGTTGACAGTCAATCCTTGCCAGTTGTCCAGGTTTTACCACCTGTCAACTAAAACTTGCTTGAGAGAAATCTCTCATCAAGAGGTTAATTGTGACACAGATTCCCATATCCACGGGAAAAATCCATCACCTGTGCAGACTGCTTCTTTTTTGACATCTGGAACTGTCCTGTCTGTTAGCAAAATGTGGATATTTGCAATAGAGTTATTTCCAGTATTCAGGTTCTGAGTTTCTTATCTTTCCTTGAATATCATCACTCTATATTTAAAACCTCTTGGAATTCCATTGCAAATGGACTAAGGTTTTCTCCATCTCTCTTGAACCCCTATCTTCCTGGCACCCTAATCCTGAATTGAAGGTGTTCTCAGGGACACAGTCTTCATTCTTTCTTGTGAGCAGAATAGAATTCTCAGCCTGGGAAACCAGACACTCAGCAGGCAAAATTCATGATCTCACACCCTCTGCAGTTGCAGCCCCTGGTTCTTTTTTTTTTCTAGCCCCTAGTTCTTTGTGTATTTCTCCAGTGCCAGAAGGACCCCAAGGAGACTTCCTCTCATTCCCACCACTTTGACCCTTGTTCTAGCCTCTACCTTGGGATTCCTTCAATCTGTAGCTCCACCCAGGATCTCCTTCCTCGCCTCTCTTCTGCCCAGCCTCTCTCCTCCTCCCCTCCCTAACCCTGTTCCTTTTTGCTGTATCTCTATTCTCAGTTTGTGTGTGTGTGTGTGTGTGTGTGTGTGTGTGTACGCGCATGCACGCATGTCCACTGAATTTTGAGATTCCAAAGGGAAGGGATGAGGCTGCCTGGTGCCTGAAGAAAGTGCAAACAGAGATAATTTCTGGATGACTCCAAACTTAACATGAGTCTTAATTCTATACATATTTTAAAGATGAAAGCATAAATAAGTTAATGAAGCGGTCAGCAGGAAGTAGATAAATCAAGTGTCAGGGAATTTTATGGGAAGATACGAAAAACAGATCCAAGCCTAAGATCTTCTAGAATAACAGAGGTAAGACCTTCTCTTTGATCTCTGGAGATAATGGCAGGGAATTTTTGTCCTGGGTGCTTATTGCAGGCAGCTCTCTTCCTTGTTGATCATTATTGTGTTTAAGCCACGAAAGTTCAGGAGGAACCAAGGGTCAGAATCTAAGAGAAAGTCCATGTGAAATCCTGCAGAGCAGCTGCGGGCACTTGGAGCAGTGATGCTCAGACTCATCTGATGGGGGTGCTTTTAAAACAGCAGGGACGATATGCAGAGACAGATGTCCCTGGGAAATGAAGTTGTTAAGTCCAGTCTGGGTGGTGACTTTATGGCATCACAGAAAATGAGTGAGTGAGGCTGAGGCCACAAATTGTGTTGACAGCCTCAAACTGTTGGTGCTGTGAGCAGGACAGGCTGGGCCATCAAAGTCAGGGTGTGGTCTATGGAGATGCACAGGCTGTGGAGTCAGATAGACCAGTGCTCCAATCTAGCTTCTGTACTGACCAGCTGTGACACCTTAGACCAGTCACTTAATTCCTCTGAACCTTGGTTTCTTCAAATGAAGATGAGATCATAAAGCCTGCCACTCAGGGTTGTGATGTTGTATGTGAAGCCCTAGGCACAATATCTTGACAGACCTGGCTTTCCAGTAGCACCTACTCTAGGCTTACAGGGCAGAGCCAGGTGAAGCATCGGAACAAGGGTAAGACTCTAGAAACTGGGAATTGACTTGCATTTTACTTTGACGTCAACACATGTATTAGGTAACTACTGTGCATTGGACCTGTGCTAGTGCCAGAGACATGAAGACCAGGATGGCCTGGGCTCTTTCTCAAGAAAGCTTTCAGGCTGGTGGGGGAGAAAACACAGGAACGGAATGGCAGTGCCACGTGGTGAGTGCTGTGAGGGAGGTGTGCACATGTTGCACATGGGGGATCATGGGGACTGGAGTGGGGGTCAGGGAAGGCATCCTGGAGTAGGTAGCCACTGAGCCTGGCTGGAACACCCAGGGAATGGCTATGAGTGAGTTGTCACCCAGTTGTCTGCCATGGAAATGCAAAATAGCAAGGGGACTGAACGAAGGGTGTCAGGATGGAGATGACCCAGTCTTACAGCTCCAGAATGACATGTCTCTAAGGCAGATCACACAATTAAGACCCCAACCACTTGCCGCTACTTCACACTCACCTTGTCTGTCATTGACAGACCATTGTCAGCCCTTTCCATTGAGATAAATACAGTATGAGTGGGTAATTAGATTGACTAATTTCTCAGCCAGGGGAGCTCTCCCAAGCTCCAATTTCCCTATGGTCTTTGAATTCAAATTGCTTTAGAAATGAGAGTTAGAGGGGACCTGGAACCAGGGGAAGGGAGTGGAAAGGAGGGTGGACACAAGTCAGGGAGGGGACCCAAATAACATATACTGAACTCACCTAAGCTGAGCAATCAACTTTCCTCCCCACCCCCACCTCTACCCGTCCATCATTGATTAATTTACTAAAATGCTTTAATACATTTTTTGACTTAAATGTTAACACACATGAGTCATCATCTTGTTTTTTTCAGGAAAGAGTGACCTCTGTTAGGTCATTTCTCACTTTCTGCATCTGTTTCTTCAACTTTAAGATGGGAAATCTGGGTGACAGCAATCTCTTTGGATTTGTCCATCTCTAATGTCTGGGACTGTGTGGTTTTGAGTTTCAGATAGCTGCAGATCCCAAGGGAACACAAATCCCAAAGAGAAGGACGGAGAGTGAGGAAGAGAAAGGACTTTTAGGGCAGGGGAATTTGGCCACTAGGGGAGCCACTGAGCAACTCTGCATTGTACCAAGGCACCATGAGGTTTAGCAGCAGCCCTGGGGGCAAGTAGCTGTTTCCCAGGATTGCAGCGTGCTTCATTTGATATTCAGTCTGAGTGTGAGGGTTATTGATCCTTCTTACTCATATCTGTGTCCCCAGCATCTGGTACCATGCTTGGCACATAGTCTTTACTCAATAAAAGTTTATTCTTCCAGCTGAACCGAATACCCAGATCTCCCCAGGAGCTAGGGAGAGAGACACCAAATGGAGACAGAGGACAATCCAATCTTGCCTTCTGGATTTCTCTACAGATAACTAATCTTATCTATTGTGATTGACTCTTATTAGTTTTCCTCTCAGAAGTTTCACTTATTTCCAGTCCTGCAGACACCTCCCTTTCCTGCTATATCCTGAGCACCTTCCCTCTTGGCTTGAGGTGGAGGTCTTCTCCCTCCTCACACTACCGTCTGCCTTCTTTGTGGCTGTGGAAAAGTAGAGGAGAAGATTCACAGTGTGAGTTAGTTTGTTAGTATTTATCTTCAGTTATTTTCATGCTTCCTAAGTTCAGGCAGGCCAGGCTCCAGAGGTTCAAAAACTGTTGCGTGGTTGACAAATCTATTTAGAACTGAGATGCAAAAGTCAGCATGGGTCAGTCTCTACAAGGAGGGTGATCTTGACCATCTGCTTGTGGGAAGGAGGTCTTTCTTTCCTGAGCAGGGAAATGGAAGGATAAAAATCCCCTTCCCCCAAGGAGAGAAAACATGTGGCTGAAGTTCTTTATTGAAGTGCTCGAATTCAGAAAACCTTAATGGCATCCAAGATAGCAACCCTGTACTGAGAGCAATGATGACCAGGGGACCCTCTCATTTGGAAAGTCCCTAACCTCTATTACACTGAGGTAACTTTTGGTAAATTTCACATAAAATATACATCAGGCCATATTCTTGAAAGGCAGCCAGGTGTAGTAAGAAGAGCATGGAATTTGAAGACATAAATTTATCTTCCGGCTCTGTTACTTCTTAACTCTGAATCTCTTTCCTTCTCTGTCAAATGGAAATAACTGTATCTATGTTAAAGTTATTGTGAGGATTAAAGGAGAATATTCATTTATTAATTCAACAAATATTTATTAAGCACTTCACTTATTAATCAGGATAAATAATTTTTATGCCTCAATAGATAAGCCCCTAAATCTCAGTGGTACAACACAACAGAAGTCTGAAGAGTCTGATGTACAGTGGTCAGGGTCCTTCCCCTTCCAGTGACTCAGGGATCCAGGCTTCCTCCATTTTGTGATGCCTCCTCTCATCACTTACTGGCCAAGTTTGCTCAGGCAGGGGAAGAGAGAAATGGTGAGGTAAATTGCATCTTCCATGTCTTGGACCAAAAGTGACACATCATTCCTACTCCTGTGTTTCCATTTGCCAAAATTTAGTCATATGCTTCCAATTTCACTCCAAGGGAGGACAAGAAATGCTCCTCCATTTTAGCCCAGGAAGAGGAAGCTGTGTGGAGAACAAATAGCGTTGTCTCTGCCACAGCATCTAGTGTGTGTCAAGAACTATACTCAATGACAGAGACATAGAGATAAGCAAACACAGCCCCTGTACTCAAAGACAACATAGTCCAGAGAAGAAAGTGCCAGTACTGTTAGCTCTTAGGATAATAAAATTCCCCTTTTATTTCTGTAATTGTACATTAATTCAATTCAATCCTGTATTCAATTAATTCTGTAATTTCATCACAATTATTATTATTCACCAATGTGAGTCATTCCCATCTCCCTCCATTGATGGTAAATCCCTAGGGCTGGATCTATGTGACTATATCTAGTCACCTGTCAGTCCCCCATGTAACCTAATGGAGTACCAGATAAGTGGCAGAGCTCCCTTCCCCCTATATTTGTTGAATGTGAGTGTTACATTTGTATCTTTTTGCTTCTTTCCTTCAATTATATTTCTCTTCTCCCTCTGCTCCAGAGCTTCACCCAGGTTCCATCTTCCCCAGACAGACTGCCACGGGCTAAAAGAGGAGACACCTTGTTCCTCAGCCCAGCTTCTCGTATGGCATCTCAGGCGGTGACCTTATCCTGGGTCCGAGAGAGATGAATCAGCCCCCTCTCTTCTCTGTCCTCACTCCCCGCTGGACTCTTTCCCCGTGACTAAGAATGAGATCAACCATGGGAGAACTACAGGGGCTCTCGGGAAAGGAACTGTCCACAGTACTGACCGGCAAAGGCAGAATGAGAGATGCCAACGGAGGCTGTGGTCGCTCCAGGGAACCGCCCGAGGAAACCTCACTGGGGTCCTTCCTTTGAGGTCGCCGCTGACACCCCTTCCCCCAGCCCCCACCCTGCGGGGCGGCGTGGGCAGTGCCCCGGACGCTGGCCCTTCTCCTCTTCCTGGACAGCGTCTGCGGTCCCGGCCTCGGCTCACAGCTCTTAGGCTCTCAGCAGCCAGGTCCTGCCATGTTGGTGAACAATAACGAATTCAGCCTCCCGTGTTCATCCTTACTCTGCACCTTTAATCAGGAGTGTTATCCACGGCTCCTGCCCAGGCCTCATTTAGATTTCTTGTTTGTAGCAATAATAGCCTTTTACTATGCTAAATGAGCGAACAAATGAGCCTTCCTCCACTCGCGAAGTTTTTAAACACATCCCTTCTTTAGTGGATGAAGGTCATTCTTTTGGTAGATTAATACTTAACTAGGAGGCCCTGTTTATTGTCTGGGGTCACTTCAGCGGCTGTCACAGCATATTAAAGAGCTCAGGATTGCCGGCGCTGGAACAATGCCGCTGGGTGGGGACGCGGGAGGGGCCGTCCATGCCCGATTCCCTTCCCTGGCTCTCATTCCAACTCCGCAGCCGTTATTAATACTTTAATTTGTAGTGCATTAATGAATTCGAATCCCCATTATGTGTGGAGCGAGTGGGCCTTCAGCAGGCCCTGTGCAACCCGAGTGCGTCCTGGATGCGGAGAGGCAGATTCACCCATGGATGGCACTGACCGGGACAAGGGCTCCGCCTCTTGCCAAGGGGCGGGTGGTGGCGGGGTGGGAGATGCTGCATCCGGGAAACTCAGCAGCAGAGGGGAAAGTGGAGAGGGGCAGAGACTTCTGGATGGTACCGTTTGAAATTTCAGCCCCACAGCGCCAGCTGTAATTTTGAGCTTCCCAGTTACCAATTTTCCCCATTCCTGCTTCAGAATATTCCTCCTCTGTATATAAGAAAAGTACCTGCCTTATAGGGCAGGCATGCATACTACATGGGGTAATATATGAAGACCGCTTAGGGCACATAGCAAACACTTCATAAAGGTTAGTTATCATTGTTATTCCCTCACCAAACTTACCCCTGCTTGAATCCCCACCCGGGTAAGATACAGAGAGTGGTTCCTTCCCTTTTCTGTCACACTTACACTTGCCTCCGTGAGCCCTTCTCTACTTCTGAAAGCACCTGTTTATCAGTCTGACTTTTCTAGGAAAGCAAATCCCCTTGAGGACAGGAACTATGTCATTCTTATTTTTTTTATTTTTTATTTTTTTGCGGTACGCAGGCCTCTCACTGTTGTGGCCTCTCCGTTGTGGAGCACAGGCTCCGGACGCGCAGGCTCAGTGGCCATGGCTCACAGGCCCAGCCGCTCCACGGCATGTGGGATCTTCCCCGACCGGGGCACGAACCCGCATCCCCTGCATCGGCAGGCGGACTCTCAATCACTGCGCCACCAGGGAAGCCCCTGTCATTCTTATTTTTATACCCTGCCTCCCCAGCATTTAATAGCAGTGCTTGTCAGAAAGCAAGTGCTTCATAAAGGCTGGTTGTGTAAACAATTCAATAAATGAAGAATATAGATTGGTCTCTCTCCCTGTTTCAGGACCTCAATCTTTCCACGGGCCCTGGGAGGACAGTTTGCTGAGGCGACAAAGCTCTTTCCTTGGTGTGTCTTATTGTCACTGACCCAAACTTGGGTTGCCTGTGTTGCCTGTGTTCAGCAAAGCCAATCCATTGACACTGGGTTATGGTGAAGGAAAGGGCGGTGTTTATTTCAGGGCACCAAGCAAGGAATCCAGGGCAGCTAGTGCTCAAAACACTTGAACTCCCTGATGGGTTTCAGGAAAGCATTTTTAAAGGCAAGATGAGGGAGGGGCCTCCCAGGGTATGTGATCAGCTCACGCACAGTTCTCTGATTGGTTAACAGTGAGGTAACACAGCGGTGTCACATGGGTTAACATTATCAGTACTTAGGAGCCAGGAGGCCTGGGGACTATGTGCTCATGGTCATCGAGTAGTTAATGTCTTCCATTTGGTGGAGGTTTTCGCATCTGTAAAACAACTCAGGAAATGTGCATCAGATACTATTATCTGGGTATTCCAGAGAGGAGCTAAAGCAGAGGATATGGGGGAGGAGTCTGTTCTGGGAAGGCCCCATAGGGTCCTGCTTGTTACCTATTTTTCACCCATCCAGAACGCCTAGCTCAGTCCTCCTGCCCAGGGAGACTTGCTGGGTTACTCCAGTCCGCTCTCCCTCCTCTGAACTCTGAGCCTGTTTCCTGAGCCACACAGTGGTATCAGTTTGGTACTGCTCTTGGGCCACACAGTAGCTTGGAGGCAGGCCTCGGGTCTCATCTTTTACCCATGTGCGTCTACCTGGTGACCTGGGCTTAGTTTAGACCGAAAGCAACATGAGGGCAGGGACTATAAGTCATACTTTTTACATATCTCTCATCCTAACCCCCTACCAGTGCTTCATTCAATTCAGAAAATAATAAGAGGCACTATTTATGAGGCTTTACACTGGGTCAGGCTCCACACTGGGTACTTCACTGCCTCACTCAGTAATAAGTATTCCAAAAGCTTAGAGCCAGAAGAAACATTAAAGGTCACTTGGAACAAATACTTAGGTTTTTATTGAGATGCCTGAGGCTCAGGGAGGTTGGGGATTGTCCAGAGTTACTCAGCTCACCTGTAACTCAGCCAAGTGCTCAAAGCCAAACTCTTGCCCCATCTCACTGCCCCCTGAAGGGGCCCCTGGTTTGACGAGTCAGGCCGTGCTGCTACAGGAATGGAACCAGATGGAACTAGAGGCTGACACAGGGCCCCTGGCTGGATGGGCCAGGACTCCCAGGGCCAACCCCGCCTGCCTCAGGGCCATGAGGATTTGAGTCAGAATCGCTCTGTGCTCTGGACTCCCTGGAAGAAGGACTAATTATATGGCCTCCCAGGGCCTCAACTCAATTTGGCAAGTATTAATACTCACTGAGTATCTGCTCTGAGGTGGAGAAGCCCCCAGATGAAAACCAGAGACCCTGATTCCAGCCCCATCTCAGAGACCTGCCATCGAGGGTTCTCACATGTGAGTTGTGAGTTGCTCACTTGCACCACAAGGGGTGGGCCCATTAGGGGCTGATACTTAAATTGGAGGCCCCATGTGACTTCCTGACCATACTGCCCAACTTATCTGTGACCACAGGCTCCCTGAACCCCCTACCAGGCCCACTCAGAGAGCCTCCCCATAGATTCCAGCACACACTTCTCTCCCCCGTCCTCTTTGTGTCATATCAGGACCCAGGGTCCAGTTATTTGGAAGGGAAGCAAACACTCCTTGTGTGTTACACACTCCTGATGCCTTATACACCTGCCCAAACCTCCAGCTTGTGGGGACAATGCGCCGTGGTCTTTCATTCATGGGAGAAGCTTGTTAGACTCAGGCTGCATTTTCAATGGTACCAGACCAACAACTTCCTTGGTCTTCTCTGCCAGACTACGTCACAGCCCAGTGTGCCTCCTCTCTCCTATTGGCAGAGACGTAATGGATCTGAAGTTCAGTGAATCAGAAATCAAAAGGCAAAAGAGGAGATGCTAATGGATTGTGCTCTGCAGAGGCGATAGGCTCTCTGGCCAAGTTGCTGTCTCGTTCTTTCCTGACGTATCAGTGTGAGGTCACCCAGCCAGCCCTGGCCTCCACCTCAGCTCTTAAAGTGCTCTCAGAGCCAACAGCTGTCTTGCCTTGGAGGATATGCCAGGTTTCAATCTGTGTGTTTGTGTGGGGATGTTAGGGGAGCAGGAGGGTGTAAGAATATGAAGAATGTGTGAGTGGTGTGTGTAGGTGACATGTGGGGATCTGTATGCACGAGTCCATAAGAATAATATATGTGGTAGGTTGGCAAATGTGCATATCGTGAATGGAAGTTAGTTATGTGTTCATTATTGGGAGTGTAGGAAAACTGTGGGTATTTGAATATGTGTGTAATAAATGCACCTTTAGCGTTAAGTGAGTGCTTGAGTGTATTTAATGATATGGATGTGTCCATTGACCTGTTTGAGAATTTTTGGAATGTTTGTGAATGGGAGGTGGGTGTATGTTTTGATAAGTTGGGATTTAGGGTCTATGGGAGTGGTGTGTGTATGAATAATTATAAGTAGGGATTAGCTGTGTTTGTATGAATGAGTGTGTCATAACTTGGGTATTAGTTGGGGTTGGTTTATGAGTTTGAGGATCTCTATGAATTGTGAGTTTGTGAATGTGTATAAATAGCAACGTGTGTTATGTATATCAAGGATATATATGAACGACTTGTTAAGATGGACAGATACAAGTGTTGTGAATATGTGTACCAATGAAAACACCTGAAGGGGTTAGTGGAGTGTATGTTCATGAGTGAAGGTGCAGGGGCATAAATGAATAAGTGGATGATTGGATCTGTGTCTAGAAAGTATCTTGAGGGTTTAGTATATATATGACTATGAAGGCACAAGCGGTGTGTGCTGGAGCCGGTTTATACTGGCCTGTGAGAGCTACTGTTAAACTTAAGCATTATGTAAGCTGGTTGTTAAAATTGGCCATTATTAAAAATAAAGTTGTATGTACTTACAATGACATAAATTATATAAGAATGAAAATAATAATTAAAACTCATCCGTTTGTAATTATTTTACATTTTACTCTTTTCTGCATCTTGAGGTTATTTACACCTATGCTATATGGTGGAATGGGGTGTTGTCTGTCCTCTCTGCCCAACTTCAGGTTCAGTGACATCTATTGGTAACTTGAAATTGGCCACAGTGGGAGTATTTACACCATAGAAGTTGCAAATGCTGCAAATCAGGACTCTTTTTACCTGGAGATCTGGTTGTTAAACATTTACCATCATACAACTATATATGAGTGAGAGTGATGGCTGGGGATTATTAAGACAGGATTTAGATGTGTGTGTGTGTGTGTGTGTGTGTGTGAAATGGTGGATAAGTGTTTGTAAGTATGATGAATGAATGTATTTATTGCTATATAATTGTAAGTATGTATGATAGATAAGTCCAGGTAACTTTTAACCTGGGATCCATGGATCTTTAAGGGGTCCCTGGAAAGAATTCAGAGGGTCCATGAACTTGAAGGGGAAAAAGAAAATTAAATCTTTATTTAATTCCAACTAAATTAACTTCTAGCTGAATGTGGCATTTCCTCCAATATCAATGTAGGCAACAATCCACGGTAGTACTAACAGTGTCTATGATTTTATTACCAATAGAAATCAGATATTTCATATTATTTTACAGTTCTTACAGATATATAAAAATATCATTTATAGTCTCTACATCGTTAGTTATAAAATCCATCATTATATATTATTTAAAGCTTTAATAAAAGAGCACAAATGTTACCAAACCACAGATTCATTTCTAAAATATTTTGAAAACGGAACTTCAATATAATTATTTACCTTTGTAATTCTATGTATTTGATTTTACTTATTTAAAAACAGTTTTCTGAGGGGGTTCATGGGTTCCATCAGACTGCCAAAGGGATCCATGGCATAAAAACTCATTACATGGATGCTATGTGTGGATGTGGTTAGCAGATCAATGAGTAGGGTGCTTGTGTGTCTGTGTGTAATTGTGTATGTGGTTAAGAGTTGGGATGTGGGAATTTACATGACTTATAGGCGTTGCAAGTGTGGGTGAGTGGGAATGGAGGTAGTTTATGATCCAATCCCTAGAAACAGATCTCTCCTTTTTTCCAGGGAAGACCTAGGGAGCCTGTGGTGGTGGGTGAAGGGATGGAGAATATTTTATCAACAGTGCACACAGGCTGAATTCTAAACCTTTTCCTTCTAAGATAGAATTACACCTAGGTCCCTTTATGCAATTATTGTTAGCAGAAAATAGATTTATTTTCTGAATGCTGGTTGCCTTACTGAGTATAGATGGGCTGACAATCTCACCTGGCTCATGGAAATTCTTGTCCCTGCAGACAGCTTCGGATCCCAGTGGACACAGAAATTTGACCTCACCACTGACCTGTTATTTTATTTATCTCCAGACACACTAACACCCACTCTGGTGTACCATAGTTAGCCCTCTTTGGCATAGCTAAATGCACTACAGTCTTGTACATGTTCCTGGGCCTTCCTTCACATGATGTCACCTCTATTTGATCACCTCCACAGCTCTGCTTCCTGGCTGAGGTGTCTGGGTTCTGCCAGGGAACAGCTCTTGCCAGCAAAAGAAAGGGAGGGCAGAGGAGGGGCTGGGATTGCATCAGGGCCTCCTGTTCAGAGTCCAGGCCTCAGAGTAAAGGCTCTGAGTCGGAGCCCCTGGAAGACTGCCCCTTTCTTGACATTCAAAAAAGTTAATTGCATTCTGGTATTTATTTGCCACTGGCCTCCCTACCTGAAGGGAGGGACAGAGCTCTTCTTCTCTGGACTCCCAGCCCACACACCCTTCCTCCAGGTAAGATGCTCTCAAACTCTCCCAAAAGATAGCCAGTGGACCTTCCCATAAGCCCCTGGAGAAGATGAAGCTCCTCAACCTTTTTAAATCAGGTCTCACAAGGCATCCTCAAAAGCTGCTCGAACCCCAAATCCCTCCTGCTTCAGCTTAAGCCTCTTGATCAGCCCTTGGAGGAGAGAAAGCAAAGCTGTGTGATCTTTGAGTCTTGGGAGACAGCAGCCAGACTCTTCTGAAACAAGCCTGAGAGCGGCACTGGAGCCTGACCTTGAGAGAGCTCTGCAGCCTAAAATGGTCTGTGCTCACCTGTGTGGAGTGAAGGATGTGATCTCTGATTAGACACACAGTTTGGCTGCCCCTGTGTTTATGCCCTTTGTGGGAATGGATATCTGATGACCCAGAACTGTGAGCCAAACTTGGGTCAGGATCCTACAGGTTGCTAAGCACACAGCAATGCTTCAGGCCTCTGGACATAATCTTACATAGGAGCAATGACCAGAAACAAAACTGAAAGGGACCTCATACACTGACTATGAGACTCCTTGGAGTCCACTGTCCATCATTACGTACAAAATTGCTCTCAGATTGAGATGGTTTCGGAATCTACAAAAGGGACTTCTCTTGCAGACAAGAATTGCAACCTGCCTTGTCCTCCAAAATTGTTCAGGTAGATTGCAATGCACTGGTCTGATTCACACAGCTTTCAGTCTGTGCTCCACACACAGTGAGGCTGATAGTATGAGTGAGTCACCTGAAGCCAGGACTATGTTTTCAGTTTGTGTCTCCAACACAGGACTGAGCTGGAGAAGGCCTGACTTCTTCTAACAGTGCCTTCAGACTCACCGGGTGCTGCTGGTTAGAAAGGATTCTCTGTGCCCTTGTTCTGAAATTTTCCATTGAGAAATCCTTGTGTATTCTCTGAGTATTCCATCTCAGGGTTGAGAGGACAAGTTTTGCTGAGTGGTCCTCATTCAAAGTCTGACGTTCAGTGAGATGGAGATGAGGCTCCTCAGTTTCTGATAGTTCTCCTTTGGCCAGATGGAAATGGTGGGAAGGTTGTTAGAGAAGCCAGAGTGCCAAAGGATGGGAGCTCAGCTGCCTGGGGCGATGGGAGAGGCACCTGGTGGCTGTGGGTACTTTCTCATTAGAGGCATGTTTGTATTTGTGTTCTCACTTCCTGAGAGAAAGCACAACCTTGCATTTTGAACGAGAGATTCCCCAAACGTTCGCCCGTCTCCATCCTCTTTGGGATAGCTAGCCCCCCAAACCTCTTAAAAACAAGCTACAGCTACAGACTGCTTGTTACTTGCTTCATTCCAGAGGAGGCAAAAGCGAGGCAGGGTGTGAAACTCTGCGCGAAATTTCTCCATGTCCTCATTCCCACAGCTGGGCTGCAATTAAGTCACCTCCTAGATCAACGCCAGAGGCATTTACCTACCCACCCCCACTGTGCTGTCCCTTTCTTGCTCACAAAGTAGCCATGTCACAGTTAAAAACATAGGCTTATGGGCTTCTAATACCAGGATCATCACTTATTATTTGAATCACTTTGGCAAAGTACCCAACCTTTCCAAGGTTTAGCTTCATCTTTTCTACAATGGGGATAATGACAACACCTTTGTCACATGATTGCTTGCCAAAATCGAGGCAAGCCACGTTAAGACAATCGGCCCAGAGCCTACACACATTAGTCTATAAACGTTGGTGGTGGTGGTGCTATTGTTGGCATCCTCCACTCTTCTTGGACCTCAATCCTTTGTCCCACTGACTTTGTGGGTTTCCTCCAGGCTTCTGCTCCATTCTTTCTTTGCGGGGAAAAGTGTAGAGACAGGAACAGTGTGGGATAGCATCCCAACAGGTAGTCTGTGGAAAAGGGCTATGGTTTGCCTTGAGGTATCTGTCTCATCAGCGCTTGCTGTGGTCAAGGAGGCTCGAGGGGTGGCCTCCGCCTTGAGCAGCTACTTCTGGCTCCTCAGGATGCTGACAGAGCAATGGCACCTGGTATGAAAATGTCTGGGAAACACCCAAGTTAGGGAATGTTGCCTCTACAACCACAAAATGTTCATACCAGGCAAAAATTAGGGCCCATGCAGCCTAAGCAGAGATCAGTGTCTCAGGAGAGGGGCCTTTTAGAGTCTCCTGGAGTGAGAGGCTCATGAGTATGTTTATGTTAGGGGAGGGGTCAGAGCCCCTGGGGAGAGCACTCCCACTTGAACTTGGATGTTGCCATTTTCCACTGGCCAGAGTGCTGTCCTGATGTCAGGTTTTCTTTGCCTACATTCTTGCATGGTCTCCCCTCCATCCTTTCACATTCTTCTAGTTCCACCAAAGCTTCCTTGTAGATAAACCACCCTTTCTTGGTTGTTAAAAACGGGGAATCCTGATAATACTATGTGGCTTATTTTCTCCCAGATTACTAACCAGCCTCTGCAGGTGGCCCTAGGTTCCTGAGAAACACCTCTCACTACAAGGCTCTTCGGGAGTCTATGAGAGCATCCTTAACACCTGCAACAACCCCTGACGAGCGTTCTTGACCATGTCTGCAGAGAGGTGTCAAACACATCTCCTTCTAGTCACACGTGATTAATGGGCGTGAAGAAACCACAAAGGAATCCCCCTCACCGATGCAGTGAACGGCTCTCTCCTGGTGCAACAATGCAGGTCTTCGTGGGGTGTGGTCCAGGACCCTTGTGTGTCACATCTCTCTCCTCTTACACATCTAAGAAATGTGTTCTGGGTGAAGCATCACTCAAAGTGAAACAGGATCCCCAAATCTCCATCTCATAGCCATGGGGAAAACAGGACTTTGCAGATTAAAAACAAAAAACAAAAGACCAAACCTAAAAACAAAGAGAAGCCAACCAAAACGTAAGAACTAATCTCTAAATTGGAGTGAAGGAGAAGAAATCATTTTTACTTGCAAAGAAAGAAGCACGACTTTCCATAGCTAGTGAGAACCTTCTAGAACTCCTTATCCCAGGGGTTGGCTTGCATTGTAGATTTAAAGATGTTGCAGAAGAAAAGTCAGTGAATTTTACAAGGTCATTAAGCAGAGCTGCTTTTCAGCCAGCATTTATTTAGCATCTAATACGTGTCAGGCAGTTTACTAGGCACTTAATATTCTTGGTCTGATTTATTTTTCACAACAACTCTGTAAGTTAGGAATTATTCTATTCCCATTTTATAGATAAGACTCATACAGGTTAAGGAACACGTCTAATTGAGATGCACCTTGGGTATCAAACTTATATCTGTCCAATTCCAAAGCCTGTGATACTTAGGCTATCCTACATTGTTTTTCTAAGACAGACAAAAATAATATGGAGCAATGGCTTATCTTTGTAGGCTGATATCAGATAGAAGGTCAAGATTGTAATTCACTTATTCACGCTTTCATGCATTCCTGTGTTCATTCCTGTAACAAGTATTTAGGGAGTGACTGCTCTGTGTTCCAGGCACTGTGTGCTTGGTCAGAACATGTCCCTTGGGTCTATAGTTTAAAATAAGCCACTAGGTTAATACCTACTATAAGGAAATATTTTGCTTCCATATGACTCCTATCAAGGTAATAGCAATAGATTAAAACAGCCAGAAGGGCTTGTGTCCTAACCTTATTTCTATCTGCCAGGTTATTTCAAGTTACAGCAGCAGTATATCTTCTAATCAGTGGTGCCACCTCCCCTCCCCCAGGGGATTCTGGTGTGGTTGCCATGGTTTTCTGTTATCTATCCCAGGAGTTGATCCTACTTTTCCAAGCCCACATGTGGGTACCAAATCACTTGCATATAAATTGTCTTCCCCTTGTATAGTAAGGAGCATGAACTATCCATGATCCAATCAAAGCCAACAGCTCGTCCGTTTACTGGAACCCATCTCCTTATTCCTATTCAAGAACATTTGTGCAATAACCATCCTCTCTTTTTCTTGAAACATCATCTTTCTCTTCTCTTCTGGATCATTTTTATCAGTTTTCATCCATGCTGTGAATTCTCCCATATTAAAAACAAACAAACAAACAAAAAACAAAAAAAACTCCCTTGACCCTACTCTTACAGTCACCTCCATTTCTTCCTTTATCTTTACAGAAAAATTCATCTGAAAAGTTGCTGACATTCACTTTCTCTAATTTTTCCTCCTCCTATCTCTGTTTAGCACACTCCAATCAGGATTTTTTCTCCTGCCACTTTATCAAAACCTCTTATCAAGATCACCCTAAATATAATGCCCATACTTCTCATACTATTTGACCTATCAACAGTAATATTTGACCCAGTCAATCCCTCCTGCTTGAAATACTTCCTTCACTTGGCTTCCAAAATACCATATTCACTAGTTCTCCTTTAAATTTTCTGGCTGCTTTGTCTAAAGTTACTTTCATTGATTCCTCTTCATCTACTCAATGTCTAAATGCTGGAGCTTCTCAAGGCTCAGTCCTTGGCACTCTTCTATTTTCTAGCCGTAAACACATTGCCTTGGGAAGCTCATCCAGTCTTGTGTCTTTAAATATAATCCCCAATGCATTCTTTCCCCTCTGCTCCAGATCCAAATATCCATTGCCTACTTGACCTACTGGAACGAGCTATCATAGGCGTCACAAAGACAACATGTCCACACATGAGCTCCTGACTTCATTCCTAAACCGCCCTCTCCTGTACCTCCTGCATCTCCATTTATGTCAATTCCATTCTTCCCATTGTATTGGCTCAAAGTCTTGGTGACTCTCCCCTTTCTCTCACTCACCACATCTGATCTGCCAGAATAATCCTCTCATTCTCAGAATATACCCAGAAATTAATTACTTCTCAGCACCTCCACCATCACTACTACCTTGGTCCAAGCCACCATCATCTCTTGCCTTAATTATTGTATTAGCTTCTTAATTATTTTTCCTGATTCTGTTCTTGGTTCTTCATGCATTATTTTCAACACAGTAGTCAGAATGATCTGCTCAAAACCCTCTGATGCTTCTAAGGCTTCAGGGTAAAAGCCCAAGTCCTTCCATTGACCCAGAGAGAGAGCCCAGCACAATCTGACTCCCATTTCCTCTGTGACCTCATCCCCTACTCTCTGCTTGTTAACTCTGCTCCAGCCACACTGATCTCCCTGCTGTTTGTTAGATCTGCCAAGCCAACTCGTGCTTCAGGGCCTTTGCACTAGCTTTTCTATGTAGAATGTTCTTCCCCCAGGTATCCCTATGGCCAGACCCCTCACTTCGTTTTTGGTCTTTACTCAAATGTCACTTTTTCAGTAAGGTTTTTTTTTAGACTATCTTAAATGTTATCCTCCACCGGCCAATTTTTATATCCCCATTTCCTCCTTTATTTTTTTCCCCAAATAACATCTACTATATATTTTACTTACTTGTCTCGCTTAGTGTTGGTCTATCCCAATAGAATGTAAACCTGGTTAAAACCACAGAATGTGTGTTGAGACTTAGTAGAACGTAGGTTCTTCTGTCTTGGTGCAGAAAGAATTCAGCGAGAGGCAGAGTGGCAGGTAAGGAAAGAGTTTATTATTATAGGACACTTGTGAGTGATACAAGCAGTTGGACAAGGGAGTGTGGCCCCAGAGAGCTTAGTGGGCTACAGTTTTATAATCAAAGGAAAAGTGGGGAGGGGGAGAAGACCACCTTCCTCCTCACTTCCATCATTAGCTCCTCCACATCAGGTGGGGGATTCTCCTTGTCCCTGCATGGTCAAATTGAGACTATCATGGCACAATGGAAATGAGCAAAAAGGTGGTAACATATACTAAAATATCATAAATCATGTCAGGTTCCAGTATAATGTCACCTTTTTCTTTTTTAAAATTTATTTATTATTTTTTAAACATCTTTATTAGAGTATAATTGCTTCACAATGGTGTGCTAGTTTCTGTTCTATAACAAAGTGAATCAGTTATACGTATACATATGTTCCCATATCTCTTCCCTCTTGCACCTCCCTCCCACCCTCCCTACCCCACCCCTCTAGGTGGTCACAAACCACCTAGCTGATCTCCCTGTGTTATGCAGTTGCTTCCCACTAGCTATCGATTTTACATTTGGTAGTGTATATACCTTTATCTTATATTTTTAGAGCCCTCAGAGGAGCATGTGCTAGGAATCATTAACTTGCTGAGCTCACTGGGCAGGATGTGGGTCTCAGTCCACCATTCTTTATTGTTTTGAGGCATGTCTCATGCTTCTGTTACATGGTTTTGTTGCTAAGCAAGCCTGCTTGGTTTTGTGGTTAAGCAAACCTGCTTTCTTGAGTGATCATTAACTTACAGGGGTCTCCCGTACTTTTTCCTTTACTTATGATCCCTCAGTGGGTTTAACTATTTAATCACCTACTTTTTCCCTTACTCTGTCCCTATCACAATGAGGATGGGGATTTTTTTTTTTTTGTGGTACGCGGGCCTCTCACTGTTGTGGCCTCTCCCGTTGTGGAGCACAGGCTCCGGACGCGCAGGCTCAGCGGCCATGGCTCACGGGCCCAGGGGATCTTCCCGGACCAGGGCACAAACCCGTGTCCCCTGCATCGGCAGGCGGACTCTCAACCACTGCGCCACCAGGGAAGCCCGAGGATGGGGATTTTTTTTGTTTGTTTTTTTTTTAAACGTCTTTATTGGGGTATAATTGCTTTACAATGGTGTGTTAGTTTCTGCTTTATAACAAAGTGAATCAGTTATACATATACATATGTTCCCATATGTCTTCCCTCTTGAGTCTCCCTCCCTCCCACTCTCCCTATCCCACCCTTCCAGGCTGTCACAAAGCACCGAGCTAATATCCCTGTGCCTTGCGGCTGCTTCCCCCTAGCTATCTACCTTACTACGTTTGTTATTGTGTATATGTCCATGACTCTCTCTCGCCCTGTCAAAGCTCAGCCCTCCCCCTCCCCACATCCTCAAGTCCGTTCTCCAGTAGGTCTGCGTCTTTATTCCTGTCTTACCCCTAGGTTCTTCATGACATTTTTTTTCCCCTTAAATTCCATAAGGATGGGGATTTTTGATGATTCTATTTATTACTGTAGTTCATCACTTAGATGAGTACTTAGTATGTAGTATATTCTTAAAAGTAGTGAGTGAATATATTGAATATTGAGAAAAGGAAGAAAACCTAGACCGGAGAAACTGCTTAGCCTGCAAGAGAAACCTGAAAAACACCAAAATATAGAAAAGTCATTTCCAAAACCCTAACACTGAGAAGTTACTAGATACTAGGACTTAAACCTCTGAATCTTGTCCATAAAGTGCTTAATAAAGTAAAATATTTGCTATTCTCTTCTGGGGACTGGGAGGGGAAAAATTGCAAATATTGCAGAAGTATAAGGTGAAGGCCAATGATAAATTAACTAGGATATTGCTTATCATGCTCTGAAATCAGCAATAATAAAACACAATACAAGCCTTGAGTCAAGTGTCATCAGGGTCTCTCATCCACCCAAGCTTTTCCTAGAGGCAATTTAGTGCTGCTTCTTCTCCCATGAAAACATGGCAAGTGTTTCCATGATACACACTTCTTAGCAACTTACCTAGGAAGCTTGCCCGTGGGATCGCATGTTGGAAGAGGTGATAAAGCATGAGATTGCACCCATTATGGGAACTGATTTCTCTTCTTAAGGGTGACTTTCACATCAAACAACAGACCCATCTGCCAAGCAGATCTGAGAAATGGGTGCTGACTGTGAAGAATTTTCAGCAGGAAGGTGGGTCTTGTGTGGGGAGCTGGGAGTACAGATGGTGAGAAAATGAAAGTTAAAAGTGTGTGTAAGTGGTTTCAAGGGTGCAGACAGGCTCTGACCCCCAGGCTTTGCCTTTAAGCCACCCCTACCCGACCCCACATCTTGGAGCTGACAGTCAACAAAGGGAAGACTTGTATTACAGGTCCCTTACCAGCCATCGTCTACACACGTCTACGCCTCCCCACACTGGCTCTGGTCATCTCCTAATTCTCAGCTCCAACTCACCATGTTAGCCCTGGTCCTACACTTTGCATTTGCTGGCTGCCCTGGATTTCCGGTTTCCACCTAAAGTGGAAAGGACTGTGTAAGTGCTTACATTGCTGCGTAAGGACTTTAGTTCAACCCTCCCAGCTGGATCTTTCCATGCTTGCCCCCTGAACCTAAGATACCCCACTCCCTCCCCAGCCCCAGAACCCGTATGCCCACAAGCCAAAGGAGAAGGAGGCCAGTCCAGGTGATTTTCTAGCAGGGTTTTGTGTGTGTACCTTTGACAGGGAGAATATGTAACTCAGGCAGCCAGGGTCACCTTATCTCCCCAGCATCTCCTTGTTCTGTGTCTAATTCAGCGAACTCCATGGCAACTCAGGACCTGCCTAGCTTACCTGACCTTCCCCAACCTCACTGCTGACAACTCTCTCACTTAGCTGAGCGTGGTGTGAGCCAATAGCCTCCTTTGCTTCCTGCATCACGCTGCAGTGAGTGAGGGGAGCCTCACTGGACAAGTGAATTGGGAGGGAAACAGAGAGGGGAGATCCGAGCCTGGAGGTAGAGCAGTGGGGACGGAGTCTCTGCTCTTACAGGAGCCCTGTTTTATAAAGCTGTGGTTCAAGTGGAAAAAGTGACTGCTTTTTGACTCTTGCATTCTGTGAGAATCTGACATAAAGCCTATTTTTAGTTTTGGAGCAACTAGCACAGTGGGTTGACGTTCGGGTCACTCACTCAGGATACCTCCCAACAGCTCAGTGTGAGAATACACCCTCTATCTTTCTTTACCGTAACTCAGATGGACACTTATATGTGGTTTTGAGACTTTCCTCCCTAAACTAAGCATTCTCTGGCCATGACAAATACCTATAATATGCTAACTGGAAGATAGCAATCAGCTATTTTATAGGCTCACTGATTTATGCTGAGTTTTTATCATTATTCTTTTTCATAATAAACTTTTTAAATTGTTTTACTATCCTTTTTATTCTTATTTCATATGTGTAGAGTGTTGGATAACTTTCAAAGCACTTTCTCATAGGCCATCCCATTTGGCTCTCACAGAGGTCCTGAAAGGAAGACAGTGAAAGCGTTGGTGGTGGTACGTGTTCTCCTGAAGAGGAGTGAGTTAGAGCAAATTGCTGAGAGGTAAAGGATCTGGGTGGTGTCAGGATGTGAGCCCAGGTCCCACAGCTCCAAGTCCAAGTCTTTCCCTCTTGTCCAGCTGATTCATTCTGGTTTTGTGCCCTCCTTGTGTTTCAGGAGGAGGTTTGACCTGCAGGACATGTGAATGTATACAGTAATGAGACGAGTGGTAACAGGGCTCTAACTACCATGCACGCTGTTCAATTGATGTCAGGGAGCATTGGTGTCACCTCATCCCTGCTCCTTTCTCTTGAATAACCTCCCCCAGGCAGAATCGGTCTCTTCTGCCTCTATTCTCCCATACCATGTAATTTAAAAGTGCTAAGAAAACACTTATAAGATTGTAGTACAGATTGGTGTAAAAGGGTGGCTTGGCTGAGGCTAGAATATGACAACTTTGAGGTTAAGCAACACTGCCCTGGAGGCTTTCTCTGTGCTCTGGGTAGAGAAAATCACTCTAACTGTCATGAAATGTTCAGGGACTTGGTTACAGGTGTCAAGCAACATCCCTTGATTTCCCTGGGGTCTGGGAGCTCTGCAGGAAATAATCTGAAGCTTTACTTCATTTGGAATCCAGAGCTTCATTGATGTATCTGATGGACTGAATGGGGAAGGATCCCCACAGAAAGGAGAGAGAATGGGAACCTGTAGAAAGAAATCTCTTTAGGTGAATAATGAGTCTGGCAGGTGAGGCAGGCTCAGGCCCAGGGTCTAAGGATGGGAGGGGAACAGGCAACCCTGGCGCAGAGCAAGGCTGCCCTGGGTGCCATCGCTACCTCCTCTAGTGAACCTATGGTCCCTGCCAGGGAAGAGAGCATGTCAGAGGTCTGTGTGATTATGTGTCCTGGCCCTCTGCTGGGGGTCCCTTCTGAAGGGTCTGGGCCCTAGGAGAGTGTCTCTTTTCCCCACCAGCTACAGAAAAAACTGTTTTTAACTGCACTGCTAAAGAAGGTACAGCTGCCCTAGGACCATCTAAGCTGAATGCAAGCTGGCGACTCACTCTGTTGGCATCCCAGTCAAGCATCGTTAGAGGCCTCCAAGTTCCAGAGAGCCACAAAGAAAGGGCAAGTCTGCACTGAACAACAGTCATCAGTGTGGCTTATTTGTGAAAGGCCCCAGCTCTTTTGGGGGTACTCCTATAGAGATGCCAGAAATTAGAAAGGCTGAGGCTTGGTGGATACAAGGCAAACTCTTACACTGGTGGAATAGAAGACCACCAAGGACAAGAGACATTCAAGGAATTCCAACAAAGGAGTTACATTGGTTCCCGTGCTTTCTCCCTCATTAACTCTGAGGCTTCCAAGGCAGAAAACAAGTCTTATTTGTCTTTACATGTGGAAGATGCTTAATGATGATTATAGATACTTGTGTACAGAGGCGAAAACCTCTGTGTTTCTTATTTTTAATGAATTTATCTTTTAATTGCAGTAAAATATTAAAAATTAAATGTACCCTTTTAACCATTTTTAAGTGTATTAAGTGGTATTAAGTACATTCACACTGCTGGGCAACCATCACCACCATCCATCCACAGAACACTTTTTATTCTGCAAAACTGAAATTCGGAGCCCATTAAACAATAACTCCCCATCTCTCCTTCCCCCAGCTCCTGTCAACCACTATTCTGCTTTTCCTCTGTGTGAGTATCACTAGTCTAAGTACCTCATATGAGCGGAATTGTGCAATATTTGTTCTTTTGGTGACTGGCTTATTTCACCTAACATAATGTCCTCAAGTTTTATTCTTGTTGTAGCATGTGAAAGAATTTCCTTCCTTTTAAAGGCTGAATAATATTCCATTGTATGTATATACCACATTTTGTTTATCCAATCATATATTGATGGGTACTTGGGTTGCTTCCACCTTTTGGCTATTGTGAATAATGCTACCATGAACATAGGCGTACAAATATCTTTCTCTGTGTTGTTTTGCACATTATTTTTTATGCCCCCACCCCATCACACTCTCAGCTCTCTCCACCTGAGTAAATCTTACCCATCCTCCTGACCTCACCTTCAATGTCACTTCATCCAGGAAGACTAATTAGTTGCCTTTGCCAGGCTCCCATAGCTCCCCAAGCACAAAGTTCACTGTTATTGCCTGTTTGTCCTTCCCACTAACCTGAAAACTTCCTCTAAAAGGAACTTACCCGTCCAGTTCACCCTTATATTTCTAAACAGTGCCTGGACCATAGAAGCCCTAAGAAAGTCCTTGAATGTAAGAACACATTCAGTAGTCCAGGTGGGGATGAAATGTACAATGCTCACACCCACTGGCAGCCTTGGGGCTCCCATTTTTCTATGGTGCTTCTCCCCATTTGACTGTGGCTCCTTCTCCAGGTACTTACAGAGTGTGCATTATGTGCTAAGCCCTATGTTAAACCCCGAGGACAAGCACAAGCTATGTAAGTATGTCCCCTGAATTTCTGGGGGCATTCAGGCCAGTTAAGGAGACAAGAACTAGATCTGGGGAACAATGAGAGGCAAATGTGATGAAATAGCAAAATGAGTGGCAGAGGCATATTCGGAGAAAGGAGAGTGCACTAGTTTCTTATTGCTGCTGTAAAA
Organism: Delphinapterus leucas; assembly: GCF_059928025.1. Lineage (NCBI taxonomy): Eukaryota > Metazoa > Chordata > Mammalia > Artiodactyla > Monodontidae > Delphinapterus > Delphinapterus leucas. The sequence continues at coordinate 91,726,684 of NC_143135.1, read as the reverse complement.
AATTGCTACAAACTTAGTGGCTTAAAGCAATGCAAATGTATTCTTTTACATTTCTGGAAGTCAGAAGTCTGAAATCAAGGTGTTGGTACAGCTGCATTCCTTCTGGAGGCTTCAGGGGCACATTCATGTCCTTGGCTCACCCAGCATCTAGAGGCTGCCTGCATCCCTTAGCTCGTGGTCCCTCCCTCCGTCCTCAAAGCATGTCATTGCAACCTCTGGTTCTGTTGTCACATCTCATTTTTCCAAATCTAATCCTCCCACATCCCTCTTATAAGGACAGGTGTGATTATGTTGGACCCAACCAAACATTCCAGATCATCTCCCCATCCCAAAGTCCTTAACTTAATCACATCTGCAAAGTCCCTTTTGCCATGTAAAGTAACATTGTCATAGACTGGTGGGAATAGAACATGGATGTCTTTGGTGTCCGTTACAGGAAGTTTCACATGAGCTAAACTAGGGAGGGCAGACTGCTAACGGTGGGATTAAATGTGTGCCTTCAAGGATGGGGAAGATTTAGGAAGATTAAGAGGATACTCCACGTGAGGGAGGCGGTGCAGGAAATGAGTGTGTCTTTGTGGGTAGAACGCTGAGGTTATGGCTGATTGGAAGAAAAAGGTTTTGTGAAGTAGGTGTGTGCACTAATGCTGGGAAGATGCTGGGAACATCTGTCCGGATTTCCTTAGGCCCTGGCTGCTAGGCAGAGCCGTCTGGCCTCACTCTGATGGTCATAAATACCCCTTGGCAGTTTCTGTGCAGGAGTTCTGCACTTTCTCAGCTAGGTCTGCTCTGGATCACCTTCCAGCATCCTTTTTTACATGCTTTTTAACAAGCAGTAAGATGAAAGTGGAATAAATCTCCTCAGACCCTGACGTGAGCACTTTCTTTTTCATTCCCCAGCAGCCCTCAGCAGCAGCGAGTAAATAAAAGTGGCACTCAGGAGCTGGAGGGCCTCAATTCAGGGAACAGTGCTCAGCCATGAGTTTGGGTGCCCAGAATGGGGCCGGCTTCCAAAAGAAAACTGCGTAACCAGCTGTTTCTAGAGAGCCCAGGAGACGACAGAAGGTGTCCTGTTTCCCCAAGAGGAAGCTCTGCGTTCCTGCCCCCATCAGCACTAGACAACAAGGCCTGGCTTGGGGAGGGGAGTGTTATTCCTGCTATAATTTCCTTTTCCCCTGTCCTCTGCCTGGGGATGGGGTCAGCAGGGATGCAGCAGCTGTTGGTGCTGAGGTGAAGATCTCAGCACTTTTTGTTGCCAGAATCCCAGCCCCTGCACCACCTGGTGGGGCTTTGGGGAAAATGTGAGGAGGGGGCAGCGTGGGTCCTGGCTAAGCTGTCATGGTGCCCTCCAGCCCCCAGCCTCCCCAGACTCCTTCAAGGAGGGGCCAGACACCTAGGCTGGTATGTCTTCTCTGATCTCCGAACACTTTATTTCTTGCCTTGCCCAGATTTCTGTCATAACGTTGGACACTGTTGGGTCCAGCCCTAAACTCTTTTCTGCCTAAGAGCTTTCTTTCTTCCTGCAGCCTAAAAACAGACAAATATATCCTGCATCCGACCACACTGCATATCTGCATGGTCCAGGGCGTGACCATCCAAGTCGTATCCCTCAACATCTCTTTGGTCTAATAATCACCCCCTAACTGCTCTCAGTGATTGTACCCTTGAACTGCTCCCATTAACTCTCATGAAGCAATTTGAAACACTAATCAGATCACATCATTCCCCTGCTCAAATATCTCCAGTGGCTCGTCCTCTCACTCAGGGTAGAATCCAGCCTCCTCTCCATGACCCTGCACCATCAGGCTCCCATGGGTCCCCTGAATCCTGCCCCCACTCTCCCATTCCCTGTCCACCCTCCTTGCTGGCCCCTGGAGACATCAGGGTTACTCCCTGACACCTTCCCTCTTGCTGCTTCCTCTACTCAGGACACACTTCCTCCAGATTCTGTAGTGGCACTCTCTCACTTCACTCAGCATTTGCTAAAATGTGACCACCTCACAGAGGCCTCTCCTGGCCCCTCAGTCTGAAGGAGTGCTCTCTTCCACCTGGCATCATTTATCTTCAGGGCACCCACTGACATTTGACAGTTATTAATGACAATGTATATGCGGTCCCCTGTCTTCCACCACAAGAACGTAAGCTCTGTGGAAGCTGGTCTTTGTCTCATTCATCACTGTGTCCCCATTGCCTTGTACAGTGTCTGGCCCTGAACAGATATGTAACACATATTTGTTGAATGAGTAGATGAAGAAATCATTTACTTCACAGGCAGTGACTGAGGCTATTACATGCCAGGCACTGTGATAGGCGGACAGTGTTTATTCCCTGTTCCCTAGGAGCTCACAGTCTTCTGAGCAAAGAGAAATATATATATACTTTCACAGAGTGTGATAAATGCTACAAATAAGGTATGCACAAAGCAGCATGGAAATGCAACTAAGGTGACAGTGAATTTTCCCCCAAGGTCTAGGGAGCTATTAGACAAAGAGAAGGACTTGAACTTGAGCTGAGCTGCCCACTCCTCAGTTGAAGGTGTCTGAATCATCCTTAGAACTAGCTGGTTGCCTCTAAATCCTTAACATGAACCATCATGGATAAAGTTGCTCAGAGTTCTCAGGGGTACTCACAACCCAAAAGGTTGGTGGAAAGATATCAGGGTCTGATAGTGGCCCCCAGGGGCTTGCTCCTGTGAAGGCAATGGCCTCCCAGGTCATCATCAGGGACCCCAATGTAGGGGCCACTGTTCCTAGGACCTCACCAGGGAAAGGTGCCCAGAGGACCACCCTCTCTCTGTGTGTTGCAAAGCCTTGAAGACTTCAGACCATTTGTGGTGACCAGTGCTGACTTGGCCTGGCCTTGTCATACAAAGAATGTCCCAGCTGTGCCATCCTGGGTGCCGGATGCCAGAGAAGCCTCTCTTGGCTGTGAGTGGCTGTGGGAGGCTTCTCCAAGCTGCCATGTGTCTCTTTCAAGAGTAGGTTGGAGCACTCTGGTGTACATCCTGCAGGGAGCAACAGTTACTCAGGGTAGGAGAACCCCCTACCTGTTTGCACTATGACAGCACCTCTGGAAGCAACGATGCTGCTGAGGAGGCAACAGTGCTTGGAAGGAGAATGGATGAGGCATCAAAGCTACCTTTACCCAGTCAGTAAGGCTGTTCCCATGCAGCCTTGCCCAACCAGGATAGGTTCTGTAAACAGCACCAGCTCTGAACACGGAAGAATTACCAACAATCACCCCTTAGACTGTCAGAGGCTTTTACCCATTATGTAATTTGGTCCTCACAGCAGTCATGTGAGCTAAAAGGATTATGCATTTAATCATACTTTAAATAGTATTTCCCCATTATAGTTTATTGTTGAAATTTATGAACAGGTATGCTAAATAAAAGAAAAATCACACATAATCCTGCCATGCAAAGTATTTACCATTAACATGTTGGTGCGTCTTCCACCAGGATTTTCTCCTAAGGCATAAATGTACTAAGAGGCATCAACTTATGGATCATTCTGTCCTTAGAAAGTCCAGCTAAGATTATTTCAAATTCCTATTCCATGGCCCACTGGAAGTATGTCTGAAAATTCCTAGAGAAGTTTATAGTATCATTGTTCACTCTGACTCTCAGCTACCATCACTTTGAATTTCTTACTCAGTTCCACACTGTTGTCATTGTTTTACCCCAGGACATTGCAAATGTGGAACGCCATCCCTTTCTGCATTTGCATTGCCCCACCCGCTCCATATACACAAAAATCGATTCGTAATCAACATTTTCTAGTGTAGAAAAATGCTTTGGGAAGAAATGTTTAGGAAGACAGGAGATCTTCCTTTCACCATGTCATTCGACTAAATTTTCCCCTCTTCTCTTCTGTTCTCTCCTAACTTTCCAATGCTCTATTGATTTTTAATGTAGAACAGTTTAGGGATAGCTTTTGTTTACTAGACTCCAGCTTCCCTTGCCCTTGAACTCTTACTTTCACTTCAATCTTCTATCAAAAACTTTTCCTTAGCAAAAAAAAAAAGTTTCCTTCCTTATCCCATAAAGTGTCTTAGTTGCAGCCACCAGAGATCAACTTGGGCAAAAAATAAAATAAACTTTATTAGTGAACATGGGGTGTCTCACAGAACTGAGAGGGGGGAAGTAAAAATCCTCAGAAAGGACAGAAACCAAAGTATTTTAAAATAATGGATAGCTGAGAGCGCTCCACCACTATGATAACTTGAGACTTTTCCACTCTTTTTTTCAACACACTTAAGGTTCAGATTCCAGGGAGAATATCTGATTGGCCTAGATTGTTTCATCTGCTCACAACTCGGCCATGAAAGGGCAGGACACCTTGCTTGACAATCCCACCAAGACTGCATTCAACAGCAGACAAGTAGTTCTCCAAAGTAAATGGGATTGCTGTGTATTACCTGTAAGTGGAAGAACAGAAACTTGACCCTTCGTTCACTTGTCTGAACAATCTACCTTTTAACCACTAATTTATTGTGGGGGGAGATATCCTTGTGCATATTTCTTTCCTTCCACAGGGTATACTTTTGATGCCCTAAGCCCATGTCACTTGGCCAACACCCATTCATCCTTTTCCATTCAGTTTTCAGCTTATACTTTTATTTTCGGAAACATCTTCCATGATCCCCAACTGAAATGTGGCTTAGGTCCATCTATTTTGTGTTCCCAGGGCACCATGCAGGTTTTCCTAGATGTACCTTAAGTACCTTGATCTACAGGACCTAGCATAGGAACAAGTATGTAGATGGCGCACCTAAAGTGTGTGGATTGACTTGTCTGACATGAAAGAAATGTCCTCAGAGGACTTGCCCTGGGAAGAGTAAAAGGAGAGAACTGGAATTGATCCCAGAGAGGAGATGACACCTGATTGAAGAGAGAGGAGTAGATGGCCACACGAAAGAAACACACACACAAAAAGAAACACACACACACCTACATTCCCTGCCCCCAAACCACAAAGAACAAAATGATTGGAGAGGATTCTAGAGATAATTGCAGCTTGAAGCAATCAGCCAAACTGCATGTCCTGTGGATTCCAGGAGGGTGACCTGTGGGGAAGCCCCCAGCAGGAACATTGCAACATTTAGGCAGAAGACTGGAAAGAAGGTTTTGCCTTCATTTTCAGTCATCTGAAGAGAGCCAAGAATGTGGTGCATGAGGAGGGGTGTAGAGACTCTGCCACTGTCTAGTACCAAAAATAACACTAAATAAATTTTTACGGGATTAGTTAATTAAATTTGCTACTCAATGCCTGTAGCGCTCACAAAATATGTATGAAGGGTCATCACACAAGCCAATGTGACAGATCTTCTTAGGTAAAATAATAACAACAGCTAACATTGAATGAGTGCCCCTCATGTGCGAGCACTCTGCTGAAGCACTTTTATAAACAATCTTACTGAAATCCTATGGTGGAGACTAGCCTGACTTGTTCAATGTCCACTGAATCCACTTCTAGGATTACTTCCTGTATGACAGTGGCTGAGAAGCTGAATATACATTTCCCAGAATGCTTTGCAGCTACAGTCTAGATGTAATACTGGTTAACCCAAACAGATTTCTTGAAACTTGAACTCCTTGATGAGTTAGGTAGGGAGATAAGGAGAGGTAAGTGAGTCATTTATTCCCTACTACAGATCCAGTTTGTATAATAGTTTGACCCCGAAATTAGCAGTTGTAATTAGAGCTTTCAGATTACTCCATCTCAGGTGACCTTGGGGCCAAGAATTCTGGTGGCTTCCTGATTCTTGGGTTACACCTAAGATGATCTGATATTGAATTCAGCAGTTAAGACAGTGACCTCCTGCTTCCCCTGCTTTCTGATGGCAGATGTGTAGGAGTTCTCTTAGTGGGTCAGTACAGTGGTGGTATTTTGGAACTTATTTGTAGAAGCGGAGCCTAGAGCCTGTTCCTCTCATCATTCAACAATTTTGTAAGCACCTGATTCCCTGTATTCAATCCTTTTTTCTTAAAATACCTGGAGTGTTTTATGTTATCTGCAGCTAAACCCTGACTATGCCAAGTGGTAAAGTCCCGTTTCACAGATAATAAAACTGAGTCAGAAAGAAGTTACATAGTAAGTGTGGAACTGTGTTTTGAACACAGGAGGTTTGCCTGGATCCAGTATTTATTCACCACCATGCTATTTATTCATGTTTTCACTCACCAATTATTTACTGGAGACTTTCTATATGGCATACAATTTGTAAATCTCCGGGGATACTACAGTAAAAAAAAAAGTGGAAAAATTCTTCGTTCCAGCTCTCCTGATTTGTAATAGAAAGTAAGATAGTTATAAGTACATTTAAATAGTGATATATTTTGCTACAGGCTTGCATTGGAAAGAGACATGTAGCTTTTAAAGGCAGGCACTCTGTATCAAAAGCAGGTTGTAAAAGAGCTGGTTGCTAAAGGGATTCAATTCAAATTTTGGTTTACACATAATTCAGTCAAAATATTGATAAGAATGAAAGAAGGAAGCTAGGAAGAAAGGAAAGAAAAAGTGAGTTAGTAAATAGGTCGGCAACCTTCTATTTCATGAAGCCCTTTGATCTTCCCCCTGGATCACCACCACCCCAGACCAGCAGCATTAAGTGACTTTATTCCCATTTGGGATTCTGCCCTATGCATAAAGAAGAAGTAAGTTATGAGTAGGCAACTTGAAAGGAGAGAGCTTTCCCCTGCTGGAAATTTCTTTCTAGTGCTAAGATGGAAGAATTTGGTAGTTCGGTCATGTGAGATGTCTGATTACTGCCGACTGAGGAAGAAAACTCTTGAAAAGCAAAAGACTCTCCCAACAGAGGCTTAATCTGCTGTTGGCAGGAGAAAGACTCCAGGGACATTCATATCTGTCGAAGCCACAGAAGTACTGGAGCCATAAATATGCCCCAGGAAGGAATTTTGACTCTAAGTTTCGAGACTGAAAGTGACTTGAAAGAAATGTTCTCAAGGTTAGGGATAAAACCAGGGCAAGATAATCGATAATAATGAATAATTAGTTACAGAGCTACCCAAAATTCCCTGGGGGATTTTATTTTCTTTAAAGGCTTGTGCTTTGGGACTGTCCACGTCTCTCTTTGACATTTATTTATTTAAATAGAGAATCATTTTTATAAGAGCAGGAAGCTATATCTACTGGGTGCCCAGAGGTCCTGGCCACATGTTTATCCCCAAGGTAACTTAAAGGCATCGGGTGCTAATTGCTGGGTAGAATCCAGGAAGAAATAAAGTTTTTGTGTGTCCTACACTTGTGGATCTAAATGTAAAAATGACAACAACATCATAGATTTTGCAGAAAACTAAGTAAAAACTTATTCTAAGAAGAAATCTTGAGTGAAATGGTGGACTTGGACAATACTCAAGTTAAGCATATGGGTCAGGTGGATGGTTTCATTTGTTTTTAAGGAAATAGGGATCTCTGGTCCTTTGCTGTCAATTCATCAGTTGACATTTTCAGACACTTGCTATTAATCACCGAGGAATTTCTCCTTCAATCATTCAATTCAATTCAAAATGTAGAGACATGATGGACACCTACTATCCATCAATAAAATATATACTTGCTTCCTACTATGTGCTAAATTCTAAGGGACACAAAAGATATGTCAGTCAAATACCTGATGATGGAAAACTAAAATACATGAAAGGCTTAAAAGATAACTGTTTCTTCCTCTTCCCTTCCTGACGGGAAATTATTCTTTTTTGCCCCATTGAAGTCAGACTCTGCCTTGTGAATTTGGTCAATGAAATTTACAGGAAAGTGATGTGTGTCACTTTCAGGCAGAAGTTTTAAGATCCATTTCTTGCTTTAGGATAGTCTCCTTTCCTTTTGCTGTGATGACTGGCGATGTTCCAATAACAGCTCCTTTGTCAGCTTAGTTCCCCAAGTATAGCAATATGGAGTTGATTCCTAACTGGGCTACAAGAGACATGTAGCGTGGGTGAGAAATAACCTTTTGTTTTTATAAGAAGCAATGTTTTGAGGTTACTTGTTTCCATAGCATAACTTAGCCTAATCTGATTTATACAAGACATCACTCTAAAACTAACATTTATTGAGTGCTTACTATATCCCGAGCATATGTTCAGGGCTTTATATGCATTATCTCATTGAATTCTCATAAAAACACCATGAAGTAGATATTATATTACTTCTATTTTATAGATGTTGAACTGAGTCCCAGAGCTAAGTTCAGGCCATGTTGTTATGTAGTGTTAGGGTTGAGTTTTAGAACCTGGTTCGCTTGGATCCAGAGCCCATGAACTTAACTATTATGCCATACTGCCATAGGCAGTAGACTGAATATAATCGCAGGTTAAGAAGGAGTTTTTGGAGTAGACCGGAAGTGCTCTGGGCAGTTCAGAAAGGGAGAGATCAATGTACATAGAACTTCTCAGGAGGAACTTCATGGAAGAAGTGAGAATTTTAAAATAGTTAAGTTGTAGATAGGAGAAAAGGAAGCTGTAATATTCTCTGACCTTTCTGGGATGGGGAGAGAGAAGGAAGAGACCTCATGTGTCTGGGTGAAATAAGGCAATACAATGGACATGCCAAACCTGGAAATTGGTTTAGTCTACCCTTAAGAACTTCACAGTCAGAGAGAGACAATAAGGCATTTACCCAAATTGCTATCATAATTCAGGCAAGCTCCATTAGGAGACTTGCTGGAATTTTCTATACAGTGTGTTAAGATGTATTAAGCCAAGACTAAGAAGAAACCTCTTCACCAGTGCAGGATAAGGATTTGGAAAGAACAAGCCATCTGCAGAGAAGGCAGCCGGGGACCCAGATACAATACTTTCAAGCACATAGCATTCTTTGCCCCAAATCCAGAAGGTGCTGGTGTAGAAATAATCCAATTAAACTAGTGGTAGATGGCAGGAGAAGTAATTCTCTTATTGTCCATGACAATTCCTGGCCACAGAATAAAAGGGCTAGTGGTGGGGTGGTACCAAGGCTGTTCCTGTACATCCTGCATCTGTGGTGCTAGCTCAGGCATGGGATGAGATCAACGTTTCATGGGCATTTCAATGGGGCAGCATAGAGGAAAGTGTTTCTGGGTCCCTTGCGTGCTTGCCCATGACATCCTGATTTAGGAGATATGGAGTTGCACCAAGGAATCTCTTATGATTCTAATGTTGATGATCTTTGAACCTCATTAAAAAGCACACACAGGAGGAGCTTCAAGATGACGGAAGAGTAAGACGTGGAGATCACCCTCCTCCCCACAAATACATCAGAAATACATGTACATGTGGAACAACTTCTACAGAACACCTACTGAACACTGGCAGAAGACCTCAGACCTCCCAAAAGGCAAGAAACTCCCCACGTACCTGGGTAGGGCAAAATAAAAAACAGAGAAAAAAGAATAGAGATGGGACCTACACCAGTGGAAGGGAACTGTGAAGGAGGAAATGTTTTCACACACTAGGAAGCCCCTTCCCAGGCGGAGATGGCGGGTGGCGGAGGGGGGAAGCTTCAGAGCCACGGAGTAGAGCGCAGCAACAGGGCTGCGGAGGGCAAAGTGGAGAGATTCCCGCACAGAGGACCGGTGCCGACCAGCACTCACGAGCCCGAGAGGCTTGTCTGCTCACCCGCCAGGGCAGGCGGGGCTGGGAGCTGAGGCTTGGGCTTCGGTCGGATGCAGGGAGAGGACTGGGGTTGGCTGCATGAACACAGCCTGAAGGGGTTAGTGCACCACAGCTAGCCAAGAGGGAGTCCGGGGAAGAGTCTAGACCTGCCGAAGAGGCAAGAGACTTTTTCTTCCCTCTTTGTTCCCTGGTGTGAGAGGGGAGGGGATTAAGAGCGCCGCTTAAAGGAGCTCCAGAGACAGGCATGAGCCGCGGCTATCAGCGCGGACCCCAGAGACGGGCATGAGACGCTAAGGCTGCTGCTGCCGCCACCAAGAAGCCTGTGTGTGAGCACATGTCACTATCCACACCTCCCCTCCCGGGAACCTGTGCAGCCCGCCGCTGCCAGGGTCCCGTGATCCAGGGACAACTTCCCTGGGAGAACGCACGGCACGCCTCAGGCTGGTGCAACGTCACGCCGGCCTCTGTTGCTGCAGTCTCACCCCGCTCTCCATGTCCCTCCCTCCCGCTGGCCTGAGTAAGCCAGAGCCCCCAAATCAGCGGCTCCTTTAACCCCGTCCTGTCTGAGCGAAGAACAGACGCCCTCTGGCGACCTACATGCAGAGGTGGGGCCAAATCCAAAGCTGCACCCCGGGAGCTGTGCGAACAAAGAAGAGAAAGGGAAATCTCTCCTAGCAGCCTCAGAAGCAGCGAATTAAATCTCCACAATCAACTTGATGTACCCTGCCTCTGTGGAATACCTGAACAGACAACGAATCATCCCAAATTGAGCAGGTGGACTTTGAAAGCAAAGATATATATATTTTTTTCCCTTTTTCTCTTTTTCTGAGTGTGCATGTGTATGCTTCTGTGTGTGATTTTGTCTGTATAGCTTTATTTTACCATTTGTCTTAGGGTTCTCTCTGTCCTTTTGTTGTTGTTTTTTGTTGTTGCTGTTGTTTTAGTATAGTTTTTAGCACTCGTTATCATTGGTTGATTTGTTTGTTGGTTTGTTGCTCTCTACTTTCCTTCTTTTTTTATTACTTAAAAAAAACTTTTAATAATTATTTTTTATTTTAAAAACTTTATTTTATTTTACTTTATTTTATTTTATCTTCTTCTTTCTCTCTTTCGTTATTTCCTCCCTTTTATTCTGAGCCATGTGGATGACAGGCTCTTGGTGCTTCAGCCAGGCGTCAGGGCTGTGCCTCTGAGGTGGGAGCCAAGTTCAGGGGATGGTCCACAGAGACCTCCCAGCTCCATGTAATATCAAATGGCGAAAACATCCCAGAGATCTCCATCTCAATGCCAAGACCCAGCTCCACTCAATGACCAGCAAGCTACAGTGCTAGACAACTTATGCCAAACAACCAGCAAGACAGGAACGCAACCCAGTCCATTAGCAGAGAGGCTGCCTAAAATCAAAATAGGGCCACAGACACCCAAAAACACACCACTGACGTGGACCTGCCCACCAGAAAGACAAGATCCAGCCTCATTCACCAGAACACAGGCACTAGTCCCCTCCACCACGAAGCCTACACAACCCACTGAACCAACCTTAGCCAAGGGGGACAGACACCAAACACAATGGGAACTAAGAACCTGCAGCCTGAGAAAATGAAGCCCCAAACATAGTAAGTTAAGCAAAATGAGAAGACAGAGAAACACATAGCAGATGAAGGAGCAAGGCAAAAACCCAACAGACCTAACAAATGAGGAGGAAATAGGCAGTCTACTTGAAAAAGAATTCAGAATAATGATAGTAAAGATGATCCAAAATCTTGGAAATAGAATGGAGAAAATACAAGAAATGTTTAACAAGAACCTAGAAGAAGAGCAAACAAACAGTGATGAACAACACAATAAATGAAATTAAAAATTCTCTAGAAGGAATCAATAGCCGAATAACTGAGGAAGAAGAACAGATAAGTGACCTGGAAGATAAAATAGTGGAAATAACTACTGAAGAGCAGAAGAAAGAAAAAAGAATGAAAAGAATGGAGGACAGTCTCAGAGACCTCTGGGACAACATTAAACTTACCAACATTTGAATTATAGGGGTCCCAGAAGAAGAAGAGAAAAAGAAAGAGACTGAGAAAATAGTTCAAGAGATTATAGGTGAAAACTTCCCTAATATGGGAAAAGAAATAGTCAATCAAGTCCAGGAAGCACAGAGAGTCCCATACAGGATAAATCAAAGGAGAAACATGCCAAAACACATATTACCCAAACTATCAAAAATTAAATAAAAAGAAAACATATTAAAAGCAGCAAGGGAAAAACAACAAATAACACACAAGGGAATCCCCATAAGATTAACAGCTGATCTTTCAGCAGAAACTCTGCAAGCCAGAAGGGAGTGGCAGGACAGATTTAAAGTGATGAAGGAGAAAAACCTACAACCAAGACTACTCTACCCAGCAAGGATCTCATTCGGACTTGACGGAGAAATTAAAACCTTTACAGACAAGCAAAAGCTAAGAGAATTCAGCACCACCAAACAAGCCTTACAAAGAATGATAAAGGAACTTCTCTAGGCAAGAAACACAAGAAAAGGAAAAGATCTAAAATAACAAACCCAAAACAATTAAGAAAATGGTAATAGGAACATACATATCGATAATTACCTTAAATGTAAATGGATTAATTGCTCCAACCAAAAGACGTAGACTGGCTGAGTGGATACAAAACCAAGACCTCTATATATGCTGTCTACAAAAGACCCACTTCAGACCTAGGGACACATACAGACTGAAAGTGAGAGGATGGAAAAAGATATTCCACACAAATGGAAATCAAAAGAAAGCTGGAGTAGCAATTCTCATATCAGGTAAAATAGACTGTAAAACAAAGACTATTACAAGAGACAAAGAAGGACACTACATAATGATCAAGGGATCAATCCAAGTAGAAGATATAACAATTGTAAATATTTATGCACCCAACATAGGAGCACCTCAATACGTAAGGCAAATATTAACAGCCATAAAAGGGGAAATCGACAGTAGCAAAATCATAGTAGGGGACTTTAACACCCCACTTTCACCAATGGGCGGATCATCCAAAATGAAAATAAATAAGGAAACACAAGCTTTAAATGACACATTAAACATGATGGACTTAATTGATATTTGTAGGATATTCCATCCAGAAATAACAGAATACACATTCTTCTCAAGTGCTCATGGAACATTCTCCAGGATAGATCAAAACTTGGGTCACAAATCAAGCCTTGGTAAATTTAAGAAAATTGAAATCATATCAAGTATCTTTTTCGACCACAACGCTATGAGCCTAGATATCAGTTACTGGAAAAAGTCTGTAAAAAATACAAACACATGGAGGCTAAACAATACACTACTTAATAACCAGGAGATCACTGAGGAAATCAAAGAGGAAATCCAAAAATACCTAGACACAAATGACAATGAAAACACGATGACCCAAAACCTATAGGATGGAGCAAAATCAGTTGTAAGAGGGAAGTTTATAGCAATACAATCCTACATTAAGAAACAAGAAACATCTCAAATAAACAACCTAACTTTACACTTAAAACAATTAGAGAAAGAAGTAGAAAAAAACCCCAAAGTTAGGAGAAGGGAAGAAATCATAAAGATCAGATCAGAAGTAAATGAAAAGGAAATGAATGAAACGATAGCAAAGATCAATAAAACTAAAAGCTGGTTCTTTGAGAAGATAAACAAACTTGATAAATCATTAGCCAGACTGATCAAGAAAAAAAGGGAGAAGACTCAAACCAATAGAATTAGACATGAAAAGGGAGAAGTAACAACTGACACTGTAGAAATACAAAGGCTCATGAGAGATTACTACAAGCAATTGTATGCCAATAAAATGGACAACCTGGAAGAATGGACAAATTCTTATAAATGTACAACCTTCCGAGACTGAACCAGGAAGAAATAGAAAATATGAACAGACCAATCACAAGCACTGAAATTGAAATTGTGATTAAAAATCTTCCAACAAACAAAAGCCCAGGACCAGATGGCTTCACAAGCAAATTCTATCAAACATTTAGAGAAGAGTTTACACCTATCCTTCTCAAACTCTGCCAAAATAGAGCAGAGGGAGGAACACTCCCAAACTCATTCTACGAGGCCACCATCACCCTGATACCAAAACCAGAAAAAGATGTCACAAAAAAAGAAAACTACAGGCCACTATCACTGATGAATATAGATGCAAAAATCCTTAACAAAATACTAGCAAACAGAATCCAATAAAACATTAAAAGGATCATACACCATGATCAAGTGGGATTATCCCAGGGATGCAAGCATTCTTCAATATATGCAAATCAATCAATGTGATACACCATATTAATAAATTGAAGGATAAAAACCATATGATCATCTCAATAGATGCAGAAAAATCTCTTGACAAAATTTAACACCCATTTATGATAAAAACCCTGCAGAAAGTAGGCATAGAGGGAAACTTCCTCAACATAATAAAGACCATATATGACAAACCCACAGCCAACATCATCCTCAATGGTGAAAAACTGAAACCATTTCTGCTAAGATCAGGAACAAGACAAGGTTGCCCATTCTCACCACTATTATTTAACATAGTTTTGGAAGTTTTAGCCATAGCAATCAGAGAAGAAAAAGAAAAAAAGGGGTCCAAATGAGAAAAGAAGAAGTAAAGCTATCACTGTTTGCAGAAGACATGATACTACACATAGAGAATCCTAAAGATGCTAGCAGAAAGCTACTAGGGCTAATGAATGAATTCGGTAAAGTAGCAAGATACAAAATTAATGCACAGAAATCTCTTGCATTCCTATATACTAATGATGAAAAATCTGAAAGTGAAATTAGGAAAACACTCCCATTTACCATTGCAACAGATAGAATATAATATCTAGGAATAAACCTACCTAAGGAGACAAAAGACCTGTATGCATAAAATTGTAAGACACTGATGAAAGAAATTAAATGTGATAAAAAAATAGATGGAGAGATATACCATGTTCTTGGATTGGAAGAATCAACATTGTGACAATGACTCTACTACCCAAAGCAATCTGCAGGTTCAATGCAATCCCTATCAAACTATCACTGGCATTTTTCACAGAAGTAGAACAAAAATTTCACAATTTGCATGGAAACACAAAAGACCCTGAATAGCCAAAGCAATCTTGAGAAAGAAAAACAGAGCTGGAGGAATCAGGTTCCCTGACTTCAGACTATACTACAAAGCTACAGTAATCAAGACAGTATGGTACTGGCACAAAAACATAAATATAGATCAATGGAAAATGATAGAAAGCCCAGAGGTATACCCACGTACATATGGTCACGTTATCTTTGATAAAGAAGGCAAGAATATACAATGGAGAAAAGACTGCCTCTTCAATAAGTGGTGCTGGGAAAACTGGACAGCTACATGTAAAAGAATGAAATTAAAATCTCCCTAACACCATACACAAAAATAAACTCAAAATGGATTAAAGACTGAAATGTAAGGCCCGACACTATCAAACTCTTAGAGGAAAACATAGGCAGAACACTCTATGACATAAATCACAGAAAGATCCTTTTTGACCCACCTCCTAGAGACATGGAAATAAAAACGAAAATAAACAAATGGGACCTAAAGAAACTTAAAAGCTTTTGCACAGCAATGGAAACCATCAAGAAGATGAAAAGACAACCCTCAGAATGGGAGAAAATATTTGCAAATGAAGCAACTTACAAAGGATTAATCTTCAAAATTTACAGGCAGCTCATGCAGCTCAATATCAAAAAAACAAACAACCCAATCCAAGAATGGGCAGAAAACCTAAGTAGACATTTCTCCGAAGAAGATATACAGATTGCCAACAAACACATGAAAGAATGCTCAGCATCATTAATCATTAGAGAAATGCAGATCAAAACTACAATGAGATATCATCTCACACCAGTGATAATGGCCATCATCAAAAAATCTATAAACAATAAATGCTGGAGAGGGTGTGGAGAAAAGGGAACCCTCTTGCACTGTTGGTGAGAATGTAAATTGTTACAGCCACTATGGAGAACAGTATGGTGCTTCCTTAAAAAACTAACAATAGAACTACCATACGACCCAGCAATCCCACTACTGGTCATATACCCTGAGAAAACCATAATTCAAAAAGAGTCATGTATCAAGATGTTCATTGCAGCTCTATTTACAATAGCCAGGACATGGGAGCAACCTAAGTGTCCATCACCAGATGAATGGATAAAGAAGACGTGACACATATATACAATGGAATATTACTCAGCCATAAAAAGAAATGAAATCGAGTTATTTGTAGTGATGTAGATGGACCTAGAATCTGTCATACAGAGTGAAGTAAGTCAGAAAGAGAAAAACAAATACCATCTGCTAACACATATATATGGAATCTAAAAAAAAAAAAGTGGTCATGAAGAACCTAGGGGCAAGATGGGAATAAAGATGCAGAGCTACTAGAGAATGGACTTGAGGATATGGGAAGGGAGAAGAGTAAGCTGGGACAAAGTGAGAGAGTGGCATGGACATATATACACTACCAAACGTAAAATAGATAGCTAGTGGGAAGCAGCTGCATAGCACAGGGAGATCAGCTCAGTGCTTTGTGACCACCTAGAGGGGTGGGATAGGGAGGGTGGGAGGGAGATGCAAGAGGGAAGAGATATGGGGACATATGTATATGTATAACTGATTCACTTTTTTATAAAGCAGAAACTAACACACCATTGTAAACCAATTATACTCCAATAAAGATGTTAAAAAAAAAAGCAGATACACACATAATAATAACAACAATAAAGAAAGCACTTTTCTAGAAGTTATGGAAGGCCAGTGTTGAAACTAACTGAAATACAAGGAACTACATGCTGAGTTCTATGAAAGAGATACATAATGCTTTAAGAATTTAGTAATCAAAAAATACAATATAATTTTAAAGTAAAAAATAATTCAATGATCAGCAAAAGGGAATGGGCGAGATGGTCCATGAAACTCTGAAATTATATGCTGATATTCTTTTGGCTCATTTGCATCTTTCCTGAAGAAAGTCTATATATACATCAGCTTTTTAAGGAGGTCATAACTCAAAATGTTTAAGAATCACTAAGTCAGAGCTAATGCTATTTCACTTGGACTTCAAAGGGAGGCTGGAATTTTTGCAACCAGGAATGGCGTTATTGGCAATAGGAATCAGATAACTAAAGGAACAGGGTCAGAAAAACAAGATAACTGTTTGTGAGGCAGTAAGTTTGGGTAGAATGTGAGATATTTATAGGAGAGTTGTGGGAGACAATGCTGGGAATGCAGGTAAGGACAAGATCATGAAGACCCTTGAATGCCAATTATTTCTAATGTGATAAGGAGTCATTGAAAGTTTGGGGCAGAAAAATGATACATTGAATCTGTGCTTCAAAAAGAAGGGATGGAGTAGAAGTGATGGAGAGAAAACGGTGAAAGTACTGGACAGCAGGCTGCAGTTGGTCCTAACAAGACAGCTGATCATGTGAAAAGCAGGAAATAGAAACAAGACATGTTATCATTGAAGAATTGACAATACTTGACAATTGATTGGGTGTAGGGTGGTGTCAAGGATGACCAACTGAGGTTGACTAACAAAAAGAAGGGTAAGTCAGGTGTAGTAACAGCACTCATATTTATTCAACCATAACTATGTTCCAGGCACTAAGCATGACAATCTGGCTGCATTCTCTCTTTCAGTTTTCTCAAGAACTCTGTGAAGTAGGTACTTCTATTTTCCCATCTCATAAATGAGGAGATAGAGACACAAAAATGAATTTCTTAGGGTCATACAGCTAAAGCAGAGAGGAGCTGGCACTGAAACTCGAGGCTATAAAACTTGAAAGGCCATATTCTTAATCATTACACTGTACTCTTTTGATGGAAGTGACCATTAGTTCAGATTTGGCCCTGTCTGTTTCAATATGTCATTTGAACATCCATATGGAGATGTCCACAATGCATTTGGAAAACTGGAAATGGAACTTGGAACAGTGGTCAGAAGTGGAGTCAGTAGTATGGATGATGGTGAGGTTATGGGGATAGATGAGATCTCTCAAGGAGAAAGTATGGTGGGAGGAGAGGAGTGCTAAATGTAGGACCTGGTGACCAGCCATAGTTGGAGACAGGGAAAAGAGGGAAAGCCAAGGACAAAGGGCAGAGAAGAAGAGGTTACAAATATAGGAGAATAATCAGGATAGGGGACAGTCATGCAAACTAAGGGAAATGATATCTACAAGAAGGAGAGTCCAGTTATACATGGCAGAGAGGTCAGAGAGAATGAGGAACTGAGAAGGGCTTTGAAGTTGTCAAGTAAGAAAAGTTCAGTTGTGTAGAGTATAATTTGAGTTAATTGTTTGGAATGGGAACCAGAAAGAGATGTTCAAGAGTGCGTGGATGGTGACACGAGGAAGCTGTGAGAGTAGACAGCATTTGGAGTAGTTGGGCAGTAAAGGGAAGGAAGAAATAGAGTAGTCAGTAGTTCAAAGAGGTAGCAGTGTTCCAAAAACGTTTTTGTTTGTTTTCACTTATTAGTGTTTGGAGAACCTGAGCATGTTAGTAATGAAAATGGAAATATAGAGGTGATCAGTGTTTGATGATGCAAGGGAAAATGGGGAGAATTGATGGAGTAAAACATCTGGAACACAAGAGAAGGACTGACCTTGGACAAGTAGCAGAATGATATCATTCATACAAAACTGCCATCATTATTACTTTTTGTTAATATCACAAAAATGACAATACTAGAAGTCTGGGTTGTGCCAATAGGACCTTTGTGATTAATCTAAGAGGACAGCTCAAAAAAGCAAAACCAAAACAGAACAAATATCTAACCCATCCTTCAGAAAATAATCACCTAGCTGTTGGGTCTTGGACCTGGTAGCACTGTTTTGGTTTTTTGGGTTTTTTTTTTTTTGCGGTACATGGGCCTCTCACTGTTGGGGCCTCTCCCGTTGCGGAGCACAGGCTCTGGATGCGCAAGCTCAGCGGCCATGGCTCACAGGCCCAGCCTCTCCGTGGCATGCGGGATCTTCCTGGACCGGGGCACGAACCCGTGTCCCCTTCATCGGCAGGCGGACTCTCAACCACTGTGCCACCAGGGAAGCCCCTGGTAGCGTTGTTTGATTGGAGTAATTGCACTTTCTCCTTTGCAGAAAGAAGTCTCAAAGTTGCATGGCAGCTCAGCAGCTCTGCACCTTGAGTACCTCAGCTTTCTGTATGACAGAATTGCCCCTTGGGTTTCTTACCAGATAGCTTTATTGCAAGCTTATAGTAAATGTCTTACTATGTCCAAACTAACACACCATTGTAAAGCAATTACACTCCAATAAAGATGATAAAAAAAAAAAGTCTTACTAAGTCCAGATGAACAGAGGTTACATTTGCCTCATTGGGGCCAATTAAGTGGGGCAAGGGCAGATCTACAACCTTTGTAACAGTAAGGCTCTACTGCCAAAGAGATTAAGTGACTTGTCCAAGGTCACATAGCAAGTGACAGAGCTCTATCTTAAACCCACATCTCCAGGACCAGTCACTTTCTAATGCACCTTGAAGAATGGCTTATGTACAGAATGTCACTAGGAAATTTCTTCCTATAAACAAATACACGCTTCTATAGTTTTTTCTCACCACCTACTTTAGATTTCCATCCTCACCAGAAAATAAATGCTCGAAGCTGTGCTTAGGGACCTGATGGGGCATACATACACAGGCACAAAAATGCTTCTTGGTGCTTTTTATCATTTAATATTTTCCTGTCACAGAGAGTATTAGTTTCCTATTGCTCCTGTAACAAATTACCACAAACTTAATGGCTTTAAACAACACAAACTTATTCTCTTACAGTTCTGGAGGCCAAAACTCTGAAATAAGTTTCACTGGGATGAAGTCAAGGTATCAATAGGCCTGGTTCTTAAGAAGTCTGCAGGAGAGAAATTGTTCTCTCACCCTTTCCCGCTTCCAGAAGCAGCCTATAGAAGCCCTTCTCTCATGGTCCATTCCTCCATCTTCAAAGCCAGTACTAGAGCATCTTCAAATCACTTTCTCTTTCTCAGCTTCTGTCGTCTCTCTGACTCTCTCTGCTTCACTTTGTTTCTTTTTGAATTTTATTTTATTTATTTTTATACAGCAGGCTCTTATTAGTTATCTATTTTATACATATTAGTGTATATATGTCAATCCCAATCTCCCCATTCATCCCACCACCACCATCCCCGACCCCCGCCACTTTCCCCCCTTGGTATCCATACGTATCTTCTCTACATCTGCATCTCTATTTCTGACTTTCAAACCGGTTCATCTGCAGCAGTTTTCTAGATTCCACATATGTGCATTAATATACGACATTTGTTTTTCTCTTTCTGACATACTTCATTCTGTATGACAGTCTCTAGGACCATCCACGTCTATACAAATGACCCAATATTGCTCCTTTTTAAGGCTGAGTAATATTCCATTGTACATATGTACCACATCTTCCTTACCCATTCATCTGTCAATGGGCATTTAGGTTGCTTCCATGACCTGTCTATTGTAAATAGTGCTACAATGAACATTGGGGTGCATGTGTCATTTTGAATTATGGTTTTCTCTGGGTATCTGCCCAGTAGTGGGATTGCTGGGTCATATGGTAATTCTATTTTTAGTTTTTTAAGGAACTTCCATACTCTTCTCTATAGTGGCTGTATCAATTTACATTCTCATCAACAGTGCACACCCTCTCCAGCATTTGTTGTTTGTAGATTTTCTGATGATGCCTACTCTGACTGGTGTGAGGTGATACCTCATTGTAGTTTTGATTTGTATTTCTCTAATAATTACTGATGCTGAGCAGCTTTTCATGTGCCTCTTGGCCATCTGTATGTCTTCTTTGGAGAAATGTCTATTTAGGTCTTCTGCCCATTTTGATTGTGGTGTTTGTTTTTTTAATACTGAGCTACATGAGCTGCTTATATATTTTGGAGATTAATTCCTTGTCCATCGATTCATTGGCAAATATTTTCTCCCATTCTGAGGGTTGTCTTTTTGTCTTGTTTATAGTTTCATTTGCTGTGCAAAAGTTTTTAATTTTCATTAGGTCCTGTTTGTTTATTTTTGTTTTTATTTCCATTACTCTACGAGGTGGGTCAAAAAAGATCTTGCTGTGATTTATGTCAAAGAGTGTTCTTCCTATATTTTCCTCTAAGAGTTTTATAGTGTCCAGTGTTACAATTAGGTATTTACTCCATTTTGAGTTTATTTTGTGTATATGGTGTTAGGGAGTGTTCTAATTTTATTCCTTTACATGTAGCTGTCCAGTTTTCCCAGCACCACTTATTAAAGGGACTGTCTTTTCTCCAGTGTATATCCTTGACTCCTTTGTCATAGATTAGTTGACCATAGGTGTGTGGGTTTATATCTGGGCTTTTCATCCTGTTCCATCAATCTATATATCTGTTTTTGTGCCAGTACCATACTGTCTTGATTACTGTAGCTTTGTAGTATACTCTGAAGTCAGGAAGCCTAATTCCTCCAGCCCATTTTCTCCCCTCAAGATTGCTTTGGCTATTTTGGGTCTCTTATGTCTCCATACAAATTTTAAGATTTTCTGTTCTAGTTCTGTAAAAAATGTCATTGGTAGTTTGATAGGTATTGCATTGAACCAGGAGATTGCTTTGGGTAGCATAGTCATTTCACAATATTGATTCTTCCAGTACAAGAACATGGTATATCTCTCCATCTGTTTCTGTCATCTTTGATTTCTTTCATCAGTGTCTTATAGTTTTCTGAGTACAGATATTTTACCACCTTAGGTAGGTTTATTCCTAGGTATTTTATTCTTTTTGTTGCAATGGTGAATGGGATTGTTTCCTTAATTTCTCCTTCTGATCTTTCATTGTTAGTGTATAGGAATGCAAATGATTTCTGTGCATTAATTTTGTATCCTGCAACTTTACCAAATTCATTGTTATCTCTAGTAGTTTTCTGTTGGCATCTTTAGGATTCTCTATGTATAGTATAATGTCATCTGAAAACAGTGACAGTTTTACTTCTTCTTTTCCAATTTAGATTTATTTTATTTCTTTTTCTTCTCTGATTGCTGTGGCTGGGACTTCCAAAACTCTGTTGAATAATAGTGGAGAGAGTGGACATCCTTGTCTTGTTCTTGATCTTAGAGGAAATGCTTTCAGTTTTTCACCATTGAGAATGATGTTGGCTGTGAGTTTGTCACATATGACCTTTATTATGTTGAGGTAGGTTCCCTCTATGCCCACTTTCTGGAGAGATTTTATCATAAATTGGTGTTGAATTTTGTCAAGAGCTTTTTCTGCATCTATTGAGATGATCATATGGTTTTTATGCTTCAATTTTTTTAATATGATGTATCACATTGATTGATTTGTATATATTGAAGAATGTGTGCACTTCCGAGAAGATGGCAGAAGAGTAAGACGTGGAGATTACCTTCCTCCCCACAGATACACCAGAAATACATCTACACGTGGAACAACTCCTACAGAACACCTACTGAACGCTGGCAGAAGACCTCAGACCTCCCAAAAGGCAAGAACCCCCCACGTACCTTGGTAAGGCAAAAGAAAAAAATAAACAGAGACAAAAGGATAGGGACGGGTCCTGCACCAGCGGGAGGGAGCTGTGAAGGAGGAAAAGTGTCCACACACTAGGAAGCCCCTTCACGGGCGGAGACTGCGGGTGGCAGAGGGGGGGAGCTTTGGAGCCACGGAGGAGAGCACAGCAACAGGGGTGCGGAGGCAAAGTGGAGAGATTACAGCACAGAGGATCAGGGCCGACCGCCACTCACCAGCCAAGAGGCTTGCCTGCTCACCCGCCGGGGTGGGTGGGGCTGGGAGCTGAGGCTCGGGCTTCAGTCGGAGCACCGGGAGAGGACTGGGGTTGGCGGCATGAACACTGCCTGCAGGGCGTTAGTGCACCGCGGCTAGCCGGGAGGGAGTCCGGGGAAAAGTCTGGACCTGCCGAAGAGGCAAGAGACTTTTTCTTCCCTCTTTACTTCCTGGTGCACGAGGAGAGGGGATTAAGAATGCTGCTTAAAGGAGCTCCAGAGACGGGCGCGAGCCACGGCTAAAAGTGTGGACCCCAGAGACGGACATGAGAGGCTAAGGCTGCTGCTGCCGCCACCAAGAAGCCTGTGTGCGAACACAGGTCACTATCCACACCCCCCTTCCAGGGAGCCTGTGCAGCCCGCCACTGCCAGGGTCCCAGGATCCAGGGACAACTCCCCCGGGAGAACGCACGGTGCGCCTCAGGCTGGCGCAACGTAACTCCGGTCTCTGCTGCTGCAGTCTCGCCCTGCACTCCGTGACCCTCCCTACCCCCGGCCTGAGTGAGCCAGAGCCTCCGAATCAGCGGCTCCTTTAACCCCGTCCTGTCTGAGCAAAGAACGGACGCCCTCCGGCGACCTACACGCACAGGTGGGGCCAAATCCAAAGCTGAGCCCCTGGGAGCTGTGAGAACTAAGAAGAGAAAGGGAAATCTCTCCCAGCAGCCTCAGAAGCAGCGGATTAAAGCTCCACAATCAACTTGATGTACCCTGCATCTGTGGAATACCTGAATAGACAACGAATCATCCCAAATTAAGGAGCCGTGTGGATGAAAGGCTCTTGGTGCTGCAGCCAGGAGTTACTCCTGTGCCTCTGAGGTGGGAGAGCCAACTTCAGGACACTGGTCCACAAGAGGACTCCCAGCTGCACATAAGAGCAAACGGCGAAAATCTCCCAGAGATCTCCATCTCAACGCCAGCACCCAGGTTCACTCAACGACCAGCAAGCTACAGTGCTGGACATCCTATGCCAAACAACTAGAAAGACAGGAACACAACCCCACCCATTAGCAGAGAGGCTGCCCCAAATCATAATAAGTCTACAGACACCTCAAAACACACCACCAGACTTGGACCTGCCCATCAGAAAGACAAGATCCAGCCTTATCCACCAGAACACAAGCACTAGTATCCTCCACCAGGAAGCCTACACAACCCGCTGAACCAACCTTAGCCACTGGGGACAGACACTAAAAACAACAGGAACTACGAACCTTCAGCCTGCAAAAAGGAGACCCCAAACACAGTAAGATAAGCAAAATGAAAAGGCAGAAAAACACACTGCAGATGAAGGAGCAAGATAAAAATCCACCAGACCTAACAAATGAAGAGGAAATAGGCAGTCTACCTGAAAAAGAATTCAGAATAATGATAGTAAAGTTGATCCAAAATCTTGGAAATAGAATAGACAAAATGCAAGAAACATTTAACAAGGACCTAGAAGAACTAAAGAGCAAACAAACAATGATGAACAACACAATAAATGAAATGAAAAATACTCTAGATGGGATCAATAGCAGAATAACTGAGGCAGAAGAACGGATAAATAACCTGGAAGATAAAATAGTGGAAATAACTAATGCAGAGCAGAATAAAGAATGAAAAGAGCTGAAGACAGTCTCAGAGACCTCTGGGACAACATTAAACACACCAACGTTCGAATTATAGGGGTTCCAGAAGAAGAAGAGGAAAAGAAAGGGACTGAGAAAATATTTGAAGAGATTATAGTTGAAAATTCCCTAATATGGGAAAGGAAATAGTTAATCAAGTCCAGGAAGCACAGAGAGTCCCATACAGGATAAATCCAAGGAGAAATATGCCAAGACACATATTAAACAAACTGTCAAAAATTAAATACAAAGAAAGCATATTAAAAGCAACAAGGGAAAAACAACAAATAACACACAAGGGAATCCCCATAAGGTTAACAGCTGATCTTTCAGCAGAAACTCTGCAAGCCAGAAGGGACTGGCAGGACATATTGAAAGTGAAGAAGGAGAAGAACCTGATACCAAGATTACTCTACCCAGCAAGGATCTCATTCAGATTTGATGGAGAAATTAAAACCTTTACAGACAAGCAAAAGCTGAGAGAGTTCAGCACCACAAAACCAGCTCTACAACAACTGCTAAAGGAACTTCTCTAGGCAAGAAACACAAGAGAAGGAAAAGACCTACAATAACGAACCCAAAACAATTAAAAAATTGGGAATGGGAACATACATATCGATAATTACCTTAAATGTAAATGGACTAAATCCTCCCACCAAAAGACACAGATTGGCTGAATGGATGCAAAAACAAGACACAGGGCTTCCCTGGTGGCGCAGTGGTTGAGAGTCCGCCTGCCGATACAGGGGACACAGGTTCGTGCCCCGGTCCGGGAAGATCCCACATGCCATGGAGCAGCTGGGCCCGTGAGCCATGGCCACTGAGCCTGCGCGTCCGGAGCCTGTGCTCTGCAAGGGGAGAGGCCACGACAGTGAGAGGTCCGCGTACCACAAAAAAACAAACAAACAAACAAGACGCATATATTTACTGTCTACAAGAGACCCACTTCAGACCTAGAGACACATACAGACTGAAAGTAAGGGGATAGAAAAAGGTATTTCATGCAAATGGAAACCAAAAGAAAGCTGGAGTAACAAATCTCATATCAGACAAAATAGACTTTAAAATAAAGACTATTAGAAGAGACAAAGAAGGACACTACATAATGATCAAGGGATCGATCCAAGAAGAAGATATAACAATTGTAAATATTTATGCACCCAACATAGGAGCACCTCAATACATAAGAAAAATACTAACAGCCATAAAAGGGGAAATTGACAGTAACACATTCATAGTAGGGGACTTTCACACCCCACTTTCACCAATGGACAGATCATCCAAAATGAAAATAAATAAGGAAACACAAGCTTTAAATGATACATTAAACAAGATGGACTTAATTGATATTTATAGGACATTCCATCCAAAAACAACAGAATACACATTTTTCTCAAGTACTCATGGAACATTCTCCAGGATAGATCATGTCTTGTGTCACAAGCCAAGCCTCGGTAAATTTAAGAAAATTGAAATTGTTTCAAGTATCTTTTCCAATCACAACGCTATGAGACTAGATATCAATTACAGGAAAAGATCTGTAAAAAATACAAACACATGGAGGCTAAACAATACACTACTTAATAACGAAGTGATCACTGAAGAAATCAAAGAGGAAATCAAAAAATACCTAGAAACAAATGAAAATGGAGACACGACAACCCAAAATCTATGGGATGCAGCAAAAGTAGTTCTAAGAGGGAAGATTATAGCAATACAATCCTACCTTAAGAAACAGGAAATATCTTGAATAAACAACCTAACCTTGCACCTAAAGCAATTAGAGAAAGAAGAACAAAAAAACCCCAAAGTTAGCAGAAGGAAAGAAATCATAAAAATCAGATCAGAAATAAATGAAAAAGAAATGAAGGAAACGATAGTAAAGATCAATAAAACTAAAAGCTGGTTCTTTGAGAAGATAAACAAAATTGATAATCCATTAGCCAGACTCATCAAGAAAAAAAGTGAGAAGACTCAAATCAGTAGAATTAGAAATGAAGAGGGAGAAGTAACAACTGACACTGCAGAAATACAAAAGATCATGAGAGATTACTACAAGCAACTCTATGCCAATAAAATGGACAACCTGGAAGAAATGGACAAATTCTTAGAAATGCACAGCCTGCCAAGACTGAATCAGGAAGAAATAGAAAATATGAACAGAGCAATCACAGGCACTGAAATTGAAACTGTGATTAAAAGTCTTCCAGCAAACAAAAGACCAGGACCAGATGGCTTTACAGGTGAATTCTATCAAATATTTAGAGAAGAGCTAACACCTATCCTTCTCAAACTCTTCCAAAATATAGCAGAGGGAGGAACACTCACAAACTCATTCTACGAGGCCACCATCACCTTGATACCAAAACCAGACAAGGATGTCACAAAGAAAGAAAACTACAGGCCAATATCACTGATGAACATAGATGCAAAAAAATCCTCAACAAAATACTAGCAAATAGAATCCAACAGCACGTTAAACGGATCATACACCATGATCAAGTGGGGTTTATTCCAGGAATGCAAGGATTCCTCAATATATGCAAAACAATCAATGTGATAAACCCTATTAACAAATTGAAGGAGAAAAACCATATGATCATCTCAATAGTTGCAGAGAAAGCTTTCAACAAAATTCAACACCCATTTATGATAAAAACCTTGCAGAAAGTAGGCATAGAGGGAAATTTCCTCAACATAATAAAGGCCATATATGACAAACCCACAGCCAACATCGTCCTCAATTGTGAAAAACTGAAAACATTTCCACTAAGGTCAGGAACATGACGAAGTTGTCCATTCTCACCACTCTTATTCAACACAGTTTTGGAAGTATTAGCCACAGCAACCAGAGAAGAAAAGGGAATAAAAGGAATCCAAATCGGAAAAGAAGAAGTAAAGCTGTCACTATTTGCAGATGACATGATACTATACATAGAGAATCCTAAAGATGCTACCAGAAAACTACTAGAGCTAATCAATGAATTTGGTAAAGGAGCAGGATACAAAATTAATGCACAGAAATCTCTGGCATTCCTATACACTAAGGATGAAAAATCTGAAAATGAAATCAAGAAAACACTCCCATTTACCACTGCAACAAAAAGAATAAAATAGCTAGGAATACACCTACCTAAGGAGACAAAAGACCTGTATGCAGAAAATTATAAGACACTGATGAAAGAAATTAAAGATCATACAAATAGATGGAGAGATATACCATGTTCTTGGATTGGGAGAATCAACATTGTGAAAATGACTCTACTACCCAAAGCAATCTACAGATTCATTGCAATCCCTATCAGACTACCACTGGCATTTTTCACAGAACTAGAACAAAAACTTTCACAATTTGTATGGAAACACAAAAGACCCCGAATAGCCAAAGCAGTCTTGAGAACGAAAAATGGAGCTGGAGGAATCAGGCTTCCTGACTTCAGACTATACTACAAAGCTACAGTAATCAAGACAGTATGGTACTGGCACAAAAACAGAAATATAGATCAATGGAACAGGATAGAAAGCCCAGAGATAAACCTACGCACCTATGGTCAACTAATCTTTGATAAAGGAGGCAAGAAGGTACAGTGGAGAAAGGACAGCCTCTTCAATAAGTGGTGCTGGGAAAACTGGACAGCTACATGTAAAAGTATGAGATTAGATCACTCCCTAACGCCATACAAAAAATAAGCTCAAAATGGATTAAAGACCTAAATGTAAGGCCAGAAACTATCAAACTCTTAGAGGAAAACATAGGCAGGACACTCTATGACATAAATCACAGCAAGGTCCTTTTTGACCCACCTCCTAGAGAAATGGAAATAAAAACAAAAATAAACAAGTGGGACCTAATGAAACTTCAAAGCTTTTGCACAGCAAAGGAAACCATAAACAAGACCAAAAGACAACCCTCAGAATGGGAGAAAATATTTGCAAATGAAGCAACTGACAAAGGATTAATCTCCAAATTCTATAAGCACCTTATGCAGCTTAATAACAAAAAAAACAAACAACCCAATCCAAAAATGGGCAGAAGACCTAAATAGACATTTCTCCAAAGAAGATATACAGACTGCCAACAAGCACACGAAAGAATGCTCAACATCACTAATCATTAGAGAAATGAAAATCAAAACTACAATGACATATCATCTCACACCAGTCAGAATGGCCATCATCAAAAAATCTAGAAACAATAAATGCTGGAGAGGGTGTGGAGAAAAGGGAACCCTCTTACACTCTTGGTGGGAATGTAAATTGATACAGTCACTGTGGAGAACAGTATGGAGGTTCCTTAAAACCTACAAATATAACTACCATATGACCGAGCAATCCCACTACTTGGCATATACCCTGAGAAAATCATAATTCAAAAAGAGTCATGTAGCAAAATGTTCATTGCAGCTCTATTTACAATAGCCCAGAGATGGAAACAACCTAAGTGTCCATCATCGGATGAATGGATAAAGAAAATGTGGCACATATATACAATGGAATATTACTCAGCCATAAAAAGAAACGAAATTGAGCTATTTGTAATGAGGTGGATAGACCTAGAGTCTGTCATACAGAGTGAAGTAAGTTAGAAAGAGAGAGACAAATACCGTATGCTAACACATATATATGGAATTTAAGGGAAAAAAAATGTCATGAAAAACCTAGGGGTGAAACAGGAATAAAGACACAGACTTACTAGAGAATGGACTTGAGGATATGGGGAGGGGGAAGGGTAAACTGTGACAAAGAGAGAGAGAGGCATGGACATATATACACTATCAAATGTAAGGTAGATAGCTAGTGGGAAGCAGCCGCATAGCACAGGGAGATCAGCTCGGTGCTTTGTGACCGCCTGGAGGGGTGCGATAGGGAGGGTGGGAGGGAGGGAGACGCAAGCGGGAAGAGATATGGGAACATATGTATATATATAACTGATTCATTTTGTTGTGAAGCTGAAACTGACACACCATTGTAAAGCAATTATACTCCAATAAAGATGTTAAAATGAAAAAAAAAAAAAGAATGTGTGCACCCCTGTGATAAATCCCACTTGATAATGGTGTATGATCCTTTGAATGTGTTGTTGGATTCTCTTTACTAGTATTTTGTTGAGGATTTTTGCAACATATTCATCAGTGATATTGGTCTGTGGTTTTCTTCTTTTGTAATATCTCTGTCTGGTTTTCGTATCAGGGTGATGGTGGCCTCGTAGAATGAGTTTGGGAGTGTTCCTTCCTCTGCAAATATTTTGGAAAAGTTTGAGAAGGATGGGTGTTAGCTCTTCTCTAAATGTTTGATAGAATTTACTTGTGAAGCCATCTGGTCCTGTACTTCTGTTTCTTGGAAGATTTTTAATCAGTTTCAATTCCATTACTTGTGATTGGTCTGTTCATATTTTCTGTTTCTTCCTAGTTCAGTCTTGGAAGGTTATACCTTTCTAAGAATTTGTCCATTTCTTCCAGGTTGTCCATTTTATTGGCATAGAGTTTCTTGTAGTAGTCTTTTATGATGCTTTGTATTTCTGTGGTGTCCATGGTAACTTCTTCTCTTTCATTACTAATTTTATTGATTTGAGTCCTCTCCCTCTTTTTCTTGATGAGTCTGGCTAAAGGTTTATCAATTTTATTTGTCTTCTCAAAGAACCAGCTTTTAATTTTATTTATATTTGCTATTGTTTTCTTTGTTTCTATTTCATTTATTTCTGCTCTGATCTTTATGATTTCTTTCCTTCTACTAATTTTGGGTTTTGTTTGTTCTTCTTTCTCTAGTTCCTTTAGGTGTAAGGTTAGATTATTTATTTGAGATTTTTCTTGACGTAGGATTGTATTACTATAAACTTCCCTCTTATAACTGCTTTTGCAGCATCCCATAGGTTTTGGATTGTCATGTTTTCATTGTCCTTTGTCTCTAGATAGTTTTTGATTTCCTCTTGGATTTCTTCAGTGATCTCTTGGTTATTTAGTAGTGTATTGTTTAGTCCCCATGTGTTTGTGTTTTTTACCTTTTTTTCCCTGTAATTTATTTCTAATCTCATAGCATTGTGGTCTGAAAAGATGCTTGATACAATTTCAATTTTCTTAAATTTACTGAGGCTTGATTTGTCACCCAAGATATGATCTATCCTGGAGAATGTCCCATGTGCACTTGAGAAGAAAGTGTAATCTGCTGTTTTTGGATGGAATGTCCTATAAATATCAATTAAATCTATCTGGTCTATTGTGTCATCTAAAGCTTGTGTTTCCTTATTAATTTTCTGTATGGATGATCTGTCCATTGGTGTAAGTGAGGTGTTAAAATTCCCCACTGTTATTGTGTTACTGTCGATTTCCTCTTTTATAGCTGTTAGCATCTGCCTTATGTATTGAGGTACTCCTATGTTGGGTGGATATACATTTATAATTGTTATATCTTCTTCTTGGATTGATCTCTTGATCATTATGTAGTGTCCTTCATTGTCTCTTGTAACATTCTTTATTTTAAAGTCTATTTTATCTGATATGAATGTTGCTACTCCAGCTTTCTTTTGATTTCCATTTGCATGGAATATCTTTTTCCATCCCCTCACTTTCTTTATTTTATTTTATTTTTTTGTGGTACGTGGGCCTCTCACTGTTGTGGCCTCTCCCATTGCAGAGCACAGGCTCCAGATGCGCAGGCTCAGTGGCCATGGCTCACGGGCCCAGCTGCTCTGTGGCATGTGGGATCTTCCCGGACTGGGGCACAAACCTGTGTCCCCTGCATTGGCAGGTGGACTCTCAACCACTGCGCCACCAGGGAAGCTCCCATCCCCTCACTTTCAGTCTATATTGTGTCCTTAGGTCTGAAGTGGGTCTCTTACAAACAACACATATATGAGTCTTGTTTTTGTATCCATTCAGTGAGCCTGTGTCTTTTGGTTGGAGCATTTAGTCCATTCACATTTAAGGTAATTATCGATATGTATGTTCCTATTACCATTTTCTTAATTGTTTTGGGTTAGTTTTTGTAGGTCCTTTTCTTCTCTTGTGTTTCCCAATTAGAGAAGTTTTTTTAG
The DNA here is from genome assembly GCF_059928025.1 of Delphinapterus leucas. Lineage (NCBI taxonomy): Eukaryota > Metazoa > Chordata > Mammalia > Artiodactyla > Monodontidae > Delphinapterus > Delphinapterus leucas. The sequence goes on along the minus strand of NC_143135.1, from coordinate 91,695,581 downwards.
CATTTGTTGTAAAGCTGGTTTGGTGGTGCTGAATTCTCTTAGCTTTTGCTTGTCTGTAAAGCTTTTGATTTCTCCATCGAATCTGAATGAGATCCTTGCCAGGTAGAGTAATCTTGTTTGTAGGTTCTTCCCTTTCAGCACTTTAAATATATCATGCCACTCCCTTCTGCCTTGTAGAGTTTCTGCTGAGAAATCAGCTGTTTACCTTATGGGAGTTCCCTTGTATGTTATTTGTCATTTTTCCCTTGTTGCTTTTAATAATTTTTCTTTGTCTTTAATTTTTGTCAATTTGATTACTATGTCTCAGTGTGTTTCTCCTTGGATTTATCCTGCCTGGGACTCTCTGTGCTTCCTGGACTTGGGTGGCTATTTCCTTTCCCATGTTATGGAAATTTCTGACTATAATCTCTTGAAATATTTTCCCACATCTTTTCTCTCTCTCCTCCTTCTGGGACCCCTTTAATGTGAATGTTGGTGTGTTTAATGTTGTCCTGGAGGTCTCTTAGGCTGTTTTTGTTTCTTTTCATTCTTTTATCTTTATTCTGTTCTGCAGCAGTGAATTCCACAATTCTGTCTTTCAGGTCACTTATCCATTTTTCTGCCTCATTTATTCTGCTACTGATTCCTTCTATTGTATTTTTCATTTCAGTTATTGTATTGTTCATCTCTGTTTGTTTATTCTTTAATCCTTCTAGGTGTTCTTTAATTCTTCTGGGTCTTTGTTGAACATCTCTTGCATCTTCTCTATATTTGCCTCCATTCTTTTTCCGAGGTCCTGGATCATCTTCACTATCTTTTTCTGAATTCTTTTTCTGGAAGCTTGCCTATCTCCACTTCATTTAGTTGTTTTTCTGGGGTTTTATCTTGTTCCTTCATCTGGTACATCCTCCTCTGCATTTTCATTTTATCTCTCTTTCTGTGAACATGGTTTCTATTCCACAGGCTGCAGAATTGTAGTTCTTCTTGCTTCTGCTTTCTCCTCCTGCTTCACTTTTATAAGTACCCTTGTTATTACATGGGACCAACCTAGATAATCCAAGGTAATCTCCCCATCTGAAGATTCTTAACTTAGTCACATGGTAAAGTCTATATCATGATGTAGGGTAACATCCACATGTTCCAAGGATTGGGACAGGGACATCTTGGGGAGCCATTATGCAGACTACCACACAGAGTAAGGAACAAATACACTCTTGTAGACATATGTCAATAAATCAACTAGCAAATATTTGTTAAACACCTAATATGTACCAAGCTGTAACAGGGAAGGTGTAGGAAACATATAATAATATAGGACTTGTTTTCTTCCCTCAAGGACCTACAATATTCTTTGGAAGAGAAAATTAATATTCATGAAACAACTATATTCTAAACTCTAGGGTACTAACTATAAATGCCCCAGGGCTACAGAAAACTCACTTGAGTTGTATAAGTTGGAGAAATTGATGAAGTTTTCATGGGAAAAATAGAGAGACTCAAAATAGAGATGTAGCAGGAAAGGAGACAGAAAGGGAAAGCAGTGATTCCCAAATGAGTTGGGCTGCAGGAGCCAAAGTGTGGCCACAGAAATGGAATAAGGCTGAGAAACGTAGAGATTCCCCTAGATCAGTGGTCAACAAATTATGGGCTTCAGGCCCAATTCAGTCCTCCACCTGTTTTTGTTGGTTTGTTTATATTTGTTGTTTTTGGTTTTTTTTCCAGTTTTACTGAGATATAATTGACACACAGCATTGTATAAAGTTAAGGCGTATTGCATAATGATTTGACATACATCATGATATGTTAACATCCATCATCTCATATAGATACAAAATTAAAGATATAAAGAAAAAAATTTTCCTTGTGATGAGAACCCTTAGGATTTACCCTCTTAACAACCTTCATATATAATGTACGGCAGTGTTAATTATATCTATCATGTTGTAATTTACATTGCTAGTATTTATTTATCTTATAACTGGGAGTTTATGCCTTTTGACTGCTTTCATACAATTTCCCCTCCCTCCACTCCCCACCTCTGGTAACCACAAATCTGACCTCTTTTTCTATGAGTTTGTTTGTTTTTTAAGTATAATTAACCTACAACGCTATGTTAGTTCCTGTTATACAACATAGTGATTCGATATTTTTATACATTTCAAAATGATCGCCATAAGCCTAGTTACAATATTCACCATACAAAGATATTACATAATTATTGACTATATTCCCCACATTGTATATTTCGTGTCCATGACTCATTTATTTTGCAACTAGAAGTTTGTATCTCTTAATCTCCCTCACCTATTTCTTTCCTCTCTCCACCCAGGTCCCCTCTAGTAACCACCTCTTTGTTCTCTGTGTCTATAGTTCTGTTTCTGTTTTGTTATGTTTGTTCATTTGTTTTGTTTTTTAGATTCCACATATAAGTGATAACACATATAAGTGATAACATACAGTATTTGTCTTGCTCTAAGATATTTCACTTAGCGTAATACCTTCTAGGTTCCTTCATGTTGTTGCAAATGGCAAGATTTCCTTCTTTTATTTTTTATATGGCTAATACTCCTATATATATATGGCTTCTTTATTAATTCATCTATTGTTGGGCACTTTGGTTGCTTATATTTCTTGGCTACTGTAAATAATGCTGCAATGAACATAGGGGTGCATATATCTTTCAAATTCGTGTTTTCATTTTCTTTAGATGAGTATCCAGTAGTGGAATTGCTGGATCATATGGTAGTTCTATTTTTAATTTTTTGAGATATCTCCAAACTGTTTTCCTTAGCAAATGAACTACTTTACATTTCTACCAACAGTGCATGGGGGTTCCCTTTTCTCCACATCCTCTTCAGTGCTTGTTATTTCTTGTCTTTTTGATGTTAGCCACTCTGACAGGTGTGAGGTGATACCTCATTATGGTTTTGATCTGCATATCTCTGATGATTAGTGATGTTGAGCACCTTTTCATGTGCCTGCTAGCCATCTGTAGGTCTTCTTTGTACAAATGTCTATTCAGGTCTTCTGCTTATTTTTTAATTGAGTTTTTGTTTTTTTGATATTGAGTTGTATAAGCTGTTTGTATATTTTGGGAATTAAACCCTTATCAGTCATATCATTGGCAAATATTTTCTCCCATCCAGTAGGCTGTCTTGCTGTTTTATCAATGGTTCTATTGCTATGAAAAATCTTTTGTTTAATTGTCTCATTTTTAAATTTTTGATTTTCTTTCCTTTGCCTTTAGGAGACTGATTCAAAAAAAAACATTCTATGATTTATGTCAAAGAGTGTTCTGCCCATGCTTTCTTCTAGTTTTATGGTTTTCAGTCTTACATTTAGGCCTTTAATCCATTTTGAGATTATTTTTATATATGGTGTGAGAAAATGTTCTAATTTCATTCTTTTACATGTAGCTGTCCAGTTTCCCCAACACCACTTATTGAGGAGACTGCCTTTTCTCCATTGTATATTCCTGCCTCTTTTGTAATAGATTAATTAACAATATGTGCATGAGTTTTTTTCTGGATTCTCTATTCTTTCGATTGATCTATATGTCTGTTTATGTGCCAGAACCATACTGCTCAGATTGCTGTAGCTTTCTGGTATAGTCTGAAGTCATAGAGCATGATACCTCTCCCTTTGTTCTTTTTTCCCGAGATTGCTTTGGTTATTCAGGGTCTTTTGTGGTTCTATATAAATTTTAGGATTATTTGTTCTAGTTCTGTGAAAAATGACATGGGTAGTTTGATAGGGATTGATTAAATCAGTAGGTTGCTTTGGGTGGTATGGACATTTTGACAATATTAATTCTTCCAATCCATGAATATGGGATATCATTTCATTTATTTGTAGCCTCTTCAATTATCTTCATCAATATCTTATAGTTTTCAGAGTACAGGCTTTCACCTCTTTGGTTAAGTTTATTCCTAGGTATTTTGTTCTTTGATGCAGTCGTAAATCAAATTGTTTTCTTGAATTTTCTTTGTTAGTTCATTATTCCAGTATAGAAAAGCAACAGATATCTGTATAATAATCTTGTATCCTGCAACTTTACTGATTCATTTATTAGTTCTAATAGCTTTTTGGTGAAGATTTTAGGGTATTCTATATATCGTATCATGTCATCTGCACACAGTGATAGTTTTATTTCTTCCCTTTCAATTTGAATGCCTTTTGTTTCCTTTCTTGTCTGATTGCTGTGACTAAGATTCCAGTACTATGTTAAATACAGGTGGTCAGAGTAGGCATTTTTGTCTTGTTCCTGATTTTAGAGGAAAAGCACTAGCTTTTCATCATTTTTTTTTTTAGCTTTTCATCATTGAATATGAAGTTAGCTGTAGGTGTGTCATAAATAGCTTTTATTTTGCTGAGATATGCTCCCTCTATAACCACTTTGATGAGTTTTTTTCATGAATGGATGTTGAAATTTGTCAAATGATTTTTCTGCATCTATTGAGATGATCATGTGATTTTTATCCTTCCTTTTGTTAATTAGGTGTATCACATGGATTGATTTGTGGATATTGAACCATTCTTGCATCCCCAGCATAAATCCCACTTGATCATGGTGTATGTTCCTTTTTACATATTGTGGAATTCTGTGTGCTAATATTTTGTTGAGGATTTTTACATCTATATTCATCAGAGATATTGGCCTATAAGTTTCTTTTTTTGTAATGTCTTTGTCTGGTTTTGGTATTAGGGTAATAGAGGCCTCATAGAATCATTTTGGGAGGGTTTCTTCCCCTTCAATTTTTTGGAATAGTTTGAGAAGTATAAGTATTATCTCTTCTTTATATGTTTGGTAGAATTCCCCTGTGAAGCTATCTAGTCCTGGACTTCTGTTTCCTGGGAGTTTTTTTTTTATTACAAATTAATTTAATTACTAGTGATTGGTCTGTTCAGATTGTCTGTTTGTTCCTGATTAAGTCTTGGAAGGTTGTAGGTTTCTAGAAACTTGTCCATTTCTTCTAGGTTGTTAAATTTGTTGGCATATAACTGTTCATAGCATTTTCGTATGATTTTTTTTTGTATCTCTGTGGTATCAGTTGTTATTTCTCCTCTGTCATTTCTTATTTTGTTCATTTGGGTTGCATCTCTTTTTTTCTGGATGAGCCTGGCTAAAGACTTATCAATTTTGTTTATCTTTTCAAGAAACCAGCTCTTGGTTTCATTAATCTTTTCTATTGTTTTTTATCTCTATTTTATTTATTTCCTCTCTGATTTTATTATTTCTCTCCTTCTGCTGACTTTGGGGTTTGTTCATCCTTCTTGTTCTAATTCCTTTAGATGGTAGGTAAGGTTGTTTATTTGGGACATTTCTTGTTCCATGAGGTAGACTTCTATGGATATAAACTTCCCTCTTAGAACTGCTTTTACTCTATCCTATAGATTTTGGAATGTTGTGTATTTATTTTCATTTGTCTCAAGGTATTTTCTAATTTCCTCTTTGACTTCTTCATTGACTCATCGGTTTTTTAGCAGCATGTTGTTTAGTCTCCACGTGTTTGTGCTTTCCTCATTTTTCTTCCTGTAATTGATTTCTAGTTTCATACCATTGTGGTTGGAAAAAATGCCTTGATATAATTTCCATCCTCTTAAATTTGTTGAGGCTTGTTTTGTGCCCTAGTATGTGATATATCCTGGAGAATGTTCCATGTGCACTTGAAAAGAATGTATAGTCTGTTGATCTGGATGGAATGTCCTGTAGATATCTCTTAAGTCTAATTGGTCTATTTTGTCATTTAAGACCACTGTTGACTTATTGATTTTCTGTCTGCATGATTTGTCCATTGATGTAAATGGGCCATTAAAGTCCCCTACAATTGTATTATTGTCAATTTCTCCCTTTATATCTGTTAATATGCACTTTACATACTTAAGCTTTCCCATATAAGTTGCATATATATTAATGAGCATTATATAATCTTCTTGTATTGATCCTTTTATCATTATGTAATGCCTTTCTTTCTCTTTTGTCATAGACTTTATATTTTATTTTATTTTTAATAAATTTATTTATTTATTTTTGGCTGCATTGGGTCTTCGTTGCTGAGTGTGGGCTTTCTCTAGTTGTGGAGAGCAGGGGCTACTCTTTGTTGTGATGTGCAGGCTTCTCATTACAGTGGCTTCTCTTGTTGCAGAGCATGGGCTTTAGGCACATGGGCTTCAGTCATTGTGGCATGCGGGTTCAGTAGCTGTGGCTCATGGGCTCTAGAGCGCAGGCTCAGTAGTTGTGGCACACAGGCTTAGTTGTTCCGTGGCATGTGAGATCTTCCCGGACCAGGGCTCGAACCCATGTTCCCTGCATTGGCAGGCAGATTCCCAACCACTGTGCCACCAGGGAAGTCCCTATAGACTCTATTTTAAAATCCATTTTGTCTGATATGAGTATTGCTACACATTCCTTCTTGTTGATTCCTTTTGCATAAAGCCTTTTTCCAGCTCCTCACTTTCAGTCTCTGTGTGCCTTTAGCTCTGAAGTGAGTCTCTTATAAGCAGCATATAAATGGGTCTTTTTAAAAATATTTTTATCCAATCAGCCACTCTATGTCATTTGATTAGAACATATAGTCCATTGACATTTAAAGTGATTGCTGATAGGAATATACTTATTGCCATTTTGTGAATTGTTTTCTGGTTGTTTTTGTAGTTCTTCTCTGTTCTTTACTTCTTTTAGTTTCTTCCCTTGTGGTTTGAAGATTTCCTTTAGTGGTATGCATGTGTTACTTTCTCTCTGGTGTTTGTGTATCTATTGCAAGTTTTTGATTTGTGGTTAGCATGGGATTCATATACATTGACCTAGAGCTACATCTACTTTTTTTAAACTGGTAGTCATTTAAGTTCAAACATATTCTAAAAGATCTACATTTTTTACTTTGCTCCCCCATGTTTTGTGCTTTTGAGGTCATAGTTTACATCTTCATGTTTTTCCCTCAATGTTTATTGTACTTACAGTTGATTTTACAATTTTTGTCTTTTAGTTTTTCGTACTAGCTTATTTAGGTGCTTGAACCACAGCCTTTACTATACATTGGCCTTTACTAATGGGATTTTTCCTTTCCTACAGATTCTTACTTCTTGTTGTAGCCTTTTCTTTTCCACTTAGAGAAGACCTTTTAACATTTCTTTTAGGGTAGGTTTAGTATTGATGAACTCTTTTAGTTTTTGATTGTCTGAGAAGTTATTTATCGCTCCTTCAATTCTAAATAATAATCTTCCCGGGTAGAGTATCCTATGTTGAAAGATCTTCCCTTTCAGCACTTTGCATATATCATGCCACTCCCTTCTTGCCTGAAAACTTTCTGCTGAGAAATCACTTAATAGCTGTATGGGGGTTCTCTTGTATATGACTCTTTTCTTTTTTCTTTTGCTGCCTTTAGAATTCTCTCTTTAAAATTTGCCATTGTACTTGTAATATGTCTTCGTGTGGGTCTGTTTGGATTCATCTTGTTTGGGTTCCTCAATGCTTCCTAAACCCGGATTTCTCTTTCCTACACAGGTTAGGGATGTTTTCAGCTATTATTTCATCAAATATGTTCTCTTCCCTTTTCTCTCTTTCTTCTCCTTCTGGTACCCCTATAATATGAAATTAGTGCACTTGATGTGGTCTCAGAGATCTCCTAAACTGTCCTCATTTCTTTTTTTTTTTCTTTTTTCTGTTTGGCTTCAGTGATTTCCACTACTCTGTCTCACTTATCCTTTCCTCTGCATCATCTAATCTACTGTTGATTCCTTCTAGTGTATTTTTTATTTCAGTTATTATATTCTTCAGCTCTGTTTTGTTCTTCTTTATATTCTCTAACTCTGTTAAAATTCTCACTCTGTCCATCCATTCTTCTCCCTAGTTCTTTAAGCATCTTTATGATGATTACCTTGAACTCTTTATTGGGTAGATTGCTTATCTCTACTTCACTGAGTTCATCTTCTGGAGTTTCACCTTGTTCTTTCATTAAGAACATACTCCCCTGTCACCTGATTTTGCTGCTTTTATTTCTATGTATTTCGTAGGTTGACTACATTTCCCAGTCTTGGAAAAGTAGCCTTCTGTAGGAGATGGCCTATGTGTCCCAGCAGCACACTCCCCTCTGTTCACCAGAGCTGTATGCCTTAAGGGTTCCCTCTATGTGGGGTGTGTGGGCAAATGTAATTATCCTCCTCTTTTTGGGTTGTCCACCCTGGGGTATGGGTCTCTGTTATACTGTGTCTACATTCCTCCTACCTGTTTCATTGTGGTTCCTTCTTTATATCTTTAGTTATAGAAAATCTTTTCTGCTAGTATTTAGGTCTTTCTCATTAGTAGTTGCTCTGCAAATAGTTATAGCTTTGGTATGCCTGTAAGGAAGTGAGCTAAGTGTCTTCCTGCTCTACCGTCTTGGTGACTCTCTCCAACTGTTTTTATAAATAAAGTTTTATTGAAACTCAGCCACACTCATTTGATCTATGGCTTCTTTCATGCTACAATGGCAGACATGAATGGTTGTGACGGAGATTATATAACCCACAAAGCCTAGATTTTTTACATTCTGGCCCTTTATAGAAAGGAGGAAAAATCTTCCAACTCCTTCCCTGGATAGAAGAATACTCAATAAGATGCTTGAGCAGGAAGGACATTAGAGAGGATGCTAAGCATAGACATAGCAATGTTAAGACTGATCTAGCCAAGGCCTCTCTCTAGTTCAGCCCAACACATGTTTTCTGTTCTTAAAACTTCCACCTGGCAATAGAGTTTCCAAGACTTCTCCTGAAGTTTGCACTGGGTCTCCTGGCATAGGGTCATTGGCTAGTGGAGGTGTACTCAGGAGAAAGGCAGGCAGAAACAGGGACAAGTGCAAGGCAGTGACTTGGGAGGCTGGTCCTTGGGCTCCTGATAAATTCATTCTTGGGTTTTGTACCTCTGTGTTTCCATATGGAGTGTAAGATGGATCATCCCAGCCTTTTCACAAAAGCCTCTTATAAGTCAGAAGAGGGAACTGGGCAAGAGAAAGAGCATGGATCAATCAGCAAAAACCTCCTCACTCCTAACAACTGAGCTTATTTGTGTTTTTAACAAATACTTATTTTGTACATAGGTTGTGGAGGAAATTAAAAAATTTGGTTTATGACCCCTCAGGAGCTCTGAGTCTAATAGAAGAATCAACATGAACTCACATGGAAGAGTAGAAAAGGAAGAATGTGATAAAATGTCAGAGTGCGGGAGACAGATGATAAGTGTGGTGGAAGGAATTTACAGAAGAAGGAGATGGATGTGAGTTAGGTGTTCATAGAGCTGTTTGGGGAAGGCCTTGGGGAAAATACCATTGTAACTTGCCTTGAGATGAGTCACATTTGGATTGGGAAAGTGGAAATGGAATACTTTCATGATGGAAAGAAAAGAAAGGTCAAAGCATGGAATTGCAATTATGAATAATAGCCCATAAAATAAACAACTAATACCACTGGGAAGTTAGGATACTAAATTGTGTATCTAAAGTACACAAAACTGCAGAGAGACCATCATAACTACAACAGAGTCTTCCTATGGATGTAAGAGAAATTCATCATTAGGCAAATACACATGAGGTGAAAACCAATGATAGAAAACAAAATGTATGGTAATTGTCAAATGCGTAGTTTGGACAGTAACTACCATGATCAGGTCATTCCTGATTGAGATGGTCAAGGCTCTCTGATGGAACATCATTAAAGAAAAGTCAAATATCCTTTGATAGGACATTCCCTTATTTTTGCTGATTATTTCTTGCTACCACCTAGATGTGAAAAGGGAGATTAGTATTTTTGCTGTTTACAGCCTTGGGACCATAAACTTTGCTTTTTAATTCTTGCCAGAGTCCTTCCTCATTAGAGCTATTTCGGTTAGACCACAGATCCTACTCCAAATTCAAGAATGGGCTAGAATGATGCTTTGTATTCAGTTCAAGGTTGTTTTTACGTGGATTATTCCCAAAGCAGCAAAGTTGTGCACAGGATGAAAACAAGCTTTGCACAAAGATAAATGTACATGGCTCTCAATTATCACCCTTGATTGTGAACATATGTACCCAAAGTGCAGTTGACCTAACTATACAACTGAGTAAGACGTGCTCCAGGTTGAAGAAAAATAGAGCTATGAACTCGTTGCCTTCTTTAGTCATAGCCATAGTATCACACCAAAATATGAATACTAATTATTTTACCAAGAGAACTGTGTCTAGCAGACCTAATGACTAGAATCTGGAACCTGATACTCGTGCTAAACCAACACAGGAACAATTTCCCTTTATGTTTCCCTGCACTTCAAGGTGTAAGAATTTTTCATTTATGACCACTTTGGTCTTTCAGTGGAGATACCTAAGCATGGCCTAGCATATAAACTATCATCACATTCGTTCTACTTTTTAGAACGTAAGGGGCAACGCCATTGTGAAAATTCTTGATAGAAACCACATATGGAGGACAGGGTTGAGAATATTACAGGTAGAGAGTTACAGCCTTGTCCTACTTGGAAGATGTCCTCCATAGGGAGTTCTTCAGTTCTAGGTTAAATAATCTCTGTTGGACACTGAGATTGGACACTGTTGATTTTTACTTTTCCAGACAATGACAGATTATAATTTCCAAAGATGCTGCCGCAATATTCTCCCATCTCACATCCTTTTTTTCAAGGTGACTTGCAATTCCCCCCATCAAGAGGTAACCAAGAACCTGCAGTGGAAATTATGTTTCGTGACTTCTGAGACTAGATCAGAAAAGGCCATGCAGTGTCCTGGTTCTCTTGGAAAGTTCACTTTGGGGACACTTCTCTTGATGCTCAGCTGCCATGCTGTGAGAAACACAAGCTGCATGGAAAGGCCATGTGCTGGTGTTTCAGTTGACAGTTCCAGCATTCAAGTCAGCTACTGAACTAGAGACAAACTGCCTGGGAGGAACCAGCCAGACTTTCCTGGAGGAAGACGTCTCAGATTCTGCAGAATGAAAGTATTTTTGAAGCATCTACAGTTACATGCAGCACATGGAAGATGCCCTCATGCTCAGTCAAAAGGGACATTGCAAATGATGAGGAGACAGTTCCTCACACGTGATTATTACTATCACTGATTTTTTAAAATCATTATTGTTTAAGATAGTGGTTCTCAACCAGGGTGATTTTGCTTCCGAAGGGACACTTGGCAAAGTCTGAAGACACTGGCTGCCACAAATGGGGGAAAAGTTCTATTGCATGTAGTGGATAAAGGCCAGGGATGCTGCTAAACTTCCTGCACTGCACCGAACAGTCCCCCCCCGCAGCAAAGAACGTTCAGGCCCTAAATATCAATATTGCTGACATTGAGAAACCCTGGTTTAAGTGATAGTGGTAAAAAAGGTGTCACTTAGGGGTCTTATTCCTGAGTTATAGGGTCTCACTTCTCCCCTCCAACCTCTGACACAATAGAATTTTTCATGATCCCTAAACTAGTGACTTTTCTCTTGGTAATGATAACAATTGATAATGATAGTTAATACTTATTGAGCTCTTACTATGTGCCAAGCGCTGTTCTAAGTGCTTTTCATGGATTGACTTAGTCAGTCCTCACAGTGACTCTTTTACTAAAGTGCCATTATTCTATTGTACAAATAAGGAAATTAAGGCACAAAAGTTTGAGAAACTTGTCTTAGGTTACAAAACCAGTGTGGGGTATAGACAGGATGCTGCTACTGTAACTTTCATTCTCCCCTTTCTGTCTTCTCCCTCCAGCAGGAGATCAGGCTGATTACCAGGCGTACATCTTGCAGAGCAATACAGTGGCTGGGAGTGGGACTCCCATTTAACAGATAGGGAACTAGAGGCATTAACAAGAGAAGGAAACTGGTACACTGCCCATGGGCATTAACTAAAACCACTCTTACAGAAAGCTCAGCCCTTGTCCTCTTCCAATTAATACGCCACACATAGATTTTTTTCCCTCCCAAGAAGTCTGAATCTGAGAATAAGATGTATCTAGTAGAGTTTGAGCAACTCTAGTAGTGCCAAATGAATACTGCTGGCTGGCTGGCTGAGTAGATGGATGGAAGCATGGGCGGATGGCCAGATGGCCAAATACTGAGCTACCAGGAGGGCTCAAGGAACAGTAGGTTAAGGGAGAGGAATTTCCCTCCTAAGATTGCAACTGTTATCAAGAATCCCATGTTCTTGGGCTTCACTGGTGGCGCAGTGGTTAAGAATCCGCCTGCCAGTGCAGGGGACACGGGTTCAAGTGCTGGTCTGGGAAGATCCCAGATGACGTGGAGCAACTAAGCCCATGCACCACAACTACTGAGCCTGTGCTCTAGAGCCCGTGAGCCACGACTACTAGGCCCATGCACCAAAACTACTGAAGCCCGTGCGTCTAGAGCCTGTGCTCCACAACAAAAGAAGCCACCACAATGAGAAGCCTGCTCACCGCAATGAAGAGTAACCCCTGCTCGCCACAACTAGAGAAAACCCTCGCGCAGCAACGAAGACCTCAAGATAGCCAACAAACAAACAAACAAACAAACAAATAAATAAATAAATAAATATATATATATATATATATATATATATAAGAATCCCGTGCTCTCAAAGGTGGCAGCAAAGCTGGGAGCCTGCAGAGCTGGAAAGACCCAGAGACTAGAGAGAAAACCCAGAACCGCAATTTACCAAGTCCAAGTACATAGTACATATTGGGTCCTTTCTCCACATAGCCTGGAAGTGAGTCACCTTTTAATGTGTTTGTATTTTGTTTCTCCTTCTAGACCAGGGTCTTTCAGCCTCAGCACTATTGACATTTAGGGCAGGATAATTCTGTTTGGGGATCTTCCCTCTGTATTTTAAGATGTTTAGCAGTATCCCTGGCCTCTACCCACTAATTCCAGTGGCACCCACCCCAAGCCATGACCATCAAAAATGTCTCCAGACATTGTCAAATGTGTCTTGGAGGGGTGAAATTACCCACAGTTGAGAAAAACTGTTCTAGATTGTGAGTTCCTGTGGGACAGGGCTTGGGTTTATTGAACTTACTGGCAATTGTAAGCTTGGCACAGTGATGAAACACTCATAAATGTCTATGGATTGAAAGATGGCTTACCTCCTTTGGCAGGAAAAAAGTCAAATCTCGGGGGAAAAACTGCAAGAGATATAGGAGAGAGAGGGAAGAAAAGATGAAGGGAGAGAGGAAGGAGGGAGGAAGGGAGGTAGAGAAAACAGAAGAGGAAATGTAGGAAGAAGGAAGAAAAGGAGGCTGCTCACTGATGCCAGTAAAAGCCCGCCCATGGTCCCTTCCTGTGCTGGTGGCTCAGCAACAGGTACGAAGTGAACCCAGACTCAGCAAGGAACCTCAAGTGATTTCACCTCTGTTTGAACCAGAAAACTCACACAGTTTTTGCATTCGTGTTGTTTAGAGGGGACCAGGTTTATCCTTTTTTGTATTTGGATATGTGTATGTGTGTGTGTGTGTGTGTGTGTGTGTGTGTGTGTGAAAGTATAATTACCAATCACTGATTAATCTTCAGACTGAGTCAAGCATTCATTGCAAATCCTTGAAACAAACAAGTCTATTTATATTTTAATTATTTTTTTTGGATTTCAGGTTGATTTGTCTTTCTTCTGCATATTTATGAAGCTGTTGATCCTATGGTAACCTTATCCTTACCTCTTGAGGAGGAGGAGGAAAAGAGAGTCAGGAAAACAGAGAAACACAGAGAAGCTGGCTTTACCCCTTCCCTTCCCCAGGATGCCATGGCATTCCCCATAGTTCTAGAGGACAGTGAGGGTGACACAAGAACAGAGACAGTTTTGTAAATTAAGGTGTAATTAATTAATTGGGACCCCCTGCCCATGACTGCCACTCTTATTTAAGGTGACCTCAGCTCTCTCTTGCTGGAGTCTGGTGTTAGTCCTGGTTCCTTTTGCTTCCTGTTACCATTATACTCAGTCCTCCTGCATCTTTATTATGTCTACATTTTCCAAATGACCCAAATTTGTTCTTAAAGAGTACAGATTTTTCTGTAAAATTTGGTCAATGAATTTCAGTTATTGGAGAAATTGTGCAGTTTTCTTTACTTGACAGTCCACTGCATCTGGACATGAAAAAGAGGAATGTGAGGTCAAGAGTAAACTCTTCAGATTAGCAAGTGAATTTCATTCCAGCGATGGTCCACCGACGTCAAAATGGCAGCACACTTAGACAAGCTACTGTGTCCAGTAGCTTTGGGTACACTAGACCGGCTTAGCTAATGCTTTGGCTTCGGTAGTAGATTATTTGTCAACAAATATCTACTCCCTGCAACAGGCCTCCATGGAGGAGTATGCTCCCCCACTGCAGTGATATTGGGCATGGTGTTTGTTTTGCCTTGGCCTCATGCTGAGAAGAGTGTGCTTTCCTGTTTCTTGCTGTAGCCAATGGGATATTAAACAGACGTGACGCAAGCAGAGGCTTGGGCTCATGTGCTCCTGACTATCACTGTGAAAAGAACATGCCTTGGGAAGCCACTGGTTTAGAAAGAGTGAAAGAACATTGACCTTGAATCAGACCTACAAGTTGGAGCCAAGTCCTGATGAGCCTATTCTAGATTAACTGAGCTCCAGATGACCAGCAGATGTGTAAGCAAGAAATGAATGCTTGCTTTATGTCCCTGGGTTTTGGGGTGAGTGTTACAAAGTTTCAAAGTTTGATTGCCTGGATAGTCCAGCTTTACCAAAAATGCCTTTTAAGACGTGTGATTTCCTGTTAGAGCCAGACCTCAGGAGACCAACACCAGCACTTCCACCACACAGAAACACTGGCTTATCCAGTTCCTTCATACTATTGAATCATATAATATCTATTATAACTGTTATATAATAATTGTGTAAGAACCACATGGTTTTCAAAGGTCTTTGACACACTTCACTCATCGAATACATCAAGACCATGAAGTTATATTATGTTCATCTCCATTTTACAAGTGAGAAGACGAGCTCAGGAAAGTTAAGTGATTTGACTACAATGACACAATCAGTAAATGGAAAATCTTGGATCTAAGTCTTCTCCTTCCAAATCTCACCCTTGCATCACACTGGCTTGTTTGATGTATATAAACATTAAATTAGGTGGTGACAATTAGTTCAGAGACAGAGTGGGTCTTCAGTTCCTACCTTTGCCCCTGCTGCAGCTGTTTTTAGCCCCGTGGACATGAGGCAGACACACGGCATCTCATTCTCTCAGAACCTGTTCTCAGACTGAGAAAACAGAAATTTAGATGCTCACCCTCCTTCATCCCTCCCCCCTCCCCCCACTACATCACCTACCCCACTAAGAGGTACTTGTCTTGGCTTAAGGGTCTCTGAACATCATGCAGGTGGGAAGTTCTATTCTGGAAAATTCAGTCCCACTCTGCATGTCTTAGCATCAAATCAAGCAGTGCGCCTGCTTTCAAGAGGTAATAGCACAGGTTGGCAAACTTTTTCTATAAGGGACATATAGTCAATATTTAGGATTTGGGGGCCATATCATCTCTGTTGTAGCTACTCAAACCTGCAGGTGTAGTATGCAAGCAGCTATAGACAATATGTAAACATACAGGCCCCCAAAACTTTATTTACGAAAACAAGTGGTGGGCAGAACTGAGCACCTACAGTGGCTGTAGTTTGCCTACTCCTGGTTTATAGACTAATAGAGAAGAAACCTGAACACAAATTATTGCGTCAACCCTCCCCATCTTTGAAGTTACGTCTTATAGTAAGACAATGTGAGCGATTTTTCTCCTTCCCTTTATCTCTCTCTTTTCTTTCTTTTTTGCTTCTAGTCTTTTCTTTCTTCTACCCTTTGTTCTTTTCTTCCTTCCTTTGTCTCTCTCTTCTTTCTCTTTCTTGTCTATTTCTCTCTCTCTCTCTCTCGCTTTATTTTTTATTTCTACTCTTTCTTCCTTTTCCCCTACCTTCTTTTCCTCCATCCTGTCAGCAAATACTTATCAAGCTCTTCTGTGCCTGACATGGGGCATCCAGGTCAGGAGTTTCAGCCTCTGCTCCTGAGCTCTGTTTGTTGCTCCCACCTCTGCAAGCTCTAGGAACTTGGCTCCTAGCAGTTCCCTGGGGAGCAAGGAGGGAGTGGGCACGGAGGGGAGAGGGAGGGGGCGGACAGTCCAGCAGGAAAAGGAGGATGGCTACAGTGTTATCACTCTGGGCACGAGGCAGAAAGGGACAGAGCTTCTGCTCCTGAGTCTCTGTTTCAGCGCTCCTTTCATCTGGAGTAAGACTCTTTAATTTGTAAACATTAATAACCATTATTATTATTAAAAAGGAAAGAAAGTGAGTAGCTCTGTAACTAATTACTTTAAGTGTTCTCAACAAGGCACAGTTCAACTCCTTTATAAAACCTCCTGCTGTGGAGACCAGATTGTCATTATGATCAGATCCTTCCTTAGACCTATTAATTTTACCCGGAATAACAGCAGAACAGATGCAAGAAGAAGGCTAGTCTGATTAACATAATTCTTTTCAAAGACCATTTCCTCCCTAAGGGCCACCGTACTGAGTCTTCTATCTTGTCTCAGATCTAATTACATTCAGGAGAATTCAGACACTGAGGGGTGATCTCAGCAGATGTCACTTAGATTTGAAGCACACTTCAGGATATGAAACCTTATCAGAAAATCAATTGGAATTAATAATTCCCTCTCTCTTTCTCACCATCTCTTCCCTCTGCCAACACTCCCTCTCCCTGCATCTTTTCCTCCCTCTTTCCCTTTTCTTTGGCCAGATTAAAGTTGTTTCCAAACACTAAGCTTTCTCTGGAGAAGAGACAGCATTTCCGGGAATTCAATAAATCTGAAACTCAAGCCTACGCTTACGTTTTGAAATGTTTCTCTGCTTCTCCCTTTCTCAGCATAATGAGTGTGTGTGTGTGTGTGTGTGTGTGTGTGTGTGTGTGTGTGTGTGTTCTTGAGGGTCTCTATAGGATATAAAAATAAGGTAAAAACAGGAGAAACAGAGGGGGCTTTCTGCAGCACATTGAAAAGATACACACCACAAGCTACCTCTTTAGTATCTGATCTCTCATTGAAACCAGAACCGATTTGGATCCCAGTGTCTGATCTTTGATAGACAAGAACTGTGGGTTTACAATGGAGTCTCTTGCTGCTTTTAATGAAGTATTTGACTTTTCGCCTGCTGCTTTCAATTGAGCTCCGGGAGCTTTGGATAGAATCTCTTGAGAGAGCAGCAAATGATTTTTGGGGGCTGGGGTTTTGGTGCCTGGTGCCTAGGTCAAGATACGGCAGACCTGGCGTTCCAGCAGCAACAGAATCTTGTCTCTTTACTCAGCCTCACCCTTAGCTCCAGTGTCTTTTGTTCTGGGATCTCAAAATGTAGAAACTGAGGCCAGGAAAACCAATTACTTGGAAACCAACCACAGTTTCCCCCACCCCCCACATGCTTAAGCTCCACTGAGGCCTGCATTGCCCTGCCTCTCCGAAGTTGCCTGGGTAGGGGAAAATAATGCCACAGACAGGAGTATTTGAGGACATGACTGTAGGCAGGAAACATGGACAAGCTATCTATTTCACATATCCTGAGAGAACAATGAAGAAGGAGGCAGAAAGCGGGGACATGCAGTTCTGTATTATGCATTAGCTTTTTGCGATTTGCAGATGCTGTTCGGTGCCTTGCTGACATGGAGCACAAGCCGGCCTCCAGTCCCGAAAGTCCCATTGTAGCAGCTGCTCTTGCCTGGCTGGGCCTGGCTCTGCATCCCTGTGGTGATGTTCCTCAGGGTGGCCAGCTGGGTGTTCCCCCCTCAGATAGCCTGCGATCTTGGCACTGGCCCTCTGGGAAGCTGCCAAAGCAAGAGCATTGGAGCAGGATGGGCACGGAGCATCTCTTTGCAAGGACATTGCAAAATCTCCTGATCTTTACACTGGTGGGTTCAGAGCTTGAGGGGAAAGCACTCAGGGTGGGAGAAGAAGTGGAGAGAATTCTGGAAAGCAGGGCATCTTTGTCATTTACTGGTTTGCATTGTACATTTTGCTTACTATCCCATAGAGAGTCTGAGAGAATTTGACTTTTAAATACCTGTCCATGCTATACGGCCTTCTTATGATCCGGCCCTGAGAATGATACCAGTGTGCACAAAATTGACTAGTGAAGGGCTTATTGGCTCCTGAGAGATTTCTCTGTCTTAGACTTTACACTCTGGGGATTCCTAAGAAAGTTTAGACTTAGGCACTAGTTGAGACAATAAAACAAGTGGAAACCAACCCCTATTCTCTTGTAGCATTCACTGAGTGTAATGTCATCATTACACAGTCTGCTCTGGTGGGAGAGAAGGGAAGCTCATTATGGTGGAAGGCAGGCCCATGGCATTTTGGGGGGTCCTTAGCAATGGGCGGTTTCTCACACCATCTGTGTTGTCACAAATCCTGTAGGCTGGTGAATGAATTAAGTTCGGTGCCTGGGCCATTAGGTGTTTTCTCAGTGCTCAGCTTGCTGCTACCTTTGGTGGAAGGGAGCCCATCTAGGGCTCAAATGGAAGGGATGGAAGTGAGTCTCAGAAGTCCAGCATCCGCTTAGTCTTCTGTGAGTTAACACGAAGAAGGTAAGCTCTGTCTGATACAGGTGGTCTGAATGGAAAAAACATGATGGTTTGTGATTGCAACAGACTTACAGACAGTCTATTCAAAGATTCAATGAAAAAATAATTATTGAGTGTCTTCAATGTGTAAATGCTTTCATTTACTCAGTACTTAGTAAGCATCTACTATGTCCACAGCAATATGAGAGGGAGAGGTGATGAGAAATAAATAAGAAGCCTCTGACACTAAAATATTCACAATTCAGTGGACATATATACACACAACATAGAGAAGTAAAAACAGAGAGGGATACTAATTAATATGGAGGTAACCAGTTTCAAGGTTTCAAAAGGACTTATAGTTTTTGTGGTATACAGGGACTGCTTTTATTGTAAAATAGCATTTTCCTTAAAAACAAATACAATACTTGTTTAATAGTGAAAATGTGGGAAAAAAGAAACATTCCTCCCAATTCCACCACCCAGAAATAATCATTATTAATGATGATACTTAGATGTCTCATATAAATCTCAAACATTACAAGCTTATAACTGAACTCATAATTACACACACACACACAAACAAGACCCCTGGACCAAACTGGCACTGCTCTTCTGTCATAGCACCCACCTCTTCAATGCTCCCACCATCCACATGGTTGTTTAAGGCAGAAACTGGGAGTCATGTTGGATGATTCCTTCTCCTCCTCCCCCAATAACTAATTATCCCCAAGTCCTTTCTGTTCTAACCTACAAAATATACTTCAACCTCTCTATTTCTCTCCCTCTTTACTGCCACAATTTAGCCCAAAACACATTCTTGTGTAGATTACTCAATAATCTTTTATCAACTCTACTGATTTCACTCCTGTCTCTTCTACTCCATATTGTACCATTATTTTTTTAAGTGTAAATTGGATCAAGTTATTCTTATGCACAGTAGCTTCAGTGGTTTCCAAATGTACTTAGAATAGACTTCTGTTTCTGAGAATAAGGAGGCTATGTTGTTTGGACAACTCTAATATTAAAAACAACTAAAAATGATGAATAATTTTTTTTCAAGATTCTTAAAAGCATCAAAAGACTGACCCTATGGTAAGAAATTACTACATTAAAATCAACGTGAAATTAGGAACCCAGAGAGTCAAGTAGGACATTTTTGCCCTGATACCATTTACTGAACTAGATAAACTGATTACAGCCTCGTGGGTCAATGGAGAAAATAGTCAAATTCCCGAGCCCTCCTAAAGTGGGCATGTAATAGGATCCCTCCCACCATAAACCTGGGACACCAAAGATTTCCTTAGCCTTGAGCATACTGGAGAGGAAATAACCTATCCTCTAGAAGTCTCAAGCACAAAATGGTCTTCTAGTAAATGTGTGAACTAAGTTCACATGAACCAAAAGGCACATACACAGCTGTGAATTTGGTTTGCTGTGGTCAAACTCTAAGAATAGGCATAGGCAAAACCAAGATAAAACAAAACAAAAATATAAATTGTCTTTGTAGAAAATTATCCTAGGCTTAAAAAAAGTCCCAGAGGGCTTCCCTGGTGGCGCAGTGGTTGAGAGTCCGCCTGCCGATGCAGGGCACACCGTTTCGTGCCCCAGTCCAGGAAGATTCCACATGCCGTGGAGCGGCTGGGCCCATGAGCCATGGCCACTGAGCCTGAGCATCCAGAGCCTGTGCTCCGCAACGGGAGAGGCCACGACAGTGAGAGGCCCGCGTACCACAAAAAAAAAAAAAAAAAAGTCCCAGAAATAATTTTCCAAAGGCAATGAATAGCACACAATAGAAAATACCAAGACAGACTGAAAAAAGCATCATGTGGGAGAATCAGCATAAAAAACAGTGAGCAAAAACAGACCCACGAAAAATTTAGACTGAATTAAGAGAAACACCTTATAATTTACTATTTTCATTTATTCAGGAAAAGCGATAAACTTTAAAATATCCTCACTGAACAAAAAACTATAAACAAGTAGAAATTCTAGAAATGAAAAATACAATAATAGAGATTTGATTGGTTTAACGGCAGAGGTGGTAATAAAAAAGAATTTGTGAGCTAGAAGATAACTCAGACAGATATTACCAAGAGAGAAGCACCCAGAGAACAAGAAATGAAAATATAAAAGAGATTAAGAGGATTGAATGAGATCTGAGATTTGTTTAATTCAAGTTCTAGATGGAAAGGAGGGACAAAATTAGGCAAAAATAATGTTTGAAGAGATAATGGCTGAGAATTTTCCAGAACTGTTTAGAGACAGGTTCAAGAGTTCCTATGAATCCAAACAATGTAAACAAAAGAAATCTACTCTTAGATACATCATACTGAATTTTAGAACACCAAAGATGGTGAGAAGATCTTAAAAGCAGTCAGAGGAAAATTAACTTCAAAAGGAGGCAGTTATAATGACAACTGAACTCTCAAAAACATTGCATTTATAATAAAGTTTTAATCCTTTAATATAGCTGGAAGACTCCATGTGATCTGTGGCACCCTCCTTTCCTATCTCCTCTTGTGCTGTTCTCTCCCTCTCTCCCTTGCTCTGATTCACTGGTCTTCTCTCATTTCCATAGACACATCATAGTTTTTCCTCATCTTTGCTCATTCTTTTCCATCTGCCTGGAATGTTTACCAATCTCTTTCCACCTGATTGGATCCTTATCATCATTCAGATCTCAGACTGTCACTTCTTCAATGAAGCTTTCCTTGAACACCCAATCTAGAGTAATTCTTATTACTAGAGTAATTCTTATTACTCTTTCTCATATAAATGTACTTTTTTTCTTCACTTTGCATGTCCCCCGCTAGACTATGCTCCATGCATGCCAGAACAACCACAATTTTTGTTCACCTCTCTATACCTAACATCCTGAAGAATTTCTCATTTTCAGTAAGAATTCAGTAAATAATTGTGAAAAGAATATTTTCATATTAATTCTTCTGATATTTTCCTTCCTAAGTACCTTTGCTTGTGGGTTATATATCATGTTTGCTTTTTAATTTTTACAAATATGGCAAGATTCTATTTTCTAGTCTACTTTAAAAATGTATCAGTGTAACATTACCATTTTCCATGCTGATAAACATTCTTCTATAGATTGACTTCTGATGGTTGCATAATAATCCATCATAGAGTTATCATCATTTACTTAACTAATAACTATTGTTGGGTGTTTACATTGTTCATCTAAATCATGATGAGAATAAATTATCTTTTAATATTTATGCAGCAATGGCACTTGGGTTAAAATGCAAAGGAGGCAAAAAAAAAAAGTATGTGCTGAAAAGTATCTCTCATATCTCTGTATCCCAGTCACCCAATTCCCTACCCAGAGATAATCACTGTTACCTATAAAAATGGCAATTTTTTCAAATTTTCCTTTCCCTTCCCCAAAATTGTACTTTAATAAGCCCAATTTACTGCATCTTGGGCTTTTTTACTTAACAGTATACATAGGGTATTGTTTTATATCAGTACATAAAGATTTATCATATTCTTCTTAACTATTGTATAATATTCTACTGTACGTTATATATATATTATATCATAATGCATTTAATCAGTGTCCTATTATTTGCACTAGAATAAATTCCAAGATGGGGAATTGCATATTTAAGTTAATTTTTATTGATCTTGTTAAATAGCTCTCTTTAGAAATTATTCTAATACGTGCCTACTAGCAACATATAAGAGAATATGTTTCCTTATACTCTCAACATCAATGTCTTATCAAACTTTCATATATTGACATAGGTTACATGAAAAATTGTATCTTATTTATTTTGCATTTCTCTTATTAAGAATGAGGTTGATAACCTTTTCATTCATCTAAGATCCATTTGTATTTCCTTTCCTATAAACTTTTTGTTTACTTCTAATGGGTTGTTGTTTTTTCTTTATTGATTTGTAGACACTCTTTATACACTGGCCCTCAATGTCTTATCCACAACACTCTGAAAACAAGAAGAGTTTTTTATAAATTCAATGCAAAAGTTCATTTGGTGGTAAAGCTTGACCTGGACTAATGTGAGGTTTTATCTATCTCACTTAGTATGAATAGTCATCTGTTTGCTGCAGAAATAATAATGTATTCAATTCTAGAATGCTGACGCATACTCTACTGGTGGTGTTTAATAGTATTCAATATATTCACAATATTAGCCTTCCAAAAAAATGTAAAATCCAATGGTTTCAGATAAGAAGCTGTGGAAAATATTGAGAAAACAAAAATTTTAATGCTTCCCTTTCCCCAAAATATTCAGAGTCAGAAAATCTAGGAAAGGGGCAAAGTAAAAGCTTTTTTGCATTTAGTGTCTCATCCAGATTTTGTACCACTAGATCACAATCTGCCCATGTTATGGCCAGGCTTCTATGTAGGTAGCATTTCAAAACACACCATGGATTCCAAGTAGCTCACTGAAACTTCTTTATTTGCAAATCAAAGTTAGCATATGAATCTGCTTACAGAAATATTAGTCACAGTTGTCACAAATGTGGGTTGTATTTCAGAATATTTTTCTTATCTTCTAGGATGTAATAAATCCTATATTTATGGAAACAAATTTTGAGACAACTTAGTAGAAAGGCATTAGTCACTCTGAGGTTATAAATGATTGCTCTCATGTTTTCTCACAGTACTTTTATGGATTCCTTTTTTGTATTTTGTCTTTGATCCACCTGGAATTTATTTTGGCATAAGAGGTGAGGTAGGATTCTACCTTAATATTTTATCAGATGGCTACCCAGTTGTCCCAACCAGACTCATTTATAATCCATCTTTACTCCATTAATTTGAAATGTCATCTTCATAATACACTAAATTCTTATGTGCATTTGAGTCTATTTCTGGGTTTTTCTGTCTGCTCCTTTAATAAGTCTATTTAATACAAAGGGTGGACTATTGCTTTATATTGTTACGTTGCTCTCAGAAAGGTTCTATTGTTTTATTCTCCCATCCACAGCATATGAGTGTCTTGCCCCTCCACATCCTTGACAACACTCATGTCATCATATTTTAAATCCTTTTCATTTTGGAAGATAAAGAGTATAATTTAATTGTTTTTATTTGCATTTTTATTACTCTCAAGGCTGAAGTGGGTTCTCTTTTTTATTTATTGAACACGTTTTTTCTTTCGTAAATTAGCTGTTTGTGACTTTTGCCCACATTTCTAAGGGGATGTTTAACTTTTTCTTGATGCTAAAGGCATCTTTTAAAAATATTTGTGAGAGGTGCAGCTGATATCAAGAACTGAGGTAAGAAGAGCAGTCTGGATAGAGGAGACCATTCTAAAGTATATTTTCAACAGTATGTCCAAAGGCAGAGGGTTTTCGTTGGGGAGGGAGAGGAGATAGATAATAACAGTACCTGCTATAGGCTGAATGTCTGTGTCTCCCTAAAATCCTTATGTTGAAACCTAACCTCAATGTGATCCTATTTGGAAGTAGGGCCTTTGGGAGTAAATTAAGTCATGAATGTGAAACCCTCATGAATGGAATTAGTGCCCTTAAAAGAAGACACACGAGAGAGCTTGCTTCCTCCCTCTCTGGTCCCTTGCTGTGATGACACAGCAAGAAGACAGTCATCTGCAAACCAGGAAGAGGGTCCTCACCAGAACCTCACCATGCTGGCACCCTGATTTCGAACTTACTGGCCTCCAGAATTGTAAGAAATAAATTATTATTTTAAGCCACCTAGTCTATGGTATTCCATTATAATAGCCTGAAATGACTAAGACAGTACCAAACATTTGCTAACCACTAACATACCAGTTCTTTCCAAGTTTCTCTTCATTGTATCATCAGAATAATCATACCAGGTAGGTATTATCATTACCTCCATTCCTCAGATTAAGTAACTATGGCTTGGTGATTGAATAATAAACTCAAAGTCACTTAAGCTAGAACATTACAGAATCACAACTAAAATCCAGCTCTCTGACACCGAAGTGGGTTCTGTTAATGTCTGTCTATACTGAATTCCAACAGCTCCAGGCTAGTAGAAAAGTCAGATCTACTTAAACATAAGTAGACAACATTGACCTTCACCTGACTGCTTTCTGCGTCTCTCAAAAGATGGACAGGTGTCTTAGGCACTGGGCCTTCCTGTCCCATCTGTACCCTCTGTCCTGCTGCTCCAGGTAATCAGAGCTCTTGACCACAGCACGCATGAGGCCTGAGCCCCACATGTCCCTGAACCTATTTTTGTCTTATCAAAATGTCCCTGGCCTCTGAACTAAAAGCCATAGTTTCTGCTAATTTATTCGACTAAATTGGGCAGAGTTTTAATGAATGCTAATGAATTAATATATTATTCACAGAGAAGGTAGGAAGGGGAGAGATAAAGAGAAAAGGAGAAGAAGAAACTGAGCAAAGTGTACCAAATGATAAATGTGAACTTGGCTTACTACATAGTTTAGGATCTCTTTCCCTGGGAATTCTTCTGAGGAGAAAGGAAGCACTGACCAAGGAGGAAGACCATGGAAGGACCAGGTGGGCCTCAGCTGCTGGGCACACTGTGTGTCCCTAGCCTGGCTCCCTGGCAGGCCTTGGTCTCCGAGGCTTGTGGCCCATCTCATCACGGCAGCTCTTCCACTGCAACAGTTCAGCTGCTGGTAGAGTGTGGGCTGAAGGCAATGTGAGGGAGGCTGGCCTGGAGAGCTGGGGACAATGCTCCCATAGGTGTATCAGAGACCATTCAGTTCAGGCCTAGGAAAGACTTCTCCAGCCCCTCAAACTTTCCCCTAATTGATCCAGAGGGTAAGAAAAGATATGGATAACTGTGCATTCATATCCAACTCCCCAAATCTTTTAAACTTGAAGGCAAGTCCCATTTACAAAAGATCTACCTTATTTGCCTCCCTGAGGACTGTCGCTGCAGCTTTGACATGAAAGGTGGAGGCAAGGAGGCCAGACACAGGATGTGAAAGCACCTTTGTATTTCCCACCTCGGATGATACAAAGACCTCTGCTTTTGGAGGAGGACAAGGGGTGGGCAAGTTGGAGGCAATCTATATAATCTGCAATTAACAAGGATCATGAAATATTTTCAGAATTATTTGCTTGAGGCTCCAGGTTTTCTCTCTAGACATTTTTCCTTTGGTGATGAGAGATGCTTGCATGGGATACATGAGCTGGAGACCCGAATCCATCACGGTGTTCCCCAGTCTGGGAGTGAGCAGCTGAATGAGATGAACGCTCAGGTGCTCTCCAGCCAGATGCTGCTGTGATTGTGTCTGGCTTTACCTGAAGTGATGAACTGCTTTCAGAATAGGGAATGAGAAAGGATTAATTATACTTGATTGAATAAAAACATTATTAAGAATAACCCCTCACATTTTTCTTATTACTGTGCTTTTTTACTCTCTTGAGGCACTGTGATATTTCAAGGCTATCATGAGTTTAAAATAACCTCACCGTTAGCCCTCTGAAATCGATAAGATGTGCATTACCCTTCCCTTTTCATGGAAGAGGAAACTGAGGCCTGGGGAGGTCCAGGGTCTACCCAGCATCCCGATGGGACCCCAGGTTCCTCGCTGCCAGCTGGAGCTGTTTCCACTGGATGTGCTGCCTCCCCCTGCAGCATGTGCTCTGCTGATGAGAGTGGTTTCTTTCTCCCAAGCCCCATTGCATTGGACAGAGGCATTAAAAGCCTCCCGGGTAGACAAATCCTGGGGCCCACAGATAGCTTTCCATTAATAAAGCAAAAATACAAATCAAGCAGTCCTCTTGGTGATGCTAGAACAGGACTGGCCCCCTCCTCCCCCACCCCCCAGGAATTCACAAATACATTTTTGAATAACAAAAGAAAATTGAGTACCTGATGCAGTTAGCAGTGGCCCCATGGGGGCTGGGGAGACCAGAAAAGAATCTATTATTTTGCACCTGTCCTGCCCAATAGCTCGTTATGCAGCAATATTTACTTAAAAAGCGGAGGAGGAAATCATTATTTGTTCTTAGTCCTGCGATTCCCATGGCTACACTCTTTGGAGGAAGTGCTTTATTTTATTTCTTGTTCTCCCCTACTCCCATGCCTGAGATGCAAGAGGTAAAAGTGACAGTGCCTGGCGCATACGATATGGAGAATCGACACAGAGGCAAGGACGGGAGCTTAGCGTTTGCCTGCCCTGCTTCCTTTCATGTCTGGACAGCAATGAAGAGGAATGAGCTCAAAGGGAGGTCTCTCTCTTCCTCTCTCTCTCCTATTCCTTCATTCTGTCTCCCCATTTATAAAAGCTTCACGTACATTATCAATGCATCCTATACATGTATGCATATATTAAGTACATATATACTTTGTGTAGTACATATATTATATACACGTGTGCCTTATACATATATTATCTAAACATTTTAAATATATTTACCTAAATATTTATAATACATTATATATATGTGTGTATTAAATACACACACACACTCACATATAAACACATTGCACATCCCTCCTCTCCAACAGAAATGCTAGCAGAACTCTGAAAACATTAAAAAAATATACCACCTGGAGCAGAAAAAAAAGGAAAAGCAAAGCCCCCGTTTTAAATGTTCTAAGTATTTTCTAGTTACTAATGACTCCCCCTCTTAATGGCTGTGTTTCTCCAGCTGGAAATTGGCAGCAATCAACCTTACAAGTGTTGGGGAAAGAAGTACTTGGGCAGATGAAAGAAAATGGTTTCCTCCTAAATGCCGGCACCCACCACAGACAATGTGGCACTCCCCTGCTTGTCAGAGAGCAGCACATTTTGAAGGAGCTTGTTTTCTTGGAAAATATAGTCATTGGGCCGGGAAGACGAAAATATGACTGGGCTGGTAAAAATGCTATTGTTAGAGTAATAAAGTGTTAAGGGCAGTGCTTTACAAGTGGAAAGCATTTTCTAAAGCTTTGAGAGCAGGGTGGGCTGAGGGATAAATGGCACCAGGGAGAGAGCGAGGCCCAGCAGGACTGGCTGACCTGTCTTGAGCAGTTTCTATGCCCTCTGCATTCCGGGCAATATTAGTGCAGAAAGGGGCTGGGGCCATTACCTTGTCCCACCCCCCGACCTCTTCCGCCCAGAAAGGAGAGAAAGCAGCTTGTCCACGTCACCAAGTAGACTGAGGTGGAGCTGGACCTGGCAATCCCAAGACTTCCAAATGCATATGCAGTTTGTGTTCCAGGAACTGCATGAAGTCCAATGTTTTCACACCACACAAGCAGTTTTCCATCTTTCCGTGTTCTGGGGGCATTCAGAGGAGGGGAGGAAAGCCAGGAGCCAGGTCTTTGGTTCCAGCCCAAAACAACTTCCATCAGAGCAGCCCTACCTGTATCTGTTTTCACGATTAGTCTTCCATGAGATGAAATTGTAAGAAAGGGTTCCATGACTGAAGAGTATGAAAATCAATGTTTCTTATGGCTCCACCCCTGGGCTGTTCTCTTAGGCCACCGTATCCTTTCTAGGGCTTCACCCTATATGCTGCTCTTGGTCCTAAACTTGAACCCCTCTCATTGACTCCGTTTTTGCACCAGATTGCTAACTTATTTAGATTTGGACCTTTCTGCTAGTTTTGCTTTCCTGACGTAACCTCCATCTTCCTTTTTCCCTTTGGGTATAACATTCAACACTGTTTCCCCAAGGTGATGTCAATCCCTCTAAACGATTATTCCAATCTCTTCCCCACTCACCATGTAAGCTGTCATAGGATGCCTTGTGTGACTGTCTCCGCACCTGACTCACATGGGCCCCTCTATAATCTTTCTGCTACTGAATCCCAAATCTATTTCTCTAGCCAAGATTGCCAGTGTTCCAACCATATATGTTCCAACACATCCTGGATGTCTTCACGTGACTCTTCCATGTCATAACCTTTCTGCACAAACCCATTCCTACACCTGTGTTTATAATCTCACTCAGCAGGACCAGTACATAAACCAGCATCTAAACCAGAAGGGAGGGTCAGAGAGGCAAACTTCTCCCAAGCAAGTCAATTGCTGAATCTTGCCAATATTACTTTTATCTCCTCCCCAACTGCACCACACCCACCCTGTCGTGGGCCCTAGTCATCTCACGGCTGACCCACCATAGCAACCTCCTTAACTACTGTTCTTGGCTCTCCTCTGTTTCCCCACATTTGTTCTCTGCACAATCACAAGAATGACCTACTGGGAAAGCAGATTGGGACCAAGCCAAGCCCCTTACCTGGACTGCTGGGCTAAAGCTATCTGTGATCTCTCCCCTGCCTACCTCTCCAGCCTCATCTCTCATCCTCCAGCCTCGCCCCTTTCACACCAGCAAACATAACCGCGTGCAGTTTCATGCATCTTGTTTTTTTTTTCCTAAAAGTCTTTGCATTCACTGCTCACTCTGCTTGTCTTGCCCTCCCTCCCACCTACTCTTCTCCTAGCCAATCTGAACTATTCTTTTAAGTCTCATTTGGGTGTCTCCTCTGCTAATGAGCCTTCCCTATGTCCCCTACCCCCACCCAGCATGGTCAGGTCACCCAAGATGGGTGCACATCCCTCCTCCCCAACAGAAATGCTCTCTGTACATGCCCTGCTCAACCAGTGCCTGCTTCACCTACACCTACTCACACGACTGACCTTCCTACATACTTGCCCCGGTCCCAGCTAGTGGCTGTTCTAATCTTTAGATCGGGACCTCTTCACCGTCATAGCTCATCAAACGGGCAGTGAGGGGCGTGCCCCTCTGCTAGTTTCCCTGGTAACCAATGATACAACCTGATATCAATTCCCGCTGTAACTGGCAAACATCCCCCTCCCCCAGGAGCGAATACTGCCTTCACATCCTACCTGCCGCCAGCCACACACGGTGGGTTGTCCATCCAGGACCTTGATTCAGACACATAAGATCCCCCATCCACTAAATCACTGATGTCCCTGTTGCTGACTCCCGGCTCTTCCTTTGTTATCAAGGATAAGCAAGTACAGGGCTTGCGGGCCTGCAGAATGCAGCCCAACACCCCCTCACCACCACCGTGCACAAGTCGGTGCCCTTCCTTATGGCTCTCTTGGTACCTTGTGCTTGCCTGTCTCCATCTGTTCATTCCACCAACATTTATTGATTGCCTGCTTTGTACCAGACATAGCGCTGGGAACATAGTAGTGATGACAACAAAGAAAAACTATGTCTCTTGGATATTAAATTCTACTAGATGAGAAAGAAGGAAACAAGGTGCATTAAGCAACATGTTTAATGTGTTAGAGAGTGGTGAGTACAAGTATGAAGAAAAATAAGAGAGAGACGGGGAAAAAAGAGTGCAGTGAGTGGAGTTGCAATTTAGGTAATGTGACCGAGGAAAGCCTTAGGAAGGAGGTGACTTTTGAGAAAGGTCTGAGGCCTGTGGGGGAGAAGCCATGTAGATATTTGAACTAAGAGCATCTTAGGCAGCGGCAATAGCAAGTGCTAAGGCCCTGAGGTAGGAGTGTGCCTGGCATATTTAAAAAATCCCAGTCTGATCAGGGAGAGTAAACAAGTGGGAGATGACATCAGAGAGGTAATGGGACAGGGAGGGCAGGCCAAGCCCAGTTCTGTGGGCCATTGTGGGTTATGAAAACAATGGCTTTTACTTTCAGGAAGATAGGAGCCATTGAGAATTTAAGCAGAGTAACATCTGCTTTACCTTTTAGCCAGTCCTCTCTGGCTGTTGTGTTGAAAATAGACCACAGGGAAGCAAGCGCAGAGAAGGGAGACAAATCAGGAGGCTATAGCAATAATCTAGGCAAGAGGTAACATTGGCTTGGCTCAGGGATTTGGCAGGGAAAGTGGTGAAAGTGGTCACAAAGGTATATTTTGATCTAGACATGAGAGGATTTATTGAGTTCATAAAGTGATTGATTACTGAATTAATCATCAATTATCTAAAAGGTAAAGCATTGTGCCTGGGGAGGGGAGAGACAGAAGGCTAAGCCAAACACAGTCCATAGGTCCTTGTCTTCTAAAACCCCACGGTTAAAGTGAGGAGATATGGCAAGTGCACGTAAATGTCAAATAACCATAAACAAATAGTAGGGTAAGATTGGAGCAATAACCTCCTCTCAATCAGGACTGACTAGCTACTGTAACAACTAACTCCCATCTCTCAAGGTTCACTTACTCAGGTGTATTTCTCCCTCATGTCACTGTCGGTGTGGGTGGGCAGGTGATGGGAAGGTTTGGGCTCTCTTCATCATGGTCCATCAGCATCCTGACATCAAGTGGACCTACCATCTTCAAATGTCCCTGACTCCTTTTCTGCATCCTCGTCTTAATTTACCACTGATTTTAAAAGTTTAAATATCCTTATTTATTTTTCTCCGGTTCCTTGACTACTCATCAATTCCAGTGGAATATGAGTGGATGAGAGTCCATGAGGTCTGGACCAAAGCTGTTAAGAATGCTTATGACTTTCCCTAATTCTCTTTCCTCACCTCCTGACCGGAAGCCTAAAATGCAAAGGAGGCTGAGAAATGTAGCCTATCAGTGCCAGTTCAGAGTGTTGGTAAGCACCCACAGTTTCTATCACAGCCTCCCAACGGGTCCCTGGAGTTATCCTTACATTACACCTAGCCCATTCTCCATCCAGTAGCCAAGGTCATCTTCCTAAATCACAGTGTGGATTCCCCTGCATAAACATCTCCTCTGCTCCTTTTTTCTTTCGTGTTTCATGGGAGGATACATGAAGCCTCCTTTCCAAGCTCACTTTTAGTATTCCTTATCATGCCCTCTACTCTATACCATCTTATGCTTCTATGGACACACCATACTCTTTCTCCTCTACGCTTTTCTGGAGGTTTTTCCTATTGTCTGAAAGCACTTCTTCCTTTCTCCACCAGATGAGCCCCATTTATTCATCAAGGCTCCGTGAAGATTTCATGACCCCTTAGGCCAACTGGTTTACTTCCTTCCCTGTGGTCTCTTCATAGTTATATATGCTTTGCCTACCTCTGTGCCATCTAATAGAGTAGCCACTGGCCACACACGGCTCTTACGTACTAGACATGTATCTAGTGCCACAAGTTGAAATGATATTTTAGATTTATTGAGGTAAATAAAATTTGTTATTAAAATTAATTTTACCAGCTTCTTTTTACCTTTTTAAAATGTGGCTACTAGAGAATTTTAAATTACCTTTGTAGCTCACGTTATATTTCCAGACAGCACTGGCTTTAGCATTTTTCATACTGTAATGTCACTATTTGAATGCATGTCTCTCCCCAGCACTAAAATATGTGCTCCTCCACTGTGGGGAAAATTCTCACTCATCTTTGTGTCCTGAGGCCCTTGAATGAAACTTTGTCCATAATAGAATCTGCCGCTGCCCCACAAATTGTACTGAATAAATGAGTGAGCTCTATAAGAAATACACAAATAGGGCAGTAGATAGGGAAGATTTTGATTGATGGAAAAGAGGAAGGTAAAAGGAAATAGTTTCCCAGGAAAAGCCAGTGTGAATAATGCAGAGATTTCTGAAGGCATGGGAAGGATGTAGAGAACGTTAAGGAAATGATTTGTCTAGAATGTAGGGCCATGGAAAATAAGGATGCAGAGATCTGTGATGGGCACATTGAGAAGGGCCTTCCCATGCCAGAATGAAGGGTCTGGACTTCCTTCTAAAAGCCATGGGAGTCACTGAGGATTTGTGAACAGGGGTTAGCTGCCATCATCATATATAATACAATGGTCACAAGTAGCTATAGCTTGGAGTGTCACACGCTGTCATGCTATTTGTCGGTATGAATTATTTTCATTTATGCACTTGGTTTATTTTTTTCATCTGACTGCTTAGGACTTAAAGCCCCAATTTCAGAATCCCCAGGGCAAACCTCTGCTTGAATTTCCATTCTCCATCTCAAATCCTCTAGACCCAAACATTTATCAGGGAAGGGAGAAAACTCAGTTCCCATGAGGATCTTCCCAGGAGTTTACTTTGTGTTCCCTGAGAGGTGACTGGGGGAGCCCTAGGGAATCAGGCTGGAGGATTCCAGAGTGTTTTCAGGCTGTGGAGTCAGAGCTTTTGTTCTTTTGAACACAAATGCTTGGAAACAAGTGAGGGGGTAGCCACAGCACCCAGCTCCAGGCTTTGATCTAGGTTTGCCGGGCCCTTTGATGAGTGTGTACTAGAGTCGGCCTTGGGGATAATTAAGGCTTTTTTTTTCGCATAACGAGGACCAATTGGCTCCTTAATTATGTCTTTCCCCATCTTCTATTTAAAAAAATAAAAAGTGAACCACCTAGCTTCGTTGATCAAAACTTGTATAATATGTGGTGAGAATAAGGCAAGGACCAGATATAAATCTGAGGCCTCAATCTTTATTAGCAGATGAAAGCAGAAGCCTGGGTAGGGAGACTGAATCCAGAGATAGGGTCAGAACAGCAGCTTGACAGCAGACTGCGACAGCTAATAAGCAAGTCTCCTTGGGGACACATGAAGCCTTGGATCAGAACATCAAATCCCAAGACGTAAGCATAGGAAGAGATTGGAGATATTTTGGTCCCCAGCTGTCATTCTGGAGATGGGAAGTCTCAGGTCCAGAGAGGAACAGTGACTTGTCTAGGATCACACTTTCCATTGTACCAAGCAATGAGCTTCCTGAATCTAGCCAACATTGTGATGTAATATGATTCTCTTTTGCACATTTATTTATGCTTTATAACAGCTCTTTTCTAGCCATTCTCTCGCTTGATCCCTCATGACAATCTTGTGAGCTAAGTCAAGCAATATTAAGTGTTGCCTTTTTTCAAGAATCTGAATTTCAGACTGGCTCAGCGTTTGCCTTAAGCCACACAGTAAATGCTAGATCTGGGCAAATAAACAAGTCCATGTTCTTTCCATTTTTCTGTGCAGCTCTTCTGTACTCTCATCACTGATTTATTCATTTATCAAACACTCGTTGAGAGCCCAGAGCCAGGCCCTGTGCTAGGCAAGGTTTTTTTTGGCATCTCCCAGCCTCTTTCTTCCAAGCCCTATCTGCCTTTGTGGAGTAATTTGGTTTTTAGCTATAGGAAGAACTCGATCTGGTTTGAGTTGTAGGAAAATCTGTTCCATAAAGTGTGTAAGATGGCTTTGTGAAGATAGAGTTGGGAGGCAGAGAGACTAGAAACTAGCAGACCAGCAGATGGGTGAGGAAGTCTGGAACACAGCAGGGTGATGAGAATCCACCATGGAAGGGTGGCTCTGAGAGAGATTTCAAAGTAGAATGTAGAAACTGAGGAAAACAGAGCAATGAAAAGTCTGAGATGGTATTGTTTTGTTACTTGGTGGGTCCAAATAGCATTCACCAGGTCTGGGCAGTAAAATAAGAACTCTGGTGTCTGAAGGTCATTTGGATAGAAATGTCTTGAAATTAATTACAGTCACCTATGAGTCTGGAATTATGAGAGAAGGGAGGCCTGGAGTCCCAAGTGTTGTTGACAGTGGCCCACAACAGTGGGTGTGACCATTGCAGGAAAGTGTGAAAAACAAGAAGAGGGCTTGGGATGGGTTCTGATCTGGGTTCTGCTTCCAATGGATTCATCTGGGCTGAGTCATTAACCTTAGTTCTCATCTGGAAAAGCTGGAGCGGATAACCCACTCATTGCTTCCAACATGGACAGCCATTATGGCTGTGATGGGCTTTACACAAGGATGCAACAATATTGCAGGAATGCAGAGTCTGGCCCTGCCTCCCAGCCAACTGGACCTCCCGGTTGGGGTTAGGGAAGCCCTGCTGGTCCCGTAAAGCCACAAGGCCAAGTGCCTCCCCAGCCTCTACTTCTCTGCTTCGTTCTGTCCTACGCCTCGGGTTTTATTACTCAGTAACTGACGTTTGCCTGGAAACACTTTCTTTATGACATTAATAAAAAATGAGAAGGGAGAAGAGGAAGAAACACAGGTTAAGAGTGCAGGATCATATCTAGTAAAACACTTTTCAAAGTGCCAAAAGGTCTTTGGGGAAATAGGAAAAATAAATGAGTCAAAGTGAAGTGAGTGAGAGGCAGAAGACTTTGGCTGCAGGAAATAAGTCCTCAACTGCAGCAATGTGAACGAAAAACAAAAAACAAAATAAAACCCAATGAAATGGAAACTAATAATAATCTTTGCCATATTCCTCATCATGGTCACCCTCACCACAAATGCCCATGTTGACATATTATTTTGAGACTGGATTGATCTGAAAAAGGACCAAGTCATTAGAGAATAAAATATAAAGTTGAGTGTGGTGGCAGGTGGATCCAGGAAGATCAGACCGATGGCGCTGGTCCTACCCCTCCCTGAGACCCAGCACATGGTGGCCCTGAGTCCCACGGGGCTGGGGAATGTCTCCAGGGGTGGGGCAATACCTTGGATCAGGCTTTGTTTCAGAACCCAGGGTCTCCAGGGTTTCCAAACTTCCCTTAGAAGTATCTGCTCATTGAAAAGGAGGATGTAGCCACCAAGACTGCAAATCTGTGACTTGCAGGTGAAATGGGGGAAGATGGGGTGAAGGAGGCTGCACACTTTGTAAATCTTTGAGAGGTAAGGTACAGCCTGCCAGAGGCCTTCCAAAATTCATCTCATTTCGGTGGTGGCTCCTAGGCTGAACCTTCAGAAAAAGTTTGCATAAGAAGAAAACAAGGCTGCTCACTTGTTCTTTACTGCCCCATTTCTGAAAGTTCCCAATTTCAAGAGGTTTTCCAGTGTTTCCAACTGCTCTGTTGCCTTAGTGTCCAGGACACTGGCCAACCTGAAGTGTATTTCTTCCAGTTACTTTGCTTTGCCAACGCCCACTTCCATGGTTTTGTCCGTGTTGATTCTTCTACCTAGTGTCCCTCCCCACTTTCCATCCTAATTCCCCCTTTTGAAATCCTACCCATCTCCACAAACCACAACTTGATGCCTCCAAATGGAAGTGATTTCTCTTCCTTTGCTCTACTTTTTGGGTGCATATCACATTTGTGCATATTTTATGAGGATCTGTACACATCCAGTACTTATCTTTCGACTAGACTACAAACTCCCTCAGAGACGGGACCTTGTGTTATCTATCTGAATAATGCTTAGGAAAGAGAGCCTAGGAAATTTTCCAGCTGCAGGGGCAGAGATTGAAAGTGAAGGAAATTAGATGCTCTCCCAACATGTATCAAAGCCCAGCAAACTGAACTGAGTGGCCTAAACCAAATCATCCTTCAAGGCCCAAGTCAAATGCCACCTTGTCCTTAAACTCTTACTAGATATTTCCATTTGGAAGTGGACTTTCTCTTCTTGGATTTCCTATAAAGGTCATTAAGGCTGTTCACCAAATATTTCTAGCTCCCCTCCTGGAAATATGGTAAGACTGCATTTTCCTGGCCCCTTTGAAGTTCAGTATGGTTGTTGTGACTTGCTTTGGCCACCAAATAAGGGCAGAAATTATTTGTGTTAACTTTTTTTTTTTAGTAACCATAAATTTGTTTTCTATGTCTGCAAGTCGATTTCTGTTTTGTAAATAAGTTCATTTGTATCATTATTTTAGATTCCACATATAAGTGATATCATATGATATCTGTCTTTCTCTGTCTGACTTACTTCACTTAATATGATGATCTCTAGGCCCATCCATGTTGCTGCAATGGCATTCTTTTTTATGGCTCAGTAACATTCCACTGTGTGTATGTATGTCTGTGTGTGTTTATATATATATATATATATATATATACACACACCAAATCTTCTTTATTCACTCATCTGTCGATAGACATTTAGGTTGCTTCCATGTCTTGGCTATTGTAATATTTGTGTCACTTCAGAGTGGAAACTTTCAGAGCCAGTGAAAGGTTTATTATGTCCTCTTTCTCTTGTCAGCAATGGTAGAGGCACAGAGATGGGGCTTCCCTTTGGCTGGAGTTCTTAAGTGAGGACATCACAGAGCAGAATATATCTGCTGACCCATGATAGAAATATAATGGTAGTAAGAAATAATCCTTTCATTTTTATAAACTACTGAGAGTTGGGGGTGTTTATTATTGCAGCATGACATAAACTATCTTGTCTGATACACACTGTAATCCTCTCCAATAGCACATTATTTGTGGAAATGTCATCTCCTTAGTTGAGCATTGATTTATCTGTTGATGCATTTACTCATTTTTCGACTCAACCCACACTTACTTATAGAGCGCCCCATGTGTTAGGCACTGGGCTAGTTGCCTGAGATAGTAAAATAAGCAAAGCATGGTATCTGCCCTCAACAGGATTTTGGTCTAGGCAGGCGGGTAGAGAAGGAATCAGACAGTGTCAGGGAAGTCTGATGCATATCATGGGGGAAATTCAAAATGCCATGAGAGCACAGAGGTAGAGCACCTAAACTCTTAGAAGTTTGGGAGGTTCAGGAAAGGATTGCTGGAGAAATTACAGTGTAGGCTGGGACCTGAGAAACAAGTAGGAGTTATTCAGGTGAAGGGGTGAAGGGAAGAGGAAAGAAGAGTAATCCAGGCAAAGGGGACGACACGTGTGAGGCAAGATGGAAAGGAAGGAACAGAGGAGGTTCAGAGAACTGGAGTGTGGAGTCTTCAGTGGATGGGATGGAGGCTGAGAGATGAGGCCAGCCAGGTAAGCTGGGGTCAGATCCAGAAGAGCCCTGGACACCAAGTTAATGACTTGAATTTGGACTTTACCATAAAGGCAATAGGGAGACTTTGAAGGGGTTAAAAGTAAGTAAGTGACACAAATGAACTTATTTACAAAACAGAAGTAGAGTCACAGCCGTAGAAAGCAAACTTATGGTTACCAGGGGATGGGGGGGGCGGATAAATTGGAAGATTGAGACTGACATATACACACTACTGTATATAAAATAGATAACTAATAAGGACCTGCTGTATAGTACAGGGAACTCTACTCAATACTCTGTAATAGCCTATGTGGGAAAAGAATCTTAAAAAAAAAGAGTGGATAGATGTATATGCATAACTGATTCACTTTGCTGTACACCTGAAACTAACACAACAATGTAAATCAACTATACTCCAATGAAAAATTTTAAAATATATTTATTATGAGAAGAGAAAAATAACCACTGAAAAAGAAAAAAAGTAAGTGAGTGACATCATCATTCTGTGTTTTAGATTTTAAGGTCATCACGGTTACTGCAAGGAGAAGGGGCTGGAGTGGGACAGCACCTTGAGGCCCCTGAGAGCAGAGTTTGCCTGATTCACCTTTGGTGGCCCCTCCTCTCATGCCAAGCCCCCAGTACTGCATACACACTCTAGAAATGCTAATTGGAGGAAGAGCTGACAAGAGGACACATGTCCTCAGCCCTGCTGAGTCTCTGTCACTCCCAGGCTCTGAGAGATCGGTCACTCTCCAACGGCAGCCACTTGGAGTCTGAAGGGTTTTTGATGCCAGGGTTCTCTCCTGTGCAAACCCTAGCAAGCTCCCACCTCTCAGTACCAGTAAGCCTGTGCTGGGCAGTGTAGGCCTGCCTCCCTCCCTGGGAGACAGAAGCATCTGGGCACTTCCAGAGGGAAACCAGCCAAGTCACTGATGATTGCAGAGGGTGGGGTGTTCCAAGTGCCCCACGCCGGACTTGGCCTCATCACACCCCAAGCTGGCTGCAGGCTCTGCAGGGTCTGTGCTCCTCTCGGACCTCCCAACCTTGGAGGCAGGTGGGCCACATGAGAAGAAGGTGCTGTAACCCTTTGTAAGCCAGGGGTTGGGCGGGGAGGTGCCACAGCCCCGCTATTTCAGGCAGGAGAGCTGCGCTTTTCCCTGGGAGCCGGGCAGTGGGCCCAGCCAGGTGCTGCCGAGCAGACGGGCTGCTCACCCTCCAAGAGCCAGGCCGGCAATTCCAGAAGGCACAACTTCAGTGTATTCCAATTTTCCAAAATAGAAAGAATAAAACAAATCAGAGCAGATGTTCCAACATGTAATTATCAACTGATCAGTTTGGACTTTTTTTAAAAAAGGGAAATTTCAAAATAGCTCCCAGATTTCATCAACTGCAGCCCTGGTGGAGGGCTGGCTGGGCTGGAAAGGAGTTACTGCGGAAGGGCTGCAGGTGCCCAGGTTGGGGAGGGGAGGAGGAGAGCGATACGGGGGCAGGTGCTGCTGCCGTGTTGCTTCTGACGCTGAGACTGCCACTGCTTCTGGGCGCAGCCAGGGGGGAGCAGCGCCAGGCTGCAGGTGCCAGGTTGCGGCAGCTGGGCCTCAAGACAAGCACTTTCCCTCATAGGAACATCGCAAGCTGGGATGAGTCAGCTCCTTGCCTCATCTTGCCCTAGATCTCTCTCGTCTCGGGCAGACTCATGAAATGGCTGGCCTGGGAGAACATAAGTTGACCACTTTACCCTCCAGCTTAAGGCCTTGGCCACCCCCTAATACCCAGTCTTCCCTTTTAAGCCAATAAGATGCAGGCAAGAAACAGGACATGTTCTTGAATGATCAGCAATCCTGAAGCTGTGGGAGCCCTGGGCCCCTGAGTTGGAGTTTGGATCTGAAATCTGCAAAGCTGAAGTTTCCCTTTAAATACTGTCGGGACCTTTGAGTGATTTCCCCAGCAGCAGATAATAAGTGGGAGGCAGCAGAGGAAGGGAAGGAACGGAGAAAGGGGAAGGAAGAAAAGATTGTAGAGAGGGGAGGGAGGACAGCGGGAGAGAAGGACTGGGACCCCATGGTGGAATCTATAATTTTATTAGATATTTACAAGAGAGTCTAAGATGTTGTTAGACATTGTTTAGAAATGGACATAGTCTTTTTGCTGATCAATGCATATATATGTGTAACTAGAGCTCTACAGATTACCTGCACCTTAAGCGTGTTTGGTTTGCTGGATTGAGCACTCTGCCTCTCTAGAAACCTTTAGGAACAAAGTGCTATTAACACACAAACACACTTCACAGCTTCCTGCAGTAGGTGCTGAATCCCAGGTTTCCTAACCCAGTGGGCAGCCCACAGCCCTCCCCCAACCATTGCTATAATTTACCTTCAACCTGATTCCCAGGTGACAACTGGGCTGAGTCTCCCTCCTGAGTGTCTGCTCTCTGGAAACCAGTTTCCAAAGACCACACAGGTGGCACGATGGCACAGCAGTCTCTAGAGCGGCCCGCCCGGCTGGCTACAGGGGCGAGTCCCAGCCTCACCCCCCCTCGCTAGCTGTGTCTCGTTGCTAAGCTGCTTAACCCTCCTGGCTTCCATCCCCTCACCTATAAAGTGAAGATAATGGTAGTACCTATTGCACAGGGTGGCTGTGAAGTTTACAGGAGGGAAGGCATGTGAAGCGTTGGCACACGCTCTGTTAAATGCTGGCCCCTCTGAGCAGGATGCCTCCCGTCTGCCTGTTCGCACAGGCCCTGGACCTGAAAAGGTCATCTGACTGCGAAGAAATGGAAGGTGTTCTGTGGGGCTGGCTACTCCCTTCCAGGGGAAGTTCCCCACCCCTGCAATTTCCTTGAGATTCTACGTCTTTGGATTCTGAGCCTTTGCACGAGCATTCCTTCTACTGGGAATGCCATTTGATCTCCTTCCCATCCTCGCATAGTCAAATGGAGTTGACCCCGTGAGACCCAGTTCAATGCTTACCTCCTCCAGGAAGACTTCCCGGGTGCTGCATCCCGAAGCCATCTCTTGTTCCCCTAAATTTTCTTAGCCCTATGTCAGTGTATCTCGTGGTATTACGTACGGCTCTCTAGCTTGTGGTGCAGTTATTTGCGTACACATTTTAGCTCTCCTAAGAGACTAGGAGATCCTGGAGGAAAGAGTCTCAGCTGGGTCCATCTTGATGAGGACCCAGTGCCCCGTGGAGACCACAGTGCCTGCCACAGGGTGTGTCGTGCTCAAGCCAAGCTTTTCAGCGTGTTCATGAAGAAACCTCATACTCTTCACACAGGCTGAGTTGTCCACAGTGCCAGTGGAGAAAGCATCCAGGGAGCGGCCTTCCAGCTGAACACCAGTGAGGACCTACCCTCTAGGGAGAGGCAGATGAGCAAGGAGGTGGCGGGGGAGCCATGAGATGTCCCCTCTGCTGTCATACTCCCGGGGCTTTAACGTGCTGGAAAGAGAATGGTCTATCCTTGGCCTTTTGTTGAGAAGAATTGCATGGACTTTGTTTACCTCCCTTTTACTTTGAGTGGTGGCTTAGCAGAGTGGTTAAAAATAAGCCCTTGAATCAGATTGCAGGGGTTTGTATTCCAGCTCCACCACTTACCTGCTGTGCAGCCTTGTACAATTTACTTGACTCCCTGTGCTTGTCCTCAACTTCACAATGTGGATAATAATGGTACCTGCCTTTTCTGGCTGTTGTCAAGATGAAAAGAGATACCATATGTAAAGTACTTAGGCAGTACTTGGTGCATGGTAAACACTGAGTGATAGTTATTACAGACCCACCAATCAAACCACAGAAACTGTCGGGCTAGGCTCTGAGGGCACAGATAAGACAGTCAAGAGATCTAAGTTCAAATCCTAACCAGCCTACAAGTAAGTTCTAGAGGTGCTTTCCTTCCTTGAGCATTGGTGACTCAGTTTCATCTGTCAAATGAGAGTCGAATTTGTTCATTTCTAAAAGCTTCTTTGAAACTATTTGAATGTGTGTGTGAACATTTAGGAAGAGACAAGGCACAGGAAACAAAGGTTATATATACTCAAGCGCTAATCTTTTCTCGAGCTCTTTATCCTATTTGTTATCATCTCCTTTTTCCTTGCTGTTTTCCACCATTCTTTACATAACCTCTAATCTGTAATAACTCTGCCTCTGTCCCTGTCTGTGTCTCTGTCTCTCTCATGCACCTACGCACACTCATGCATGTTGCTACCTTTTCTTATTACCGCACTTAATCTTGTTCCGTTTGGAGCAGGGTTAAAGGGCCTGGGCAGGGTAGAGGCAGGTGGGTCTGGGCCCTCTGCTACATGGGTTCCTTTCAAGCTGAGGAACCTGCAGGGGGATTAGTCTTTATTAGACATCAATGCCCTGGCTTTCCATGGACTGAGCGTTCCATGGTTCATCAAGAACTGTGGGCTTGACAAGTAGTCAGGGTACTTGAGAAAAATGAAAAAGGATTTTTTTAAACTTTTAAATAAATGTTAAAGAAGGAAGAGAGATGAATAAACTCCAGGCTCCTCCCCTGGCTCTTGTCTTGTCGTGGTGCGGAGGTGGGGTGGGTGTGCACCCACGCAAAGGGGCCACCCCATCCTGAGTAGTGGTCTCTGGGCCCCTCACCCAGCCGGCAGCCTGCCCTGGTCACAGATGCTTGGGGGCACTGATTGGGCCTGCCTGTGGGGTTTTCCTTCTGCAGAAGGTTTCTTCCTGTCTCTTTCCCTCCCTTGGCTGTGTCTCTCTTCATCTCTTTCTCAGTTGCTGACTCTTTTCTCTCTCCTCTCCCTCTCTCCACCGCCCCCCTTTCCCGTCCCTCCCAAACCTTCACGGAGAGGCTCCAATTAAAGCAGAAATGGCAGTTTGGCTCCTGAGCTGACATCCTCGTTGCCGCAGAAGCTCTCACAATTGACAGAAATCCTTGGCTTCCTTACCTCCTTATGTGCTACGTGAAAAAGAACAAAAATTATGCAGCCCCACCAAACCCATCCTGTCCTCCTGCCGCCCTCCCTCCCTCTCCTCCCTAGCCTAGGCGCTCCCCGCATCCCTTCCCCTCCAAGCTCTTCCCCAAACCCAAGCAGAATGGTTTGGACAGGAGGGCATTTATCAGCTGTTCTGAACTCTGCACTCAGCAATCGCCTCATCCCGGCTCCTCCACGGGGTGGAAGTGCCTTCCATGTTGCATTTCAGCTAGGGTTTGAAGGAAGCGACAAAGGCGCCCAGCCTGATCTTGAGAACCCCCTCGCCTGTCTGCCTGCTGCTCAGAAATGTTAGGTTTTGTAGTTTGGTGTTTCCCAACACTGTTCACTAACGATTCTATTTGGTGAACATCACCCTGAAAGGCTGGGCTGAGAGCCTTCGGTGTGTAGAGCCCTGCATCCCCTTCTAGTCCAGCATCCTCCACAGCATCCCTTGCCAGGGATGTAAGCACCAGGCTCGGGGGGCCACACTTCACTGCTTTCTGCAGCTTCACCAACCCCATACCTCCCTCCCTCCAGAGCCCGGTTTCCAGCTGCGTGTCGCATGGTATCCCCAAAGCTGCTCATCCCCCTACAATGCGGCCCAGGGCGAGCTCATAACCTGCTCCCCAACAGCACATCCGAACTCCCTCCACCACCTCCTCTTTCTCCTGATAAGTGACAATCTCACCATGCTCTCAATCCCCAAGCCATCTTCACACTTGCCATCCTTACTTGCCTCCCCGAGCCTAGCAGTCCTACAGCCCTGAGGCTACAGTCTCTGGAGCACCTTCAAGTTCATTGGTCCCCACTCCTGCTTTCACGTTGTCTGTCTGTTACTGCTGTCACGGCCTCTGCCAGTCCGCCTGCCCCAAATCCCATGCCACTTCAAGCCACTCTTCTCTCTGCTTCTAGGGTTTCTATTCCTAAACCCAGGCTGTTTCTTATCTAGCCCATGCTCAAGAACTTGCAGTGGCTCCGTATTGCTTATGGATTGGAGTCCAAATCCCTTTTCAATCTGCCATTTCATTCCATCCGCCCTAACTACCTTCCCACCATCCCCCAAGCTCTTCATGCTGTTGTCTAGCTCCCCATCTGTCTCCAGGCTGTTTTCTCAGCCTGAAATGTCCTTCCCCCTCCCCGGCCTGTCATTGTGTCTTGTCTGGCAATTCATGTTAATAGGATATCTTGCCTGGAAAAGGCACATCATAAATATCTGTAGATTGATAGATTCAAATTTTAAAATCGAAAAGTCATTTATTTATTTAATAAATACTCCTTGAGTGGGTCTGGCTGGGCTAGGCGATGGGGGTACAAAAGTAAGGAAGAAATAGCCCTGGTTCCTACCTGTGATGTGCTCACAGAGGAAGGGCAGAAATGGAAATGAAGGAATTACAGTGCAACATTAATTTGATAAATACATCATCATTTATTAAATGTCTATTCTGTCAGGAACGGCGATAGATGCTGAAAATAGGCAAATGAACAAGGCAC
This sequence comes from Delphinapterus leucas, assembly GCF_059928025.1. Classification (NCBI taxonomy): domain Eukaryota; kingdom Metazoa; phylum Chordata; class Mammalia; order Artiodactyla; family Monodontidae; genus Delphinapterus; species Delphinapterus leucas. The sequence goes on along the minus strand of NC_143135.1, from coordinate 91,652,121 downwards.
AAACTTTACTGTTGAGGGGTATTAATTCTAGTCGAAGAGACTGACAAGGAAGAGGGGAAATGGGGATAAGTGGCGGTTTATCTGTACCTGCTCCGGAATGTGTAGCGGGAAGCTTGATGCTGCCTTGGGCATTCAGGAGGTGATGTCTCAGCTCAGGTACAGAGATGAGCAGGGATGGCCAGATGCAGGAACAGGGGAGGGATGAGGGAGCGGGGAGGTGGAGCCATACGTGAGCGAAGACCCAAGAAGAAGAAAGCAGTTCTGAGAAGAATGACCAGAGGAGGCAAGGCCGGAGGTGGGGAGCTGGGGCGTGAGGACAGAGAGATTAGTAGTGAGAGGAGAAGCTTAAGACCTGAGCAGAGGAAGGATCAAGAAGGCCTCCGTTAAGGAGTGTGGGTTTTATCCCAAGCATCGAGGGGCTTAAGTAGCACAGAGTGAAGTAGTCAGATTTGTGCTTTAGAACCATCACTCTACCGTGCTCCTTCATTCATCATTCATTCAGTCACTGCCTCGTTCAACACGTATGGAGCACCTACTGCATGCCCAGAGGGATGATGGGCCTTGCGGGGAGGATAAGATTAGAGCCTGGGATTCAGTTCAGAAGCTGCAGCAGAAGTCAGGAGAGAGGAGACAGTGGCCTGAAATAAAATGATGGGAGCGAGCATGGGGCAGTTTCAGAGGTAGGAACTTTGGGGCTTGATGATAGTTTAAATGGACTATGTGGGGTGAGAGTTGGTAACAAGAATTACAAACATTTATTGAGATTTTCCTATGTGATAGGCATGATTCTAAGTAATTTATATGAATTAATTTCTTTGCTTCTCAACAACCATATGAGGTAGCTTCTATTATTATCCTCATTTTCTGAATTAGGGAACTATGGCACAGAGAGGTTGAGTGACCTTCCCAAAGTCAAACAGCCAGTTAACTGCAGAGGTAGGACTTAAATATGGACAGAAAAACAAAAGAGGTACATTCCTAAGATGGAAACAGCCTGAGTAGCAGGGCAGGTGTAGAGGTGGACATGTCAGGTGGAAAAGAACAGAAGCATGCATGTATTTCATCAATCTTGACAACTTGAGAGAAATTAAATGCAAAGTGAGTTATTGAAGAACCTTTGAGATTTGTAATGAAGCCATGGAGGCTGCTTCCCCAAGGCAAGACTTCCAACAGTTTCAGGAGGGTAAACTTGACCTGTGAAAATAGAGAGGCCCAGCCTGCTCAGAGAGCCCAATATTACCCTTGATCCAGGACCACCTAAAGTAGAAAGGCCCTTTTCTTTGTTAGGTTGGAACAGTCATCAGTCATCAGAAATGTTGTTTTGGGTGATCTTTTTTTTTTTTTTTCTGGATTGATTATTTTTGAATCCTTTCATTCCTTACCTCCTGTCCTACTGAACAACTCTGGGAAAACTCTTTAAGCATTGTATTCCATTGCATTTCAGTGTGTCCCTGGGTCTGCATGTATGTTCTTGAAGTGTGTTTGTTATGTATCCATATATCCAGGACGAGCTACATAAGTTGTGGGTCTCAGTCAAGATTAAAATGAAGGGCCCCTTGCTCAGAAGTTATTAAGAATTTCAAGACAGCAACAGCAGAGCCTTAAACCACACATGGGGCCCTTCTGAACACAAGGCCCTGTGCGACTACCCCAGCTGCTAAACCATGAAGCTGGCCCTGCATGTATCACTCACCAAATTGCATTATAATTTTTTTTTCAGGAAAGGACTATGATTTCTCTCCAAAAAACACTTTGGAGTGCAAAAAAGATTCATCCAATGTAGGGAAAACAGAATAGGAGAAGGAATCCTCATGTTACTATGCCCTGTAGTGGGTGTGTTTTATAGGTGAGTAAACAAAGGTTCAGTGATTTGCCTAAGGTTAACTGCTGTTGATGGTGGACAATGTCTAGATGGGTGTGCGCATTTTTCTGTTCCAAAGCCCATACATTTCACAGTATACCCCCCAGGAGAGGAATGATTCGTATGAAGGGGATTGAAGCCAGATCCCTTGAAACTACTGTCTCCCTCATCAAACCATTAAGACCATTGAAATGCTCAGAAGGAGAGGAAGCTTGAGACAAGATTTGATTCTTGCTGAAGCCCCACTTGGATTTTACCTGGGTGACTTTCAGCGTTTACCGGAATCAGAAAAACTCAAGTTAGAGATGTGGCCCGGGGACCTGGGAGGGGCTGAGTCAGCAAGTATTGACTGGGTACCTACTATGTGCCTGGTCCTGAGTTGTGGGGTAGGGACGGAGAACACATACAGGATAGAGCAAGATGCAGGAACGAGGTAAGGATCTCTCTGCACATTTTGCTTGTTAATTTTGCAAGCTGCAAGTTTCATTTTTCAATTAAGTTTCTAAAAGGTTCACAGCATAAAAATAGCCCCAATTATAAGGACTTTGTGTGGACTTCTGTTTAGTAAAGCAGTGGTTCCTAGTGGTTCCTTTGAAATCTCATTGAAGCAGTTTCTCTTTGAGTTATCTGCTCATCAAGAAACTGTGTGATGACAAAAAGCCATTCTCGAAAATGCGTTTTATTCGTCACAACGTTGATAACATTTGACAAATAACTGCACATCTTGTATGTGGGAGCTACATTGTGAGTGGAGCCCAGGAGCTGAGCTACGTGCACGTAAGGATTCACTCACCCAAACATACCCTGACCCACACACGTGCAGGTGCCTACACGCACATGTACAGGAGAGAAACCCACGGTGCCAATGCAAAGAGGTCCAGAGCTTGGAGCCTTGGCTTGAGCTGCAGCTCGCAGATGTCACCAGATGATGAGTCTGTTCCAAGGGGTGTGTGTTTGGAAATTCTTGAGTGTCTGTTTGCAAACCCAGTCTGGCCTGGTCCCTCCTCAGGCCTCCTGGGGGGATGGCAGAGAGGTGAGCTGAGTTGCTGGGAGCAAGTTGGGAACAACTACCTGGAGAGCGACCCAGGCAAACAGCTGGAGAAGGAGGAGATGCCAGAGGGCAGGTGTCCTGGCAGGTCCTGGGTGGAACCTGTGATTACACCTTTTTGATTCTAATCACTGGGTAGATACTGCAGCTTTGTCTAGTGTGGTTTTTCTTCCTGCAGCAGGCTTTCCTGTGATGTGTGCAGCAATTAGAGTTGGGGGAAGGATGGGTATAAATAGCTATCCAGATGCTCTGTAGTCCCGAGAGCTGGCATTAATAGGATGAGTAGAGGGAGGGTGGCCCCAGCATCCAGGCCCCCAGCAGGAGACCTCCCTGCTGGCCCCTCTCCCCAGGGTGCAGCCATAAGGCCAGGAGCTTGGCTATTTATAGTCAGACTCTGGTATCTCAGATGATTACCTTTCAGATCTCAAGTGTGAGGTCTACTTTATGGAAATAGCATGGTACAAACTAATTGCGGGTTTCATGGTGCATCGATTTTTTCCCTTTTTTCCCTTCTCTTGCCACCTCTCCCCTTCCCCCAGTTCGCAACACCACCACTACCCCATTTTTTTGCAAAGATCAGAAGAAGCTTAGTGTTATTGGGAAGACAACAGCCCTGCAGAAGTGCCACCTTTTCCATGAACCCCTGGAAAGGGCGATTCTCTCAAGTGTGCCAAAACCTACCAGACTAGATTTAATTCCTGAAACTTTTCTGGCAATTTCTTAGTTTCTTGTTCAAAAGCCAGCATAGGGCTTCCCTGGTGGCGCAGTGGTTGAGAGTCTGCATGCCAGTGCAGGGGACGCGGGTTTGGGCCCTGGTCCAGGAGGATCCCACGTGCTGTGGAGCGGCTGGGCCCGTGCACCACAACTACTGAGCCCGCATGCCACAACTACTGAAGCCCACACGCCTAGACCCCATGCTCAGCAACAGGAGAAGCCACCACAGTGAGAAGCCTGTGCACCGCGGCAAGGAGTAGCCCCCACTCGCCATGACTAGAGAAAAGCCCACGCGCAGCAACGAAGACCCAACGCAGCCAAAAAAAAAAAAAAAAAATCCAGCATAATTCCAACAGAGCATGGTTCCTTAGCAACTCCACCTTTGACAGCACCTTGGAGGTCAGCTAATTCAATCTTCTAACCTGGGTTTCTCCTGTTAGAACATCTCTCTGTCCATCTTTTGTTTGATGAAAAGATGAGCTCATGCCTTTCCAATGCCGCCTCCCCATATTTAAAATAATTCTAATTGTTAGAAAGTTCTTACTTTGAACTATAGTTTGTCTCTTTAGATATGCTTTTGGAGAAAAAGAGAGAATAAATTTTCTCCCTTTTGCACGTGATATCCTGTTACCTACTCAAAGACAGCTAAGCTACCATCAGATTTGGCCTGGTTCCCAGCCTCTGCCATCCTCCTTCATCCCCAGCTGGGGCCACTTGATCCTCACCTGTGGACTCAGTTCTACCCTGGGGTGCTAGGACTAATCTTGGTCTTGGACAAGAGGGATTTAAAGGGCTCAAACCAAACAGTGTGGGATTAAAAATTAATTTTCTTTCAATTTTAGTCTGGATATTGTGGTCCTTGTATTGTACTCTTTCTCCAATTAAACTGCCTTCTACTTATTTTTGTGATAATAATGGCTATCATTTTTTGAGCATTTCCTATGTGCCCAGTACTGTGCTAAGTGTGCTATACTTTATTTAATACTGCCATCAATTCTCTAAGGTTGTTATTGTTACCAAACTCAGGTTTGGCTGCTTGCCACTCGAAAGCCAATACATGAGAAGCAAGTGCTTCTTTCCGTAGGAATGGAAAGCTTGCTTTATTCAGAAGGCCAGCAACCTGGGGAGAAGGTGGACTCATGTCCAAAAACCAACTCTGAAGATTCTGCTCAACCATAAAAGTTTTTTGTTTTTTTTAACATCTTTATTGGAGTATAATTGCTTTACAATAGTGTGTTAGTTTCTGCTTTATAACAAAGTGAATCAGCTATACATATACATTTATCCCCATATCTCCTCCTTCTTGCATCTCCCTCCCACCCTCCCTATCCCACCCCTCTAGGTGGTCACAAAGCACTGAGCTGATCTCCCTGTGCTATGCGGCTGCTTCCCAGTAGCTATCTATTTTACATTTGGTAGTGTGTATAAGTCCATGCCATTCTTTCACTTCGTCCCAGCTTACCCTTCCCCCTCACCGTGTCCTCAAGTCCATTCTCTACGTCTGCATCTTTATTCCTGTGCTGCCCCTAGGTTCTTCAGAACCATTATCTTTTTCAGATTCCATATATATGTGTTAGCATATGGTATTTATTTTTCTCTTTCTGACTTACTTCACTCTGTATGACAGTCTCTAGGTCTGTCCACCTCACAACAAATAACTCAATTTTGTTTCATTTTATGGCTGAGTAATACTCAATTTTACATATGTGCCACACCTTCTTTATCCATTCATCTGTTGATGGACACTTAGGTTGCTTCCATGTCCTGGCTATTGTAAATAGAACTGCAATGAACATTGTGGTACATGACTCTTTTTGAATTATGGTTTTCTCAGGGTATATGCCCAGTAGTGGGATTGCTAGGTCGTATGGGAGCTCTATTTTTAGTTTTTTAAGGAGCCTCCATTACTGTTCCCCATAGTGGCTGCATCAATTTACATTCCCACCAATAGTGCAAGATGGTTCCCTTTTCTCCATACCCTCTCCAGCATTTATTGTTTGTAGATATTTTGATGATGGCCATTCTGACTGGTGTGAGGTGATACCTCATTGTAGTTCTGATTTGCATTTCTTTAATAATTAGTGATGCTGAGCATCCTTAACCATGAAAGTTTTTAAAGGGACAATCATTTGGAGGGGGTCAGAGTCTTCCACTTTGTCCAGACTTTCTTCTGATTGGTTGGTGGTGAGGTAATGGGGCAGTGTTCCAGGATCTTGTGCTCAGTCTGAAGTTACCATCGTCTACCTGGGTGGGGGCCTTAGTTCCTACAGAACAACTCCAAGAAATTGTTATGTATGTTCCTTGAGGAGGAACCAGGACCCTGTCCCGCAGCTGCACTGTTGTTTCTTGACTGCTCCTCCTTTGTTTCTGCATCTTCTCCCTTCCCTGATAAGCACTTGTTTGAAGCTGCCTTGTGGAACTCAGGGAAATTCAAGAAGGCTGAATGAAGCCTATTTCCTACAGACAAGAAATGGGGGACGTGGAAAGAATTTGTACCTAAGAGGCCTCCACAGGGTCTTAATTCCATTTCAATCTTATTACCCTCAGTGTACAGATGAGGAAACTGAAGGCTAGGGAAGTATAGTGGTTTTCCCAAGGTCACAGAGGTGATGAGTGAAAGAGCTAAGGATATAACCAAGGCAGGCTTCACTCTGCAGCCTTGTGGTTAAGCCACTCTAATGCAATGCCTTCTAGCCTGGCCTTTCATGGTGCCTGTTGATGGCCTGTGTCCCTCTTGGCACCTCTAGGCAGAGGGCATATGATTCTGAGTCCCCAATGTCCAGATTGAAGTTCTATCCGAATCCCGGCCAGGGTAGGACCCACCTATTTGCTGGAAACTTCCCTGCCACTGCCTGTTTGCTCCCTTAATCCCATCCACCTTGCATGCATGGAACGTTTCTCACCATTCTCTCTCCCCATCCTTGTTGTGCTATTTGGTGTCTACATATTTTCTCCTCTTCATGACCACAATAGTAAGGCTTTTGGAGAACAGGTCTCTCCTCCTCTTTTTTAAACTTCTGGTGGTCCCAAAAAGTAACCCAAGGATTCTTATTTGGCCCATGGGAGAGACTCCTGGGGATCGCATTGAGAGAGTCTCATCATCTCATACCTAAGGAGAGGGTTCTGATTATACCTAATCCCACTACTTCTTCAGTAGCCAGGAGAGACATGTGTTACTTGGCCTCTCATTCCAAAGGGGAAGGAGGTAGAGATTTATTCTAGAGAGAAAACACCCCTTGAGAGTTTCTTAAGAGAAGTCATATTTTCAAATTCCTTTGGCATCCGTGGTTCTAATCCATCAGGTCTGGAGACTGTGCTCTAAAGGATGAGGCATTGCCAAGGTCTGTGCTTCTCTCCAGGTGAAGTCTTTGTTCCGGAAGCCACACCCCAGGGTCCAGAGCATTGTCTTACAAGGACACAACAATAACAAGCTCTTTGTTATGGAAGGAGGAAGAACCACATAGGAACGCACTCAGTAATTGCCTTGCTGACCCCAATCTGAGCTGGTTCTTATTCTTCATCTTGATTTTACAGTGTAGACAAAAATGAAGACTTCTTTCCAAGAGCACATGTTTTAAGAGATAAATTGAAAGTGACAACCTAAATATTCTAACTAAAAACAAAAGAAAAGAAAGAACACCAAAAACCAAAACAAACAATAAAACTAAAAAATGGCCTCCAGGCTCATCCTAAACATGATTATGTTATGATGAACAGCCAGCCACAGGGAATGGCAAGTTAATTGTCCCTATTATCGTTGTTCTTTTCAGCCTCTTATGATGGAAAGGCTTTGTCTTGTGTTAAGACAGGGCTCCGAACCCTAGTATCTTGCTGGAGATGATAACATGGCTGAATGAAGGTTATAAAGGGTCAAAACCACAGACCTTGGCAAATCCCAGAGCAAATCTCTTAACCTTGAACCCGGACTCTCCAGACCAGATCATGTGGTGATGACATATAGGAAATGAGAGTGGTAAGAAATATTCCCTGAAACTTAATGTTTCCTTTGGTTAGATACAAGAGGTCACTTAGGAGGTCCCTCTTAACAAGTTGACTGAGGACTCTTAGAGGTCGGAGACTGCAATCAGTTGCATTTCATGGATAAACTTTTGGATGTCCCTGAAATTGCCCTCTCTTATAGTAGCTATAAAGAGGGACTGAAATGTGCATCTTAAATAAGCCAATGAAGTGACGGTTAAGGGATGTGCTATTCACATCATCATTATTTGGTTAGCAAATTTGGGTTGTCACTTTTTCTTTGTCCCCTGAAATGTGTGGGCTTAGAAATAAATTCTTCCGCTTTTTTCATGCACAGTGACTCAAAACAAAATTGGGAACAGGCCCAGACTAGAGTTAGAAAAATAATTACTGACTGTGTTGCAAGGTAGCCAATCCAGAATAACTGGCGTGGGCCAGCTGGCCCTTGCCTCTGGCTACAGCTCAGCCTATTACAGGAGGGAAAACCCTGAGTAGGCAGGGTGGTATAGAAGTGGTCATCAGGTCTACCATGTGAGATGCCCCTTCTGGACCAGAAGGCTCAGCTTCACCAGGACCTCTCTGTGAATACACCATACTCTGTCAGACAGTTCAGTGTCTGGGGAAGTTTCCTGATCCTCTGGTTTTCTTTCCCTTTCTTTTTTTTTTCATGACCCACTTTACTTTCCAGTACAGATCTTGAGTACATCAATCTCAACTTTAGATAAGAGCAAATTTATTTATTTAAACTTGATTAGAGATATCAAACAAGAAGAAGAATTAAAACCAAAGCCATCATGTCATACTATATTTGGAGATATAGACAGACGCATCAAGTTTATAATTAGGAAACAGATCCAAATTGAAAAGTCTGCCTAGCTCAGTGATTTCATTAGTAACCACAACTGTGCTACTCTTTTCTAAGAAAAAAGTCATTACTTTTTTTTGAGGACTCCCGGAAGCACAGAACCAGGCTGGACCTGGTTGAGTTGAGTTACCCTGCTCTCCTGGCCTGGGATTTGTGCAACAGGTGGGCTTGTGACCCATGCCAGGCCAATCAGTGACCTTCCTTAGGATATTTTAAATGAGGTTGGGAGGAAGATTTCTCTTTTTCTCTTGCATTGTGAAGATGGAATTCAGATCTGTCTGTGGCTAGGTTTCCTTCATATAGAAAAAGTCTGTAATGAGGATTACAGATGGAGTTGAAAGATTGAGGGAGGGAGCAAGAGAGGGAGAGAGAACCCAGAGTGGTGAAGACAGACAGAATGGCATTAGGCCAGTCCCATTCTTTGCAAACTGGCTTGATTATCAAGCTAATAAATTCCTGGATCTTCCTCTTCTAATTGACTTGTAAATCTTGGCATCCCCAAGGTTCAGACTTAAATCATCTTCTCATCTTCAACTACATTCACTCCCTTGGTTATCTCATCTGGCTCCACGGCTTTGAGTACCATTTATGCTGACATTGTCATTTGTAACTCTAGCCCTGATCTCTACATTCATAGATAAGCTGCCTATTCAACGATGCCTATCGGATTTCTGGTAGTCCTTTGGATCAGACACGTCCAAAACAACACCCACCCCCTCCTCCACCCATCCCATTAACAGCACCACCAATTGCATTTTTCAATCGTTCAGATCAGAAACCTCAGCATCACCCTTGACTCCTCCCTATCTTGCACTTCCAACATCAAACCCATCACCAAATCCTGCTGGGTTTACATCTAAAATAAAATTTCCATCTGTCTGCTTCTTTCTATCTCCTTTTACACAGCTTGATCCACCACAAAAGCCTCCTAAGTGGTTTCCTTGCTTTTACTCTTGACCACCTATAATATATTATCCATCTCTACACAGCACACTGAGTACTCTTTTTAGAATTTGAATGATAAATCACTCCTGTGCTTAATTTCCTTGAGTTACTTCCACAATAACTAATAAAACCCAAACTTTTTATCATGATCCACAAAACTCTATGATCTGGTCCCTTTCCATCTCTCCAACTCATCTTCTTAATTAAGTCTTCTTTCCTTGAAACTGTCAAATTTGTTCTCTGCCTCAGGGTCCTTGCATTTGCTCCTCTCTAGGGAGAATGTCTGCATGACTGGTTTCTTTCCATTATTTGAATGCCTCAGAGAAGGCTTCTCTGTCCCCCAGATCTAAGTTATCTCTCCTCAGTAACACTTCATATGCTGTTATTTAAGTATTTTATCACAATCTGGTATTCATTCTTTCTATTTTGTCTCTCTCTACTAGAATGTAAGCATCATAAAACCTGGGACTTTGCCTTTTCACTACTACAACCTGAGTATCTAAAACAGTTCCTGGCAAAGAGAAGTGCTCAATAAGTGTTTGTTGAATATATGAATAAAGGCTATTTAGCTGGGCTTCTCTCAATTGCAAGTAAAGGAGATTTCAAAAGATACAAAGGATTTCCCCATAATTCCATCCAAAATTCAATGATAATAAGTTTGATAGTTATGGAACTTGATATGTTATAAAGCTCTATTGAACATGATAACCACAACTGCAGCAATAATGACACTTACTATTTATTGAGCATTTACTATATCCCAGACATAGAATTTTACATTAGTCTAAATTAATCCTTGCAGAAACCCTGTAAGATAGGTATCTTGATCCTCTTTTCACAGTGTTAGAACTGAGACCCAGAGAGATTATATGACTTGTTCAAGATTACACAGGAAGTAAAATTTGTGGGTCTTGAAACTGAACTTGGAATTTCTGATTCCAAAGTCAGTATTTACCCATGACATCACATTGACTCTCTAAAGCAAATATAATAAAAGAGTACAAAAGATAAATATTTAACAAAGTCAACTCCTCACTTCTTACTAGGTATGAGCTTTTTAGATACCTTGCTAAATTTCCATGCTGAAAATGATAGAATAAAATATGAGACCAAAGCACTTCATGGGGGAACCTAAGAAAATTAGTTTAACAAACATGTTAAACAATCAAAGAATGTCAAAAATCTAATGTTCATTATCTGTCTCCCATCTTAACATAGTGTAGCTTTAGAATAGATAAAATAATATCTACACAAGCATCTCAGAGTGATGTTGAGATAGTGTGAAAGTTATTGTGAAAGCATTTTGAGTGAGAATTGTGACAAGCACATGTGAAGTTTCACTACTTTTAAGCTGACTAACACTTTAATCCCAGGGACAAATGTCTGCCCATCCGAGGAGCTTGTGGTTTAGGGGGTAAAGATGCTATTTACTGAGGGAATCTGTCCTTTTCCTTTAGAAACACTATTGAGAGAGATGGAGATACAGAGAGAGAGGGAGACAGATAGACAGCTAGAAGAAAAGTGAAGGAAATAAAGAAAAAGAAGGAAGGAAGGAACGGGGAGGACAAGAAAGAGAGAAAGAAAGAGAAAGAGAGAAAGAAAAAAGGAAGGATGGAAGAATGGAATGGAGGGAGGGAGAGAGGGAGGAAGAAGGAAAGAAAGGGAGGGAGGAAGGGAGGAAGGAGGGAGAAAGGAGGGGAAAAAAAGAGCTATTGACCTTGTCTGCTATGAGATAAACTTTCTGGGTTTATCACTGCAGATCCCTCTGTCCTCTCAGTGTTTATAGATGCTCCCTCTGGTTGCGGATGCCTTTGCTCCAGCTCTGGGACTCGCAGGCTTGCCTCACATCATCTTGTTGCTGTTCATTTGGGTGCAGCCTCTCTGATCCCTCTTCTGCTTCAGAGGTCTGGGAGAATGATTGTAAACAGTGTACAGAATACACTGGCTAATTTCCTTCCCACCCAGGGAGAGCCATCATTGGACTGCTGTTCCGTCCTGATTTGGAATCTCTCCGTTTTCTCCTTGGCTCTCTCTCCCCTCAAGGTGTCCATTAGTTTATAATGGTCACACTTCATCACCGTCTCATTTATTCATGGCCTGCCTCCTCAGGACCACTCTGTCCTCTGATATATTTGATGCAACTCTTATTTTCCTTAACTCTTCTCCAAACTATTAACTCAGCCAGGATTTTTGCCAACCTTATCTTCTCCCAGCAGTCTTAACTGATGCAGCCAATTTTTTGCCCCCTTCCCTCTCATCTTCTCCATTTCTAGGACAGATGTTTCCTTCTCTTCTTATTAATTATCACAAATTCCCAAATAAAACCTAAATATAAACTAACTTATTTTCTCTTCTCTATCAAGAGGAATTAGTGTACTGCTATCCATTTCTTCCTGTTACTAAGAAAATCCCTGGGTAGAAAAATAAAAATAAAAACACTGAAATTACCCATTTATTTAATTACAAGGCACTTGCTTTCACAAGCCACATTTTCACTGCTGAGAAGATTCTGATTTGGCAACAAAAGGCAAAAGCTATTTCTAGTGAGAGCGGCAAGGAGTCGGCGTTAGCAATGCGACAGTATGAAGCAAGCATGGGGAGCTGCTTTAATGGCTTTCTACCTTTGAGGGAGGGGTAGCCAGGATGTGAGGGACAGGCATGGGAAGGCACAGACATGGAGAGGCGGATAAAGTAACGGCAGAAGATCAAGGGACGGAGCAAAGTGTCAGAAAGGGATAGAGCAACACAAAGAAACTTAGAGACAAAATGGAGAGGCAAAGAAGAGATGTAGGAAGTAAACAATGCAAAGTAGTAAAGTGCAGAAAAAGTAAGAGACCTAGAAAGAGAAAGAGATGAAGGTTCCAAGGCAAGTTCATTAAAAATTGGTCACATTTAACAAGGACCTACTGTATAGCACAAGGAACTCTGTTCAATATTATGTGACAACCTAAATGGGAAAAGAATTTGAAAAAGAATAGATACACGTATATGTATAACTGAATCACTTTGCTGTACATCTGAAACTAACACATTGTTCATCACCTATACTCCAATATAAAAGTTTTTAAAAATTGGTGACACTTTCCTGAGGACAGTGGATGCAATCCAGGTCACTGTTACCTGATGGTAAAGGCAATTTTAGGGTTTATCTGTTGCCATCTATCATTAAGAATCTCAGAGATAAGTACACAAAATTCAAGTACTTGCTTGATATTTTTCTAATGCGATAGCTTTTTGTCAAAATAGGAATGTGTATGAGACCAGTATTCTCTTTTAGAGATAAATGAATAAGAATAATATAAACAGAAGCAAGACTTAAAGAAATTGAATAACCTAGGCACAATTGAGAGGTTATAGCCAATTTAACTTTAGATTTGATTCGTCTTCAGTTTTACTATGGTTTCTGAATAGATAGTTAGACCCCAAACTGACTTTTTCAGACAGCAAAGAGCAGATTTAGAACTTAGCCTGGAAGCAGTTACTTACTTACGTACTTACTTATTTTACCTTGACATATAATCTCTTTTTTAAATTAATTTTTATTGGAGTATAGTTGCTTTACAATGTTGTATTTTCTGCTGTATAACAAAGTGAATAAACCACATGTATACATATATCCCCTTTTTTTTGGATTTCCTTCCCATTAGGTCACCACAGAGCATTGAGTAGAGTTCCCTGTGCTATACAGTAGGTTCTTATTAGTTATCTATTTTATACATAGTAGTGTATATATGTCAATCCCAATCTTCCAATTCATCCCAACCTCCCCATCCCCCCGGCATCCATATGTCTGTTCTCTATGTCTGTGTCTCTATTTCTGCTTTGCAAATATAAGTTCATCTGTATTATTATTCTAGATTCCACATATAAGCGATATTATATGATATTTAAACAGTTACTTTAAATGAACTGTCTACTTCTGAGGGCCTAAGAACTTCACATTAAACTTGATTATTTTAGTATTAAAATCTTTCATCACAGTGCTATAATATGAACACTATCTATACCAAAAGTTCATGGATGTTATCTGATAAAGTGGCTGGAATAAATATCTTCTCTGTCTATGGCTCACTTGAAAGGTTCATAGAATTCATTTATCTCTGGAATGGTAAATAGATTTCATCTCAAGAGTAAACTCTGATGAAGGTGCCAAGGAAGCTTTGCTGAGAAGGGATGTGTTGTGAATGCCTGTGTGCTCGGATGGAAACGGTGCTGAGTCTGACTAGCTGTGTGTGCCATCCACATGGGAGGGGGTGATGGCGAGATGCTGGCTGTGAACTAACTGAGGGCCTTGTGGCTTGACAGGAGCTTCCTTACTAACCCTTGTTTAAGTATCAACTTGAGAGGTCTGAGGCTGTACTCACCCTCTGTAAGCCTAGGAGGAGAGAAAATAGAAGAATGTGCCGAACTAGCCAGAAGTCACAGTGTAAGCCACCTCCTCGTTTCCACTGCACTCTTACTTCATCTTTCTAATTTCATACCAGTTTATTTCTAGTAGCAGTTACAGAAGGAAAAGAGGAAGGAACAATAAGTTTCATTAATTTCTATTATCATTAATGTGGTGACTACTGTATGCCAAGCACTTGGGATACAGTGATCAGTATGACATTATCCAATTCCCATAGAGCTCACAGCTTAGTTGCGGGGGGCAGGGAGATCAGTCAAATTAAGAATTATTTTAAGACACTATGAGTCACGCAATAGTGAATGCGAGTCTCCTACAGGAAACCTTTCTGTGACCTCTTTCTTCCTGCCTAAAGGGGAAATTTCTTACTCTGGCACACAGATCCCTGTTCACACGGATTCCATTGACCTCTCCACCTTTCTCTCCCCGAACTCTGTGCTTCATCTGCACTGAACTACTTTCAATTTCTCAAACAAATCATATTTCAATCACCTCCAGACTCTTACCACACCATCCACTCCATCTTGAAAACTCTTATCTGCTTTCCTAGCCCATGCTCTGCCTGCTCTGTCCAAAAACTCTTAGGCAGCCTTCCTCCAGCAAATCTTCTTAGACTTCACTTTTCTGAGTGATGCTCTCTGTTATACGTCCGCATATCACAGTCAGCACTTAACCACACTGTAACGTAACTGGCTTGTTACCTGTCTGTTTCCGCCTACTGGACTGTTTGCTCTGTGAGGAAAAGGACCAGGAATACTTGTCCATCCTTGCCTTCCCAGCAAGTAGCACAAAGCCTGGCATAAATTAGGTTCTTAGGGGATATTTGTTAGATAAATAAATAGACAGGAATTTTATACAAGTCAGTGGTTCACTATGTCTTCAGGTTACTAGTGTTGGATATTGGACACAGAAAAGGGACACAGAGATTTATTTGAATCTCAGAGGAAAGGGTCGACCACTTCTTCATTCCACTAGCTTCTAAATTTTTCTAAGAATTTCCCTCTAAGTCATTCCCTGATACTTATTTTCAGTTTCTAAGCTATAAGGTAATAACTAATATACATAAAATGTTACCCCTCCCTTGGATATTTGAAATTAAAATGTGGTTCTGAAAGGTAAAAAGTCTTCCAAGGCTGAATTAATGAAGAACAATAATAATTAATATGTGCACAGAGCTTTAGGATTTTCAAAAAGAGTCCAACTTATTTTTATTTGCTTCCTACAATAAAATGAGGCCCAGAAAGCTTAATGAGCTATCCGAAGTCACAAAGACAGAAAGAACAGAGCCAGGGGTCACAGATGGGTGGATCTTTCCAATCTAAATTCTACACCCTTTCTTCCACAATCACAACTTCCTCTAGACACTGAACAGAAGTGTGAGAGAGCTATTTGGAGATAGGGTAGGTCTGCATGGTACCATCCAAATCACACCATGTAAATTACTTCCTCCTCTGCCTACTGTGAAACTGTCCCTGGGGAGAAGATACGGCAATGACCCCTCTTTCTTGAAAATTCGCTAGTGAATTCCAACCTAGGTTCAATGCTAAGCTGGTTGAGTGGGTGCAGGACATTACACTGAAGTTTTATGCCCTAAGATGAGTACAAGACAAGCACAGGTACATGGTTGCCAGAGATAGAACAGTTTACATGCCAGGGCATCAACCTAACTAGAAAAGAGTGATCTCACTCAAGGGCTGTCTTGGATGCCAATTGATGGCAGATGTGAACTCATGTCCTGGCAGGATGAGGTCCCTTCAGGATATTTATGCTGTCGTGGGAGTGTCAAAGCTAAGTTGGGCACTGGGGCCTGAAGAGATGGGGAGAGATGGATCAAGAGTTAATCCAAAGTTGGAAACCAGGTATTATTTAAATGTAAGAGACATACTGTATCTAAGAGACTGGGACCAGTGAATGAAGGGGAATTACGAAGTAGGCAGGCAAGGGCCAAATGAAGGGGTATAGGCAGGATTCTGTTGTGCTGGGATTCTTTGGGAAAGTTTAAACCTTATAAACCTGAAAGGCATCTGTTCTGATCAGAGCCTCAGACAGCTGACTGGGAAACCAGATGAGGGATTAGGAAGCTGAAAACGGAAGGAAGGTAGCCTTCTCCACTACTAATGACTCCAAACTCTAAAAAAATTCCTGGAGTCTTTTCCTGGGCCCCCTGCACAGACTAGACCCAGCCTTCCTCCACTTCCCATTTCATACATTTGCAACCTGGAAGGCTCCCTCCTCCTTCCTTCAGCTCCTGGGATTGGCAACACACGAGAACTTGCTCTTCTGTCTGTCACTCACCCTTCCCCTACCTCGGGGAGAAAACTGCCATTGATTACAACCTTCCAAATTAAAGCTTCAGGAGACTTAAGTGAGCAATTATTATCAGCTACAAAATGCTGGGAATTTGTTATTAGGCAGCCTCTCGTTGTTTACTCTGACGGCTTCTCAGCTACTCTGTGAAAGAGGAGGAGGATGCCAAAGTAGTCTGATGGGTTTCCTGAATTTGCAGAGTTCACAGCTGAGATGGAGTTACCCCTTAGAATTCAGGTGAGTCAATTCTTTCATCCTCCTGTCTCAAAGCAGGCTCTAAATTAAGAAAGTAGGAGTCTGGAAAATAAAAGAATATAGGAATCCCCTAATTTAAAGTTGCCTATGCGGAATAGAAAGGCAGACATAGAGAATGGACGTGTGGACACAGCGGGGGAAGGGGAAGGTGGGATGAATTGGGAGATTAGGTTTGACATAAGTACACTACCATTTGTAAAACAGTTGGCTAGTGGGAACGTGCTGTATAGCATAGGGAGCTCAACTCGGTGCTCTGTGATGACTTAGATGGGTGGAATGGAGGGAGGAGAGAGGGGGTCCAAGAGGGAGGGGATATATGTATACATATAGCTGCTTCACTTCACTGTACAGCAGAAATTAACACAGCATTGTAAAACAATTTTACTCCAATATAAAATAAAAGAGAAATCATAAGAAAAATAAATAAAGTTGCCCATGAATGGGAATTCCTAAATATCTTTGTGTCATGGTGCGAACACTTGGAGGTCAAGTCCGTCCCTATGGCTGCACACAGGACAGATTGTGTCTAGAGCATGACCTTTCCTGTGGTCCTGCAGTCAAACTCCTGAGTTTCACTGGATTCCTGCTTATTTTCCCAACCTTGTTCCCCAGGTTGATGCAGTGAGTCTCTGTCAGCTTTTCAATAAAGATGAGACAACCTAACTGGCTTCCATCGCCTCTTGCCCAGTGTGGTCAGGGCACATTCATGCCCAGTGTCCTGAGTGCTCATGAAATGCCCAAGATGCTCATTCAGCTCGAGTGGGCCAAGGAGGTGTCTTCCGAGGTCACACAAAGCTGGATCTTGAAGGATATTATTGCAAGGAGAATAGGGGGGAAGGGTGTCCTGTGGAGAATGAGCAACGAGTGCAAAGCCAGGAAAATGAGAGAGAATTCGGTATGATGAAGCAATTAAAATGTTTGTGGCACTCCTGAGCATAGGGTTAATAGGCAGAGTAGTTGGAAATGAGACTGAAAAAGTGGTCAGGAGGCGTGAATCCATTGAGAGCCAATAGGAGGGACTAAGCAGGAAGTGCTACGTTAGGTGCTCAGAAGTAGAGGCAGGAGGCGGGCAGGTATCTCAGAGCAGTCATCCTGGCAGGAGGACAGGAGGAGTCTGACTGCAGGCAGACAGCACTTTTCAGGTGAAGTGGCAAAGGTAAAGAAAAAGGAACAGGCTCTAACTGAAATCGACAGGGACAGAGAAGCCAGCCGGGGGTAGATTGGAATGGTGATAGAAATTAGAATAGGTGCCCTGCAGAGAAATCCTGAGGCTGCAGAAGTGAGATATATGAAAGACTGGACTGAATGAAATGCCCTTACAATAACCTCCTTCTCTTGCCCTGATTCCACATTCACATACGTATAAATCCTGGAGCTTAATAGTCAAGATTTCTCCATCTTTATCCTCATTTCCATCTAAACTTTCGATCTTCCCTATCCTCATTTCCCAGATTCTCTCTGCAGAGCCATTCTTCCTCTTTCCTCCAACACACAACTTGCAATTTCTCCATGCCATTTACCACCTGGAATCCCCTCTGTTCTGCTGTTCATTTAGCTCCCACTGACACCCAGGTGAAGCCACAAATGTTCCAGAAAGACTCCCCCGATGGCTCCTGCTTTCTCCTGTCCCTCTTACTGGATGTTTCATCTGTCTATAGTCAGATGCACACAATAAACAGTTTACTAAATATACTTCCTTATTATTTCTCATCCAAGAAAACAATAACATTTTAGCTTGAGGGCAAGGACTTTGTCTTCTATATGTTTTGCTGAGCCTGTAAATTTAGCACAGGAGAGAAAAAAATAGTGGTAACCCAGAAAATACAATAGAATCTATCATTAGTATCTACAATACAATTATTAGGGCCCTATCTTGGGTACCACAGCTGAAGGCAAATTGGAGCAAATGGACAGCATCAAAAAGTCATATGAGAAAAAGTTGAATCTGGAAATATTTTGCACATTTCAAGAGAAACGTGCGGGATGTGGTATTTGGAGAGCTGTCATGTGGTGGAGGCATTTAGACTTGTTCTGTCTTACTAAGGTGTAAAACTAGGGCATGGTTGAAAATGATAGGAAGAGGGTTATTAGGTCAACATAAGGGGGTACTTTCTCAAGGTCAGAGCTGTCAAAGAGAGAGCTAGATGCCCCAAGAAGTTGTGAGTTCCTCTCTACTGGAGGCATCTAAGCAGAATCTTCAGGACCAATAGGAAGGGGTGTCAATATGGGATACTGGTTCAGAGCATGGACTTTGTTTCCTGAACTATACAATGAGGATGACAGTTTTTTTCCTCACAGAACTGATGTCAGGACTAAGTGAGATAATCTATATAATGTGTTTAGCAGAGTCCATTAATGGTAGCTCTTATTATTTTGAAACAATTAATATAATAAGGAAATTTGCACAACAAATAGGGAGACATCAGATTAGATACCCTTGGAGTCTCTTCCAAACCTAAATGTCTATGACTGTAACATAAGGAGTATTTACTGGTGAATTTGGATTCACAGAGGTGATACATCTTCAGTGCGGGCTGGTATCGCACAGCTTCCACTTCCCCAGTGACTTACAATGATCATTTTGGGCCCCAAGTACTAGCAAGGCAAGAATTACCAGAAATACACTGGATCTAGAAGAGCTGATCTGTAGCTTGGAGCAGGGTTATTATAATATACATACAGGTAAGAAACCAGAAATCAAAGTTACCAAGTCAAAAGCCTAATGTCAGGAATAGATTTGGGGTCAGAATCCAGACTGGTAAGACACAGATTTAAGAGCATCCAGAAATAAGAGTTTCTAGGAGACCAAATGTAAAAACCAGGCAGATAGGGCTGGTGGAGTCAGTAATGATCATTATGATAAAAATAGAAACTTCATTATGAGCAAGAGTTGCTCCACCCAGGACCCAGTGACATATTTCCAGATAGAAGAGGGTTCTGGGTACCCCTGTTTAATTTGCTGATGTGCTTACTCTCCCTAGTCTGACCTTGACTCAGCCCCTGATTTTTGTTTCTCCACTCCAGTAGAAGCACAGACATCTTGAAAGGGCATGACAGCTGCCACTCTGCCTGAGTTACACCTACCAATCCGGGGGCACAGAAAACTCTTCCGACAGTAGTGCTTGGGTGGCCCAGTCACCCAAGGCAGCTCCCCAGAGCGGTCTCATTTCAGCCAGAAGAGTGGCTTGGATACATGTACATCCTGGACCTTTCTATCCCACAGCTGCAAACAGCAGAGGATTTGGAAGAGTTCATGAGAAGACATGGGAACCTGTATCAGCTCAGTGAAATGGGAACCCTGTTAATAGCCCAAGGTTTCTTCCCACCTTCTCTCACTTATTTTTTTTTGAAGTGAAATCATCCTGTTATCAACGTTGGTGAGGGTTAGCCTGTTTGACTGAAGTGGTAACTTGACAAGACGTGTCTTCACTGTCATTCAAATTGTGGAATAGAGCTCTTAGCATATGCTGGGTTCATTCTCTCTGCCACCTCCATCTCCTCTTTGTGAAACTTTGCCTACCCCTTGGATATACGCCTCCTTAAAGATTAAGAAGAAGATGGGGCTTCCCTGGTGGCGCAGTGGTTGAGAGTCTGCCTGCTGATGCAGGGGACACGGGTTCGTGCCCCAGTCCGGGAAGATCCCACATGCCGCGGAGTGGCTGGGCCTGTGAGCCATGGCTGCTGAACCTGCGCGTCCGGCGCCTGTGCTCCGCAACGGGAGAGGCCACAACAGTGAGAGGCCCATGTACCGCAAAAAAAAAAAAGATTAAGGAGAAGAAGAAAAAACCATAATCCTGAAAGTCAAGAGGGCACGTGCTTAAATCTACAATGAGTTGGTGAGCTCCTAGGAGTCAAGACAATCTTCAGTGTCAGCAGGAGCTCTCTGGGGACAGGAAGGGGCAAGAAATCAAGACAGAGTAGCACAGATTCTGCTGGCAGAGGCCCTGCCTATTTCTATAAATCAATTCCAAAGAGTTAATTCCTCATTGAGAATGATGACTGAAAGGCTCATAGACCTGGCACGACGCTGGCTGATGAGGGACCAAGTCTGCTAAAATGTTTATATGATTTGTCCCAAAGGTTGAAAGCAGGGGATCAAAAACAGGGAAGACTCCTTTGTGCACTTCTGGCCGTGGGTGCTGCCCTGGCCACCCAAAACCCCAGACAAGCATGCTGAACTCCAGACATTCTGGGAAACTGGGGCCAGCCAAAATCTGGATTTTGTACCAATAAAACTTAGTGATAAAGAGTATGAATTTTAAGATGATGTGGTGTGTGTGTTTGTGTGTGTATATATATATACACACACACACAAACACACACACACACACACACACACACACACACACAATAGAATATTACTCAGCCATTAAAAAGAATGAAATAATGCCATTTGCAACAACATGGATGGACCTGGAAGTTATCATACAAAGTAAAGTAAGCCAGACAAAGACAAATATCAAATGATATGACTTATATGTGGAATCTAAAAAAATTATACAAATGAACTTATTTGCAAAACAGATATAGACTCACAGACATAAAAAACAAACTAATGGAGCATGAGAGGTGGAGCCCTGGGTGCTGAAGGATCGTGATGAGTTGTGGCAGTAATAGGGGTGGATGGGGGTGTCAGCTGCTTCTTCTAGATGCTAGGGAATGCAGCTGGACCTGGATCCAAAGCTTTCTCTCCATATCAACAAGGCCCAGAGGACAACACCTGGCTGGAGGACTAAGCAGAGTGCAGAAGGCCAGCCACCCTGTGCCTTTGGATTGGGGAATTTAACACATTTACATGTAAGCCGTGTGGCTGACAGGGTCTTGGTACTCCTGTCAGGTGTCAGATCTAAGCCTCTGAGGTGGGAGAGCTGAGTTCAGGATATGGGACCACCAGAGAACTCTGGGCCCCAAGTAATATCAATCAGTGAGGTCTCTCCCAGAGATCTCTGTCTCAGTGCTAAGACACAGCTCCACTCAATGATCAGCAAGCTCCAGTACTGGACACCCCATGCCAAACAAATAGCAAGACAGGAATACAACCCCACCCATTAGCAGAGAGTCTGCCTAAAATCATAATAAGTTCACAGACACCCCAAAACACACCACCGGACATGGTCCTGCCCACTAGAAAGACAGGATCCAGCCTCATCCACTAGAACACAGGCACCAGTCCCCTCCACCAGGAAGACTACACAACCCACTGAACAAACCTTACCCATTGGGGGCAGACACCAAAGACAATGGGAACTACAAACTGCAGCCTGTGAAAAGAGACCCCAAACACAGTAAGTTAAGCAAAATGAGAAGACAGAGATATACACAGCAGATTAAGGAGCAAGGTAAAAACCCACCAGACCAAACAAAGGACGAGGAAATAGGCAGTCTACCTGAAAAAGAATTCAGAGTAATGATAGTAAAGATGATCTAAAATCTTGGAAATAGAATGGAGAAAATACAAGAAGTGTTTAACAAGGACCTAGAAGAACTAAAGAGCAAACAAACAATGATAAACAACACAATAAATGAAATTTAAAATTATCTGGAAGGAATCAATAGCAGAATAAATGAGGCAGAAGAATGGATAAGTGACCTGGAAGACAAAATAGTGGAAATAACTACTGCAGATCAGAAGAAAGAAAAAAGAATGAAAAGAATTGAGGACAATCTCAGAGAACTCTGGGACAACATTAAATGCATCAATATTCGAATTATAGGGGTCCCAGAAGAAGAAGAGAAAAAGAAAGGAATTGAGAAAACATTTGAAGAGATTTTAGTTGAAAACTTCCCTAATATGGGAAAGGAAATAGTTTATCAAGTCCAGAAAGCACAGAGAGTCCCACACAGAGTACATCCAAGGAGAAACACACCAAGACAAATATTAATCAAACTATAAAAAATTAAATACAAAGAAAAAATATTGAAAGCAGCAAGGGAAAAGCAACAAACAACATACAAGGGAATCCCCATAAAGTTATCAGCTGATCTTTCAGCAGAACCTCCGCAAGCCAGAAGAGAGTGGCAGGACATATTTAAAGTGATGAAAGGGAAAAACTACAACCGAGATTACTCTACCCAGCAAGAACCTCATTCAGATTCAATGGAGAAATTAAAACCTTTATAGACAAGCAAAAGCTAAGAGAATTCAGCACCACCAAACCAGCTTTACAACAAATGTTAAAGGAAATTCTCTAGGAACAGACCTACAATAACAAACCTAAAACAGTTAAGAAAATGGTAATAGGAACATACATATCAATAATTACCTTAAATGCAAATGGATTAAATGCTCCAACCAAAACACATAGACTGGCTGAATGGTACAAAAACAAGACCCGTAAATATGCTGTATACAAGAGACCAACTTCAGACCTAGTGACACACACACAGACTGAAAGTGAGGGGATGGAAAAGGATATTCCATGCAAAGGGAAATCAAAAGAAAGCTGGCATAGCAATATTCATATCAGATAAAATAGACTTTATAATAAAGACTATTACAAGAGACAAAAAAGGACACTACGTAATGATCAAGGGATCAATCCAATAAGAAGATATAACAATTGTGAATATTTATGCATCCAACATGGAGCACCTCAGTACATAAGGCAAATGCTGACAACCATAAAAGGGGAAATCGACAATAACACAATAATAGTAGGCGACTTAGCACCCCACTTTCACCAATGGGCAGATCATGCAAAGTGAAATAAACAAGGAAACACAAGCTTTAAATAACACATTAAACAAGATGGACTTAATTGATATTTATAGGACATTCCATCCAAAAACAACAGAATACACTTTCTTCTCAAGTGCTCATGGAACATTCTCCAGGATAGATCATATCTCAGGTCACAAATCAAGCCTTGGTAAATTTAAGAAAATTGAAATCGTTCAAGTATCTTTCCCAACCACAGTGCTATGAGACTAGATGTTCATTACAGGAAAAAAACTGTAAAAAATACAAACACATGGAGGCTAAACAATGTACTACTAAATAACCAAGAGATCAATGAGGAAATAAAAAAATACATAGAAACAAATGACAATGAAAACACAACAACCCAAAACCTATGGACTGCAGCAAAAGCAGTTCGAAGAGGGAAGTTTATAGCATTACAATCCTACCTCAGAAAACAAGAAAAATCTCAAGTAAACAACCTAACCTTACACCTAAAACAATTAGAGAAAGAAGAAGAAAAATACCCCCCAAAGATAGCATAAGGAAAAAAACATAAAAATCAGATCAGAAATAAATGAAAAGGAAATGAAGGAAACAATAGCAAAGATCAATAAAACTATAAGCTGGTTCTGTGAGAAAATAAAAAAAATTGATAAACCATTATCCAGACTCATCAAGAAAAAAAAGGGAGAAGACTCAAAGCAACAGAATTAGGAATGAAAAAGGAGAAGTAATAACTGACACTGCAGAAATACAAAGGATCATGAGAGATTACTACAAGCAACTATTTGCCAATAAAATGGACACCCTGGAAGAAATAGACACATTCGTAGAAAAGCACAACCTTCCGAGACTGAAACAGGAAGAAATAGAAAATACAAACAGACCAATCACAAGCACTGAAATTGAGACTGTGATTAAAAATTTTCCAACAAACAAAAGCTCAGGACCAGATGGCTTCACAGGCGAATTTTATCAAACATTTAGAGAAGAGCTAACACCTACCCTTCTCAAACTTTTCCAAAATATAACAGAGGAAGGAACACTCACAATCTCATTCTACGAGGCCACCATCACCCTGATACCAAAACCAGACAAAGATGTCACAGAAAAAGAAAACTACAGGCCAATATGACTGATGAACACAGATGCAAAAATCCTCAACAAAATACTAGCAAACAGAATCCAACAGTACAGTAAAAGGATTATAGACCATGTTCAAATGGGCTTTATCATAGAAATGAAAGGATTCTTCAATATAAGCAAATCAATCAATGTGATACACCATATTAACAAACGGAAGGATAAAAACCATATGATCATCTCAATAGATGCAGAAAAAGCTTTCGACAATATTCAACACACATTTATGAAAAAAACCCACCAGAATGTCGGCATAGTGGGAACTTACCTCAACATAATAAAGGCTGTATATGACAAACCCACAGCCAGCATCATCCTCAGTGGTGAAAAACTGAAACCATTTCCTCTAAGATCAGGAACAAGACAAGGTTGTCCACTCTCACCACTATTACTCAACATAGTTTTGGAAGTTTTAGCCACAGCAATGAGAGAAGAAATAAAAGGAATCCAAATCAGAAAAGAAGTAAAACTGTCACTGTTTACATATGACATGATACTATACATAGAGAAACCTAAAGATGCTACAGAAAACTAATAGAGCTAATCAATGAATTTGGTAAAGTAGCAAGATATAAAATTAATGCACAGAAAGCTCTTGTATTCCTGTACACTAATGATGAAAAATCTGAAAGAGAAATTAAGGAAATACTCCCGTTTACCATTGCAACATATAGAATAAAAAAATACCTAGGAATAAACCTACCTAAGGAGGTAAAAGACCTGTACTCAGAAAACCATAAGACACTGATGAAAGAAATTAAAGATGATGCAAACAGATGGAGTGATATACCATGTTCTTGGATTAGAAGAATCAACATTGTGCAAATGACTATACTACCCAAAGAAATCTACAGATTCAATACAATCCCTATCAAACTACCAATGGCATTTTTCAAAGAACTAGAACAAAAAAAAATTCAGTTTGTATGGAAACCCAAAAGACCCCGAATAGCCAAAGAAATCTTGAGAAAGAAAAACGGAGCTGGAGGAATCAGGTGTCCCTGGCTTCAGACTATACTACAAAACTACAGTAATCAAGACAGTATGGTACTGGCACAAAAACAGAAATATAGATCAATGGAAAACGATAGAAAGCTCAGAGGTAAACCCACATACATATGATCATATTATCTTTGATAAAGAAGGACAGAATATACAATGGAGAAAAGAGAGCCCCTTCAATAAGTGGTGCTGGGAAAACTGGAATGAAATTAGAACACTCCCTAACAGCATACACAAAAATAAACTCAAAATGGATTAAAGGCTGAAATGTAATGCCAGACACTATAAAACTCTTAGAGAAAAACATAGGTAAAACACTCTATGACATAAATCACAGCAAGATCCTTTTTGACCCACCACCTAGAGGAATGGGAATAAAAACAGAAATAAACAAATGGGACCTAATGAAACTTAAAAGCTTTTGCACAGGGCTTCCCTGGTGGCTCAGTGGTTGAGAGCCCACCTGCCAATGCAGGGGACATGGGTTCGTACCCCAGTCTGGGAAGATCCCACATGCCACAGACTGGCTGGGCCCGTGAGCCATGGCCACTGAGCCCGTGCGTCCAGAGTCTGTGTTCCCCAACTGGAGAGGCCACAACAGTGAGAAGCCCGCGTACTGAAAAAAAAAAAAAAAAAGCTTTTGCACAGCAAAGGAAACCATAAACAAGATGAAAAGTCAACCCTCAGAATGGGAGAAAATATTTGCAAATGAAGCAACTGACAAAGGATTAATCTCCAAAATACACAAGCAGCTCATGCAGCTCAATATCAAAGAAACAAAGAGCCCAATCCAGAAATGGGCAGAAAACCTAAATAGACATTTCTCCAAAGAAGATATGCAGATTGCCAACAAACACATGAAAGTATGCTCAACATCACTAATCATTAGAGAAATGCAAATCAAAACTACAATGAGGTATCACCTCACACCGGTAAGAATAGCCATCATCAAAAATTTACAAACAATAATGCTGGAGAGGATGTGGAGAAAAGGGAACCCTCTTGCACTGTTGGTGGGAATGTAAATTGATACAGTCACTATGGAGAACAGTACGGAAGTTCCTTAAAAAACTAAAAATAGAACTACCAAATGACACAGCAATCCCACTACTGGGCATATACCCTGAGAAAACCATAATTCAAAAAGAGTCATGTACCACAATGTTCATTGCAGCACTATTTACAATAGCCAGGACATGGAAGCAACCTAACTGTCCATCAACAGATGAATGGATAAAGAAGATGTGGCACATATATACAATGGAATATTACTCAGCCATATAAAGAAACGAAATTGAGTTATTTGTTGTGAGGTGGATGGACCTAGAGTCTGTCATACAGAGTGAAGTAAGTCAGAAAGTGAAAAACAAATACTGTATGCTAACACATATATATGGAATCAAAAGAAAAACCAAAAAGGTTCTGAAGAACGAAGGGGAAGGACAGGAATAAAGATGCAGACGTAGAGAATGGACTTGAGGAATGGGGAGAGGAAAGGGTAAGCTGGGACGAAGTGAGAGAGTGGCATGGACATATATACACTACCATATGTAAAATAGATAGCTATTGGGAAGCAGCTGCATAGCACAGGGAGATCAGCTCCGTGCTTTGTGACCACCTAGAGGGGTGGGATAAGGAGGGCATGTGGGAGTCACAAGAGGGAGGAGATATGGGGATATATGTATACGTATAGCTGATTCACTTTGTTATACAGCAGCAACTAACGCAACAATATAAAGCAATTATACTCCAATAAAGATGTTTAAAAAAACCACAACTTATGGTTACTAAAGGGGAATAGGGGAGGGATAAATTAGGAGTTTGGGATTAACATATACACATTAGTATATATAAAATAGATAACCAACAAGGTCCTACTGTATAGCCTTTGTAACTATACTCAATATCTTGTAATAACCTGTAAGTGAAGAGAATCTGGAAAAGAATATATATATATATATATATATATACACACACACACACACATATATATATAAAACTGAAATACTTTGCTGTACACCCGAAACTAATACAACATTGTAAATCAACTCTACTTCATTAAAAGAAAAAAAAGTATGGGTTTTAAAACCAGAACCACCAGGAATTTTAGCTTGTAACCTTGGGCAAGGTATATGTCTTCTCCATCTGTAAAATGGGGATGATAATACCTATCTTGGAATGCTCAGTGAATGGTAGCTGTTATTATGAGCATATCAGGCATCTTCCCGGTCCCTATGGGAGACAACTGTATGATCTGGAATTGAGGGTGTATGTAAGAATCGTGTTGACCAGCCAGGGAAACAGGAAACGAAAAAAAGGATTCGACTATTAATGCTTATTTGAAATTGTGATCCTCTCCTGGGACTTGTCCTCCTTAATGCTTGGCTCAGCCCTGTTGGACCCTATCCTCTAGAGCCCTTGTAAGCACACAGGTCCCTTGGTGGGGAGGCTGGAGAGCAGGTGCATATCTGCCTCTGAGAAATCTTTGAATTTGTTATTGGAATTCACTGCATGGTCTTCTCTGTATACATTCCCAACAAACATTTGAGTAAGCAGTGTGCCAGGCATCACTCTGCACAGAAGGATACAAAGATGAAGGTGAGGTGACCCCTGCCCTGAGGACCTGCCCAGGATGTAGGATGGATACAGACACGGAAATGAATAGCAGGGAAGCCAGGCGAGGAGTGCTGTGATGGAGGTAAGCAGAGTGTGTGCTCCATGGGACAAAGGAGGGTGCACCTCATGTGACGTAGGCTGACTCCAGAAGCCTGCCCTTCAGGGCTGGCTGAAGCTCACCTTCATTATGAAGCCTTTACCAGCCAAATAAGACTTTTTTCCCATCCCGCTGTCCCCACAGTAACACCCACCTTAGCATTTAAATATTTTGTTTCTTTTATGTTTATTTTTTTCTTCTGAACCAGAATCAAATGAGGAGTAAACTAAATGAGATGATACTCATAACGTACCTGACACCCAGCTGATGTGCAACAAAAGCTAGTTTCCTTTTATTCCTTCCCTCCTTGAGGGCGGTGTCTATGTCATAGATTTGGTTGAACCATATGAAATTACCATTTTTGTAGGTCTAAGGTAGTTGAATGTTGGTAGTTTCATATGGTTCAAGTTCATACTTTATTCATTGACCCAAAGCTGCTTGATGGATTAATGGATTTAGCTTAGAAGAAAAAGTTTCTTCCTGGCAATGACTGAGGGAAGATGAGCGGCCTTGTTCTATATATCCAGCATGATATGAATATCAAATACATGTGAGGTATACTCCAATAAAGATGTTTAAAAAACAAAACAAAAAAAACCCCAACTACTTATATAACTTACATTAAAAAAAAAAATACATGTGAGGCACCATACAAGGACCTGGGGGTGTAGAGACAGAAGGTGCCTGCTCTGCAGAAGCTGACCATCCAAAGAAGAGATAGACAAGGAAGGTTGCAGTTCAACATGGTGACTAATGTATCAAAACTCCAAATAATGTGCTATGGAAATGCAAGAAGGGGAGCTTGATCTTGGGAAAATCTCACAGAAGGGCAGGCAGGGGGGCGTGGGAACTGAGCCTAAGAGCTGCAGAGGCATCCTTCTTAGGGCATCCGGGCACAGGGAGTAACAGAGATGGGAGAGCCACAGACAGCAGTGTTAAGGAACAAGTGGACAAATGTCTCCAAAAAAATATGAAATCACAAATCCAAGTATGCTCTTATAGATCTTTAAAAAGAAACCAGGGCTTCTAACTGGAGAAACTCAGGATCCGGCTTGCTAGGAAGATGAAGATCCCTCTCCCACTTGCAAAGGAGTTGATGTGCCCTCCCCCCGGGCAGAGAGTCTTTGAGGAGCTCCAGGCTGTCAGTGGCTGGAATTTCCACAGGGCCACCCTTTCCCTCCACCCTCCCATTAACTGCGAGCAATAAGCTCTGCTCCTACAGGAAAGAGGTAGTTTCTTTGTTCTCCTTCTCATGGCCACACTGCAAGCCCAGGCTCGGGATAGCAACTCTATGTCTTATTGATGTTTCCCTGGGTGGGCGAGGCAGGGGACTGGTGGCGTTCTGTCGGACACAGGCTGGATAAACCATAAATTGCTCTGGGTCATTTGTACTGGCTTCTGCCCTCCCTGCATCTCACCTCCCATCTCCAAGGGCTTCGTTAATGCAGGCAGGCTATCCCTCATCCTGACTGTCCTGGGGCCAGGCCGCATTCCTCCAACCAGGCTGAGGTTGCAGAACCTCCAAGGCGGTGGCTGGAAAGGCACAGATATGGGGAGAAATGTAGAAACTGGGAGGGAGCCAAGTCCCAGGGAAGAGGGGTCCCAGGCACCCCCTGGAGCATATGCATTTCCTGAGTGTGGGACAGAGTTGGGGAAGAGGCCTGAGAAAGGAGGCAGGTCTCTTTATAAGTTCCTCCTGTGTGGCTGACTCTTGGAATTTTTGTATAGAATAACGACATATATACAAAATAGCATCTGTATTTTCCGAATGAAACATTTTGTCAAAGGACTTTTAGCCCGAGCTGAACAGTCCGATGCTTCTCAGCCCCTCCTCTTCCCCACCACACTCATCCCAGATGAATATTTCAGCAGGGTGCCCGTACTCTCAGTAAATATACCAGGATCAATTGTTTGCTATAGCCCCTTCTCAAATCCACCTTACATGGTAATATTTTAAAGTTGATTGGATCTTAAAATTGTAAGAGGTCCCTGGTGTCATGACTTTGCTGGCATTATCAGCTCAGCCATTGTCTTACCAAGCAATCTCTTACTGAAGCACAGGGCTCCCAGACCCCACCCCAAGCAAAGGCTGCCAAGAGGGAGCTGCACCAGGCACCCTCTGGGCAAGGCTCACTTAAGAATCAAGAAATGGTAAAGAATGAGGCTGCCTCTCGTAGCCCACACTCATGACCTTGGGAGTGCAGAACTCTCCTTGCAGCATCAAGGGATGCTCCAGGCATTTTTCCTCCTCTCCCTTCTTTTTCCTTTTTTTTTTTTTTTGGATATGCCCATTGACAGTGTCATCTCTCAACTTGATAAACTTGTCAGAAGAGGAGCTCTGGGAAAGTGTGACACGGAGGTTGGAGTGATTGCAGAGTATGCAGGGAGAAGGGGCTGGGGAGATGTGGGAGGCGCCAGGACATTAGCCCGGGGACAGGCAGCTGTTCTGGGGTGTTCCTGGGCTGGAGGGCAATGCACTTCACCCCCATGGTGCACTCTTAGCAGGCCAGGACGAGGGAAAGAGAGCTTCAGGGACCAAAATGTGATGGGAATGAAGGGAGGTGTGGGTGGACAGTGCCCGCCAAAAAGCACGTGAGCCTGCATGTGCAGGCTCCGGTGTTGTGACACTGTGTGCTGCGTGTGGGGGGCATGCAGAAGACAGGCCATGTGAGGCTGTGGGGAGGTAGCTGGGCATAAAGGCAGGATGGAAGGTGAAAGGCAAAGGGCAGTAGAACTCTCTTGATAAAGCAAACTGGAAACTATGACTTGGGTGTCTTTTTGGAACCCTTCTACTAATTTCTCCCTGAAAGATCTTTTCAGATACCCACCTGGAATCCATAATCATCCATAATCATGGAAGTTTACAGTAAAAATTCTCCTTTGAGTATAGAGTGTAAGGAAGCTAGTGATCACTGTACTTCTGAGCCTTACACGTTGTTTTATGTCATGGCATTTTGTTGATATTAATCGAAGAACAAAGGTTGATTCAATGAATGAAACTAACAACCTCACTTTTGCCTGACCTAATGCGCCAGGACGTGGGAAAAATCCACACTAAATGAGTAATAAGGGGGAGGGGGTAGAAAGATCTGAATTTGAATACCAGCTTTGTCCAAATTACCTCTCCTCTCCAGTCCTCAGTTTTCTCATCTGTACAATGGGAGATCTGAAAATTCATCACAGAGGACATTATCCAATATTCTAACTAGTAGATAAAAATCCCAAATGCTCTCCTGGGGATCAGTGCAACAATGCAAATGAAAGACACTTGTAAATTGCAAGCACCGTACAAATTCAGGAAGACAGTCTGATCTCCTCCACTGGGATGGATTCCCCTTATTATGGGCTCTTACAGCACCCTGTACTAACCCCCTCATTGGACTGACAACCCACCCCACCTTCACCTTTTTCCCTCTGGAGGGAAGGACCTGGAGATCTGTCAGAAGAACAGGTGCCCTCTTTTCTCCTGTACACTTTAGTAGTATTAAACTTCTGCCCCAGTGCCTCCAAGTGATTAGAACACATCTCAGGGGCTGCTCTGCCTCGAGTGTGATATTTATATTATAAAATAGGATTTAGGTCTAAAAATAAGGGAAGTTGTCAGAGTTCAGGGTCATTGATACAAGTGTAAGTGACAACACTGACAGCTAATGTGAAGAGTTTTAGTTGTGTCCAGGTTTCTAAACTGGGAGGGAGGTAAAATTAATAAATTAGGTCACTGACAAAACCCCGGGATGGAAGGAATCCTCATCCCAGCTCACTGACTCACCTTTTTGGCCTTCACATAAAGAGAGCTGCATTTTAGAAGCACCATGGAACTAAATACACACACCTAACACACAGGGATAAAGTGGCTACTGTCATTAATATATTAAAAGTCATTGATGAGTTCTACTTAATCTATATGGTTCAATCAATAATATGGTTTAAGAAAAGTGACCCCATTATTCTCTGTAGATAACCCATGTGCAAGTTATTATAACACCACAGAGTTTGGGTTGTCAGTGTGCTGTAACAGGAAACAGCAGTCAGAAGGTGGAGATTTGGGACCGTGTTCCCACTTTTGATCAACCAGTCTCGTGACCTCTGTGCCTCAGTTTCCTCAACCGCAAAATGAGGAGGTTGGACCAGAGGACCTCTAAGGTCCCATCCAGTTTTGAGATTCTGAGGTTCAATTTTGAGTATAATTTCATTGGCCTTTTTGATGCAGACGGCATTTCAGGATCCTGCGGTGCATGCGGTCGCCATTTTGAACATCAGTGGCCTTTGTCTGGGAGACTGTCAGCTGATGGAGAGGCCTGATTAATAGAACGAGAGATCACAGGGCTGACTGTTGTCACTTTCTTCTTTTCTACAGCACTTCTCTCCTTGGGGAGCTAAATAAGACTGGTCAGTTTGGCTTTCTTTTTCATTTTTTTTTTTTCTTATTTTCTAGTTTTTATCGACACCTCCAGCAGAGATTTTGGTTTTTCATTTCCTTTCACTGCAGGTTTCAATCTTCCCCACTCCCAAAACAATATTTCCTATCCTATTGCATTTAAAAAAAAGAAAAAGAAAAAGCTTCAAATTGGCTCTGCCTCCTTAAGCCTTTGGAAACTTTTACTGTGCATGTCTACAAAACCTAAATTTGGAGACTGCACTATTTGGTGGTATCTCTTTGCCTCAGAGAAATCTTCTAGCTTTTTTCCATTTCAAAGCCCTTGGGTCCATACAAATTCTCTTGGAGAGAGAGTTTTTTTCCCCCCTTAGCAAAAATTCAGGTTTGTCACCAGGAGAGAAGAGGGTTTTCTGTGGAAAATCTTCCTCATGCTGGTTATAAAGTCACTCACATCTCAGTGTGAACTCTGCTAACTTGCCCCCGTTGTCTTTGTGAGTGAGAAGTGAAATCCACACAAAGGTATAAAGAGCTGATCCATATAAAGATTGTTCTCTGGATTTCCATTGGGCAGCAGCTTTCTGATGACTGCATCTTTGCTGCAGACAGCTGTGTAATTTAGACAACAGCAGGGCTCCAGATGTGCTGGGACTTGCTAGGCAACAGACTTAGAAGTTTGGCCAAATCAGCCCCAGATCATCACCAGAGAAGGCGAAAATAATGCGGGGCTGGTTCAGAATTTTTGTGGCATTCAGGGGCTGGAGGATTAACCCAGTGGACAGAAAGGCAACGAATTGGGATAGAAAGTCTATTTCTCATCCAATGTGTGAAGTATTTTCTTTGCCTGTAAGAAACTCTCATTGGAGGATAGAGCTGAAAGGGCCCACCTAGAGAGGTGGAATAGCACAATGGTTATAAATCTGGGCTCATGAGTCCAGCAGACCTCAGTTTGACTCTTGGCCCTGCCTCTGACTAGTTGTGCGACCTTGGGCTACTTTATAGAGTTGATGCTTACAAGGCAATTAGATCATGCTTAACATATTTATCATAGTAGCCCCTTCTTTTACAAGGAGGAATTTAACAACCAGCAAGACATTGTGTCTAGATGAAGATGAGCTAGTAGTAAGTAAAGATTGGTCTAAAATCCAGTTCTCCTAACTCCCCATTCAGTGTTCTTCCACTATAGCAGTCTCCAAAACGGTTGAGTAACTCTCCTGAGGCATCTGGAATTGGTCCCAAGTGAGTCTTAAGATGGAAAAGACAAATTCGAGAAAGACCCTCACTGCACTGCAGTACCCAAGACGGAATTTCTCCGAGTAAGGCTCTTGTTCCTTCTGTATCTCTTCTATCCATACAGAGGATGGGAATAAAGGAACCACTAATCTTGAGAGGTAACAAGGATCCCAGAAGGAGTCATCTAAACAGTTCTCGGTGGTGTTTTTGCATAAACAAAGTAACTATTCACAGAAGTTCAGGAGAGAAAATCTGTGTGCCCTTCTTACATGAGATCTCTAACAGGGATGGTTGAGAAGATGTGTAATGGTTCTCTCTTGGGCATATTTTAGTGAGATCAGTCTGCTTCAGGGTGACCTGGCTTTTCCTTGGACTTTGCTAGAAATCAGGGAGCTATTTGGGGCTTGTACAATTCCGGCATTCAAAGGGGAACACAGGAAAAGAGCCCCTCAGGTGGGAACAGTAGAGGAGCAGATGGTAAAAAGTGTTCTTGGTGTCTCTTGAACATTAACGCTCTGGAAACTTTGTTTTAACTTGCGTTTTTATGGTTACTTTGGGCAACCACAAAGGATAACAGAACGGTGGCAGCAGCAATGCTCGGAGAGAAGAAGCACGTGTCCTAAAGCACTTTAGGTACAAAGGCAGGTGGCTTCAGATCGACTGCAGGTTACGAAATGGAAAAACCCATTGTCATTTTGGACTTTGCGGGGAGCCAGGAGTAAATAATACTTCTCATATAGCTTTAGCCCCATGCTATCTTAATTGCAATCTCTGGTGAGATTTGAAGTTATGCGTTTTTAACAAGCAAACCATAAAATAAGGTTTAATCTCCCCAGAGCCCTGGAGTTAATTTATCTGCCCACAGGCCAAGATCTTTTTAAAGGTTAAGAATGCTTGGATTTTCTTTCTAGGTCTCTGGGTTGGCTGGAATGCCTGCAGCTTTCTCCTACGGCTGGCAGCTGGAATCTGGCTTTCATCAGCGCTGAAGACCCAGCCCTTAGGAAGCCCTGCAATAAGAATCAGGTGTTGGATCCTAGTATCCACAAACTGGCCTGCCTCCAGATGCGGAGGAATTGGTATTCATCAGAAATATGTCTGTAGCAGAAAATACATTTGATTTAGCCTCAGAAGGCCAGGGATTATCTTTGCTCTGCAATTAGGAGCTGTGGTATGTAGGGGAAATTATTTAACCTCTCTGAGCTTTAGTTTCCTCATCTGTAAAATGGGTATAATCACATCTACCCTAAAATCTTCACGGAATTCTGTGAACGTTAAATGGAATGTGAGTGGCTTTTTCTTTAATAGTAAAGCACAAAATAGTTGTTAAGCTAACTTTCCTATGTAGCTATTCAAGCAAGTGGAATTTGCTGCTTTCATCAAGGGAAGTATTTTCCAGGGAGCCATGCTGCAGAAAGAAGTTCCAGAGTATTCAGAGGACGTCTAAAACACAATCCTGGCTCCCAGCTGGCCAGCATAAGTTCACTGCCAAAATATAAAGAGCACAGGTTATCACACAGCTCTAGGGTCTAACTGCAGAATTAGTATACATATATCATCTCCATCACTCAGCTCGGCAGGGCCACCTTCCCTGGTCAGAACACCTTTCCTGCCCTTGCCAACCTCAGAGGGATGCAATGACTAGTCCGGATCCATCAGTTGGGGGTGTACTCTCATCCCTCTGCAAGGATGTGTCTCAAGGGAACAATATCAAGGGAGGCTGCCTGCACTCTGGGTGGAGGCAGAAGTGGAGGAGCTCTGGAGAATGGGTTGATGTGGCCCATTATTGACAAACCACTCGGGGGTACCCCATCACCCAGAATTCATACCCCGTGGAGTATGGCATCTCCACCTTCAAGTCATGTTACAAACTACCTGCGTCTCCTTCCTCTCAACACATCAAATTCTCCCCCCCCCCCCCCCCGCAGAAACACCTGCTGTCCTCAGCTCTGAGGAGTCTTCTTTCTGGACTGCCTCTCTCTTTTGTTTCCTGCCAAATCATTCACTTATGATATCTCGATCACAAGGCCACAGTTTCGGGAAGCCTTCCCAATTAACCACATCCCTCTATTGTCCTCATCACCCTTTACGTGCAGGCTCCCCTGGCATTTGTATCTTGAGTTGGGTTATTATGATACCCACGTACTGAAAGTCAGCATGGCTGGGGATGGGAATGGGATGGTGCTTGATCAAGGGTCCTCAGGAAATGCCATTCTGTAGTCCATGCCATGCTCGTTGGAGCTTTGCTGAAATTGTCCACAGGGCCAGGTGCGGGAGGTAAAGAAGTTCATGCCATGGTTCTGGATTTCTCCTAAGTCACACACTGTAGTTTGTTTAAGTGTTCCTAGCTTTTTTGATGGCAAGCCATGTGGTGAGGATAAAGGATTAGGGAGCATGTGCCAAAAGGGAGCAGAGCTGTTCCTCTAAATTATCTGTCTAATCCCATCACTCCACATCTCGTAAGTCTTCCATGATGACCCGTGACACAAAAAAGACACAAAAAAGAAAGGCTGGCTCTTCAGCCTGGTAGACCAGGTCTTGCTCTGCTGCGGCGGCCTCTCTGCAGGGCCTCTCCGTCCCTCCCCTCAGCTCCCCTTGGCCCCAACGATACCTTCAGGGTTAAAGTACCCCAGACTTGCTGCTACACGAGGCATAGCTTCCATCAGCAACTTCCACCTGTTGCCTCTCTGTCTGGAACATTCCTCTTGCCATCTTTCCAGCCTCCCAAATGTCATGCAGAAATGGCACATCCCCGAGGCTTTTATCAGGCCTCCCCAAGCTGGAATCAAATCTGCCTTCCTGATGCTCCCGGAGCATGTGGTTTTTTCTCGTACATTTGGGCACCACCACTGGCAAGGCTGGGAACCTCCAGCATTCAGGGACTCCTTCCCACCTCCCAGCCTGATGCCCGGCACCCAGGAGTCGTCACCACATCCCATGTATGGAGTTGAGTTGCAGTTGCTGAATTAAGCTGCAGGACCTCAGGATAAACCCCGCTACCTGCCCAGCTCTGCTACGCCACCCTGCCCTTCCCATCCCTGTTTCAGCACCTATCTCTTCAGGGATTTGCAGGCCAGGTGGGAAGCTAAGGCCTCCTGTTGGAGACCTGCTTCTGCCTCCTTGGCCTGAGACAGGAGTGGGCAGCTGCTGAAGGAGGGACCAGGAGAAGGGAACCTGCATCCTTCTCTACCTCCTTCTATGCCTCTTCCATTTGCCTTTGTCTGTGGCTTCGGAGCTATTTGAGAGACACCTTGAGACAGCTGGAGAAACAGCAATAATCCAATTAGAGCGTCTGACACTCTGGGCTGGTGGCAGTTTGGTGGGGAGGAGGTGGACATACCAGGGCTGTTTCTGGTTTGGTCTGTGATATGTTTTCCTGGCTGTCGATGCCTACAGGGAAAACACCAGCAGTCAGATTCGCAGATAAAAACCCGTGGCCTCTGCTTCCTCCCTGGGGTGTTCTCATGAGAAATTGGTTTCTGGGCAAGGAGGGGGCAAGATGTCTTCCTTTTCTTTCCCCACCTCCATGGCATTCAGAGGGGCTTGAAAGAGAAACTCTTGGAGGGAGGGAAAGAGTAAATCAGAGGAACCAGCAGGTTTGAA
Source organism: Delphinapterus leucas (assembly GCF_059928025.1). Lineage (NCBI taxonomy): Eukaryota > Metazoa > Chordata > Mammalia > Artiodactyla > Monodontidae > Delphinapterus > Delphinapterus leucas. Next base: position 91,614,995 of record NC_143135.1, on the reverse strand, counting down.
AGTCAAAACTGTCTCCCTGGCTGAGGGAATTTTTTCAGGGTGAGGGACTGATTCCTCCCTCCTTTCCTGATCATCCCTCTCCACTGCTGCTACCCGTGCTGCACTTTCCCACTTTCTTCTCTTCCTTTCTCCTTACATCTTTGGTCACTGTTCCCTCTCTGAGAATTTCAGGGGGTCCTCTGGGCCCAAACAAAGCACAGGAACTGTCCCCTGGAAATTAGAACAGAGGAACCCACGATCCAACTGCTACACTTTTCATTAAGGATATCAAAGCTCATGGCGAAAAGTCGTTGATGGATTTGTTATCTCCCGGGAGCAGGGTGCTGCCACTCTCCCAATCATCCCTAGAGAAGTGGCTCCCAGCACCCCTCCCATTCCAACTTATGTCCCGCTCACCCAGCTTTCAGCCCTGTCACCTCATCAACCCCTTCCCAGATGCACCTGAGCTGTCGCCTCCAGCCCCCCAACCTGCCTGCGGCCGCGGCTCCCCCACATCCCACGCCAGGCGGGCTTGACTGTGTGGTAGCTGGGAAAAGGGAAATGCTCTTCCCTTCATTATCAGAAAGAGTTTTATTCTGACTGAAGTGAACAATATGAAGAGACACTACAGAGCCCTGGCGGAGGATGAAAAGTTTCTTATATCCACAGAGCCGCACTTCAAAGTGTCCTGTGAGAAGGTTCCACTTTAACTAGGGGGAGGAAATTGCCATGTAACTTAATTAATATCAAAAACATTTTTTTACTTAAATACAAGAAAAAAAGATGGCTCCATAGAGAGGGAGAAAGGAACTGACAGCAAATCTGGACAGGCCTGTGCATGGACAGCATAACAATAAACTTTGTTTTGAATGACTCCACACACATCTTAGGTTGATTAAGAACTTGAAAACCACAGTGGGTTCTTTGTGGAATGGAGGTTTTCATTTTCTATGCCAGGGCTGGCCTTTGTACAAAATAAAGTGAAGACCTGAGATAGTTATCTGGACATCTCAGAAGAGAAACACAGAGATCCTGTTTTATTTCAATGATTTAAGAAGTACTTGGAGAGAGTGGTTTGGAGAGCTGCGTCATCTGGCTCCTTCATACCCTCCCAGGAGTCTTTTATGGGCACTGCCCCTCCTGCAGGGCTCTGCAGCCCTGTCATCACATCACACCTTCCTTCCTCCCAGCCCTTCTGGGAAGACTTCTGGGCATTTGCCTGGTTTTTCCTCTCTTTCCACAATCAACCCATCATATCCATTCAGGCTCCTAATTACCTCTCAAATCTGTCCTCTGCGCTGTTGCCACAATAGGCAGGGCCACCTCCTATCTCTCCCAAAGGATCTCCAAGTAGGCTCCTAGCTGGTCTTTCTGTTTTCCCTCTTGTCCACTGGAGTCTATTCTCCACCCAGCAGCCAGAGTGATCTTTCATAAGACAAAGTCATGCCATTCCTCTGCTCAAATCATTTCAATGGCTTCCCATCACTCTTAAGATTCCTTAACAAGGACCACAAGGCATCATATGGTTTGGCTTCTGCCTAAGCCTTTCACCCTTGTTTTCACCGTAGCAGGAGTCTTAGTGTCTTGGTCACAGTGTTCCTTCTGTTTGGAACATTCTCCACACCTCCTCCACCCACTGGACCTTGGCCTAACTTCTTCTATACATCTTTTGAGTCACAACTTAAGTATCATTTACTCTGGGCGGAATTCGAGACACTCACCCCCCCCAACACACACACACACACACACACACACACACACACACACACACACACACCCCAAAGTGAAATCCCCATGTGGCAATGCTCACGTGGGCTACTACATTTCTTCTTAACACACATTGGAACTGTAATCAACTAATTGTTTGCACCAACAGGGTTTGATATTTATCTTTTGCCCTGGACTGTAAGCCAGGGAGAAACAGAGATAAAGTCTATCTTGTCACACGTGTTTGGTGAGCTGCCTGCACGTCATCATAGCAGACACTGATCTAATCTCTCTCAGGGCATTTCAATCTCATAACAAACTGATAAAGTACGTAATTCTGCTAAACCCATTTTACAGAAGTAGAATATTAAGCACAGAGGTTAGATGTTAGCCAAAGTCACACATGGTAGCAGATGGTGGGTAGTCTGGCTCCTGGGTCCTGCTTTTTTTTTTTTTTTTTTTGCGGTACGTGGGCCTCTCACTGTTGTGGCCTCTCCCGTTGCCGAGCACAGGCTCCAGAAGTCCAGAAGTGCAGGCTCAGCGGCCATGGCTCACGGGCCCAGCCGCTCCGCGGCATGTGGGATCCTCTCGGACCGGGGCACGAACCCATGTCCTCTGCAACGGCAGGCAGACTCTCAACCACCGCGTCACCAGGGAAGCCCTGCGTCCTGCTTTTTATCACTGGAGCATGCTCACATGGAGGAGAATATTCATTTGTGGAAAGCAAGGAAGGAGGGAGGGAGGGAGGGTGTTAGAGGGGGAGGGTAGAAGTAAGGAAGGAATAACTGGCCTAGCAATAGTTGCAGAAGTAACCAGTGGTACCAGGCAAAATCCTATGGACCCAGTCCTCAACTCATGGAGGTACCCATTCCTACTTAGCACAATATGTCTTTAACATTCCCAGGAAAGATCCCAGCCTCATGAGTTTTCCTAGATACACCTCTTTATAGAATGAGCGTAATCTGAGGATATGTCTTGAGAAAGTTAAGACAATTTTTCTCAGCAATTTTTCTCTCCCCATTCTTTGCCTTCATCCCAACTTCTAGCCCACAAACTTCCTCCAACATGAGGAGAGGCAATAAATTTATACAGTTGGACCAACAGTTTCCAAACTGTGCACCAAGGTGTCCTGGGTCACACAGTGAACAGTGAACTCACACAGGATGTCTTAATTTTTGGAGGGTAACACAGAGATACTCAGCACCTGCCAGATGCTGAGCAAATTGCTAATGCAAGGAAGTTTATAGTTTTGGCATTAGATCTCACAGTTTCCTTTCAATTGGGTCATATCTTTAGGAGGGCAGGTTTTCTGTGGTTGTTGTGATAAAAAGCAAGTACTGTACAAAAATCAATGTACAACAAAAAGTAAAGGCAGCAGTGTCCAAGGTTCAAAAAGTTGTGGAGTTCTCAACAAGTACACACATCTCATTAGTAAATAATTATAATTATTTAAGAACAAAATAACCAACAAACAAAAGTCCAGGACCAGATGGCTTCACAGGTGAATTCTATCAAACAATTAGAGAAGAGCTAACACCCATCCTTCTCAAACTCTTCCAAAAAATTGCAGAGGAAGGAACACTCCCAAACTCATTTGACAAGGCCACCATCACCCTGATACAAAAATCAGACAAAGATAATACAAAAAAAAAAGAAAATTACAGACCAACATCACTGATGAATATAGATGCAAAAATCCTTAACAAAATACTAGCAAACAGAATCCAATAAAACATTAAAAGGATCATACACCATGATCAAGTGGGATTATCCCAAGGATGCAAGCATTCTTCAATATAAGCAAATCAATCAGTGTGATACACCGCATTAATAAATTGAAGGATAAAAACCATATGATCATCTCAATAGATGCAGAAAAAGCTCTTGACAAAATTCAACACCCATTTATGATAAAATTCGCCAGGAACTGGGTATAGAGGGAAACTACCTCAACATAATAAAGGCCATATATGACAAAACCACAGCCAACATCATTCTCAATGGTGAAAAACTGAAAGCATTTCCTCTAAGATCAGGAACAAGAAAAGGATGTCCACACTTTCCACTATTATTCAACATAGTTTTGGAAGTCCCGGCCATGGCAATCAGAGAAGAAAAAGAAATAAAAGGAATCCAAATTGGAAAAGAAGAAGTAAAACTGTTACAGTTTGCAGATGACATGATACTAACAATAGATCAGAAAGAAATATTAAGGAAATAATCTCATTCATCATTGCAACAAAAAGAATAAAACACCTAGGAATAAACCTACCTAAGGAGGTAAAACACCTGTACTCAGAAAACTATAAGACACTGATGAAAGAAATCAAAGATGACACAAACAGATGGAGAGATATACCATGTTCTTGGATTAGAAGAATCAACATTGTGAAAATGACTATACTACCCAAAGCAATCTACAGGCTCAATGCAACCCCTATGAAATTACCGATGGCATTTTTTACAGAACTAGAACAAAAAATCTTAAAATTTGTATGGAGACATGAAAGACCCTGAATAGCCAAAGCAGTCTTGAGGGGAAAAAAATGCAGCTGAAGGAATCAGACTCCCTGACTTCAGACTATACCACAAAGCTACAGTAATCAAAACAGTATGGTACTGGCACTAAAACAGAAATATAGATCAATGGAACAGGATAGAAAGCCCAGAGATAAACCCATGCACATATGGTCACCTTATTTTTGATAAAGAAGGCAAGAATATACAGTGGAGAAAAGACAGCCTCTTCAATAAGTGGTGCTGGGAAAACTGGACAGCTACATGTAAAAGAATGAATTTAGAACACTCCCTAACACCATACACAAAAATAAACTCAAAATGGATTAAAGACTGAAATGTAAGGCCAGACACTATAAAACTCTTAGAGGAAAACATAGGCAGAACACTCTATGACATAAATCACAGCAAGATCCTCTTGATCCACCTCCTAGAGAAATGGAAATAAAAACAAAAATAAACAAATGGGACCTAATGAAACTTAAAAGCTTTTGCGCAGCAAAGGAAACCATAAACAAGACCAAAAGACAACCCTCAGGGGCTTCCCTGGTGGTGCAGTGGTTGAGTCCACCTGTTGATGCAGGGGACACGGGTTTGTGCCCCGGTCCGGGAAGATCCCACATGCCATGGAGCCGTTGGGCCTGTGAGCCATGGTCGCTGAGCCTGCGCATCCAGAGCCTGTGCTCCGCAATGGGAGAGGCCACAACAGTGAGAGGCCCACGTACAGCAAATAAAAACAAAAGACAACAAAAAGAAAACAAACTAAAAATTGAATTACCATATGACCCAGCAATCCCACTACTGGGCATATACCCAGAGAAAACCATAATTCAAAAAGACACATGCACCCCAGTATTCATTGCAGCACTATTTACAATAGCCAGGTCATGGAAGCAACCTAAATGCCCACTGACAGACAAATGGATAAAGAAGTTGTGGTACATATATACAACTACAATTACTCAACTATAAAAAAGAACGATTGGGGTCTTTTGGAGAGATGTGGATGGACCTAGAGACTGTCATACAGAGTGAAGTAAGTAAGAAAGAGAAAAAAATATATCGTATATTAAAGCATATATGTAGAATCTAGAAAAATGGTACAGATGAACAGGGTTACAAGGCAGAAATAGATACACAGAAGTACAGAACAAAGGATGGACCCCAAAGGGGGAAAGTGGGGTAGGGGGGATGAATTGTGAGATTGGGGTTAACATATATACACTAATATGCATAAAATAGATAACTAATAAGAACCTGCTGTAGGGGAGACCTTCAATATGGTGGAGGAGTAAGACACGGAGATCACCTTCCTCCCCACAAATACATCAAAACTACACCTACATGTGGAACAACTCCTACAGAACACCTACTGAACACTGTCAGAAGAACTCAGACTTCCCAAAAGGCAAGAAACTCCCCTGTACCTGGGTAGGGCAAAAGAAAAAATAAAAAACGGAGACAAAGGAATAAGGACAGGACTTGCACCAGTGGGAGGGAGCTGTGAAGGAGGAAAGGTTTCCACACACTAGGAGCCCCTTCGCGGGTGGAGACTGCGGGTGGCGGAGGGGGAAGCTTCGGAGCCACGGAGGAGAGCACAGCAACAGGGGTGTGGAGGGCAAAGCAGAGGGATTCCCGCGCAGAGGATCAGTGCCGACCAACACTCACCAGCCTGAGAGGCTTGTCTGCTCATCTGCCGGGGTGGGTGGGGGCTTGGAGCAGAGGCTTGGGCTTTGGAGGTCAGAACCCAGGAAGAGGACTGGGGTGGGCTGCGTGAACACAGCCTGAAGGGGGCTAGTGCGCCACAGCTAGCCGGGAGGGAGTCCAGGAAAGTCTGGACCTACCTAAGAGGCAAGAGCCCATTGTTTCAGGGTGCAGGAGGAGAGGAGATTCAGAGCACTGCCTAAATGAGCTCCAGAGATGGGTGCGAGCCACGGCAATCAGCGCGAACACCAGAAATGGGCATGCAATGCTAAGGCTGCTGCTGCAGCCACCAAAAAGCTGTGTGACTTGTCCAAGCACAAGTCACTATCCACGTCTCCCCTCCTGGGAGCCTGTGTAGCCCACCACTGCCAGGGTTCCGCATTCCAGGGAAAACTTCCCCGGGGGAACACATGGCGCGCCTCAGGCTAGTGCAAAGTCACATCAGCCTCTGCCGCTGCAGGCTCACCCAGCATCCATACTCCTCCCCCCCATCCCCCACCTGAGGGAGACAGAGCCCCCGAATCAGCTGCTCCTTTAACCCCGTCCTGTCTGAGCAAAGAACACATGCCCTCAGGGGACCTACACACAGAGGGGGGTCCAAACCCAAAGCTGAACCCCAGGAGCTGAGCGAACAAAGAAGAGAAAGGGAAATTTTTCCCAGCAGCCTCAGGAGCAGCAGATTAAATCTCCACAATCAACTTGATGTATGCTACATCTGTGAAATACCTGAAAAGACAATGAATCAACCCAAAATTGAGATGGTGGACTTGGAGAGCAACAATATATATATATTTTTTCCTTCTTCTCTTTTTGCGAGTGTGTATGTGTATGCTTCTTTGTGTGATTTTGTCTGTATAGCTTTGCTCACTTGTCTTAGGGTTCTGTCTGTCTTTTTTTCTTTTTTATTTTTTTTAGTATAGCTTTTAGCACTTGTTATCGTTGGTGGATTTGTTTTATACTTTGGTTGCTCTCTTCTTTCTTTTTTTCCTTTTTTTATTGATTTTTAATTTTTTATTGTTTATAATTACTTTTATTTTAATAACTTTATTTTATTTTATTTTTTCTTTCTTTCTTTCTTTTTTTCCCACTTTTCTTCTGAGACGTGCTGCTGACAGGATATTGGTGTTCTGGCTGGGTGTCAGGCCTGTGCCTCTGAGGTGGGAGAGCCAAATTCAGGATATTGGTAGACCAGAGACCTCCTGGCTCCACATGATATCAAATGGCAAAAGCTCTCCCAGAGATCTCCATCTCAACGATAAGACCCAGCTCCACTCAACGACCAGCAAGCTACAGTGCTGGACACCCTATGCCAAACAACTAGCAAGACAGGAACACAGCCCCACCCATAAGCAGAGAGACTGCCTAATATCATGATAATTTATGTTTGGGGTCACAGACACCCCAAAATACATCTTCGGACGTGGTCCTGCCCACCAGAAAGACAAAACCCAGCCTCATCCACCAGAACACAGGCACTAGTCTCCTCCACCAGGAAGCCTACACAACCCAGTAAACCAACCTTAGCCACTGGGGGCAGACACCAAAAACAACAGGAACTATGAGCATGCAGCCTGTGAGAAAGAGACCCCAAATGCAGTAACTTAAGCAAAATGAGAAGACAGACAAACAAACAGCAGATGAAGGAGCAAGGTAAAAACCCACCAGACCAAACAAATGAAGAGGAAATAGCAGTCTACCTGAAAAAGAATTCAGAGTAATGATAGTAAAGATGATCCAAAATCTTGGAACTAGAATGGAGAACATATAAGAAATGTTTAACAAGAACCTAGAAGAAGAGCAAACAAACAGTGATGAACAACCCAATAAATGAAATTAAAAATTCTCTAGAAGGAATCAATAGCAGAATAACTGAGGCAGAAGAACGGATAAGGGACCTGGAAGATAAAATAGTGGAAATAACTACCACAGAGCAGAATAAAGATGAAAGAATGAAGAGAATTGAGAACAGTCACAGAGACCTCTGGAACCACATTAAAAGCACCAACATTGGAATTGTAGGGGTCCCAGAAGAGGAAGAGAAAAAGAAAGAGACTGAGAAAATATTTGAAGAGATTATAGTCGGAAACTTCCCTATATAGGAAAGGAAATAGTTAATCGAGTCCAGGAAGCACAGAGAGTCCCATACAGGATAAATCCAAGGAGAAACACTCCAAGACACATATTAATCAAACTATCAAAAATTAAATACAAAGAAAAATTAAAATCAACAAGGAAAAAGCAGCAAGTAACATAAAAGGGATTTCCCATAAGGTTATCAGCTGATTGTTCAGCAGAAACTCTGCAAGCCAGAAGGGAGTGGCAGGACATATTTAAAGTGATGAAAGGTAAAAACTTACAACTGAGATTACTCTACCTAGCAAGGATCTCATTCAGATTTGAGGGAGAAATTAAAACCTTGCAGACAAGCAAAAGCTAAGAGAACTCAGCACCACAAAACCAGCTTTACAATAAACGCTAAAGGAACTTCTCTAGGCAGGAAACACAAGAGAAGGAAAAGACCTACAATAACAAACCCAAAATAATTAAGAAAATGGTAATAGGAACATGCATATCGATAACTATCTTAAATGTAAACGGATTAGGGGCTTCCCTGGTGGTGCAGTGGTTGAGAGTCCGCCTGCTGATGCAGGGGACACGGGTTCGTGCCCTGGTCCAGGAAGATCCCATGTGTGGCGGAGCGGCTGGGGCCATGAGCCATGGCCACTGAGCCTGCGTGTCTGGAGCCTATGCTCTGCAATGGGAGAGACCACAACAGTGAGAGGCCTGCATACCACAAAAAAAAAAAAAAAAAAAAAAAAAAAATATATATATATATATATATATATATACACACATATATATATGGATTAAATGTTCCAACCAAAAGAAATAGACTGGCTGAATGGATAACAAAAACAAGACCCATATATATGCTGTCTACAGGAGACCCACTTCAGACCTAGGGACACATACAGACTGAAAGTGAGGGGATCAAAAAAAATATTCCATGCAAATGGAAATCAAAAGAATGCTGGAGTAGCAATTCTCATATCAGAAAAAATAGACTTTAAAATAAAGACTATTACAAGAGACAAAGAAGGGCACTATAATGATCAAGGGATCAATCCAAGAAGAAGATATAACAACTGTAAATATTTATGCACCTGACATAGGAGCACCTTAATACATAAGGCAAATGCTAACAGCCATAAAAGGGGAAGTTGACAGTAACACAACCATAGTAGGGGAGTTTAATATCACACTTTCAACAATGGACAGATCATCCAAAATGAAAATAAATAAGGAACACAAGTTTTAAATGATACATTAAGCAAAATGGGCTTAATTGATATTTATAGGACATTCCATCCAAAAACAACAGAACACACTTTATTCTCAAGTGCTCATGGAACATTCTCCAGGATAGATCATATCTTGGGTGACAAATCAAGCCTTGGTGAATTTAAGAAAATTGAAATCGTATCAAGTGTCTTTTCTGACCACAACGTTATGAGACTAGATATCAATTACAGGAAAGAGTCTGTAAAAAATACAAACACATGAAGGCTAAATACACTACTTAATAACCAAGAGATCACTGAAGAAATCAAAGAAGAAGTAAAAAAATACCTAGAAAAAAATGACAATGAAAACACGATGACCCAAAACCTATGGGATGCAGCAAAAGCAGTTCGAAGAAGGAAGTTTATAGCAGTATAATCCTACCTCAGGAAACAGGAAACATCTCAAATAAACAACCTAACCTCACACATAAAACAATCAGAGAAAGAAGAACAAAAAAACACAAAGTTAGCAGAAGAAAAGAAATCATAAAGATCAGATCAGAAATAGATGAAAAAGAAATGAGGGGAAACAAGAGCAAAGAAAAATAAAACTAAAATTTGATTTTTTAAGAAGATAAACAAAATTGATAAACCATTAGCCAGGCTCACCAAGAAAAATAGGGAGAAGACTCAAATCAACAGAATTAGAAATGAAGACATAGAAGTAAAAACTGACACTGCAGAAATACAAAGAATCATGAGAGATTACTACAAGCAACTATATGCCAATAAAATGGACACCCTGGAAGAAATGGACAAATTCTTAGGAAAACAAAACCTTCCAAGACTGAACCAGGAAGATATAGAAAATATAAACAGACCAATCACAAGCACTGAAATTGAGACTGTGATTAAAAATCTTCCAACATGGGCTTCGCTGGTGGCGCAGTGGTTGAGAGTCCGCCTGCCGATGCAGGGGACACGGGTTTGTGTCCCAGTCCAGGAGGATCCCACATGCCGTGGAGTGGCTGGGCCCGTGAGCCCTGGATGCTGGGCCTGCACGTCCGGAGCCTGTGCTCTGCAATGGGAGAGGCCACAACAGTGAGAGGCAGGCGTACCACAAAAAAAAAAAAAAAGAAAATCTTCCAATAAAAAAAAGCCCAGGACCAGATGGCTTCACAGACGAATTCCATCAAACATTTAGAGAAGAGCTATCACCTATCTTTCTCAAAGTCCTGCAAAATATAGCAGAGGAAGGAACTCTCCCAAAATCATTCTATGAAGCCACCATCACCCTGATACCAAAAACAGGCAAAGATGTAACAAAGAAAGAAAACTACAGGCCAATATCACTGATCAACATAGATGCAAAACTCCTACTAGCAAACAGAATACAACAGCACAATGAAAGGATCATAGACCATGATCAAGTGGGAATGCAAGGATTCTTGTGCACCTGACATAGGAGCACCTTAATACATAAGGGAAATGCTAACAGCCATAAAAGGGGAAATTGACAGTAACACAACCATAGTAGGGGAGTTTAATACCACACTTTCACCAATGGACAGATCATCCAAAATGAAAATAAATAAGGAACACAAGCTTTAAATGAAGGAATGCAAGGATTCTTCCATATACGCAAATCAATCAATGTGATACACCATATTGAAGGTTAAAACTGAAGGATAAAAACCATATGATCATCTCAATAGATGCAGAAAAAAACTTTCAAACAAAACTCAACACTGATATATCATAAAAACCCTCCAGAAAGTAGGCATACAGGGAACTTACCTCAACATAATAAAGGCCATATATGACAAGCCCACAGCCAACATCATTCTCAATGGTGAAAAACTGAAACCATTTCCACTAAGATCCAGAACAAGACAAGGTTGCCCACTCTCTACACTATTATTCAAAATAGTTTTGGAATTGTTAACCACAGCAATCAGAGAAGAAAAAGAATCCAAATTGGAAAAGAAGAAGTGAAACTGTCACTGTTTGCAGATGACATGATACTATACATAGAGAATCCTAAAGATGCTACCAGAAAGCTACTAGAGCTAATCAGTGAACTTGGTAAAGTAGCAGGATACAAAATTAATGCACAGAAATCCCTTGCATTCCTATACACTAATGATGAAAAGTCTGAAAGAGAAAATAAGGAAACACTCCCATTTACCATTGCAACAAAAAGAATAATATACCTAGGAATAAACCTACCTAAGGAGACAAAAGACCCATATGCAGAAAACTATAAGACACTGATGAAAGAAATTAAAGATGATACAAACATGTTCTTGGATTGGAAGAATCAACATTCTGAAAATGACTATACTACCCAAAGCAATCTACAGGTTCAATGCAATCCCTATCAAACTACCAATGGTATTTTTCACAGAACTAGGACAAAAAATTTCACAATTTGTATGGAAACACAAAAGACCCCGAATAGCCAAAGCAATCTTGAGAAAGAAAAATGGAGCTGGAGGAATCATGTTCCCTGACTTCAGACTATACTACAAAGCTACAGTAATCAAGACAGTATGGTACTGGCACAAAAACAGAAATATAGATCAGTGGAACAGGATAGAAAGCCCAGAGATAAACCCATGCACATATGGTCACCTTATTTTTGATAAAGAAGGCAAGAATATACAGTGGAGAAAAGACAGACTCTTCAATAAATGGTGCTGGGAAAACTGGACAGTTACATGTAAAAGAATGAAATTAGAGCACTCCCTAACACCATACACAAAAATAAACTCAAAATGGATTAAAGACTGAAATGTAAGGCCAGACACTATAAAACTCTTAGAGGAATACATAGGCAGAACACTCTATGACATAAATAACAGCAAAATCCTTTTTGACCCACTTCCCAGAGAAATGGAAATAAAAACAAAAATAAACAAATGGGACCTAATGAAACTTAAAAGCTTTCACACAGCAAAGGAAACCATAAACAAGATGAAAAGGCGACCCTCAGAATGGGAGAAAATATTTGCAAATGAAGCAACTGAAAAAGGATTAATCTCCAAATTTTCAAGCAGCTCATGCAGCTCAATATCAAAAAAACAAAAAACTCAATCCAAAAATGGACAGAAGACCTAAACAGACATTTCTCCAACGAAGATATACAGATTGCCGACAAACATATGAAAGAATGCTTAACATCACTAATCATTAGAGAAATGCAAATCAAAAGCACAATAAGGTTTTACCTCACACCAGTCAGAATGGCCATCATCAAAAATCTACAAACAATAAACCTGGAGATGGTGTGGAGTAAAGGGAACACTCTTGCACTGTTGGTGGGAATGTAAATTGATACAGCCACTATGGAGAACAATATGAAGGTTTCTTAAAAAGCTAAAAATAGAACTACCATACGACCTAGCAATCCCACTACCGGGCATATACCCTGAGAATACCATAATTCAAAAAGAGTCATGTACCACAATGTTCATTGCAACCCTATTTACAATAGCCAGGACATGGAAGCAACCTAAGTGTCCATTAACAGATGAATGGATAAAGAAGATGTGGCACATATATACAATGGAATATTACTCAGCATAAAAAGAAATGAAATTGAGTTATTTGTAATGAGGTGGATTTACTTAGAGTCTGTCATACAGAGTGAAGTAAGTCAGAAAGAGAAAAACAAATACAGCATGCTAACACATATATATGGAATCTAAAATAAAACAAAAAACAAAAAAAAGGTCATGAAGAACCTAGGGGCAGGACAGGAATAAAGAAGCAGACCTAGTAGAGAATGGACTTGAGGACACAGGGAGGGGGAAGGATAAGCTGGGACAAAGTGAGAGAGTGGTATGTACATATATACACTACCAAATGTAAAACCGATAGCCAATGGGAAGCAGCCGCATAGCACAGGAAGATCAGCTCAGTGCTTTGTGACCACCTAGAGGGGTGGGATAGGAAGGGTGGGAGGGAGGGAGACCCAAGAGGGAAGAGATATGGGGATATATGTATATGTATAGCTGATTCACTTTGTTATAAATCGGAAACTAACACACCATTGTAAAGCAATTATACTCCAATAAAGATGTTAAAAATCAATCAATCAATCAATCAATCAATCTAAGGACATGAATTTGAAAAGAAAAAACAAAGACCATCAACAAACTTGCTGTATAAAAAATAAAATAAAATAAAATTCTCAAAATTTTTTCAAAAAAACAAGCACAAAATAAAAATGTTTTTCCCTTTCTTTTGTATTTTTTCGAATTGTTATTACGTTCTTAGGACATTAATACTTATTATGTTGTTTGACCCTAGCTACTTAAAAAATGGAACTGTTAGTTCTTTTGACCTCCAGGTACCATAAAAACTAGTGAGACCAAAGATGCTGTGAACCAAGAAAGGATTGTGACCTATGCGGTAGAGGGTCCAAGGAATTGGTGTTGAGATTGACATACTAATATGGCAGAGGGGGAAAAGACCACTCCCCTTACATAGGACCACCTGGAAGAGGACACAATTGTCCTCGAGGGTGACGTCATCTTGACAGATTACAGTACTTTACAGTGAGTTAAGGGGGAAGGGAAGAAGCAGGCCTACTGGGGGCCTCGCCCACCTGCTCTGCGCACCAGGCTCCTCTCTGGACACGCGCACACCCATCTGCAGGCAGACCCCACAGCCACCCAGCTCGAGGCTTGAAGGACTGTCTTGTAATTGACACTATCTCCAGTGCCCTCGGGGAGCACTGCCTTGAGCCAGAGGTCTCTCCACAACAGCAAAGAAAAGCCTCTTAACCTCCTGCACTTCACAGCAAGGCCGTCTGTTATCCGCTCCGATGTGAGGTCGGCCACCTCCCACTCCAGAGTGCTCATTGGAAACAGACTTAGCAGGTGGACAAAACCGACAAGATGACAAGCGCTGGTAAACTGCAGCACGCAGGTGGTTGTAACACATGCTTAGGACCTTCCTTCTCCTGGGTTCCCCGAGCCGCTAGCGTGGCCGGCAGAGGAGCAACCTTGCACCTCCCCATTCCAGAAGCTGCTGTGCAGTCCCCGGTGCTCTGAGGCCTCAGCCAGAACGGAGACAAGGACTGGCGAGTACTTCCGGGTCCTCCAAGGCTCTCTCTTAGTGGGGCTTCTCCTTCAAAGCCTGGGTCCTCCCAGATAGGGAGACAAAGACCCACAAGAGGGAAAGCTTTGGGTTGACTTCAGATGCCTATCCACTCAGGCATTCCCACGTGCCAGGCACTATTCACCTTTCTCAGCACTTCTTCCCCAGGAGCTCAGTGACGCCCTACCCCAGATGCTTGGTTTAAAGCAGCTGTATTCTCTCAGTTGTTTCTCATGTTGCCCTGCACACCTGAAAGGTAATAAATGGAGAGAAGTGAGTGGTCGGATCCCGTGGAGGTGTCTGCTTAGCCTCCTATAACAGCTTTCTCCCTTCTCCAGTCCAGGAGGGCTTAGAATGAGCTGTTCAGATCCTCATTCTCTCTTCCCCCACTTTGAAGGACCTGGGTCAAGCCGAGGGAGGCAAACCCAGGCCGGGCTCTCACCCTGCACTGCCCCAAAGCCGAAAGTCTGGTTCTGTTTCCTGTCTGGGAGGCACAGACCTAGAGAGAAGTGGAGAGGAAGGACGAGACAGACGGGGCAACAGCTGCCAATGCCCCAGAGGCCTGCATTCAGGAGACCCATAGTTCGGCATCCCACCAGAGTGGACCTACTACCGGGAGAATCTACCTCATTTCATCAGAGCCAGAGGCGTCTGTCTCCAGCTGCCATATCGTCATCCTCCCAGCTGTAGGACTTACTATAATTTCATACAGTTCTGTAGACAGATATTGAAAAGGCATCTGGAAAAATTGATAGCATATCAAGGCAAAGATTTCATAAAAGTCATTTTTTAAATATCCAGCCATAGGTACCAACATGCAGTCCTCGCAGACACATGTTCAAGGTCCCCAAAGGCCTTTTTCCTGATCTCAGAGCGCCCCCTTTGGAAATGAGGCTCCTACTACAACTGGCCTGGCAACCTTCTCTGCACAAGTTTGAGCTTGGGGAAGGCAAGGAGAAAGGCCAGGGAGCGGGCAGGAAGAAGGGGGGTAGGGGCAGAGGGAAAGGGACGTGACCTCCAGGGGGCCCCGCGGGTACACGTTCTGCTGTGCTGAGAACACTCAACATACGTAGAGTCTCATTAAAAGCTCACACACAAAATAAGCCCCTAGCCCCAGTTTAGTAATGAAGGCTAAGGGGCACAGGAGAATCCAAAGGACACAGGAAGAGTGGCTGTCAGGGCCAACGGTCCTGGGAAAACCAAATCCATGCTCTTTGGTTCCGGAAAACTGTGACTAGCTCTATTCTCATCTCCAGAAATACTTTTCAAATTCTCCGCTAAAATCACAATGAGAAGAAACAACTGCGTTCAAGGGACTAACACAAGAAGTTTCAGAGGGCTTTGGCTGGAAGTGGAGAGTGCACTTGAAGTAAAAATAGTCAAGGCCAGGTTTCACAAGTGTCCCCTCTCCCCTGTAGTTTCATCTTGTTTTGCTTCCTCCTGGTCTCAGTGATCGAGGACAGGTGGCAGCCGCTGGGGCATGAAAAGAGCCCCGGACTTGGTATCAGAAACCTGCACTGGCACATCGGGCTTGGCCTCAGCAGGGTTTGGTTAGTAAGGAGAGAAACCGCTAGGCTTCAGGTTTGGATGGGCAGCCAGGAGGCAGTTTCAAGGGCTGTAGAGCAGTATCTGGTGATCACACAAAGAGCAACAGGGAGCTAGTCAAAAGTGCAGGGAGAAATCCAGGATCCCAGGGTAAGAGGTCAAGTCAGGGGGTGACCAATATTGGAGCTAGAAACAGGAGAAGAGAAAAAAGGGCAGTTCTCCAGAAGGGAGTCCTTTGTTGAGTCAAGGGCAAAGGGGGAGCTCTTATCTGGAAACATCTTAAAGATACGTTCCTTTGAGTGGGTCTGGGGATGCAGAGAGCCAGAGGAAGATCTGTGGGTGCTCAGGATGCAGTGGGGTACACAGGGTGTGAGCTTGACCTTGAACCCAAAACTCTCTTTTGGAGTCTCTTTTGAAGGAGTCTGGGATGAGAACAGAGGAAGTTGTGCACTAAGGTATCTCTTTGGCAGAAATGTGCTTCCCCGTGGACCTGTGCTTGAGTGGAAGCCCAGCTCCCCTATATTTTCATGGCAGGGAGTGAATCTCAGGGTTAGTGAGCCTGAGATCACTTTATTCATTCCTCTGCCTCCATGCCCCACTGCCTTCCAATCCTTTCAACCACACCAAAGTCAATTCTACTTTGAATACGAGAGAGGGCTCAAAAGAGATGTATGTCCTCCCCAAATAGCACTCTGAAAAGTCAGGAGAAGAAGGAGAGAAGCCCGCTCTGGCTCAGTAATGCCGTGGTGAAGGGAGACAGAAGATTACACTGGTCTACAAGGGGTGAGACCCCTCAACCTCTGCTCTTCAAAGTGCTGAACCCCTGTTTCTGTCTGATGACTATCTTAATGAGCAAACATGTCAGTGGGGTTGGGCAGAGAAGGCAGGTCTGTTTTATAGGGGCAAAGAGTTGGGGTACTTTTTCAGAAGGACCTTGTTGGGGAGTCAGACGTGATAGGAATCAGTGGCCTTCCCTCCCACCCCTGCTTAAACCCGTGAGTTGACATGATCTCTTCTGATAGAATACTGTACCAAATAATAAAGCTAAGGTCACTATTGGAGCCCTATGTGGGCAACTTAACCCTTCACAGAAGAAAACACTATTCTGAAGCCCTGGACGTTCAGAACCTTGCTTGTCAAATGTGAGACAATGTTCAATACATTGTCTATCATGCAACGTCTCCTAAAATAAGCCCCACGTTCTTTCAGAATTTAGAACCAGGACATTTTTTTTTTATGCCCTAAGAATAGGGGATAGTGGGGAAGTGCACTTCCCTGTTTTAAATGATGAGAGCTATGGTAATTTGCCATGTTTCCTTTTTTGCCTTAGCTACCAGGAAGTTCCTATTAGATTTTCTGTTAATTGCAATAATATGCAATTAATCCTTTGGATTAATATGTTTGATAATGCCCTTCTTCAATCTTGGTTTCCCTCTTTGATTTCTATTATTGTAGGTGTCCTTTGTGTAAGCTGTTCAAACCGTCTTTGGAAAGAGGTAGATATTTCTATAAAGGACAACAGACTCCTTAATGCACATTCATGGCCACAGCTGGGTAAGCCATGCAAAGAGTACATTTTTTGGGCAGGAACCCACATTATATCAGCACCATCTTCAGAGATAAAGGACAGCCTTCTGAGTTCCTTCCCTGCCTCTTCCCCTGCCACCACCCTCACAAGGACAAAGTGTCGAGGGAATTCTTTAATCTCTTCTCTTTTAATTGGTGAGAGAAAGTAGTGCCACTCATCAGTGCTCTAAGTTGGAGGGATTTAATTAGATCTAATGACCAGATAAGTGGAGAATTCTGAGTAAGGATCTTTGGGGACTGAATGGTATGAAGAGGATTATGTTGTTATATTTCCCTGTACTTGTTGCCATGGCTGAGGCCACAGTGGAAAGAGAAGCAGGACACTAACAAGCGTCAGATGTGGATGCTGTTGGTGGGGAAGAAGGTCATCTTTGTGCCATGGTGGAGAAGGCACTCAGAGCAAAGTGTAAGGTGGGAGTGAGCCCTCAAGAGGATGAAATATTTGATTATACTGCCTGAGTCATCCTCACTTTCAGGCGATCTTGCCTTCTGTTTGGCCTGTTTCCCGGACTTTCTGTCTCCCTGTGACCCTGGCATCTTTCTCACCCTTGAGAAGAGCCACCACTTGGCCCTAGAACGGGTGGAAGTGTTCCCTTGTCAGACTTCCCATGAGCTGCTGCTAAAGCGACCTGTCCCCTTTTGACAAGTCGTCTTTATCTAGTCTGAACAGGATCATTCTGAATATCCGTGTGCTGTCACTTAGGGCCTGGAGTGTCAGATTTCTCTCCCCTCCAAGACCATCTGTCACAGTGAGTGGGGTATTCTAGTCCCAAGAGTCCCGAGGGAAAGTTCTGGGGGCTGAAGGGAAACGTTGGGGAGAAAGGGATTGAAGTCAGTCTGCAAATACTCATTCTCAAATGGGGGGATGGGGATGAATTCTTCCCTAGAGAAGGGTCAGTTGAAGCCATGAGGCTTGAGAGGAGGAGAAAGAACTTTTATTGAGTTTTCACCATAAGTTCAGCATTTGGTCAGAAACTCACACTTGTAATATCATTTCATTCTTATAATATCAGAGCCTGGTGCATAATATGTCTTTAATAAGCATAAGTAAAGTGGATGAATAATTGAATTATCCTGAGAGGTATCACTGTCCTTATGAAATAGAAGAGAAAACCAAGGTTTAGGAAAAAATGAACAATTTGCTGAAGTTTCCTCACCAGTGGAGCTAGGATTTGAACCTAGGTCTTTCTTTCTGATGCCAAAGATCACTCTCTTTCCAGTTCAACATGAGTGCAAGACATTGGCCACAGCCCTCTCTGGGCCCTCTCCGGGCCCTCTCCAAACCAGAGCCCATTCAAATGAGGTTTGTGTGTGGTGACCTCAGTTTGCTCACCGATAAGATGGACTGGCTAGGGCAGTGCTTTTTGATGAAGGAAATGGCCACCATTTTTCTTCTTCCCAGAGATACAGTAAAGCTGAGATAATTTGTATGGAGGCCACCTTTCCTCTAAATCCAAATCCCCATGCTTGGTGATAAACAGCATTAATGTGATAACTCTATGTATATGGCTCTCTGTGCCAGGAGATGGATTTACATATGTGCTAAATATCTTTCACCAGTACCTAAAAGTGATGCTTTATATCAATGTCTCTGGACACCTGGTAGCAGCAGCTCATGTCATTAAGGAAACAAAACAGACACACACACACACACAAACACACACACACAAACACACACACACAAAGCAAGCACTCTGGGAACACAGTAATGATAGGAGATAGATGGGGAGGACTCTGGCAGGAAGGTCCCACTTACAAATATAAATGGCAAATAACCTCTTGCTCCAACTCTCTGTAAGGTTCTTAGAGATGCTGAAAAGGACCTGTCAGGGTTATCTTATCCCTTTACTTCTCAGAATTATTCAAATGAAAGTAGAGTTTAGGGCCAAATTATTTGAATTGGCTACATCCTCTGGTTTCATTTGGCCAAGGAAAGACCTCTGTGGTTTTGAAGCTGAAAAATTCCAGTTGGTGAGCCCTATGTTATAGCCTAGGGGGTTCCTGAAATACACTGATCACCCTTCCCCAGAATAATTGTTAACTTTCATCAAGCAAGTTATTATGTTCCAGGACTTATACCGAGGGCTTCAAATAAATGATCCCACTGACTTCTCACACCAACTCTATGAATTTTATCATGCCCATTTTACAGATGAGGATATTGAAACTTAAGAGATTAATAACTTGTCCACAGATGCTCAACTAGCTAATAATCAACAGAAGAAAGGTGTGAACCCAAGACTGCCTGAGTCTTAAATACGCAAGACCACAGACTTCAGTGAGTTTTATGTTTTTGAGGATACTGGTCTGCTGGGATGAAGGGGATAGGTAAGGAGATTTAAGAGAAAGAAATTTCACAAACTTTTTTACAATCATGTACAATGTACCACGGAGAGTACACAGTCATGTGGCATCTTGGACTAAGTTCTCTAAAAAGCAGACAGAAACAGAACAAGCCACAATTCTCTCTCATTCATGCATTCATTCATTTATGCCTTAATTCAGACATTGAACCAACATGTCCTGTGCTATTCACTGGAAATAAGAAATTAAATAACACCTGGTCTCTACAGTCAGGAAGCTCACAGTCTAATCTGGGGAGACCAATTTGTAAATTAATGATGACACTGCCATTACATGCTTTGGTGGATGGAAATTATGCAAGCCCAGAGGAGGGACATCCAGACTAGAAAGAAATTAAAGTGATAGAAGGAGTAAAAGCCTTTGAATTTAAGGGAAAAAAACTGGATTTGAGTTCTGTTAGTGTGATTCTGAGCCAGTTCAAACTCTTTTTTTTTTTGCTGGATTACAAAAATACCAGTCTAATGATGTTACCAATCATAAAAGAGCTAGGTAGAGGATACAATGAGTTAATGTAAATGAAAGCACTATTATTCATCACCATAATCACAAAGATAGAAAATATGGGAAAGGTAAGTATGAAAAGGCATAAAAACAATGTACATATTTCTATAATACAGGATTAAGTAGCAGTATAATAAAACAGGTATGGATGCTCCAAGGAAATGAGAAATCCCTGGAACTTTGGAATCACCAGCCACCTTTTTAGGGGCCAGATTTGTCCATTTGGGATTGAGGAGAAAAAGTATTTTCAGAAATTGGCAGGTGTAAGTCTCCCTAGAGTAGGAGGATGAAAAAACATAATTATATCTCAGAGAAATCAATCAATCAAATCCTAAGTATCTACTGACCACAGCCATGTGCCCAGCACTGTGGTGATTTCTATGTAGAATTTCAAAGAGCTAATGAGTTAGTTGGAAGGAGAAGAATAACAAATATTAAATAATTAACTATTATACCAAACTGCAACTAACTCTGGTCACTGTGGGAGTAGGAAAAATCTAGTGTAAACTCAAGCAGTGAGAGATGCTTTCATGGAAGAGAAGAGAACTCAATTACATCTTAAAGAAAAGCTAGGGACTTCCCTGGTAGTGCAGTGGTTAAGAATCCGCCTGCCAATGCAAGGGACACGGGTTCGATCACTGGTCCAGGAAGATCCCATATGCCGTAGAGCAATTAAGCCCATGCGCTACAACTACTGAGCCTGTGCTCTAGAGCCCACAAGCCACAACTACTGAGCTCATATGCCACAAGTACTGAAGCCCACACGCCTAGAGCCAGTACTCTGCAACAAAGGAAGCCACTGCAGTGAGAAGCCTGTGCACCACAATGAAGAGTAGCCCCTGCTCTCCACAACTAGAGAAAGCCTGCCCACAGAAATGAAGACCCAATGCAGCCAAAAATAAATAAATTTATTTTTAAAAAAGAAAAGCTAAGATTTGGAAAAGCAGACAGGAAAGTAAAAGAGGATGAGGAAAAGAATGAAGGGGAAAGAAGGAAGGGGGAGAGGGTAGAAAAAATGGAGAGAAATCATGAAAAGTAGAAACAAAGGGAAGAGAGGAGTGAAGAGAGGGAAAAGCTCAAATAGAATATTTGGAGCATTTGCAGAAGGAGAGGCTGGAATGGATCTGGAAGGGCTTGGCTACAAGATTATTGAAGCAGAGTCAGTGACAGCAGAATAAGTTGGATGAAACCAAATTATATTCTGAGCTGAGGCATCTGGATTTGATGCTTCTTGTCAGTTCATAACAGGGACTGTCGTGATAGAAGTTTTGCTTGGTAGCAGAATGAGGGGTAGCTTAGGGGTAAGCAAGAACAAGAAGAAGAAAGCCCGAATCACAGACTCAGTGATCCCTGCTCCATTAATGAGGGTGCATCTGCAAGAACAAAGAGGAAAGGGCAGATCTGAGGGAAAATGATAGGGCTGGGAGTATTAGAAATAAAAATGAGAAATGGAGAAGAAGAAAAAGTCAAAGAATCCTGCCAAGAGTCTACGAGGCTGGGAAACCGGAAGAAAAATGGTACTTCTGGGGGGAAAATTAAGCCTTTGGAAATAAGAAATGTGGTGACTTTAAGTTAGAATGCGTCAGTCTGAGGTGATGGGAAAGTCACTCCAATGGAAAAAAATCCTATCATATAAGCAGTTGGGATAATGAGATTGAAATGGCAGTGGTGAGATCAGGGCTGGACATGTACACAAGAGAGATGTACTGAAGGTGATAGTCAACAAGCTCTTGGAGAAAGGGGTTAGAGGGACAAAGGAGAAGGGCTAAAAATGTCCCCAGAGGATCCTCACATTTAGGAAGTCATGATAAAAAGGAAACATTAGAGAAGACAGATAAGGAGCAATTCCAAAGGATGGGAGCAGAACCCCCAAAATCTGAAATACAAAGATCAAAGTAGGGGAGAATATCACAAATGAGAGAATTGTCCATAGTGCCACACAGCAGAGATCAAGAATGATGGAGCAGAGGGCTAAAAAGGCTATTTGTTCTGCACGAAGGCATTTCAGTCTAATTTGAGAGCAAACACCATCTTGTATTAAAACCAAGATTAGGATGTCAGGAAGTGACAACACCTGAAAAGAACAAAAGCTTGAAAAGTTTACCAGGAAAAAGGAAGAGGGGAAATTAGAAGGTATGGTAGGATCAAACACAGGACTTTCTGAGATATGGAGACTATAGCACATGGAGAGAAAGAGACTGAAGCTGTCGGAGATGGAGGAACCAGCGAGATCTCATGGAAGCAAAATTCTACAGGAGACATGGGTCCAGAGTTCACAGGAAGCAGTTATCTTTAAATAAGAGGAAAGAAGCCTTTTCCTTTGAGGATAAAGTGGAAAAGTCTACTTCAGAAACAGAGCTTTTATATTGTGAGAATGAGTAGATGAGATGTTCCCAAAGATGGCTTTAACCTCCCACTGATCTGAAATGGCCATGTAGCACAAGTGAGGAGGAAAGCTTTGATGGGTTAAGTTACCGAGATCTTCAGATTGTTACTGCAGCATAACCCAGCCCATCCTGGCTGAATACAAGGAGAAAGTTGCCTCCTGAGAATAGACCAGCAGGAGTAATTGGGGTTTTAAGAGGGAAAAGGTATGAAATTACAACTGCAGTAGTATCCAAGTGATTCCAAAAGATTCTTTTTCCCAACATGTGTTTCCAAAATTTCAAACCTATAGAAAAGTTAGGAAACTGGTATAATGACCACCCATAGACCCTTCACCCAGATTCACCAACTGCTAACGTTTTGCCACATTTTCTTTCTCTCTCTGTGTACAATGTATGTAGACACACACACACACACACACACACACACGCACCTTTTTTCCCTTTCTTTCCTTCCTTTTTCTTTTTTTCTTTAAAAAGAACATTTGAAAGTAAGTAGCAGACATCACACCAGTTCACTCTGAGTATTTCAGCACATGTTTTTCAAGAATAGGGATGTTCTCCTATAGAACTACCATACTATTATTATACCAAGAAAATTTAATATTAATACAATAATTTTATCTAGTATACATCCATATTCAAACTTTCCAACTGTTCTTAAATTTACTTTATAGCTGGCCCCCCACCCCCCTAAGAGACCTGGCCACCCCATTCTTTATGCCACCTTGTTCCCAGAGCAGACAGTTTTCCACTGCGAAACTTTCATCAACTTCTTTGTTTTACACGTCAGTCTTTACCTACAAGATCTTACGTATAATACCTTGAAGGCAAAGGCCTTACCTTCTGTGTTACCAGTCCTTATGAGCCCATTAAGGATCACACATTATATTTGGGACATATATATGTATCCAAAAGCAGTAAGGTTGCCTAGGCAGAATTTGGATAGTCTGACCCTTTAATGAGCCAGATTTGCCCTTTGGGGAAATAGGAGCTATAGTGTGTACAGAGATCTGCTTGGTTGGAGAACACAGGCCTTTGCCTGAAGTTATCTGTAAATGTATCGTTGTAGTGGTGCTAGTGATGAGAAGATGATGATAAGGAAGAAAAGGAAGATGAATGGGGCATAGCATCAAAGGAAAATGATAATTTTTAGATATTAAAGGACCAAAAAAGAAAAAAATTAGAAATATGATTTGGCAATATAAAAATTAATATTAATTAGACTCTTCATATGCTACCAAAAACGTTTAATTACCATGCATTAAATAAGAAATCATTAAATGTATGTGAAATTAATTTTTTCTAAGTTCTCTCCACATATATGCTCAATTTGCAAGTAACAACACCTCCCAACTTTAATTAGAGTTGACATTGGTGATGGAATATTTATTTATGGACCAGGTGCCATTAAAGAAGAATGAGCTATGGGCTTCCCTGGTGGCGCAGTGGTTGAGAGTCCGCCTGCTGATGCAGGGGACGCGGGTTCGTGCCCCGGTCCGGGAGGATCCCCCATGCCGCGGAGCGGCTGGGCCCGTGAGCCATGGCCGCTGAGCCTGCGCGTCCGGAGCCTGTGCTCCGCAAAGAATGGGCTATGTTCACTGTAGGGAATGCTAAGGGGGATTTAAGATATAAGAGATTGAGAAACCTAGAATCTCAGAGCTAGTGTCACCTTTGTGGTTATTTCTTTCAATAGATCCCTTTATATCACAGGGATCTATAATGGCTATAATACAAGGCTATGTGGTACTCTCAGTATTTCAAGAAGACTAACAGAAATGCTACATATACTCATGATAAGGGTGCACAGTCTAGATAAAATATCAGTGTTTTTTTATTTTTTTGTTTTATCTTTGCCTGGAATTAGATTAGCTCTTTACAGTAACATCAGTGATCTTCCACTTACCAAATGTCCAATAGCAGTTAAATATGTCTTTGATGGATAAAAAAGATGGATAACAAATAAACTTTTCTTTAATCAAAGAGTTTATTTTGGTCGAAGAGATTTTTTGAAACAAGGGAAAAGGGCAGAGTGCTGAGGGAACTAATAGTATAAGTCCTCAGAATGAAAAGATAGAAAACCCCTCTTCTTGTTCCCAAACCCTCATTTTATAAGATGACGAGATTGCCCAAGTGACATACCTAAGTTCATGCAGTTATTTACCAGAAGCAATTAATAGCAATCCTTCCAGCATATCAAAGGTTAGTTGAGGAATAAATTTAGTGAGCTAAAATGGGATGTCCCTGGTGACAGAAAGTCTCGAGCAGGGAAGCCAGACAGGAAATCATTGCTTACAAACCAAGCAGGGTGACCGTGTCCTGATTTCAAGCAGCAGATGGATTGTAGCGTTTATGTAGGTGGTACGATCAGTAGGTCTCAGTGACGGAGTAGCTCTTGGCTTGGGGACTTGAGAATGGTGGGGAAGAAAGGAAGCATCAAAAATGACATTCAGATTCTAAATGGCAGCTTTTGAGGAAGTAGCACAAGAGGAGAAATAGAATTGAAGACAAATATTAGAAAATTACCTAAGAAGACCTAGGAAGGCTGAGATTCTAAGATTCACTTCTGGTCCTAAAGGATTCTTGGGTCTTTCTGAAACCAGGGACAGGAAGATTAAGAAACCTAATATCCAGTTCTGGGCAGTTAGAGGCCTCTGCTCAAGGTAGACGCCAGGGGTCAGTGCAACCCCAGATTCTCTATAAGGAGACATTAGTCCCTTTCCTTGAGTGTCTGTTCATTACCAAGAGAATTTAAGAGAACACCAAAAGGCAAATTCGCTTATGATAACAGCATTTACAAGCAGTTGTAATTATAGTGTATAGAAAACAATATTCCCTCCTAAAATTGCTCTTTTAATTTTCTCTTATTTTTCCCATAGCGAATGTTAAATAAACCTCATTGTCTCACATAATGCCTTGCATAGGTGCACTGAGGCTCCTAAACATTAGATTAGGAAATACACACCACACTCATGCCCACATTACACAGACTGGCTCTGGGACAGCATGATAGGTGCCCCTGATGGAACCCCCAACCCAGCCCCATCCCGGGCACAGCTCCCAGAGATGCATAACTTAAGTGGAACCCCCAACCCAGCCCCATCCTGGGCACAGCTCCCAGAGACGCATAACTTAAGCCCTGCCCAGCCACGTGGAGAACAACACTCCTCTCCCAAAATCTACCTCAAGAGCCACCTCTGCTATGAAACCTTTCCTTCCCGGCCCCGCAAAGATACCTGGCCACCCCATTCTTTATGCCGCCTTGTTCCCAGAGCAGACATTTTTCTACTGCAAAACTTTCATCAACTTCTTTGTTTACACGTCAGTCTTTACCTACAAGATCTTACGTATAATACCTTGAAGGCAAAGGCCTTACCTTCTGTGTTACCAGTCCCCAGTGCCTGGCACCCAAAAAAGCTTAATAAATCAGTTTGGGGTTAATAAATGAATGATTAATTCTGAAGAGGCCTGGATAGTGTATATGGAGAGACAAGGAAGAAGGCAAGGATATAGCACCAATGAAGACCTTTGGTGCAAAGGAAAAATCACGAGGTTCCTGGCTTGGTCTGTGGTCCTTCTAAAGACGTAATAGACACGATGCACGAGACTGCATCGTGAGGCGCTCTGGATGTCAGGCAGAGAAATTTAAACTTGATGAGACAAATGATACAAGATCATGGTGGATTTGGGTTCTGGTAATTGTGAAAAAGAGCTGACTTTTGATTTCTCTCTCAGGCCATAGCTGACACAATACTCTCCTAACTCATCCAGTTTTGGCCACAAAACTGGATGCTTTCCCAAAATGTCGGCTTGCAAATAGCTCAGTTTTCATATTTCCAACCTCTGCCAAGGAAAGTGGGAGAAGCAACGGGAGTCAGGTGTTGAGTGTACCTGCTTCCTGAGGACTTCAGGGACAATCTGGTGCTTTTGCAGAAATGCATCCCATTTCAGAATGAGAGATCTTGATGGGGATGCAGAGAAACAGTGCACAACAGGGTCTCTAATTCTACCTTTCAAGAGAATAGGTGTCCAGAGGAGATGGGCAGGGATGAGAAACAAAACAAGTCTTCACAATCACGAGCAATGACATTTAATAAAGTGATTAGTCAGTGACATTAAGTAAGTTCTCAGGTCATGTTGGAATGATTAATGTGGGTGGATGGAGGCCAGGATCTATTAGGGGAGGGATGTGGAGGGCTGTTCTTTTGATTAAAAAGGGTATGTTTGGGGGAGGGCTTGAAATTTCAGGGAAGTGTTATTAATTGGTTGTTCTTGGCCTTAAGATGGTCTTGACTATTAAATAGCTATCTCTTTTCACAGTGAGAGGGAGGAGTTCCAGGTGAGGGACAGAAGGAAGGTGCTGGCACCAAGAGTCCTTTGCTGGAATCAGATACTTTGTGGTTTGCAGACACTTTGGACTCTTCTCTATCCACTGACGTTTCCTTGTCTTGACTCAAATGCTAAAGGAGCTTCTTCTGTATTGCTTTTCCCCTATTTTCCCTTTTGCTACCAGTGGATGGACAGTCCTGAGAATCACTGTAGCTTCATATTTGAGTGCCTATCTATAACCCCCCTGCTGGTGAGAATGGAGAAAAGAGGCCCAAGTTTTCATTCTCCATCTGGTTTAGGAGCTCCATGAAAAAATCAAGGGAGATAAAGGAAGATGGGTAGAAGTTTTGTTAAGCAAAGCCTCCAGTACCTTGTTGAAAGCAGTGACCCTTAGAAAAGTGCTTATGTCTACAGACTTTCAGTATTAATGGGAAACCAATGATTCCCAGGATTTGGGATTTCATGAACCAGTGAAAGTTTCTGGATTTCATGAGTCAATAAACTTTTTTTAAAAAAGGAATGTCAATTCTTTATATCACCAAATAAAGCAATAACAAATAAATTACCATTCACCACTAACAAAATTACATAAGATATAAAAGGTAGGAAAAACATAAAATGATTAAAGGAAATTAAATATAATACAATTTGCTTTATGAAAAACTTACTCTTTATCTTAATTTTTCTCATTTTATAGCTTACTTTTTTAAATTTATTTTTTATTGAAGTATAGTTGAATTACAACGTTGTGTTAATTACTGCTGTACAACAAAGTGACTAAGTTATACACATATATACATTCTTTCTCATATTCTTTTCCATTGTGGTTTATCACAGGGTATTGAATATAGTTCCCTGTGCTATACAGTAGGACCTTGCTGTTTATCCATTCTATGCATACAAGTTTTCATCTGCCAATCCCAAATTCCCAATCCAAACTTCTCCTACCCTCTTCCCTCTTGGCAACCACCAGTTTATTCTCTATGTCCCTGATTCTGTTTCTGGTTCATAGATAGGTTCATTTGTGTCATATTTTAGATTCCACATTTAGGTGATGTCATATGGTGTTTGTCTTTCTGAATTACTTCACTTAGTGTGATAATTTCTAGTTGCATCCATGTTACTGCAAATTTCATTCTTTTTTACGGCTGAGCAGTATTCCATTGTGTATATGCACCACAGCTTCTTTATTCATTCATCTGTCAATGAACATTTGGGTTGTTTCCATGTTTTGGCTATTGTAAATAGTGCTGTTATGAACATAGGGGTGCATGTATCTTTTTGAATTATAGTTTTGTCCGGATATATGCCCAGGAGTGGGATTGATGAATCATATGGTAGTTCTATTTTTAGTTGTAGCTTACTTTTTGACCAACAAAATACTCATCCACATAGCTGGGAGAAGGCTTAGCATAAACACAAGGTCTGACACACCAGCAGAAGCTGACTTGTTATGCAGACAGCAATAGCTGACACTCCATGAGCACTCACTAGGTGTTGGTAAAATGGAAGTAGTAAAACTTACAATGATTTACTTTATATGGATTTTTACATGTATTAATTCATTTCATCTTCACAACACCCCTAGAAGTGACTACTATTATTACCCTTATTTTACAGAGAAGAAACTGACATATAGATGCATTAAATAACTTGCCCAAGTCTTACAACAGGGCCTGGTGGAGCCAGAATTCAAACACAGGCCATCTGGAGGAGGTATAGAGGAGGCATAGGGCACCGCTGTGGGTTACCTGACTGAAGCGGAAACAACCTGCGTGGGAAGAGCCAACTAATCAGTGTGAATTCTAGATTGGAATTAGAAAGAGAAGTGTGTGTGTGTGTGTGTGTGTGTGTGTGTGTGTGTGTGTACAGGAGATAGGATGTGGACCTGTGTACATGCCCTTCTTCCAGTGATTAAAAGACATCTTCATAGCCATGTAAATGTTACCATCTCATTTGATTCTTCAAAAACCCTTGTGAGTATGAGAGACTATATTTTATGACATCCATTTTAAGATGGGGAAATCTGTAGGAAAATCAGATATTATTATTAATAACTATAATAGCTAATATTTACTATCACTTTCACGTGCATCAACATTAGCCCTGACAATAACCTAAGCAGTTTCATAAGATTATTACACAGATGGGTGCTGTTTTACAGATCGAACTGGGACTCAGACGGATAAAATGAGGTGCCCAAGATCACAGAGTTAGTGAATGGTGCTAGGATTCCAATCAGAGATGGATATGAGTTCCTTGGGGCCTGGATCTTCTGGGGTTTTCTGGAAGAAAAAGAATACATAATTAAAAAGACAAAATTAGGTGTCAAAGTAAAGACTCATTTAGAACAAGAAAGGAAATCATAACAAATTTGCACATCTTTAAAAGCTGATACATACCAAACATCATAAAATCCAGAAAAAATAACTGATTTTTATTAATTAACTCCCTGACACATCTCTATCTCCTCCCTCATTTTTTTTTTGGTGATCCAGTCTTTGGTTTTGTGGTTTTGCTTTGTGTGTGCGTGTGTGTGTGTGTTTAATTATACCAGAGAGACTTTTTTTCTTAAGCTTTTTTATGATGTGGACAATTTTTAAAGTCTTTATTGAATTTGTTACAATATTGCTTCTGTTTTATGTTTTGGGTTTTTTTGGCCATGAGGCATGTGGGATCTTAGCTCCCCTACCAGGGATCGAACCCACACCCCCTGAATTGGAAGGCGAAGTCTTAACCACTGGACTGCCAGGGAAGTTCCCAGAGAGACTTTATTCAATGAAGAGCAACATATATATGGATTTGTAACAGGAATTTGATCTTACACATTTGTGGAAGCTGACTAAGCATTTTGTAAGGTTCATTCTTCACATCTCGGGCTGGAGATTACAGGCCACTGGGGAGACACTTGGGAAGGGACAATGGATGTAAAGAGGGATATCCAGGACAAATTGGGGCCAACATAAGGAGTTGAAAACTCATGAGATGGACAGAAAATCATGTTTGTTCTTGTTGCCTCTGACATAGTGGTATGGATATCTGGCAGACCTGAGGTCTTTCATCTTGGAGTTTATCATGCATACGTGCCCCTGGTTGTTGTAGAAGCTGGCAGCATGTCCAGGGCACGGTGGAGTCATTGCAGTCCACCTGCTGCATTAATGCCAAGTTGACTCAGCAGATCACCAACAGCATGCTGCTGCTTCACTTCCACCTTCTAAATCTTCCACAAGAATCTCCCTGTGACCCATCACAATCACAAATACGTAAGAGTGAATATTCTGGGGAACGTATTTCAGCCTATTCAAGCTGACACACAGCAAAGAAGTGTCATGTTTTCTGCTGATGTTGGTTAGCTGTTTAATAAATGGCAAATGTGTCTAGTTGGTTGATAGTGTTAAGTACTTTATATCAACACTGATTATCTGTCTACATACGATGTCAATTTTTGAGAGAGTGGTGTTTAGTTCTCTAACTACATTTGTATTTTTTTCCTACTTCCCCTTCTCTGTACATTTCACAATATTTCCAATAAAGATATAAAATAGTGACCTCACTTATATGTGGAGTCTAAACAGCAAAACAAACAAAACAGAACAGAAACAGACTTATAGACCCAGAGAGAAAACTGATGGCTGCCAGAGGGGAGGAGAGCGGGGGATTCAGTGAAATAGATGAAGGGGATCAAGAGATACAAATTTCCAGTTATAAAATAAATGAGTCACAGGGATGTAATACATACTGTAAGGAATAGAGTCAATTATACTGTAATTATACTGTAATAATTTTGTATGGTGATAGACAGTTACTGGACTCTGGTGATACTTTTGTAATGTATTTGATTGTCGGATCACTATGTTGTACACCTGAAACTAACTTAATATTGTACATTAATTATATTTCAATAAAAATATATTTGTATATACATATATATATATATATATATATATATATATATATATATATAGCCACTTAATGTCTGTTGTTTTAGTGGTTATTTACACTTTGATTGCCTCTTCACATAAAATCCGGGTGGAAAGAGCCCTTAGTCTTAACTGATTGCAGTTTTATATATATATATATATATATATATAGTAAAAGTAACTAAATATATATTTATAAAATATAAGTTTTTATATTTTATATGCTTTGTATATATTTATCTCTATATAAATACATATATAATATATACAGATTTTTCTTTTACTAAAATATATAGCCATGTGACTGTATTGCTAGGGTTTCTCCCAGAGCCTTGGAAGGAACCCATGCAAATGAAGGACCCTGGCTTACACTTTCTCCTGATTCTAGCCCAGGTTTGTCTCCAAAGCCCAACCTCTTGACCACTCTACTGCCTCTTCAGTGAGAGAGTCAGGACCAGAATTCTGGTATGACACAAATACAGCTGCTCTCTGCTCTGTTTAAAGAATAACTGTGTATCCCAGACTTCCACTGTGATCCAGCTAATGCATCAACGTATCTGAGTAAGTTCACTCATACTTGTCCAAGAACATGTCCTGCTTATTGCTCAAGAAAAATGTGAACATTCAACCAAACCTCTCAATCTCATGTTAAAGGAGAAGCAGATGAACATTTGAAGGAAAGCTGAGATTGTGATTCCTGCTTTAAGTAGGAAGTTGGACCAGATAATCCCATATTGCCTTCCAACAGAGTAACTCCACTTTCCTCTACCTTCCCCAGCAGCAAGAATTCTGCCTGAGTGGAATTTGTCCATCTAATTTTCATTCATCTGCGAAGTCTGCACACATTAGATTCATTCAACAAGCATCTATTATATACTTGATACAATAGTGAATAAGACAAGTACGGTTGATGGTAAACTCAAATGTCTTCTTATACTTTACCACTGGGTTAGAATGTAGAGACAGAGCCCCATGGGTATAAGCTGTTGGTTAAAGATTCTACAGGACTGCTTCCATCAGAGCTGGTTTAAAGATAGAACATAATAACGATAACAGCAATAGTATCTTTCTTGAGCAGTGGCCATATACCTTGTTCTCTGCCAAGCACATTGCACAATGTAACTCATCAAATCTCCTCAGTAACCCTAGATGTAGGTACTTAACCACTATGCAATCATGCAAGCAATGCCCTTCTAAGCAAATGGCAATAATATACTTGGATCAGTGAAATTCACCTAGGAAATGGGAGAGGTTAATGGATGGAGATGAACCAAAAGTGTCTGCGAACAATTCCAACACCAACCCAGAATCTGCTCACAAATATTTCCGTTCCTCCAGAGGCTTTATCCTCTCCACCCTGTAGCAGGGAAGGGAAGAAGGCTTTTTAATAATCAATGTCATTTAATGCCAAGGACAATCAAACAAAACTTCCCATGAAATTTTTATCACCGTTGCTTGCAATTTTTAGTCAAGAAAAACATCCCTCTATTCCTTCCCCAATGAAGCCTGGCCTCCATCCACCCACATTAATCACTTCAAAATGTCCTGAGAACTTATTTAATGTCAATGCTTAATCACTTTATTAAATGCCACTGCTCCTGAGTGTGAATATTTGTTTTTGTGTTATCTCTGACATCTTCCATAAAGCCCTAATCTAAGAACCCCAACTCTTTTCCAAAATAACATGAGTTTCCCACTGTGCACCCCATTTGTCACTTTTTGCTGTTAAGGCCAAATACTACAATCTGAGGTACATTAGAAAAATAGCTCTTTCTGACATATCTCCCATTTGGTCTTATTGTCTGAAATCTATCATAGAAAATTCTTGCTACAGATTAAGCACAGTCCTTTCCAAATCCCTCCCTTATAGGGGTAACAATATTTTTTTTTCATTTTTAATTAGTATTCTTTGATCTGAGGAGAGAAATTCCCATTATTAACTAGTATTCTCTGGTCTGAGAAGAAAAAGGGGCATGAAAGTTCTGGAAACTTCAGGAATGAGTGGTTACAGAGGGAAAAAGAGTGAAAAACAGAGAAAAAGCTTCTGTCACCAATAGAAATGTTGCCAAAATAGAGCTTTCGCTCCATTGACTAAAACCAAAATGTTGTCCCATGACTGGCATAAGACATGCCCTGCCCACCCTCAGGAGGAAGGTAGAAACGTGGAAAGACAGCAGGTTACACAGTTGGTACAGGAAGGATCCGCTCTGGAGGGGGAGGATGGTTTCACCATAGTCGATATATTTTTTTTTTTCAGAGTCGATATTATCTTGGAGAGAAAAAGGAAACTACACTCTACTAAGTGTTTCCTATATGTTGTGAAGACAAACTCTCTGGAACAAATATTTTTGTTCCAGGGATGAAACATTGGTTCCCATGTGCAGGTCAATGCCAAGTGATTGGTAATGGCTTGTTGCAGAACTGTGTTGAGAAGGATTCTGAGACCTCATCAAGCAGAGCTGGAAAAAGCTGTGATGCATTAACAAGGTCTATTGTGGAGAGAAAAAAGAATGTCATGACTTCCAAGTACCTGCTAACCCTGTATTGACATACCAGTTAAACCCCATGCTGCTTTGAGGAGAAGAGAAACGCAAGTAGTAGACCATCACCAAGGCCTCACCTTATAGTTCATTCAATGCTTAAATCTCCTTCCTGACGGAAACTGGAAACTGGTATTTTTGGTTGCATATATTTAAAAAGGATCTTAGAAATCCTCTGTATTTCACTCCTCACTTTATGAATAAGGAAACTAAAAGTAGGAGAAGTGGTTTGCTTATTATATCTTTAGGTTCCAGGGTTTTTTTAATGTACCTTTCTGCAAGTAGGGTCATTTCACTGTATAAAATAAAACTGATTTCTGAGAGGGTCACTACAAAATAAAGATTTCAGAATGTTAAGTTTTTCTGTTGACATCCATTATAGCAATACATACGGCTTTCTTGATGGAGAAAAATTATTGGCTGTTGAGAGAATTATACTTATTGTTAAGGATTTAGAAATATGGGAAGAAATCACATTTTAGAAACTCAAAACTAAGTATGAGACTCATAACGAAGCAGAAATCTTTTACTACAGAATGTAAACAAGGACTTGTTTTAATGCTAAGAACTTTACTTTTTTTTCCTCATTTGGTACACAACCCTAATAAAGCATTATGATTTCATCTCCATTTAACAGGGAACATGCTGCACAGAGCTAGTCAGTACAGGGCTGAGACTTATATGCAGGCTTGTCTTATTCAATAGTTTGGGCTCTTAACTCCTCTGTTATTGCCTCCTTCTGTGACCTTTGGAAAAGAAGCAGCATCTCATCCTCTATGGAATAATAAAGAGAATTCACAAGTATTACAGAGTCTGAGAAATCCACTTACTAGGCCCAGGGAAAAAAGAAACCATCGACTGGAGAGCATGGAGGAAACACTAAATGGTGGATGTGAGAAGTCAAGAGGGGGCTGGCTGTCTCTGGTGCAGACAAATCCACGATGTGATGGACAATAAACAGAATTTATCACTCTTTCATCCCCAACCACTTTAACTCATTCCTGGAAGGATGGAGGTGTGGGACATGGGGAAATACTCTAAAGAAAGGATGTCTTATCATAAAACTATAAAACTTGGGGTTCAGGTAGGTAGTATTTTTTATTTCAACTAAGATTGGGATTTGAGGAAAGAAATTAGTTCAACAAACAGACAAGTAGTTTAATTTCTTTCTAGAACTAGATGATAGAGGAGAGATAGATACAGACAGACAGACATAATACATAGAGAGAGAGAGAGATAAGGAAGGTAGCTGTCTGCAAAACTAGTATTATGGGATGACATTTGGTTTTGGCTTTCTAGGTTGTGGTTTAAGATACTGAAATGTTGATCTCTTGGCAGAGAAAAGAGCACACATCCAGTATATGCAGGCTACCTAGGTGCTTATTGATTTATCAAGCAGACTTTACACAAAAATAGAGGCAGAGAAAGAAAAATTCCCAGAAATGAATCAGGGCAGCATCTATAACAAGAGAAGAAAAAATAATAGTGAGAGGGATGCCTGGTACTTCATAATGGAAATAATGGGAAGAAAAGCTGAGCAGAATACTGAAAAAAAATTTGTGTAGCCTTAGTACATCACACACACAGCTCCTGGGTAATAAACAAAGACAGACATCATCTCTCTGTAAAAGCTTTCTCATCAACAGCAAACATACTATTAATTCTCCTACTTTAAGAAAACCCTCCTTTTATCCCCTCATCCCCAACCCCATTTCTCTACTCCTCTTTATAGCAAAATCCCTTGAAAGAGTCACCAATTTTCCTTGCATTTTCCTCTGTACCTACTCAGTCAAACTCATACCCTTATCAGCTCACCAAAACATCAATGACCTCCACGTTATAAAATCTAAGTCAGTTTTCAGCTTACTTGAACTAAGAGCAGAGCAAATATCCAACCATATGCATAGCTATAGCCATTCTAGTTGTTAAAATACTAAACTATTCCCACACCATTGATAAATAGTCACATTTCTGAGCTCTCTGAGTGCTCCTGCCAACCATTGCTACTCCCTGGAACCCATTCATTACCTTCTCAAAATCCAGAAATTAAAGAGTTCATCCTAGACACTGGAGGGGGCTCTAG
This sequence comes from Delphinapterus leucas, assembly GCF_059928025.1. Lineage (NCBI taxonomy): Eukaryota > Metazoa > Chordata > Mammalia > Artiodactyla > Monodontidae > Delphinapterus > Delphinapterus leucas. The sequence continues at coordinate 91,579,445 of NC_143135.1, read as the reverse complement.
GTCCCTGCTTCAGCACTAAGGCCAGATTCTTTTCTCATTGATCGATAGTGTAAGTGCCACTTATATTCCCCAAGGGTCCTGACTCCCTGGCATTGCCATCCTTCCAACCCCAAGCAGAGTAGACCATGCCCTGCTCACACTGTGCACAGGCCTGAGGATCTCTGAGTGATAATGTTTGGGAGGCTCCTGGAATGCCAGCCCACCCACCATGGCTCCCGTGAGCCAACCTTAGATTCCGGCTCTAGTTGGCCCAGAGATTTGTAGGAAGTGTCCCTGGTGGCACTGGTATTCACGTAAGAAAATGCCTAAAGCTCCATCTGGCCCCAAAAGCTCTGGCCTAGCGCTGCTGGTGCTTATCCTGGTGTCACTTTCACATGGCTACTAGGACTGTAGCCTCCATGGGACTTTGCCTCAGAAAGGATCTGGAATGCAAACTATTATATATAGGATGGAGAAACAAGGTCCTACAGTATAGCACAGGGAACTATATTCAAAATCCGGTGACAAACCATAATGGAAAATATGAAAAAGAATATATATATGTATGGGCTTCCCTGGTGGCACAGTGGTTGAGAGTACGCCTGCCGATGCAGGGGACATGGATTCGTGCCCCAGTCCAGGAAGATCCCACATGCTGTGGAGCGGCTGGGCCCGTGAGCCATGGCCGCTGAGCCTGCGTGTCCGGAGCCTGTGCTCCACAACGGGAGAGGCCACAACAGTGAGAGGCCAGCATACCACAAAAAAAAAAAAAAAAAAAAAAAAAAAAAAGAATATATATATGTATAACTGAAAAAAATAATAATAAAACTGAAACTCTTTTAAAAAAAGAAAGAAAGGATCTGGGAGATGCTGGGAGAACAGGTAAGCAGGAAGGAATGGGTGGGACACTTGGGGACAGTTTGAGGCCTAGGATACCCAGAGTATAGATCACTGTTGAATTTCACCTCCATCTAATTGGATCAGCTCATTAAAATCCATCAAACACTCATCCATCCCAAGAATTAGCAGCAATAATTTTATTAATAAAAATGAGAGCAATCACTTACAATATTTGCTTTGTCTGGTAAATATCAACTCATTTAGGTACTTAATGCTCATTATCATCTCCAGTTTTACAGATAAGATAACTGAGACACAGAGAGGTTATTTAAAACTTAAATGGCAGAACTAAGGTTCAAGCTTAGTCTGGCACATAACCAATGCTCTTAACTGCTGTAGTGCTTTGCCTCTTGTTTGGCTGGAAGGATTGCGTTCCACCCAATTAAATATGACATTCCAAAATGCTTTTCTTGATTTAGTTGATAATATAGATTTTTAATACACAAAATCTCAGTAATATAAGGACTAAAACATTTAGGAGGGTAGAACATTTTTAATATAATTGCATTTCAATAGAAGCTGAGAGGATTTGGCATCATAATCTATACTATTGATGTTAATTTGACACTCTAAGTCACCAATGACTATTAATTTAGCGGGGAAGTTTTTGTGTGTTGGATTTAGTCTCTTTTATTAAAGCATAGTTCACAGACAGGGGCATCATTTAGCTAATGACAACCTCTTCAAATGAAAGATCACAACAACAATTTCTAAACGTTAACAAATGATTTGGAATTTATTGTAATAATTTGATGAACAATTTACACCATGACTATGGCACATGATGGAATTATAATATATTTAGCTTAGCTTTTTTAAGGATAAAGGGGGTTTTTCTTTTTGGTTGTTATATATGCACTTTTACATTAATTTATTTTACCCAGGTGATCACCTCACCTTCCACATCTCCAAACCTTAGACGGCACTTGCATTCCTTGAGTCCTGCCCCCTTCAAAGTCAGCCACATAGCATCTTCATATCTCCCTTCCTCTGACTTCTGCTTCCACTGTCATTGTCTTTTCTGACTCTGACCCTCCTACCACCCTCGTATAAAGACCCTTGTCACTTGATCCAACCAACTTAATCCAGGATAATCTTTCCTTTTCATGATCCTTAATCACCTCTGCAAAGTCTCTTTTGCTATAAACATAACATGTTCACAGGTTCTGGGAATGAAATCGTGGACATCTTTGGGTGCCATTATTCAGCCAACTACAGTGATTTTCTTAGTAGACCTTCTCCAACTGAAATATTCAAGCTTACAGATCTCATTCCCCCACCAGAAAGCCCTAGCCTCCTTTTCTGCTTAATTTTTCTCCACAGCATTTATCACCACCTGACACATTGTATATTTAAAATTTGTCTGTCTAGAATAAGGGTAAGTGGGCTTTGTCTCTTCTGTTCACTGCTATATGACCAGTGCCTAGAAGAGTACCTAGAAAATAATAGGAACTCAATAAATGTCTGCTGAATGAGTGTGAAGGACACTTCATAAATAATAACCATGTTGGAATGAGACACAACTGAAATCTGCTAGTGAAATGTACATGCAGAAGATACTAGTGTTTGCCAATATCTAGCTCTGCCCCTGTTGGCATATGAAGGGCCACTTTCAGCTTCTTCATGGTTGATTGGGACCCTATGACTAATTCTGGCTATTGAAATGTGGCCATAAGTGATGTATGTCATATTTGGTGTGAGGTGATGGAAAGTCCATGCACACTTCAACATTCCCTATTACCCTGTTGAGGCAACTAGGGAGCTAGTTGTTTCAGATGGTGTAGATACAGATGGCAGAACATCTGACAAACTGGGTTTCTGAGTGGCTATGCCAAACAGAGCCTTCCCTTTATCCCCACCAACCAGAACAGGACATACGATGTGATCAAGAAATCAACTTTTGTTGTATTAAGACACTGAAACTTTGGATTGTTTGTTATCAGAACATAACCTCACCCATTCCTATTAATGCAGAATTTCCTGCCAGAAATTGGGTGCCTTTGTAAAAAAAAAAATAATAATAACTCAAAATATGTGGTGGCACACGTTTCACAGTTAGATGGCCATTGGCAAGGACACTGATAACAGAGGCTAGAAAGGCTGTAAACCATGTTTTATAGTGACCAAATATTTCGTAGAACTGTCATTCATGTAACTTGAGAAATAGATCGTGATTTGAGTGAACCTACAGCTCTAGGGGGAAATACGTTAGAATGTTTGTTTAGTGATATTTGTCATGTTTGGCTAGGTATTATAATAAAGACATAAGCCCAGGAGAAAATTGCTTAATTTGAAAGCACAAATGAAAGGAAATTGAGAGATTTAGGAATTGGGGCTTTGCAAGGTCAAAAAAACCCAACTGCTTCTAGGTTCCAAATAGTAAAATATAAGAGTCAGAAAGCAATTTTAAGGAAGATGATAAAATCTGTCAACAGATTATATTACCTAAGGACAAGGATCAGATTACAGATATATTGCTCAGTAAATCTTTCTCAGCTTTATAAAATTACTCATGTCAAATATTAAGGGTAAAACTTGCCCCCAGAAGTGGAATAGAGAAAGAGAGCTTTGGGAAGGAAAATGCAAAGAAACATACCAGATATGAGAAATTTGTCCCGAAAGGAACAATGCGATCTTTCTCTTCTCTTTCCTTTCCTTCTTGAAGAATTTGGCCCTAAAGCCAAATTGGGCAAAGGCAGGTGGACCATCCATAACTGGTACGGGGTGGGGGCAGCCACAGTGGCCCAGAGGAGGGTACTGGAGTCTGAGCTGAATAAGGAGGGCATCTGCATAGGACAGCTGCCCAGGTCTGAGCCTGACTGTGGCGAGGAGGTTGTCCACCTGGAGGAGGGAGTGTCAGCGTCAGAGCCTCAGAATGGTGAGGAGGGTGTCCCTGTGGAGGGAAGTGTCCTGGCAAGTGGCATCAGAGCCTGAGGAGGCTGAAGAGTCTTGCTGGAGGAGTGGGCTGGCGTGGGGTATCGGAGGACATCCCTGTGGGAAGCACACACTAGCAAAGAGAGTCAGAGACCCATGGGAACCGAGGTGACCATCCGTGGTGAGGGGGATGGGGGAGTTGGCACATCAGACACAAGATGGCAAACCCTGAGCTGGGTGCAGAAGACCCCACGTGGAGGATGGCTTGTCATGGGCTTTTGGAGCCCAGAGTGAAAAGGACATTCCAAGTATGGGAGTGAGAGACCCAGCAGGGTTAAGAAGGGGTCTTTGTGGAGTAGCAGCCTAGCATGGGTATCAGCTCTTGAGTTGGCTGAGGGTGGCATCCACACGAGAAGTGCAGATCGAGTCAGGCTGTCAGAGCCTAAGTGCAGTGAGGAGGGCATTTGTGCAGGGAAGGGGCAGTAGAAATGGATGATTACCAAGGGATTGATGAAATAAGGATAATGGGAGATGGGTTTCTCATTGTCAGAGAAGGGCACTTTAAATATGAAAAGGGAGAAAATTAGAATCAGCCCTGTGATACATCATATGAGCTTGTGGAGATTTTATATATATGTTATATGTAATATTAGATAGATGATAGATAGTTGATAGATAGATAGAAGTAAATGTGTATGTTTGTGTGTGTGTGTGTGTGTGTGTGTGTGTGTATACATACATACACTGATTCCCTAACTCTATCCTCTGAGAGAGCTTAGGAAGAGCGACACTGCAATGAACATACCAGTGCCTAGATCATGGTTTCTATATACTCATTCTCTACCAAAAGAAACCAGGGCTCCTTGGAGAAACATCTGATTCCAGAGCTGGGGCAAGAAAAGTATAAAATGAGCTTGGGTACCTTCTTGTCCTAGAAAACAAGGAGTAGCTCAAAGAATAATAAAGACATGTCAAAAGAACACAGATGCCTGCTTGAAGGGGCACTTGCTGATCAAATCTAGGACAATTTAATTATCAAAATAATGATGGTAATGGATTATAATTCATTAAATAAAATGGAAAACATATGTATTCTAAATACAAATTAATAAATGAATCAACTGAAAGTTTGATGACAAATGGGGTATACACATAGTTCCAAAGTACCTTCCCACAATAGTTATTAGTTACAAATGGAAAAAGAATAACTTTACAGTGGAGAAGCATGGTAGACATCAACTCATTCAAGTGATCAAAGTGAAAAAATCAAACTGTCACCCAATGGCACAAACACAGCATCATCTCTGTGATATTCTTGACAAAATGTACAACTTGAATCTGATAATGGGGAAACATGAAACAAATGCAAATCAGGGGACACAGAACAAACTGATCGGTCTATAATCTTCCAAAGTGTCAACGTAATGAAAATGAAGGGAAGACTGAGGAGCTGGGCCACAGTGAGGGACACTAAGAAGCTACGAGAATGAAAAACAACTCATGATTCTGAACTGAATTCTTTTGCTATAAAGGACACTTTTGAAATATCAGGCAAAATGTGAATGTGTCTGAGGTTTCTTTTTTTTTTTTAATTGGAGTGTAGTCGCTTTACAATGTGTTCATTTCTGTTGTATAACAAAGTGAATCAGCTATATGTAAACATATATCCCCTCCCTCTTGTAGTAACATATCAATGTTGACTTCCTGATTTTGATGATTCTATTTTGGTTACGTAGGAAAACATCCTTGTTAGTAGGAAATGCACACACAAGGGGACGAGGGGGCATCAGATCAGCAACTTGCTGTCAAATGGCTCAGAGAAAAGAAAGTTCTTTGGGCCATATTTGCAGCTTTTCTATGTGCTTGAGATTGTTTTAAAATAAAGTAATAATAAGCAAAAAAGAATTGTGAATATGGGTGTGGTTTCTGGCACATGAAGATGACTGGAATCAAATGGCAAGAAGCTCTATACGTTTTTGAAAGATTGTGAGAAATCGTTTGCTCCTGACCTTTTCTAGCCAGAACATGGGCTGTGAAATCTGCATAGCCCTCATAGAGCGCCTAGTTCCCAAAGTCATCATTGGCTGTGGCTAAAGAAGAAAACAGTAAAAGGAAAATCTCCCAAAGACTGGGGCCAAAAAAGCAAAGGACTAGGAAGCTTCCAAGGTAGAAGACCCTCACAACGCCTGCCAGTGAGACTGAAGAATTCCCGTAGACCGGGGATTTCTTCCCCTTCCTGGATTTTGGGTCCATGGCAGACAGATAACTAGCCTTTCTCATTCATTATTTCCAGATAAAGAGGAGCCAGGCCTGGATCTGAAGTAGAGGCTATGATCCTTCCTGAAGAGGCCCTGGGCTTTGAGCTCAAAACCATAACTGGCTAACATTTCAGGTTGTCTCCCTTGGGGAGGGTTGTTAGAGAAGAGTGAACTGAATATTTGGTGACTAGAAGAGAGACAGTGGTAGCCATTATTCGTATCCACCAAAATCTGACATTCCTCCCCTTCTGTGTGTACAAAACATTGCAATTATTAGCCCATGTGACTTGTGACTGTTTCAGGCCAACGAAAGGTGAGCAGAAATAACACATACCACTTCTATACAGATGCAGTAAAGGGTCCAGATGCTTTGCCCCCTTCTCTCTTTCCCTGCTGTGGTGATTGAAGAAGGTATGTGCTCAGATGCTGCAGCTACAAGATGACAGATTCTCTACCAGCCTGAATCCGAGTGTCACCATGGAGTCAGACACCTAATGGAACCTAGAAATAAAGGAGGCAAGTAGGGCAAGTAAAAGACTTTTGTGGGGGATTAAACCACTAAGTTTAGAGGTTGTTCATTACTGTAGTGTAATCTAGCCTACATAGATACTTCATTCCTAGAAAGAACCTGGGTAGAGGGAAGGGAAAAGACATGAGCATCACTTTGAAGATAAAAGGGGTCAGAGTGATATCTTTGTGGAATACGACTATGAATCAACCAAAGAGATAGAGAATCTGGATTTTCTGATGGACATAACAATGATAACATAGGAACAAGACATAAAAATTTGCTATCTTTAGACATAGGGTGATAAAAGAGGAAAATGCACTCTTTTGATTCCTGGTCCTTTAAATGCTTGGATTCTTGGCACCTGAAGTGGATCTCCTACTAGTTCTTGGTTTTAGGATTTCTGTCCTCTCACCCATCTCTGGTCTTGGTAACAATCCTCAAATGGTTTATATCTCTGGATTTGGCATACTGAATTTCTTACAATACTTAACTCCTACTAGGAGGTTTGCTTTTAGTTTTGTTTTTAGTTTATTTGATGTTCTTGACAAAAAATTCTGGCTCAGTTAACAGAAATAAAGATACTATAATAATATCCATCATCATAACTAGTTACTGCACATAGTAGGAATACTCACTTAATGAGGTTCAGCACCCCACTGCTAAGGGTACAACATGGTTGCCAAAATTATACAAGATAGTTTGTAGTAGAAGTTCACCAAATATAGATTTTAACCAAATGCCCAAAGGTCAAGTGTGAAAACCACTATTCAGCTAAAGCCAAGCCAAATAGACCTTATAGAAGGCAGTTGTGGGATGTAAAATATATTACTTTATGTGTACACAAAATTTATATTTATACAAAATCTATTATATTTTTATAATATAGAAAAAATATTATTATTGCAATTTTATCACTAAATGTAGAAGTGAAATTTGACATTTTAAGCTTATCATGTGACTACAGGAGCAGTATTTGCTTAGCGTGGTCAGCTCCTATATAGCACATTTGTGAGATAAAGTAACTCATTAAAATTGGTAAAAGAGGGCTTCCCTGGTAGGGCAGTGGTTGAGAGTCCGCCTGCTGATGCAGGGGACACGGGTTCATGCCCTGGTCCGGGAAGGTCCCACATGCCGCAGAGCGGCTGGGCCCGTGAGCCATGGCCGCTGAGCCTGCACGTCCAGAGCATGTGCTCGGCAACAGGAGAGGCCACAACAGTGAGAGGCCCGCGTACCGCCAAAAAAAAAAAATAAGGTGAAAGAACAAGAAATTGAGAGGCACCTAATTTTTCCCTAGTGTTTCCTTCTTGTATTCTACTCTATTATTCTTTATTATAACTAGTTTTTCTATGTGATTTTGGAGCTTTCTCTTCTCATGAAATTTGAAGGTCACAAGGTTGACATTCATACTTCATTCTCACAAGACATAAAGAATTCCCAAAAGAAACTTTCCTTGAGAGAATCATGGCCTAAATGGAATTACAAAACTAAGATTTAAATATGGTTCTTAAAGCCTATTTTAATATCTAGTCATGTTATAAATATTAGAACTATGACATAATCATATTTTTATTATTCTGCTTTGTATTATTTAAATTCTTATAAATAGTTATTTGCTGACCAAGGATAACTTCCTGAAGTTACCCAGCTTCCCTTAATTTTTGTATTAACTACTAACTTATATCCTTATATTTAAACATTCTTAATTATTTTTGTACAAAAACTTTGAACAGCCTTCATAATTGTTCCATTTTATAATTGCAATAATAAATATGCCTTCATAACTTTAATGGGCTGAGAATGTTCGTATATAAAATACACAAAGAGATTTTCATTCTACGTAACATCTAGAATGCTCACTTACATTTAAAGGTATCAGCGAAAAATCTGAATAACATGTCATGTTTGTATTACTCACATTGCTAAACCATTTAGACATAATAGTAAACCACAGGACGAAGCTGTTATTGATCATGGACAAGTTAAAGGTGGCAAAAGTTACATTTAAACATATATCTAGTCTACTCTAACATACAAAGGCTAAGACTAATGATGAAGCCAAGGCTGAATACCAGTTTTTTTGGCCAGATTCCTAGGGTAAAGTCAAACTTTGGTGTATATCTAGTGTGTACAAATGCTACTTTGAAGACAAAGTCTCTATCTAGAATTTACAGGAAAGTGAATGCCAAAGACCACATTCACACCAGGCACAATTTAATAGGGGAAGCACTCCTGCTCTCTCAGCAAATCAGCTCATGTACAAAGGGCTCCAGGAGCAGCTAAGAAAGCAAAATCCACAGAAACAAAGAAAGGATGGAGAAACACACTCTTTCCTAGCTTTGGTAAAGAAAAATATTTACACTAACTAAATAGAAAGCATATCTAAAATGCCCAGCCAAAAAGAAAAATAAAAAGGAATAGGAACATTGTAAAGCAATTATACTCCAATAAAGATGTTTTAAAAAAAAAAGGAAATAGATGATGAGGCAAAGGTCTGGACTATCTTTCCACCTCTGCTATGTATTGACTGTTCCACTTTAGCCCACCTAATCCACCTGAGCCTGGGTTTCCCATCTATAAATTGTAGGTAACAGCATCTACATTACAAATTGGTAAAGGTATTAGAAAGATGAAAGTCTTGTCAATTCTAAATTTCTGCATAAAATAAATGGATTTTAAACATCCAAGTAAGCTCCTCACTAAAAACTCTTATTCTCTTCTGCTTACTCCCTCACCTTTCCAGTTTGATTGGTACTATTTCAATCATGCTTACATGTTACACTATAAAAACAATATTAGAAAATATGACCATAATTCTCATTTTACAGATAAGGAAACTGAGGCACAGAGATAAGATTACATAGCTAGGAAGCATCATAACACATAATTTACTGACAAGATCAAATTTTCTTTAGTAATAAAAATAGTATGCAAGAAGTTACTCTCTATTTTTCCCATCTCCAACCTACAGTGATATAAGGTAGCAGGCTGGTCAGGTGTGTCTGCCCTGCAGAATCAAACTTTCCCATGATCTTACTTGAGGGGCACTGAGAAGTGGGAAGCCAATTTTTGCTGCACAAGACATGCCCTCCAGTCCAACTTATATCAGTAAAAGAGCCAATCTTTGATCTCCATCTTCCTGACTATTTTATTCCTCTCGGTTTAGAATTCAAGAGGGAAGCATAGGGGAGCAAATTATTAGAGGCCCTCAAAACCTAGACTTGTGTCCAGGATTCACTGCTCAACAGATGTGTGTGATCATGAGTTAGCGATTTAATCCATCCACAGTTCTGTTTCTTCATCCGTAAAATGGAGAAAATAAGAGAAACTACTTAAAGGATTGTTTGGCAGGATGACAAGGTATAAGCCAAAAAAAGGGTTTAGCTGAGTGACTGGCACATTTTAAGCACTCAAGAAATGTTACTATTATATTTATAATTTAATATTTTAATTCATTTCATACTTTATTATTATAATTTTTGTCTTTGCTGCAGAAATGTATTGCTCTGTTTCTTTTTTAAAAACATTCTTCCAGCATTGATATCAGCTAACGCCCCAAACCCACCTGCACCCAATCCGTGTGGAAAGGAATTTGAAGCATTAGCTGATATTGGTGAAGATGGGTTTGAGCATTAACTGATGTTGGTGGAGATGGGATTGGGATATTACTGATATCAGCAGAGATGAGTTTGGGGCCTTGGCCAATATCAGTGCTGAAAGAATTGGCTTAAAAGGAAAACACAGCACTAAAATTCTGGGGAAAAGATCGAAATCAGACTATTGTCAGAACACAGAAAATAAGAGAAATCCAATTGTGTAAAGGAAGAAACAAGTTTTACCATGTGTATGTCTGTTCTAGGAGGGAGTGCAGGAGTCAGGGAAATCAATACCTTGCAAATTGTTAGCACTCAGAGGTTGACAGTTTATCACTTCCAGAGAGAGAAGGGAAGAAGTAGGTTTTAGAGGCACGCTTTCCAGGAACACCACAAACAGACACAGATGGTGACCACATACGACCACTTAGATAAAGCTCAAATTCAGAGAGACAGATATTTGTAACAAAGGCCTGTAGGACAGTGTGCCATGGTTACTTTCCTGTTGCAGGTGATCACTCCAGATACCTCTTGCAAGTTTAAGCTGGAGTTTTTGCTTGATATCAGAGGAAAGTAAATGAAATATAAATGGCAACAACGATGATGATTATGACTGACAGTACCACCTAATGTTTATTGATTCCTGTGTGCCACGCTAAGCAATGTGCATTCATTATCTCATTTCATCTTCACAACAATCCTACGAGATGGAAATAATTTTAACTCCTCCATTTTTCTAAGGAGGAAACTGTGGTCATAGAAATTAAGTGGGTTTGCCTACATTCACAAAGCTAGAAACTCATAGATTTGGACTACAAACCTGGCTTATCAGTGAGGAAGAAAAATTCTCACATAAGATATAAGAAATCCTTTTGTAAAAATACAGTGATAGAAGGAAACAACTCATAAGAAGTGGATTTGGAAAGATCCCAAACAGCAGAGGTAAAAAAAGAGAAACCTTTATATTCTTATAAATATAGAGTTGAGGCTCTTTTGTAGAAGATTATTCTGAATATGCTAAAAAAAAAAAAGAAAAACTATACTATGCTTTTAGAAATGCCAAGAAAAGAAAAAACTTCCTAAACACCACAGGAGGATGAGACATGCAAAACTCCCTGCTACACTTCAGAGAAGCAACCATTGAATTACACAGGGACATGTGCTTATTTTTCCTGGAGCGTGTATCCAAGAGAAGCTGAAGAGTCTTAGCAACCCTATGAGGGTACAAATAACATATTCAAAAGATGATGTAATTGTGAAATGAAGCAAATGGAAGATCATGCTAACTTTCATTACTTCCTACTGACAGCCATAACTTTAAAGATGAGCAGTGTATAGGAAAGTGAATTATTAGCCACACACCTGGCATTGGCCAAAGCCTTGGTCCCCTGAACCATGACCAATGCCAGTACAATGAACATTTTGAAAGGGATTAAAAAGAAAACTAAACAAATATATAAAGCCCTGTGCTCGCACACTGTGGAGGAAACAAGATGAATTAGATTTGCCCTAAAAGTTGCTCATTACACAAGGAAGCAGTATTTGGAAGACATATCTGTAGATACATAGGGGAGTTTTAAAGTTATAATAAGAATTTACTATGTCGAATTTGTATCAGATTAAAAGATCTATGTGAAAAGATGGGTTTTTAAAAAAAATACAAATGATCAAAATTGACCAAGATAAGAATTATTATAGATAGTCAAAACTCTGCCACTAATTCAGGTTCAGGGGGTTTCTTTAAGACACGTTCTATCAAGACTTAAAATAACAAATAACTCTGGTGCTACTTAAACTATTCCAGAGCATAGTAAAAGATAAAAAATTGCAGAATGGATTGACCACAAACTCCCGTCTCCACTTCCTGACCTAAATCCTTAAAAATGGCATAAAAGATATTGTTTAAAGGAATAAATTCATAAACACACTATAAAACAAAAATGTATACCAGTGATCATGAGGAAGCCATGAAAACTAGAATATACACATGGGGTTGGATCAACAGAAGAAATCATTGTCCAAAACATATAAGAGGACTCTTAGGAAAGGTGGCAATGACTTTGGAAGTATCAATACTTCAAGTTGAAGGTGTAGACACGGGGGTCAGGAAGGATCCCTGGCGAAACACCTAGGTGATTAAAGAAATATATTTTGAACATCCAGATGAGTTGACACCATAGGACAATGACATCCCATGTCCATTTATACCAAGGAACAGCCAACAGAACATTAGCCTCTGGGCTAAAACTATGAATATGGGTACCTGGGCAAGAGAGAAAGGACAAGATATTAGGCTACTTGCAGCACCCAGGAAGAAGCAGGAAACCCATGTCCCCCAAATAAATATTTTTACCTCCTTGAAATATAGCCTACTGTTTCAGTACCACAATCGCTTAAGGCAGCATTGTTCACCCCCAAAATTAGCATCCACTGAAATTAGAATAGGGAAACTCTCATACAAGATGAGTATGCAGCAAGAAGCACCTAAAATTCTGGAAATTCACTACATAAAACAGCACCAAATTCAACAAACAGGACACTCAACAAGATAATTAAAGGAACCGGAAATTTTTTTTAAATCAAGGTAATATCCTCAGAGGAACATGACAGAATATTATATCAATTAAATAAGAACAGGCTAAAAAATAATGAATGAAGAAATAATATTACAGAATTGCTGTAAAGACCTAATTGATGGGTGGCTTAAACAGTAGAAATTTATTTCTCAAAATTCTGGAGGCTAGATGTCCAAGGTCAAAATGTTGGCAAAGTTGGTTTCCCCTAAGGCCTCTCTGCTTGGCTTGTAGATGGCCGTCTTCTCTATGACTCTTCAAATGGTTTTACCTCCATACCAACCTGTGTCCTAGTCTCCTCTTACAAAGACATCATTCTTTATTACTGGAAATAGAGTCATTAGTGTCTTTAAATCTAATCAGATCAGAGAACCTATTCCAGATACCCCAGAACCAATTCAGAAGACTCATCCTTAAGATTCTGTTCTCTAGAACCTTTTTTGTCAATACAAAAATCTGTATTAGTCAGGATTCTCCAGAGAAACAGAACCAAGAGGATGTATATATAACCAGAGGGAGAGAGAGAGAGATTTATTGGCTCACAAGATTGTACAGGCTTGGAACATCCAAAATCTGCAGGGTAGGCTGTCAGGCTGGAGACCCAGGGAAGAGTTGCAGTTTGAGGACAAAGGTAGTCTGCTGGAAAATTCCCACTTCTTGAGGAAAGGTCAGTCTTTTTCTATTAAGGCCTTCAAATAATTGGATGAGGCCCACCCATATTATGAAGGGTAATCTGCTTTAATCAGAGTCTACTGATTTAATGTTAATTTCATGTTAAAAATATTACAAAAAACATCTAGAATAATGTTTGACCAAATACCTCGGTACTGTGGCCTAGTCAAGCTGACACAAAATTAACCATCACAGGAACTAGTAGTTTACCCAAAGTGTTTGACATATTAAAGAGAGTTTTATTATTCTAACATAGAGTATAGGAAAAAAATGTATAAGTACATAGAAAATTAAGCAAACAACAAAAGATAATTATCAACATCAAAATAAATTATATACGTAATGAAAATTTAATCATAGTATACCATGTGATTCATTTATAGAAAGATTTATATAATCCTAGTATGGTAGGCAAAATTATGCCAAGCCCCTGCCCCAGATGGCCACATCTTAATCCCTGGAACCTGTGAATATATTAACTTACACTGTAAAGGGACTTATAGATGTGGTTAAGTTAAAGATCTTAAAATGGGAGATTTTCCAAGTGAGCCCAAAGTAATCAAAAGGATCCTTATAAGAGGGAGGCAGGAGGGTTGGCATGAGAGAAAATGATGGGCAACTAAAGCAAAGGTCAAAGAGTCAGAGAGATTTAAAAATGTTACACTGCTGGTCTGGAAAATGAAGGAAGGGACTATGAGCTAAGGAATGCAGATGGTCTCTAGAAGCTGGAAAACACAAGGAGCTTCCAGAAGGAACCAGCCCTGCTAACATCTTCCCTTTACTCCAGTGAGACTGGTATTTTACTTCTGACCTACAGGATGTAAGGTAATAAATTTGTGTTCGTTTACGCCACTAGCTTCTGGTAATCTGTTACAGCAGTAATAGGAAACTAATACACCCAGTAATATGAAATCCTGAGTAATTAATCAAAATCATAGTCTTCTGAGCAGAAGAGAAGGGGAAAGATGTTTGTGTCTGTGTGTGTGTGTGTGTGTGTGTGTGTATGGGAGGGCAGTAGGGTAAGAGAAATGAACACTTATCTCCCTATATAATAAGCTAATGAATATATCAAAAATAGATAATAAGTCTAGAAAGCAGAACTTAAGTAGTAAGGATGTAGGGGATTGCTCTTATGCATTACAAGCTTTGTCAGACAAATGCCATTAATCTATGTACCTATATAATTTTAATTAAAAAATTAAAATAAAACTAAATCAAAAAGGTTAGCAACTTCATACTCTGAAAGAATTATTAGAGGATATACTCCAAAAGGAGAAATAAATGAATTCTGAGAAGACACAGGTTATAAGAAGCAAGGGCAAGCAAAGAAACTAAAGAAGCCTAAATGTAAAAGGTTAATAATCTATATTGAGAATCTCAGATGATCTCAATATAGATGATGGTGAAGGAAAGAAGATAGAAACAAGCCCTGCTAAGGTTCTTGGTGTTTGTTTGTTCTGGTTTTGGCAAGCCATAGATACTGATTAACTCTAGATATTAATGCCTAAATAAAAATTAAAGGTATATTAACATTTTTAGTCTTAATATTAAAATGAGAAATAGAATGCATACCTTTCAAATCACTAGAGGAGGTTCTAGTTCTAGTATGGCTAAGTAAGCTTATAATGAGCTGATTTTCACACAAATAACTATTGTAAAATCTAGCATGGAAGGAAGAGAAACTAAAAGTAGGCAGATTCTGGAAAGGGGTTGATATTTGAAAAGCAAGAACAGTACTGGTGTGTTTCTTGTCTTCACAGCTTTGAGCCTAAGGAAAATTTTAGACTGTACTATACAGGGCATCTAAAACCCCTAAAGCAAATCTTCCACGTTTCTGACTTGAAGAGGCAGAAAAGATAGCCAATAGAAAGAAACTGGAAAGTGAGAGGAGAACCCTAGAAATAAGAGAGATAGAGGGAGATATCCCCAAATGCTGTGTACAGTCTTTAAACAAATCTCTGGCTGTCCCCAGACCATGCATGTGCAAGGCAGATTCCAAGCTGCTTAGCAAAGGATAAAGAACTGAACTGAGATTTGAACTGCTTCCCAAGGAACAGGTTTGCAGTGTGAATCCAACCAAGTCAACTGAGTGCTAAAACAATAAGAATAAATAAGCAATACTTATCAGAGGAATATAACAGAATCCATAGTCTTTACAACATAATATTTACAATATCTAGAATTCAATCCCAGACATCTCTATTCATGAAAGAACAGGAAAATGTGACTCATTTTCAGGAGGAAAAAAAAATTCAGTGGAGGCTAACCCTAAGATGAC
This sequence comes from Delphinapterus leucas, assembly GCF_059928025.1. NCBI lineage: Eukaryota > Metazoa > Chordata > Mammalia > Artiodactyla > Monodontidae > Delphinapterus > Delphinapterus leucas. The sequence continues at coordinate 91,563,810 of NC_143135.1, read as the reverse complement.
TCAGATGTTGGAATGAGCAGATTTTAAACTATTCTCAATGACATGAAGAAAAAATTCTTGCAATACATAAAAACATAGGAAATATTAGCAGAGAAATAGACACTAATTTTTCAATGTAAATTTTAGAACTAAGATTTGTTTAAAAAGTCACTGATGTACTCAAAAGCAGGATGAGGATTATAGAGGAAAGTCAGTGAACTTAAAGATAAATCAATAGTTATCCAGTACATTAAAAAAAATTTTTAGATGAACCAAGACTCAGGGACGGTATCATAAAGTTTAACATAGATGCAGTTGGAATCTGTCAAAAGTTCAGAAACAGCCAAGGTAAAACCAATGAATCACCAAAGTAGTAATTAGTAAAAGTTTATTATGTACACAGCAAAAAGACTGTTTGTGAACCTGGAGCATTCAAATCAAACATGGAATGAGGCTCCAGGGTAAGGAGACAGTGACTGTTTATTCTTCACAGTGATTAATTATAACATTAGAATTTTCTTAAATGATAGGGAATTGGTCAGTGGTTACCTCATATCAACAGTTTAAGTTTTGCTTATGATTTCCAGAGTCATAAACAAGAAATGACCTAGGTCAAGTTATTCTTGTAAAGTAAGCTAAATTAAACTTTGCTTGTATGACTAAAGTAGTTTTGTCTGCTCAGGGAATTTTCAAGGCTGGTCTCCATTTGCTTTTTATTTTAACAAGTCCCATAAGGAAAGGAGAGAGTGAATAAAGAAAATAAGGGGGGGGGTGGTAAAGAAATCACAACCCAAAATGTCCTAAGCTTAGAAAAAGAAATAAACTTACAGATTCAAGTACTTCATAGAGCCCCAGGCAGGATAGATTTGAAAAAAAACACTCCTTAGCACATTAGATATAAACTGCTGAAAACTAAAGATAAAGAGAACATCTTGAAAGTAGACAGAGGAAACTGACACAATACATAAAAAGTGAATAATGACTCAAATGATAGCTGACTTCTTATTGGATATAACAGAGGCCAGTAAACCGAGGAACAACATCTTTAAAATGCTTATGAATAACAACTGTCAACACAGAATTCTATACCAGTCAAAAGATATCCTTCAGGAATGAAGGTAAAGTAAAGCATATTCAGGTAAAATAAAGCATTTTCAGGTAAAATAAGCTAAGAAAATTTGTTGTCGGTACACACTGCAAGAAACATTTGTGACTTAACAAGCTTTCCAGGTGATTCTGATACACATTAAAGTTTGAAAACCACTGATTTAAATGGGAATTTGGCACCACGTACGAGGTTAACACAGAAGCTCTTCACCATCCCCTTTAACTCTGAGTCCTATGATTGCATGATTTAATAACATGCAGCAAGGAATTTTGCCTGGCTGAGCTAGACCTCAGATGTTGTCATGTGGACAAAATACTTTTGTGAGCTATGGCACAAACAATGCTTCTACAGGACCCCAGTGCAAAAGTGTAGCATAGAGTTTTAGGGTATTCTCCTGACCTGTAACCTGAAATCTAGCACAACTGCGGCAAGCCAAGGATCACTAGCTTTATTAGCATTAGGAGGAGACAGTTTCTGAAGGCAACATTACCCAGAGTGTAAAATAAAGCCATGTAAGTCCCAATGATGCTCCTTCAAGTAGCTTTGCAAGCATTGCTTGTTAGCAGGCATGAACAAAAACAGAGAGGGGTGGAAGAGGCAAACACAGAAAAGACCAGCAGATGGTTCATAGGCACACACGAGGCACCCATTCGGGGATGTTCAGAAATAGATGGGAAGACTTTTTGTTCAGAGGTAGTGCAATGGAGGATTATGAAGTTCCTGCTTGGACTAGTACAAAGTTCAGAGGTACTTAACTATGGTAACAGGGTATGCAAGTCTCTTCATTTGGTGTAGCCAGGTAACATTTGGACTTCAAAGGCCTGTGTATGGCAAAAGACTGGCCGAGTGGTAGGAAAAAGATGGTGGAAAAAGAATGCAAAGATAGACCCTAGCTGTTGGCTATAACATTACAAGCAGAGGTGAATGGAATATTTTCAATGTCAACATGTTGAAGATCTATGGTGTCACACACTCTGGTGGGATAAGGGGAAAGAGACTTCCACTCTGCAGTTGACTCAAGGTTGAGAGTGTAACTGGGAAGTGGGCTGTCATAATGGCATGAGAAACAGAACAGTGTTGTGGTTAAGATCTGAGTTAGGAATTGTACAGATCTGGGATTAAATCTCAGGTTACTGACTTGCCCTTCATGTGACCTTGACTATTTTATTTATCCTATTTGAATTTTCGGTTCCTCATCTGTCAAATGGAGATAATAATGGTCTCTCATCCTTAGGATTGTGTATGTTGTCTCCAACCAGTTTGACATTTTATTTTTCTAGAGGAAATTTAGGAAGTTTCTTTGTTTCTCATTTTCCCCTTCTATAGAAAGCATTGTTGATAAATTCAGAGCTACAAAGAGATGACAGCTGGGAAGAACTGGGAAGAACTTGGAACCAGTCAGGAGAGGGTTCTGAGCACAAGAGATCTAATGGAAAGGGGCAGTGTCAGCACCAAGGGGTGTCATGTTACTTGTAATTGTTCATGAAATTTCTTTCATATTTACCTATAATAAGATTCATACCATGTATTGTACACTGGAAGGAAACATACATTATCTTCCATACTGATGTTTGTACTAGTTGCCCGGATCATTTTTGTGACCCCTTCCTTGCCCACCAAAGACTTTGTAAAGCTAGGAAATGTTTGCTTACTCACTATATTAGATGTTTTAATCCAGTTTCATAGCAATCTCTCTGGGCAGGCCAAAGTAAATCACCTTATGAAGATAACTCAGATTTGGGGATATAGCTGGTACATGCCCAGGGGAATTAATAACTGTGTACAAAATCCATTGTGAGACTCTTTCCTTCTGAAGCCCTCAGGAAATCTTGCCATATGATGTAACCTTGAATTGTTCTCCCTCTTCCTGACCAAATGGATCATTTATTACTGTGTTTTTGGTAACACTTTTCCAACTCTATGCTTTCCACACTTTGGGATTTCAAAAATTAGTAATCCTTCCCTCCCTCTCCCCTTCCTTCCATGCTTTCCTTCCTTTTTTTTCCTCCCTCCCTTCCTTTCTTCTTTTCACTTCCTTCTTTCCTTCCTTTCCTCCTCGCAATTCTTAAATAAATTGCAAATTTTCTATAAAGGTTAGGGAATGATGTGTTGTCTCATAAACAGAGCTCCTTAAACTATGTAGGAAAATTAAGCTTAAATAGAAGTTTTGCTGATAAATGCAAGAACAGGGATCTTCCAGGTACAATATATAAACAAGGGTTGAAACTGCAGACTTTCTTTCCACTTCCTTCCTATCTCCTCCTTTTTTTAATACTATCTCCTTCTAGTCAAACTTTTCCTCTATGCTGCTCACATTTCTGGGATACCATTATTTTGTACCCTCTATTTCCTTTTTCTTTTGGCATGCCTTTCTCTTTTCTACTTAATCCTCTAACCTAATTCTATTCATGGGCAGGAAATACAGTCGTTAAAGGAAAACACTCTAAAGTCAGACTTCTCAAATCTGGTCCAAGCTACTGATCATTGCTGTGATTTGGGGCAGATTATTTAACCTCCTTCTGTGTCAGTTTTCTCATCAGTAAAATGGGATGATCTTACTACCTCCCTCAGGGGTGATTATGGGAAGAGAAATAATATCAATACTAAAATTCTTTCATAAGTGGTAGGTATGCAGTCAACTCCCCAGGCCCCCCATGGCCTGAACTCACCCTGGGCATCCTGGGCAGCCACTTGACCTTGCAGGCTTCCTCCTTTGTCAGGAACAGTGCAAAGCCATGGGGGGTCAGACACGGGGCACAGGCTCACTCATAGCTGTCACAGCCAGGCTGTCTCTTCATTAGAGGAGAGCCACTCGGATACCAATGAGAAGTATGGGGTTTCCAGAAGGACCTGGGGTTGGGGGGGGGATGGCATCAGAGAGGGCTGGGACCACAGACTACTTGTCTTGAGAGGTTCTCAGCCGAGGAACAAGGCCAGAAAACTGCTTGAGAGGAGACACGTGACATGCACGCTGTGGCCCGAGACCCCCAGCAGCCACAGCCACCGGAAGCAGGCTGAGCCCTGGGTCTGGTGGTCACATGAGGCTGGATGCACTCACTCTGCAGGCCCTCCACCAGGTCTGGGGAGGCAGAAACTGTGTGTAACTCTTCTAAACACTTTCCCTGACCAAGTGGATCCAATGGTTCTTATGGGCACTGCCACCCCTGACTCATACCTGTAGTGATGACAGAATGGGCAAAAGTCCACCCAAAGCAATGTGGAGAAGAACAAAGGCACAACCAGACAGCTCCCCCACCTCCCAGGATCCATGGCACCCAAGCTTCTCCTGCACTAAGCTGCTGCCTCCCATACCCCTGAGGAGTGACATTGTTTTCTGACTTTCAGAAAATGCTCAAAAATTTTCCATCTGCTATTGGTTCTCTTCCTTGTTTCCTAAAATTGTTATTAAGTTATTCATTAAAAATATTATTTCTGCCATTTCTTTGGTTGGGTTGGGAGAGGGGTGAAAGGAAGGAAGAAGTAGTGACGTATTATTATTTATCGTACCTGCTGGCAGTGAAGACATACTGACTACAGGTGATCTAACATGAAATAGAGGTTTGACTGTATTATCTAACGTAATAAAAAAAACAATCCACAGAAGCACTAAAAGTAGTAATATAAGGAACAAATCTTACAGTGGAAGAAAGAAGCTGGAAGTGATCTAGATTCCTCATCTTTCCCAATAACAACTCAATGAATTCCATCTAATGTCAGTATAATCAATAAGAAGTATGAACTTAAATGTATGGTATACCACCTGCCAACCTAAAACAGAAATAATTAACTCTTTGGAGGGAGTGGTATTCCATGTGATACCATTCTATTGTACTTAGCCTTGTTTTAACGTATATATGTGTTATATATTTATATATATCTTTATTTCAAATTTTTTAAAAATAGGATTTGTGACATGTAATTTTTGTCACAGATAAATGAAGCCTGAACATCTCAGTTACACTAATGACTATATGTACCTATAATCACAGCAATTTCATTGGAAATTCTGCCAGATTTACTACCTTTATTGTGGATTTCAACTCACCATGAGAAAAGCAATGATGGATGTGACTTCATCCATTTCCTTGTAACAAAGGGATTATGGACCCTCATATTCTTTTTCACTTTTTATTGAACATTTTCAAACATTTATATAAATAGGTAGAATGGACTAATATAATTAATTCTCAGGTACCTGTCATCTGGTTTTAACAATGATTAGAATTTTACTATATTTTTTCCATTTATTTAGTTTTGTCCCATTTGTTTTCCAGTTGTTTTGTTTTGGCAAAAGTATTTTAAAGTAAATGTCAGACAAATGAAACTTAATTTCCAAATGTGTATGTATGCCTCTCCTTTTTAAAACATGGCATTTCTTACTTAAGATCAATGCCATTATCATTCCCAACAAGATTTACAATATTAACTTATTTCTATCAAGTATCCTGTTCATATTCAAAATTCTCCAATTGTCCCCAAAACATCTTTTACAAGTTCAAGCCAGGATTCAATAAATAATCATACATTTTAATAATTGGATCTTACAACTCTTAAATTTTTCTTTCTTTAAACAGTTTTATTGATGTATAATTGGTATACAAAAAACTGTAAATATTTAATGTATACAATTTGAGCTTGGACATATTGTGACGGAATTCTGGTCTCTGTACACCAGCACCAAATTGAATCTCGGAGACAAAGTTTTGGGTGAAGCAGAAAGGAATAGCTTTATTTCTTTGCCAGGCAAAGGGGGGCCACAGCAGGATAATGCACTCAAAACTGTGTGTCCCAGCCCGGGGAAGGGGGCTGTTTTGAGGAGTCTTATAGTAATGGTTCAGGGAACAGGGTTGTTGATTAGGATCAGGGTACGTGCAGGGCCTGCATTCCTTCCATCCAGAGATCATCTGGAGACCGTCAGGACTTGGTCTTGTGATGGGCTTCTGTGGTTCTCAAGATTATCGAACTGTGACCTTCTCTCTGGAATGAAGAATGCTTACAAAGAAGGGAGTGTAAAGGGGAGTGTTCTTAAAAGAGAAAAATACCAGGTGTGGATATGCAACTAAGCAGAAAAACAAGTCATCTTTAAAAAACAAGTCAGAGTGAATTAGATCAGAGTATAATGGGGGTTGTTTCGACTAGACTTTATAAATTTATCTGGAACAAAATATGTAACACTCATGAAGCTATCACCAAAATCAACGTAATAAACATATCCATCACCTCTAAAAGTTTCCTTGTGCAAATTGGTTATTTTTGTTTAGTTTGTGGTGTGTGTGTGTGTGTGTGTGTGTTAACATGAGATCTACTCTCTTAATTTTTTAATTGCACGTTGTAGGATTAACTATAGGCATGATATTGTACAGAAGTTCTCTGGAATTTATTCATCTGGTGTAACTGAAACTTTATACCCACTGAACAACTTCACATTGCTCCACCCCCCACACCTGGCAACCACCATTCTACTTCTTAAATCTCTTTTAGTCTAGAACAGTTATCTCACAACTTCCTTTGCTTTTTTGACATTGACTTGTTGAAAAATGAGGCAGTTGTTCTGCAGAATAACCCATCTTCTGAATTTTCTTATTGCTTCCCCAAGGTGTTAGTTAATTTGTTTCATTACACTTCTAGGTTTCCTATAAACTAGAAATAGATCTGAAGGCTCAATTAGATTCTGGTTCAACATTTTGGACAAAAACACTTCATGTTGCATGAAGTGTTCAGAAGGCATGTAGTTGCCTACTGTCCCGCTTGTAGTGATGCTGAGTGGGTTTGGGTGGTGGCAGGCTGACTTCGCCATTATGTAGATGCACTTTCCTCTTACAGCCAGTAAGTAATTTGTGGGGCAATGTTTGGGCACTTTGTGAATATCTGTAATTACTTTAGCATCTATTAATAATTATTATCTAAATAGACAAATTCATTAGGAGCTTAAAAGCTGGTGATTTTCTAATTCTTTCCACATTTATTCCCTGGAACAATTCTGTTAAGTAGAACTTTCCTTCATCAGTTCAAGCTCTTTGATTTCCCTGAATATAATTCACACAGGAAAAGCAAGATGAATGCGAATTCTTTAACTTTAATTATCAACATTTAGAGTAAGGTGTTTCTGTGCTTCCTACCTCCAGTGATGATAAATGAGATTTCTTCTCTCTCTCACTCCCTCTCCCTCTGTCCCATAAACTCGGAGACTTTTATATATTCAATGTGCTTCAAACAATTGCAGTCATTCTTTTCGGAGTTCACATTGCCCCATATTTGACCAGTGAGAGCCCCTTGAATTCCTTTTCGGACCCCTAAATGGAAGGGGACCTCAGTTTTTATTGTACAATTTCTGTTTATAAAAAGAGTTAAGTATTACATGTGAAAGTTTATTCATGGCTGCTAGAAGCCTGCAAAAAAAAATCAGGAGAGAGGTGAACTCAGAATTACCTTCCAACGTAAAAAGAATAGTGTGTGATATCGAGTGTAGGGGACTAGGAAAAAAACTGTTAAGAAATGTCAGACATTGCAGGGATGGAAAAGTATTGGATATAAGTAAATCAAAAGGCAAACACAAATAACCTCAGGACCATTTTTAGAATGTAGATAAAATTTTTAAAAGTTGGTTTTAGGCTACATTTTGACATTTACATATCCCTGTCCACCAAAAGGGAGGAGAGAGAGAGTCAGAGAGACAGAGACGAAAAGAGAGAAACAGAGAAAGAGAGGGGAGAGGGAGGGAGGAAAGGGGTGAGGGAGAGAGAGAGAGAAAGAAAGAAACAGAGGCAGACTAGCTTGGTTCTTTCAAAAGCTTTTATGTGTGAGTAAAATTGCTACCAAATTCATCCATCACCTGTAACCTATCTGCAAGTCCCAACTCTGAGAGTTACCTTGCCCTTACTTTATTCCATGTCCGACTCTTGATTCATTTCTTAGTTTTGAAATGGCCTTTGATTTCTGTTATACTTTTTTCCACTAGTGACATCAATAAGGATTATTTCTTCTATTTTTATGGATGAAAATTTGAAGAATTATGCCACATTTCCCAGAATATTGTCTACTGTTTTGCTAATGGAGCAAGGCAACTGTCCTAAGCCAAAGTGGTTCAAGACATTGGGTATTTTATGGTGCCAGTTGTTACACAAGGTACAGCCCAACTCAAAAGCAAGAAAGCCACAAATTTAAGCCAAAATCTAAATCCAGTTACTTAATTATAAACCAAAGATTAATTGCAGGATTTAACAGCAAGTTGCCCACAATAAAGTTGGCATTAGTAAAATATTTGGACTACGGGTCAGGAATGAGACTATGTCCAGGTATGGGGTGAAGGCTGGCCATCCTGGGAGAAGATTCATTTCTCACATTAGTTACTGGGAGAAATAAAGGCTAAAAGTCGAATGCTACCCCATACTACCGCTTCCACAAAGCATCAAAATGACCATATCATAATATTTACAGAAGAACATTCTGTTTCTTAACCATTATCTCTCCTATATCTTACCCAAGGTATAAAGTCTAAGAATTAAGAATAGTGACATAGATGAGATAAGAGCAGACATGTCTGTGAGGCAGAGAACATTTCAGAGGCAAGAGTGGGCATCAGGATTTAACATCTTTTGCTGCTATAATTCAGACTTGTTTTGATTTCATCACAGCCTTTGCTTCTTAAATCGGATGAGCATGAGAGACCAAAAGAATAGAAATATTTGGCAACGATGAATCTGTTCTATTAAAATTAGGCATCATGACATATTAGAGTGGTTCTATTGTATTGTGGCCTCCTTTCCTTGAAATGATGAACCGACTAATAGATTAAAAGAAGAGCATGAGGCATAGGGGGTATCAATGAGTGTTAGTTGTTAACATTGACTTTGATGAGAAAGATAATAATAGCTTACATTGTTGAGCACTTATATTGTTCCAGACTTATTTTAGTAAATACTTTAAATCAGTTCTTGAAAGTAGATACTATTTTCTGTTTTATAGATGATGAAACTGAAGTCCAGAGAGGTTAAGTAAGTTGTCCAAAGATACAGAGCTTGTAAGGGACAAAGCTGTATTCAAATTCAGACTGTTCACAGCCCAGTCTCTTAATCAGTATTTGATCAGGATTGCCTTCATTTATTGGCAGATACAATCAGCATTCACTCACTCATCCAGCAATTATATATTGAATGGCTCCTATTTCCATGCAATTGTGCCAGCCATGGTAGATACAGAGCAAAATAAGACTGGAACTCAGCCCTTAAAGTGGAATCCAGTGACTATTTTCTCTTTTGAAGGACATCCTCAGGACAACCCACCCAAAGTTTTGCGCTTGTCCTGCTCATAAGGCCCCAGCCAACTCTCTCAGACCTCAAACTTTTCCTGGGGCCCAAACACCTCCACAACAGACCCAGAAGGAGGGTCCACTGGACTCCTATCCAGTCCTGGCCTAAGCAGAGTGAGCTGTAGAGAAGATGGAGGAGGGAAGAGGAAACCTCCACCCTACTATGGGGCCAGTGGAGGAAAAGTGGGGAAGGTGTGTCCCAAAAGCTGTGTGGTATGTTTGCTTGTACCTATTCTCACTCTTCCCAAATCCTTCTCTCTGAGATAATAATGTAGCATTATTTCAAATTTGCACACGAAAAAACAAGCTCGTTGACGTTAAGTGAATTTTTGAAGGTCATCCAACTAGTTAAGTAGTGATGACTTGATTTGAATTTAAGAATATTTAACCAGGGAATGATTCTCTTTCCAGTACTCCAGATGCCTCACACCTCTCAGGACTGGGCAGTGGTTGCTGGAGTCAGCTCCTACCATCTAGTGAGATGTGATGTGTGCCTTTCTTCCCAATTCTGTGCTCAGTAACATCATGCTGGTAGCTTGAAACCAGCCATGGAGGGGAGTATTTACACCACAGAAACCGGCAGATGCTACAAATCAGGGCTTTTTTGTTCTGATTGCTGGTTGTTGAACATTTACTTGCACACCAGTGGGATTTGGTAAATGGAGGACAGGTATGTGAACTAGGTCAGAAATGACTCTCCGTTGGTCTTCATGGTAGGTCCAGGGAGAGTCCAATTAAGAGCAGGGCCAGCCAGGAAGTTACCAGGTACACCAGTCTAAAAGGACTCTAAGCCAAAGGTCAGCAAATTTTTCGGTAAAGGGCCAGATGGTAACTATCTTAGGTTTTGTGGGTCATATATTCTTCTTTGTTTTATTTTTACAAACCTAAAAAGGCAAAAACCACACTTAGCCGCTGTCCCCCAGGCTGTATAAATACAGGCTGCAGGCTGGGTTTGGCTGACAGCCATCAATTTGCTGATTCCTAAACTAGCAGCAGATATGCAAAAAGGCAGAGCCTATTGATTTATTTCCATTCTCCTTATTGAAAGTGCTCTTTGCAGGTGGAAGGAATACTTTCACCAACTGCTTAAAGTATGGAACACCACCTACCTCCTCCCTAAGTGTATAACCTAGTGACAATGACCTGATACCAAACAGCCTTCTGAGTAGGGCAGATCTTTTCAATCACAGAGCTCTCATTTGGCTTAGTGAGATTTGCAGCTTGGGGGTCAGGGCTGAATTGCTTAAGACTATAGAAGCAGCACTGACCATTCCCTGCTTGGCCACCAGGAAGCCCTCAGCTTGCATCTCAATATATGCTGGCCAAATCCTTGAAAAGTGCCACTTACTTATTTCTCTGCCCAGGTTGTACTTTGCAGGAAGGACATACTGTGTAATATATCCGAGACCCAGATAATGAAGACAGAGATGAATAGAAGAGACAAGAAACATATACCCACCTATATTTCAGAGCATTTTTATTTCATCCCTCATCACCCCTCCCCTATTCCTAGGGTAACTTTTATGTAGGAAATGGAGTGACCTTCCTTGAGCACCAGAATTCCTTTTTTCATGAAGTGCAGTAGAAGAGGAGGCATAGACAACTAGTTTTATTGGATCCAGAACAGGTGAGGATGGAGACAAACTGCCTGGTGATCAGGCCCCACTAAAGCTGCTTTTCCTTGTCCTACCTGCTGATAAAACTTCCACAAGGATTATGAGCCCCCCCTCTTTGGGGGGCTGCTTCCCACAGTATCCTGTGGTGAGGACTCAGCCATGTGATAGGTTTAGATGAGAACCAAGGAGGGATACAGACAGGGCAAATGGACAAGTTAAGTTGCTTGACCTCAGGGAATAGAGTGGAGAGAGAATACTTTAGGGTGTGATTCCTAAATTAATCCCATTGCCAGATGCCAAGATGGGTATGTTACAGTGACTATTTAAAAATAGAGACTTCTGAGCATCACCCAGGAAAAGCCTTATTTGGTTAGTCAGAATTAAGTCTGTCAATCAACGTCTTTTATAAGCTTCACAGATAGTTGTGGTACCCAAGCTCTTGGAGGAGGTGACTTTGAAAATACCCTTGTAGGAGAAAGCACTAATTCTCAGAGTGTGGCTTGTGGTAGTTTAGCAAGAGGTCAGGAGGTGTTTGAGTAGTTCTCAAAGAAAAACACTTAGATATTTTCTTTACTTATATTTCATAGATTTGAAATGAAATGCATTTTATCCTACCCCTCCTTAGGCTAGTTTGAGGTTGATTTCTATCACCCGTTTAAAAAAAGTCTTGTCTAATAGAGAGGACTAAAGCCATGAAAGACGTGATATAATTATCAGGCAAAATTATGATTTTCCCCAAATTTCTCCATATTCTTAATAAAAATCTCTTACTCAAAGGTGGTGCATGAGTCATAAGGTCTGTTTGGTCACTTAATTTTGACTAGTATTCAGTTAACATGGAGCAGTTTGGGATGCGCAAACATATTTTTATATCATTTCAGGGTATTTTTGTTTATGTTAAATTTATATTTTATTGGTTTCTATTATATAATTTTAGATTCTCACTACGCAAATAAATAACTCAAAGGTTTAAGAGTGGATTATTGAAATTAAATGTAGTGGGAAGATTAGTGACAAATACTTCAACTCAAAATAATTTTAGACATAAAGTGAAGAGCTTCTTTCCAAATGTCTGCGAATGTGGTGATTTTATGCAATTAAGTAAAAAAGAAAGTACAAAAAAATACAACCACAAATCTCTGATAATTAAATTTTACAAAATCAGTAATCTATTTGCCCCTTGGGTATTATTTTTTATTTTTATTATTTTTTATGAGACTTCATCAAATACATCTGCAGTGGACAGGAATAAAGACACAGATGTAGAGAGTGGACTTGAGGACACGGGGAAGGGGAAGGGGAAGCTGGGACGAAGTGAGAGAGTGGCATGGACATATATACACTACCAAATGTAAAATAGATAGCCAGTGGGAAGCAGCTGCATAGCACAGGGAGATCAGCTCCGTGCTTTGTGACCACCTAGAGGGGTGGGATAGGGAGGGTGGGAGGGAGACACAAGAGGCAGGAGATATGGGGATATATGTTTATGTATAGCTGATTCACTTTATTATACAACAGAAACTAACACACCACTGTAAAGCAATTATGCTCCAATAAAGATGTTAAAAAAATACATCTGCAGTAAAAGAAAAATATGCTTTGTTTATATTCTTTTTTTTTTTTTTTTCGGTACACGGGCCTCTCATCGTTGTGAGAGGGTCCTCTTCCGTTGCAGAGCAGAGGCCCCGGACGTGAAGGCTCAACGGCCATGGCTCGCGGGCCCAGCCGCCCCGCGGCATGTGGGATCCTCCCGGACTGGGGCACAAACCCGTGTCCCCTGCATCGGCAGACGGACTCTCAACCACTGTGCCACCAGGAAGCCCATGTTTATATTCTTTCCTTCACTTCTAGCAATAGAATCTGGCCATAGGTGTGGGCATATGGTCTAGGCTTGATAATCAAAATCATTTATACCCTGGGCCACTGTCATTGGGCCCAACATGGACATGTGACCTAAACAGGAAAACCAGAGTCTTCTCTATGTTTTTTATCTATATATAGGCACTAGAAGAGGGTTCTATTCTTCTGGGATCCCAAGTCACAAGGATCATGCAACCTTTCAGCTATCACATGTAAACATCCTGCCTGAAAATGAAACCGCCAGAGAAACACAGAGCCAAGAGGTGGTAAGGGAGAGACAGAGTCCTAACAATGCTCTTTTAGCATCTGGAGGCAACATTCCTCAATTTTTCTGCCTTTTCTGTACTTTTTAGTTATGAGTCAATACGTTCCTTCCCACCCCTCCTTAGGCTACTTTGAGGTGGATTTCTATCACCTATATATATAAAAAAAAAAGCTCCTGTCTAACACAGAGGACTAAAGCCATTAAAGATTTTATATGATCGTCAGAGAAAGCACAGTCACCTCTCTGCTAAAGCAATCTGCTTTTTTCCAGAGTAGGAACAAAATATTGCCTTCCAGTACAAACTTGATGAATTCTATCAATGAAGTCAAAGGAAAGATTAGAATTACTAAGGTATCATTCAGCATTGAACTCCTGATAATGAAAAAAGGTACATGTCAAACCACTGATGAGAAGTTTATAAAGCCAACCACAAGTTAATGACAAATACGGTTAGTGCTAAATCAGATGGAACTGTGGGCAAAATTCCTTTGTCAAATGATACTGTTGTGCAAACACAATATCAATAGCACATAATGTGAATTGTAAGGTGTATACTAGAACACATTTTGCTTTACAGTAAGTTGAAGTGATTGATATGTAGGGTATGATAAGCTCTTGGCATCTGTGCAGCATTTCTAAGAGGCTGAAGCACTTGATTTTTTGCTTCTGGTTGTCATTGAAAACGTGCTGTAGAGGAAGAATTTTCATATGTTATTTTGTGAGCTGTGGTGTAGAATGGAAAAGGGCATTGGGATTACTCCTACTAAGACATCAGCTATGTGTGCAGTAAGACTTTACCTGAAGCCAATTCACATGCTGCTTTACTAACAGGACAGTTTTCTTTTTTAACAATATGCCTCCTAATGTTGACTTATTATGAAAGAAAATTAAGAATTCAAGTCACTAACAGCTACTGAGCAACTGAGACTATTTCATTTTAACATGTTAAGCAAAGAAATGAACTGCTCTGGATCTCAACATTGTTGTTTATTTGCTATGAAAGGGAAAGAATATACGTCACATAAAAAACACATAACATTAAATTTACCACCTTAACCATTTTTAAATGTTCAGTTCAGTAGCATTAAGTATATTCACATTGTTGTATAACAGGTCTCTAGAACTTCTGTCTTGCAACACCAGAACTCTACACCCACTAAATACTGGTTCCCTCTCCTCCCACCTTGGTAACCACATTTGTACTTTCTGTTTCTATGATTTTGATTACTTTAGATACTTCATATGAGTGGAATCATACACTATGTGTCCTTTTGTGACTGGCTTATTTTACTTAGCATAATTTCCTTGAGGTTCATCCATGTTGTAGCATGTGACAGGATTTCCTTTTTTTCTTAAGACTTCCATTATGTTCCATTGCATGTATATATCACATTATTCATTTATTTGCTGGTGCGCATTTGGATTGTTTCCACATCTTGGCTATTGTGAATAATGCTGCAATGAACATGAGAGTGCACATATCTCTTTAAGATCCTGATTTCAGTCCTTCTGGATATACCCAGAAACAGGATCAGTGGGTCATATGGTAAATCTATTTTTAATTTTTTGAGTAACCTCCATACTGTTTTCCACAATAACTGCACCATTTTACATTCCCACTAAGAGTGCACAAGAGTTCCAACTTCTCTCTGCATCCTCACCAACACTTGTTTTGATAGTGGCCATTCTGATAGGTGTGAAGTGATGTCTCATTTTGGTTTTGATTTGCATTTCCCTAATGATCACTGATGTTGAGCATCTTTTCATATGCTTATTGGACATTTGTATATCTTCTTTGGAGAAATATCTATTCGATTCCTTTGCCCATTTTTTTTCTCTGATGCATGTCACTAAACTGGTGACTGACTATGCCATGAGGGCCACAGCCAGTGAATAAGGTCAGCAGCTACTCTTTGAGGACTCTAGCACACTAAGACAATGGCTGATACCCAAGCGTGACTCTAGCCTCGATCCTTTGCCCGCTTTATAATCAGGGTATTTTTTTTTTTTTGAGTTGTAGCTATTCCTTATATATTGTGGATATTAACCTTTGTCAGATGTGTGATTTACAATTATTTTCTCCCATTCTTTAGACTATCTTTTCATGCATTGTTTCCTTTGGCATGCATAAGTTTTTAAGTTCGTGGTATAGTCCCATTTGTCTGTTTATTTTGTTATTTGTGCTTTTGGTGTCACATCAAAGAAATCATTGGCAAATCTAAAGTCCTAAAGATTTCCCCTATGTTTTCTTCTAGAAGGATAATAGTTTAGGTCTTTAATCAATTTTGAGTTAATTTTTGTATGCAGTGTAAGATAAGGGTCCAACTTCATTGTGTTGTATGTGGACATCCAGTTTCCACAACACCCTTGGTGTTCTTTCCCTACTGTTTAGGCTTGGCACCCTTGGTAAAAATCATTTGACCATATATGCAAGGGATTATTTCTATACTCTCTATCCTGTTCCATTGGCTTATATATCTATCTTTATGCCAGTACCACACCACCTTAATTATTACTGCTCTGTAGTATCATTTTGAAATCAGGAAGTCTGAGTCTTCCAACTTTTTTTTTTTGCAAGATTGTTTTGGCTATTCAGGGTCCCTTGAGATTCCATATGAATTTTAGAACTTTTTTTCTATCTCCACAAAAAAATACCATTGGAATTTTGATAAGTATTGCATTGAGTCTGTAGATTGCATTGGGAAGTATGAACATTTTGATATTAAGTCTTACAATCCACAAGTATGCAATGCCTTTCCATTTATCTGTAACCTCTCTGAATTTTTTTAACAATGTTTTGTATTTTTTAGTGTACGAGTCTTTCACCTCCTTGATTAAGTTTGTTCCAAAATATTGAATTCCTTTTTGAGTCTATAGTAAATAGGACTGTTTTCTTTTTGTGGGGGGGAGGTTCGCGGGCCTCTCACCGTTGTGGCCTCTCCCGTTGTGGAACACAGGCTCCGGACGTGCAGGCTCTGCGACCATGGCTCACGAGCCTAGCCGCTCTGCGGCATGCAGGATCTTCCCGGACCGGGGCACGAACCTGCATCCCCTGCATCAGCAGGCGGACTCTCAATCACTGCGCCACAAGGGAAGCCTGCAACTGATTTTTGAGTGTTGATTTTTGTATACTACAACTTTGCTGAATTTGTTTATTAGTTCTAACAGGTATTTTTGTAGAATCTTTAGGATTTTCTATATATAAGATCATGTCACCTGGAAATGGAGGTAATTTTGTTTCTTCTTTCCCAATTTGTATGTCTTTTATTTCTTTTTCTTATCTAATTGCTCAGGCTAGAATGTCCTATACTATGTTGAATCTTTGCCTTGTTCCTGATTCTAGAGGAAAAGCTTTCAGTCTTTCCATGTTGAATATGGTGTTAGCTGTGGGCTTTTCAAATATGGCTTTTATTATGTTGAAGTAGTTTCCTTCTATTCCTAGTTTGTTTAATGTTTTTATCATGAAATGGTGTTGAATTATGTCAAATATTTTTTCTGCACTGATTGAGAAAATCAAGTTTTTATCAATGTGGTACATTACACTGATTGATTTTTGTATGTTGAACTATCCTTGTTTCCAGATATAAATTATGTATGATCATGATGTATGATTCTTTGAATATGCTGTTGAATTCAGTTTGCTACTATTGTGTTTAGGATTTTTGTATTACTGTTCATCAAGGATATTGATCTGTAGTGGTTTCTGTTGTCGTTGTTGTTGTGTCTTTGTCTGGTTTTGGTATCTGGTAATGTTGGCTTCATTGAACACTCAGAGGGAATGTTCCCTCCTCTTTTATTCTTTGGGACGATTTGAGAAGGATTGGTATTATTTCTTCTTTAAATCTTTGGTAGAATTCTCCAGTTAAGCCATCTTGTCCTGGGCTTCTCTTTGTTGAGAAGTTTTTGATTACTGCTTTAAAGAACTGTTTGTATTCAGCGTAGTTACAGGTCTGTTCAGATTTATTATTTCTTCATGATTCAGTCTTGGTAGGTTGTATGTTTCTAGGGATTTATTTATTTCTTCTAGGTTGTCCAACTTGTTGGTTGATGATTGTTCATAGCAGTCTCATAATCTTTTCTATTTCTGTAACATCAGTTGTAGTGTCCTCTCTTTCCTTTTTAACTTCATTTGATTCTTCTTTTTTTCTTAGCCTAGCTAAGCACTTGTCAACTTTTTTCATATTTTCAAAAAAAAATCAACTCTTGCTTTTGTTGATTTTTTCTCTATTGTTTTCCTTTTACCTCTTTCATTTACCTCTGCTCTAGTCCTTATACTTTTCTTTCTTCTACTCACTTTGGGTTTAGTTTGTTGATTTGAGAACTTCCTTCTTTTTTTAGTGTAAATATTTACCACAATAAACTTCTCTCTTAGCACTGCTTTCACTGTATTGCATAAGTTTTGACATATAGTGGTTTCTATTTCACTTGCCTCCAAATATTTTCTAAATCCCCTTGTGATTTCTTCTTTGATCCAGTAATTGTTTGAGTCCATTGTTTAAACTACAATGAGATATCATCTCACACTGGTCAGAATGGCCATCATCAAAAAAGCTAGAAACAATAAATGCTTGAGAGGGCGTGGAGAAAAGGGAACCCTCTTGCACTGTTGGTGGGAATGTAAATTGATATACCCACTATGGAGAACAGTATGGAGGTTCCTTAAAAACCTAAAAATAGAACTATCATACAACCCAGCCATCCCACTACTGGGCATATACCCTGAGAAAACCATAATTCAAAAAGAGTCATGTACCAAAATGTTAATTGCAGCTCTATTTACAATAGCCAGGACATGGAAGCAACCTAAGTGTCCAGCAACAGATGAATGGATAAAGAAGATGTAGCACTTATACACAATGGAATATTACTCAGCCATAAAAAGGAATGAAACTGAGTTATTTGTAGTGAGGTGGATGGGCATAGAGACTGTCATACAGAGTGAAGTAAGCCAGAAAGAGAAAAACAAATACCACATGCTAACATATATGTATGGAATCTAAAAAATAAAAGAAAGAAAGAAAGAAAATGGTCAGAAGAACCTAGGGGCAAGACAGGAATAAAGATGCAGACCTACGAGAGAATGGGCTTGAGGATACGGGGAGGGGGAAGGGTAAGCTGGGACAAAGTGATAGAGTGACATGGACATATATACACTATCAAATGTAAAATAGATAGCTAGTGGGAAGCAGCTGCATAGCACAGGGAGATTAGCTCAGTGCTTTGTGACCACCTAGAGTGGTGGGATAGGGAAAGTGGGAGGGAGGGAGATGCAAGAGGGAAGAGATATGGGGACATATATATATATGTATAACTGATTCACTTTGTTATAAAGCAGAAACTGACACACCATTGTAAAGCAATTATACTCTAATAAAGATGTTTAAAAAAAGAGTCCACTGTTTAATTCTATGTATTTGTGAATTTTCCTGTTTTCCTTTTGTTATTGATTTCTAGTTTCATTCCTTGTACATACATGGGCTTTTGAAAGAGACTTGATAATACCAGTAAAGAACATCTTTACATTTCAAATGGCTTGCACAAGTCTTGTAAATACACAAGCAACATAGTCAATATCTGTAATAATCTGAGGCTATCACTTCAAGGCCAAAGAATTATGAACTATATAGATACCAAGATTTCTTTAAAAGACTGAACCAGAAGAAAATGGCTTAAAAGTCAAGAGTTTGACACTTAGCAACATTTAATAATTCTTTTACTCACCGTAAAAAACTACAATATATCATTGGCCTTATTATTAAAAACACATTCAAATACTACAACAAAACGTTAAAAAATAGTCTCCAGAAACAAATGTAAGTAAATATTGTGCTGTCAGTACAGTGCCACTAGCCACATGTGGCTACTGAACATGAAATATGATTAGTGCAACCAAGGAAATGATTTTTAATTTAATTTAATTTTAATTTAAACAGCCACATGTGACTAATGGCTATAATATTGTACAGTTCAGCTTTAGAACAAGTGAAGTAATAGACCCTCATTTTTCGATGCTGATTTATCACATTTAAATTAGAGCATTCAATTTGTTGAGGAGAGAAATGGGGTAGAAACATGCTGTGGAATGACACAGACACACTTCAGTGTTTTGGTAACAAAACTGGAAACTCTATCAACTCAGAACTAGGTTAAACGAACTTAAAGTAACTTTGGTGGGACAATGATAAGTCATATAAACATTTAAGAGTGCAATGATTGGAAGAACGATTAGGTTTATTTTGAAAGTTTCCTATGTGAAGAATTAGAACCAAAAGAAAAGATTTCTAATGTGTGTGTCCTTATTTAGAGGAGCCTTGTCCTAAGCTGTATGGATTGACCTTTATACTGATGTTACAGTACTATAATTTCACTTCCTCTCCCTAAGAAACACAGTCCAAACAAAGAAATCACCCTGGAGTAACAATATTTCCACTCATGTGACCTCAAGTATATTAATAGAAATGGAGGATACTTTTATTCTGAGAGGACAGTTTAGAGACAAAGCTTATAAAGTCGTTTGAGGTCCTCTGGAGGGGATCTCATCTCATACTTTTAAGATCAGCTAGAACCAGGGTTGTAGGGTCTGTACATTGACATAATACTAGTTGGTTTGTCTCAATGAGTTTGTGGGTTTGGACTGTGATCTCTGATTCTTACTGAAATCTAGAGAAAAACTGTTTACCAAATTTCAAATAATTATCTTAAGCACAAAGACTGTTTTTATGATTTCACTAAGTTTTCTCCTACATTTCACATTTTCTGTAAACTTGAATCATTTAGACTGCTCCTTTCCAGGCCTTACATTTCTTAAAATCAAACTATGAATGATGATGTTTTGCTGTTCTGTCATCATACTCAGTACTGGAAACAATCTTTCAAATTTGGTTTCCTCTTCATAGTAGCATTATTCACAATATCCAAAAGATGGAAACAACCCAAGTGTCCATCAACAGATGAATGGATAAACAAAATGTGATATACACATAATACAATGGAACATTATTCAGCTTTAAAAAAGGAAGGGAATTCTGACATATGCTACAACATGGATGAACCTTAAAGACATTATACTAAGTGGAATAAGCCAGTACAAAGAATAAATACTATACAATTCCACTTATATGAGCTACCTAGAATGGTTTAATTCATAAAGACAGAAAGTAGAATGGTGGTTGCCTGGGGGGAGGGGAATTATTGTTCAATGGATACGAAGTTTCTGTTTGGGATGATGAAAAATTCTGGGGATAGATCAAGATGGTGGTTGCACAATATTGTGAATGTCGTTAGTGCCACTGAATTGTACACTTAAAATGGTTTAAATGGTAATTTTTATGTTACGTAAATGGTAATTTTTATGTTACGTAATTTTATGTAATTTTATGTAATTTATATTTTAACAGAAATTATTTTTATTTTCTTTCCTCCTACCTTGGATTTCATTAAACCATCCTTGCAGTATAAGTGAGGTCATCTATAGAGAATGGCTGGTACTGGCTTTTTTTGTATTTTTCCTCTAGCAAATGTAGTTTAAGAACATGTTAATCTGATTTCCAATCACATAATCAGGTGGATGAACATTATCAGTGTTATATGCAATAGTCATGTCCCAGGCATCAATAATACCCACGTTGAGATCCACAAAAACATCCCTCATGATAAGATTCTGAATATAACCATGAAAGTCACTAAACATCTCTGCATTTTGAGACATCCCCCTGGTGTTTTCAGTTTTCAAAGTCACTAAACATCTCTGCATTTTGAGACATCCCCCTGGTGTTTTCAGTTTTCAAAGTCACTAAACATCTCTGCATTTTGAGACATCCCCCTGGTGTTTTCAGTTTTCAAAGTCACTAAACATCTCTGCATTTTGAGACATCCCCCTGGAGTTTTCAGTTTTCAGGATCTCTGGGCTTCACAAGAATAGATGTTCAATGGCCTTTTGAACATTGAGGGCCCTGCGGATAAAGATTTTGATGGGGAGGGGCCTGAAGTGCTGACCGAGAGTGATGACAATGGCTGTGTCATTGTCTCCTGCTACCCAGTCAATTTCCCATAGGATATAATTTTCATCCTTCACTGAGAACAGATTTTTGGTAATAAATGGATGACCATGCTTTTTCCACTGAATCAAAATATGTCTTTCAGCATCCAGAAGCACATGTGTTTTAAAGATCCCAGCTCCATGATGATCAAAACATTTTAAGGCTGATGGGAAAAAAAATCAATAAATCTTTTAGCAAAAGGAAAATAATGATATCATTTTTAATGCACGTATTTGTAAAATTCTAGCCAAGGTCACTTCTAACTCTAAGAGCACTGCTGCCTGTGGGAGGAAGGGAACTTTAACAGATGCATTCAAATCTTAGCAAAATTTTGAACTTATTATCAGCATAGAGAAAGAGGAAGAAAATGTTAATATTTGTGAATGAAGAAAATAAAATTTAACTTTTTATTAAAAGCCCAAATCCAAATATTTGGCAAATTTTGAAAAATAATAAACATCAGAAAAGGGAAGCAAAGAATTCTACTATAAAAATAACCTCTGAAGGCAACTATAGTTTCAAAATAAAAATAAAATACATACTTTTTAACCACTTTTGGTAAGTAGTGAATCCACTGACGCAGTGTTGAATCTCCCATGAGGTAAGTAAGTTTTCTCTTCAAGCAGTCATTTATATTTTTTGTTTCATTTAACTCGATCTGTTTGCAAAATGCTGCAATCCACCTTCTTTTTACAGTATAACCGCTACCGCTGGGAAAAGTCGTCTTCTTGCCAAGCTGACATTTTGCTTCTATGTTCTCATTCTCTGGCAATAAAAACTCCCACAGTCAGCAACTTTTATTATCACAAATTATTTCAGAAACACTTTCCTCTTTTTCCCCTTTTCCCTCCACCCTTCTCTGTCTCTGCCATCCTCTCTTCCCAAATATTTATTTAATAAGTTCATGTTAAGGGATGAATTAAAATTTCTCACTTTTGAATAATCCCAATAATGAATGGTATTTCCTAGACTGGGGTTAAATTTTTTTCTTTGTGCATTTGCAATGTTTCCCGGGGCTTCATCTTGTCCCTAATGTCACTCAGTTGTGAGACAGCTAGCCAAAATCAGGGGGAAATGTGTGGTGGCAAAAGAGCAGGACTCGGTAGCCCAGCTGAATATCATACCCATGACACTGGCCAGGGGGGACTGGACATCTTCTCCTCCTCAAACTCCTTATCCATGGAGAAAGCTTGAACACCTTTACAAAATGACTATTACACGTTGTTTATTTTGTATGTATCAGAACCATGTTTTCTAGTTAATAGGAAAACTCCTTCAATGTTTCTCTCTTGTGCCCAGAACTGAACTTAATATTCTGTGTGGTCTGATTAGTGCAGAAAAAGAGAGAAACATTATCTGCTTATTCTGGATATTCCACTTTGAAGTGCCCTAAGCTGAATTCACTGACTCGTATCAAGCTTTCCATCCATGTGTGGCTCAGGCCATTTTTTATTTTGCCACTTTAAAAACACATCTTTTTGTCATCTACCTACATTGTTCAGATTTGGGGTATATGTTTAGGGACTTAAGTTTATCCATATCGAATTATATCAGGTTTATAAAAGGCTCCTAAAATAAGTCTGGCACTGTCTTATAAGAAACTGCCTGACTTTACTAGAAATTACTGTCCAGGCAAGAGAGACACCACAGGGGTGTTAAGAGGACTCAAGTGGCTTCAAGGGTCAAAGAACTTTCTTTGGTGTAAATGCTGGGTATGGACAATGGTTGCCATGGCAGAGAAGGGATCTGTCTTTCCCATAGACTGTGAGCTTTAGGTCTGGTTTCCTGATCCATTTATATCTCCACAGGATTTAGCAAAGTTCTTTGCCTATAGTAGGTCCTCAATAAACATGTGCTAAATATATGAGAAAAGGGCAATGGATAAATGCATACCCCGTTGACTGTTAAAACAGAAGTAATTTGCTTTCCTGAAGTTGACTTTACTTTCAGGATAGCAGAAACATCACTTTGATAAATGAGATGGCTTTGTATTGCCCACTGAAGTTTATGTGATAAAATTTAAAATATTCACAGGAATTGCTAGTTCATAGAACTTTAACTGAGATGGTTTGGCTGAAAGAGAGATTTTCTAGCTCTGTAGTTCATTTGAGACATTTTCACCAGTATCCAATTATTGGCTTTTCAGGAACAAATCCCAAATTGAAATACAAGTACAAATAACCTGTACATTTTGAGAGAAGGCAGCTGAAATGAAGGGTTACCTAGCCTTTTATATCTGACTCAAGATGAAAATTGGTTTAAATTGATATGAAAATATTTCCAAGAATAAAACCCCTTCTGCAAAACCCAAGATGATTAATACTATTTATTTCAGGAAATGAAAGATTGAAAAGGTTAATGTTCAAGAAATAGCTCTTAAAGTAAGAATGTCCTTTAAATGGATAAATTATGAACACAATAGACTTGTTACATGGCAAGACCTCAATGGAGGTAAAGTCCTTCATTATTTCAAGCCCCATGTTGGACCTTCAAGAAATGGGAAAGTAAAATAGCCTGATAGCTGTCCAGACATTAAAGTAACAATGAATCATGGGGGACTTAGAGGGATCAAACCACTCTCAACTCTCTACAAATACTTTTTTCTTTATTTTGATATATTTTAGATATTTTGCAGGAAACAGACGGTCCAAGATTCTATAAAACTGTTCTCCTACTGATGACAAGAATGCAGAGATCCAGAGAGTCACTCACCTTCTTTGTGCAATTAATCAAATATATATCTCTTTGATTTTACCTTCCAAATGATTTTCTACCACAAGCCACCCTTTCCACATTTACCACTCGTAGTAATTCAGTTCTTCATGGACATTTTCCTAGGCAGGTACTTCTCTAACTCGACCGTGCATCAAAATCATCTAGAGTGCTTGTTACAACTCAGATTGCTGGATTTCCTCTTCAGAGCTTCTGATTCGATAGTTCTGGGCACTTGAAGAGATCTCTGTATTTCCATGGTCATAGCAGCATTATTCGCAATAGCCATGATATGGGAACAACCTAAGTGTCTATCAATGGATAAGTGGGTAGAGAAAAATATGGTTTATATGTACCATAGCCTTAAGAAAGTCCTGCCATTTGCAACAATATGGATGACCTTGGAGGACATTTTGCTAAATGAAATAAGCCAGATATAGAAAGACAAATACTGCATGATCTCACTTTTATGTGGAATCTACAAAATCTGAACTCAGAGAGTAGAAACAGAATGGTGGTTGCCAAGAGTTGAAGGTTGGGGAAGTGGGGAGATGTTGGTTAAAGGGTACAAACTTTCAGTTAGAAGATGACTAAGTTCTGGGGATCTAATGTACAGCATGGTGAGTATAGTTAATAATAATGTATTGCATACTTGAAATCTGCTAAGAAAGTAGATATTAAGAGTTCTCACCACACACACAAAAATGCAAATTATGTGAGGTGATGGATATGTTAATCAGCTTGATTTTAGTAATTGTTCTACAACGTACATGTGTATCAAAACATCATGTTGTACACCTTCAATATATACAATTTTTATTTATCAATCATACCTCAATAAAGCTAGAAAAAATTAGTTCTGGGGCGGGGCCCACAAATTTGGGTTTCCAACAAACTCTCAAGTGATGCTGAGGCTGCTGATACAAGGACATTACTTTGAGAACTATGTCCTAGATTGTTATAATATTGCCTTTCTGCGCCTTTGGGTTATCCCACCTAAATACATCCTCTGTGCTGCCTGTTTTATTCCCCCACACCAAATCTTTCCATAACTTTCCATCATCAACCTGCAGGATAAGGACCAAGGTCCTCAACTGGCATAACACTTCCTACGAGTATCTACTTCTCCAGCCTCTCCTCCCTGCACTCTCCTTCACAAATCCCCCCAGGAGTCTATTTTCTGTTCTCTGTTATCTCCTTGAGAGCTCACTGTGCCAGGGCCTTGAAATATTATAGTGAATAAGTAGGTCAAATCTTATTCACTATAATATTTCAAGGCCCTGGCACAGTGAGTTTCACCTCAAGGTATAGGTCTTACCAATTAAGATGGTCACTTTACTGATCAGTCAAATTCATTTCATCAGAATGAAATCCATCTGGGGGAAGGAAGGACTTCCAGGCCCAGAGCCACAGAGATCTCCAGGAGGGACAAAGGACACATTTTCAAAAATTGAGAGGGATTGCTGGAATCCCAGGAAAGGATTTTTTTAGGTCAAGTGAAAAATATTTTCTTTATCAAGGGCATCTGAGGGCTGGAAAGCAGAGAGGCTGGGGTATCTGGACAGTGATGGCTGCATAGAGCGATGGAGTCATGGGAGACTGTGCTACAGCCTACCGACTTTAGAATAGGGGATAGGATTCCAGTTCTGACTGCCACTTACTAGACGCTACCGACACTGGCCAACCATAGTCGCTCCAGAGTATCTTACTGAGGCGCCTATCAGACCTCTATTTGGCACAAATTAAAATTTGTCTCAGTGGAAAACTTGAACTTTAAAACTTGAAACATTGATTCTTCTACATCCATTCCAGGTAAGGTTGAAGTTGACAAAAGAGACCAATAGCCAGCTACCTCGTAAATTTGGTTACCAAAGCCAAACTTTGATGGGACCTTAAA
Source organism: Delphinapterus leucas (assembly GCF_059928025.1). Lineage (NCBI taxonomy): Eukaryota > Metazoa > Chordata > Mammalia > Artiodactyla > Monodontidae > Delphinapterus > Delphinapterus leucas. The sequence continues at coordinate 91,538,026 of NC_143135.1, read as the reverse complement.
ATTAGGATTAAAAATATGTACTCATGGGGCTTCCCTGGTGGCGCAGTGGTTGAGAGTCCGCCCACCTTTGCAGGGGACACAGGTTCGTGCCCCAGCCCGGGAAGATCCCACATGCCGCGGAGCAGCTGGGCCCGTGAGCCATGGCCGCTGAGCCTGCGCATCCGGAGCCTGTGCTCTGCAACAGGAGAGGCCACAGCAGTGAGAGGCCTGCGTACCGCAAAAAACACACACAAAAAAACAAAAAAACAAAAAAAACAAAAAAAAATATACTCGTGGTATAAAGGCAATCATTTCAATGTGTCTTGTCTTAGTATTGAGTGTGCTTGTGTATCACATTTCAGAAGGGGTCCATAGTATTAGAAACATAACAGAAACGGAAAGAATTGTCAACAACTTGTTGCCTGTGTGATGTGTTCTCATGTGATACCCCTTGTTTATTTTCCTATCATGATTTTCAATAAAACTCTTAAATTAAGAAGAAAAAAGACTTTTTTAACTTTGAAGAAGTGAGTGTCTGAGGAGGTAGCATCTGATTGACTCTGCAGTTAGGGTTGGGAGAGAGAACCCTGGTAGGAAAATGTATTTACTTTGTGACAAGTGAAAGAGAAACAGGCTTAGTCCCTGGACTTGTGGGAAAGAAAGATGCCACAGAACCTGGCGTGGGCCTAAGAAGGGGCACTAGAGCTTAGTGATAGAATGATCCGTGAGAGTTCTTGGATCCAGAATCACCAATGAAGCCAACTGTTCCTTGTGTGGGCACTAAATCACCTTTGAGAAGATTGAGATATCTACTTCCATGCATTGGTGGGGGGGGGGACAGGCAGGGGGGGTATGGAGGCAGGGGAGAATAGATGGTTTGTATAGAGCAGGGGATCCAGGAAGTAAATGTGTCTTTTGGGAAGTAAAATGGGGTCAGGCAGATTATTGTCAGGAACATAGCTTACTTGAGAAGCATGATTAGACCCAAAATACAGATCTGCAGATCTGCCAGACCAGGGACTTAGCATTTCCTGAGAGCAGCCAGGAGAGTGTGCAAGGAGAGCTCCTCCAACCCAAGCTGCAAGGAGGACCATCTCAAGAGGGAGCAGATGTGGCCAACATGGAATATGGAATCAGCACAGGTAGTCTCTGCCCATAGCGTTAAGACATGGTTCTGAGACCTTCAAGACAGGGAGGTCTCTGTCTTTGCAATTATTTAGGCCTTTATGTCTCCATGATTATGTCTCCTTTAGTTTTCAGTAAAATATTTATTTGAAAAAGTCCAGCCTCTTTTGGCTGAGCCATAGGATAAATGGGTTTTTTCACACCTTGACCAAGAAAACAAAAAGAAGTAAAGGTGACCTAGGAGTGGAAAGGCAATCCTGTAGCCAGGCAAAGTCTGTTGTATCCTACCCCCTCCCCTTGTGTCATCATAATGTTTGAATTGGGTTTGAACTTGAATTTCCAGGATATTGTGATATCCAACTTGCTCTTCTCGAAAACCAAGGCCTTTCTACAGCAGCATTTACCGACTATGTAACCACAATCCCTGAAAATGATCCATTAAATAGGTGGTCCAGGACTTCCATGGCAGTCCAGTGGTTAGGACTCTGTGCTCCCAATGCAGGGAGCACAGGTTTGATCCCTGGTTGGGGAACTAAGATCCTGCATGCCGCGCAGTGCAGCCAATAAATACATAAATAAATAAGTGGTCCACAGTCAAGTAATTTTGGGAAATGATTTGTGTTCCATCCCACTTGAAGGAATAGAGACTAAAGTTAAGGGATACTCTAAGGCTCTGCCTACTCGCCTGACCTCCTTTCTCCCTCTCTTATTGCATTCCAGCCTCCCTGGTCCTCCTCATGGTTCCTGGAATATTCTAGCATGCCATTGCTTCAGGTTCTATTCCTCTTCCTGAAATAGTGTTCCCCCCATAATTCACAAGACTCTCTTCTTCATTTCATTCAGGTTACTGTTCAAGTGACCCATCCTCAGATTGGTGCTCAAGACAGGTCTTACCTGACCACACTTTTAAAATAGCATTCACCATCACATTCAGATCTCTTCTTATTCTGACGACTTTATACTACAAATCTATTTGTTTATTGGTTTGTTGTCTTTCTACCCAACTACAATGTTAAATTATCAACCCCTAGAGCTGTGTCTGGAATATAAAATGTGCTATTTATAAATTGAATGAATGAATGGTGAAAAAAATAGTTACAGTTATTGCCTCACAGAGCTTACAATTTAACAGAGGGTATAAAATATATATCTGAAATTTAATAGTGTAATGAGTATTATGATTGGGGAAGAATAGAATTCAGTGGAAGAGTATGGGACTAGCATTTTACCCAAACACAGAGGAAATGGTGTTTAGATGAAGGCTTGTGAAATGCCAGAGCTGAGAGACACCACAGTCCGTTTGTGAAATTAAAGGAGTTCAATTTGACAGAGAGCAAGACAGCAGAAAGGTGAGATAAGGGGCTTCAGAGCTAGGTAAGTCCTTGTAAACATATTAAAGAGTTTGAATTTCATCCTTAGAGCAATGGGATCATATTGTTTTGAGCAAGTAAAACATTAGTCTGGGTGTGGAGTGGATAGGAAGGAAACAAGGCTGTGAGCAAGGAAACATCTCTGGAGATTGTTGTAATAATCTAATTGAGGTAGGATGATAGTTTATACAAGGATAGAGGCAACAGCAATAGAGTGAAATGGCTTGGTTCAGGAGATACTTGGGAGGTACAATTCACAGGATTTGGTGATTCATTTGATGTAAAGGGTGAGGTAGACTAAATAATGATAGCATTCCTTCCCCTTGGGTTTGTTGTTTGTTTTGGGGTTTTTTGTTGTTGTTGTTGTTCTTTTTTATTATTTTTGCATAGCATCCATTAACACTCTATAGGATTGGTATTCCATGGAACACATTATAGAAAATACTGGTCTCCAGAAAATTCCTGAATCTGGAAGTATTACAAACTCTGGAGAACTATAGACCTACATGAATTGCTTCATTGGTTGTACTCCTTTTAGCAAATAGTTCAGGATGAATAAAACCACAGTTGTAGAGGTGACCTGTATGGGACCCTGTGAATATATTACCATCTGCACTGAATCTCTGATTATAAACTAGTCAACATAAGGGAGCTTGATTAAGAGAAGTTATTAGGCAGTGTTGTTCTGAAACTAAGTCTCCCTCTTTGTATTGATGATTGTGTTTGAAGGCCCGTTTACCTGCGGAAAATGATCCATTCTTTCTCTCTAAGATAGGAAATATTTGCATTCCTGGTGGTCACGTGGGTCAGTGCCTCACAGGGAACACATGGAGGCTTCACGCAGTAGAAGGCTTACTGGTCACGATAGTTCAGGTTCTCGCACAGTTCAGCACTTGAATTTAAAACCAGGGCGTGATCAGTATTGACATGGGAGGTGCCATTGGCAAACTGGTCTGTGAAGATCACCCTGTCATAGCCTTGGTTCCTTGCCCTCCAGAGAGCCAACACCCCTTCACTGAGGAGGATGAGCAGGACAGACAGAGACACCCGGCCCTCCCAGAGCAGGGTGAAGCTGACGAGGTAGGTGCCATTGTTGAAGTCTGTCACCTTTCCCGAAGTGCCTGCCTTCAGAGCTGGGGAGGACATCCTGGCCCTCAGGAAATCCCTGCCATATTCCTTCCTGCGTCCCAAGTGGTCCCTCACCTCCAGCAGGACGTCTAGCTGATCCTCCCTGCAGTATGTGTCTTGAGGGCTGAGAAGGGTGGCTTTGCTGTGTGTGGCGCTGGTGGTGGAGCTCACGTGGGAGAAGGGTCTGGGTGGGATCAGCTGGTCTAGCTTCTCCATGATCCCCTTTATTCTCAGCTCAGTCTCTGTTGGTGAAAATTCTGGATCCAGTGGTGCTTCTGGGTAGAAGGACTTTCTGAAGGTGTTCCAATGATTCAGAGAGATAGGGTTTCTCAAGCTGAACAAGAACTGAAGTACTAAGAGAAAAGGGTTATATTATCAGCAAATAATATGGCTTGTTTTTCAACATAAATTATTATGGTTTAGTTTACATACATTTCAGTAGATGCAATCACATATCAAAAATGGATTCTAACCAGTTTTCAGTTTTGGAATCACAGGATCAATTTCCATGAAATGTGACTTCCTGTGCTGCCAGCTGATGATTTCTTCTAGAAGTCATTGGCTTAAAAATTAAATATATAGAATAATTATATACTATTTGATGATTGGATTTTTGTGTTTCCCTTCACCATCTCCTTATCTGGCCTATTTTTCTTTATGCAAATCATATAGCCATATTATAGACAATATGGAAAACAGCATATTTTTAAAAATATGATCCTACATAAGCTTTGCTATCTTTATAGTATTTTTTAATTATTATGTCCTTTTTTTTCCTTCTATACATATATTTTATCTAGTTGTAATCATACTAAAAATATAGTTCTAATACTTTTTCGCAGATAATACCATGGTTTATAAACGTTTTAATATTGTTACATACGTTTCATGATCATTTTTAATGATTACATGATACTCCATCAAGAGGATGTAAAATGGGTTGTGTGGCCAATGATATTGGACAATTGGATTATAGCTATTCATCTCCATTTTACATCACATTTGGATATTTTCCAACTTTTCATGTACAAGATTACTTCCTTATGATGGATTACTTCCTTATGATGGATTCCTAGGGATGGAAGTACCAGATCATATATTATTGAATTAAGTTATCAATCAACCAAAGTATAAATATAAACATTTTTATTCTTCTTGACTGTCAAATATATTCTCAAGAGTTTATATTGCCACCAGCAATATGTAAGACTAGCTGTCATGCCACACCAGTGTCTCTTTTATCATTGCAGCAAAGTGTAAGAGTTATGTATAATGCTCCTTAACAAGAGTACTGAGAGACATATTTAGTCATATCCAAAGTTTGTTTAGCTGACAATGAATGCCATGAATTCACCTGGACAATGAGGTAATTGGAGGAAATATTACTACCAATTTAAGTCTGTTCAGGTCCCAGGAATCTCTCAAGCTCCATGGAAGTACATTTAGCCATGGCCTAAAATGACATAGGTGAAGCTGGGTCTGGAAACCACCCCTATTTGTTTCTTAATTGGCTTGTTTGTGTTTTGCTTTGTTTTGCTTTTTAAGTCGACTGCTGTTTAATATTTATACAGAAAGGCTTGAAGCCCAGGTGTCTTATTTCCCCTGTCATAACTATAGTCAAAGATTTTTCTGGAACAAGATATTTAGTTATGCCAAAACAATTATATAACATCACATATATCATATTCTAATAATTGGATCGTTGCCTGAATAAAAGAGTCATACAAAATCCATTTTCTGACTGAGGAGTTTGGATAGCTGTCTGCTCACCAAGAGAAAGGAGTTGGATATCTCAATTAAGTCTCCCTTACAAAATTCATCACTTTAAATACTGGTGGTTAAATTATAAAACATTGTCATTAAAACTATTTGCAAGGGCAGGACAGGAATAAAGAAGCGGTCGTAGAGAATGGACTTGAGGACACGGGGACAGGGAAGGGTAAGCTGGGACAAAGTGAGTATCATTGACATATATACATTACCAAATGTAAAATAGATAGCTAGTGGGAAGCAGCCATATAGCTGAGGGAGATCAGCTTGGTGCTTTGTGACCACCTAGAGGGGTGGGATAGGGAGGGTGGGAGGGAGATGCAAGAGGGAGGCGATATGGGGATATATATATATATATATATATATATATATGTATAGCTGATTCACTTTCTTATAAAGAGAAACTAACACACCATTGTAAAGCAATTATACTCCAATAAAGATGTTAAAAAATAAAATAAATTATTTGCAAATGTGACAGGTGAAAATGGAGACGTACTATTGTTTTAAATTACATTTATTTTAATACTAGTGTGTTTCAACTTTATTTTCCCTCAAACACTGGTTTTACTAATATATCTCTTCTCTTCAATATGGTTTATTTCCTTTGTTGATTTTTTAATTTTGATTTCAAAGTTTTTTAAATTTCTCGGTTGACATCAATTCTTTATATAACAAACATCTTAACATTTAGTCTCTCAATTTTGCAGAAAATATTTTATCAGTTCATATCCTGACATTTTTAAAAGTATTTAAATTTATAGTTAAACCACTGAAAAATTCCTTTGTGACATAATTCTATTGCTTCTAATCTTAGGCGGTTCTCCAAACTTTCATTATCTAAGTATTCAATTCTATTTTTTTAAACAAGAAAATGTTTATTTAGTGGATAAAAATACACTATCAATTTTGAGAAAATATTGGAGAAATATTTTGAGAAAATATTTGTTCTATAGGAATTAGCACTACCGGGAAATCATGAAAATACATCACTTCAAATTATAAACAAGTATATTTGTACTAAGTTTATCAGGTACAAAGTGAAGAGAGAAATCGACTATTTTATTAAGGAAAAATCTGGTCAGCCAAACTAGATCACTTAGACTACCCAAATTCATTCTAATTAGATTTAGTTAAATTAGCAGGATAATTACATGTTTTGAATTTATTTTTACATTTTATTACATTATTGTCATCCTTTTTTATTATCATGTATGATCATAATTTCACTATCTGGTAAATAATTGCTTCCAAAAAATTTTTTTCTCTTAAATAGAATAACAATTTTGTTACTTCTTGTTAAGATCATAGCATATTTAAATTAACAAATTAAACACCTAATGGTTTGGTTAATATCTACCTATGAAATTTTTTTTTAAAATAACTGGGTTGCCCGTGCACTTGATGAACTGGTTGACTTCAGGGCTGATAAAGCAGACGTTGTCAGAGCGGTCATGAAACTGACTGTTGGCAAAGTACTCAAAGGCAAACCCAATAATATGGTCACTGAGCCAGGTTGGAGGATCCAATAGTGAGACATCTGTTTGCCACAGCAGACTGTCCATGTAACTGAAGACTACTGGAGCAATCTTGTACTGACTAGAGCTGCTCAGAAATTCCAGAAGCTGCCTCAGTCCTCACCAATCCAACCAGCCTTCAGGCACCTCTGTATTGGTCGGAAAGCCGGAAGTGGGTTTTAGGGTAAACAAGTCTAAAAGCTTAACTTTGAATTAGCCTGTGTACATGAATTTATGCTTCATTCTGTGTTTCTCCTCATACCTTTCAATGTGTGTGTATAAACCAAATGAACTAAATGCTTTAAAATATTTGGAAAGTTAACCAGAAAGCACACTTGTAATGTATTCAAACAGTTGTGATCGTACATATATATCAAAAGTATTAAATAAGTAGATTTAGATAAAGAACAATCAAGTTACCTGTGAAATTATTAAGAGAGTTCTACTACCAAACATGAACTCATGCCATATTACTATTGGTTTTCTACTCCTGACTATACATTTTCAGTTTTACTCCTTTATTTTCTCTCCTCTCCTTTCTTCTCCTTTCCCCTCCCTTCCCCTCCTCTTTTTTCCCTCCTTTGCTCCCTTCCTCCTTCATTTCTCTTTTTTTCCTTCCCTCCCTTTCTTCTTCCATAAAATATGTAGTGAATCCATGCTATGCACCCTGTATTGTGTTAGCTGTGGAGACATGTGGAGACAAAAGCAAGACACACCCAATCTCCCCTTAACAACAATTTTATATTTTAAGTTGGAAGACTTAGATGGAAATTGGGGAATAAAATGAAAAATTATAGTATTATTAACAATAATGATTAGCAAATGTTTTCTATGCGTTGATGCTGTTCTAACCATTTTAATTGTATTTTCTAATTTATCCTCACAACAACCCTATGAAACTAGTAGAACTGCTTCCCCTCTTCTACAGAAAGTGAAACTGAGGCCCTGAGAAAGTTAAATAACTTGGCCAGGGATGCAGAGCTAGCAAGTGGTGGGAAGTGTGATTCAAAAGCAGGGAGGTGGGCTCCAGAACCTGTAGTCTTAACCACTAAATTGTACTACACACTAGAGAAGTTCTTTGGTTGACAAGAAGGGAATAAATTAAACAGCTTAGCTGGTTTATTTTGACCATAAATTTTTAATATATGTGTATTTTGTGCCTTTTACATAAGTATAATTTTGACATAGCTTAGCAGTGAAACTTTCATCTTGATGTGGTTACTATGGGTTGTTTTACTAAGTTTTAGTTCGTATTTATCTTTTAACGTATGGAATCCAGTTCTGCTTGAAAATATGCTCCAAAATTTGACTGCAGGACTAGAAGTTGTTTTGGCTACAAAGTAGATTGATCAAATAAACCTTCCAAATAAATAGCTTTTCAGATGGGTTTGGCAAAGGATATGTGTGTAGTAAAGATAAATTTCATGTTTAAGCAATGGTAGACTCTTCCCTCGGGAGAAGATGGTGAGTATTGCACAGCTAGCATTTCCCACGGCAATTTTGAGATAAATAAGGGAATCTTTCAGTGTGGGAACTGATGTGCTATCTACAGCTACAGCCCTATCTAAAAGCTCATATTTCAGATTCTACAGGTAGATGCGTCAGTTTCCGTGTGTGTGTGTATTATGTATGTATCGAGTGGTTTCTAATTTTTTTCCACATGAAAATATGCCAAATTATCCTAGAGGGGAAAAAAAGGGTTCTTTGTATATTTTGGATAACAGTTCTTTGTCAGATGTATCTTTTGCAAATACTTTCTCTGTCTGCAGCTTTTCTTCTCATTCCCTTGCCTTTCATAGAGCACAAGCTTTTAATTTTAAAGATGTCCAGATTATGAGTTATTTCCTTCATGGATTGTGCCTTTGGTATGATATCTAAAAAGTCATCTCCATACCCAAGGTCAGTTAGGTTTTCTCCTTTGTTATCTCCTAGAAGTTTTATAGTTTTGCATTTTACATTTAGGTCTATGATTCATTTTTAGTTAACTTTTGGAAAGGGTGTAAGCTCTGGGTCTAGATTTATTTACTGTTTTTGTATGGATTGGTGACCAGTTGTTCCAGTACCAGTTATTGAAAAGGCTGTCTTTGCTCCATTGTCAAGCATCAGCTGACTTTATTTGTGTGGGTCTGTTTCTGGAGTCTCTTTTCTGTTCCCTTGACTTGTTCATCATTCTTTCACCAATAATATCATACTGCCTCGATTACTGTAGCTTTATAGTAATTCTTGAAGTCAGGTAGTGTCAGTCCTCTGACTGTTCTTTAATATTGATTTGCCTACCCTGGGGGTTTTGCCTCTCCATATAAACTTTAGAATCCGTTTTTCATATTTTATATGACTGGATTTTGTCATTCTTTTGTCTATCTAGATTCAATCAAGTGGATAGAAAGATCTACTCTACTGGTTCTTATGGTAAAGATACTCTTTGCCCTCTTTACTGATCTTAATAATAATTTTAATTTAACTAATTATTTCTGATTAATTGTGAAAGGAAGTACACAATTATTATTTGCAGCTGATATGATTATATACCCATAAAAACCAATCTAGTGAAAGGAACAAATGTGTAAACTTATTATTACAAAAAGTGAATAATTTGAAAGATATATAAGTAGAACTCCATGGGCATCTAAAAGAGATTGCTGCAAACTTGGCCTCAGACTGTTAAAAATGGCTTCGTGAGGGGAAAATGAGAATTATTGTTTAATGGTCACAGAGTTTCTATTTGGAGCAATGAAAATGTTTTGGAAATAGATAGTGGTGATTATAAATGTTATTAATGCCATTGTACTATACACTTTAAAATGGTGAAAATGTTAAAGTTTTATGTCATATTTAACCACAATTTTTACAATTAATAATGTAATGTACCCAACATCATTGAATTATATACTTTAAATAGATGAATAGTATGTTATGTAAGATATATCTCAATAAAGTTTTTTTTTTCCTTAAAGAATTGCTTCACGGGGGCTTCCCTGGTGGTGCAGTGGTTAAGAATCCGCCTGCCAGTGCAGGAGACACGGGTTTGAGCCCTGGTGTAGGAAGATCCCACATGCCGCGGAGCAATTAAGCCCATGCGCCACAACTACTGAGCCTGCACTCTAGAGCCCGTGAGCCACAACTACGGAGACCACGTGCCACAACTACTGAAACCCGCATGCCTAGAGCCAGTGCTCTGCAACAAGAGAAGCCACCACAATGAGAAGCCCATGCACTGCAATGAAGAGTAGCCCCCGCTTGCCACAACTAGAGAAAGCCCATGCACAGCAATGAAGACCCAACACAGCCATAAATAAATAAACAAAAAAACAAATAAATAAATAATTTTTTAAAAGAATTGCTTCACACAGCTGATGACATTTTGATTCTCAAAAGATGAGAGGAAGATTACTAGATAGAGAATAGGAGGATTTTTAGGCAGAGCTATTCTTGGCACTGAGATTTTTTTCCTTTCAGAAAAAAAACTTTATCTTTACTACATATTTGTAAACTGTGGCCATACGTCCAGAACAATTAACCTTCCATCAAGAACAATTCTTTGAGTCAAGAAGAAATTAATGTCAAAGAGAAAAGAAAAAAGAGCAAAAAGTCTAACCTAAATATTTAAAGGGCTTGGAGCAGCTCTGAGGAACAAAATAATAAGCAGAATCAGCCATCCTGGTTTCCTTCTTTCTGACAATGGTTTTCATTAATTATAGCTATGCAATTCTGCTTCCTGATTCCTTTATAAAAACAAATATCCTAAAGTTCTTATGTTAAAAAGATCCCAATAACAACCAAATTAAAGGAGCGTCTAGGCTAACAGATGATAAAGACATTGTGGAAGATTTTGAAGAACTGTAACTTATTCTTCTTGACATGGGACTTCCAGAGCGGAGTTTTCATCTGATTACTCAGGGCTAAGGTGTGTTTATTCTTGGTTTTATCAGGATTCTTGTTTTCAGGATTCACTTCCCAACACTGGGTGCTTAATGATTGAGGAGACAAACTCTGAAGTTAAAGAGGTGGGGATCTTCTCCACTAGCCGGAGGTCATGCCTGAGACGCTGGAACCCAGGCTTAGTATTACTCTGAGAGTGAGGTTGCTGAGGACTCAGGATAGATAGCTTAATAAGACATGAGATATTCCTAGAAAATTAAAACGTCTCTTTCAACCCTGATACAGTGATTACATACTACCATAAAAAGAGCAGTAAGTCTTGATTCCTGGTATCACCATTTACTACTTTTGTGATTATGCATTCGATGAAGCCTCATTTCCTCACTCTTAAAGTAGGGTTCTTTACACATGGGACATTTGTGTTGAGAGGTAATAATAGAATAAACTTATTTAGTTTCAGGTGTGCCTTTTAAAAATAGCAAATCACTGGCTCTTTAAAAATTTTTTACTCCAGAATGAGAGCCTTACCTACCCCTAACTATCATCTCTTTGGAAATTGGGATACAGTTTCTCTTTTTAGTTCAAGCATACCTTGGTATTTTGCATAAGGCATTGGAGTAACAAAGGAAGTGTTAGAGGCAAGAGTCATGGAAAGGCATGATGTTGAGAGACAAGGGCAGATTCTACACCTTTGTCTTGTTTCCAATCACCTCATTTTCAAGTACATCCTGATTCTAACTAGATTCACCAAATTTAGGTAAGACAGGAACTGGTGTGAGCAGACCTCAGGTATATATGCTGTTTTTGTTTTGTTTCATTTAACTAAAATACAGTAAAATTGACTTTGTTTAATGTACAATTCTATGAGTTTCGACACGGTCTAGATTTGTGTAAGCACCATCACAATCAGAAAAGAGACCAGTTTCATCATCCCCAAACACTGGCCCTTTGTAATAACATGCTCCCTCCTCCCCTAACCTTTGGCAACCACTGATCTATCCTCCATAGCTATAGTTTCACCTTTTTTCCATAAATGTCACATAAATGGAATCATGTATGTGATCTTTTTTTTTTTCGGCTGCAGTTGGGTCTTCGTTGCTGTGTGCGGGTTTTCTCTAGTTGCCGTGAGCGGGGGCTATTCTTCGTTGTGGTGCATGGGTTTCTCATTGCAGTGGCTTCTCTTGTTGCGGAGCATGGGGTGTAGTCATGAGGGCTTCAGTAGTTGCAGCACGCAGGCTCAGTAGTTGCTGCATGTGGGCTTTAGGGAGTGCAGGCTTCAGTAGTTGTGGTGCATGGCCTCAGTAGCTGTGGCTCGTGGGTTCTAGAGCACAGGCTCAGTAGCTGTTGCTCACGGGCTTAGTTGCTCCACAGCATGTGGGATCTTCCCAGACCAGGGATCGAACCCGAGTCCCCTGCATACCCAGGTGGATTCTTAACCACTGCGCCACCAGGGAAGTCCCTATGTGACCTTTTGAGACCAGCTTCTTTCCATCAGCGTATTGCCCTTGAGATTTGTCCATATTGCTGTGTGTCAGTAGTTTGTTCATTTGCATTGCTGAGCAACATTCCATTGTATGGATGTACGAGTTTGTTTATCAATTGGCTTACTAAAGAACATTTGGGCTGTATCCAGTTTGGGGCAATTATGAATAGAGCTGCTATGAACATTCGTGCACAGGTTTTGTGTGAATATGAGTTCTCATTGCTTTATGATTTTGCCCTGAAGGGAAGCTTTGGCAATGCCTGAGGGACATTTTTGGGTTTGGGGGGTTTTGTTGGGGGAGTCTTTTTTTTTTTAATTTTATTGGAGTACAGTTGATTTACAATGTTGTGTTAGTTTCAGGCATACAGCATAGTGATTCAGTCATACATATACATATATTCATTCTTTTCCAGATTCTTTTCCCATATAGGTTATTACAGAATATCCCTGTGCTATACAGTAGGTCCTTGTTGGTTATCTATTTTATATATGGTAGTGTGTGTATGTTAATCCCTAGCTCCTAATTTATCCCTCCCCTCCACATTTCCCCTTTGGTCACTGTAAGTTTGTTTTTGAAATCTGTGAGTCTATTTCTGTCTTGTAAACAAGTTCATTTATATCATTTTTTTAAAAAATTAGATTCCACATATGAGTGATATCATATAATATTTGTCTTTTTCCATCTGACTTACTTCACTTAGTATGATAATTTCTAGGTCCATCCTTGCTGCTGCAAGTGGAATTTTTTGGTTCTTTTTATGGCTGAGTAATATTCCAATGTATATATGTACCACATCTTCTTTATCCATTCATCCATTGATGGACATTTAGGTTGGTTACCTGTCCTGGCTATTGTAGATACTGCTGCAATGAACATTGGGGTGCATTTATCTTTTCAAATTATGGTTTTCTCTGGATATATACCTAGGAGTGGGATTGCTGGACCATATGGTAGCTCTATGTTTAGTTTTTTAATGAACCTCCATACTGTTCTCCATAGTGGCTGTTACCAATTTACATTCCCACCAACAGTGTAAGAGGGTTCCCTTTTCTCTACAGCCTCTCCAGCATTTATTGTTTGTAGACATTTTGATGATGGCCATTCTGACCAATGTGAGGTAATACCTCATTGTAGTTTTGATTTGCATTTCTCTGATAATTAATGATGTTGAGCATCTTTTCATATGATTTTTGGCTATCTCTGAGGGACATTTTTGATTGTCACAACTAAAGCAGAGTGGGAGTTTGTTGCGGGGTGGGGAGGCTGAAGAGTTGCTACTATCATCTAGTGGGTAGAAGTCAAGGTGCATTATCTGAAAATGCACAGGACAGCCCCCAACAACAAAAACTGATTGGACCAAAATATCAATAGTTCTACAGTTGAGAGACCTGCTCTACAGGAAATACCTGAGTGGGAATTACAAGGGTATATGGTAAGTACGTGTATCTTTAACTTTACAAGAAACAGCCAGACTGTTTTCCAGAGTGGGTATATTTTTTGGCATTCTCACCAGCAATGAGAGTTCCAGGAGTTCCACATTCTTACCAGCAGTTGATATTGCAGGGTTTTCTTTAGTTGCATTTTTTGCCATTCTACTACGTACATAGGGACAGCTCATCAGAGTTTTTATTTGGATTTCCTTAATGGCAAACCATATTGATTATATATGTTTTAATTTGCTTATTTGCTAGCCATATATCCTCTTTGGTAAAGGATCTATTCAAGTTTTTGGGCCCAATTGTTAATTGAATTGTTTGCTTTCTTACTGTTGAATTTTGAGAGTTTCTTATACAGTTGACCCTTGAACAATGTGGGGGCTGGGGTACCAACCCTCCACACAATCGAAAATCCGAGTATAACTTATAGTCAGCCCTTGGTATATGCAATTCCTCCACATCCTTGGTTCCACATCCATGGATTCAACCAACAGCAGATCGTGTAGTACTGTCATGTTTACTATTGAAAATATCCTCATGTAAGTGGACCTGTGCTGTTCAAACCCATGTTATTTAAGGGTTCGCTGTATATTATGGATACAAGTGCTTTGTTGATTGTGTGATTTGCAAGTATTTTCTCCCAGTCTGTAGCTTGTCTTTTCATTCTCTCAACAGTGTCTTTCACAAAGGAAAATGTTTTAATTTTGATGAAGTCCCATTTATCACTTTTTAATTTTATGGGTTGCATTTTTAGTTTTATACTTAAGAAATCTGACTAACTACAGGTTGTTAAGATTTTCTGTTTTCCTTAAAACTTTTGTGGATTTAGACTTTATATTTAGATCTCTGATCCACTTGAGTTAGTTAATTTTTGTATAAGGTGTGAGGTTTAGGTTGATATTCATTTATTACCATATGGATGGCTGATTGTTTTAACCATATTGTAAAATTTTCATTTTTCCATTGAATTGCCTTTCTACATTCATCAAAAATCAAGTAGCCATATTTGTATGGCTACATTCCTGGAATTTCTATTCTGTTTTACTCGTCTTTGTATCCATCCCTTCATTAATTCTGTACTGTGTCAACTATTGTAGCTTTATAGTAAGTCTTGAAATTTTTTAGTGTGGCCTCCAACTTTATTCTTCTTTTTAAAACTTGTTTTGTCTATGCTAGTTCCCTTGCTTTTCCATATAAATTTTAGAATCATCTTGTCTAGATCAACAAGAATTCCTGTGAATATTTTGTTTCAAATTGTGTAAAATCTGTAGTTTGGAGACAGCTAACATATTAAATATTGAGTCTTCCAATCCATGAACACAATATGTCTCTCCATTTATATGTCTATAATTTTTTTCATCAGGATTTTATAGTTTTCAGACTACAGATTCTGCCCCATTTTGTTAGAATTTTATCAAAGGATTTCACTTTTTAATTTCTTGTAAATGGTATTGCGTGGGATATTTTTTACTGTTTATTTCTAATTTTTCATTGCTGAAAATACAATATATAGAAATACAATTGAATTTTAGTTGACCTTATATCCTATGACCTTGATAAACTTGCAAAGTACTTGTAGAATTTTTTTGTAGGTTCTTTGGGATTTTCTATGTAGACAATCATGTCATCCACAAATAGGGACAGTTTTAGCTCTTCATTTCCAACCTACATGTGCTTTACTTCATTTTCCTTCTCTTACTTCAATGGCTAGCCCTTCCAGTACGATGTTAAACAGAAGTGGTGAAAAGGAACATCCTTGCCTTCTTTACGATCTCAAGGATAAAATATTCAATCTTTCACCATTAAGAATGATGTTAGCTATATATTTTCTATGGATGTCCTTTAATGAATTAAGGAAGCTCTTTTTCATTCCAAGCTTCCTAAAGGTTTTGTCACAAATGACTGTGAATTTTGTCAAATATTTTTTTCTGTATAAATTGATATGATCAGGTATTTCTTTTTCTGTAGCCTGTTGACATGGTTGATTATACTGATTGACTTTTTAAAACATTGAACCAGCAATTGTATTCCTGGCATAAAACCAAGTTGGTCATGCTATATTATTCTTCTTATATATTGCTATATTTGATTTGCTGGTATTTTGTTGAGAATTTTTGCACCTATGTTCATAAGGAATATTGGTCTGTTATTTTATTTCCTTGTACTGTCTTTGGTTTTGGCATCAGGATAATGCTGGCCTAATAAAATAATTTGGGAGCTTTCCTTTCTCTTCTATCCTTTGGAAAAAGAGATTGTGTAAAATTGATGTTATTTATTTTTTAAGTATTTGATAGAATTTTCCCATATAACTATCTGAGCCTAGACACTTCTTTTTCAGAAGAGTTTTAACTATGAATTCTATTTATTTCATTGATTTAGGACTATTCAGAACATCTATTTATTCTTGGGTGACTTTTGGTGGTTTGTGGTCTTTAAGGTATTCATCCATTTTATCTAAGTTTTCAAATTTATATTCATAAAGTTCTTTGTGGTTTTCCCATATCATCATTTAATGTCTGTGACTTCCATTTGTCAATTCTGATATTGGTTATTTATGCCTTCTCTTTTTTTTTTTTCTTTATAAGTTTGGCTAAAGTTTTATCATTTCTAATAATCATTTTAAAGAACCAACTTTTGTTCTATTGATTTTCTCTATTGTATTCTCTATTGTATTCTGTTTTCAATTTTAATGATTTCTACTGTAATATCAATATTTATTATTTCCTTCTTTCTGCTTGCTTTTTATAGTTCTTTAAGGTGGAAAATTAGATTATTGATTTTGTACCTTTCTTCTTTTTTAGAACAACCACTTAATGCTATAAATTTCACTCTAAGTACTGCTTTAGCTGTGTACAACAAATATTAATGTTATATTGCCATTTTTGTTTAGTTCAAAATGTTCTCTAGGGTCCCTTGAAACTTACTATTTGATTCGTTGATTATATAGAAGTGTGTCATTTAATTTCCAAATGTTGAGAGATTTACCAATTATTGTTCTGTTGCTGATTTCCAGTATAATTTCATTATGTCAAAAAACACACTTTGGAGCTTCCCTGGTGGTGCAGTGGTTGAGAGTCCGCCTGCTGATGCAGGGGACATGCGTTCGTGCCCTGGTCCGGGAAGATCCCACATGCCGCAGAGTGGCTGGGGCCACAAGCCATGGTCGCTGAGTCTGCACGTCTGGAGCCTGTGCTCCACAACGGGAGAGGCCACAACAGTGAGAGGCCCGCATACCGCAAAAAAACAACAACAACAAAAACAACAAAAACACCACACTTTGTGTAATTTCAATTATTTTAAAATCTGTTAAGGTTTGTTTTATGACTCTAGATATGTTCTGTCTTGATGAATGTTTCATGTGCACTGAAAAAATCATGTATTCTGCTGTTGTTGGGTGAAATGTTATACAAATGTCAAGCAGACCCAGTTATTGAATTCCTTAGTTCTTCTATATTTTTGCTGACTGTATTAGATTCCTAGGGCAGCCAAAACAAATTGTCACAAACTTGGTGGCTTAAAACAACATAAATTTATTATCTCACAGTTATGGAGGCCAGAATTCTAAAATCAAGATGTCAACAGAGATGATTCCTTCTGGAGGCTCTGAGGGAGAGTATATTCCATGCCTCTCTCCTGGCTTCTGGTGGATGCTAGCAATCCTTGCTATTCTTGACCTATAGATGCATCACTGCAATCTCTGCCATCATCTTCACATCACCTTCCCCTTGTGTGTCTTCTCCCTTCTCCTCTTTTAAAAAGATACTTGTCACTAGCTTTAGGGTCCACCCTAATCCAGGATGATCTCATCCCAAGATCTTTAACTTAATTACATCTGCAAAGAGTATTTTTCTAAATAGGTTAGATTCAGAGGTTTCAGGCAGACATATCTTTTGGAAGGGAGGGCCACCTTTCAACCCACTACACTGACTTTCTGTCTACTTGTTCTATCAATTACTGAGAGCAATGTAGGAGTCAACAACTTAACTTTGGATTTGTCCTTTTTTTCTTTCATTTTTATGTGCTTTTCTTGAAATATTTTGAAGCTGTCAGATGTATACAAATGTATGGTGGTTATAAATTTAGGATGAATTTATTCTTTTATCATTATGTAATGATCCTATTTACTTCTGGTAGTTTTTCTTTTTCTGAAATCTACTTTGTTATTAGTAAATCCATACAAGCATTATTTTGGTTGATATTTGCATGGCATATCTATTTCCGTCATTTTACTTTTAGCCTACTTGTATTTAAAATGGGTGTATTATAAATAATTTATGGTTGGGTCACTGTTTTTTTAATCAATTCTGAGTCATTGTCTTTAAATTGGTATGTTTGGACTACTTATATTTAATGTATTTATTGATATGTTTTGACTTAGGGCTGCCATTTTATTTGTTTTCTCTCTTTTTAATTCTTCTATAACAATCTTGAAATACACCCAGAGTACTCTCTTCTCCTTAACAAGCTTTGCCCTCAAGGGAAACTATTTCACCAGAACTTAAATTACTTGGGTTTACCAAAGCCTAATCAACCTGAGGGAAGGAAAATACCCAAATCCAGCTACCCAATAGATCATGTCCAGCTTTCAATAAAATATTACAAGGCATGCAAAAAACAAACAAAAAAACACACAGTCTGAAGCAACAATATGGACATCAGAGCCAGACTCAGCTATAGTAGAGACTTTGGAATTATCAGACCAGGAATTAAAAATAACTATAATTAATGTGCTAAGGGTTCTAATGGGAAAAGTGGGCAACATACAGGAACAAATAGGTAATGTAAGCAGAGATATGGAAACTCTAAGAAAGAATCAAAAAGAAATGCTAGAAACCAAAAACACTGTAAGAGAAACAAAGAATGACTTTGATGAACTTATTAGTAGACTAAACACAGCCAAGAAAAGAACCAGTGAGCTTGAAGGTATGTCAGTAGAAACTTCCCAAACTGAAAAGCAAAGGCAAAAAGGAACAGAACACCTAAGAACTATGGGACAAATACAAAAAGTATAACATACACATGCTGGAAACATCAGAAGCAAAAGAAAGAGAAAAGAACAGAAGAAATATTTGAAATAATAATGGCTGAGAATTATCCAAAATTAATAACAAACACCAAACCATAGACCCAGGAAACACAGAAAACACCACAGATGATAAATAATTTCAAAAATCTACACCTAAGCATATCATCTCAAACTACAGAAAATCAAAGACAAAGAGAAAAATCATGATAGAATCCAGAGGGAGAAAAAATCCTGCCTATTGAGGAAAAAGAATAAGGTATCTGTGTTTCTATTGCACAAAACTTATGCATCTGTTAGGTTACATGGCAAAAGGAAATTAAAATCAAAGGTGAAATTAAGGTTGTTAATCAGCTGACCTTAAAATAGGGAACACTGAATTATCCTGAGTTATCCAGGTGGGTCAAAAGTAACCACAAGAGTCCTCAAAAGTAAAAAAGAGAGGCAGAAGAGGGAGAACCAAAGAGATGGTGGTGTGAGAAGAACTTGGCCCAAAGTTGCTGGCTTTGAAGATGAAGGAGTCAGAGAAAACAGACGAGCTCTAGAAGCTAGAAAAGGCAAGGAGATGAACTCTCCCATAGAGTGTCCAGAAGGGTGTGCACACTGCCAGCACCTTGATTTTAAGCCAGTGAGGTTCATTCTGGAATTTTGACCTCAAGAAACATAAGATAATACATTTGTATCATGTAAGCCACCAAGTTTGTGATAATTTGTCACAGTAGCAGTAGAAAACTAATACAATTATAACTACTGTTTTAAAGTTTTTGATAATTTCAACATCTACATTATCTAATGGTTGGTGACTTTGCTTATTCTCCTGCAAGTTGTAATTTTCCTGGTTCCTCATATGTTGAATAGTTTTGGCTTATATTTGGATATTTTAACTACTGTGCTATGAGATCCTGGATCTTGTTTAAACCCTAAAGATAATGTTGATTTTTTTAAATCAGGCAATCGACCTAGTTAGGTTAAAGCCATAAGTTCCAACCCACCTTTTGTGGGCTCTAGTTTCAAGGTCTGTTCAGTTCTCAAAACCTTTGGCTGTGCTGTTTGAATCTGTCCCATGCATGTAACATCCAGTGGTCATTCCGGGACCTGGGCAATGGTCCAGTCTGTAACTGAATTCCTTAAGCCTTCAGTGTGCTATTTAGGGTAAGAGTGACACATGCTAAACGCAGAGTTGAGCCCAGAAGTTCATCCACCACTTTATGGGATAACTCTTTTGAGCTTTGTCTTTGCAATCTCCCCAAACCTTTCCCATTCTATGGGATCCCTACTTTTGGTCCTTCAGCCAGACAAACGGGGCAAGAAGAAGGTTTCTCAGCCTGAGTGGGAAACCTAATGTGTTTCCCTAGAATTCTTGTGGCACCTGAGATCAGGCAGGAACATTTGGACAAGGTCTGATAAAGGCAAGCTGACCACCACCTGAGGTTCTAAACTCTTAAGGGAAATATGGTTTGTGTAAGATTCAGTGTATAATGAGATTTTTAACTTGAGCAGTAGTATAGCAATGAGGGACAACCTAAACTTTTTATTTTTAGACAATTGTAAATTCACATGCAGTTGTCAGAAATAATAGAGAGACTCCATATACCCTTTATCCAGTTTCCACAATGATAACGTCTTGTAAAGCTGTAGTAAAATATCACAGCCAGCATATTGACACTGAATATAGTCAAGATACAGAACATTTCCATCACCACCAGCCTCCTTCATGTATCCCTTTTTAGTCACACTTACTTCCTTTCCAGGCCCACCCCTCCTTAATCCCTTAACCCCTGAAAACCATTTATCTGTTTGCCATTCCTCCATTATTTCAAGAATATTATGCAGTGGAACCACACAGTATATGAACCATAAATATGAGTGAAGAAAAACAAATAATTTTGTGCCTGACCCTTAAAATGAGTCATATAAAGGGGAAAGTCTCTTCAAAATAGTAGTAGCAGGATTCAATAATAATTCAATAATAGTAGATCAGGATTCAATGCTCAATTTCTCTTAGCCCAGTTGCCTCATTCTTTTAACAACCTGTTTCAAATATATTTTTTTCAAATATAAATATTAGAGGTATATATATTTCAAATATATATTAGAGATAAATATATAGTAAATACATATAAATATAAATATATAATTCAAATACGTATATATTTCATATATATAGACACTGATACATACAGTATTTTTCAGAAAACTCTAAGATCTTTTGTTTTCCATGATATATCTGACCAAATATCACTAATTACTACATAATCTTATCCATCATTTTCTAGTCATTGGTACCTTCTACTCATTGCCTGAAAATTTTGAAGAAACTGACTTATAGTCTTCATCATTAAAAATCCTGATATCCTCCAAGTAGTCCTCAATGTCCAGGAGGCAACTCCTCTAATACCTAATTGTTTTTGATCCTTAACCTCAGCTTTAGAAATCTAAAAAAGTAGTCATATGGCAATTCAACTTTCTGTCACCCTGCCCTACTTAATTGTACCATAGCATTTTTTTCTGCTTCCAATATTTTTCTGTTAACTTCTTTCCATAAGAATTTAAATGCATTCACGTATCTCTCATATTAAAAAAAGAACTGCTCTACTAACTTTTGCTTATTCCCTATCCCTACCCAGTTAAACTTCTCAGGAGTTCTCATCAATCACTTTCTTTCCTACCACTCACTTCTCAGACCAGTGCTTTTTTTGTTCTTCAGGGCAATAGCACTAACAACTTTTTTTTCTTTTTTAAAATTTTTATTGGGGTATAGTTGATTTACAATGTTGTGTTAGTTTCAGGTGTACAGCAAAGTGAATCTGTTATACATATACATATATCCACTCTTTCTTATATGCTTTTCCCATAGAGGCCACTACAGAGTATTGAGTAGAGTTCCCTGTGCTATACAGTAGGTCCTTTTCTTTTCATTCTGTAGCTCACTCAAGGAATTGTCACAGACACCAATGAGTTAAGCTGTCATTTATATTCTGATGATTCCTAAATCCATTTTCCTAAACCACGTCTTTCTTAGCTTCAAATTTCTATATTCAAGTCTACTGAAGAAACATTTCCATTTAGATGACATAAAAGTACTTCAAACATAAACTGTTCATATCTAAACTTACTTTTTTTTCCCAAAACTACTTCCCCTACTCTGTTCTATACTTCAGTGAATGGCATCACCAGCCATGTACTTGTACATATCTAGAATAATTCCTGCTTAATTCCACCTCCTCACCCCCTCACCACAGTCAATCTATTTCTGTCAATTCTATCTCAAATTCATTGACTTTTCTCCAACCTCATTGTTAGTACCTTATTTCAGGTCACTATTACCTCTCACCTGGATCACTGAACAGTCCTTATTTTGTAATTTAACAGTTATTTATTAGGCACCTACTATGTGCCAGCCATTGTTCTAGGCACTTGGGATATACCAACAAATAAATTTAGATAAAAATCCTTCCCTTATGGAGATCACCTTATAGCAGGCCAAGATAGACAATAATCAATGAACATAAATAAGTAAATTATATAGTATTTTAGAAAGTTAAAAGTCAAACAGAATGAGGGAAACACTAAGAGGTAGGGTGAGGGCTGTTTCTAGTGCTAAATAAAGAGGATGACATTTGAGCAAACACCTGAAGGAAGAGTGTTAGCCATGTGAAAACCTGGAGGAAGAACGGGCAGAGGAAACAGCCAGTGCAAGAATGCCGTGGGCCAGGCTTTCTGTACCCTTTAATAAAAATGCCTGACCGAGACACTGTGCCAGGAATTCTGGTCCCTGCCATGTTCCCTCTGAAGTGGGGAGCATGGCATTTTTATTTTAGAAATATAATCTTAGACTCCTGAACATAAAGATGATGTCCTATATCTCTGTATCCCTAATACCTAGTTCAGCCCTGACACACAATCTATACTCAACAAACGTTTGCTGAATGAATGATTAGAGCAGGCCTAGACTGGGAGCCAGGGAAATTAATTAGAGGACTATTTCCACACCATAGATGAGAAATGACAAAGGACTGGGCTAAAGCAAGGCTCTGGGGATGGAGATAAACGGATAGATTTGAGAGAGATTTAGGAGGTAGAATTTGTGAGATTAGTGGCTGATTGCTTGTGGAGAGAGTTTTGGCTTGGTTGACTAATGGGCTGTGGCAACAGAGGAGAGAGAGAGAGAAAGAGCAGAGAATTTGTTTCTGTGTGATCCTGTTTTGCCAAGGAGGGTGTTGAAGAGGAGCATTAACTCAGTGTGCTTTTCTTTGTGTTGGTAACACTAGTGGAACTGAGGTGGAGATAACCAATGAACGCATTGAATAGTGGGGCACAGAAGAGATCTCAGCTCTGGAAGTACATAGGCAGTGATTCTCAAACTTCAGTGGACGTGTGAATCAGCTGGGGGACTTGTTAAAACTTGATCATTTTATTTTTTTATTGAAGTATAGTTGATTTACAATGTTGTGTTTCTGGTGTATAGCAAAGTGATTCAGTTATATATAGATATTCTTTTTCAGATTCTCTTCCATTATAGATTATTACAAGATATTGATATAGTTCCCTGTGCTGTACAGTAGGTCCCGTTGTTTATCTATTTTTTCTTTTTTGGCTGTGCCACACGGCATGCTGGGTCTTTAGTCCCCCGACCAGGGATCAAACCTGTGCCCCCTGCAGTGGAAGCGCAGAGTCTTAACCACTGGACACTCTATTGTATATATAGTAGTGTGTATCTGTTGATCCCAAACTCCTAATTTACCCCACCCCCGACCTCACTTTCCTCTTTGGTAACCATAAGATTGTTTTCTATGCCTGTGAGCCTATTTCTGTTTTGTAAATAACTTCATTTGTATCATTTTTTTAGATTCCACAAATAAATGATATCATATAATATTTGTCTTTCTCTGTCTGACTTGCTAAAGTGAACTTAGTATGATAAACACTAGGTCTGTCCAGGTTGCTGCAAATGGCATTATTTCATTCTTTTTTACGGCTGAGTAATATTCCATTATATAAATGTGCCACATCTTCTTTATCCATTCATCTGTGGATGGACACTTAGGTTGCTTCCATGTCTTGGCTATTGTAAATAGTGTTGCTATGAACATCGGGGTGCATGTATCTTTTCTGATTAGAGTTTTCAAAACTTCATTATTTTAGTCTCAAGTCCAAAGATTTCTTTTTAGCAGCTCTGGAGTAGGGCACAGGAATCTGCATTTTACACACACATGCACAAACACAGGTGTTCCAGTGCAGAGAGTGTCCAGACCTCACTTTAAGAAACACTAATATTGTTGGTGGGTGGGACCTGAGCCTATGAATTAAAGGGTATAAGCATGAACGAGAAGAGGATTGATGGAAGAAATCTAGAAAACACATATTTACAGAGAGGGCTCACAGAGAGAAAGCTTCTGAGCTGTGGTTTGAGAGCTCTACTATTTATCAGTTCACATCATTGTCTGAACATCCTAGATTTGTGGTCCGTCTTGTTTGGAGCTGAGGGTTTGTATTAGACAAAGGTGAAATAGATACTTTGAAAAGAAGTTGGGTTCAAATTTAGAGGAAGGTTGAATGGCTAACTAAGGAGTTGATCTCCTCAGCACTACCATCTGTGAAAGCCATTGGTGAAAGTTTTTGATCAGGCCAAGAAGATGATGAAAGCAGAATTTTCGAAAGATTGGATTTGTACTAAATGGTTGAGAAGAGGAGAAAGTAAAGCAAAATCAGTTTTTTAAAAAGACTGCAGAAAGGGAAAATCAAAAAATGTGAACTGAACTATGTAAAGGATTTTTAAAAACCCTGTGAAAAAAGCAGGGGCTGACACAGAGATTTAATTGGATTGGAGGCTCAGAGGCCAAGGTCGGAGAGAATGTTTAGAAGGGATGGTTAGCAGGGCCAGACACTACAGAGACAGCAGTAAATCCACCTGCCACTAAAAAAAAAAATAATAATAATAGAATACATGGTGTCAAAGGAATAACTGCTGAACAGAGGGCCCTCTCATCCACATCTGTTGCTAAGATAACATGCTTTTAACTTTTAATTCTTGCATTGATCACACTGAGCATTCAAAGTCACCCTTTCTGAAATTCTGAAAAAGGAAACAATTCCTACCTTTTCAAGGTCTTTGGAAGAGAACTAAATGACCCAGAAAACCAAGATAAACATCAACATTAGCAGTAATTTACGAGCTACAGCATTTGGAAACAAAGCAAGAATCTTGTAAGAGAGGACAGGAGAAATAATCACACGTTAAAAAATCAAATAAACATAACATTGCTGTGTATACCTAGGTTCCTCCTCAGTACTTTTCCAGAATAGGGTTATGTTCTGTACAACTGCTCTCTTCTGGGTTTCCAGGAAATTCCATCATATGTTCTATTAGAAATCAGAAACAACTGTCCTCCCCAAAGCAGAGAGCTGAACTGGGTGAGGCAGGAAAGAACTCCTGGTTCCTGACTCTCAGATGAACTCTTCCGTTTGGAGTCACATCAGGGCTCTGAGCCTTTTCTCTCATGGGGGGCTCAGCAGGTGTAGTAAGGTTTTAGTGACTATTTACCCTAAGAAACACTTTTTTTCTGTTGCCTTCTGATGAATTCTGGTCTCTAAATCTCTCTCAGATACACACACACACGCACACACACGCATGCACGCACATATGCATTATCTGGTATCCACTCTCCCTGGTCTTACATGCTTCTGGGGGCTTCCTTCTAAATCTCCCCTTTGTTTTCTTAGGCAGCTTGTTTCCGCCTCAGGTTTTTAATCACCTCATGCTAAAGTAGTTGAGAAACATTGCCATAAAGGGCAAGAGTGTATTCTTTAGAGAAGGTCATTGTTGAGTGGCCAGAATTTTAGTTTTTGTTTTGCAAACCCAGAATACCAAAAGTATGTGCCAAAGAGTTAAATTACAGTAGTGTTTCCCAAACTTCTTTTTCCTGGGACCCACAGTAAGAACATCATATCAAATCTCGTTTCAGGGAACACAGACACACACACACACACACACACACACACACACACACACACCCCAAAGTTTCATAAAACAATCCTTATCCTTACTGCGTGCAATGTACTGTGATATTTTCTAGTTATTCTATTTTACTCTATACTGCTCTATTCCATTTTTAAAGTATTTTTCATGCCCAAATAAGATAATTTTACTATCCCCTAAAGGGTTGCAATGCGCCATTTGAAAAGCACTGACTGGTCTATGGTTCTCCCTCCTGTCTGTCAGTACGGTACCTATGGATGAATATCTCCTCCATCATATTCTCATATTTTCTCACAGGAATTACAGCCGGCCAGAGTTTCTTTGGATAAAGCAGTCTTTGCATTTACTTCGGGACTGGAGTCTCCCTATAAGCTTCACTGATCAAAAGCTGAAATGCCATTTGTGGCCAGAGTGTGCCAGGTAGAATCACAGCCCTCCCCAGCGATGAACTGACCCTGCTCACTCCACAGAGCCAGGGAAAGAAGCCAGGAGGGAGTTCGTTTTAGAGAACGGACATATCTAATCCCAGCGCAGGGTCACCTTTGGTTGAGGTCTTACGTAGTTGTTTATTTACTTATTTACGTAGTGAATTTCCTTTGCTTATGCCCTCGTTTCGCTGTCATGTGGAATTAGTCACTTCCACAGTAGCAGAAGTATCGGAAAAACTGGAAAGAAGGAAAACAGAAATCCTCGTCCACGGTTCTTGAATGACTGAGATTTGATTTGGCTGGTTCTTCTCAACATTTGGAGTGTGGTCTTTTTTTTTTTTTTTTTGCGGTACGCGGGCCTCCCACCGTTGTGGCCTCTCCCGTTGCGGAGCACAGGCTCCGGACACGCAGGCTCAGCGGCCATGGCTCACGGGCCCAGCCGCTCCACGTCATGTGGGATCTTCCCGGACCTGGGCAAGAACCCCGTCCCCCTCATAGGCAGGCGGACTCTCAACCACTGCGCCACCAGGGAAGCCCTGTAGTGTGTTCTTTGTAAACACTTTCCCTTGGTCTAAACAACTGCATCCATTAAGCACTCCAGCAATGATGATTTAAATTAAATCTCAGGGGACTTCCCTGACTGTCCAGTGGTTACGCCTACTCCGCGCTTCCACTGCAGGGGGCGTGTGTTGGATCCCTGGTCAGGACACTAAGGTCCCTCATACGGCGGGGCGGGGCGCAGCCGTGGCATGAATGAATGAATGAATGAATAAAATCAATCTCAGGCCATAAGAGGAGGAGCCATAGGTCTAAATCTCACTGCACCCTGCATCTGTAACAGCATAGGAGAGAGTCCAAAAGAGCAAATTCTATGGACGTGGGGAATCATTGTCACTAACAGTGGTAAAGTAGTCACAATGCAGCCACCTACCAGGTGGCCTGTTACCACCATATTATATCAGCCATGCTCAATTTGCATTGCTCTGCATGGAGATAGCTATAGAGATAGAGATACCTAGGTAGAGATATGTATATAGATATACATATGTATATTTCACATATATATGTATGTACATATAACATTTGTTTGTTTGCATCTGTACCAATCTGTCCAGGCACGTATCCATATAACTGTATGGATATCAGGGCTGTGATCACAGCATGCAGAAGATTGGCACAGAGATACAGTAGATAATTTCTAAAGGAATGTATTGAAAGAAAAGAGATATAGATCCAGGCAGTCCTTCCCCGCACCACATAAGGCATGTTTCTCTCTACTGCCTTGTACTACTGTATTGTGACAATGATAACAGTGGGTCCAGTATCCTTAAACTAAACCCTAAAAACCTTCTCTCTTGTGTAGAACTAAGTGAAAATTCTTGGCTCCCTAAATCTTTGATGATAAATGTGTGCTCTGAGCCACAGCATAATTACCATAGCCCCATAGATAATAGCATAGTAAACAGACACATGCTTTGTACCCCTAAAATACATAATTAACTCATTTTGTTTTCATAAGACTTGCTGAGCTAGTCAGGACAAATACTACCACACCAGTGTAACAAAGAGCCTGGGATATGGAGAAGGGCTACAAAAGTGGCCTGAGGTCACCGTGTCAGCAATTGAGCTGAGGCTAGAGCTTCCTTGACTTGTGAGGGCATGCAGCCCACAGGAATGGGCATGGTGGTTTCAGGGTATGGCTCCGCATCCTGGAGACTCATTTGAGAAGAAATAAATTTAGTGAAGGAAAACTGATTTTTGGTTGACATAACAGTCTTGGCTTTTACTTCTCAAATTAAAAATTATTGCCCAAAGGCGTGGGTAGTATGAGGCCACATTTGCGGGAAAGAGGGTACTTAGGTAGTCCAAGAGTACATTTTCCAATAGTGTTAATTTTACTCAATGATTTGCTGTGTGTGGGGGGGTGTTTAAAGCCATTTAATTGGTAAATAACTTAGACAACTTTGTCAATTTAAACTGCAGCATACCCCTTGGGAAATGCAACATTGGCATAAAGTTTTTTTAAGATAAAAGAAAAGATGGCCAAGGAATCTTAATCCCTTAGCAGGGTCTTTTTTAGCCACATGCATAGGCCCTGGGAGGTTAAAATCTATTCTAGTCTGCTTTTGGAATACATTCACAGAGAAGTTTGAGCTAAACTCAGAGAACTTCCCCTGGCACACACTCAGGAAACTATGAGTGCTGCCAACACCCTTGTGGGAGAGGTTGCCTTGACTTCATGAACATAAACCTCCAGTCTGGGAACAGTGGGGGAAGGCAACGAACATTTGCTCTAGGCAGAACATTAAGAACCCACTCCTGATATTTCCATCCATTTGGACGGACCTTAATGATTTTTTATAAGAAGGTAGCCAGTCTCCTCTTCCTGTTCGAGAAAGCCTGACTTGGTCTAGTGCCGCCTGGGCGGTGTAGGTAAGCTTCTCTGATTCTGGGGTTCAGTATTAGAAAGGCCGCTTGCCTACAGATATAAGACGCCGTCTCCAATTACGGCATTCTTATAAGTAACAGTGAATTTTGGGGTGAGGCATTGTTCTCCATTTGCTTTTTTCTAATTCCTCAACTCATTCAGAACTCAGCCTACAAAAAAGATTTTATTAGTACCCCTTTTAAAAAACATGGATTTCCTGAGTACTGTGTGCTATCGATTACATGATGCTGGTAGTACATCGTCTCATTTAATTCTCATAAACTTGGAGAGTTAGAAAGCATCATCCCCAATACACAGATGGAGAAAGGGAGACTCAGAAAAGTAAAATAATTTGCTTATTCTTTCTTTTTTTTTTTTTGCTTATTCTTGTATAAGTCCATGTCTAGGCCTGAGTCTAAGCTCAGAGGAGAAGAATATAAACCATGGCCATGGACCAAATCTGATCTGTGACCTGTTTTTGTAAATAAAGTGTTTCTTGGAAGACAGCCATGCCCATTTGCTTACATATTGTCTAGGGCTGCTTTTTCCCTGAAACAACAGATTTGAGTAATTGTGACAGAGATCATACGACCCAAAAGGCTGAAATTTTTACTATCTGACCCTTGACAGAAAAATTTGCCTATGAACCCCAGTCTAAGCAATCGAATAACTTATTAGATTAGTAAAAGTGAAAAAGTGTGGAGGCTACAGGAAGAAAAGGAGGATGTACTCACTAACGGGAGTAGTGAAGTGGCAGAGAAATTATGGCTAATGACAAGCTGTTATTACAGTGGTGTAAAGAGGAAGATCACTGGATTGAAAAGACAAGAAACTATGAGGATTTAGATGTCAGAGGTGTCATCCATGTGACTATTAAAAACACATAGAATGAGAGCAGGATTTGGGGTGGGAAAGAGGGTCATGAACTCAATACTAAAATCTTTTACAATGTAAGGGAAAGATTGATAGATGGCAAATAAAAAAGAGTGGTGATGGGTATTAGCAAAAGAGAATGATCCTCAAAAAGAGGAGGAGCTCTACAGAAGAAGGTGGAGATTTAATTATTTGAAAGCAGCTCTGTTGATGGCAACCCTCATTGTCCGCTGGATCCTTGCCACTTATATTGAAATACCTGATACTCAGTACCCACGTTAGGCCATCAGAGGTCATAGTGACCTACTAGCTGACATGTCCTTTGGTATCACTAACAAATTTCTAGGCATTTTTACTTAAACTGTTGTTAAAATTGCTTCCATGTCTTGACTATTCTAAACAGTGCTGCAATGAACAATGAACATTGAAGCATTATTTACAATAGTCAAGACATGGAAACAACCTAAATGTCCATTGACAGAGGAATGGATAAAGAAGATATGGTACATATATACAATGTAATATCACTCAGCTATACAAATGAATGAAATAGGGCTTCCCTGGTGGCGCAGTGTTTGAGAGTCCGCCTGCCGATGCAGGGGACACGGGTTCGTACCCCGGTCCGGGAAGATCCCACATGCCCTGGAGCGGCTGCACATGAGCCATGGCCACTGAGCCTGCGCGTCCGGAGCCTGTGTTCCGCAACGGGAGAGGCCACAGCAGTGAGAGGCCGTGTACCACAAAAAAAAAAAAAAAAAAAAAAAAAAAGAATGAAATAATGCCATTTGCAGCAATATGGATGGACTTAGAGATTATCATACTAAATGAAGTAAGTCAGACAGAGAAAGACAAATATCATATGATATTACTCATATGTGGAATATAATTTTTAAAATGATACAAATGAACTTATTTACAAAACAGAAACAGACTTACAGATATCAAAAACAAACTTCTGGTTACCAAAGGGGAAACGTGGTGGGGAGGGATAAATCAGGAGCAAGGGATGAACATGCACACACTGCTGTGTACAAGATAGATAACTAACAAGGACATACTGTATAGCACAGGGAACTCTACTCAATATTCTGTGATAATCTATATGAGAAAAGAATCTTAAAAAATGAATAAATGTATATTTATAACTGAATCACTTTATTGTACACCTGAAACTAACACATTGTAAATCAATTATACTCTCATAAAATTAAAATTTTAACAATAACAACAAAAAGGCATTTACCAAGCATCACAGCATTTGCTGCTCCACCTGCACAAACTTCAGTGAGAATCTGCAAGCAAATAAAAAAGCATGTGTCTAACCAAAAAAAAATTGTTGTTAAAGGGAATGTATAGGAAGGAGACCTTTGAGATGGCATTTGAGAATCTCCCCATTTCCAAATGCTACTGTCGCATACAGCTTTCCACATAAAATATTCACATAACACTAGGAGAAAATAACAAAGTAGTGCCAAAATGTGGATTCTGCGCCCTTGGCTCCTACCATCAGCATTTATGTGAACCCCTTCTCTGCACCAACCTCATGGTGGACTGGCTTAAACTCTAACTTTAGAAAGACTACAAGTAATTGTATTTAATGGATTTTAGGGTTGTTCAGGTATAAACAAAACCAAGAATGGTTTTCATTCTATGCTTCATGTTTAGTACCCTTCAACCCCAAACAGAGTGCACTGATTTTCCCTCAATATGTTTCTAGTATGTGATGCATTCCAGTATTTGAACATATATCCCACATAACTGTATTTAGTTTTAACAGCTTTATTAAGCTATAATATCCATACCATAAAGCCCATTCACTGACTTTTAATAAATTTACCTAATTATGAAACAATTACCTAAAATCAATTTTAGAACATTTTTATCATCCCCAAAAGATCCCTTGTCTCCATATTCAGTCCCTTCTTATTCCCACCTCCAGCTTCAGGTGACCATTAATCTGCTTTCAGTCACTTGGTCTTTTCTGGACATTTCATATAAATGTAATCATTCAATATATGGTCTTTTATGTCGGGCTTTTTTTTTTTTTTTTGCTTAGCATAAGATTTTGGAGGTTTTTTCTATGTGGTAGCATGAATCAGTACTTCATTCATTTTTATTTCTGGACAATATACCACTGTCTGGATAGACCACATTTTATTTATCCATTCATCAGTTTATGGACATTCAAGTTGTTTCCCCTTTGGGGCTCTTATGAAATAATGCTGCTGTAAACATTTATGTAAAAGTTTTTGTGTGGACATATGTTTTCATTTTTCTTGGTATATACCAGAAGTGGAATTTCTGGGTATATGGTTACTCTGTGTTTAACATTTGGAGGAACTGTCAGGAAATGCACCACTTTATAGTCTCACTAGCAATGGATGAGGACCCCAATTTCTCCACATCTTCACAAACCCTTGGTATTATCTATCTTTTTCATTATAGCCATTCTAGTGTATCTGAAGTGGTATCTCACTGTCATTTTGATTTGCATTTCCCTCATGACTAATGCTGTTGAGCATCTTTTCATGAGCTGATTGGTTTTTTATGCATCTTCTTTGGAGAAATGTTTATTCATATCTATTGTCTATTTTTTAATTAAGTCACTTGTCTTTTTATTATTGAATTGTAAAAGTTCTTTATTCTATGTACAAGCCCCTGATTGTCTATATGATTTGCAAATGTTTTCTCCCATTCTGTAGATTGTCTTTTCATTTTTAAATAGTGTCCTTTGAAACACAAAACATTTTAATTTCAATGAATTTGAATGTATCTTTTTTTTCTTTTGTTACTTGTACTTTTGGTCAAATCTAAGAACACTTTGTCTAACCTAAGGTCACAAAAATTTAATCATATATTTTCTTTTTTTATTATTGAAATATAGTTGATTTACAATGTAGTGTTTGTTTCAGGTGTACAGAAAAATGATTCATATATATGTATTTCTTTTCAGATTCTTTTCAATTATATATTTTCTTTTTAAGAGTTTTGTAGATTTGTTGTAACATGTAGGTCTATAATCCATTTTGAGTTAATCTTTGTATATGGTGTGAGGAAGTATTCCAACTTCATTGTTTTGCAAATGGATATCCAGTTGTCCCAGCATCATTTGTCAAATAGACTATTCAAACAATTCTTTCCCCACTGAATTGTCTCAGCACTCTTGCCAAAAAGCAATTGATTATATTTGTAAGGGTTTATTTCTGAACTTTGAATTCATTCCATTGATCTATGAGTTTACTCTTATACCAATACCACACAGGCTTGATTACTGTTACTTTTCAGAACGATTCAAACTGGGAAGTATGGATTATCTGAAGTTATTCTTATTCAAAATTGTTTTGGCTATTCTGGGTCCCTTGCATTTTCATATGAATTGTAGGATCAGCTTGTTAATTTCTGCAAAAAAGCTATTTGATAGCAATTGTGTTGAATCTGCAGATCAATTTGGAAAGAACTGTCACCCTAACAATATTAAGTCCTCGGATCCATGAACATAGGATGTCTTTCCATTTTTTTTTTAGGAGTTATATAATTACTTGCAACAATGTTTTGTAGTTTTCAGAATATAAAAATTTCACTTATTTTATTAAATTGATTCCTAAGTATTCTTTTTGATGCTACTGTAAATAGAATTGTTTTGTAAATTTCATTTCCAAATTTTTCATTGATAATTTATAGAAATACTATTGGTTTGGGCATATTGATCTTATACTCTGCAACTTTGCTGAACTCATTTATTTTTTCTAATAGTTTTTAGTGAATTGCTTAGGATTTTCTATATGGAGTGTCATATCACCTGCAAATAGAGATTGTTTTACTTCTTCCTTTCCAATCTGAATGTCTCTTATTTTTCCTTGCCTAATTGCCCTGCCTAGAACCTCCAGTACGATGCTGAATAACAGTGTTGAAAGCATGTATCTTTTCCTTTTTCTTTATCTTAGGGGAAGCTTTCAATCTTAAACCACTAATTACAGTCATCCCTCAGTATCAGTATTGGTTTCAGCACCCCCTCATCCCCCACTTCCCGTGAATACCAAAATCCACAGATGCTCAAGTCTTGTACAGTCAGCCCTCCATATCTGCAAATGTAAACCCATGGCCACCTGTATGACATTAGATAGATGACAGATAGATAGATAGATAGATATGCTTGTTTTATGGCATAGTACCTGTTCTTTCCTGGAAAATACTACCCATGCTCTTGATAAGTATGTGTGATTTCCTTTGTTGGATGAAACATTCTATAGATATCTGTGAGGTCTAGTTGGTTTATAACATTGAAGTCTTATATTTCCTTGTCAGTCTTCTGCCTAGTTGTTCTAACCATTGTTAAAGTGGGATATTGAAGTCTCCATTATTGTTGAATTGTCTATTTCTCCCTTTAATTCTGTCAGTTATTGTTCCATGTATTTTGGAGCTCTATTATTAGATGCATATATTTTTCTAATTGCTATATATGCATGATGGATTGACCCTTTTATCATTAGAAAATGTTCCTATTTATCTCCATTAACATTATTTGTTTTAAAATCTATTTTGTCTGGTATTGGTATAGCAACTCTAGCTTTCTTATCACTGCTATATGAATGATATGTCTTTTGCCATCATTTTACTTTCATTCTGTTTGAATCATTAAGTGTAGTGTAGCTACTTTGTCAGCACATATTTGGATGTTGTCTTATTAACCAATCTGGCAGTCTCTGTCTTTTGATTGGACTGATTAATCCACTCACACTTAATGTTATCATTGAGATAGTTGCTTTTTTGTTTTGTTTTGTTTTCAGTGTGTCCCATATCTTTTTGTTCCTCTGTTCCTTCTTTACTGCTTTGTTTGTATTAAATGAATATTTTCTAGTGTAACTCTTAATTCTCTTGATGGTATCTTGACTATATAAAAAATTTTAATTGTTGTTCTAGCAATTACCATATACAGTAGATTCTCAATATTCATGGTAGTTAAGTTCTATAGTCACCTTTTACATGTGTGTATCAATTCAAATTATTCTCTGGGTCACCGACTTTTAGCCTGAAGAATTCCCCTTAGCAATGAATTCTCTCCATTTTTGTTCATCTGGGAATGTCTTTTTTTTCTCAACCTTGATTTGTGAAAAATAGTTTTGCTGGATAAAAGTCTTGGTTGATGAGTTTTGGGGTTTTTTTTTTCTCTTCCTCTTAGCACTTTAAATATTTATCCTACTGTCTTCTGGATCCATTGTTTCTAGTGAGAAGTTGACTGTTAATCTTACTGTGGCTTCCTTGCACATGACTAGTCATTTTTCTTTTTCTTTTTTTCCTTCCAGTTTTATTGATATAATTGATGTACAGCATTGTTTAAGTTTAAGGTGAACAGCATAATGATTTGACTTACATACATCATGAAATGATTACCACAAAAAGTTTAGTGAACATCCATCGTCTCATATAGATACAAAATTAAAGAAATGTAAAAAATAAAATATTTTTCCTGTGATGAGAACTCTTAGGATTTACTCTCTTAACAACTTTCATATATAATGAACAGCAGTGTTAATTATATTTATCATGTTGTACATTACATCCCTAGCATTAATTTATTTTTTGACTGGGAGTTTGTACCTTTTGACTGCCTTCATCCAGTTCACTCTCCACCCCCCACCACCACCACCGATTCTGGTAAGCACAAATCTGATCTCTTCTGCTATGACTTTGTTTTTGAAGTATAATTGACCTAAAACACTATGTTAGTTACTGTTGCACAGCACAATGATTCGATATTTCTATACATATCAAAATTATCACCATGACAGGTCTAGTTACAAATTGTCACCATAAAAATATATTACATAGCTATTGACTATATTCCCCACACTGTACATTTCATACCCATGACTCATCTCTTTTACAACTGGAAGTTTGTACCTCTTAATCTCCTTCACTTATTTCTTTTTTTTTTTAACATCTTTATTGGAGTATAATTGCTTTACAATGGGTGTCAGCCTCTGCTTCATAACAAAGTGAATCAGTCACACATATACATATGTCCCCATATCTCTTCCCTCCTGCATCTCCCTCCCTCCCACCCTCCCTATCCCACCCCTCTAGGTGGTCACAAAGCACCAAGCTGATCTCCCTGTGCTATGTGGCTGCCTCCCACTAGCTATCTATTTTAAGTTTTGTAGTGTATATATGTCCAAGCCACTCTCTCACTTTGTCCCAGCTTACCCTTCCCCCTCCCCGTATCCTCAAGTCCATTCTCTCGTAGGTCTGCCTCTTTATTCCCGTCTTGCCCCTAGGTTCTTCTGACCATGATTTTTTCTTTTATTTTTAATTTTTATTTTTTGTTTTTGTTTTTGTTTTTTGTGGTACGCAGGCCTCTCACTGTTGTGGCCTCTCCAATTGCGGAGCACAGGCTCTGGACGTGCAGGCTCAGTGACCATCGCTCACGGGCCCAGCTGCTCCGTGGCATGTGGGATCTTCCCAGACCAGGGCATGAACCCATGTCCCCTGCATCGGCAGGTGGACTCCCAACCACTGTGCCACCAGGGAAGCCCTCTTTTTTTTAGATTCCATATATATGTGATAGCATACAGTATTTGTTCTTCTCTTTCTGACTTACTTCATTCTGTATGAAAGTCTCTAGGTCCATCCACCTCACTACAAATAACTCAGTTTCATTCCTTTTTATGGCTGAGTAATATTCCATTATATACATGTGCCACATCTTCTTTATCCATTCATTTGTTGATGGACACTTAGGTTGCTTCCATGTCCTGGCTATTGTAAATAGAGCTGAAATGAACATTTTGGTACATGACTCTTTTTGAATTATGGTTTTCTCAGGGTATATGCCCCGTAGTGGGATTGCTGGGTCGTATGGTAGTTCTATTTGTAGTTTTTTAAGGAACCTTCATACTATTCTCCATAGTGGGTATATCAATTTACATTCCCACCAACAGTGCAAGAGGGTTGCCTTTTCTCCACACCCTACCCAGCATTTATTGTTTCTAGATTTTTTTATGACGGCCATTCTGACTGGTGTAAGATGATATCTCATTGTAGTTTTGATTTGCATTTCTCTAATGATTAATGATGCTGAGCATTCTTTCATGTGTTTGTTGGCAATCTGTATATCTTCTTTGGAGAAATGTCTACTTAGGTCTTCTACCCATTTTGGGATTGGGTTGTTTGTTCTTTTGATATTGAGCTGCATGAGATGCTTGTATATTTTGGAGATTAATCCTTTGTCAGTTGCTTCATTTGCAAATATTTCATCTCATTCTGAGGGTTGTCTTTTCGTCTTGTTCATGGTTTCCTTTGCTGTGGAAAAGCATTTAAGTTTCATTAGGTCCCATTTGTTTATTTTTGTTTTTATTTCCATTTCTCTAGGAAGTGGGTCAAAAAGGATCTTGCTGTGATTTATGTCATAGAGTGTTCTGCCTATGTTTTCCTCTAAGAGTTTGATGGTGTCTGGCCTTACATTTAGGTCTTTAATCCATTTTGAGTTTATTTTTGTGTATGGTGTTAGGGAGTGTTCTAATTTCATTCTTTAAATGATACATTAAACAAGATGGACTTAATTGGTATTTATAGGACATTCCATCCAAAAACAACAGAATACACATTCTTCTCAAGTGCTCATGGAACATTCTCCAGGATAGATCATATCTTGGGTCACAAATCAAGCCTTGGTAAATTTAAGAAAATTGAAATCATATCAAGTATCTTTTCCAACCACAACACTATGAGACTAGATATCAATTACAGGAAAAAATCTGTAAAAAATACAAACACATGGAGGCTAAACAGCACACTACTTAATAACTAAGAGGTCACTGAAGAAATCAAAGAGGAAATCAAAAAATACCTAGAAACAAATGACAATGAAAATACAATGGCCCAAAACCTATGAGATGCAGCAAAAGCAGTCCTAAAAGGGAAGTTTATAGCAATACAATCCTACCTTAAGTGGTTGAGAGTCTGCCTGACGATGCAGGGGACACGGGTTCGTGTCCTGGTCCGGGAAGATCCCACATGCTGCAGAGCGGCTGGGCCCGTGAGCCATGGCTGCTGAGCCTGCATGTCCAGAGCCTGTGCTCCGCAACGGGAGAGGCCACAACAGTGAGAGGCCCGCATACCGCAAAAAAAAAAAAAAGAAAGAAAAAGAAATAAGAAACACCTCAAGTAAACAACCTAACCTTACTCCTAAAGCAATTAGAGAAAGAGGAACAAGAAAACCCCAAGTTAGCAGAAGGAAAGAAATCATAAAGATCAGATCAGAAATAAATGAAAAAGAAATGAAGGGAACGATAGCAAAGATCAATAAAACTAAAAGCTGGTTCTTTGAGAAGATAAACAAACTTGATTAACCATTAGCCAGACTTAT
Organism: Delphinapterus leucas; assembly: GCF_059928025.1. NCBI lineage: Eukaryota > Metazoa > Chordata > Mammalia > Artiodactyla > Monodontidae > Delphinapterus > Delphinapterus leucas. The sequence goes on along the minus strand of NC_143135.1, from coordinate 91,500,242 downwards.
CAAGAAGAAAAGGGAGAGGACTCAAATCAATAGAATTAGAAATGAAAAAGTCGAAGTAGCAACTGACACTGCAGAAATACAAAGGATCATGAGAGATTACTACAAGCAACTATATGCTAATAAAATGGACAACCTGGAAGAAATGGAAAAATTCTTAGAAATGCACAACCTTCTGAGACTGAACCAGGAAGAAATAGAAAATATGAACAGACCAATCACAAGCACTGAAATTGAAACTGTGATTAAAAATCTTCCACCTTTTTCTTTTCATTTTTATCTTTGTGATTTACAGATTTTCACTTTGTTTTTCAGCACTTTCACTGATATGTCTGGATGTGGATCTCTATCCTATCCTAGTCGGAGTTAGTTGAGCTTCTTGCATGTGTAGATTAGTGTTTTTCATTAAATTTGAGAAATTTTCAATGATTATTTCTTCAAATACTTTTTCTACTCTTTTCTCTCTCTCTCCTCTCCTATTGCTCTCCCAGGATGTGTATGTCAGTGTGCTTAAACTGTGCCACATGTCTATGAGGATCTATCTATTTTTCTCATGATATTTCTCCCTATTCCTCTATTATCTCTATTATCTTCAAATATAGTAATTTGCCAATTCAAATATACTATTGAGCTTTTCTTTTCAAGTCTACTATTGTATTTTTCAACTCTAAAATTTCTATTTTGCTATTTGTTTCTTTATTTTTTAATAATTTCTCTTTATTGATGATCTCTTTGATGAGATATTGTCATAATACCTTTCTTTAACATCTTTAAGCAGAATTTCCTTCCATTCTTTGAATATACCGGCATACCCCATTTATTGCACTTCACTTTTTGCATTTTGTAGATATTGTGCTTTTTACAAATTGAAGGTTTGTGGCAACTCTGCATCAAGCAAGTTTATCAGCACAATATTTCCAATAACATTTGCTCACTTCGTGTCTCTGTGTCACATTTTGGTAATTCCTGTAATATTTCAAACTTTTTCAATATTGTTATATTTGTTATGGTGATTTGTGATCAGTGATCTTTGATGTTACTATTTTAATTATTTTGGGTCACCAAGAGCCATACTCATTTAACACAGTGAACTCCATTGATAAATGTGTGTGTTTTGACTGCTCCACCATACTGCTCTCTCTCTTTTTCTCCTCAAGCCTCCCTATTCCCTGAGACACAGCTATATTGAAATTAGGCTAGTCAATAACCTACAATGGCTTCTAAGTGAAAGTAAAATTTGCATGTCTCTCACTTTAAATCAAAAGCTGGAAATGATTAAACTTAGTGAGGAAGGCATGCCAAAAGCTGAGACAGGCCGAAAGCTAGGCCTCTTGCACCAAACAGTTATCCAAGCTGTGAATACAAAGGAAAACTTCTTGAAGGAGATCAAAAGTGCTCCTCCAGTGAACACACAGGTGATAAGAAAATGAAACAGCCTTATTGCTGATATGGCATAAGTTTTAGTAGTCTGGATAGAAGATCAAACCAGCCACAACATTCCCTTAAGCCAAAGCCTAATCCAGAGAAAGGCCTTAACTCTCTTCAATTCTATGAAGGCTAAGAGAGGTGAGACGGCTACAGAAAAAAAAGTTTGAAGCTAGCAGAGGTTGGTTCATGAGGTTTAAATAAAGAAACCATCTCCGTAACATAAAAGTGCAACATGAAGCAGTAAGTGCTGATGTAGAAGCTGCAGCTTCTTTTTTTTTTCCTGTTTTGGGGTCATAATTTCCTGTTTCCTTGCATGTCTCTTTTTTGTTGGTGTTGTTGAAAACTGAAAAATTCAGATAATATATTGTTGTAACTGTATACACTGATCTCCCCGTCTGGAGCTGGATGTTGTTGTTGTTTGCTTGTTTATTGCTTAGGTTTTGCTTGACTATTTTAGTAAAGTCTATTTCTCCTGGAGTATGCAGCCTTTAGTGTCACTCCTCAGAAGGTGTTAACCCTGGGCGTGCACACAATCACCCTGAGTTGACCGTGGTTTTATCAAGGCTCTCTTTGACCATCTTTTATCCTGATCTCTCTGTTAAGCTGTCTGCATCTATTGGTATAACATCCAGCTGTTAGGTTCCAGTAATTGCTGACTGATTGCTCCATTATTTTTGACCAGTCCAATTAAATGTGGGCCACTTTGCATGGGCAATCTTTGAGATGAGTCGCTGAGGTTTGTTCCAACTCCAGAGGGCTCTTAGCTTCCTCTTTCTGTGGGTTCTCTCTGGCAAACTAGTCAGTCTGTGGTTTAGCTTGCTGCTCTCAAGTAACTACCAGCCTCCTCTTAATTGCCTACCTCCAATATCTCCACTGGTTTTTGAGAGTGGCCTTAGGCTTGAACTTCCCAAATAAAGTCAGTTCTCTCAGGGAGACCTCTGAAGCATTCTGTTCTATGTCCTGCCTTTCCAAAACCTCTGCAATTGCTCCAGAACTGAGGCAGGGACAGTGGCCCACTTTTCTCAGAGTGACATGCTAGCTCTGCACACAGATCCTCTCAGCTTGTCTCTCCCAGCACGTAAGCTGGATGGGGGTGATTTGGGCCCAGGATTATTACTCTACCACACCTGGAATAGAATTTGTGCCCTACAAGTAGAGGCTAGGAGGAGGAAGAGAGTCCTCAATTTCTCAGTCATTCTTGCCTGGAATAGAACTTCTACAACATGGAGCTGGAGGGGGTGAGAAATGCTGGTGGCTTGACCTTTCTGGGGAATATACCCTCTACTGGAAACTGGGGAAAGGGGAAGCCCTGTGTTCTTGGTTGCACCCACCAGAATGGAATTTCTGTCATCCTGAACTGGGTGCGGGGGGGGGGGGAATGGGTGGAGGAAGGGAGCATTTCACTTCTCAAATGCCATAAACTGTTGCTGTTCTAACCAAGATTTAGTAGATTTTCTTTTTAAATTGTTTATTCATTTGCTGTATTCCCTTAGGATAACTTTCAGAGACTTTAAATCTTTGTTTTATAATTTTCACCAGTTATGGTTGTTTCACTGGGAGGAGGGTTCATGTTGCTCTCAAATGACTATTTCAGCAGTTGTCTCTGGATTGTTACTGTTTCCAAAATCATCCCTGAGGGTAGGGTTTTTCTGTGGATCTCTAGATCAGCTCAGCCCCCTCCAGCTGCCATTCCTCATGGCTACTGCTCTGTGGAGCTGTGAGTAAAATGAGAGCATCCCTAAGTTAAAATGTCAGAGATTCCACTCTTATTATCAAGATTCAGTAGTTTTTTTCTTAAATAAATGCTTCTTTATTTGTTGTATGCATTTGGTTAACTTCTGAGTTCTGAAATAGTTGTTTTTGATAATTTTGGCCAGTAGGTTTTGGGGGGAAGGATTTTCCAAGGTTCTAATTCTACTAATCCAAAAGTCATGTCCTACTAGTCTGATTTTATATTTATAGTGTCCATTAAAAGATTAACAAACATTGATGTTTTGTAAAGAAAAATATAAGGACAAGTCACAGTCCCTATCCACTCCCATTATCTTCCTATCCTGTTCCTTTCCTCACTTGCCCTACATGTCTGACCAGGTTCTAAATTACCTTGTGCTCATTCTTGCCTTCATGGCTTTGTTCTTTCTTTTCCTTCTGTCTGGGGTACCCTTCACTCTCTTTCACCTGGTTAATCCCTACCTGTATCAGTCAGGGCCCATTCAAGAAAACAGAAACCATACGCTAGATATTTCAACAGAGAGAAGTTATTAGAGAATGAGTTAAACAGATATTGATGGATTCAAAAAGCCAGAGGGGAAGAACAGTGAGATACATGAGACAGTAACTGCAGGAAACAGCCACCACTCCAGGGCTGGGGAAACATAGGAAAGAGGTGGGGTTATCAAAACCCATAAGCTACAAAGAGGGTCCCAGTCAAGTAGGGCTCAAGAAACTAAGAAGGGGACATTCCCTTATAGATGTTGAAAGTCAGAGGAGAGAGCAATAAGGGTAGTTCCTGAAGAGCCCAAAGAAACTAGATGCCATTGCCGGGATGAAAGGCTATTTATTGGTCTTCACTGGCAGGAACAGAGAGCAGACAGGAAGGAACAGTCCCTTGTCTTCTTTCAGTCTTCAAGCCTTTCTCTAGTGCCCCTTAATGGCAAACCCTAGTAGGAACCCAGCTGAGGTTTGCAAAATCCCAGCCCCAGCATCACAAGGCAGAATATAGAAAGGTGGTTTTAAGCTGAGGAGCAATATTTTAATAATAGGCACACTATCCATCTGCCTAAATTTAGCTCAAAGGTCATTTCTAAGAACACTTCCTTGACCTCCTTCCCCCTAGTCAAGGCTGGTGCCTGTTCTTTGTGTACCCATAGAACACCAACCTCACTTTTATCATAGCGCTTATGACAATGTGTGTGTTTGCCTCTTTCTGCGTATGACCTAAAGTCAAGAACTGTGTCTTTCATTCCCATGTCCTCTGTATATTAGTTATCCACTGCTGTGTAACTTAGTGGCTTCAAAGGATAAACATGTATTACCTCGGTTTGTGTGGTCACGATTTCAGGAGTGACTTAGTGGAGGGGCTCTAGCTTGGGGTTTCTCATGAGGTTGCTGTCAATATGGCAGCTGGAGATGCAATCATCATCTGGAGGCTTTGGGGGGCAGAAGATCTACTTCTCAGATGACTTACTCACATGGCTGCTGTCAGGAGGTCTCGGTTCCTCACTGTCTGTTAGCAAGAGGGCTCGGTTCCTCACCATGTGAATGTCTCCAGAGACTGGGTGAGTGTCCTCATGACATGGCAGCTGGCTCCCCACAAAGTAAGAAAGCAAGGCAGAAATCACAATGCCTTTTAGGATCTAATCACACTATCACTTCCATCAAATTATATTTGTTACAAAGCAAGTCAAGTCCATCCCCATTCAAGAGGTGCAGAATAAGGAAGGCTCCCCTTTTTAAAAAAAAATTTTTTTTATTGGAGTATAATTGTGTTACACTGCTGTGTCAGTTTCTGCTGTGGCATGGCCAAAAACAAAAAAAGAGAGAGAGAGAGAAATTTGTCTAGTTGTTAATTATAATTAGGTTAATAAAGAAACACTTTCTCTTTTTACCTTCACTCTGCAACTCTGTTTCTCAGTCTCCTGACTTATAAAGTGAAAAGAATGAATTAGAAAAATCCAGAAAGATTCCTTCTAATTCTAGAAGAGCAAAACCAACTGCATTACTCTCTGTCAATCAGAATCTGGATCTTCATGAAAATACCTGTGGATACTTAGGTAACTCACTGGCCCATATGGCTCTCATTACACAAGTAGAACAGCAGCCAGCATATAGTAGATGCTCAATAAAATCTTGTTGAATGAATGAAAGAATGAATAGTGTTATGGGCTGAATGTGTGTGTCCCCTTCCCCCAAATTCACACGTTGAAATTCTAACCCCCAATGTGAAGGTATTAGGAGATGGGGCCTTTGAGAGGTGATTAGTTCATGAAAGTAGAATCCTCATGATGGGATGAGTGCCCTCATGAAAGGGACCCCAGAGAACTCCCTTGCCTTCTTTCTGCCACATGAGGACTTAGCAAGAAGCCAGCAGTCTGCAGCCCAGCAGAGGGCTCTCACCAGAACCCAACCATGATGGCACTCTGATAGCGGACTTTCAGCCTCCAGAACTGCAAAAATAAATTTATGTTGTTTAAAAGCTGCCCAATCTATGGTAATTTGTTATAGCAGCTCAAAAGAACTAAGGAAATAGGTACATAATTTAGCGGTGGGGAGCTTAGGTGTTCTTTAATGTTTGTCAATTGAAAAAAAATGCACAACATGAGAGCTGTGAGTTAAATTTTATTTGGGGCAAAATGAGGACTGTAACCTGGGAGACAGACTCTCGGATAGCTCTGAGGAACTGCTCCGAAGACGTACTGGAGGGAGTGTCAGTATATATATGATCTTGGTGAAGGGGTACGTGCGGTCAAGAACACACCTCGGTAGAATGTTGCTTCTAGTCATGAGAAGCAGATGTCTCCATTAATGACTCTAGTGCTCTTCTAGTTATGAGAAGATGCAAAAACTTGGGCTCATAAATTCTTCTCCTGAAAAATATCTATCTGAAAGCCTGTTCTGCCAGCTTTTCCCAGAGCACAGAATGCCTCATTCTTGATCTCTTCCCTGAACTCCTTTTAGGGTGTGTTAAAGGTCAGCAACTGCAGTGGCTAATGACTTCATCCTTGTAGACGCAGATGGTGAGTGACAATTTTTAGCTGCCATGTTCAATGCTGTGTTTGTGTGTCTGAGGAATGTATGTATGGGTGTGTTCTGTGCCCACCTCAGCCCATCAATTACCAGTGTTGTAGACCAGCCCTGTGGTTCTTATTGTGAATGCAAGACACCCTTCAGCAATAACCATCAGGAAACTTTGAAAAAATTAAGGTTTATTACTTACAGGACCTGGAAATTACATAGCACATCTGGGCCACAAGGTCATAAACAGAGGGAATGGTGCTGGGGTTCTGTTTTTACTGAGGTCAAGGGTGGGGGCCTAGTGTTTTGCAGACTCACCCTCTGTTGGTAAATTTCAATCTTAAAAGTAGGAACTTAAAGCATGGGAAGACAAAAAGGCACAAATGGCCCAAACAGTCAGTTATCAGACTCAACCAAAGATCTCTAAAACAAAGGTGCCTCAGTTGGGGGAAATGGCCTGGTTCTTTATCTAGCCTTGTGCTGGCAATGTGTTTATCCAAGATGCCATTTTGGAAGAGGATACCTCGGCAATCAAAACTAAAGTCAGACACTTACATTACCAGAAAAAAAAAAAAAAACTGTCAGGGTGTGTGTGATATGTGTGTAGTCACGGGTTTTATGTGTGTTTTATATAGAGGTGTGTATATTATAAAAGAGGGCTGGGGTTTGGTTTTCCTTTGGTCATTTTGTCCATCATGACTGAACAAGAAATCAGTTCAAACAAAGGCTGTAAATACAAAGAAAACACCAATACATTAAGAGAACGTTCTAAGATGAGCTGGCATTCTAGCTAGTAAAAGTTTATCACATGCATATTTGAACAATCTAGAGTGAGACTTCGGTCTTTAAGACCTATTTAGAAACTATTTGTCAAAACTATGCCTGACTTTTCAGATGAAGAAGCCAAAGTTCAAAGCAGTTATCTGATTTACTGAAGGCCATATATAGCTTTTACAACAATGGACTTCCTAGAGAAACGATCTCTTAATTACCAGTCCATTGGATTTCAGTTATACAGTTACCATTTCTGAAAAAAAAAAAAAAAACCTATCTTTTGTTTGAGAGTCCATAGAAAACATTTTAAAACAAATCAGAACTGATCTGGGGATACACCTTTTAAACCTTGATAATAATAATCTAATTGAGTTATTTTTAGGGGAAAATTTTCCCCATCCCCTGATTAAGGATAATTATGGTGCTATGGGGCTTTCACTGTAAAGAAGACCCTGACATTGGCTCCAGGCCAGCAAGAAATGTTATAAAACTGAAAATGGTGATGTGTATCAGAAAGATGATCTTGTAAAAAGGAATAAACCTGCTACAGGAGAGAAAATGTGTGTACCTTAGTAAAAAGCAAAGAGTAGGAAACTGTCAGGCAGGGCCTTGGTGCGGGGGGGCGGGGGGGTGCTGGTCCTCTCTGATGTCTAGAACATGCCACAAATCATAAAGAAAGGAGATAGGGTCAGTGGAAAGAATGGTATAATTGTTCAAAGATGTGGAAAGAGTCTTCAGAAATCTGGAAAATGTGCAGTAGGGCCAAAAAGACTGAATGCTGGGCAGTTCCTCCTAAGATGCAGGATAGCGTGGAACAGAGTAGGGACACTGGAATCAGAAAGGTGTAAGTTCAAGTCCTGACTTTGCCACTAGCTCAGTCTCTTTTTCTATAAAATGAGAAGAAGAAGAACTGCACACAGGTTTGTCATGAAGATTAATGTTTCAGTGCAAGTAAAGGTCCTATTACATTGTCCACGTGCAAACATGGTAGCTTTAGTTAGAGTGAGGCGGTGTAGGAGGGGATAGTTCCAAGGAGGAGCTTCTGACTTTGATGGTCAGCCCTCCTCTGAATCCCTAGATCCTGACCTTGACTTTGCCACCTACACACTCAGCCTTTCTGACTCCAAATTATAAATTCTTTCTAACACGCCAAACAATTTCTCACCTACACTGACTCATAGCAATGGGTTCTGGCTGTCCGTGTCCTGTCCTACTAATTCTCAATGTTAACTATGTAGGCTTCAGAGAAGTTGTTGAAATATTTTAAAAGGTACATGCCTCTTTGCATACTTCAAGATCTTCAGACTTTACAACCCTTTTATTTTTAGAATTGATATATTAAGTACTAATATAACTCCCCATAAAGTACGACTACCAAAGGGACCAAAATCATGTACTATGCTCATAAAATTTTTAAACTTTGAACAAGTTCAGGTCATACATTTTTTGTTAACAGATCATCAAGATGTGATGAGCTTACAACATTCTAATTGGAGAGACTGTTGGAGGAAAAAAATCAGCATTTCAAATTAGTTATCATATAATGGATGAGAAAACATTTTTGAACTAATCTTAAACAGATATTCTATGTTTTACCAAGATAATAGCATTATCATAAAGAAAGTGGGAATGGTATGGCAAAGCTATGTTATATATCTATAATGAAACTATGTTTTCATTGGAAAATTAAATATAATAAATAAGATAAAATAAGATAATATATTATGTCATGTATTTAAGTGTATACAAAATTATATGCATGTCCCTTTAAGGACTCTGTACCTTCAAGGAGCCCCTTTCTTCATGGTGTGCAGAACAGTCTGACAGGAGCAAATGTGGAAAATGACACTCTGTCCAGATTTTAAAAATTCAATTTATTGAGTATAATTCATATACAATAAAATTCACCGTATTTAATATGCAGTTTGGTGAGTTTTGACAGTAATATGACCATTACCACAATCAAGATACAGAACAATTCCATCACCCAGAACACCATCTCATATCCCTTTGTGGCCAATCCTTGTCCCAACCCCCAACTCCAGCAACTCTTAATCTGTTTTCTGTTCCTAAGGTTTTGTCTTTTCCAGAATGTCCTATAAGCCTTTTTAGTCTAGGTTCTTTTTCTTAGCATAATATTGGGTGGGACCAAAAGTCCCTTCGGTTTTTTAAGTAGAAATAAAAGACACGTTTTTCATTTTCACCATGAACTTTATTGAACAACGTAGTCACCCTTTTGTTCCACTACCTTCTGCCATTTTTAGGCAACTTCATAATTCCATCTTCCCAAAACTTTTTATCTTTTTGAGCAAAGAACTGTTCCAGGTGGTGCCTTTTACAGTCTTCTGGGGAACTGAAATTTTTTCCATTAAGAGAATTTTGTAAAGATTGAAATAAATGGAAATCTGAAGGTGCTGCAATGTCTGGTGAATACGGCAGATGAATCAAATCTTCCCAGCCAAGCTGTAATAGTTTTTGCCTGGTCATCAAGGCAACATGCAGTCTTGCGTTATCCTGATGGAAGATTATGCGTTTTCTGTTGACTAATGCTGGATGCTTTTCGGCGAGTGCTGCTTTCAGTTGGTCTAATTGGGAGCAGTACTTGCTGGAATTAATCATTTGGTTTTCTGGAAGGAGCTCATAATAGAGGACTCCCTTCCAATCCCACCATCTATACAACATCACCTTCTTTGGATGAAGACCAGCCTTTGGTGTGGTTGGTGGTGGTTCATTTTGCTTGCCCCATGATCTCTTCCGTTCCACACTGTTGTACAGTATCCACTTTTCATCGCCCATCACAGTTTGTTTTAAAAATGGAACCCTGGGGCTTCCCTGGTGGCACAGTGGTTGAGAGTCCGCCTGCCAATGCAGGGGACGCGGATTTGTGCCCTGGTCCGGGAGGATCCCACATGCCGCGGAGCGGCGGGGCCCATGAGCCATGGCCATGACTGGGCCTGCGCGTCCGGAGCCTGTGCTCCACAACGGGAGGGGTCGCAGCAAGAAAATGGAACCCTTTCATTACGTTTCAGTAGAGAATCGCATGCGGAAGTATGGTCAGGAAGGTTTTTTTCGCTTAACTTACATGGAATCCAAACATCAAAGTGATGAATACAACCAAGATGGTGCAAATGATTTTCAACACTTGATCTGGATATTTTGAGTATGTCAGCTATCTCCCGCGTGGTATAACGTTGATTGTTCTCAATTATTGTTTCAATTTGATCACTATCAACTTCACTGGTCTACCCAACCATGGAGCATCGTCCAGCGAGAAATCTCCAGGAGGAAACTTCGCAAACCACTTTTGACACGTTCGATCAGTCACAGCACCTTCTCCACACACTGCACAAATCTTTTTTTGCATTTTGGTTGCATTTTTACCTTTCTTGAAATAATAAAACATAATACACCGAAAATGTTCCCTTTTTTCTTCCATCTTCAATAATAAAATGGCTACCCCAAAATTCACCAATTTTGATAAGTCTTTTTTTTAATAGATGCTGATATAACAGTTGTCATATACAATCTAACAAAATTGTTTCAAATGAAGTTAAAGACAACTAAGTGCTACTAGAGCCATCTTACAGAAAAAACAGAATGCACATTTTAGCCCACCCAATACATTTTAGATTCATACACTGTGTGTCACTCAGAAGTTTTCTCCTTTCTACTGCTGAGCAGTATTCCATTAGATGGATGTATCCCAGCATGTTTACACAATTGAAGGACATCTGAGTTATTTCCAGTTTTTTGGCAGTTGTGAATAAACCTTCTATATACATTCACATACAGGTTTTTGTGTGAACGTCAGTTTTCATTTCTCTTGGGTGGTGATCATGCTGGGTAATATGATAAGTCTATTTTAACATTATAAAAACTTTCCAAACTGTTTTTCACAGTGTCTTCACCATTTTTGCATACTCCATCAGCAATATATGAAAGTTTCAGTTGCTCCACATTCTTCTTAGTACTTGGTACTGTCAGGGTTTTTTTTTTTTTAGGCATTCTAATAGATGTATAGTATTATCTCATTATAATTTTAACTTTCATTTCCTAATGTCTGAAGATGTTGAGCATCTTTTTATACGTTCATTTGTCATCTGTATATCTTCTTTGGTGAAATGTTTAACATTTGCCCATTTTTAATTGGGTTGTTTATTATCTTATTATTGTGTTTTGGGAGACATATATATGTAAGTCCTGGTCCAAGTCCAAAGGCCAGGGAACCAGAAGCACTGATATCTAGGGGTAGGAAAATATAGGTGTCCTGGCTTAAGCAGAGACCAAATTCACTCTCCCTCCATTTTCTTGTTCTCTTCCAATTGTCATTGGATTAGATGATGCCCACTCACATTGGTTAGGGATGGGGGCAATCTTCTTCACTCCATCTACCTTGAGTCAGTATTCTCTTCTGGAAAGACCCTCACTGATACACCCAGAAATAATGTTCTACCAGCTATCTGGACATCCTTTAGCCCAGTTAAATTAACACATAAAATTAACCATGATAGCCATCAAAGACATACTTCATCTCTGTAACTTCCCCTGTCTGAATTCCAGTATCTGGGTTATATTATTGTATATTAGTCTGATACTATTGATTGCTTTCCTCTTTACCATGGATTATTTTTCCTTGCTCTTCCTGTGTTCATCTCATATTATATTCATTGTCATAAACAAAGTTTAGAAGAGTATAGACTGAAACAAACAGTATTTGTGCATAGAAATGATACACCTCTTCTAGGCCATCAGAATGTGCTGGAGGCCAGGGTTGGGGATAGGGGTGGTTCACTCAATCTAGTCAGAAGCTGAGCTGGGTTTGGGCTTTTTGTCGCTATGTTGACCTTGGTTCAACATGAGCTTCAAATTTCTCTGGAGTTACTTTGTGCTTAGGGTGGGTATTGTTTCTATCGTGTTCCTATTTCACCCTTAGCTTCACCCTTCCCTGTCTATGTCTCCGAGTCTCTCTCCATGCCTTGCCCCTTCTCCTGTGGTCGACTGCAGTTGTCTCTCACTTGGCACTGCCCAGCCTGGTGGGGAGAAGAAATGGCACTCTCTGTTGCTCTGGCTCAGCCTCCATCTTAGGCAAGCCTTATGCCCCTGGATTGGGCAGGAGTTGGGGGGTGGCTTTCTCAGTGGTCCTGTCCCCCTCCCCACAGCATTAGGAAATCTCTAATGGCCTGAGTCCAGGAGTTCCCCCAGCTCCCACAGGAGTCTACAGTTTTCTTTCTTCTCCACTTCCCCAGCCAGAGTCAGTCTTCACGTGTGCTCTGGGAAGTGTTCACTGTTCCTCCCGCAGTGGCACAAGCTTTTGCTCTTAGGGAAGAAAGATGCAGGGGAGACTTGGTGCCTTTCCCATCAAGCAGTTGCCTTCTCTTCCAGGCCTGTGCCACTGAGGGAGACTTCATCCAGCCTCCTGCCCTGATCCAAGTCTTCCTTGTGAGTGCTTGGTGGAGGCCCAAGGAGACGAGGTGGCAGGTAGGTGCAAAGTCTCTTCATGTCTTCACTCCTAGAAGCTCTCTATCCTTACACTAGCCCATACTCAGCTTTTAGCAAATTATTTTTTTTTTAAATAAACTAAATTCTTCTTACCCATCTTCCCCCGCAAAAGTGAGTCAGTATTTGTGTCCCTTCTCTTCTTGGAAGTACTTTGCTTTTGTCAGATTTTTAAGTTAGATGGTTGGCCTGTGACCCCAGTTTCTGGTAGTTAAACAAAAGCTATCTTTTTGTAGATTATCTGGATTTTTCCTGTGACTGTGGGAGTGATGATATTCCTGATGGCCAACTCCATCCTAGGCTGAAGTTGGAAGTCCTCCAGCATTTATTTCAAAGGGATAAAAAAAAACAGTTTAGGGAGACAAAGATCCTCGGACAAAAGAAGAAAACTTTTTTTTTTTTAATTTTTATTTACTTCTGGCTGCGTTGGGTCTTCGTTGCTGCGCTCGGGCTTTTTCTAGTTGCACCGAGTGGGGGCTACTCTTCGTTGCGGTGTGAGGGCTTCTCATTGTAGTGGCTTCTCTTGTTGTGGAGCACGGGCTCTAGGGCACACGGGCTTCAGTAGTTGTGGCGCACAAGCTTAGTTGCTCCGCAGCATGTGGTATCTTGCTGGACAAGGGCTCAAGCCCATGTCCCCTGCATTGGCAGGCGGATTCTTAACCACTGCACCACCAGGGAAGTCCTGAAGAGAAAAACCTTCATTTAAAGAAAGCACATGTTCAATGAGCTGATTGGACATTGTCTACAACTAAAAGTAAGTAATTGTCTGTTATATTCCCTTTTGATTGAGGAAGATTATGGCATTAAATGAGATGAAGAAGTTTTGCTCAGAATGCAAATTTGCAACTGTAGGCTAATTTTTAACTGAAAATATCATATTTATCTAAATTAGTGGAAAATACACTAGAGTAAGTATAAGGACAGGGGTTCTTAATTTTTTGGGGGGGGCATAGAACCCTTTCACAATCTATGAAACTTTTCTCAAAACAATATTAAGTGCATGAATTAAAATATGTAGGATTTAAAAGGAAATTAATTATACTGAATTATAGTTTTCAAAGTATTTTAAAATATGATATAGAAATATATGCCCTTCCAATTTACCACATTAAATAACAACGGTTTACAACAATTTCAAAGTAGTGGTGAGAGTAAATGCTATTTTGCGAAATCTGCAACAACTGTGACATGATATGAAATATTTGTGATTTTTAATGGCTTAAATATTAGATATTACTAATACTATTGAACTTTATTATCTACATACAAAAGTTTTAAAATGCGGACTCTCAGTGAGATGTTAGTGTAAATAAAGATGCAACCTTTTTCCCATCTAAATTCACAGACTCCTCTGATTTCCATCTACGGATCTCCCAAGGGGACCATTGGATTAAGAAACCTCTGTGCTAGAAACAGAGAGCTCTCAAAAGCAATCAGAGGTAGAGAGAGGAAAGTCAGAGAAGGCTTTAGGAAAACTCCAGGTGGAGATCACAGCGTCTGCAAAAATATGCACATGAGGATGAATGCAGTCCATTCAGAGAACTGAAAGTAATCCAGCATTTTAGGACACAACCCCATCACTACTACTAGTTACCATTTACTGAGGACTTTTTAGACGCCAAGTGCTGTATGAAGTATGTTATAAATTCTTTTCATGTAATTAAGTCCTCACAATATCTCTTTGAGGTAAACATATTTAATTCCCCTTTTAGAGATGAGGAAATTGGGATCCAGAGATTTTAAAAAACTTTCCTAAGATCAAGCAGCTTGTATATTGCAAAGCATGTATACAAACCTAGATCTATTTCATTCAAAGCGCATGAGGGGCTTTGGGTGTGTCTTCATCTGTGTAGGAGGGAAGCATTTCAGTCTGGAAATTCTCAGGCATGAAGAGTCTTGAATGCCATACTAAGGAGAGTGATTGTACCCTGAAAGCCAGTGGGGTGTGGTCCCTTCTTTCCAGCTTCATCTCCTGCCTCTTCACATACACCTCAGCCACCTTGTACCACCACCATTCCCAAACATAACTTGATTTTCCCATTTTATGCTTTGCCCATGATTTCCCCTCTGCCTGGAATGCCCTCCTTCCAGGTATGCCTTTGTCTCCTGGCTAACTAGGACTCACCTTTCAAGACTTCACGGGGAGTCCCACTCTAGTTCACAAATGTAGATACCATCCTTGTTTAGGAAAGCAGAATCCTAAGCTTTCTAGAGGCAGGTGAAAAAGAAACCAGGATAGGGGCCATTCTAAGCAGGAAAAGAGAATGCAATATGGAATAAGAGCAGCAAAGGGTAAAATATGTTTAAAGCTACTTTCTTGGTGAGGAAAAAAATGTGACAGCAAAAGAGGAATCAAGAGGAAAATTAGATGGTTTATTGTCTGCATAATAAGATTGCTGAGTTTACAGAGAAAATAAAAGTAACATATGCTGACCGAAAAGGCTACCCTTTCCTTGAACAACCCTGGAGTCAGCCCTACATAGTAAGTTTATATTGTTTGCTTAAGATTACTTTTGCATCTCTAATCTCCAACTGTTAAATCTTTTTCTTTTTAACATCTTTATTGGAGTATAATTGCTTTACAATGGTGTGTTGGTTTCTACTTTATAAAAAAGTGAATCAGTTATACATATACATATGTTCCCATACCTCTTCCCTCTTGTGTCTCCTTCCCTCCCACCCTCCCTATCCCACCCCTCCAGGCGGTCACAAAGCACCGAGCTGATCTCCCTGTGCTATGCGGCTGCTTCCCACTATCTACCTTACATTTGGTAGTGTATATATGTCCATGCCTCTCTCTCGCTTTGTCACAGCTTACCCTTCCCCCTCCCCATATCCTCAAGTCCATTCTCTAGTAGGTCTGTGTCTTTTTTTCTGTCTTACCCCTAGGTTCTTCATGACAGTTTTTTTTTTCTTAAATTCAATATATATGTGTTAGCATACAGTATTTGTCTCTTTCTTTCTGACTTACTTCACTCTGTATGACAGACTCTAGGTCTATCCACCTCATTACAAATAGCTCAATTTCGTTTCTTTTTATGGCTGAGTAATATTCCATTGTATATATGTGCCACATCTTCTTTATCCATTCATCCGATGACGGACACTTAGGTTGTTACCATCTCCGGGCTATTGTTAAGTAGAGCAGAAATGAATATTTTGGTACATGACATTTTTTGAATTATAGTTTTCTCAGGGTATATGCCCAGTAGTGGGATTGCTGGGTCATATGGTAGTTCTATTTGTAGTTTTTCAAGGAACCTCCATACTGTTCTCAACAGTGGCTGTATCAATTTACATTCCCACCAACAGAGCAAGAGGACTCCCTTTTCTCCACACCCTCTCCAGTATTTATTGTTTCTAGATTTTTTGATGATGGCCATTCTGACTGGTGTGAGATGATATCTCATTGTAGTTCTGATTTGCATTTCTCTAATGATTAGTGATGTTGAGCATTCTTTTTTTTTATTTTTATTTTTTTTTTTATGTTGAGCATTCTTTCATGTGTTTGTTGGCAGTCTGTATATCTTCTTTGGAGAAATGTCTATTTAGGTCTTCTGCCCATTTTTGGATTGGGTTGTTTGTTTTTTTGTTATTGAGCTGCATGAGCTGCTTATAAATTTTGGAGATTAATCCTTTGTCAGTTGCTTCATTTGCAAATATTTCATCCCATTCTGAGGGTTGTCTTTTGGTCTTGTTTATGGTTTCCTTTGCTGTGCAAAAGCTTTGAAGTTTCATTAGGTCCCATTTGTTTATTTTTGTTTTTATTTCCATTTCTCTAGGAGGTGGGTCAAAAAGGATCTTGCTGTGATTTATGTCATAGAGTGTTCTGCCTATGTTTTCCTCTAAGAGTTTGATAGTTTCTGGCCTTATATTTAGGTCTTTAATCCATTTTGAGCTTATTTTTGTGTATGGTGTTAGGGAGCTATCTAGTCTCATACTTTTACATGTACTTGTCCAGTTTTCCCAGCACCACTTATTGAAGAGGCTGTCCTTTCTCCACTGTACATTCGTGCCTCCTTTATCAACGATAAGGTGACCATATGTGCGTGGGTTTATCTCTGGGCTTTCTATCCTGTTCCATTGATCTATATTTCTGTTTTTGTGCCAGTACCATACTGTCTTGATTACTGTAGCTTTGTAGTATAGTCTGGAGTCAGGGAGCCTGATTCCTCCAGCTCCGTTTTTCTTTCTCAAGATTGCTTTGGTTATTCGGGGTCTTTTGTGTTTCCATACAAATTGTGAAATTTTTTGTTCTACTTCTGTGAAAAATGCCAGTGGTAGTTTGATAGGGATTGCATTGAATCTGTAGATTGCTTTGTGTAATAGAGTCATTTTCACAATGTTGATTCTTCCAATCCAAGAACATGGTATATCTCTCCATCTATTTGTATCATCTTTAATTTCTTTCATCAGTGTCTTATAATTTTCTGCATACAGGTCTTTTGTCTCCTTAGGTAGGTTTATTCCTAGATATTTTATTCTTTTTGTTTCAGTGGTAAATGGGAGTGTTTTCTTGATTTCACTTTCAGATTTTTCATCCTTAGTGTATAGGAATGCCAGAGATTTCTGTGCATTAATTTTGTATCCTGCTCCTTTACCAAATTCATTGATTAGCTCTAGTAGATTTCTGGTAGCATCTTTAGGATTCTCTATGTATAGTATCATGTCATCTGCAAACAGTGGCAGCTTTACTTCTTCTTTTCTGATTTGGATTCCTTTTATTCCCTTTTCTTCTCTGGTTGCTGTGGCTAAAACTTCCAAAACTATGTTGAATAAGAGTGGTGAGAGTGGGCAACTTCGTCATGTTCCTGACCTTAGTGGAAATGTTTTCAGTTTTTCACCATTGAGGACGATGTTGGCTGTGGGTTTGTCATATATGGCCTTTATTATGTTGAGGAAATTTCCCTCTATGCCTACTTTCTGCAAGATTTTTATCATAAATGGGTGTTGAATTTTGCCGAAAGCTTTCTCTGCAACTATTGAGGTGATCATATGGTTTTTCTCCTTCAATTTGTTAATATGGTGTATCACATTGATTGTTTTGCATATATTGAGGAATCCTTGCATTCCTGGAATAAACGCCACTTGATCATGGTGTATGATCCGTTTAATGTGCTGTTGGATTCTATTTGCTAGTATTTTGTTGAGGATTTTTTTGCATCTATGTTCATCAGTGATATTGGCCTGTAGTTTTCTTTCTTTGTGACACCCTTGTCTGGTTTTGGTATCAAGGTGATGGTGGCCTTGTAGAATGAGTTTGCGAGTGTTCCTCCCTCTGCTATATTTTGGAAGAGTTTGAGAAGGATAGGTGTTAGCTCTTCTCTAAATATTTGATAGAATTCACCTGTAAAGCCATCTGGTCCTGGTCTTTTGTTTGCTGGAAGACTTTTAATCACAGTTTCAATTTCAGTGCTTGTGATTGTTGTGTTCATATTTTTTATTTCTTCCTGATTCAGTCTTGGCAGGTTGTGCATTTCTAAGAATTTGTCCATTTCTTCCAGGTTGTCCATTTTATTGGCATAGAGTTGATTGTAGTAATCTTTCATGATCTTTTGTATTTCTGCAGTGTCAGTTGTTACTCCTCCTTTTTCATTTCTAATTCTACTGATTTGAGTCTTCTCACTTTTTTTCTTGATGAGTCTGGCTAATGGTTTATCAATTTTGTTTATCTTCTCAAAAAACCAGCTTTTAGTTTTATTGATCTTTACTATCGTTTCCTTCATTTCTTTTTCATTTATTTCTGATCTGATTTTTATGATTTCTTTCCTTCTGCTAACTTTGGGGTTTTTTTGTTCTTCTTTCTCTAATTGCTTTAAGTGCAAGGTTAGGTTGTTTATTCAAGATATTTCCTGTTTTTAAAGGTAGGATTGTATTGCTATAATCGTCCCTCTTAGAACTACTTTTGCTGCATCCCATAGATTTTGGGTTGTCGTGTCTCCATTTTCATTTGTTTCTAGGTATTTTTTGATTTCCTCTTTGATTTCTTCAGTGATCACTTCGTTATTAAGTAGTGTATTGTTTAGCCTCCATGTGTTTGTATTTTTTACATATCTTTTCCTGTAATTGATATCTAGTCTCATAGCGTTGTGATTGGAAAAGATACTTGAAACAATTTCAATTTTCTTAAATTTACCAAGGTTTGACTTGTGACCCAAGATATGATCTATCCTGGAGAATGTTCCATGAGCACTTGAGAAAAATGTGTATTCTGTTGTTTTTGGATGGAATGTCCTATAAATATCAATTAAGTCCATCTTGTTTAATGTATCATTTAAAGCTTGTGTTTCCTTATTTATTTTCATTTTGGATAATCTGTCCATTGGTGAAAATGGGGTGTTAAAGTCCCCTACTATGAATGTGTTACTGTCAATTTCCCCTTTTATGGCTGTTAGTATTTGCCTTATGTATTGAGGTGCTCCTCTGTTGGGTGCATAAATATTTACAATTGTTATATCTTCTTCTTGGATCGATCCCTTGATCATTATGTAGTGCCATTCTTTGTCTCTTCTAATAGTCTTTATTTTAAAGTCTATTTTGTCTCATATGAGAATTGCTACTCCAGCTTTCTTTTGGTTTCCATTTGCATGAAATATCTTTTTCTATCCCCTTACTTTCAGTCTGTATGTGTCTCTAGGTCTGAAGTGGGTCTCTTGTAGGCAGCAAATATATGGGTCTTGTTTTTGTATCCATTCAGCCAATCTGTGTCTTTTGGTGGGAGCATTTAGTCCATTTACATTTAAGGTAATTATCGATATGTATGTTCCTATTCCCATTTTCTTAATTGTTTTGGGTTCATTCTTGGAGGTCTTTTCCTTCTCTTGTGTTTCTTGCCTAGAGAAGTTCCTTTAGCAGTTGTTGTAGAGCTGGTTTGGTGGTGCTGAACTCTCTCAGCTTTTGCTTGTCTGTAAAGGTTTTAATTTCTCCATCAAATCTGAATGAGATCCTTGCTGGGTAGAGTAATCTTGGTTGCAGGTTTTTCTCCTTCATCACTTTAAATACGTCCTGCCAGTTCCTTCTGGCTTGCAGAGTTTCTGCTGAAAGATCAGCTGTTAACCTTATGGGGATTCCCTTGTGTGTTATCTGTTGTTTTTCCCTGGCTGCTTTTAATATGCTTTCTTTGTATTTAATTTTTGACAGTTTGATTAATATGTGTCTTGGCATGTTTCTCCTTGGATTTATCCTGTATGGGACTCTCTGTGCTTCCTGGACTTGATTAACTATTTCCTTTCCCATATTAGGGAAGTTTTCAACTATAATCTCTTCAAATATTTTCTCAGTCCTTTTCTTTTTCTCTTCTTCTTCTGGAACCCCTATAATTCAAATGTTGGTGCGTTTAATGTTGTCCCAGAGGTCTCTGAGACTGTCCTCAGTTCTTTTCATTCTTTTTTCTTTATTCTGCTCTGCAGTAGTTATTTCCACTATTTTATCTTCCAGGTCACTTATCCATTCTTCTGCCTCAGTTATTCTGCTATTGATCCCATATAGAGTATTTTTTATTTCATTTATTGTGTTGTTCATCACTGTTTGTTTCATCTTTAGTTCTTCTAGGTCCTTGTTAAATGTTTCTTGCATTTTGTCCATTCTATTTCCAAGATTTTGGATCATCTTTACTATCATTATTCTGAATTCTTTTTCAGGTAGACTGCCTATTTCCTCTTCATTTGTTAGGTCTGGTGGGTTTTTATCTTGCTCCTTCATCTGCTGTGTGTTTTTCTGCCTTTTCATTTTGCTTATCTTGCTGTGTTTGGGGTCTCCTTTTTGCACGCTGCAGGTTCATAGTTCCCGTTGTTTTTGATGTCTGTCCCCAGTGGCTAAGGTTGGTTCAGCGGGTTGTGTAGGCTTCCTGGTGGAGGGTACTAGCGCCTGTGTTCTGGTGGATGAGGCTGGATCTTGTCTTTCTGGTGGGCAGGTCCACGTCTGGTGGTGTGTTTGGGGGTGTCTGTGGACTTACTATGATTTTAGGCAGCCTTTCTAATAATGGGTGCGTTTGTGTTCCTGTCTTGCTAGTTGTTTGGCATAGGATGTCCAGCACTGTAGCTTGCTGGTCGTTGAGTGAAGGTGGGTGCTGGTGTTGAGGTGGAGATCTCTGGGAGATTTTCGCCATTTAATATTATGAGGAGCTGGGAGGTCTCTTGTGGACCAGTGTCCTGAAGTTGGCTCTCCTACCTCAGAGGCACAGCACTGACTCCTGGCTGCAGCACCGAGAGCCTTTCATCCACACAGCTCAGAATAAAAGGGAGAAAAAGTAGAAAGAAAGAATTAGTAGAAGTAGAAAGAAAGAAAGAAGGAAAGAAAGAAGTGAGGGAGGGAGAGCCTAAGGAAGGAAGGAAGGAGGGAAAGAAGGAAAAAAAGAAAGAAGGAAAGAAAGAAGATAAAGTAAAATAAAATGAAGTAAGAAAATATAGTAAAGTTATTAAAATAAAAAATTATTATTAAGAAAAAATTTTTTAAAAAAAACAACAGACGAATAGAACCCTAGGACAAATGGTTGAAGCAAAGCTATACAGACAACATCTCACACAGAAGCATACACTCACAAAAAGAGGAAATGTGGAAAAAATCATAAATCTTGCTCTCAAAGTCCACCTCCTCAATTTGGGATGATTCGTAGTCTAAAGGAGGGAAGGAAGGAAAGAAAGAAAGACGATAAAATAAAATAAAATAAAGTTATTAAATTAAAAAATAATTATTAAGAAAAAAAATTAAAACAACAACAAAAAAAGGAAGGATAGAACCCTAGGACAAATGGTGGAAGCAAAGCTATACAGACAACATCTCACACAGAAGCATACACATACACACTCACAAAAAGAGGAAAAGTGGAAAAAATCATAAATCTTGCTCTCAAAGTCCACCTGCTCAATTTGGGATGATTCATTGTCTATTCATGTATTCCACAGATGCAGGGTACATCAAGTTGATTGTGGAGATTTAATCTGCTGCTTCTGAGGCTGCTGGGAGAGATTTCCCTCTCTCTACTTTGTTCTCACAGCTCCCAGGGGCTCAGCTTTGGATTTGGCCCCGCCTCTGTGTGTAGGTCGCCGGAGGGCGTCTGTTCTTGGCTCAGACAGGATGGGATTAAAGGAGCCGCTGATTCGGGGGCTCCGGCTCACTCAGGCCGGCGGGAGGGAGGGGCACGGAGTGCGGGGCGAGCCTACGGCGGCAGAGGCTGGCATTACATTGCACCAGCCTGAGGCGCGCCGTGCCTTCTCCCGGGGAAGTTGTCCCTGGATCCTGGGACCCTGGCAGTGGTGGGCTGGACAGGCTCCCCGGAAGTGGGGTGTGGATAGTAACCTGTGGTCGCGCACAGGCTTCTTGGTGGCGGCAGCAGCAGCCTTAGCGTCTCATGCCTGTCTCTGGGGTCCGCACTTTTAGCCACGGCTCAAGCCCGTCTCTGGAGCTCCTTTAAGCAGCGCTCTTAATCCCCTCTCCTCGCGCACCAGGAAACAAAGAGGGAAGAAAAAGTCTCTTGCCTCTTCGGCAGGTGCAGACTTTTCCCCGGACTCCCTCCTGGCCAGCAGTGGTGCATTAACCCCGCAGGCTGTGTTCACGCCCCCATCCCCAGTCCTCTCCCTGCGCTCCAACGGAAGCCCGAGCCTCAGCTCCCAGCCCTGCCAGCCCCAGCGGGTGAGTAGACAAGCCTATCGGTCTGGTGAGTGCCCGTCGGCCCTGATCCTCTGTGCGGGAATCTCTCCTCTTTGCCCTCCGCACCCCTGTTGCTGTGCTCTCCTCCGCGGCTCCAAAGCTTTCCCCCTCCACCACCCCCGAAGCTTTACCCCTCCACCACCCGCAGTCTCTGCCCGTGAAGGGGCTTCCTAGTGTGTGGAAACCTTTCCTCCTTCACAGCTCCCTCCCACTGGTGCAGGTCCTGTCCCTATTCTTTTGTCTCTGTTTTTTTCTTTTTTCTTTTGCCCTACCCAGCTACGTGGTGGGTTTCTTGCCTTTTGGGAGGTCTGAGGTCTTCTGCCAGCGTTCAGTAGGTCTTGCGTAGGAGTTGTTCTACATGTAGATGTATTTCTGGTGTATCAAATTGCCATGGGAAGGAGTGTAAGTTCCTGGCTCCAGAGTCCGTCAGTATTGGCAGTGGTCAGAATACAAATGGATAACAAACCTTCTGAGGTCCAGCCCAGTTCCAGTTCCATTCCAACCTACAGAAAGATGGAGGTTGTTGCTGTCCTAACAACACCCTAATAACTTTTCCTTATTGTTGTTGTAATTAACCTTCAGTGCACCACAGGCTTCAAATTGTTGGTTGCCCTGTGCCTCCGCTGGGGGTTGAGAAGCAGGAGGGTCTTTCCTCAGTGTTTCTGCTTCCCCCTCCACTCTCAGCCAGCTCTGAGGCCAATGTCACGGTGCTTTCCCTCCACAGATTGCAGACTGCTGCTGTGCCATTGTTCCTGGGTACTAGGCCTGGGGTGGGGGCAGGAGAGAGTGTTTTCCCGGTCCAGCCTGTCTTAGGCAGGTCCTCTGTGCCTGGATCTTTGAGAAAGCTTTTTTCAGAGTTCCCGCTCCTCCTTCCCATAGCAACCACAGTCTGCCTTGTATCCAAAGTTGGTCTTGGTGGGAGTTTCCTGCCCTATTCATGGTGGTAGCAGACCTCTACCTACTGTCAGTATAAATCCTGGGTCCATGATGGCTTCCTGTCCCTTTCCTAGAAGTAGGGGTCTTATTCTCCTACCTCCTGTCTTTGCAGGATTGGATCTTTGCTTGTGTCCTGGGAATGAGAAAGTTACCTGTCCTACTCTCAAGGCAGGACATGTTGAATTTCTAATCTTCCTTCCTTAGCAACGGAGTTTTGCCTGGGCCCTGAGACCAGTTTGCAGCTTCTCCTCAAGTGATTGAAGGCTTTTGCTGAAGAGCCTTGGAAAGTCTGCAGGGCTTTATGCTTATCCCTTAGCAGCTGCCAATCCCTTCCTTCATGCCTGCACCAAGTAGGGGTACTCTCCTGCCCTGCCCCCAGTCTTCCTCCTGAGCACCAGTGAAGAGCCATGCAGAAGAGCTGATGGGTGACTCTTCCTACTCTTTTCTGGAATGCCCCACCAGCACATAAACCCACACTTGGCCTTTAACAATTCATTTACATTTTTGCTGGTTTCTTCTTTTCTTTTTCTGTTGCTCTCTTTTTCCCATGCTCTGCCAAAGATGAAAGGGATTGTGTATCTCATCTCGTCTTGAAGGAGATTGTCCCTCCTTGGAATTTGGGTCATGTGGTTTCTTGCTACTTGAGTTCTCTGAGGTACTCAAGAAAGTTACACTTTTGTAGAGTATCTGGCTTTTTCCCATTGTGAGGGTAAGAGTGTATTTTTTGCAGCTTATTACATTTTCTGTAGTCACAGAAGTCTTAGTTGACTTTTATAAATATTACTTTATTGAGGCGTAAAAATATTACATATCATATAATTCACTCATTTCAAGTGTACAGTTGAACCTTCTTTCCAAATGCACACACACACCCACCACCACGCCTCAACTGCTGTAACTGAGAGGAGTGTCGTAACCCTCAGGAGTGTGTTAGAACAGGGACAGTGGTTGGTAAACATTAACCCAGAGGCAAAAGAACATTCCAGGTGTTTTGTGCACCTGGATTTGTCCCTCCCTTGGGATCCTATAATTGTTTCCTCCTAGCTGCTTCCCTGCCTCCAGACCTCCTCCATTTCATCCTATTTTGTGTTTCATGACTGTGTGCAACCATCACCATAAATCAGTTTTGGAACATGTTCATCACCCCAAGATGATACTTCATGCCGATTTACTCTTAATCCCAATTCTTGTCTCATCTTCATCACAACCCCAAGCAACCACGGATCTAGTTTCTGTCTCTACAACCTTCTCTTTTCTGGACATTTCAAATTTCGTATTGCAAATGGAATCATGAAATATGTGGTCTCTTGAATCCGAGTCTTTCATTGAGCATAATAGTTTTGAGGTTCATCCAAATCCTGGCATGTATTAGCAGTTCATTCCTTTTTATTGCTGAATTCTATTTCAGTGTATACTTATACATAATTTTGTCTGTACCATATTCACCAGTTAAAAGACATGTAGGCTGTCTCCAATTTGGAAGCCATTATGAATAATGCTGCTATGAATATTTATGTGCAAATCTCTGTGTAGTTCATTGAATTTTTAGCTGTACCTCTGTTTTATCATTAGTGGTGCTCAACTCTAGCAAGCTATGGTCTACAGTCCCAAAATGGTCCACAGCTTGTTTTCCTAAATAAAATTTTATTGGAGCACAGCCCTTCATAGGCTTACATGTGGTCTGTGGTCGTTTTCACATTGCACTACAACAGCAGAGTTGAGTACTTGTGACAGAGACACTCTGGCCTACGAAGCCTTAAATATTTACCACCTGGTCCTCTGTAGAAAAAAATCACTCCCCCTGCTCTAGAGTTTATAATGTGCATCTTTAACTTATGATAGTCTATTTTAAAATAATATACTATTCTGCAATTAATGTAGCAACCATACAACAGTATAATTCTACTTACTTCCTGCTACCCTTTGTACTCTTGTTATCATACAGTTTTATTTCTATTTCTGCTACAAACTCAGCAGTGTATAATAGATATACATCCTATAGGTTATGTTTCTCTGGAGAATCCTGACTAATACATCTTGTATGTCATGTGTCTTTTTTCTTGGGCTCCTTATAAGATTTCTCATCTTTGATTCTCAACAGTTTGACTAAGATATGCGTAGTTGAGGAAGTCTGTTGCTCTAGGGGTCCATTGAGCTTTTTATATCTGATATCTTTCCTCAGTTTGGGAAAATGCTAAGCCATTATCTCTTCAGATATATCTACTGCTCCATTATCTCTCCCTTCTCCTTTTAGGTCTCTAATTACTTATATATTGGGCCAGATGATATTGCCCCACATATCGTAGATATTCTGTTACTGGGTTTTTGCCTTTTTTCTTTTGGTTCTTCATTTTGTATAATTGCTATTGGCCTGTCTCCAAGTTTATTGTTGCTTTCTTCTTCTGAGTCCAGCACGTCATAATTCGAATGAATTTTTCAGTTCTGCATTATTTTTTTTTCATTTTTAACATTTTCATCTATAAGTTCCATCAAAATAACTGTTTGGGACTTTTTTATAATTTTGACCTCTCTGCTGAAATTCCCCCATCTATTTACATTGACCAATGTTTCTACTAGAGCCTTTAATATGTTTGCCACAGTTATATTAAAGTCTCTGTCTAATAATTCCAACAACAGGACTATCTTTGAGTCTTCCATATGTGACTTGTAATTTTTTGACTCTGTGTCAAGACATTCTGTATAAACAAATAGTAGATATTGAAGGAAATAATACCCCCCCACCAAAGGGCGTGCTACTTCTTTCAAGGTACTGGAATGCAGGATTGAGTCAATTTAATCTCTCATTGAGCTGTGTCTGGGCTTTGTTACAGTTTTAGCTTGATTCAGTTCATCACTGGCTTTAAAAGTTTTGAAGGCAGATTTGCAGCAACATGGATAGACCTGGAGATTATCATACTGAGTGAAGTAAGTCAGACAGAGAAAGACAAATATCATATGATATCGCTTATATGTGGACTCTAAAAAAAAAAAAAAACAAATGAACTTATTTACAAAACAGAAACAGACTCACAGATTTAGAGAACGAACTTATGGTTACCGGGAGGAAGGGTAGGGGGAAGGGATAGATTGGGAGTTTGGGATTGACATGTACACACAGCTATATTTAAAATAGATAACCAACAAGGACCTACTGTATAGCACAGGGAACGCTACTGATATTCTGTAATAACCTAAATGGGAAAAGAATTTGAAAAAGAATAGATACATGTATCAATATATGTATAACTGAATCACTTCGCTTACACCTGAAACAACACAACATTGTTAATCAACTACGCTCCAATATAAAATAAAAACTTAAAAAATATTTTGAAGGCAGAATCAGAGTACAGCTTGAGTCTGATCATACACAAGACTCCACAGATCCTTTTAGGCTTAAGAGGCTAACCATCAGCTTTCCAATTCATAATGGTAGCTTCTTTGGGTCTCTGGGGATTCTTATTTGTTCTCCAGTCTCACTTCTAAATTATTGCACCTCAGTAGATTCCTTTACGTCCAGCTTCCTTGTCTCTAACCTTTGGAGAATGCTGCAGTACATTAGCTGAATGCAGCCCAAAGTGCTTTGGAGAGATTTCTCTTAGTTCTCCCCTGTTTTCTCGCCTTTAGCAGGCCACTGCAATAAGCTTGGTGAAAGCTTGGATTGCTTCAGAGTCATGGGACAGCTCTCCTACCCTGTCCCCAGCATCAGCAGGCCACTGCCTTTCACTTGTGAAAGAACTGCTTGTTTCAAGAGGATTCTCTTAGCCTTGCTCTCAAACCTCAAGTGTAATGTAAGTAAGTGTGGTAAGAGCAGATATCCTTGCCTTGCTCCTGACCTTAGAGAGAATGCATTCTGTCTTGCTCCATTAAGTATGATGTTAATATTGCTTAGTATAGATGACAACAAACTTTCTACATGTCCAAATTTGTAACATACATCTAAACAGAACTGAGGAGGAAATTTACTTAGGATACATTTAATAAAACAAGAAAGTTTTTTTTTAACATCTTTATTGGAGTATAATTGCTTTACAATGGTGTGCTAGTTTCTGCTTTATAACAAAGTGAATCAGTTATACATATACATATGTTCCCATATCTCTTCCCTCTTGCGCCTCCCTCCCACCCTCCCTACCCCACCCCTCTAGGTGGTCACAAACCACCTAGCTGATCTCCCTGTGCTATGCGGCTGCTTCCCACTAGCTATCTACTTTATGTTTGGTAGTGTATATATGTCCATGCCACTCTCTCGCTTTGTCACAGCTTACCCTTCCCCCTCCCCATATCCTCAAGTCCATGCTCTAGTAGGTCTGTGTCTTTATTCCTGTCTTACCCTTAGGTTCTTCATGATCTTTTTCTTTTTTTCTTAGATTCCATATATATGTGTTAGCATATGGAATTTTTTTTCTCTTTCTGACATACTTCACTCTGTATGACAGACTCTAGGTCCATCCACCTCACTACAAATAACTTAATTTCGTTTCTTTTTATGGCTCAGTAATATTCCATTGTATATATGTGCCACATCTTCTTTATCCATTCATCTGTTGATGGACACTTAGATTGCTTCCATGTCCTGGCTATTGTAAATAGAGCTGCAATGAACATTTTGGTACATGACTCTTTTTGAATTATGGTTTTCTCAGGGTATATGCCCAGTAGTGGGATTGCTGGGTCGTATGGTAGTTCTATTTGTAGTTTTTTAAGGAACCTCCATACTATTCTCCATAGTGGCTGTATCAATTTACATTCCCACCAACAGTGCAAGAGGGTTCCCTTTTCTCCACACCCTCTCCAGCATTTATTGTTTCTAGATTTTTTGATGATGGCCATTCTGAGTGGTGTGAGATGATATCTCATTGTAGTTTTGATTTGCATTTCTCTAATGATTAATGATTTTGAGCATTCTTTCATGTGTTTGTTGGCAATCTGTATATCTTCTTTGGAGAAATGTCCATTTAGGTCTTCTGCCCATTTTTGGATTGGGTTGTTTATTTTTTTTGATATTGAGCTGCATGAGCGGCTTGTAAATTTTGGAGATTAATCCTTTGTCAGTTGTTTCATTTGCAAATATTTTCTCCCATTCTGAGGGTTGTCTTTTGGTCTTGTTTATGGTTTCCTTTGCTGTGCAAAAGCTTTGAAGTTTCATTAGGTCCCATTTGTTTATTTTTGGTTTTATTTCCATTTCTCTAGGAGGTGGGTCAAAAAGGATCTTGCTGTGATTTATGTCATAGAGTGTTCTGCCTATGTTTTCCTCTAAGAGTTTTATAGTTTCTGGCCTTACAGTTAGGTATTTAATCCACTTTGAGTCTTCCAGTCCAAGAACATGGTATATCTCTCCATCTGTTTGTGTCATTTTTTATTTCTTTCATCAGTGTTTTATAGTTTTCTGAGTACAAGTCTTTTGCCTCCTTAGGTAGGTTTATTCTTAGGTATTTTACCCCTTTTATTGTAATGCTAAATGAGATTATTTCCTTAATTTCTCTTTCTGATTTTTCATTGTTAGTGTATAGGAATGCCAGAGATTTCTGTGCATTACTTTTATATTCTGCAACTTTACCAAATTCACTGCTTAGTTCTAGTAGTTGTTTATTGGCACCTTTAGGATTTTCTATGTATAGTATTATGTCATCTGCAAACAGTGACAGTTTTACTTCTTCTTTTCCAATTTGTTTTATTTCTTTTTCTTCTCTGATTACAGTGGCCAGGACTTCCAAAACTATGTTGAATAATAGTGGTGAGCATGCACATCCTTGTCTTGTTCCTGATCTTAGAGGAAATGCTTTCAGTTTTTCCCCATTGAGTATGATGCTTGCTGTGGGTTTGTCATATATGGCCTTTATTATGCTGAGGTAGATTCCCTCTATGCCCATATTCTGGAAAGTTTTCATCATAAATGGGTGTTGAATTTTGTCAGAATCTTTTTCTCCATCTATTAAGTGATCATATGGTTTTTACTCCTTAATTTGCTAACATGGTGTATTACATTGATTGAACTGCGCACATTGAAGAATCCTTGCATTCCTGGGTTAAATCCCACTTGATCATGGTATATGATCCTTTTAATGTGTTGTTGGATTCTGTTTGCTAGTTTTGTATTCAGGATTTTTTCATCTATGTTCATCAGTGATATTGGTCTGTAATTTTCTTTTTTGTGGGATATCTTTGTCTGGTTTTGGTGTCAGGGTGATGGTGGCTTCATAGAACAAATTTGGGAGTGTTCCTCCCTCTGCAGTTTTTTGGAAGAGTTTGAGAAGGATGGGTATTAGCTCTTCTCTAAATGTTTGATAGAATTCACCTGTGAAGCTATCTGGTCCTGGACTTTTGTTTGTTGGAAGATTTTTAATTACTGTTTCAAATTCATTACTTGTGATAGGTCTGTTTATATTTTCTAATTCTTCCTGGTTCAGTCTTGGAAAATTGTACCTTTCCAAGGATTTGTCCATTTCTTCGTGGTTGTCCATTTTATGGGCATATAGTTGTTTGTAGTAGTCTCATAACCCTTTGTATTTCTGCAGTGTGAGCTGTGATTTCTCCTTTTTCATTTCTAATTTTATTGATTTGCATCCTCTCCCTTTTTTTCTTGATTAGCCTGGCTAAAGGTTTATCAATTTTGTTTATCTTCTCAAAGAACCAACTTTTTGTTTTATTGATCTTTGCTATTGTTTTCTTTTTTCTATTTCATTTATTTCTACTCTGATCTTTATGATTTCTTTCCTTCTACTCACTTTGGCTTTTCTTTGTTCTTCTTTCTCTAGTTGTTTTAGGTGTACGGTTAGATTGTTTATTTGAGATTTTTCTTGTGTCTTGAGGTGAGACTGAATTGCTGTAAAATTCCCTCTTAGCACTGTTTTTGTTGAATCGCATAGGTTTGGGGTCATTGTGTTTTCATTTTCATTTGTTTCTATGTATTTTTTTATTTCTTCTTTGATTTCTCCAGTGATCTCTAGGTTATTTAGTAGCACACTGTTTAGTCTCCTTGTAGTTGTGTTTTATACAGTTTTTTTCCTGTAATTGATTTCCAGTCTCATAGTGTTGTGGTCAGAAAAGATGCTTGATACGATTTCAATTTTCTTACGTTTTCTGAGGCTTGATTTTTGACCCAAGATGTGATCTATCCTGGAGAATGTTCCATGTGCACTTGAGAAGAAAGTGTAATCTGCTGTTTTTGGATGGAATGTCCTATAAATATCAATTAAATCTATCTGGTCTATTGTGTCATCTAAAGCTTGTGTTTCCTCATTAATTTTCTGTCTGAATGATCTGTCCATTGTTGTAAGTGAGGTGTTAAAGTCCCCTACTAATATTGTGTTACACTCAATTTCCTCTTTTATGGCTGTTAGCATTCGCTTTATGTATTAAGGTACTACTATGTTGAGTGGATATATATTTATAATTGTTATATCTTCTTCTTGGATTGATTCCTTGATCATTAGGTAGTGTCCTTCCTTGTCTTTTGTACATTCTTTATTTTAAACTCTATTTTATCTGATATGAGTATTGCTACTCCAGCTTTCTTTTTTTTTTTTTTTTTTTTGCGGTACACAGGCCTCTCACTGTTGTGGTCCCTCCTGCTGCGGAGCACAGGCTCCAGACGTGCAGGCTCAGCGGCCATGGCTCACGGGCCTAGCCGCTCTGCGGCATGAGGGATCCTCCTGGACTGGGGCACGATCCCATGTCCCCTGCATCGGCAGGTGGACTCTCAACCACTGCGCCACCAGGGAAGCCCTCCAGCTTTCTTTTGATTTCCATTTGCATGGAATATCTTTTTCCATCCCCTCACTTTCAGTCTGTATGTGTCCCTAGGTCTGAAGTGGGTCTCTTGTAGACTTCATATATATGGGTCTTGTTTTTGTATCCATTCATCTAGCCTGTGTCTTTTGTTTGGAGCATTTAATCCATTTACATTTAAGGTAATTATCGATATGTATGTTCCTATTAACATTTTCTTGATTGTTTTCGGTTTGTTATTGTAGGTCTTTTCCTTCTCTTGTGTTTCCTGCCTAGAGAAGTCCCTTTAGCATTTGTTGTAAAGCTGGTTTTGTGGTGCTGAATTCTCTTAGCTTTTGCTCTCTGTAAAGGTTTAAATTTCTCTCCATCAAATCTGAATGAGATCCTTGCTGGGTAGAGTAATTTTGGTTGTAGGTTTTTCTCTTTCATCACTTTAAGTATATCCTGCCACTCCTTTCTGGCTTGCAGAGTTTCTGCTGAAAAATCAGCTGATAACCTTATAGAGATTCCTTTGTATGTTATTTTTTGCTTTTCCCTTGCTGCTTTTTATATTTTTTCTTTGAATTTAATTTTTGTTAGTTTGATTAATATGTGTCTTGGTGTGTTTCTCCTAGGGTTTATCCTGTAAGGGACTCTGTGAGCTTCCTGGACTTGGTTGACTATTTCCTTTCCCATGTTAAGGAAGTTTTCCACCATAATCTCTTCAAATATTTTCTCAGACCCTTTCTTTTTCTCTTCTTCTTCTGGGACCCCTATAATTCAAATGTTGGCACATTTAATGTTGTCCCAGAAGTCTCTGAGATTGTCTTCAATTCTTTTCATTCTTTTTTCTTTATTCTGCTCCTCAGCAGTTATTTCCACCATGCTGTCTTCCAGCTCACTTATTCATTCTTCTGCCTCAGTTATTCTGTTATTGATTCCTTCTAGTGTATTTTTCATTTCAGTTATTGTGTTGTTCATATCTGTTTGTTTGTTCTTAAATTCTTCTAGATCTTTGTTAAACATTTCTTGTATTTTCTCAATCCATGCCTCCATTCTATTTCCGATATTCTGAATCATCTTTACTATCGTTACTCTGAATTCTTTTTCAGATTTGTTGCCTATTTCCTCTTCATTTATTTGGTCTTGTAGGTTTTTACCTTGCTCCTTCATCTGTGACATATTTTTTGTCATCTCATTTTTTTGATGAGTGGCATTGTGTTCTTGTCTTACTGGTTGTTTGGCCTGAGGCTTCCAGCACTGGAGTTTGTAGGTTATTGGGTAGAGCTCGGTTTTGGTGCCAAGATGTGGATCTCTGGGAAACCTCACTCCATGGAATATTCCCTGGGGTCTGAGGTTCTCTGTTAGTCCAGTGGTTCAGACTCTGAGCTCCCACCGCAGGAGCTCTGGCCTGACCCCCAGCTCGTGAACCAAGATCCCACAAGCCTCACAGTGCAGGAAAAAAAAAAGAAAAGAAAGAAAGGAGCAGAACAATAACAAATAAAATAAGGTTGGAAAACTAACAGATATGTTAGAAAGAATTTAAAAATTAAAATATAGATGAAACAACAACCAGAAGGTAAAACAGAACTACAATAGTAAAAAAGAGGAGAAAAAAAAAAGCCGGAAAAGGCCTTGGCTCTGGGGGGTGTGGCTTAGGCAGGGGTGGGGTTTAGGAGGTTGGTGGGGCCTATGCTTAGGACCCACTGGGCAGAAGAGGCCCTGGGGGAGGGCGGGTGCTTTGGCTTAATGCAGCAGGAGGGGCCCAGGAGTGTCTCTGGACTTAGAGGTCAGAGGACCAGGTCCAGGACCCCAGCAGGCTCACTGGGCCTGAGTGGGTGGGGGAAATGCTAGGTGCATTCCGCCCTGTTGCTCCAATCCTGGAGGGCCTCTCCCCATTGGCCTCTCTTCTTCTTCCTCCCCCCTCCCTCCTATGCCTCTAGGAGCCATGTGGCCAGAGGTGGCCCCAGAAGGCAGGGGACCAGACCCAGAAGCCCAACAGGCTTCCCTAGG
This sequence comes from Delphinapterus leucas, assembly GCF_059928025.1. Lineage (NCBI taxonomy): Eukaryota > Metazoa > Chordata > Mammalia > Artiodactyla > Monodontidae > Delphinapterus > Delphinapterus leucas. The sequence goes on along the minus strand of NC_143135.1, from coordinate 91,467,506 downwards.
AGGAGTGGGTGGAGGAAACACCCTCTGCATCTCCCCTGGTCTTCCAATCCCAGAGGGCCCCTCCCTGTCTGCCTCTACTCCTCTTCCCCCCTCCTCCCTCCCTCCCTCCTATGCCCCTAGGACCCCCAGAGCTGGAGGGGGCCTCAGAGAACACAGAACCAGGCTCAGGAGCCCAGCAGGCTTCCCAGGGCCCGAGTGGGTGGGGGAAATGCCCACTGCACCTTCCCTGATCTTCTGGCCCTGGAGGGTCACCCCCCACCATCTGCCTCTCTTCCTCTTCCCCCCTCCTCCCTCCCTCCCATGCCCCTAAGACCCACAAGGCCAGAGGGGGCCCCGGAGAATGAAGTACGAGGCCAGGTCCCAGCAGGTTCCCAGGCCGAGTGGGCAGGGGAAACACCTGCCACACCTCCCCTGATCCTCTGATCCTGGAGGGACCCTCCTGGTCCACCTCTCCTCTTCTCCCCCCACCTCCCTCCTACACCCCTAGGACCAACATGGCCCAGAGGGGGCCATGGAGGACAGGGGATCCGGCCCGGGAGCCCAACACGTTTCCTGGGGCTGAGTGAGTGGGAGAAACACCTGCCCTGCCTCCCCTGATCCTCTGAGCCCCTAAGGGTCCCTCCAAGCATGGGAACCACTCCCCCCTCCCAGCCACCCCTCAGGGGCACCAGTCCCGTCCGGCTTCCACTTCTCCTCCCTGCTCACCCACCCCCCGCATCCTACCCAGTTGCTCACAGGTTCCTCCCATCTCCTTGGGCATCAAGTTCCCCTACCAGTGTCCAGCAGGCACCCTAGTTGTAGGGAGACTCAAACTCCGTGTCTTCCCACACTGCCATCTTGACTCCAACCTCCAATACCAGACTATCTTAATTACAATTGCTTTTTAATAAAATGTTATCTGGTAGGATAGGCCGTTCATTTTAAGCTTCTTCTACAGGTTTGGTTTCCTACTTTTGGCTTGTTGCTCTTCCATATAATAATTAGTCATCATATAGAGGTCTGATAGAATTTGGGGGAGAATTGCAATCCACATGATATTAAACTTTCTTATTCATAAACATGACATACCATTTCATTTATTCAGGTCTTCTTTTATGTCCTTCAGTGTTTCACAGTGTTGCCCATAAAAATGTTTTATATCCTGTTTTAATTTTAGATGTTACTGCAAATAGAAGTTTTTACTATTATATTTTTAATTGGTCATTATTACTGCTTAGAATACAATTGATTTTATATGTTGATTAGTTTCCTAGGGCTGCCATAACAAAGTACGATAAACTGTGTGGCTGAAACCACATAAATTTATTCTCTCACAGTTTGGGAGGCTAGAATCTGAAATCAAGGTGTCAGTAAGATGACGCTCCCTCTGAAGGCTCTAGGGAAGAATCCTTGCTCACCTGCCTCAGCTTCTAGTGGCCCCAGGCATTTCTTGGCTTCTGGCAACAGACTCCAATCTCTGCCTCCATCTCCACATGACCTCTTTCGCTCTGTGTCCTCTTTTCTTTTTACAAGGACACCAGTCATTGAACTTCAGGCCTAACCTAAATTGAGAATGATTCCATCTTGAGATCCTTAACTAATTACATCTGCAAGGACCCTATTTCTAAATAAGGTCACAATCTGAGATTCCAGGTGGACATGAATTTGGGGTGGACACTATTCAACTCACAATCTTATATCAAACAACTTGACCAAATTTTCTTATTATTTCTAATAGTTTGTAGATTATCATATCTTTTATGTCATCTTCAAACAGACAATTTTCTCATTTTCTGTCTCTTCTGTCATTCCTTTTTTTTCCCCCTTAGGTCTTCTTACTTTTGCTACAACTCCATGAAAATATTGAACAAAAGTTGTAATGACAAGCAACTTTAATTTGTTACTAACCTGAGTATGAATTCTTCTAAAATTTCACAGGTAAGTGTAATGTAATATTTGATGTAGGGCTTTAATAAACATCCTGTATTATACTAATCCAGTTTCCTTCAATTCCTAGTTTTCTAAGAGGTTGTTTTTACATTGTTGTGTTTTCAAATTATGAATGAGTGTTGCATTTTATTGTCTTATTTTTCAGCATCAATTGAAATGATCACATTTCTTTTATCTAACTGTTAATGTAGTTGTCAGGGAGGAAAAATTGTTCTTCTATCCTCCTACATTCAACAGCTGGAGTCCTATACATATTGTCTTTTTCTCTTGATCAGATTTACTAGAAAGTTGCTCATTTTTAGTTTTGTTCTAAGAATTGGCTTTTTATTCTGTTAATCATTTCTATTGTTCCTCTGTTTTATCTCTTATTAGTATCTGCTCCTACATTTGTGAATTCCTTACTTCTACTTTCTTTGGGTTTACTATGCTGTTCTTTTTCTATTCTTGACTTGGACATCTAGCTCATTTAGTGTTAATTCTTATTGTTATTTAATAGCTGCATTTACAGTTATATATTTCCCCCTCAGTACGACTTGGTGGATTTCCACAACATTTGACATAAAGTACTTTCATTGCTATTCACTGTCAAATATTTTATGATTTCATTGTGCTTTACATATAAATGATGAATTTAAAAGTTGTTGAGAGTTCCCTTGTGACTCAGTATTTTTGATTTTCACACGTACTTGAAAATAATGTAGTGTCTCTGTTTGTTTCCTTGGTTTTTACCCTACCTTTCTGGGATTCTTATTAAATATGGATATTGACATTTTTATTTCTTTGATCCATATCTTTTAACTTGTCTTTCACATTCTTTCAACTCCTTCTTGATGATTTCTGGAGAGTTCCTCAACCTGATCTTCCAGGTTACTAATTTTATTTTTGTATACATTTTACTCTTGCACTCTACTATTATTTATTTTGGTTATTATATATTGTAGACCGAGACTCTTCCACTAGCTCTTCTTTATGACTGCTCATTTGTGCTTTACAGTCAAGCAATTGGTATCTCTTCTCTCTCTCAAATGATATTTATTATGCTTAATTCTAATTCTCGGTCTATGTGGCCCATTACTTTTCTCCTTTTTTATATAGTGATTGTGCTCTTCAGATGTCTCATTATTTTTTCCTGTGAGGTCACATTTCCCTGAAATTATTGGCTATCAATGGTAATGTCTTCCTAGGAGAACAGGCCAAATTCCAAGCCTTAGCTTGTGCCATTGGTAGTGAATTTGCAGGGGTTCTTAAAAGGATTCTTTAGTACTAAGAGCCTGTTTTGATCTGTCCTCAACAATTTTCCATTCTGTTACTCACACACCTAACCCTAAGTGACTTTTCTGTACCTCCACCCAAGTACAGTTTTCCCAAGAGTTGTCATCCTCTTATGATCTAGTCATCTAAACCAGAGGTTCTCAACCAAAGGAGGTATTTGGAAATGTGTGAGGGAAATTTGGAGGTTGCTCTATTGACATTGGGTTACTACAGGCATTTAGGGCAAGGGGCTGCGGTACTAAGCATGCCTTTTTATAACGCATAGAAAAATCCCACACAATGAAGTACTGTCCCAAACAGAATGACAGTAGTGCCCCCAGTAGTGATGGGGCAGAAGTTAAAGTTTAGGACTAGCTCATTCATTTGCACAAGTAGGTTTCTCCTCTGTACTCTCAGGGTCCCCTAGTGGTGCCTGATGCTGCTACACTGCCCCCAATCAGGTGCTCAGAGAGATGCTATTTCTCTGCCCTACGGTAGCAAGGTGGCAATCATTGTTCTAACCAGGGTATTATAAGGAGATTAAAAGGACTCAGAATGCTCGCCTCAATCTTTATCCTGCCCATGGCTTCCAGCTGTTTCCTTCCCTGGGTTTGCTTCCTCTCCCCAAACCCTCACCTCCATCAGGCACAACAGAACCCAGTTATTTTGGACTTCCTAGGGATATCTCACAGTTTTTATTAATGTCTCAAATACATCACCTCCTCTCACTTCTGTGGCATCTCCAGGGCTGGATCATGTGAGGGAATCAGCACCCTCTATTAGTATCCCATCCTGCTACCTCACAGGAACACTGATTATTAACAATATATGAAAAAAAAAGTACATGGAAAACTAATTTTGAAAAACGAGAGCAACAAAAGGAGATTCACCCCAGAAGATAATAAGATATTGTATCTTTATATTTGTATAAAGCCATGTTTTTAAAAAAAGCAAAATGAAACCCAAAAGAATAACATTTACAGAAAAATAGACCAAACAGGATTATAAAGCTCAGAAATATAGCAGGTATAGATGGCAACATGAAATGATAGAAGTGGCAGCACCAATCTGTGTGAACATGATAGTCTATTTGGTAAGTTATTTAGTAGATGATTTGGGGGGAAATGAACCATTTCATGGAGAAATATTTTCTCCACTTGAGAAAGCTTCTAAACTCTTTCTCTTGAAATAATTTTATAATTACAGAAAAGTTTCAAAAATAGTACAGAGAGCTCTCATATACCCTTCAGCCAGCTTCTCTCAATGATAACATCTTGTGTAACCATTGTGCAACGTTCAAAATCAAGAAATTAACATTGGTAGATTAGTAGCTAAACTACAGACTTTGCATGAATTTCACCAGTGTTTCCACGAATGCTCTTTCTCTGTTCCAGAACCCAATCTAAGGAAGCCACATTGCATTCAGTCATCGTGTCTCTTTAGTGTCTTCCTATCTCTGAAAGCTGCATAATTTGGCATTATTTTTCATGATCACTACACTTTTGAATAGTATTGTCAGTTTGTCAAATGTCCCTCAATTTTGTCCTATCTAATATTTTCTCATAATTAGATTGGGGTCATGCATTTTTCTCAAGAGTACCACAGAAGTGGTGTGCCCTTCTCGGTACAACATCATGAAAGGAGATACATCTTATTACTGCTGATATTAACCTTGACCACTTGTGTAAGCCGGTGTCCGCTGATTTTCTCCCTAAAGTTACTATTTTTCATTTTGAAATTAATAAATGTATTGGTGGAAAGATATTCTTGTTTCTCCTCAAACTTTCACCCAGTGGTTTTAGGATTCATCAGCAGATCTTGACCATTCCAACTATTCCTGCAGTGTTCTAATGCAGAGAAATGATGTACCTTGACAATGGATCGTTTATATTAGGAAATGGAATACTTTTCATTCTGAAATGTCTGTATTTAACTTGCTCCACTTCATTCATGTTTTTCATAATAAAAAAGGGGCATACACTTGCTTTACAATCATATAACTAAAAGCGTCTTGAGTAGTATAAGCGTTCCAGTCAAACCTGAAGGCCAAGACTTCTTGCAGAATTTTAAAATGAGTTCCTCTTCATTCTACCTTGGAGGTAAAGTCCCGGCCAGGCAAACCTGTTACTCAATGTTTGGTCAAAAACTGACTAGGTGGTCATATGTCCGTATTCTCTTGTTCAAGCTGTACAAATCCATCCAAGTTGTTCAGGAAACCAGACACATCACTGTCTGAACAAGCACATTCATTTACTTATCCACAAAAATCCCTGGACACGTGCTGCTAGGATAACTAAAATATCAAAGTCAAGGGCATTTGAAAAAGATGCTCACAGTTTTCCTGTGTCTCACTTTTTCAACTTTCTGGAAAATATGTTGTTTCCTGCTGCCAGTGAATAAAAATCTAATAACTTGTTTTTTGCAATATGTGTACTAGCTGGTTTCATGTAATTTGGCCAGTGTCTCACATTTTAGAATTGAATCCTGTCTGAGAATTTGGAGGGTGAGATAAAAGTCTTCCTCCCAGCCCCCCAACATGCTCCAGTGCCTCACAGAGATGGAAAGCACTGCTGAGGACCTAACTGAAAGAGCCTTTAGGACATGATGCAGCCCTGGTAGTGAGCTGGAAACAACCCCAGCAGCTGGCACAGGTTTTCGTTGTGCTCCACCAGGTAGTGCCTTTCTGCCTCTGCTTCTCCTACTTCTGCTGTGAACATCTAACAATTTCTACTCTCTGTGTTCTCTGCTTTGTGGATCCTGCTGCCTCGTGTCTTCTGCTATCTCATGCCTGCTGGCAGTACCTTGGAGTGGATAAAAATGCAGCTCTGGAGATCTGGCTTCATAGCCTGCCTCTTCCAGGTGCTGATTCTGTGAACTTAGTTAATGTTTAAACCTCCTGTGCCTCACTGTCCTCATCTGAAAATGGTGATGACCTCACAGTGTAGTTCTGAGGGTTAAGTGGGTTAGTGCATGAAAAGCACTAGAACAGTGCCTGGTAAGTCCTCGAATAAATGTTAGCTGTTGTTATTTGATCCGTGAGTCTCTTCCATCTACACCCACCAAGCTCTTCCTTCTCCACATGTATGTGTCTCTTTCACATTCCAGCAAATAGGAGATCTGAATGTAGGCAGTCACCATTGAAAGGGAGCATCCATATTTGGCAGGCATCTCATGCCAAGTTTGAAACAGGTGCTCATCTCCGTTATAGGTGGCCAGGTAACAATGACTTAGGCATAATGAAGCAGACTTAAAACTCTGTTTCACCACCTTTTTCAAAGAGAGCTCTGGGTATGGCAGTCCCTCTGAACTTCGTACACGTTCGCACAATACCTGAAAATGGCACAGAGGCCATGGTGATCTGTTACTAGTAAATCTGGGGCCATGGTGAGTTATCTACTCACGTGTCTGGCTCAGCATTGACCTTTCCCCTCACCACCAACATGGCTGAGCTGCACAGCCTGTGCCCTTCTTCATTACATTAGTGACATAGAGTCCTATGCCAAGCTCTCATTGCTGGAACCTTGAGACTTCTTGCTATTGCATCTTCTTTCACCCTTCCTCTCCTTGTACTCAGATCCCATGGATACAAGACTTCCCACCATTCAGTGCAGCCTCCTTGGCAATGGGGTGCATCTTGTTTGATTCCTGAGGCCACGGCAGCCACTTCCCTAACTTGTGGCTGAGTCCCCACTGCGTGTTTCCTGGACATCTACTCTTTGCTTTGCCCGTTTTGCTTGGGCTCCTTTAGACCCCTGCCAAGGTAAGACTACTCTTACCCTATTCACATCCCCAAAGAATTGATGCTCTCCTGGGTTGTATTTTATTGTGTGAACTCATGGCTCTATGTTCCTACTTCTGACTGAGCTCTCACGTTCAGACGCCTCATTTAGACGCACAAATGTCAGGGAAAGGAAACTGCTTGAAGATGATGAGGGGACGTACCAACTGCAAGGAGCACATATGTCGTGCTCACACCAGGCTTTTGAGCAAACTGAAAGAAAACGTGGTTTACAAAACAAAAAGAGCCTTTTATTTTAAATATATTGAACAATAAATATATGAACCACAGGATCTACCTGAACTTGGTTCTACCATATGTATTGGAGTCACGCTGAGTAGTGAAAAGGGCTCTGAATCAGAGGTCAGAGTGGCAGGAATCCTGATCTCAGCTCTGTTTCAAAGCTCACTGGATGCTCTGTGCTTTGTGACCGCCTGGAGGGGTGGGGTAGGGAGGGTGGGAGGGAGGGAGACGCAAGAGGGAGAGATATGGGAACATATGTATATGTATAACTGATTCACTTTGTTATAAAGCAGAAACTAACACCCCACTGTAAAGCAATTATATTCCAATAAAGATGTAAAAAAAAAAAAAAGCTCACTGGATGACATGGACAAATCATTTAAACTCTCCTCTGTGCTCCCAGTTCCTCAAGTCAAGCATTTCTATTAAACTAACCCCAGGTTAACATTAAATATCAAGATTGATATGACTAAAGCAAAATTAAAATCCATAAATCCATGTGTCTCAGAGTAGGCTGTGAACTTGGGTGGTTGCTGGCACCGGTCTCCTACGGAGCAGCCAAAGTCTCCTACGGAGCAGCCAAACCAGACCTACTGCAAATATTTATCTATTATTAGAGACTCCCTAGGGAAGAAGTGAGCAACTTCGACCAGTTGTATAAGGTTAAACAGCTTTTCCAACAGTCATTATGTAAAGACATAAGAAAGTATTGTTAAGGCCAGTTCCATAGAGCATGATGAAGGATGTTGGGCGCATTATCAAAATCCTAGAGATCCTTGTGAAATAGGTCTTGATTTCTTGCTTATACATATGACTGAAAGGATTGGTGTAGATGTCTAACTTCCTGTGTGGGGCGGCACTAATGAAACTGTGGAAGGATCCACAGTGGAATCAGCTACTGCGTCCTATGAGCGCTGGTGCATTTGTCCTGGGCACATGCTTTTTCTGGCACCATTTCTATCGGTTCAAGAATACAAATCCCAGATGGATTCAAACCCATGACTGTAAGCGGTCACTCTCTTGGTCTCAGAGTGAATCAATATCATTGTCTTGCCTACATTGTATTTGAGGTTCTTTCTTAATTCAGCAAATTTTACCGGGTACCTACTCTGTACTAGATAATACGCACTAGAATCTGCACTAGAATCGTCTTGATGACGAGACTCAGGTAGAGATTAAATGGTTCAGCTTCCCACAGATGACAATTCATTCAAACTTCCAGATTCATTCACACTTTTTCTTGTCAGGTATTTATTGTACACTTACTAAAATTAACTAATAAAGTCTAAGAACATTAAAATTATCTACTTTAACCATACTGAGAATTTCATTTCTCCTCCCCACCTCTGCATGAACTGAGAGCTGCAGCTGTGATCCAGGTACCTCCTTAAGGTGGGGCTGGCAAGCCTGATACTCACCTTACCTGAAACAAGCAGAGTATTCTGGATCTAAGCTCAAAGTATGCAGACTGCAATTTACACCTGTGATATGTCTTGGCACAGAGGAGATGTACCCCTGTAATACACCGGTGGCTTCAGAACAAAGCCTTACCACCCAGCTCACCATAGTTCCTGTGTATGGAATTAAGCAAAGTCTTTAAACTAAAGGTATGAAAATATTTGCAAAATTGGGAAGGTCAGGGAAAGGAGTAACATTTATTCTTGGGTGCAGAAACTTCTAATGTCTATGTATAAACTGGGGATCTAGGGTAGGAGGTGCTTCTAGGGGAGAGAAAATTTTGAGAGATGAGAAAATTTTAGAAGGGCAGTGTTTAAGCCATCTGATTTTAAAAGACAACTTGAAATTCCAGGGCAAAGACAGAAATGAAGATGTAACCATAGAAAACGTTGATAAAGCCTAAAACATTTTTTAAAGAAAGAGAGAAATCTGAATTTTAAAACAAATCTTTTCAAGCTTGAGGGGTGCTAGAAAGGCTGGTAAGACAAGAAAGGGGAATCTATTACAGATTAGTAAAAAGTAAGCTGGAAAAATCAAGTTACATTAAAAGGGCCCCAGAAGAATATGATTATCAGAGTCAGTATTTATTGGGATGTTTTGTGTCTGCTCTTCCTGTTTAAGGGAAGAGAATAGGAAACCTGTTAGATGACACATAGCCTGGAAACTTTCCCTAAGCATGAGCAACCCTGCATCCATCAGGCCCTTAGTTGCTCAGTCTCTTAAAGTCCATGGTGGGCTCCATTCTCAGAAGATGACGAGGAAAACATACTAACTGCAAAGAGCACATATATCGTTTTGTGTACTCTCTTGAGGTACAAGCTAATAAAGGCAGCTGGGAGACAGCAAGAGCAGCAGGAGGACCAAGTTTCAATTCTGGGAGTAACTCATACGAGGACAAAAAGAATCAGGAGGCATAAACTTTTCAAGTATTTCTGAATTTCTTTCCTGGTTTTGTGCCCGTTTTTGTATTGTCTCTTTTAGGATCCCAATCATGACAATGAGAATAACAAATCATAAGTCACTGTTGGTATTGTTGTTTATATTAGCCTCCTGGATCACTTTTACAGTTTTCCAAAACTCCACAAAGGTAGGAACTGCTTTCTTTATGTGTTTTACAAAAGTACTTTTTTACTTGACACTTCATCTGTTCTAGAAAAGTCCAAACAAACAGACCTATAGATTGTAGTAGGGGAGTTTCAACAGCTTACACATCTTTAAGAGCCAAGGTACTTGAAAATAATCATGCAATATGGGAGAGGATAATATTGTGTGTGTGTGTGTGTGTGTGTGTGTACACACATTCTTCTTTTGTCACTTATATCTGCATTGCAACAGTCTTCTCCCAATGCTTAGCTTGTCTTTACACCTTCTCCAAGGAACCTCTGAACAACAGAATATTTGCATGTTTATGTAGTAAATTTTATGTTAATACTGTTACCGTTAATACTGTTAATACTTTTTACTGTTAATACTTCTTGAGTACTAATAAACCCTTCCCTATGCCAACATCAAATTATTTATCTAAATATTCTACTTAAAGTTTTAAAGGTTGCTTTAGACATTTAGCCCTGTAATGTACTTGGATTGTTTTTTGCTGATTTTTCTTTTATTTCCATATGGATAACCACTTTTTCAGCTCTTTTTATTTTGTAATCCTTCCTTTCCAAGCTGATTTATCATGTCATTTTTGTTGTATATCAAAATCTCTAATAAATACAGGTCCCTCTGTGGGCTCTTCGTTCTATTCCATTGAACAATTTGTCTTCCCTGTATCAATACCACATGGCTATAGTTAACAGAGCTTCATAATTAGTTTTGAAAACTTTTTTAGTTTTCGGCCAGTCTTGGCTCTTCACTCTCTCTTATATATTTTAGAATCAGACTGTCAAATTTAGTGAAAAAATTCTACTTAAATTATAAGTGCATGACATTAGCCATATAGATCAAATTGAGAAAACTGATATGTTTATAATATTATTTTGCTGTTTATCAACATGTTATCTCTCTCCATCTATACAGGTCTTCTTCAAGATCTTTCACTAACTTTTATAATTTTTGCATTCAGGTCTTATACATCTTTTGTTAGAGTGATACCACGGTACTTCATAATTTTTTTGTTGCTATTGTCAATAGTGTCCTTTTAAATACATTTTCTAATTGCTCACTGCTGGTGTAAAGGAATCCAACTGACTTTTGCATAAGGAACAGTAGGATTTTACTTTCCAAGATCTTGAAAGACTCATTAGTTCACAGACCCAATATTGTCTAGATCTCTCTGAGGACAGAAAGTATACTTGTTCTAAAATTTTGTTTTGATTTTTCTATTAATTCTGTTCCCTTGGATGTCTCCTCTTTGTTGAACCTGATACCTCTCTCTCATAAGTTACTTTTTTTTTTTTTGGCCACGCCACGTGGCTTGCAGGATCTTAGTTCCCCAACCAGGTATCCAACCCGTGCCCCCTGCAATGGAAGCATGGTGTATTAACCACTGGACCTCCAGGGAAGTCCCTCTCATGAGTTACCTTTCACGAAAATTTTTGCTAATTCTTGCTTGTGTACTTTCTTACACCTGAGATTCTGTGGTGGCCAGTGTGGAGTGCTGTTACCTGTTTGCTCCAGCATGTTTGTGGCAGAGATGCAAAAAGTGCTGCAGGGCAATAAATGCTCCCCATTTTTCTAAAGTGTTGCCAGGCACACTGGGTCCTACCCACCTCTCTAGCTTAAATATCTGTAGTTTTACTCTCACGAGAGTACAGAAGTCCCTGTTTCTAGCTGTCTGGCCCAGGCACGGGTGGGGAAATAAGGAGGTGTCAACCTGCCTGGTTTGTCCTCCTGTGAGCCTCCCCTTCACCCCTTTTTATTCCAGTTATCACCCTCCTCCATGTTGGTAATGTCCCTGCAGTGACTTCCTTCTTTTGCCAAAGCCTCATCTACATGCGTTGGAGCCATGGTTTCCTTCTTTGATCTAATCTCATCTGCATTTCATTCTTCAGGAGACTGCTTATAAGTTCTGGTCCATATAAGGTATCTCTTCCTATTTCCCAGAATAATTAGAAAATTTTAAGTTCTTTTCTGCCGTTTATACAATTTTATGGTGGGAAATCGAGGCTATAATATGTGCTTACTCCTCCACCTTGAATCAGAATTTTCCTGTTATTTTTCTACTAAAAAAAAAATTGTGCAGAGAATATTATTCTACCATACTGAAAATCACTTATAGTTTTCATGTGAAGTTGTAGCAGTTTAAAAACATCTGATAATGTACTGTATGGTTAAAAGATGTTACTATGATAATGTTCAGATCCTCTAGGTACTTACTCTTTTTTAAAAAACATCTTTATTGGAGTATAATTGCTTTACGATGTTGTGTTAGTTTCTGCTGTATAACAAAGTGAATCAGCTATATGTATACATATATCCCCATATCCCCTCCTTCTTTCGCCTCCCTCCCACCCTCCCTATCTCACCCCGCTGATCTCCCTGTGCTATGCAGGTGCTTCCCACTAGCTATTTTACATTTGGTACTTACTCATTTTTAAATTTAGTTCCTGTAGCAACTACTGAGAGAGATTTTTTCATTTCTGATCCTGATTGTGGATTTTTCTATTTCTCCCTTTAGTTCTGTCCATTTTTGTTTCACATATAAATACATGGATATGTAGGCACGTCCACATTTAAGGTCGCTATGTTTTCAGACCAATTGACGCTGTTATCACTAAGAAATGTCCATCTTTATGTCTGATGATACTCTTTGTCTTGAAATCTGCTTTAACATTAATGTTAGCTTTTTTATGCTTACATGGTATATTGTTTTCCATCCATTCACTTTCAACCTATAGGTATCGTTATACTTAAACTACATTCCTTGTAGATAGCAAACAGCTGGGTCTTGCTGTTTTATCTCTGCCTTTTAAAAAAAATTTAACACTTCATTTATTAGATATCATTTAGTAAAACTTTCTTTCTAGAATGTATTACTAATCACATAGGTGAAAATATAACAGCTTCACCTTTTTATAAATGAATTAGCTCAAATATTGAAACATTGATCACAAATTCATTTAATAAAAATTCTTGCAAAATTTGATAAAACCATAAATTTTAATGTCAAACTATAACTTTTAATATCAAAATATTTTAAATATTTCAAAATATTAAAATATACATAAATGAATGCATTGACTACAGAACATTATTTTATTTATACATACTGTCTTTTAAAAATCTTCACACTCTAACTATTCCAAAACAGTATTTTTTTTCTTTTGAGTTTGATTACACTACTTTAATCCCAGGAAGAGTATTATCTCTGACTTTTAATGAAGTGTTTAGTCTACTTACTTTTAATGGAATTATTAATATGGGTGGATTTAGGTCCACCATTTTGCTATTTGTTTTCTGCTCAGCCATTCTGGTTTTTATTCCTCTGTTCCCCATTTCCTGCCTTATTTTGGGTTGTTTTTGTTTGTTTGTTTGTTTTTTAGTATTTCCTTTCAGTTTCTCTATTATTTTTATAGCTCTAAGTTGTCTTTCTAAAGTGGTTTCTCTAGAGATTACAATACACATTCTTAACTTTTAGAGTTAATATTGTGCTACTTCATGTAATCTGTAATAACCTTTCAACCATTTATTTCCATTTATTCCCCCCCATTCTTTATGCTATAGTTGTCATATTATTACAAAATTGTAGTTCTTAAATAATTGTACGCACTTTAAAGAAACTAGGAGATAAACACACAGTATTTTATATTAATACATATATTTATCATTTCTGGTGCTTTTCATTCCTTCCTGAAGATCTATGTGTCTTTTTGGTGTAATTTCACTTCAGCTTGAAGAACTTTAGTTAGCAGTTGTTTTTTTTTTTCTTTTTGATCCCGCCACTGGCATGTGGGATCTTAGTTCTCCTACCAGAGATCGAACCTGTGCCCCCTGCAGTGGAAGTGTGGAGTTTTAACCACTAGACCGCTGGGGAAGCCCCAGCACTTTTTAAAATGCAAGTCCAGTGTTGTCCCTTCTGTAGAGCTAATCACTGTTCTCTACAGGAGAATTAGTCCAATACACGATACTCTGCCTTTATTGGAAATTTGGAGATATTACTATGATTCACTGAGTTCTCAGAAATAGAGTTATTGATAAATGCAGTGAACATTGTTAAAGGTCTTAGTACATGCTATAGAACTGTTTTCCAGAAATGTGGTGCCATTCACACCTAAACCAACAGTGAAAGAGAATTTTAGTCTTACTGCATGTTTGCCACACTGGGTAGCTCATTTTTAGAGATGCTTGCCTGGGATTAAAACCTGACTCTGGTGCTGACTAGCTATACAAACTTGGCTAAGTCCCTTAACTTTGCTGTGAACCAGTTTCATCATCTGAAAATTGGGTCATAAAAATAAATACCCCATATATTATTGTGAGGATTAATGGGCTAACATATGAAAAACATTTAGCATTGTACCTGGCACATAATAAATGTTTGCTATTACTGTCTCTTATTTGATAAATTAAAATGTTTTTATTTTTTAAAATCTTCACATGTCAAATAATAAAACAGTAACAATATTAATCATAGTTAGTCCAGTACAAGCTATTCTGCCTTTATTGGAAATTTGGAGATATTACTATGAAAGATTTATACCAAAAAGTGTTCTTTACAGAATCATAAGTAATAGAGAAAAGCTGAATGCAATAAATATCTAAAAAGACAGGAATAAGTGAAATATTCCATAGGCTGGAATATTATGTGGGCCTTTGACATAAGGTGGAAAGTTTTTAATTACACTTTTTTTTTAAATCAAAATTCATTGGTAAATATTCAGTTTGTTCACAATCATGTGAATTTGTTATATAGAGGATGAGATAAAATCACCCAAACGGTAAGAGTAGTTATCAATGGTTGGTGTGACTGACTTTTATTTCCTATAGAATTGTGGCATTCTCTCATTTTTAATAATAAATCAGTGTTATTTTATGATTAGAAAATAAATATTTTATAAGCCTATGCTTCTTATGTGCTGTTAGCTAAAGCAATCTGAAAATTACTAATAAATATCACAATTTAATCAAAGTGTAAAAAGTGAAATAGAAAAAAATAGATAATTGTATATTACATAAAATTTCCATGCTTCTTAAACATTTTCTTAAGGATTTATTTAAATGACTGAATTCTAGTTTTAAGATAAAAAATAATAGAACAATAAACATTTGTTCTCTGCTATGCAGTTAGAAAGCATTTTCTCATTTGGTCTCCACGACTGCCCAGTGAAAGTATATTTTATGATCACCATTTTAAGGAAGAAGATCCCGGGCCTCTTTAGGGTGGAGTGGCTCATTCAAAATAGGTTAGCCACTGATGGGAGTTCCCTGGCAATCCAATGCTTAGGACTCTGCACTTTCACTCCCAAGGACCTTGGAGTTCAATCCCTGGTCAGGGAACTAAAATCCTGCAAGTCATGCAGTGCAGCCAAAAAAAAAAAAAACAAAACAGAAATAGTGAAATCTCAATATATTTTTAATTTTTGTACCTCCCATCATTTTATAAAAGAGAAGTTGGCTAACCTACCAAAATTATTACATTAAATAAGCACATTTTCTTTGTTCTTTATTGTATTCCTTGTCATTTCAGTTATGGACTGTACTCAAGTTGCCCATCTCCCTCCATCACGGGAATTTCATCATGAAATCATGTCCTGCAGCACCACTGGATCCAGCAGTTTCACCAACAGAGACTGAGCTGAGAATAAAGGGGATCAAGGAGAAACTAGACCAGCTGATCCCACCCAGACCCTTCACCCATGTGAGCTCCACCACCAGCGCCACACACAGCAAAGCCACCCTCCTCAGCCCTCAAGACACATACTGCAGGGGGGATCAGCTAGACGTCCTCCTGGAGGTGAGGGACCACTTGGGACGCAGAAAGGAATATGGCGGGGATTTCCTGAGGGCCAGGATGTCCTCCCCAGCCCTGAAGGCAGGCGCTTCGGGAAAGGTGACAGACTTCAACAATGGCACCTACCTTGTCAGCTTCACCCTGTTCTGGGAGGGCCGGGTGTCTCTGTCTCTCCTGCTCATCCTCCCCAGTGAAGGGGTGTCGGCTCTCTGGAGGGCAAGGAACCAAGGCTATGACAGGGTGACCTTCACAGGCCAGTTTGCCAATGGCACCTCCCATGTCAATACTGATTGTGCCCTGGTTTTAAATTCAAGTGCTGAACTGTGTGAGTACCTGGATAGTCGAGACCAAGAAGCCTTCTACTGCGTGAAGCCTCCACATATACCCTGTGCTGCACTCACCCACATGCATTCCAAAAACAAGGACGTGTCTTATCTTAGCAAACAAGAAAGAAGCCTCTTTGAAAGGTAAATAATTACTTCTGGAGACTACCCGGGCAAATATAGTAATGATTTGGCCTATCTGTTGATCTAAAGGAAACTACTATGAGTATATCAACTTCGGGACTCTGTGAAGGGTCATTTTAGAAAAGGTCTGTGAATTCATTTGGGGACAGTGCCCACTCTCCAGTAGTCCCTAAAGGTTTGGGATATTTAACAATTATCATTGAAACAAAAAATATAAATAAAATAAAAATTAAAAGAGGAGGAGAAATAGACATGTGTGAATATGCATAGGATCTAATATATTTTCTCTGCTTCTCAAAAAATTACCTTGTACACTTTCTGGGGATCTGTACTCCCTGGACTAATAGGCCAAGAAATGTAAATTTAATAAATGGTTTGGAACCGTGGGCAAAGTAGTCAGTTATTATCACAAGAAATAACTGAAGCAATGGGTAATGTGGCTTCTTGTGTTTCCTGATCTTGGGGCCACCTGCAGATTAATTTCTATATTTGTCTTGTTAAGGTCAAATGTGGGTATAGAGATGATGGAAAAGTTTGACGCCATTACCGTCTCCAAATGCAACAGTAAGTCCTCCCTGTGTTTGATGGGTGGTACTTAGTACTAGTTCCATTTAAAGCATTTCTTCTTTTTGCGGACTTATTCACTATTACCTGTCCTATTGTTACTCTGCTTATCAGGCTGGTCTATGGTAGGCCAAGATGCCAGTTACCTAAGTGAATAAATGAATAGAATCATAAACCTGTTTTATAACTCTCATCATGAGGGCTTCCGTGGTGGTGCAGTGGTTAAGAATCCGCCTGCCAATGCAGGGGACATGGGTTTGAGCCCTGGTCCAGGAAGATCCCACATGTCACGGAGCAACTAAGCCCGTGAGCCACAACTACTGAGCCTGCGCTCTAGAGCCCACGAGACACAACTACTGAGCCCACGTGCCACAACTACTGAAGCCCGTGTGCCTAGAGCCCATGCTCCACAGGAAGAGAAGCCACCGCAATGAAAAGCCCGTGCACCACAAGGAAGAGTAGCCCCCGCTCGCCACAACTAGAGAAAGCCCGCGTGCAGTAACGAAGACCTAACACAGCCAAAAATAATAAAAATAAATAAATAAGTATAACTCTCATCATCAATCTTATCATTATCTATCAGGCAACAGATAACCTGCCCATCAGACACATCAACCTTCAAATGTCAAAGCTCTCTCCTAATTTGCACCTAGGTCTTATTCCCAAACCACCACCATCAGCACTTCCCACATTGCTACAAGCACAAGAATCACCATCTAGAGGTTTCTAACCTGCCCTCTATAAGTCAATTCATTACAATTTCCCCCTCTTTGTCTTTGCCGCCTTTCAAACATTTTAACATATAAAATAGCACTTCCACACTTATATTTATTAATTGCTCTTCAATTTCTTTGGCTCAAAACATCCTAGGAAATCATTATCTGAAATGATTTAAGGCAAGAACTTTTGTGTCCCTTTAAATTCGACATTAACAACTTGCTAATTGCTACTGAACTCATTTACACTGAAGTGTATATACGACCTACAGGTAGAAATGGCATTTTTCACCCGGGATACACAAGGATACTCATACCGGTTATTAAAATATTAAACCACTTCCTTTGGTTGGTGGATAATCACTGCCCCAAGACCACCAAGGCTAGGTACGTCAGTCCATCAGATTCCCAGACTCTTCACAAACCAGTGACTAACGGGTTAATACCTGGCCTGTTCTGGACCTCCAGGACTCTGCTCCAGCCTACAGCCATATTCATGTGGACTGTCCAGGTCCCAAACCAAATTAGTTGTTAATTTTTTTTATATTTCCATGCACTTAACTCAAAGGATTTACAGTTTGATTGTGGCATTTAAGACACTATGACAGTCCTCAGCTGCCGCTAAGGTGCTCCATCCTTCCGAGGAAGCTAAGGCCGCGTTGGGGAGAGGCCCTCACTTCATCTGGCGACAAGCACCGCACCCGGCAGCCCCCATTTAGCACTCGCCCGCACTATGGCCTCTGTCTTGGAGTTCACCTGCATCTACTTGGCCCTCATCCTGCACGACGCTGAGGTGATGGTCACGGAGGATAAGATCAATGCCCTCATTAAAGCAGCTGGTGTAAATGTTGAACCTTTCTGGCCAGGCTTGTTTGCAAAGGCTTTGGCGAATGTCAACATCGGGAGCCTCATCTGCAACGTGGGGACTGGTGGACCTGCCCCAGCGGCTGGTGCTGCCCCAGCAGCAGGTCCCGCCCGCCCCACCACTGCTGCCCCAGCTGAGGAGAAGAAAGTGGAAGCAAAGAAAGAAGAATCTGAAAAGCATGATGATGACATGGGCTTTGGTCTTTTTGACTAAACCTCTTTAGTAACACGTTCAATAAAATTCTGAGCTCTTTGAAAGGAAGAAAAACAGAAACAAAAAACACACTAGGAGGGTGATAAACTTGGGGGTAAAGTGGGATAAAATGACAAGATAATTGAGTTTTCATTACTAAGCAAGAATTGATGTCTTTCCTTTCATAAGAAGGCAAACAAATACTTAAATTTTACCTAGAAGGCCTTTTTCCTGGGAGAAAACATGTTCTCTATAATGAACATTAATGGGTATCATTTAGAAAATTCTTATCAGAGAAAATTTTTTCTGAAAAATAAGTATTCCATTAAGATAATGATGCTTCAATAAGGCTTGTCCTCCATCCTCACACCCTATTAAAAGGATACTTAGAAAAGACAGTTGGTTCTTAATAAATACTGATGGGTAAAGTGATATTTTAAAAGATCCTATCTTGTTGATTCTTTAGCAGAAAAGACAGCTCCAATGAAAAAGAAATGCAAGTTTGGAATGGCATCCACAATCCCCAGTGGACATGTCTGGAAAGACACATGGAATCCTGTCTCCTGTAGTTTGGCTCCAATCGAAATGAAAGAATGCCTGAGAGGAAAATTCATACATCTAATGGGAGATTCCACGATCCGCCAGTGGATTGAATACTTCAAAAGCAGTATGAAGAGTATGCCTGTCTAAGCTATTACTCATATCCCTTTCAGAAACATCTTTTTCATTTCAAGGGGAGAAATGAATATGGGAAATGCCTCTTCTTTTTCATATTTGTTAATCACAACACACCAACACTTTCACAAGACATCATTGTCTTTTCTTTAAAAGAATACATTTATTGACTAGAAGGGAGCCAGTTTAGAAAAAGGTTTACTCCATGCCTATCCCTGCAAAATTCACACTTCAGTATTTATCCAGCATGCTCAGAAAATCATGGACAGAGCAGACAATAATAAGATATTATACTGTCCACCTTCTACAGATGGCATGATGATTAAGGGTGTGGATTCTAAATCCAGATGTCTTGGGATCAAAATATGGCCTCTACATGTCCTAGCTGGATGGGCTTGGGCAAGTTACATAACTACATAGTGATTTTGTCCTTAGTTTCCTCATCTGTAAAATGGAGATGAAAATAGTACCCACCTGGTAAAATGAGGTAATATACACAATGCATTTAGAATATGGTTTGCTACATACTAAGTTCTCTTTGGTGTAAGCTGTCATCACTATTATTATTTCATGGAAGGACAGATGCTAGGAGTAAGGTAATGGCTTCACATCAGGTAGGCACAGTGGTTAAAAGTAGGGGCTTTGGAGCCTAACAGACCTAGATTGTGCCACTTAGAAGCCATGACCTTGGGCATAGTACTTATTTTCCTCATCAATGAACTAAAAATAACAACAGCATCTGGCGGTGGTTATAAAGAGTAAATGAGGTAATGGTTATAAAATATTTAACACATTGCAAGACACACGAGCACTCAGAAAGTGCCCAGTAAACAACAGCTATTGCAATGATTATCATTAGTTCACATCAGAGTTGGGGCTAGAATCCATTTGCTAGAATCCTAGTCCAGTTGCTCCTTTTACTAAACCAAGAATGCATCAATACTAATTCAGAATCCACTAGTAGATCTTAGCACTCTTACCTGGAAAACTGTCACTGCCTGTCCTGGACCCTGGCTTTTACCACTGGGGACAGTGCAGCTGGTGTGGCTCCCTGCTGGCCTTCCTGACAGGATGCCACTCTTGTGATCTCCAACTTAGAGTGTAAGCTGATTCTCCCAGTAAAAAGGGAAAATCAGTAGGGCCTTGGATCCCCTCCAACAGAAGGGGAGAATTTTAAATTGTGACCTCTGGTAAATGACTAAACTCCGCCAGACCTCAGTTTCCTCATCTATAAAATTAAGGGTCTGGGGATAACCTCTAGCATCACATCCTATAACTGTGGGTCTCTTAGTTTATAGAAAGTACTAAATTATTGAGTTACCTACCCTCTTGGCTGACCTTTCAAGTTGTGGTAGCAAAACATCTGTTGCACATATTGTTAAAAGTTAAATTGTATGGCTACAGTGTGCTTTGGAAAAGGAAACTGAAATATGTTAGAAGCGGAATGAAGAAAAAATTCTGCCCTTTTCCTCCACCCAACCCTCCAGCATCACTATTTTCAAACCATACTGGTTAAGATTTTAAGTGCAGCCCTTTACTTCTAAGATGATACATGTTACAAAGCATTAATAATCCTTTACTACATATTGTCCTCAGAAGTTCTAGCTACAAAGCAGCTGGCCTTGATAGTTTGACAAGGGTCTAATTAATACGATGAAAAATGAAGGGACATCATTTTCTTCTATCCATATTATACTTTTCAAAAGTTTTAAGATTGGGTAGACTACTTTCACAAGAATTGTGAGAAACTTCAAGTTTAGGTACAGATTCTGTCACTTACTAGTTGTGTAATCTTGAACAGGTCATTTCATCTCTTGGTTTTCTTTTCTACAATATGGCAATTAAATATATATATGCATATATATTGAGCTTTGAAGTAAATGAATATATCAGTCCTAATAAATGCTTTGTAAACTGTAAAGTCCTTCGCAAATGAGTAGTAATATTATTATTATAGATGATGTATTCAGTGCCATTTCATGCATGTGTAAAAGAAACACAGAAGTATAAAATACAATTCCAGTCTTAAGGGAACTTACAGAGGACTTGGGGAAATAGGGTTACTTGCTTTTTGAAATATAAAGACATCAATTGGTATCTTTCTCTATCTTCAAATGAACTTAGTCTATAGTTAGCAAAACGTACAAAACTAATACCCACAAAAGTGACTCCATCATCCTCCAGTGAAGTGATCTCAGTGCTCACCATCGCCAGTCGATTTGGTTCTACATGGTTCTACAGAGGGGCAGATATAATTTCTTATTTGTATAACACTTTTGGTTGCTCAATAATTTTCAAACTATTCTCTCATTCAAACCTATAATAAATTAGTCAGGATTAACTTATTTAATCATAAACACCAAATCTTTTCTTCTATTTTTATGACCTTTGTAACTTTTTTTCCTTTGTCATCAGCCCTGAAGTCAGTGGATCTGCATGAATCTGGAAAATTTCAAAAACAATTTGCTGTGGACTTGGACAAGAATATCAAAATCCAGTGGCAAAAGCATAGTTACCCCTTGGTTGTATCACTGACATATTCAGTCAAAGAGATTGAGTACATCGCTCGGGTTATTGACAGAACTGGAGGAGGAAAAAGTACTATCATTGTTATTTCTCTGGGCCAGCACTTCAGACCCTTTCCCATTAATGTTTTTCTCCGAAGGGCCCTCAGTATCCATGACGCAGTTCAGCGCCTTCTTCTGAGAAGCCCAGACACTGTGGTTATCATCAAGGCAGAAAACATCAGGGAGATGCACAGTGATGTGGAGAGATTTAGTGACTTTCATGGTTACATCCAATATCTTGCCATAAAGGACATTTTTCAGGATCTCAATGTGAGCATTATTGATGCCTGGGATATAACAATTGCATATGGCACAAATAATGTCCACCCATCCCAATCTGTAGTCAGAAATCAGATTAATATATTGTTAAACTTTATTTGCTAGATAAAACATATTGCTTTAATTTATTCACTTAATTAAAGACATCTATTAAGTGTTTGCTATCATGCCAGATGCTGTTGGCTCTGAACTCTCAATTAACAAGAGAAAATCTGCACTATGGCTGATTTATTAACCAGCAACTCAACCAAATCAGTTATTTCTAATTTGGGCTTCCACTTACAAATAAACACAAAAATACTTATGAAAAGGAGGTACACTTCTTGATCAGAGTCATGCCACTTTTCACAAGCAGGAGGTCAAGACACCTAATGGTTAAAAGTTCTCTGTGATGCATGGAAATTCAGAGCAATAAAGTCATTATAAAATAAATATTTGGAGAAAGTAGTCCCATTTCCTTATTTATGAGACAAGTTCAAGATGATTTCCAAGTGGGAAGAGAAGTCTTTTGAGGCAATGCTCCATGTACATGGTCCTGAAGGAGCAGGAGAATTTGAAGCAAGACCCTCTGGATACTGAAAGCCTCTGACATTTCTCTCCCTAGAGGGACTCCCACTGCTAGGAACTAATCTATTCTATAGAATTTATCCTTCAGGAATACCAGATTAAACAGTTGAAAGCACAGTGCTCTAGGACTCAGAGAGCTGGGCTTCAGTCCTTCTGTTGACAGTAATTACATAACTTTGGATAAGTCACTTCAGCTCTCTGGGCCTCAGTTTCTGAATCGAAGGAGTTAGTCTGAGATTTGTGATTTTCAAACCTTGCTCTGTGCAGCTCTGGGTGGTGCTGCAGGTACTGCCTGGAGGGACAGGAGTTAGGAGAAGTGCTCGGTGCGCAGGGTACCTGTTCTTCCACACCACTTCAGCCAGAATATCAGCCATTTTTACCCATGTTTATTGGGCTTCTGGGTAGGCTTTTGATTTGAAAAAAAGGTTCTACCGCTTAAAATGTTTGAAAACCATAATGTAGATAATCAACAACATTGGTTTCTATAATCTACACATATGGGTTACTATTTTCATCACGTTCACTTGCATTGTAATAGGCCTTCCCAAAATTTGACCGAAAAAGAATGATATGAGAATTTCAGTTGAATAGGGTGATATAATTATTATAAAGTATTTTGGTATAATATTCTTCCTTAATTTTTCCCTCTAAACCATGCCCCAGATATCACTGGGCCCCTGACCTACTCTTGTTCCATCTAGGAAAAGACAATTATAATAGGAATATCTTAAATCCATTTATCCAGTTTCCTTCAGCAAAGGGATAATAATTTTTCTACTTATTTGCCCAGGAACCACAATTCACAGTTCAGTGCCCAGTAAACAGATGGTCAAAAATATTAAGTCCCTTATCATGTGTCAGGAACTATTCAAGACTTTAGAGATACAGTGGTCCAAAAGGCACATGAATTTTTTGCCATCAAAGAACTTATATTGTAATAAAGGAAAAAGATAAACAAAAAAGATATAAAATAATCCCACACTACTAAAGTAGTATGAATAAAGTATATAATAGGGTAATGTGCTGCAGAGTGACAGCATGGTGGTGATGGAGGTGACTAGTTAGAGCAGTTCAAAAAGGCATCTCAGAGGAGAAGCCATTACAAGGGAGATCAAAATAATGGAAAGGAGGCATCCATGAGACAAAGTGAAGACAGCAATCCTTAAGAAAGAATGGCAAGTGCCAAACCCCTGAGACATGATGGAGCTTGGTTTATTTAAAGAACAGGAGACCATTATGCCTGGAGTATTGTCAGTGCGAGAAATATGGAGGGAGAAGAAGTTAGAAAGGAAGATAGGGGCCAGATCACATGTGGCCTTTGTAGTCTATGGCAAGGAGTTTGAATTCTATCCTAATTATAATGGGAAGGCAACTGAGGGAGGAAGAAAAGGAAGGAAAATAAGAGAGAGGGTAGGAAAGAGAGAAGGAAGAAAACAAGGAGAAAGAGAAGGAAGAAAATAAAGAAAGGGAGGGAGGGAGGGAAAGAATAGGGAGGGAGGAAGGGGAGAGGGAGGGAAAGAGAGAAAGAGAAAGGGAAAGCAAGAGAGAAAAGAAGGAAAGAAAGAAGGGAGGGAGGGAGAGAGGGACTGGTAACAACTCAGGCATCATCACAGACTGCTATAGTTGCTAACGTCAGAATGAACAAGAGTTGTGAAACCATGGAACTTTGGAACAGCATCTGTTTTCTTTTATTAATAAAGTGACTTTCCATTACCACTCTCCAATTGGGTAAGGTTGGCAGGGTCACTGAAGGTCTTGCTAAAGGGACAGATTTTTTTTTAAAGAACACAGAGTACTATAATTTTAGAAGAGCAACTAAAATTAGAATGTGACCCAGAGATTTTTTTTTTTGAAAGAAAAGAAAAGAGAATAAGTATTTGTTTGTAATGTGTGAACCCTAAGAGGAAGTGCAAGCTCAGGGTAATGCATTCAGAATGATAGACCTCAGAAGTTAGCACTTTCTAGGGGAAATCCAAAATGATTTCAGTTCTTCCCAAAAATGAATCAGTTTTTCTCAAAATGAATCATTATAAACACAGAGTAACTGTTGCCACGTCTGCTTGATGTTTGGTGGGTCATTTCCTGTCTGAGATGCTTGTGCAGTATGTCTGTAGCAACTGCAAACTGGTCTTCCAATGAGAGAAACAAGTAAAAATGACTGGCACACAGCCTTTTGGATAGAATGGATTCTTAGACAAGATGGATTAAAGGAAACAAATAGGTAAATATTTCCAAGGGAAATGATTATTATCAAGAGGTAAGGATGTTAAAGTGTATACTGAGAAGAAACTGAGAATATTAAAAATTACAGGATGTCTGATATAAAAAATTATTACACTCCGATAAACGAGTGACTGTAAGATAGAAGAAACTCTATATTGTACCCTTAGGGAAGAGAGAGGGTATCCAAGGAAGGAGCAACTTGGAAGTGGCCCTCCCCAAGGCTAGAATTCAGACCCTGCTGAGGAAGATGTAGTTCAGCCCACTGGGCAGCAGAGAAGATCACTGGTTTGTCCAGGTCACAGACGGTCTGCAATTGCTGGGCAAGCAGAAAGTGACCCTCTGTAGTGCAGATGGAATACAGGTGATCAGCAAGCAGGGGCAGGGGCATGTAAGGTGGGTTGGGGCCGGGGCAGCTGACCTGCCCAGGGACCTGCAGAGGGAATCAGAGCCTGTGCAAGCAGGAGGCCTTCACTGGCAGGAAGCCATAGATTGTCGTTTTCTGTGTACAAAAGCCAGGGAAAGTTATTGTTGGGAAAGGACAAGCCTACAAGGTCACTGAGAAATTGCCTGGTTCTAGGAACAAGACAGGAAGAGCTCCACTGGAACTCTCCATACTCACAATGCCCACCCACTGTTGTAGGCAGTGACAGGGGATAGTGCCTTCCTCCTGTACTGTCCCTCCAATGCCCTCTAATGACAAAGCTCGACAACATGCTCACCTTAAGGAGAGGTACTTAAAATAATTCTGTCTGTCACTGCAGAGAATATATTGATGGGTGAATTTGGAGCTGAGAGGCAATGCACTGATAACTGTGACAGTCATCAACCCACTCCTTTTTACTGGGCCATTTCCTCAGAAAACAACAAGACCATGCTCTAGTAATAGTTATGATAGTTTGCATCTTTAAAAAAAAGTAAACAGAGGCTAAACAATATGTTACTAAATAACCAATGGAACACTGAAAAAAATCACAGAGGAAATCAAAAATACCTAGAGACAAAGACAACAAAAACACGATGATCCAAAACCTATGGGATGCAGCAAAAGCAGTTCTAAGAGGGAAGTTTATAGCAATACAATCTTACCTCAAGAAACAAGAAAATCTCAAATAAACAACCAAACCTTACAACTAAAACAACTAGAGAAAGGAGAACAAACAAAACCCAAAGTAGGTAGAAGGAGAGAAATCATAAAGATCAGAGCAGTTATAAATGAAATAGATATGAAGAAAAGAATAGCAAAGGTCAATGAAACTAAAAGCTGGATCTTTGAGAACATAAACAAAATTGATAAACATTGAGCCAGATTAATCAAGAAAAATAGGGAAAGGACTCAACTCAATAAAATTAGAAATGAAAAAGGAGAAGTCACAACAGACACCACAGAAATACAAAGGATCATAAGATACTACTAGAAGCAAATATATGCCAATAAAATGGACAACATGGACGAAATGGACAAATTCTTAGAAAGGTACAACCTTCCAAGACTGAACCAGGGAGAAATAGACAATATGAACAGAACAATCATAAGTACTGAAATTGAAACAGTGATTAAAAATCTTCCAACAAACAAAAGTCCAGGACCAGATGGTTTCACAGGCAAATTCTATCAAATATTTAGAGAAGAGTTAACACCTACCCTTCTCAAACTATTCCAAAAAATTACAGAGGAAGGAATACTCCCAAGTTCATTCTATAAGGTTACAATCATCCTGATGCCAAAACCAGACAAAGATATCACACAAAAAAAGAAAATTACAGGCCAATATCACTGATGAACATAGACACAAAAATCTTCAACAAAATACTGGCAAACTGAATCCAACAACACATTAAAAGGCTCATCCACCATGATCAAGTGGGATTTCTCCCAGGAATGCAAGCATTCTTCAATATATGCAAATCAATGCATGTGATACACCACATTAACAAATTGAGGAATTAAAAACCATGTTATCATCTCAGTAGATGCAAAAAAAGCTTTTGACAATATTCAACACCCGTTTATGATAAAAACTCTCCAGAAACTGACCACAGAGGGAAACTACCTCAGCATATAAAGACCATATATGACAAACCCACAGCAAACATCATTCTCAATGGTGAAAAATTGAAAGCATTTCCTCTAACATCAACAACAAGACAAAAATGTCCACTGTCACAACTATTATTCAACATAGTTTTAGAAGTCCTAGCCACAGCAATCAGAGAAGAAAAAGAATTAGAAGGAATCCAAATTGGCAAAGAAGAAGTAAAGCTGTCATCGTTTGCAGATGACATGATACTATACACAGAAAATCCTAAAGATACTAACAGAAAACTACTAGCACACATCAATGAATTTGGTAAAGTTGCAGGATACAAAATTAATGCACAGAAATCTCTTTCATTCCTATACACTAACAATGAAAGATCAGAAAGAAAAATTAAGGAAACAATCCCAATTACCATTGCATCAAAAAAAAAAAAAAACAAAAAACCTAGGAATAAACCTACCTAAGGAGGCAAAAGACCTGTACTCAGAAAACTGTAAGACACTGATGAAAGAAATAAAGGATGACAAAAACGGATGAAGAGATATACCATGTTCTTGGATTGGAAGAATCAACATTGTGAAAACGACTATGCTACACAAAGCAATCTACAGATTCAATGTAATCCCTATCAAATTACTAATGGCATTTTTCACAGAATTAGAACAAAAAAATTCACAATTTGTATGGAAATACAAAAGACCCCGAATAGCTAAAGCAATCTGGAGAAAGAAAAATGGAGCTGGAGGAATCAGGCTCCCAGACTTCAGACTATACTACAAAGCTACAGTAATCAAAACAGTATGGTACTGGCACAAAGATAGAAATATAGATCAATGGAACAGGATAGAAAGCCCAGAGATAAACCCACACACCTATGGTCACTTAATCTATGACAAAGAAGAAGAATATACAATGGAGAAAAGGCAGCCTCTTCAATAAGTGGTGTGGGAAAACTGGACAGCTGCATGTAAAAGAATGAAATTAGAACACTCCCAAACACCATACACAAAAATAAACTCAAAATGGATTAAAACCTAAATATAAGGCCAGACACTATAAAACTCTTAGAGGAAAACATAGGCAAAACACTCTTTGAGATAAACTGCAGCAAGATCCTTTCTGAGCCACCTACTAGAGTAATGAAAATAAAAACAAAAATAAATAAATGGGATCTAATTAAACTTAAAAGCTTTTGCACAGGGACTTCTCTGGTTGCACAGTGGTTAAGAATCCACCTGCCAATGCAGGGGACACTGGTTTGAGCCCTGGTCCGGGAAAATCCCACATATCGTGGAGCAACAAAGCCCGTGCGCCACAACTACTGAGCCTGCTCTCTAGAGCCCATGAGCCACAACTATTGAGCCTGTGTGCCACAACTACTGAAGCCCATGCACCTGGAGTCCATGCTCCACAATAAAAAGAAGCCACTGCAAGGAGAAGCCTGCACACCACAATGAAGAGTAGCCCCCGCTCACCACAACTAGAGAAAGCCCATGTGTAGCAACAAAGACCCAATGCAGCCAAAAATAAATAAATAAATTTGTTATTAAAAAAAGCTTTTGCACAGCAGAAGAAACCATAAACAAAACAAAAAGATGACCCTCAGAATGGGAGATAATATTTGCAAATGAAGCAACCGACAAGGGATTAATCTCCAAAATATACAAACAGTTCATTCAGCTCAATATCAAAAAAATGAACAACCCAATTAAAAAATGGGTGAAAGACTGAAACAGACATTGCTCCAAAGAAGACATTCAGGTGGCCAAAAAACACCTGAAAAGATGCTCAACATCACTAATTATTAGAGAAATGCAAATCAAAACCACAGTGAGGTACCAACTCACACTGGTCAGAATGGCCATCATCAAAATATCAACAAACAATAAATGCTGGAGAGGGTGTGGAGAAAAGGGAACCCTCTTGCACTGTTGGTGGGAATGTAAATTGGTAACAGCCACTATGGAGAACAGTATGGAGGTTCCCTGAAAAACTAAAAATAGAACTACCATACAACCCAGCAATCCCACTCCTGGGTGCATACCTAGAGAAAACCATAATTCAAAAACATACATGCACCCCAATGCTCATTGCAGCACTATTTACCATAGCCAGACAAGGAAGCAGCCTAAGTGTCCATCAACAGAGGAATGGATAAAGAAGATGTGATACATATATACAATGGAATATTACTCAGCCATTAAATAAAGAACAAAATAATGCCATTTCCAGCAACATGGATGGACCTAGAGATTGTCATACTGAGTGAAGTACAGACAGAGAAAGACAAATATCATATGATATCTCTTACAGGTGTAATCTTAAACAAAAGGGTACAAATGTTATTTACAAAACAGAAGTAGAGTCACAGATGTAGAAAACAAACCAGGGGATAAGAGGGGGAGGGATAAATTGGGAGATTGGGATTGACATATACACACTGCTATATATAAAATAGATAACTAATAAGGGCCTATGGTATAGGACAGGGATCTCTATTCAATACTCTGTAATGACCTATATGGGAAACGAATCTAAAACTGAGTGGATATATGTGCATGTATAATGGATTCACTTTGCTTTACAGCAGAAACTAACACAACAATGTAAATCAACTATATTGCAATAAATTTTTTTAATAAATAAAATAAAAATTCTAATGATATGGTAAAGAGCTAATATTTTAAGAAATAAATAGACTACAAAGCAAAAAAATAGAAATTATAAGTAGAAATTATATATATCCCCTGATATTACTTTTCTCTTCAGATATTGACACATATCTTCTCCTCTTTGCACAATACCTTCTTGAAAATGTCCTCACTACCTCCTCTTCTCTGTTACAACATATCCCAGTTGGGCTTGTGTTCTACATTGCTCTTGTTGAAGTCACCTTCATATTGTCCATCCCAATGGCCGCTTCTCTATCTTCATCCAGTTCAGCCTCTCAGTAAAATTTAACCAAGTTGAATAAGCCTTCTTTATTTAAACCTTCACTTTCCTATTTTGTGAGACATGACTCTTTCCGTGTTTTCCCCCGGCCTCCCTGGAGGCTCCCTCCCACTCTCCTTTGCTAATTCCACCTCTTGGCCTCTAAATTTGGAATACCCTGGGGTTCAGTCCTACCACCTGCTTTGTTCTATCTATGCTGTCATTCTGGGTGATATCCACTCTTGGGTTTACATACTACCTGTATTCAATGACTTCTAAATATGTGTCTCCAGGTCTGATCTCTCCACTGAGTTTAGGACTGGCATATCTCACTGCTTAGGACTTGCATATCCCATTGCTTACTTAACTCTCCATTTACCTATCTAGGAAGCATCTCAAACCCAACATGATCAAGATGGAATTCTTGATTTATATTCCAGAACACATTTGTCCCCAGTCTTCTCCAATTCAAAAAATGTTAGTAAAATCCATACAGTAATTAGAAGCTATCCTTGATTCATCCATTTCTTTCACTCATTCCAAAGTCCTGCCATATTTTCTTTAAATATATGTAGAAAATCTGTCTCTTCTTTTCTACTTCCATTGCCACCATCCTAGCCCAAGCTATACCACTTCTTTCCTGGATTTAGGAAATGACTGGTCTTTCTGCTTATAATCTTGACACTTCACAAGTCAATCTCTACAAAGCAGCCAGATTGATCTTTTAAAATGGAAAACAGATTATTTCATATCCTTAGGTAAAATCTTTCAACGGCTTCTAAATTTCCTTCCAATGATCCACAAGGCTGTCTTCTTGTCAGTCCAGTCTCCAGTCAACTATCTCCTGAGAGATCATTCTTCCTGACCACACAATATAGAAGTAGGTCTCTCCATCTCTCCATTAGTTAATTACTTGGTCATGTTCTCTTTTCATATGACTATGTATCACTATCCAAAATGCTCTCATTAAGTTAGGTCATATATGTGATTTTTACCTGTTCTCCTCAATGCTAGATTCTAAGCTCCCTAACTGTAAGGGCCTTGTGTTGTTCACTAGATGCTTTGCCCACAGCATGTAGAACAATGCCCAGAATATATCAATAGCTCAGTTTATATGTGCTGAATAAAATAAAGATTCCTTTCACATTTGCCAGGGAGGAAGCGAGATGCAATAGTTGCTAATATCCACCTATTTAGAATTAGGAAGAGGTTTACGTATAAAATGACATGGCATGTAATAAAGACATATTCTCTTTCAGGACAATAAATTCGTGATATGACACAGAGCCTCCAAGATTCATCCGATCTGCCAAAGGCCATGAGATGTGTATCCCAAAATATTTTGATGCTCTGACTTAGAAATGAAGAATTTAGGGACATAGATTGTATTTTTCACCTTTATCTATTGATGACTGCAGCCTTAAAAAGGAAAAGAGAATATGGACATATGAGTTGTACCCTTTGTGTTGCCAGAAAAGATTTGCTCCTTTGGAATATAAACAATGATATTGATAAAAGTGGTTACCGTAAAAGGCTTGACAAACTTAGAAAAACAAGAAAGAATAAGATTTGATCCCTGCCCAGAAAGTACTCACAATCCAACAAAAGAGCAGAACGTGTATAGAAATAACTTACAGGGGGGACCTTCAAGATGGCAGAGGAGTGAGACGTGGAGATCACCTTCCTCCCCACAAATACATCAAAAATACAACTACATGTGGAACAACTCCTACAGAACACTTACTGAACGCTGGCAGAAGACTTCCCAAAAGGCAAGAAAATACCCACATACCTGGGTAGGGCAAAAGAAAAAACAGAGACAAAAGAATAGTGACAGGACCTGCATCTCTGGGAAGGAGCTGTGAAGGTGGAAAAGTTTCCACACACTAGGAAGCCCCTTCACTGGCAGAGACCAAGGGTGGGCAGGTGGGAAGCTTCAGAGCCATAGAGGAGAGCACAGCAATAGGGGTGCAGAGGACAAAGCAGAGAGGTTCCCACACAGAGGATCAGTGCTGACCAGAACTCACCAGCCTGAGAGGTTTGTCTGCTCAACCACGGGGACAGGTGGGGGCTGGGAGCTGAGGCTAGGGCTTTGGAGGTCGGATCCCAGGGAAAGGACTGGGGTTGGCTGCGTGAACACAGCCTGAAGGGCCTAGTGAGCCACAGCCAGCTGAGAGGGAGTCCGGGAAAAAGTTTGGAACTGCCGAAGAGGCAAGAGACTTTTTATTATCTTTTACCACAGCTGACCACTTCCTTTACTGGAACCTCTCACGTCTCTTAGTCTGTATTTTTATTTTAACATCTTTATTGAAGTATAATTTCTTTACAATGGTGTGTTAGTTTCTGATTTATAATAAAGTGAATCTGCTATACATATACATATATACCCATATCTCCTCCCTCTTGTGTCTCCCTCCCACCGTCCCTATCCACCCTTCTAGGTGGTCACAAAACACCGAGCTGATCTCCCTGTGCTATACGGCTGCTTCCCACTAGCTATCTCATAAATATCATTTTAACTAGGCCACACAACTGTCAGAATAAAGAGAGAAAAGTTTTTTGTTTTTGTTTTTTCTGCTTTTAAGGCTCTATCAGTACTGTTACTCAGAACTCAGTCAAAACTGAGTCCAGCACTTAAAAACTAACAGAATGCTGGGGGAGACCTTCAAGATGGCACAGAAGTAAGACGTGGAGATCACCTTCCTCCCCACAAATACATGAGAAATACATCTACATGTGGAACAACTCCTACAGAACACCTACTGAACGCTGTCAGAAAACCTCAGACCTCCCAAAAGGCAAGAAACTTCCCACGTACCTGGGTAGGGCAAAAGAAAAAAGAAAAAACAGAGACAAAAGAATAGGGACAGGACATGCACTTCTGGGAGGGAACTGCGAAGGGGGAAAAGTTTCCACACACTAGGAAGTCCCTTCGTGGCGGAAACGGGGGTATTGGGGAGGAAGCTTCAGAGCCACGGAAGAGAGCACAGCAACAGGGGTGCAGAGGGCAAAGTGGAGAGATTCCTGCACAGAGAATCGGTGCTGACTAGCACTCACCAGCTTGAGAGGCTTGTCTGCTCACCTGCCGGAACAGGTGGGGGCTGGGAGCTAAGACTTGGGCTTCGGAGTTCAGATCCCAAGGAGAAGATGGGTTGGCTGCATGAACACAGCCTGAAGGGGGTTAGTGCGCCACAGCTAGCTGGGAGGGAGTCCGAGAAAAAGTCTGGACCTGCCTAAGAGGCAAGAGACCATTGTTTCAGGGTGCGCGAGGAGAGGGGATTCAGAGCACCACCTAAATGAGCTTCAAAGATGGGCATGAGCCACGTCTGTCAGCTTGGACCCCAGAGACAAGCATGAAATGCCAACACTGCTGCTGCAGCCACCAAGAATCCTGTGTGCAAGCACAGGTCATTATCTACACCCCACCCCCCAGGAGCCTGTGCAGCCCACCACTGCCAGGGTCCCGTGATCCAGGGACAACTTCCCCAGGAGAACACACGACATGCCCAAGGCTGTTGCAACATCATGCCGGCCTCTGCCACCACAGGCTCACCCCACATTCCAATTATAACTACCGTACCCCTACCTACCCCCCTGCCTGAATGAGCAAGAGCCCCCTAATCAGCCACTACTTTAACCCCCTCCTGTCTGGGTGGGGAACAGATACTTGAGGGCAACATACACGAGGTGGGGCCAAAACCAAAGCTGAACCCCAGGAGCTGTGTGAACAAAGAAAAGAAAGGGAAATTTCTCTGTGCAGCCTCAGGAGCAGTGGATTAAATCCCCCCAATCAACTTGATGTGCCCTGAATCTGCAGAATACCTGAATACACAATGAATCATCCCAAAACTGTAGTGGTGGATTTGGAAGCAACTGGAGACTTGGGGCTTGCTGTCGGCAACTGATTTGTTTCTGATTTTTATGTTTATCTTAGTTTAGTGTTTAGCACTTATTATCATTGGTGGATTTGTTTATTGGTTTGGTTGCTCTCTTCTTTTGCTTTTTTATTATTTTTTTATTTTAATAATTTTTTTCAGTTTATTATTATTTATTATTATTCTTTCTTTCTTTTTTTTCTCCCTTATCTTCTGACCCATGTGGCTGACAGGGACTTGGTGCTCTGGCCTGATGTCTGGCCTGAGCCTCCAAGATGGGAGAGCCAAGATCAGGACATTGGACCACCAGAGACTTCCTGAGCCCATGTAATATCAATCAGTGAGAGCTCTCCCAGAGATCTCCGTCTCAACACTAAGACCCAGCTCCACCCAACAGCCAGCAAATTCTACTGCTAGATGCCCCATGCCAAACAACTAGGAAGACAGAAACACGAACCCACCATTAGAAGAGAGGCTGCTTAAAATCATACTAACTTCACGGAAACCCCAAAACACATCACCGGACATAGCACTGCCCACCAGAAAGACAAGGTCCAGCCCCACCCACCAGAACACAGGCACCAGACCCCTCCACAAGGAAGTCTACACACCCACTGAGTCAACCTCACCCACTGGGGGCAGACAACGAAAAGAAAGGGAACTATGAACCTGCATCCTGCAAAAAGGAGACCCCAAACACAGTAAGTTAAACAAAATGAGAAGACAGAGAAATACACAGAAGATGAAGGAGCAAGGTAAAAACCCACCAGACCAAACAAAAGAAGAGGAAATAGACAGTCTACCTGAAAAACAATTCAGAGTAATGATATAAAGATCATCCAAAAACTTTGAAATAGAAGGGAGAAAATACAAGAAACATTTAACAAGGACCTAAAAGAACTAAAGAGCAAACAAACAATGATAAACAACACTATAAATGAAATTAAAAATTCTCTGGAAGGAATCAATAGCAGAATTACTGAGGCAGAAGAACAGATAAGTGACCTGGAAGACAAAATAGTGGAAATGAGTACTGCAGAGCAGAATAAAGAAAAAAGAATGAAAAGAATTCAGGACAGTCTTAGAGACCTCTGGGACAACATTAAACACACCAACATCCAAATTATAGGGATCACAGAAGAAGAAGAGAAAAGAAAGGGTCTGAGAAAATATTGGAAGAGAGTATAGTTGAAAACTTCCCTAACATGAGAAAGGAAATAGTCAATCAAACCCAGGAAAGCGCATGGAGTCCCATACAGGATAAATCCAAGGAGAAACACACCAAGACACATATTAATCAAACTATCAAAAATTAAATTCAAGGAAAAAATATTAAAAGCAGCAAGGGAAAAGCAACAAATAACATACAAGGGAATCCACATAAGGTTAACAGCTGATTTTGCAGCAAAAACTCTGCAAACCAGAAGAGAGTGGCAGGACATATTTTAAGAGATGAAAGTGAAAAACCTACAACCAAGACTACTCTACCTAGCAAGGATCACATTCAGATTCGACGGAGAAATTTAAAAAACCTTTACAGACAGCAAAAGATAAGAGAATTCAGCACCACAAAACCAACTTTACAACAAATGCTAAAGGAACTTCTCTAGTCAGGAAACACAAGAGAAGGAAAAGACCTACAAAAACAAACCCAAAACAATTAAGAAAATGGTAATAGGAACATACATATCGATAATTACCTTAAATGTAAATCGATTAAATGCTCCAACCAAAAGACACAGACTGGCTGAATGGATACAAAAACAAGACCCATATATATGCTGTCTACAAGAGACCCACTTCAGACCTAGGGACACATACGGACTGAAAGTAAGGGGATGGAAAAAGATATTCCATGCAAATGGAGATCAAAAGAAAGCTGGAGTAGCAATTCTCATATCAGACAAATGGACTTTAAAATAAAGACTATTACAAGAGACAAAGAAGGACACTACATAATGATCAAGGGGTCAATCCAAGAAGTAGATATAACAAATGTAAACATTTATGCACCCAACATAGGAACACCTCAATACAGAAGGCAAATGCTAACAGCCATAAAACAGGAAATGGACAGTAACACAATCATAGTAGGGGACTTTAACACCCCACTTTCACCAATCGACAGATCATCCAAAATGAAAATATATAAGGAAACACATGCTTTAAATGACACATTAAACAAGATGGACTTAATTGATATTTACAGGACATTCCATCCAAAAACAACAGAATACACTTTATTCTCAAGTGTTCATGGAACATTGTCCAGGAGGGACCATATCTTTGGTCACAAATCAAGCATTGGTAAATTTAAGAAAATGGATATCGTATCAAGTATCTTTTCTGACCACAACGCTATGAGACTAGATATTAATTACAGGAAAAATACTGTAAAAAATACAGACACATGGAGGCTAAACAATACACTACTAAATTACCAAGAGATCACTGAAGAAATCAACAGGAAATAAAAAAATGCCTAGAGAAAAATGACAATGAAAACACGAAGACCCAGAACCCATGGGATGCAGAAAAGCACTTCTAAGAGGAAAGTTTATAGCAATACAATCCTACCTCAAAAAACAAGAAAAATCTCAAATAAACAACCTAACCTTACACTTAAAGCAATTAGAGAAATAAAGAACAAAAAAACCCCCCAAAGTTAGCAGAAGGAAAGAAATCATAAAAATCAGATCAGAAATAAATGCAAAAAAAAAATGAAGGAAACAATAGCAAAGATCAATAAAACTAAAAGCTGGTTCTTTGAGAAGGGAAACAAAATTGATAAACCATTAGCCAGATTCATCAAGAAAAAAAGGGAGAAGATTCAATCAACTGAATTAGAAATAAAAAGGAGAAGTAACAACTGACACTGCAGAAATACAAAGGATCATGAGAGATTACTACAAGCAACTATATGCCAATAAAATGGACAGCCTGGAAGAAATGGACAAAGTCTTAGAAAAGCACAACCTTCCGAGGCTGAACCAGGAAGAAAGAGAAAATATAAACAGGCCAATCACAAGCACTGAAATTGAGACTGTGATTAAAAATCTTCCAACAAACAAAAGCCCAGGACCAGATGGCTCCACAGGCAAATTCTATCAAACATTTAGAGAAGAGCTAACACCTATTCTTCTCAAACGCTTCCAAAACATAGCAGAGGGAGAAATATTCCCAAATTCATTCTATGAAGCCACCATCACCCTGATACCAAAACCAGACAAAGATGTCACAAAAAAAGAAAACTACAGGCCAATATCACTGATGAAGACAGATGCAAAATTCTTCAACAAAATATTAGCAAACAGAATCCAACAGCACATTAAAAGGATCATACACCATGATCAAGTGAGGTTTATTCCAGGAATGCAAGGATTATTCAATATACACAAATTAATCAATGTAATACACCACATTAACAAATTGAAGGATAAAAACCATATGATAATCTCAATAGATGCAGAAAAAGCTTTCAACAAAATTCAACACTGATTTATGATAAAAACTCTCCAGAAAGTAGGCATAGCAGGAACCTACTTCAACATGATAAAGGGCATATATGACAAACCCACCACAAACATCGTTCTCAATGGTGAAAACTGAAACCATTTCCTCTAAGATCAGGAACAAGACAAAGCTGCCCACTCTCACCACTATTATTTAACATAGTTTTGGAAGTCTTAGCCACAGCAATCAGAGAAGAAAAAGAAATAAAAGGAACCCAGATCAGAAAAGAAGAAGTAAAACTGTCACTGTTTGCACATGACATGATACTATACATAGAGAATCCTAAAGATGCTACCAGAAAACTACTAGAGCTAATCAATGAATTTGGTAAAGTAGCAGGATACAAAATTAATGCACAGAAATCACTTGCATTCTTACACACTAATGATGAAAAATATGA
The DNA here is from genome assembly GCF_059928025.1 of Delphinapterus leucas. Classification (NCBI taxonomy): domain Eukaryota; kingdom Metazoa; phylum Chordata; class Mammalia; order Artiodactyla; family Monodontidae; genus Delphinapterus; species Delphinapterus leucas. The sequence continues at coordinate 91,430,082 of NC_143135.1, read as the reverse complement.
AGGCGAAATTAAGAAAACACTCTCATTTACCATTGCAACAAAAAGAATAAAATACCTGGCAATAAACCTAACTAAGGAGACAAAAGACCTGTATGCAGAAAATTATAAGACACTGATGAAAGAAACTAAAGATGATACAGATGGCGAGATATACCATGTTCTTGAATTGGAAGAATAAACATTGTGAAAATGACTATACTACCCAAAGCAATCTACAGATTCAGTGTAATCCCTATCAAACTACCACTGGTATTTTTCACAGTAGAACAAAAAATTTCACAATTTGTATGGAAACACAAAAGACCCCAAATAGCCAAAGCAATCTTGAGAAAGAAAAACGGAGCTGGAGGAATCAGGCTTCCTGACTTAGACTATACTACAAAGCTACAGTAATCAGGACAGTATGGTACTGGCACAAAAACAGAAATATAGATCAATGGAACATGATAGAAAGCCCAGAGATAAACCTATGCACTTATGGTCACCTTATCTTTGATAAAGGAGGCAAGAGTATACAATGGAGAAAAGACAGCCACTTTGGTAAATGGTGCTGGGAGAACTGGACAGCTACATGTAAAAGAATGAAATTAGAACACTTCCTAACACCATACACAAAAATAAACTCAAAATGGATTAAAGACCTAAATGTAAGGCCAGACACTATAAAACCCTTAGTGGAAATCACAGGCAGAACACTCTATGACATTAGTCACAGCAAGACCCTTTTTGGCCCACCTCCTAGAGAAATGGAAATAAAAACAAAAATAAACAAATGGGACCTAATGAAACTTAAAAACTTTTGTACAGCAAAGGAAACCATAAACAAGATGAAAAGACAACCTGAGAATGGGAGAAAATATTTGCAAATGAAACAACTGACAAAGGATTAATCTCCAAACTATACAAGCAGCTCATGCAGCTCAATATCAAAAAAACAAACAACCCAATCCAAAAATGGGGAGAAGACCTAAACAGACAGTTCTCCTAAGAAGATATACAGATTGTCAACAAACACATGAAAAGATGTTCAACATCACTAATCATTAGAGAAATGCAAATCAAAACTACAATGAGGTATCACTTCACACTATTCAGAATAGCCATCATCAAAAAACCTACAAACAATAAATTCTGGAGAGGATGTGGACAAAAGGGAACCCTCTTGCACTGTTGGTGGGAATGTAAATTGATACAGCCAGTATGGAGAACAGTATGGAGGTTCCTTAAAAAACTAAAATTAGGACTACCATATGACCCAGCAATCCCACTACTGGGCATATACCCTGGAAAGCCATAATTCAAAAAGAGTCATGTTCCACAATGTTCATTGCAGCTGTATTTACAATAGCCAGGACAAGGAAGCAACTTAAGTGTCCAGCAACAGATGAATGCATAATGATGTGGCACATATATGCAATGGAATGTTACTCAGCCATAAAAAGAAACGAAATTGAGTTATGGGTAGTGAGGTTGATGGACCTAGAATCTGTCATACAGAGTGAAGTAAGTCAGAAAAAGAAAAACAAATACTGTATGCTAATGCATATATATGGAATCTAAAAAAAAATCGTTCTGTAGAACCTAGGGGCAGGACCGGAATAAAGATGCAGACATAGAGAATGGACTTGAGGACATGGGGTGGGGGAAGGGTAAGCTGCGATGAAGTGAGAGAGTGGCATGGACTTACATATACTAACAAATGTAAAGTAGATAGCTAGTGGGAAGCAGCCACATAGCACAGGGAGATCAGCTTAGTGCTTTGTGACCACCTAGAGGAATAAGATAGGGTGGGTGGGAGGGAGATGCAAGGGGGACGAGATATAGAGATATATGTATATGTATAGATGATTCACTTTGTTATAAAGCAGAAACTAACAAACAATTGTAAAGGAATTATACTCCAATAAAGATGTTAAGAAAGAAAAAAAGAAAACAGAACAAAAAAGGTACATGCACCCCTACATTTATAGCAGCACTATTCATAATAGCCAAGACATGGAAAGAACCTAATCTTCCATCAACAGATGAATGGATAAAGAATTGGTACATATATGTCAATACAATGGAATACCAGTCAGCCATAAAAAAAAGAATGAAATAATGCCATTTGCAGCAACATGGATACAACTAGAGATTATTACACTAAGTGAAGTAAGTCAGAAAGAGAAAGACATATAACATATGGTATCACTTACATGTGGAATCTAAAATATGATACAAATGAACCTATCTATGAAACAGAAACAGAATCACAGACATAGAGAATAGACTGGTGGTTACCAAGGGAGAGGGATGGAATGGGAGGTGGGGTTAGCAGATGTAAGCTTTTTTATATAGAATGGATAAACAACAAGGTCCTACTCTATAGCACAGAGAACTATATTCAATAATCTGTGATAAACCATAATGGAAAAGAATATTTTAAAAAGAATATATATAATATACATATATAATGGAAAAGAATATTTTAAAAAGAATATATATAATATACATATATAATGGAAAAGAATATTTTAAAAAGAATATATATAATATACATATATAATGTACAGTGAATCACTTTACTGTACAGCAGTAATTAACACACACTGTAAATCAACTATACTTCAATAAAATTTTTTTTAAAAAATGCCCAGATAGAATTGTGGCTCACACCCCACTGACTACACGTGGCTGGACAGAAATGTGGGTTTGCACTCCATTTACAGCTAGGGTACAACCAACTGCTGCCAGCTCTCAGGGCAATTGTCCTTCTTTCTCTTGGTTATCTTTGAATTTGGGGAAAGTAGTATGTTTTGCACCCTCTTTGGGAACACTTCTTACGTCCATGGAGTTGTTCAGTACCGTCAGGAGTACATACTACTTGTCCTGGCTAAAACCTAACAAGATATTTGAAAGGATTTTTTAAAGTAGCTTTATGGTGAGAAGTTGGCCAATTTTTATTTTATTTTATTTTAAAATAAAGCCACCACGTGGCCTTGCAGGATCTTAGTTCCCTGACCAGGGACTGAATCCAGGCCCACGGCAGTGAGAGCACAGAGTCCTAACCACTGGGGAATTCCCAGAATTTGGCCAAATTAATATTTGGCTCTGATATTCAGAGCCTAATAGGAACTTTCCTTTTTGGCCATGCCCCTAATCTAAAATGAAACTACATGCCCAGAGGGAAAGAAAAACATTCTGAACCCTTTGTGGGAGGATTTACTGAAACATTACAAAGAGAACCTAGGAAACTTTTCACTTCTATCTTAGTAAAGATCTTCGGCTAAATATAAAGAAGCAAATTGAAGATAATGTAGTCTTTTTTTTTTTTAAGATTTTTTGATGTGGACCATTTTTAAAGTCTTTATTGAAGCAATTACAATATTGCTTCTGTTTTATGTTTTGGCTTTTTGGCCTCGAGGCATGTGGGATCTTATCTCCCCAACCAGGGATTGAACCCACACCCCCTGCGTTGGAAGGCAAAGTCTTAACCACTGGACCGCCAGGGAAGTCCCTCAACCCAATCTCTGAGGAATTAAAAACTGTCTGACAAACTGAAGACAACTTGCACAACTTGTCTTACAAATTGAGTCTTTACAAGAACGAAAAATCTCAGCTATCCTTTTTTACCAATCCCCAAACATCCCGTCTTAATCTCAAAAGGTTTGTAGGTATTGAAAAAACTCAGGCTTTAGGAAACAAAAGCCCTTCTAGGAGAAACTTATATTCTTTCTCTGTGCCTTTGAGATATATTTAAATGTTCTACCCTGTCTTCTCTAGGAACTGAGGGCCATCTCTTTAAAATGCAAACTTCAGGGAGGTCATTCTTATCAGAAGGGGGAAAAAAAGAGAGAGAGAAAAAAGGCTATTTGGAAACTAGGTGAATAAAAAAATCTTAAAAACCTTCACTACCAATATTAGTGAAAAGTTTAAGCCACCTGAGCAAGTAACCTGAACTTATTCTATCTGCCAGATACACAATTTGGATCCAGCTGTTCTTTTATAAACTAGTGAGTTTTGCATTATCATATATGTGTCATGGCTAAAATTTTTAAATGAAAGCTGTAAGATCTCTGCTTGCATCTGTCTGTATGTTTATGTATGTCTATGTATGCATGTTATAGATATGTGATATTTTTCTACCTCTGGGTGGTATTGCCAAAATGAATTTGTAAAGAGGTCTGTTTGATTGACTTAAATTAAATATACTCTCAGGAATATAGAAATTACTGAAATGTTTTTCAGGTTCATGTGATCTAGGATAATCTTTAGTAAATAAAAGCTAGTTTAAGTTTGTTGGTTTAATTAAAACAGGAATTTTTCGTATTCAAATATAATATAGATATACAACTTCTATTCTACCTCGGTTTACTAAAAGTTAAATAAGCTCACATTATCTCTGTTACATAATTTGTCAGCAAGAAAGATAAGATGATGACTAGCATTTAATGTCACGTGAAGCTTTCATAAGTAATCTAAACATGATTGCCAAGAATAAGTAACTTAAATACATATAAAAGTTTATTAATGAATTTTTCAACAGTAATTATGCTTTATGATAAGTCTACATAAAAATTGTTTCTAAATCTTTTTAAAAACTTGAAATGTTAAAGTTATATTGAGATAAGTTAAATGATGACTATTCATCGAATAGCTAGATCATTTTCAACTAAGATAAAATACTGAAACATTAATTACTGAGCATAGGTTTAACCACTTTTGGCTTCCTTTTACAGAGGAACTAAAGATATTTGGGTTTATTAGTAAACATGTTTTTTGAGGCATTGAAAAATTTACTATAAGGAAGAATATACATCCAGAAATTATTAAACGCATTTATAAATTTGGCAATCATCAGAATGCTAGCGCGACCAACAGTCCACAACTGCTAACCTCTTAGTTTCCACTTGGACTTAAGGACTCTAAGGGTTAAGAATTCCCATCAGGGGGAGATCAAGATGGCAGAGTAGGAGGATGTGGAGCTCACCTTCCCCCACCAACACATCAAAAATACATCTACATGTGGAAAAATTCTCACTGAAAACGAACTGTGACTGGCAGAAAGACTCTTGTACAACCAAGGCTGTAAGAAAGATCCACACAGAGTTGGGTAGGAAGGGAAGAGAAGCAATCAGGTCAGGACCGGCACCCCTGGTAGGGGACAAAGATGAGGAGGGAGATTACACAAGCTCAGAGATCCTCCCTGAGGATCGAAGGATCTAAGGTAGAGCCACATATTGGGCAACCCAAACCTGGGGGTTTGACAACAGGAAGATGAGTCCCCTTAGCTGGTTTGAAAATCAGTGGGACAAACAAGAGGGCTGTAAGAAACCTAGACTCTGCTCATGAAGAGCACACACACACTTGCTTACTCCCAAAACAAGGTGGAGGAAGCTGACTGAAATTGCGCAGGACTCTGGCCAGTTTCCCACAACCACCCCAGCACAAGCCCCAGCCTGAGTCGTGCGCCCACTCTAGCCACTCTTGCCCCATGGCAAAGCTCCACACTAGAGCAGCAGTTGTAGTGGCTGAGGGGAGTGTGCAGTTGTGAGGGACAGAGCTGGCTCAGACCCAGAATGGCATCTGAATGGGGCAAGAGTGGCCATTGCTGACACTTGTGGAGGCAGCACATAGGAAGTGGTCTGGAACTCTGACTGAGGCCAGGACTACCACAGCTCATGCCTCTACCCACACCAAGTGCCCACAGTAGCCCCTCTTGCTCCAGCATAGCTCACCTCTAGGGCAAGAATGCTGCTGCTGAGAGTGGGGAGAGCACACACTTAGAGGGAATGGAGCCACCTCAGACCCAAACCTAAAGGCATCTGCTCTAGTAACTAGGGAACAGACCCCACCCCCAATAGGGAGGTGGTGGCAACTGAGAAGAGGAGAAACCCAGGCTCACACCTAGCTCCAGTTCTAGTCCTTCAGTCTCCAGCCCCACCTCCTACCAAGGCGATAGCCGCCAGCATGCCCTGGGGGAAGACATGATTCATGCTTATGCCAGATCCAGCTCTCCAAACAAACTCACTGGGAACACACAGACTGTGTAAGGATGCTTCCACATAAGGATACTGGTTCAAGATCAAAATAGGTAATATTTGACCTAATGTCATAGAGAAGTTAAGCAAAATAAGAAGACAGAGGAATTTGTTTCAAATGAAAGAACAAGAGAAAACCCCTTTAAAAAAAAAAACCCACTAATGAAACAGAAATAATGTACCAGATAAGGAGTTCAAAGAATTAGTAATAAGAACACTAACAGAATTAGGGAAGAGAATAGATGAACACAGTGAGAATTTTAACAAGGAATTGGAAAATATAAAAAAAGAACCAGTCAGACCTGAAGAGTACAATAACTGAAATGAAAAACACATTGGTAAGAATTAACAGCCGACTAGCTCATACAGAAGATGCATAAGTGGTCTGGAAGACAGAATTATGGAAATCACCTAATCAGAACAACAAAGAGAAGAAAAAATTAAGAAAATGAGAACAGTTTAAGGGACCTGTGCCACATCAAGAATACCAACACTGGTACTGTAAGGGGCCCAGAAGGAGAAGAGAGAGAGAAAAGGATCAAAATGCATTTGATGAAATTATGGCTGAAAAGTTCCCAAACATGAAGAAGGAAACATATCCAGGTACAGGAAGCACAGAGGGTCTCAAACAAGATGAACCCAAACAAACCCAGAACACAACATATAATTAAAATGGCAAAAGTAAGAAATAGAAGAATTCTAAAAGTAACAAGAGAAAAACAAACAGTCACATACAAAATCAGCTGATTTTTCTGCAGAAACATTGCACGCCAAAAGAGAGCGCCATGATATATTCAAAGTGCTGAAATGGAAAAATCTGCAATCCAGGATACTTTACCCAGGAATATTATTATTTAGAATTGAAGGAGAGATAAAGAACTTCTCAGACAAGCAAAAGCTAAAGGAGTTCATCGATACTAAATCTACTTTAAGAGAAATGTTAAAGGGTTGTCTCTAAGTGGAAAAGAAAAGGCTACAACTAGAAGTAAGAATCTATAGCACCGAGGACATTTAAGTCAAGGGTAGAAGAGGAAGAGCCCATCTGAAAAGATGCTATTTTCTCCCCAGGAGAAAAATAATGGGGGAAAAATTCTTTTGTAAAACATTATCTCTGCCACCTTCAAGCCCCCTCACAAAAAATTTCAAAATGCTTTAAGTAAAATCTCACTAATACAGTCAAAAAAAAGAATCTATAGGAAAAGAAAAATCCCACTCGGAAAGGCAGATATATAGTAAAGCCTGTGGATCAACTACTTAAGTTAGTACAAAGATTAAAAGACAAAAATTTGTAAAATCAACTATAATTAAAATAAAGAGTTAAGGGATAAACATGAAGATATAAAATATGGCATCAAAAACACAAAACATGGGTGGGGGGAGTAAAAATTATAGATCTTTTAGAATATGTTTGAACTTAAATGACTACCAGTTTAAAAGATATAGTTATAGGTTAACATATATTAAACCCCATGGTAACCACAAACCAAAAACCTATAATAGATACGTAAAAACTAGACAGAAAGGAACACAAGGATACCACTAAAGAAAATCATCAAACTACAGGGGAAGAAACTAAAACATGAAGAAAAGAACAGAAAAGAACTACAAGAACAACCAGAAAACAAGTAACAATATAGCACTAAGTACATACCTTACAATAATCACTTTAAATGTCAATGGAGGGACTTCCCTGATGGTGCAGTGGTTAAGAATCTGCCTGCCAATGCAGGGGACATGGGTTTGAGCCCTGGTCTGGGAAGATCCCACATGCTGTGGAGCAACAAAGCCTGTGCACCCCAACTACTGAGCCTGTGCTCTAGAGCCCATGAGCCACAACTACTGAGCCTGCACACCACAACTACTGAAGCCCACACGCCTAGAGCCCATGCTCTGCAACAAGAGAAGCCACCGCAATGAGAACTCCGCACACCACAACGAAGAGTAGCCCCTGCTTGCCACAACTAGAGAAAGCCCACGTGCAGCAATGAAGACCTAACGCAGCCAAAAATAAATAAAATTAAATCTTAAAAAAAAATAAAACTCAATGGACTAAATGTTCCAAACAACAGACATAGGGTGGCCGATTAAAAAAAAAACAAAAAACAAAAAACCAAGACCCACGCATATGCTGCTTGCAAGAAACTCACTTCAGAGCTAAAGACACACACAGCATAAAAGCAAGAGGATGGGGAAAGATATTTCATGCAAATGGAAACAAAAAGAAAGCAGGTATAGCAATACTCATATCACAAAAAATACTTTAAAAACAAAGACTATAAAAAAAGACAAAGAAGGGAATTATATAATGATAAAGGAATGAATACAAGAAGAAGATGTAACACTTATTAACATACATGCACCTAACATGGACCACCTAAATATATAAAGCAAATATTAACAGACATAATGGAGAAATTGACAATAATAGCATAATAGCAGGGGACTTTAACACCCCTAATTACATCAATGGATAGACCATCCAAACAGAAAATCAGTAAGGTAACAGCAGTCTTAAATGACACGTTAGACCACTGGAGTCAACACACATCTACAAGGCTTTCCATTAAAAAATAGCAGAATACACATTCTTTTCAAGACCACATGGAACATTCTCCATGACAGATCGCATGGTAGGTCACAAAACAACTCTCAACAAACTCTGGAGGACAGAAGTTATATCAAGCATTTTTTGCAATCACAGTAGCATGAAACTAGAAATTAACTACAGGAAGAAAAACGGAGAAAACACAACATGGGGTGACTGAACAAAATGCTACTAAAAAACCCATGGGTCAGTGAAGGAATCAAAATGGGAATCAGAAAATACCTCGAGACAAATGAAAATAAAAACACAACTTTCCAAAATCTAGGGATGCAGCAAAAGTACTTCTAAGAGGGAAGTTTACAGCAATACAGGTCTAAGGTCTACATAGAGAATCCTAAAGATGCCACCAGAAAACTACTAGAGCTAATCAATGAATTTGGTAAAGTTGCAGGATACAAAATTAATGCACAGAAATCTCTTGCATTCCTATACACTAATGATGAAAAATCTGAAAGAGAAATTAAGGAAACAATCCCATTCACCATTGCAACAAAAAGAATAAAATACCTAGGAATAAACTCTACCTAGGGAGACAAAAGACCTTTATGCAGAAAACTATAAGACACTGTTGAAAGAAATTAAAGATGATACCAACAGATGGAGAGATATACCATGTTCTTGGATTGGAAGAATTAATATTGTGAAAATGACTATACTACCCTAAGCAATCTACAGATTCAATGCAATCCCTATCAAATTACCAATGGCATTTTTTACAGAACTAGAACAAAAATTTTTTTAATTTGTATGCAGACACAAAAGACCCTGGATAGCCAAAGCAGTCTTGAGGGAGAAAAACGGAGCTGGAGGAATCAGGCTCCCTAACTTCAGACTATACTACAAAGCTACAGTAATCAAGACAATATGGTACTGGCACAAAAACAGGATAGAAAGCCCAGAGATAAACCCACACACATATGGTCAGCTAATCTATGACAAAGGAGGCAAGGATATACAATGGAGAAAAGACAGTCTCTTCAATAAGCGGTGCTGGGAAAACTGAACAGCAAATGTAAAAGAATGAAATTAGAACACTCCCTGACACTATACACAAAAATAAACTCAAAATTGATTAGAGACCTAAATGTAACACTGGACACTGTAAAACTCTTAGAGGAAAACATAGGAAGAACACTCTTTGACATAAATCACAGCAAGATCTTTTTTGATCCACCTCCCAGAGTAATGGAAATAAAAACAAAAATAAACAAATGGGACCTAATGAAACTTAAATGCTTTTGCAAAGCAAAGTAAACTACAAACAAGATGAAAAGACAACCGTCAGAATGGGAAAACATATTTGCAAATGAATCAACAGACAAAGGATTAATCTCCAAAATATATAAACCACTCATGCAGCTCAATATTAAAAAAACAAACAACCCAATCAAAAACTGGGCAGAAGACCTAAATAGACATTTCTCCAAAAAGGACATACAGATGGCCAAGAAGCACATGAAAAGCTGCTCAACATCACTAATTATTAGAGAAATGCAAATCAAAACTACAGTGAGGTACCACCTCACACTACTTAGAATGGGCATCATCAGAAAATCTACAAACAACAAATGCTGGAGAGGGTGTGGAGAAAAGGGAACCCTCTTGCACTGTTGGTGGGAATGTAAATTGATACAGCCACTATGGAGAACAGTATGGAGGTTCCTTAAAGAACTAAAAATAGAATTACCATATGACCCAGCAATCCCACTACTGGGCATAAATCCAGAGAAAACCACAATTCAAAACGACACATGCAGGGCTTCCCTGGTGGTGCAGTGGTTGAGAGTCCACCTGCCGATGCAGGGGACACGGATTCGTGCCCCGATCTGGGAAGATCCCACATGCCGCGGAGCGGCTGGGCCCGTGAGCCATGGCCGCTGAGCCTGCACGTCCGGAGCCTGTGCTCCGCAACGAGAGAGGCCACAACAGTGAGAGGCCCGCGTACCGCACACACAAAAAAAAGACACATGCACCCCAATGTTCATTGCAGCACTATTTTACAATAGTCAGGTCATGGAAGCAACCTAAATGCCCATCGACAGACGAATGGATAAAGATGTGGTACATATATACAATGGAATATTACTCAGCTATAAAAAGGAACAAAATAGGGTCATTTGTAGAGACATGGATATATGTAGAGACTGTCATACAGAGTGAAGTAAGTCAGAAAGAGAAAAATAAATATCGTATATTAATGCATATATGTGGAACCTAGAAAATGGTACAGATGAACTGGTTTGCAGAGCAGAAATTGAGACACAGAAGTAGAGAACAAACGTATGGACATCAAGGGGGGAAAGCGGCAGGGGGTGGGGGTGTGATGAATTGGGCGATTGGGATTGACATGTATACACTGATGTGTATAAAATGGATGACTAATAAGAAAATAAATAAATAAATACATTTTGTGAGGATGGCCAAAAAAAGAAACAATGTGGTACTAGTACAAAAACGTCATATAGATCAATGGAACAGAATAGAGAGCCCAGAAATAAATCCACACACCTGTGGTCAATTAATCTTCGACAAAGAGGCTAGAATATACAATGGAGAAAAGATAGTCTCTTCAACAACTAGTGTTGGGAAAGCTGTACAGCCACATGTAAATCAATGAAGTTAGAGCACTTCCTCACACCATAAACAAAAATAAACTCAAAATGGCTTAAAGACTTAAATACAAGACATGATGCCATAAAACTCCTAGATGAGAACATAGGCAAAACATTCTTTGACATAAACCATAGCAATGTTTTCTTAGGTTAGTCTCCCAAGGCAATATAAATAAAAGCAAAAATAAACAAATGGGACCTAATCAGACATATAAGGTTTTACACAGCAAAGAAAACCATCAGCAAAATGAAAAGACAACCTACAGAATGGGAGAAAATATTTGCAAACGATGCAAGTGACCAGGGCTTAATTTCTAAAATACACAAATGCTCATACAACTCAATAACAAAATACAAACGACATAATCAAAAAATGGGTAGAACACCTAAATAGACGTTTCTCCAAAGAAGACATACAGATGGCCAACAGGCACATGAAAAGATGCTCAACGTCACTAATTATTAGAGAAATGCAAATCAAAACCACAATTAGAAATCACCTCACACTTATCAGAATGGCTATCATCAAAAAATCTACAAATAACAAATGCTGGAGAGGGTGTGGAGAAAAGGGAACCCTCCTACACTGTTGGTGGGAATGTAAATTGGTATAGCCACTATGGAAAACAGTATGGAGGTTCCTTAAAAAACTCAAAATAGAGCTACCATATGATCCAGCAACTCCAGTCCTGAGAATATATCTGGAGAAAACTATAATTAGAAAAGACACATGTGCTTCAATGTTCACAGCAGCACTATTTACAATAGCCAAGACATGGAAACAACCCAAGTACCCATCAACAGATGACTGGATTAAGAAGAGGTGGTATATGTATATACAATGGAATATTACTCAGCCATTAAAAAAAGAATGAAATATGGCCATTTGCAGCAACATGGATGAACCTAGAGAATATTATACTTAGTGAAGTCAGAAAAAGACAAATTTATATGATCTCACTTGTATGTGGTATCTAAAAAATAATACAAATGAATCTATACACAGAACAGAAACAGACTCACAGACATAGAAAACAAATTTATGGTTACCAAAAGGGAAAAAGAGGCAGGGGGAGGTATAAATTAGGAGTATGGGATTAACAGATACAGACTACTGTACATCAAACAGATAAGCAACAAAGACTCAGGAAACAATATTTGATACATTGTGATAACCTATAATGGAAAATAATCAGAAATATGTAGGTAGATAGATAGAAATAACCTAATCACTTTGCTGTATACCTGAAACTAACACAATATTGTAAATCAACTATACTTCAATTAAAAAAATAAATACATAGAATTTTTAAATTATTTGAGGGAAAATTAACAAATTTATAATATTAGGCTCTACTACTTTTAAAAATGTTAAAGCTTTTCGTTCAAGGTCTTCTAAAAATGTTCTTCAAAAGAGTTTTCAAAATGCCTCCAACAAGGTCAGAGATTATCTCCTATTGTATTTTCTGGTGATTATTACTAGTATAGATAAATGCTATTTTTACAAGTTTATTTTGTATCCAGCTCCTTGCTGACTCTGTAAATGCTAACAATTTGCTAACTCTGGTGGGGGTTTTTTGGTGGACAATAACAACATCTGCAAAAAATAAAATTAAAAAAGAAAAGAAAAATGAAAAATAAGACAGTTTGCTTCTTCCCTTACAATTCTCATACACTTGTTTGTTTGTTTTGTTTTATTGTTCAGGACTTCTAAAGTGGATAACATTTTTGTCTTATTCCTGACCTTGAAAGGAACTTGGGTTCTGTTAATTTTTATTTTTAATTATATCTCATTTTCTTGTTTCTTGTCCCTTTGATTTACTCTATTGCTTTGTACCAACCACGTGGGTCTTACTGATTTTATTGCTGGGGTGCAGTGGACCTATTTTTTTTGTTTAAGCTTTATGTGTGTTCTAAAGTACAAAAGGGTTGACAACCACCAGTCTATAACCATTGTTCTCACAATTACCTGACTTGATTGCATGTGAGGCTTTTGAAAAACATAAACTCTCGGGCAAGGCATTTAGTGATTACGATTCAGCTGATCTGGGCTGCAGCTTGAGAATCCATATTTTTAGAAAAGTTTGCAGGCACCTCTGACTATCAATAAGATTTGGAAATTACTGAATTTGAGAACCTATAAAAATATGATCTAGTGTTAAAAGGATAAAAAGGAACCTCTAAGGTTCTAAAGATTTTTCAGTAAGAAGTTAACAGATGTTTAGGTGGTTTGGGGGAAAATGTGGAGGTGGCCAGCCATCCTGGAAGAGGTGTATTAATAAAGAGTGAGAGCTGAAGGAAAGAAAGGTCAGCTCCAGAAAATAAAAACAGTTACTCATTAAAATGTATCAATAGAATGCAAAAAAGGAGTGGCAGGAAAGAGAGAGTTAAAAAAGAGGGCATAAGCATAAAGCCATATTAAAATTAGACTTAACCCCCAGGGTAATGAGAAGCCATTGAAGGGATTTAAGCAGGGAGGGACTGAAGAGAGTTTTGCTTGAGAAGGACTGATTTAGCAACAATGGAGAAAATTAATTGGTGAGAAAGCGGAACTGAAGCTTTGACCCTTGGGATGACTTCTACAATTCAGGAAATAAACAATGGTGACTTGAACTATAATACAGTTGGGGAAGAAAAGACTATTAGACAAGGGTAAAAGATATACATAAGTAGAACTAACAGAAGGTAATGATGACTGGTGATAAGATGTATAAGAAAAGGAAGAGTAAATGCACTGGAATCAATTTATTACTCATAAGTATTCTCTGAGCTCTATATTTTGGATTTAATATATTTATCTACAACTGTTCAGGCATTCTCAAAAACACTGAGGTTAAAGATAAATGTGTAGTATACATTTTATTCAAAATTGTCAGAGTTTAAATAAAATTGATGATAATATGTAAATAAATATTCAAACACAGAATAAGTAAAAATTATTTGGACAGGTTCATTTCATAGTATGTCACAGTCCTTGCCCCTTCAGTTTGGTTCACTCTAACTTACCCATTTCTCTCTGCCACTGGAACAGCTCCACAAAGTCCCGTATGGGACTAAACATCACCTAAAACATCACCGAGCCTGTTAAAGTCACCAACAGAGACTGAGCTGAGAATAAAGGGGATCATGGAGAAACTAGACCAGCTGATCCCACCCAGACCCTTCACCCACGTGAGCTCCACCACCAGCGCCACACACAGCAAAGCCACCCTCCTCAGCCCTCAAGACACATACTGCAGGGGGGATCAGCTAGACGTCCTGCTGGAGATGAGGGACCACTTGGGACGCAGAAAGGAATATGGCGGGGATTTCCTGAGGGCCAGGATGTCCTCCCCAGCCCTGAAGGCAGGCGCTTCGGGAAAGGTGACAGACTTCAACAATGGCACCTACCTTGTCAGCTTCACCCTGTTCTGGGAGGGCCGGGTGTCTCTGTCTCTCCTGCTCATCCTCCCCAGTGAAGGGGTGTCGGCTCTCTGGAGGGCAAGGAACCAAGGCTATGACAGGGTGATCTTCACGGGCCAGTCTGCCAGTGGTACCTCCCATGTCAATACTGATTGCGCCCTGGTTTTAAATTCAAGTGCTGAACTGTGTGAGAACCTGGATACTCGTGTCCAAGAATTCTACTTTCTAACCTCAACACATACTCTGTGAGGCCCTGACTGACATGACCACCAGGAACGGAGAAATTTCTTATCGTACTGTCAAGGAAGAAGCTTTTTTTCACAGCTAAGTATACTTTTAGATACCCTGAGAGGTGCCCACAGGCAGAGCTACATTGCCTACCTCAATTAATATTGAGCATGGGGCTTCCCTGGTGGCGCAGTGGTTGAGAGTCCGCCTGCCGATGCAGAGGACACGGGTTCGTGCCCCGATCCGGGAAGATCCCATGTGCCGCGGAGCGGCTGGGCCCGTGAGCCATGGCCGCTGAGCCTGCGCGTCCGGAGCCTGTGCTCCGCAACGGGAGAGGCCACAATAGTGAGAGGCCCGTGTACCGCAAAAAAAAAAAAAAAAATATTGAGCATGACCCTCTCAGATGCCTCTTTAAGGTATGATCAGGTATGCGGCATCTTCCTGAGCCCCCTGTTCATGACTCCTACCACCAGGGTTGGCATTCTCACTCAGATGTTCAATAAAAGAGGGCTACCCAAGGTGAGCTATATTATATATGCCTGTCCTTCTCCATGATGACCGGTATTCTCAGATTCAGTCATATCTTTTACTGTAGACCTAGGTTTAACAAAATATGTTCAATGGAAAAGTATTCTGCTGTGTTAGTTAATAGATGTTACACCAGAAAAGGATTCCTCGATAAGTGTATGGTAACATCCATGCTTCTTCATCCCCCATATCATATTCTGTAGATTCTACCTCTTAAGTATCTTTCGCATTTATCCATTTCTCTCCATGATTACTGCTCTTACCTGAGTTCAGATCATCATCATCTCATCTAGATTACTTGTCACAGATTCCTTTCTGCCTAGCCTACCCTCTCTAATCCATTGTCCACACTGCAGCCTGAGTCATCTTTCCAACGATCCAACTCCTTCCTACTGGTCATCTCCAATTGATCTCAAGATCAGGTATTCTCAGATATTCTCAGATATCAGGTTGGAGGAGCCCTTCATACTCCCTGAGTTGTGATCTAGTGATTCTCGGAAGCCTCCAGTTGAACAGACCTCCATAAACTGGGGTGTAAGCATGTTTCTCATATCAATCGTGGCAGTGTCAATGCCAAGATTTTCTCCCATTCCTCACAAACATACTTACTTCCTGGTCTGCCAGCTCTACCATAAGCTGCAAAACACTTCATGAGTCACTTTGGGAATTTACAAATGATAATTTATATGCCACCACAAATCCCAGAACCTGTGGGCCAATCCCTGAGACAACCTATCAGTTCCAGGCTCTTTGGCTACTTTGCTAACTTTCTGTAAGTCTCAGTCCATTTCCTTTTCCCTTTCCATTCTTTTTTTCCCCCTAGGGATCCATTTTTTTTCCTGGGAATTCACTTTCCCTAAGCTTGGCCATAGAGTGGAATGCTAGGTTCTCAGCAACCCCTTTCTCAGCAGTTTTCTAAGTCAAGCTTACAGTCTTTTCCCCTTAAGCTCCCAAAAAATACGCTAAGAGGAAGTAAAGTATGGATAGCAAACATGGAAAAATAACATGCATTTCAGATCTTACAGAGTTATTCAAGTGCTGGCTTCTGATCAATAGTCTTCGATTCCCTTCTGAAACAAGGGATTCCCTTCTGTTCTTTCCCTTTGATCTCTGATGGTACCCCTCACCAAATCTCTTCCTACCCAGTAAGTGTCCTTATGCCTAAGTCCCAGTAAGGATGAAAATGTGTTGATCCCTTCCTTTCTCTGGATTGAACCTGAAGAGACATCCATAGTAGCGAATCAGGTACCACTTATATCCGTTGTACTACCTGGCACCTGGGTCCCCATTCCCCCGTGTCCCCTTTCTGCCTGCTACCGCTTACCTACACATGTACACAGGATTGGAACAAAGAGTGAATCAAAGGGAGAGTAAGAGCTTTGAAGTAGGAGAGTCAGATAGTCTTTCATCAACTGGAGGAAAGAAATGCAGTGTATATTTATTCATGCATCAGACTGAACATGACTTTCTGCCAGCCACTTTGTGAGGTATTAGGGACACAGCAGTGGACCAGGCAAATGTATTACCTTCCTTCATAAAGCTTACAACCCTCGGAACGCAAGTTTCTAGGCAAAATGGAAGGTAAACATAGCAGAAAACATATATAAAGAGGGAAGCAGGAACCCTGTGAGAAGAGGTCTTCATGCCAGGCTAAGAAGCCTGAACTCCTTAGGTGAGTGATGGGGATTTTAAATAAACAACTTTAAAATAAAGGGTTTTAAGCAGTAATGCAGTTGCATTTGCAATAAGAAAGGATGCTCTGGCAGTTGTGTTGAAGAATTTAGATGGGATAAAATTGAGACGGCCTGGCTAGAGGCTGACAGTAATCTAAGAAAAATATTGTATGAACTTGAATAAGTGATGTGTAAGTAGAGAGAGAGGAGGACTTTCAGATTAGATAAATACTTTGAAACTAAAATTCCAGGACACACTGATTGCATGTGACAGAAGAGCAGAGCTGCCCTGGACTTCAAGGTGCTCCCAGAAAGGTAAATAGTTTTCCTAATGCATATACAATGGATATACAATAAAAAATCCTAATTCATATACAATGCCCAATAGATACAATATTTACAACAACCATAATAGCTTGCAGTTGTAGCAAATTTTAAATTATCCTTCACTCACAAGCTTCTATTACTTGTATTGTGTCAACAGACAGCAGGGTAATTTGTTGTCTTATATTTTTGAAGGTCCAGTATAGGAGTTGAAATGATGAAACATCTTAACCACATTGATGTCTCCTGATATAACAGTAAGTTTGCTTTGTCCTGTGGTAGGTGGTGCTTGGCATGGATCTTCTAAGAGACATTCTGACACAGAGGAAACTTTATCAGAATCAACCCTAACAATCACGATTTTCCAGGAACACCATTCCTAGCAGGGGTCTGTGGTGTCAATCACCTTGGATTTTAAAGAGAGAAATCAATTCAAGGAAATTATTTCAAACTCTTTTTATAACAGATTTCATCTCAATTTATCCCAAAGGGGAAAGTATTCATATCCTACATCCATATTTAAACCCAGGAATGCATCTCCTAGAGTCAGTGATTCTGTCTGGGGGACATTCTGTACAAATCTCTGATGGATACCCACAGCTTCAGAGTAGGAACATTTTGGTTTAGTTAGCCGAATTCTCTGTGGGCATACCTTCCTAACCTTTAGTGGATGCACTTAGCAGTTTTATATGGAGTTTTCCGTTTCATTAAATGTGTTTTAGTGTTAAACACAAAGCCATGTTACTTATGAAAGAACAATGTTTATACTTAGCTTTAAAATAACTTTCTTTAAAGCCTAAGAGTTTACCAATAACAATCATTTTGAGATGTACCTCAACTGATTTATTGCCTAATATTTATTCATTTATTCAGCAAATGTTTATTGAGATTCTAACAGATATGAGGCGTTATGGGCAAATGGAGAAAAATAAATGTTCAGCAAGGCTGCAATCTGAAAGACATTTAACCTACCAATTCTATGAAGGAAGTAAAAAGGCAGAAGGGCTTATGATAAGGTGGTATTTGACTTAGCCCCAAAGGATATCTGTAGACAGGGAATGAGGTGAAAGAGAAAACTCATAAAGATCATGGGTAAGGTTGCCAGGTTTAGCAAATAATAATACAAAGTGTCAGTTCAATTTCAGTAATTCCTAATTTCTTATGCATATGACATGAGATAAAGGGAAAATATTGCACGAGAAATACTGACACTAAAAAATTATTGCTCCTTAAAAATAATTCAAATTCAATTTAGTATTCTGTATTTTTTTAATCTGATAACTCTACTCAGGAGCAAAATCATCATGAACTTTGTTCAACAGCCCAAAGGAGTGAGAACATTTGGTGGAATGTAGTGAAGCATGAGGCTAAAAAAAGGAAGAAACTAAATCATGGAAGGCTCTCAAGTACAAAGCTGAGGATTTTAGTGTTTATTCAGTAAGTTTTTGAAAGCTACAAAAAAACAATGAAGGAAGAGAGTGATGCAATCTGCTTTGTACTTTAAAGAGCTAATTCACAATTTAACAAAATGTGCATGACCTACAGAAAGACAATTTAAATTGCTACTAAGTGATATAAAATAAAATTTATATAAATAGATGAAAAAATACTGTTTGTTTCTGGGTGGGATGACTTGATACTGAAAAAAATGTCAATCATCTCTGCATTATTTTCTTATTGTTGCTGTAACAAAGTATCTTGAACAACAAAAATGTATCTTCTTGAAACAACAAAAATATATCACCTTGCAGTTCTGTAGTTCAGTAGTTCAACATCAGTCTCACTGGGCTAAAATGAAGGTGTAGCAGGATGGCATTCCCTTCTGGAGGCTCTAGGGCAGAATCAGTTTCCTTGTCATTTCAGGCTTCTGGAGGCGGCCCACATTCCTCGCAGCCCCCTTCCTCCTTTTTTCAAAGCTACAATGGTGGGTCAAGTCCTCACACCACATCTTTCTGACCCATTTTTCTGCTTCCCTCTTCCACTTTTGATAACTAAAGCGATTCAGATTGGTCCCACCCAGATAATCCAGGATAATCTCCCAGCTCAAAACCCATACCCGTAATCATATCTGGAAAGTCCCACTTGCCATGGAAGGTAACATATTCACAGGTCTCAGGAATTATAAAGTAGATATTTTTGGAGGGCCATTAGTCTGCCTACCACAATCCCTAAACTAATCAATAAATACAATGGAATCTTAAAACTATTACTAACATACTCTTAAAAATATTCAAGGCTATTCTAAAATTATCAAGTAAAATAAACATGTAAGACTGATCATAAGAGAATTTGCTATATATTTGAAATAGTCCTGCAGAGAGCTTAGTTTGACACTTGGCAAAAATGAATACCCTGACACATTAATATTATACAAGATATGGTTTATGATAATAAACTCAAAGGCTATCTTTCTCACCAAAGTATGCCAGTGCATTATTAGGATGGGTATAGCAATGTTAAGTTTCCAGGGTTATGATATTCAGCCATCCAGGATGTGATGCTGTCAAACATCATAGAAGGTCAAACATGTCACATGGAAATTCCAACACAGGAATTTCATAGGATTATGAAAACTCTCTTTAGCAGGCCAAAATCACCAGGACTTAACAACTCCTCCAGGTCATCAAGGAATAGCTAATCCAGAATTTTTCCAGTTCTGCAATCAGCACCATTTTGCCATTTGTCCAAAGGTTACACGCACAGAACAACCATGTTGATGACTATTATGTGGACATTGACAACCAGAGGCCACAAGGCCTACGTGGGGCTAAGCACGGAAAGTGAAGCAGGTGGTCTCCCAATATCCGTTCCCCTCTCCCTCTTTAGTAATTGAACACCAGAGTTTTAGCTGGGTCCATTGTCACAAACTAAGGGCCACAGCCTTCTTTCAGCTAGTTAAGGCCATAACTAGATTTTTGCCAGGATTGTGAGTGGAAGTGATAAGGGAAACTTCTAGGTCATACGTTTAAAAGTAAAACAACTAGCCCTCCCCTTCCTACTGGCTGAACTGTAGATATAATGGTAAGAGATGAAAGAGCCATGTTAGACCGTGGGATTGAAGTCATAGGTTAAGAATAGCACCTTAATTGTGGTGATGGCATCATGGGTTGATGCATATGTTCAAACTCATCAAACTGTACGCATTAAGTATATGCGTTTTTTTGTACACCAGTTAAATCTCAGTAAAGTTGTAAAAGGAATAATAAAATTAAGAGTATCACACCAGCCCCCCCGAAAAAAGAACAGCAGAACAAGCAGACAGAAGGAACTGGAATCCCTGACACCATGCAACATCATATTAGCCCTGGCTTGCTCACTATATGACTGCTATGTGAGGGATAAATACGTTTGTATTTTTAAGTCATTATTATTTTCTTCCTATCTAATACAGAATATGATATTAATAGAGAAGTGCTGATGTAAACAAACCAAAATACGATGCATTGGTCTAGTGGTAGGAGAGTGACACAGCAAGTGACGAGGAAGCATGAGAGGTAAGGGATCTGATGATCTCTGTTACCCCAGAGCAAAACTCTTGGTGCACTGCTACCTGAGATACATTGGAAGACAGACCATGTGCCAAGAGAGCTTGTAATTCTAATGGAACTCGCTGGAAAAAATCTCAGAATATTGGTTTGTGTTGCTGCATGTCACTTTTAGCAAAATCCTATTTAAAAATATGAATTCAGGTTAGATATTTTAAGCTTTTTTGAAGTTTTAAAAATGTGGATATGTTATTTTTAAGCTATTTTTAAAATGTTTAAAAATATTCCTATAAAAAAAGTTCATAGAAAAAATAAATTATTGCTTCATTAATTGAGCAAGGCTAAGTGATTTTATACAAGGACACCAACTGTCAGACCAGTGATATTCAGGTTAGAGACCAAGGCCTAAGTCAGCACAGCATCAGCAAAGATGGCAAAGAAATGATAGAACTTCAAGATTCAGTTAATACAATTAAGATAAATGGATGTTTAAAAGGAAAACTCATTTACCTCCTGGGAGACTCTACCCTGTGGTAGTGGATGCACTACCTACTCAAAGTTGTAAAAAGTATGTAACTATTTTATATTCTTTTAGAAATTCAGGCTGGTATAAAAATACTTTTAATAAGTATTTAATAAGTATTAAGTATTTAATAAGTATTAAATTCAGGCTGGTATAAAAATACTTTTAATAAGTATTTAATATGTATTAAGTATTTAATAAGTATTAAATTCAGGCTGGTATAAAAATACTTTAAATAAGTATTTAATAATACTTTTAATAAGTATTCTCTCATTTTGGCTGTTTTATTTTCAACTTCGTTTATCTTTCTAGATTTGAGCCTTTTAATTTAGAATATATTGTATTCCCTCTTTCAGAAGAAATGTTGTTCCTGTCTATAAATTCCAATGAAAACTTTACATTTTGATTGACACTTCACACATATGAACAGGTACTCTACCCTAGAGAGTAGGGAAGATCCAGTCAGAAATAATCTTGATGGGTGAGCATTTGAAATGGTACGATATTCTTTTTAAAAATATTAATCATGTCCTTCTAGTTAAAAGGTTTATTTATTTTGTTATCAGCACTAAAATTTTTTATCTTCATGGAACTAGAATTTTTAAGAAACAATTCCCTCTGGATACAGAAAGACAGACACAGTCAGAGTCAGTGGGGAAAATATAGTTACCCTTTTATCACTTTCCTATTCTGTGATAGATGAGGATTATATCCCAGGAAACTGACCAGATATCAGCCATCATCGTCAAAGAAACACAGCCATCACCACACTTGGCTAGCACTTCAGACCCTTCTGCGTTGACATTTTTATTCGCAGGGCCATCAGTATCAGAAAGGCTATTGAATGACTATTCCTAAGAAGCCCGGACACTAAAATGATCCTTAAAACAGAAAACATCAGGGAGATACACATAGACACAAAGAGGTTTGGAGACATCCACGGTTAACATTCAATATCTTACCTTTCAAAAATTTCAGTGTAGGTGTCATTGATACCTAGGATAGCACCATTGCACATGGCACCAATAGTATCCACACACCTGATCATATGATTGGAAATCAGACTAACATGTACTTAAACTACATTTGTTAAAACAATATACAAAATCCCTAGGGACCAGTCGGCAAATAATCCTATTTGTATTGTCAGAGAAGTTTTACTTATTTTAGGGACAAAGAAAATCAAATTTAAAAGATTCCATCTGGGCAGGGAGGACACTTAAGAACAAAGACAACCAATATAGGCTGCAAAGCCAAAAAAACAGACATGAAGAATGATTATGCCATGCCCAGAGCTTGTCTACATGCGAATGTTTTTATTCTGTAAGTAAAATTTGGGTCATGATTTCTATTACTTGTGGAGGAAAGCATCCTATTTGATACTTTAGTAGGGTAAGAGAATAAAAGTGATCATCATGATGGTCTAAAACAGGGGTTATCTAACTTTTTCTGTAAAGGGCTATATAGTAAATGTTTTAGGCTTTGCAGGCCATTACCTCTGTCACAATTGCTCAACTCTGCCATTGTAGCATGAAAGCATAAATGTAGCCAAGACAACATGTAAACGAATGAGTATGGCTGTGTTCCAATAAAACGTCATTTATGGATATTGAATTTTGAATTTCATATAGTTTTATTCTTCTTTTGCCCAACTTTTTAAAAATGCAAAAACCATTTTTAGATGACGGGTCCCCCCCAAAAAAGTGGTAAAATGTATTTGACCTCTAGGCCATAGTTTGCCAGCACCTAGTTTAAAACAAAAATCTTGATAGACTTGAACACAAATTCTTTGGAGGTTGAGGGGAAAACTAGTAACAAACTAGGAAGAGAAGAAAGCTCCCATAACTTAAAATTTAGCCACCAGAAAACTACAATAAACATCACTTAGTGAATGAAACATAACAAACGCTTCTTACTAACGTCAGGAAGAAAACATGAATGCCTGTCACTATTGCTATTCAACAGTGTCCTGGCTGTATCTGTCAGAAAGAACAGAAGTAACTGTGCTGGTTATCTGATCACTCACTTTAAGAAACATTCTCTTTAAAAAAAACATTCTCATTTTAAAAACATTCTCTTTAAAAAAAGAGCTAAATATAAAAATTTAGAAGGTGACCTAATATAAGCTCAACATACAAAAATTAATAATTTCCCTCATAGTAGCAATAGATGATTAGAAAATATAATTAAAATCCCATGGTATCTTATGTTGTATTATATTTAATTTTAGAAATTTGGGACTTTTGACCTATTGTAAATGCATGTTTTAAAACCATCACTATTGTAAAACATAACAATATATTTAGGCGTGTACACAAAACTTAAAAGTACAACTCAGTAAACTATCAAAAACACTGAGTAACCCAAAAGATAGGAATAAATACAACAATGTGTAAGATACACACACACACACACACACACACACACACACACACACACCACTCTCCAGCCACAAATTGAAAGACTAAACAGACCTATAAATGCAACACAATTCCAATCAAAATCTGAACAGGTTGTGTGTGTGTGTGTGTGTGTGTGTGTGTGTATCTGTGTGCACATGCATAATTTGACAATATGATTCTAAAATTTCTAAGAACGTTCAAAGGGCCAAAAATACCAAGATACTTCTAAAAAAAGAAGGTTACAGAACTTACTTTTCCAGATATCGATACTTATTTTAAAGCTATTTATAGAATTATGACAGTGTGGTACTGGTGCAAAGAGAAACATGACAAATGAAACAGAGAACAGAACTCTTGGCTCCTGACAAATAGACCATTGCAGAGCAATGAGGGAAGCAGTGAGTGACCCTTTTCAATAAATAGTTCTGGGAAAACAGGGTACCCATATGGGAAAAATAAAATTGGACCCCTACAGTCCTTGGGAGATCATAGACATAAATGCGAAAAGCAAAGCAATAAAGCTTCTCGAAGAATACATCTCACACTCTCTGTAGTAAAGAGCCACGTTTTTGGACTTCCCTGGTGGTGCAGTGGTTAAGAATCCGCCTGCCAATGCAGGGGACACAGGTTCAATCCCTGGTACAGGAATATTCTACATGCCGCGGAGCAACTAAGACTGTGCACCACAACTACTGAGCCTGTGCTCTAGAGCCCACATGTCACAATCACTGGAGCCCGCGTGCCTAGAGCCGGTGCTCTGCACAAAAAGTCACCGGGATGAGAAGCCTGTACACCGCAACGAAGATTAGCCCCAGCTCGCCGCAACTAGAGAAAGCCCATGCGCACAGCAACTAAGACACAATGCAGCCATAAATTAATTAATTAATTAATTAATTTTTTAAAAGAGCCATGTTTTTAAAAATATCCAAAATCTCAGATGCCTGACTCACCACATGAGTTCAGTCACACCAGAACTATCAGCAAGATGAGTCCTCTTGCACGCCATGTAATGTCACATCACCATAAAAGTTTCTGAATGCATACTCTCAATCTCTGTACTTATCTCATCATGGATCAGTTAAAAAACAGTTCAGAATTAGCACAGGTCCTCAGAGCATAGTTTGATCAGCACAGTAATAAATAGTTCCTGGACTGTTGAAGATAATATAAGAAAATAACTTTATGGCTTCCAGGTAGAATGTTTCCTTAGACTGAATTCCAAAGACACTAATCAGAAGGGGAAATACTGGTAAGTTTTAGTACATTACAATCAGGAACAGCTATCAAAAGATACCATTAAGAGGGCAAAAAAATAAACCAAAAACTGTGAAAAGACATTTGGAATACATAGAATAAAGTACTTTCTCTTTTCTCTGTGTCCAGATAACTTAAAACCCCAGATTGATAAGTCAGACTATGTAAAAATAAAAACATTTTACATGTCCCCCCAAAAACCATAAGCAGAGTCAAAAGATAAATTACAGGGCTTCCCTGGTTGCGCAGTGGTCGAGAGTCCGCCTGCCGATGCAGGGGACATGGGTTCATGCCCGGGTCCGGGAGGATCCCACACGCCACAGAGCGGCTGGGCCCGTGAGCCATGGCTGCTGAGCCTGCGCATCTGGACGGAGCCTGTGCTCCGCAACGGGAGAGGCCACAGCACTGAGAGGCCCGCGTACCACAAAAAAAAAAAAAAAAAAAAAAAAAAGATAAATTGCAAATAGAGAAAAAACACTTGCAACTTACATCCTTGACAAAAAACTATTATGCCTATTATATAAAAAGTTCTTAAAATTGAAAAGAAAAAGGCCCAGATAGAAAAATTAGAAAAAGATAAGAGTAGACAATTTAGTTGAAGAAATGAAAATGGCCCTTAAACACAGAACAAGAAATATATATCTAAACTACACTGAGATACCATTTCTCTTCTATCAAGATGACAAAAATTCCAAAATTTGAAAACATATGATATTGATGAGACTGTGGAGAAACAGTCATTCTCAGACATCACTGATGGGAATTCAAAATGGTACAGCCCCGGTGGAGAGAAATTTGGCAATATTTGGGAAAAGTACATATGTATTTACCTTTTGACCCAGCATTCTCAAAGACACTAACAAAACTATGAAACGACTCTACACAGATTATTCATTGGAGCACTGTTTGTGATATCAAAAAGTTGGAAAACAAACAAAATGTGCATCTATAGGGGACCAAACAGATTATGACACATCTTCTCAAGATAACACAATGCCACCATAAAAAGGAATAGGGAGAGCTCTACAAACTAATGTTGTTAGTCTCAGGATATACTGTAAATGAGAAAAGTTGCAGTACATAGTGTGCAACCTCTTAGGTAATTAAAAGGTAAGGATAGACACAGCTGCATTTGCTTATAACTGCAATAACAACAACAGAACCACTGCATGAAAAATGATAAGTTAATCCATAAAGGCATGCAGAATTCAGAGTAGAAGGGACATGTATAGAAGCAAGACTCTCTTGTACTTTGTTACATAGTTTTGGTTTTGGAACCATACATATGATTTATGTATTAAAAACATTAAACCAAAAAGAAAAAAAATTCCTAAAAATGAAAAAATAAGTAAATAAATAAACCTAGCTGTAAGTCAAGTTGGTGACACAAAACTATGTTTTTCTGTGTTTCAGAGACTTAAGAACACAGCATTTTGACTGTACTTCCATGGTTGAATATATTCTAAGGAAACATAGAGCTAGAAAAAATTCCCAAGTTTCACACAACAGTCTTTTTATTAGAACTAATACTGATATTATTATTTTGTAACTGTTTTTTACATTTTATTGGATAAGGCAAATTTTTATGTTAGTGATATCAGGAAATGGAGTTTTTAATGAAAAAGAAAAATGCAAGTAAAAAGATTAAAGACGTTAAAACAAACTTTTCAAAAATTGAATTGGAAACATCTGTATAAATTCATGATTCTTTTTATTTTCAAATATACATATGTCCTAGCTCTATCCAGCGAAAAGGCCCAGAGCAAAAATAACCCATTAGCAATAATCACTCCTAGCACCTAGACTGTGGTCTCTAAGAAGACTTCCTCACTAAAAGGAACCAGGGATCCTTGGAGAAAAGAGTTGAGTTTTCTCCAAAAATTTACATGCAGCCACTTGCAATGCAATCACCTTGTCTTTGATTTCCCTCCTTTTGATTATGCTAATGACACATACTGAGAACTTCAAAGATCCCCATCAAGAAGATATTGAGGGACTTCCCTGGTGGCACAGTGGTTAAGAATCCGCCTGCCAACGCAGGGGACACGGGTTTGAGCCCTGGTCCGGGAAGATCCCACATGCCACGGAGCAACTAAGCCCGTGTGCCACAACAGCCTGCATGCTAGAGCCCATGAGCCACAACTACTGAGTGCGTGCACCACAGCTACCCTCATGCCTAGAGCCTGTGCTCCGCAACAAGAGAAGCCACCGCAATGAAAAGCCCAAGCACCACAATGAAGAGTAGCCCCGCCTCGTGGACAGCAACGAAGACCCAGTGCAGCCAAAAATAATTAATTTTTTTTTTAAAAAAGAAGAAGATATTGAAGCAACTGTAGGAAGAATGAGGTTCTGCTCTGAGAATCATTCATTAAATGAACACTTGTTTACTCAACAACTATTATATGGCGGCCTCGGGGTGTGGACATAAAGTTAAACAAGAGAGAATACCAGTCAGTATCAAACTATTGCAATACAGTGTGATACCTGCTACGAAAGGATGCTAGGGGAAACAGAGTCATGCCCCAGCATTGAGTCCAGAGAATGCTTCCGGAGGAAGTAATATCTGAAATAATACCAGAAAAATGAGTAGAATTCAGGGACGCAAAAGAAGGGTTACAAAGGGAGCAACCTAGAGGGAAAGCGTTCTGGAAGGAACAGCATGTACAAAAGGGCTCATCTTCCATGTGCCTTAGTATGCAGGCCCTCCCTTGTCTGCTTTGTTTTCAAATAAGATGATTCATAAAACACTGCTAGCACCTATATTAGGGCTACATGTATGGATCATCTTTACAACTGAAGGATTCCACAAAGATTTTTTTTTTTTTAAAGGTTCAGTTTCTCCACTTTCTCAATAAAACCTCTCTCAGAATTCAGCCTATCCCAGGTCAGACCAAGAACATGGCATTAAATTGCCTGGTGATATACTGAGGGTGGGAAAGTTTTTTTAATTGGGAAAGATTTAATATTCCCTCAGTTGTTAACGCCTAATTTTGTAACTTGAGAGACTAAAGTAAATGAGATGGATAGAGTTAAACTTACTTTGCCTTAACCTGTGTCCCCAACTAAATTTTATATTACTCTTGAGTAGAGATCTTGCTTTGGATGCCCCTTACTATGCCTAGTAAAGACAGATTCTAAAATGTCTGTTGAACAAATGGATAAATTGTCCAGTACATTTTAAAGAAATATCACAGTTTCTGAAATGCCTAAGAGTTTCAAAAATTTTTCAGTCTCCTCCCCTTGTGACCCAGCTCAGTCTTAGGGGATGAGGGTAACTATGGAATGGAACAGTCTCCTTCTAAACTATACATGCAAAATAGACTCCAGAGCTCCCTGAGCTGCCCTATAGGACAGGCTCTGGTTGATGTGACCAAATCTAGGAGTATCATGCTGCTCAGCCTCTGTACCATCCCCTAGGGTCGCAGTCACATAAACGAACAACACCTGCCCCACCACCATCACCACCACCACCACTACACACACACACACACACACACACTTGGAGGTGGGGCTGCAGAATGGTCAGATCACAAGCTTGAGAGTCAGATTGCCTGGACTTGTATCTTGACTTTGGCAGTTATTCTTCTTATGGCCATAGGCAAATTAGTTAATATCTTCCTGCTTCATTTCCTAATCTATGAAATAACTATAAGATAGGACTTACCTCATAGAGTTGATTGTTTCCTCATATTCACAAAATAATTATGTAGCTGGTTAAGTCTTCATCGCCTCCCAAAAAATTCTTCCATTGCCCAGAAAGAATTTAGATCCCACATCCAAATCAATTCAAACCTCAAGTCTTCTGGTGATTTTTTTCTTTCTACATACCAGGGACCTTCATATCTAATACATCTTGACAACACACTTCACAGGCCACACCTGGAACCTTGTTATCACCCAACTGATATCTCATACTTTTTAACCACAGACACTTAATCTTCTACATTTATTACACAGGCGTATCTTGTTTTATTGAACTTTGCTTTACTGCACTTTGCAGAGATTGCATTCTTTTAAGTTTTTTTTTTTTAATGTAGACCAATTTTAAAGTCTTTATTGAATTTGTTACAATATTGTTTCTGTTTTATGTTTTGGTTTTTTGGCCCCAAGCCATGTGGGATCTTAATTCGCTGACCAGGGATTGAACCCACACCCCCTGCATTTGAAGGCGAAGTCTCAACCACTGGGCCACCAGGGAAGTCCAGATATTGCATTTTTTACAAATTGAAGGTTTGTGGCAACTCTGAGTTGAGCAAGTCGATTGGTGCCATTTTTCCCACAGCATTTGCTCACTTTGTATCTCTGTGTCACATCTTGGTCATTCTTGCAATATTTAAAACTTTTTCATTATTATTTTATTGGTTATGGCAATATATGACCAGTGATCTTTATGTTACTCTTATAACTGTTTGGGGGCACCACAAATTGCACCCATATAAGACAATGAACTTAATTGATAAGTGTTGTGTGTGTTCCAGCTGGTCCACCCACCAGCTATTCCCCTCTCTTCCTCTCCTCAGGCCTCTCTATTCTGAGACACAACAGTATCGAAATTAGGCCAATTAATAACGCCCCCCTGATCAGTCAGCAGCCATCAACGTCAGGGCAAGACCCCCTACCAGCCAAAAGATGACAACTCACTGAAGGCAAGATGATGGTTAGCATTTTTAGCAATAAAGTATTTTTTAATTAAGGTATGGACATTGTTTTTTTAGACATAATGCTATGGCACACTTAAGAGATGACAGTATAGTGTAAACATAACTTTCATACGGAGTGGAAAAAAAATTCATGTGATTCACTTTAAGGCGGATATTCGCTTTGTGGCAATCTGGAATTAAATCCGTAATACCTCCAAGGTATGCCTGTACTCTCACTTTCATTACACCTTGAATTCACTCACTAATCCAGTAAACAAAAATGTCTTGAAGCCTTTTATGTCCCAGGCACTGTTTCCTTGATTCTTTCATTTTCTTTCAACTCATAAGACTCCGCCTGGCCCCGATTTTCCTTTTCTTCCCAACATAGGTTCTGTAGCTAATTACTTGAACTGTTTTCTCCCCTAAATCCTCAAATTCATTGAACACATGTTTTTCTGTTTGAAGTCTCAGTTTCCTAGAAGGAAAGCATATTTTAATTCTTAATTTGTCCCTTGTACAGTTGCGTTTTTCTGAAGGTTAAAGAAATAATAAGCAAAATTGCTTCTCTAGATATCATACACTGCTGGAGATTACAAGTTAATTTGTATTCTCACCTTATACCACGTATCAAATGAATCTCAGGTTATTTATAGATTCAAACTTTTTTAAAAAAAATCTAACTATTACAACAAACACAGGGGATATAGTCCTTATGAACTCTTCTTTTTAAAATGCAGAAGACCAGCCTCAGTTAAACAAGGGATAAATGATGAAAAACTCTTACAAATAGAATGACATCAATTACCGAATCCACTAAACTATAGTACTGGCCAAAACCAAAACAAAACTAGGGAGATTATGGTGGAAAACCATAAATGTTGTGTGTTCTGACACACAAATATTATAAACTCTGATAACACAGAAATGTTATAAATAACAAAAGATGGAGGAGGGCAGGTGGAGAGATTTCCTTATCATTTTCAGCCTGGTATTTAAAGATACTTTTTAAAGCTAATAAGTACACACACATATATATACATAAATATTAAAAATATGTGTTTTAATAAATAAGTTATACATAATACAATTATATATTATGTATGTATTACATACAGTACTTACATATACTATAGTATAATATGCTAACATTATAGATAATATATAATATATATTATATAGTACTATATATATCATAGTATATATAGAATATTCTGTATACAGTTATACATATAACTTTATTAAAACACACACTTTTAAGGAAATAGGGTGAACACAAAGATAAATAATTTAAAGAACAAAAATACAGTAGTGGAGAGGAGAAAACTGGGGCAAGACAGTGTAAATAATTTTGGTCACTGCTTATGGTAGGGAGTCAACAGATATTGCTGAAAAAAGAATATTAAATGTGTTATGTAAATCTGTTGCACGTATTTGTTATATTATATAAAGAAAATTACGAGAACGAAAACACAAACCTGGACTTCCTGGTGGTCCAGTGCTTAATACTCTGCGCTTCCACTTCAAGGGGCATGAGTTCCATCCCTGGTCAGGGAACTAAGATCCCACATGCTGCGTGGTGTGGTCAAAAGAAAAAACCCACAAACTTTTCCATATTTTAGGACATACACATTAAAAAAATGCCCTTAAATTTCAACCCAGTAATTCCACTTCCGAGTAAATGTACAAGATTATTAATTTCCGTATTAGTAGAAAATGAGGAAAATCTGTACGTCCACCAACAGGTGACTGTTAAAGAATGATACATCCATTCAATGAAATACTTTGAGTCCATCTAAATGGATGACTGAAGCAGCTCAGTATGTGCTAAAATGAAGAGATATTCAGAATATATCCTTACATTAAAAAGCAAGGCACAGAACAATGCATATGTTACCATTTATGTAAAAATAAAAGAGAATATATGTAGTGTGTGTGTGTATGTGCACACACATGTGTATATATACATAGGCTCTGGAAAGATATTTATAAAAGAGATAAGAGTGATTAATCCTGGGAGGAAAACTGTGTGGCAGGAGACAGGAATGAAAGAGGGAGGCTCCTTTCATACTTCTTTCCATTTTGTATCTTTTCAATTTTGTACCTTGTTTATGCGGTACCTACCAAAAGAACTTGACATTTCACTATTAAAAATGTTTATTTTTTTATTATGATTTTTCCTTTCATTTCATTAGGACACAGACATGGTGAAATATTTCTTAATATTTAATTCTTTCAATGTACTGTTGTAACCACTTCTTAATCAAAAGAATTCTTTTAATATTTTTTAATATCTTTAAATATTTTTTAATGGGCTTTAATAGCCTATGGAATAGTAGTGGAATAGTAATGGAACAATTGACACATAGGTTTTACCA
The DNA here is from genome assembly GCF_059928025.1 of Delphinapterus leucas. Taxonomy (NCBI): domain Eukaryota; kingdom Metazoa; phylum Chordata; class Mammalia; order Artiodactyla; family Monodontidae; genus Delphinapterus; species Delphinapterus leucas. The sequence continues at coordinate 91,398,011 of NC_143135.1, read as the reverse complement.
AAAGCTTTCTGTACTTTAATTATGGAAATACCTTGGTGGTAATATATTAATAAAGATATAAATCCAACCTTAAGGTTAACAGAGACAGGCTCAGCTGTGTACACAGAATATGTCTCAGTCTTTGTCATTTCAAGTTTGGTGTGAATAAGAGATGCCTCCCTTTATGCATCACAGAAATACCTTCAAAATGGTCTTACACCATGAAGTACCACTGGATCCAGCAGTTTCACCAACAGAGACTGAGCTGAGAATAAAGGGGATCATGGAGAAACTAGACCAGCTGATCCCACCCAGACCCTTCACCCACGTGAGCTCCACCACCAGCGCCACACACAGCAAAGCCACCCTCCTCAGCCCTCAAGACACATATGGCAGGGGGGATCAGCTAGGCGTCCTGCTGGAGGTGAAGGACCACTTGGGACGCAGGAAGGAATATGGCGGGGGGTTCCTGAGGGCCAGGATGTCCTCCCCAGCCCTGAAGGCAGGCGCTTCGGGAAAGGTGACAGACTTCAACAATGGCACCTACCTTGTCAGCTTCACCCTGTTCTGGGAGGGCCGGGTGTCTCTGTCTCTCCTGCTCATCCTCCCCAGTGAAGGGGTGTCGGCTCTCTGGAGGGCAAGGAACCAAGGCTATGACAGGGTGATCTTCACAGGCCAGTTTGCCAGTGGCACCTCGCAAGTCAATACTGATTGTGCCCTCATTTTAAATTCAAGTGCTGAACTATGTACCTGGATACTCATGACCAAGCAGCCTTTTACTGAAGTCTACAAATAATAAATGTTGGAGAGGGTGTGGAGAAAAGGGAACCCTCCTGCAATGTTGGTGGGAATATAAGTTGGTACAGCCACTATGGAAAACAGTATGTAGGTTCCTCACAGTTGCCATATGATACAGCAATCCCACTCTGGGCATACACCCAGACAAAACTATAATTCAAAAAGATACATGCACCTCAATGTTCATAGCAGCACTATCTACAATAGCCAAGACATGGAAACAATCTAAATGTCCATCAACAGATGAATGGATAAAGAAGATGTGGTATACACACACACACACACACACACACACACACACACACACACAATGGAATATTAGCCACAAAAAAGAACAAAATAATTCCATTTGCAGCAACATGGATGGAACTAGAGATTATCATACTAAGTGAAGTAAGTCAGAAAGAGAAAGACAAATACCATATGACATCACTTATATGTGGAATCTAAAATATGACACAAATGAACTTTTATGAAACAGAAACAGACTCACAGACATAGACAATAGACTTGTGGTTGCCAAGGGTAGTGGGTGGGGAAGGGATGGAGTGGGAGTCTGGGATTAGCAGATGCAAACTATTATATATGGAATGGATAAACAACAAGGTCCTACTGTATAGCACAGGGAACTATATCCAATATCCTGTGATAAACTATAATGGAAAAGAATATGAAAAAGAATATATATGTATATGTATAACTGAATCACCTTGCTGTATAGCAGAAATTAACACAACATTGTAAATCAACTATACTTCAACAAAATTTTGTTTAAAAAGAAGCCTTTTACTATGTGAGGCCTCAACACATGCTCTGTGAGGCCCTGATCATGTGACCACCAGAGACTCAGTCAAGAAGGGTAGAGACTTTTACATAGCGCAAGCAAGCTTTCAAACTAATGTGCATTGAGACATTTTCCTATAGCAACCACTCCAATCATTTTAATTAACAGTGAGCACTGCACTCTCAATGTTCAAATACCTATGTGTTATCAGCATTATTCTCCTAAAGGCCACAGTTCTATCAGGTGATTTTCTCCATACAGGTGGTTCAGGCCTGGGGATGGATGGTTCCCTGCCCTTGTAGGCCCCAAAGTACTGCATCATCCCGTGTTGGTTTCCTTAAATCTCGCCTTTATTAAACTCTCCTGGGTCGCCAAGTTTGCGCCTGTCATGTTTCCTCCCGGGCTCCTGAATGAGCCAGAGGAAACTTCACGTGCAAATTTACTAAAAGGGCGTTTACAAAATTGAAAGAAGGTAATGCGGCTGGGGGCTAGACAAGGAGGAAGATGATGAAAGATGAGGAGGGAAGGTGGCCGGGGCCAGCCATATCATGAAGAATCTGTTAAAGGAGTTTGGATTTTATTTCAAGTAAAATAGGAAGATATCAAAGTGTTCCATGCAGGAAGATAGTCTTCTTTCTTATTAATCTGTATTTTATTAAACTAATACATATGCATTGTCCAAAACATCAAATTGAGCTCACTACAGCATCAATTGTACCAAAACCCAACAGTTTCTACCACACTCTCCCCATCCCCCCATACAATCGCTCTGAATTATTTTAACTGTTTTAAACATTATTTACCACCATATTTTTTAGCTACTATGCTTATGTAGCTTGATCAACTTAATTTTCTAAACAAATCTCAATTTTATGAAAAATCGACTCAATTTTCTGAATAAATCTCAATTTTCTGAACAAATCAGGGATTTTCTCAGGTAAAAGAAGCCCAGAGGCAAAGCAGGGATGGCACACAACCCAATACGCCATCAAGACCCATCTGAGCCCTTTCTGCTCTAACTCCCCTCATTAGCACATGACTTTCTCTCTCATCCTTGTCACCTCAGTGTCTCAAGATGGATGCTGCACCTCCAGCAACTCAACTGTATTCCAGGCAAGAAGAGGGAGGGCAAAGGACACATTTCAGCTGCATCTGCCACCCAATGACTTCTGATCATGTGTCACATGTATCACTGGCCAGATTGATATAAAATGACCACTCTTACTGACAAGAAAGGCAAGGAAATAAAATTCTTTTGCTAAGCATGTTGCTACCGTATGTTCTGTTAGGAGAAGAATGGACCCCAGGTAGGTCTCTAGCAGTGTCTGTAACACTGCTATGTCTTCCTTTTGCCATTTTGGCATGTTATATCAATTCCCTAGGTTGGTTGTAAAAGATTTCGTTCTCTTACATCACACTTGCACCACATTTTCCTTTACTACTTTCTCTAACTATACACAAGGGCTTTACTAAGTTAACTTAGTGGCGTTTTGCATTGCTAATTAAATTTTGCTATCTGCTGAGCCAAGTAGTACACCTTCCTTACCCTCTCCAAAAAAATACAAATTTTTTGGTTTTACTGGAATTTCATTTGCTTCGTTTTCTATGTATTTATCTTTAATTTGTCCACATCCTCCATCATAACTGTCAAAATTCTTCCATTCTTATTTTCCAAAACATTGACGGCATCAGATAAGGTTTCAAGTCTATCTTTATCCCTGCAGAATTCTTGCCCGGAGCCCTTTGCCACCTATTCTGGTTGGGGATGACTGCTTTCCACCTGCTATACAAGGAAGAAAAAGACCTAGGAACTCCTCACCACTTCCCTGTACAGCATCTCTGGTCTCCTGAGTTTACTGCTCATTTGGCTTAAGCATATCTTTCAAAAACTTTCTTAGAAAAGAAAAATATAATTTTTACTTCTTGCTTATCTAAAAATATCTTTATTCTACCTTGGCACTTTTTGGAAAGTTTGGTTGGGTTTAGATTTCTGAGTTGATTAATGATTCTCCTTCAGAATTTTAAAGTCCGTTATTTTTCAGTTTTCTCTAACTACAGAGTTTGGTGCCATTATGATTCCTAATACTTGCTATGTCCTCTGTTTCTCTCCTCACCTTTTTTCTTCAAATCATCTCTATACCCTGGTGTTGTGATTATTCAATTTAAGGTCGGTAGGAGTAGGGATTTTTTTAATTTATTGTGCTGGACACACCCTAGATCTTTTCAAACTGGAGGCTAGTGCTCTTAATTTCAGAAATATTGTATTTTCCTGGTATTTTCTCTATTTTCTCCTTCTGGAATTCCTAATAGTCTATTATATCTCCTGGATTTACCTTGTAAACTTAAGTTTTCTACTGTATACCACTGTATCTTTTGCTATATTTTCTGCCAGATTTTCTTGATCTTATCTTTTAGCACTTCTGTTGTTGATTGTTTTTTTTCCATCACTATATTTTTTTTTCATTTTAGAGCTCCTAATTGTTCTCTGGTTATACTTTTTCACAGCATCCCATTATTTCCTGGATGCAATATTTTCTCTTACATGACGAAAACATTCAGATTATTATTATGATGTGATAAATTTTTTGAAATTTTATTTTATTCTTTACTTTGTCCCTGTTGCTTCTGGGTTTCTTTTATCTGTGTGATTATTTAGTCTCTCTTTCAAGTAGGAGGTATTCATCAAATACCTGAAATCCTTAGATGTCTGCTCATATCTTTTCATTGGGCACTTGAAAATCAACACGGATGCTCTATGTACATGGATGGGGCTGGTCAACAGGAACATCTCACTGTGCAGTGATAAGGTGGCAAAAGGCCTATTCAGTGGACTACACACACACACACACACACACACACACACACACACACACACCAGTACCTGGAAGCTTTTCTCTTGGCCCGTCCAATTTCTCAAGAGAAAAACATCCCCTAATCTCTGAGGAGTCCAGCTCCTGTCCAAAATCCTATGTATGATCTTTCAGGCCTGACCACAGGTAACTGCAAAGGCTTTATCTGACAGGTCTCATGGGGAAAGCTGTCCCACGTCCCACACCAGACCTAGTACACAGCCAGTGTTTGGCGGTTTCTGGAGGTAGTTACAGTCAAGGACGCAGACTTCCAGCCATGCTCTTTTGCATATCTTCACTTAGAAAGGTGCCTGACAAATAGTGAGCACCCAATAATATTAGCTGAACAAATGAAGTGTCTGCAAAGTGGCACCATGCTAGGCACTGGGGATACAGTGATTGTACCAGCACCTGGCCTCATGGAGCTTATATTCTAGAGGAGGAATCTGAGGCTAACGGAGGGACCCTAAGCTCATCTGGATGTGTGGTAGGGGGAAGGGCAGTCATGGAAGCCTTCCTTGAGAAAGCAGTATTTGAGCTGAGATATAAAAGTTGGGAAGGTGATAGAGATGGGGATGGGGCAGAGAAAAAGAAAAGCATCTGAAAATCCAGGAGGAAGGGTAAAGCATGGTGTGGCCATATCATAGTGCCGTATTATGGGAGAGAGTGATGTGAAATGGAGCTGGAGATATTGGGGCGGGGAGAGGGGGAGGGCAGGCGGCAGTGTGGAATGAAATCCACACCAAAGATTTTGGTCTATTGTAAGGAGATAGTAGACCATTGAAGGGTTTTTTTGTGTAGGGAAATGGGGGAGGGGAACATAATCAGATTAACTTTAAAAAAAAAAAAAGATCCATCTAGCTGCAAATTGGATGACAGGTTAGAGTGGGTCAAGAGTATTTGTGATTTGGGACAGAAGAAAAATGTTCTACAGTTAGGTTTTAGAGATGGCTGCATATACTAAAAACTACTGAATTGTACACTTTAAATGGGTAAATTCATGCTATGTGAATTATATCACAATAAAGCTGGTTTGTTGGGGTAACTTTTTTTTTTAAGTAAATGTGAGGAAACAAGTTTTCAGGCTATTCCTGTAACCTGGATGATAGGATGATAATATAAGCCAGGGTGACACTGGCAGAAATAAAGAGGGGTAGGGAGATTCAGAAGATATTTAGCAGGCAAAATAAAAATGGACTTGTTTAATGGAGATGTTGACCGAAAAAAAATGCACAACCTAAAAGTTGAGAATTATGTTTTCTTTGATGGACAAAACTGAGGACTGAAAAGCTTGGAAGACAGTCTCTCAGATAGCTCTGAGGGACAGCTCCAAAGAGGTAAGGGAGGAGCGAGGATATATAGGGGTTTTTGCAACAAAAACCAGGTAGTTGGAACATCAAAAGATTACTGTTGATTAAAGAAAACCAGATATCTCAAGTTAATGAATTTAGTGAGCTTTTTTGTGTATGGGAAGATGCAAGAGTCTGGGCTATTGAAATCATTCCTTTTATATGCACCTTAACCATCTAGGTAGGGCCAGTGCCCTGCTTTCCATCCTGACTTCCCTCAGGGCGCACAGTAGGGGGTGGCTGCAGTGGCCTAGGGCTTGATGGTGGCAACATCCTTTGTTTACTGATATGGCAGGCAACATTTTTCATCCACAGAGAGGAGAGAACAAGAATATACTTCTAACCCTCACATATACGGTCAAATGATTTTTGACAAGGGTGCCAAGACAATTTAATGGATAAAGGACAGTCTTTTCAACAAAAAGTACTGAAAAAACTGGATTCCGTATGCAAAAAGAATGAAGTTTGATCCTTACCTTAGACCATGGAAAAAAATTAATTCAAAATGGATCAAAGGCCTACATTTAAGACCTAAAACTATAAAGCTCTTAGAAGAAAACAAGGAAAGCTTTATGACATTGGATTTGGCAATGATGTCTTGGATATAACACCCAAAGCACAGGCAACAAAAGCAAAATTAGGTAAATTTGACTACATCAGAATTTAAAACTTCTGTGCATCAAAAGACACAATCAACAGAGTGAAAAAGCAACCTATGGAATGGAAGAAAATAATTGCAAATTAAATACCTGATAAGGAGCTAATATCCAGAATGTATTAAAGAACTTTTACAACTCAACAACACAAATCCAAACAACCTGATTTTTTAAATGGGCAAAGGACTTGAAAAGACATCTCTCCAAAAAAGATATGGCCAACAAATGGCCAACAAGCAAAGAAAAGATGCTCAATATCACTAATCATTAAAGAAATGATTTAAATGACTAATCATTTAAAGAAATGTAAATCAAAACCACAATGAGATACCATCTCACACCCATTAGGGTGGCTGCTATAGAAAATTTTTAAAAACAGAAAATAACAAATGTTCACGAGGAGGTAGAAAAATTGGAACCCTTGTGCACTATTGGTGGGAATGTAAAATGGTGTGGCCACCAGAGAAAACAGTATGGCAGTTCCTCAAAAAATTAAAAATAGAATCACCAAATGACCTAGCAATACCACTTCTAAGTATATATCCCCAAAAGAATTAAAAGCAGAGTGTCAAAGAGAATTTGCACACCCATGGTCATAATAGCTTTACTCATACCAGCCAAGAGGTGAAAGCAAACCAAATGTCAATCAACAGACGAATGGATAAACAACACGTGGTTGATACACACACACACACACACACACACACACACACACACACAGAGGAATATTATTCAGTCTTGAAAAGGAAGGAAATTCTGACACATGCTATAACATGCATGAACCTTGAAGACATTATGCTAAGTAAAATAAGCCAGTCACAAAAAGACAAATGCTGTATGATTTCACTTATATGAAGTATCCAGAGTAATCAAACTCATATAAACAGAAAGTGGAATGGTAGTTGCCAGCGGCTGGGAGGAATAGAAGAATGGGGAATAGTTATTAATGCACATAGAGTTTCAGTTTTGCAAGATGAAAAAGTTCTGAAGATTGGTTGCACAGCAATGTGAATATACTTAACATTATTAAGCTGTACACTTAAAAACAGTTAAGATGATAAATTTTATGTTTATATGTATTTTTCTGCATTTTAAAATATATATATACTTTTATTTCTTCTAACACAGTAGAGACAATGTAATCTAAAAAGACATCTGCTAGGACTTCCCTGGTGGCGCAGTGGTTAAGAATCCGCCTGCAATGCAAGGGACGTAGGTTCAAGCCCTGGTCCAGGAAGATCCCACATGCCGTGGAGCACATGTGCACCACAACTACTGAAGCCTACACAGCTAGAGCCGGTGCTCTGCCACAGGAGAAGCCACTTCAGTGAGAAGCCCGCGCACCGCAACGAACAGTAGCCCCCACTCGCTGCAACTAGAGAAAGCCTGCGTGCAGCAATGAAGACCCAAGGCAGCCTAATTAATTAATTAACTAATTAAAAATACATCTGCTCAAAATACCCATAAATTCTAGGTGATTTATAACATCTTTTCTAAATGAATAATCTTATAAAATCCCATAGAATTTCATATCATATATAACCTGGCAATTACCAAATTTATATATATAATGTGGACATTTCCTCTCATGTCTCCCAGCATCATAAATTCAACTGTCAATCTACATCTCCATTTGTATGGCTTAACAGACATCTCAAGCTTATGATCTAAGTGTCCAAAACCAAATTCTTGATTTTCCTCCACCAAACTGTTCTATCCAGTCTTCCTCATCTCAGCAAATAGCAATACATTTCTTGCCAGTTGTCTAAGCCTAAAACCCTTGAAGTCTCTCCCATATATTCAATATTCAGTTTATTATCAAATCCTATTTTCTCCACCTTCAAACCATACCCAGAATTTTACCACTTCTCACCACCTCCGCCATAACCACCCAAGTGTACACCATCATCACCTCTCACCCCACAATACTGCAATAGCCTTCAACTTTGTCTCCCTACTTCCATCCTTGGGCCCCATAGTCTATTTTCTAACTGCAACCAGACAAATCCATTTAAAATACAAATCAGATCACATTCGCGCATGTCATACCTTTGCTCAAAACCCTCCAATGATTTTTGATCTCACTGAGAGTATAAGCAAAAAATCTTGTCCTGACTCACAAGGCCTTACATGTTCTTGCCTCTCATTACCTCTCTGGCTTCATATCCTGCCATCATTGTCCCTCATTCATTACCCTCCAGCCTCACTGGCTTTCTTATTTTCACTCAGACAGGAAGAAAGGGGCCTGAAATCCCTGCATAAGCCTAAACCTTCAAAGGGCTACTCTCAGAGAAAGGGAGAACTGGAAAAAAATATACCCATGAAAGATGACAAAGAAGTTTGTCTGTCTTGTCCTAGATTCTGATAGAAAAAGGGAAGTCTCCCTTTACGAGTTAGTAAGCACAGACCTGCCTTGATAAAGATCTGAAATTCTAATCCATACTACCTGTTCAATTCAGGAAACCTCAATCCAATAACTAAGTAAATAAATAAGCAAGTAAGCTGGGGCTAATTCCCTAGAGGAACTTGACAGAAACAAATACAAACTCTTTCTGAATTCACACACTCAAACCAAACCACACATAATTCCCATGGTAAATCTCACCAACCATAATATGATTCACAATCCAGATTTACAACAACACAAGAAAACCATCTAGGGGACTTCCCTGGTGGCGCAGTGGTTAAGACTCTGCACTCCCGATGCAGCGGGCCCAGGTTCGATCCCTGGTCAGGGAACTAGATCCCACATGCATGCTGCAACTAAGAGTTCACATGCCACAACTAAGAAGCACAGAAGCTGGGCTCCTTTTTTAATAGTCTCACCAATATAATGAGATCGTAAGTCTCTCCAAAAGCTTCCCTCTGGTCCTGAACTGTAATGCACTTCCTTTGACAGCTCTCTTGGCTTTCTTGGAGCTTCCCTGATCCATTAGCCCTGGAATAGATAAGGCACCTGCCTCCATGCCCCAAACAGTTCTCCCTAAAACTTTAAGTCACCATACTTGAACAGCAAAACAGTCATCCAGAATCCAATTGTTTCCTACATAAAAAATCTCTTAACTACACCACAACAATAATAGATATTACGTCCTCCCAAATTAAAAAGAAGGTCATTCAAAGATGATGTGAGGTTCATGTTCATTTCAATGCCTGAAGAAGTAACAGGCTAATTTTCTGTTTCCCTTTTTTGAAGGTCTAGTCTATACACTGAAATAATGGAACAGATTGAACCCAATGAAGTCTCAGCATGTAACTATAAGTCTGCTCTTTGTTGTAAGAGGTGGTGCTTAGGGCAATGGTTCTCAAATTGACTGGACGTCTTAGAATCACCTGGAGGGCTTTTTAAAAAGAGATATTCTCCGGTTTTTACACTGAAAATTAGGTCTGGAATAGGGTCCCCAAATCTATTCTTGTTTGTTAACTCCCTGTGTAACACTGCTAAATTTTAGAACTCCTGCTTTAGACGATGACATTATTACTCGGCCTCAGTCCTGATCTGGCTCCAACATAATGGTCTTCAGGGTCATAAGTTAGAGTTGTTGTTAAAGATGGCAGCATATTCCTAAGCAATTCATGGGTCAAAGAGAATACCAAACCTGCAACTACAGAAACAGTCTAGAAAGTCTAGAAATAGACCTACAAGATACATTCAACTGATTTTCTTTCTTTTTTAATTTAATTTTATTTATTTTTGGCTGCATTGGTTCTTCGTTGCTGCTCACAGGCTTTCTCTAGTTGCAGCGAGTGGGGGCTTCTCTTCGTTGCGGTGCGCGGGCTTCTCACTGAGGTGGCTTCTCTTGTTGCGGAGCTCAGGCTCTAGGTGCGCAGGCTTCAGTAGTTTTGGCTCACAGGCTCAGTAGTTATGGCTCGTGGGCTCTAGAGCACAAGCTCAGTAGTTGTGGCGTACGGGCTTAGTTGCTCTGCGGCACGTGGGATCTTCCCAGACCAGGGCTCGAGCCCATGTCCCCTGCATTGGCAGGCGGATTCTTAACCACTGCGCCACCAGGGAAATTCTCAACTGATTTTCAACAAAGGCACCAAGATAATTCAATAGGAAGTGGACAGTTTTTTCTACAAATGGTGTTGGAACAACCAAAGAGCTACTGGGTAAAAATTAATGAATCCTGACTCTACACTTCATCCCAAAAGTTAATTGGAATGAATGATAGGATCAAAAAAAGCTAAAACTGTGAAGCTTATACATGAAAATATAGAATATATTTGCAATATTCAGGTAGGTAAAAATTTCTTAAATGAAACACAAAAAACAATAACCATAAAAGAAAAAAAATTACAAGAAGGGAATTCATTAAAATTAAAACCTCCTATTCTTCAGAAGACACTGCAAAGAAAAGATAAACCACAGACTAGAAGAAAATATTTAGAATCATAAATCTGACAAAGAACTTACATCCAGAACATATTAATATAAAGAATTCCTACAACTCAAATAACTAAAAGACAATCCAATTTAAAAATAGTCAAAAGGCTTGAACACTTAACAAAAAAAGCTATATAAATGGCCAAGAAGAAGCACACAAAAAGATGCCTAATATCATTAGACAACAGAGAAATACAAATTAAAACCACAATGAGATTTTATTTTATACCCCCCAAAATGACTAAAATGAAAGACTGACAATACCAATTATTAGTAAGGATGTGAACAACTGGAGTCTCATGCATTTCCGGATGGAGTCTGTAATGGTACAACTACTGGAAAAAGATGGGCACTTTCTTTAAAATTAAGCATACATCTACCCCTTGGCCCAGCAATGCCATTAAGTATTCACCCAAAAGAAATGAAAACATATCCACAAAAAGACTTTTACAGGAATGTCCAGGCAGCTTTATTCATTATAGTCCAACATTGGAAACACCTCAAAAGTCCATCCAGAGGACATAGGATAAACTGTGGTACAAACGATACAATTTTTAAAACTCAGTAATTTTAAAACTCAGCAGTTTAAAAAAAAATGTGCCGCTGATACAAGCAACAATATGGATTAACCTAAAAGTCATTATGCTGAGGGAAAGTACTCAGACACAGAGAGTACTACTGTATGATTTCATTCATATGAAGTTCGAGAATCAAAAAATGACTCTGGTGATAGAAATCCAAACAGTGGTTGCCCAGTGGGGGACTGATTGGAAGCAGGCAGAAGGAAAGCTGAAGGGAGGGACTCTGCATCTTGCTTGGTGTGTTGGTTACACAGACTTGTCAAAACTCAACAAACGGTACAATTAAGAAATGCATTTCACTGTACATAAATTTTACTTCAATAAAAAACTTATCAAATTGTACTATTCAAATATGTGCATTTCAATGTTTGTAAATTATACTCAATTTTTACAAAAGTTAAAAATAAGTGCAGCTATAGAACATTACACCTATAAAAGCAACAACATCTACAAATCAAAATTGATATGGTGAGGATAACTACATTCAGAAGAAATCCCACAGCCTTAAATATATTTATTTTTAAAAACAGAAAATGAAAATGAATTTGAAAAAATGTCAAAAAAGAAGAGAAACCTGAGAGATAAAGAGAAATGCATTTAATAATGATGTAAAAATAATGATGTAGAAATTATTAGAAAACAAAAATAGATATGATAAATAAATCCAAGAAATAATTTCTTTGAAAATATCAATAAAATAGACAAAGCTTACAGATTTAGACAACAGAAAATATATTCAAATCATTAAAAATGAGAATCAGGCTTTATTCACAGATATACAAGTACCCTGTAATGCTATAAGAAATTTAAGTGTACCACTCTAAGCTAAAATATCCAAAAATAAGGATGAAACACACGATTTTCTAAAAAACACATAACCTTCCAGAAATGATTTGAGAAATTAGTCCATGTGGATACCAACAACTGCGGAAGAAATGGAAATTTTTGCCTAGGGAATAACTCCAAATGCTGTACCATGTCTACACAATTTTACTAGTGAGTTCTAGCAGAGCTTCAAGGAAAGATAATTCACATATCACTTAAAGTGTTCCAGAGTACAGAAAAAGATGGCACACTGCCCAATTCATTTTCCCAAACCAGCAATACTCTAATCCCCAAGTCCAACAAATAGAGCACAAAAATGTAAATCACAAACTAATCTCCCTATATAACATGCTAATCCAGTAGCATGTAAAATATACCAGTCAGTTAATTAGTCACTTCAGTACCTCAGAAGATTAAAAAATAGTTCTTTTAATAAATGCAAAGATTAAAACATAAATGAAATATTAAAATAAATACAAAAGCTTCCTGACAATAGAGGAAAACCTCCTTAATCAATTAGAGAATAGTTATTGTATAGAGATAGCCAATATTAGAGTTAATGATGAAATACTAAAGCTCATTCCCATTAAATTTAGCAACAAGAGCAGTGTGCTGGTTATTATTTAGCACTTTCCTGGAAGTTCTAGCCAATGCAATAAAGGACAGAAGAATTCTTTTAATTGGTAAATTTTAGAAACATGGGGACAAATTACTCTCTATTTTCAGATCATGCTTCTTTAAATGGAAAACCTAAGTAAATCAAATGAAAATTCACTAGTAGAAGTCATTAAGGTAATTAGTTTTAAAATATACAAAAGTCTAGAGAGCTTCAAGATAGGGTAGGAGTAAGACGTGGAGATCACCTTCCTCCCCACAAATACATCAGAAATACATCTACATGTGGAACAACTCCTACAGAACACCTACTGATCGCTGGCAGAAAACCTCAGACTTCCCAAAAGGCAACAAACTCTCCACGTACCTGGCCGAGTGGCTGACAGGGTCTTGGTGCTCCGGCCAGGTGTCAGGCCTGAGCCTCCAAGGTGGGAGAGCCGAGTACAGGACACTGGTCCACAAGAGACCTCCCGGCCCCATGTAATATCAAACAGCAAAAGCTCTCCCAGAGATCTCCATCTCAATGCTAAGACCCAGCTCTACTCAAGAACCAGCAAGCTACAGTGCTGGACACCCTATGCCAAACAACTAGCAAGACAGGAACACAACCCTACCCATTAGCAGAGAGGCTACCAAAAATCATAATAAGGTCACAAACACCCCAAAACAAACCACTGAACACTGTCCTGCCCACCAGAAAGACAAGATCCAGCCTCATCCACCAGAACACAGGCACTACTCACCTCCACCAGGGAGCCTACACACCCCACTGAATCAACCTTTGCCACTAGGGGCAGACACCAAAAACAACGGGAACTAAGAACATGCAGCCTGCCAAAAGGAGACCCCAAACACAGTAAGTTAAGCAAAATGAGACGAGAGAGAAACACACAGCAGATGAAGGAGCAAGGTAAAAACCCACCAGACCTAACAAATGAAGAGGCAATAGACAGCCTACCTGAAAAAGAATTCAGGGTAATGATAGTAAAGATGATCCAAATTCTAGGAAATAGAATACAGAAAATACAAGAAACGTTTAACAAGGACCTAGAAGAACTAAAGAGCAAGCAAACAATGATGAACAACACAATAAATGAAATTAAAAATTCTCCAGAAGGAATCAATAGTAGAATAAATGAGGCAGAAGAACGGATAAGTGAGCTGGAAGATAAAATAGTGGAAATAACTACAACAGAGCAGAATAAAGAAAAAAGAATGAAAAGAATTGAGGACAGTCACAGAGACCTCTGGGACAACATTAAATGCACCAACATTCGAATTATAGGTGTCCCAGAAGAAGAAGACAAAAAGAAAGAGACTGAGAAAATATTTGATGAGATTATAGTTGAAAACATCCCTAATATGGGAAAGGAAGTATTCAATCAAGCCCAGGAAGCACAGAGAGTCCCATACAGGATAAATCCAAGGAGAAACATGCCAAGACACATATTAATCAAACTTTCAAAAATTAAATTCAAAGAAAAAATATTAAAAAGAGCAAGGGAAAAGCAACAAATAACATACAAGGGAATCCCCATAAGGTTATCAGCTGATCTTTCAGCAGAAACTCTGCAAGCCAGAAGGGAGTGGCATGACATATTTAAAGTGATGAAAGGGATAAACCTACAACCAAGATTACTCTACCCAGCAAGGACCTCATTCAGATTTGACGGAGAAATTAAAACATTTACAGACAAGGAAAAGCTAAGAGAATTCAGCACCACCAAACCAGCTTTACAACAAATGCTAAAGGAACTTCTCTAGTCAGGAAACACAAGAGCAGGAACAGACCTACAGTAACAAACCCAAAACAATTAAGAAAATGGTAATAGGAACATACACATTGATAATTACCTTAAATGTAAATGGATTAAGTGCTCCAACCAAACGACATACAGACTGGCTGAATGGATACAAAAACAAGACCTGCATATATGCTGTCTACAAGGACTCACTTCAGACCTAGGGACACATACAGACTGAAAGTGAGGGGATGGAAAAAGATATTCCATGCAAATGGAAATCAAAAGAAAGCTAGAGTAGCAATTCTCATATCAGACAAAATAGACCTTAAAATAAAGACTATTGGGCTTCCCTGGTGGCGCAGTGGTTGAGAGGTCCGCCTGCCGATGCAGGGGACACAGGTTCGTGGCCCGGTCTGGGAAGATCCCACATGCCGCAGAGTGGCTAGGCCCATGAGCCATGGCTGCTGAGCCTGTGCATCCGGAGCCTGTGCTCCACAACAGGAGAGGCCACAACAGTGAGAGGCCGGGATACCGCAAAAAAAATAATAATAATAAAAATAAATAAATAAATAAATAAATAAAATAAAGAGTATTACAAGAGACAAAGAAGGACACTATATACTGATCAAGGGATCAATCCAAGAAGAAGATATAACATTGTAAATATTTATGCACCAACATAGGAGCACCTCAATACATAAGGCAAATGCTAACAGCCATAAAAGGGGAAATCGACAGTAACAGAATCATACTAGGGGACTTTAACACCCCACTTTCACAATGGACAGATCCAAAAATGAAAGTCAATAAGGAAACACAAGCTTTAAATGATACATTAAACAAGATGGACTTAATTGATATTTACAGGACATTCCATCCAAAAACAACAGAATACACTTTCTTCTCAAGTGCTCATGCAACATTCTCCAGGATAGATCATATCTGGGGTCACAAATCAAGCCTTGGTAAATTTAAGAAAATTGAAATCATATCAAGTATCATTTCCAATCACAATGCTATGAGACTAGATATCAATTACAGGAAAAAATCTGTAAAAAATACAAACACATGGAGGCTAAACAATACACTACTAAATTACCAAGAGATCACTGAAGAAGTCAAAGAGGAAATCAAAAAATACCTAGAAACAAATACCAATGAAAGCACAACAATCCAAAACCTTTAGGATGCAGCAAAAGCAGCTCTAAGAGGGAAGTTTATAGCAAATCAATCCTACGTCAAAAAAAAGAAACATCTCAAATAAACAACCTAACCTTACACCTAAATCAGTCAGAGAAAGAACAAAAAAAACCCCAAAGTTAGCAGAAGGAAAGAAATTATAAAGATCAGATCAGAAATAAATGAAAAAGCAATGAAGGAAACAATAGCAAAGATCAGTAAAACTAAAAGCTGGTTCTTTGAGAAGATACACAAAATTGATAAACCATTAGCCAGGCTCATCTAGAAGAAAAGGGAGAGGACTCAAATCAATAGAATTAGAAATGAAAAAGGAGAAGTAACAATTGACACAGCAGAAATACAAAGGTTCATGAGACATTACTAAAAGCAACTATATGCCAATAAAATGAACAACCTGGAAGAAATGTACAAATTCTTAGAAAAGCACAACCTCCCAAGACTGAACCAGGAAGAAATAGAAAATATAAACAGACCAGTCACAAACACTGAAATTGAAATTGTGATTAAAAATTTTCCAGCAAACAAAAGCCCAGGACCAGATGGCTCCACAGGCAAATTCTATCAAACATTTAGAGAAGAGCTAACACCTATCCTTTTCAAACTCTTCCAAACTACAGCAGAGGGAGGAACACTCCCAAACTCATTCTATGAAGCCACCATCACCCTGATATCAAAACCAGACAAAGATGTCACAGAAAAAGAAAGCTAGAGGCCAATATCACTGATGAATATAGATGAAAAAATCCTCAACAAAATACTAGCAAACAGAATCCAACAACACATTAAAGAAATCACACACCATGATCAAGTGGGGTTTATCCCAGGAATGCAAGGATTATTCAATACACGCAAATCCATCAATGTGATACACCGTATTAACAAACTGAAGGATAAAAACCAAATGATCATCTCAATAGATTCAGAAAAAGCTTTCGACAAAATTCAACACCCTCCAGAAAGTAGGCATAGAGGGAACTTAACATAATAAAGGCCATAAATGACAAACCCACAGCCAACATTGTTCTCAATGGTGAAAAACTGAAACCATTTCCACTAAGATCAGGAACAAGACAAGGTTGCCCACTCTCACCACTATTATTCAACATAGTTTTGGAAGTTTTAGCCACAGCAATCAGAGAAGAAAAAGAAATAAAAGGAGTCCAAATCAGAAAAGAAGTAAAACTGTCACTGTTTGCAGATGACATGATACTATACATAGAGAATCCTAAAGACGCTACCAAAAAACTACTACAGGTGATCAATGAATTTGGTAAAGTAGCAGGATACAAAATTAATGCACAGAAATCTCTTGCATACCTATACACTAATGATGAAAAATATGAAAGAGAAATTAAGGAAACACTCCCATTTATCATTGCAACAAAAAGAATAAAATACCTAGGAATAAACCTACCTAAGGAGACAAAAGCCTGTATGCAGAAAACTATATCACACTGATGAAAGAAATTAAAGATGATACAAATAGATGGAGAAGTATACCATGTTCTTGGATTGGAAGAATCAACATTCTGAAAATGACTATACTACTGAAATCTACAGATTCAATGCAATCCCTATCAAACTACCAATGGCATTTTTCACAGAACTTGAACAAAAAATTTCACAATTTGTATGGAAACACAAAAGACCCCGAATAGCCAATGCAATCTTGAGAAAGAAAAACGGAGCTGGAGGAATCAGGCTCTCTGACTTCAGACTATACTACAAAGCTACAGTAATCAAGACAGTATGATACTGGCACACAAACAGAAATATAGATCAATGGAACAGGATAGAAAGCCCAGAGATAAACCCACACACATATGGTCACCTTATCTTTGACAAAGGAGGCAAGAGTATAAAATGGAGAAAAGACAGGCTCTTCAATAAGTGGTGCTGGGAGAACTGGACAGCTACATGTAAAAGAATGAAATTACAACACTCCCTAACACCATACACAAAAATAAATTCAAAATGGATTAAAGACCTAAATGTAAGGCCAGACACTATAAAACTCTTACAGAAAAACATAGGCAGAACATTCTATGACATAAATCACAGCAAGATCCTTTTTGACCCACCTCCTAGAGTAATGGAAATAAAATCAAGAGTAAACAAATGGGACCTAATGGAAATTAAAAGCTTTTGCACTGCAAAGGAAACCATAAACAAGACAAAAAGACAATCCTGAGAATGGGAGAAAATATTTGCAAAGGAAGCAACTGACAAAGGATTAATCTCCAAAATATACAAGCAGCTCACGCAGCTCAATATCAAAAAAACAAGCCAATCCAAAAATGGGCGAAGACCTAAATATACATTTCTCCCAAGAAGACATACAGATGGCCAAGAGGCACATGAAAATTTACTCAACATCACTAATCATTAGAGAAATGCAAATCAAAACTACAATGAGATATCACCTCACACCAGTCAGAATGGCCATCATCAAAAAATCTACAAACAACAAATCCTGGAGAAGGTGTGGAGAAAAGGGAACCCTCTTGCACTGTTGTTGGGAATATAAATTGATATAGCCACTATGGAGAACAGTGTGGAGGTTCCTTATAAAACTAAAAATAGAACTACCATATGATCCAGCAATCCCACTACTGGGCATATACCCTTAGAAAATCCTAATTCCAAAAGAGTCATGTACCCCAATGTTCATTGCAGCACTATTTACAATAGCCAGGACATGGAAGCAACCTAAGTGTCCATTGATAGATGAATGGATAAAGAAGATGTGGCACATATGTACAATGGAATATTACTCAGCCATAAAAAGGAATGAAACTGAGCTATTTGTAGTGAGGTGGATGGACCTAGAGACTTTCATACAGAATGAAGTAAGTCAGAAAGAGAAAAACAAATACCGTATACTAACACATATATATGGAATCTTAAAAAAAGAAAAAAATGGTTCTGGTGAACCTAGGTGCAGGACAGGAATAAAGATGCAAATGTAGAGAATAGACTTGAGGACACAGGGAGGGGGAAGGGTAAGCTGGGACGAAGTGAGAGAGTGGCATGCACATATATACATTACCAAATGTAAAACAGATAGCTAGTGGGAAGCAGCCACGTAGCACAGGGAGATCAGCTAGGTGCTTTGTGTCCACCTAGAGGGGTGGGATAGGGAGAGTGGGAGGGAGACGCAAGAGGCAGGAGAAATGGGGACATATGTATATGTATAGCTGATTCACTTTCTTATATAGCAGAAAATAACACACTATTGTAAAGCAATTATACTCCAATAAAGATGTTAAAAATATATACATATATACAAAAATCAACAATATGTTTTTCTATATACCACCAGTAATCAGTTAAGAAATTTAACAGGAAAAAAGTCCCATTTTAAACAACCATCAGAAATATAAAAGGCCTAGGAAACTTCTAATAAGAAATGTGAAACACCTTATATGATGAAAACTACCAAACTTTACCAAGGTCCAGAAAAGAAAATGTTTATTTGAATGTTTAATATCATAAACATTAAGGTAATCTTAATGAAAATACCAATAAAGTGTTTAAGAAGTTAACACAATAATTCCAATGTTCGTTTAAAAGAATCAACAAGTTATAATTGGCAGAAATTATTTTAAAAGATGTGTAATAAGATAATAATAAAAGATGTATAATATTTGTTTTACCAAGTATTAAAATGTACTATAAAGATACATAAATTACAATAATAGAGTATTACAACAGGAACAGGAAGGAAGAATCAGAACCAATTGTATATAATAATTTCCCTCTGTGATAAAAATGCCATCTTGAATCAAAACAACCCTCTGTGGGAGGAAGAGGAGTTATTCCCATTTAGCAAAGGAGAAAACTGAGCATCAGATAGTAAAGTAACTTGCTCTAAGTCACCCAGTTAGCACCCAGCTAGAAAACATTATTAACTGTGATTACTTCCTGGAGATGGGATTACAAATGATTTTTTTCTACTTTGTGATGATCCCTTTCTATAACGAACAGAAATAATAAGGATGATATTTTTGAAATATTAAACTGATGTAAGTTTCATTTCCCATATGTTGTGTTATCCTGCCTAATCAACAGCATTCATTCAACATTTTGGGGAGACAGGGAAGTATTGCTCAGGTTTGATCTTCAAACCAGAATTCTAGCACATAGGAACAAGAAAAGATCTGAACGCTAGGTCTGGTTGTTTGTTTTTTGAGGGGACAATACCTCAAAAGTGTATTTAATATCTTTCATATATCAAGAGAGTCAAATCTGGCCAACTTGATCAGAGTCTTACAAAATCCATAGAACAGGCAAGAAAGAAGATATGGCATTCCCATCACATAGAGAGGAAAAGTAGAAAGCCCTTTGGCCACTGGGAAAAGAAGCTGGGAGAGGAGAGAGAGAGGTTATCAAGGAGAGTCCTCAATTCTGTTCCCCTGCCTCCCATATCTCTCACTGTCAAACCTTGGGTAAGGTTTGCAATAAAAATACTCCAGATAGTTTGAGGTCATGCCAAAAGCAAAGAGGAGACTTGAATTTCCTTTTCCATTTGGAACTTTGATAAAAGAATGGCTTGCAGGTACCTTGTGCCAACATATAATAGAATGAAAATGAAAGGGGAGGGGAGAAGGGAGCAATGTTGCTGGGTCACATAAGGGCATCAGCATCAGTAGGAGTTAAGTGGGAGCTCAGGAATCAGTGGGTCATCTTGCACTTCCCTTGACTAGAAAACACAAGCTACATCAGCCACAAAGACATCAACAACAGCTGCAGAAAAGACAGAAGCAGACTCTCAGAGATGAAGTGGCACAAATTACACACGGATCAGAGTTCAGTGGGAACCAGCCGAGAAAGCCCTTTCTTAGGATAGAAATCTTTCCTTCTACCAGGAGGTCATGTAAGTATCTCTGTGCCCAGATAGAGGTAAAGAATG
The DNA here is from genome assembly GCF_059928025.1 of Delphinapterus leucas. Taxonomy (NCBI): domain Eukaryota; kingdom Metazoa; phylum Chordata; class Mammalia; order Artiodactyla; family Monodontidae; genus Delphinapterus; species Delphinapterus leucas. Next base: position 91,377,334 of record NC_143135.1, on the reverse strand, counting down.
AGGAAGACAGGGCAATCAAGAGGAATATGGCAGGGAGAGGAATCCTCCAAGATTGTCCATTTACCAGCAAAATGGGGAAATAATCTGAAAGATACCATTTATCTGAAAGATACTAGAAGAGACATTGACCTGTGATGGGAAATTTCACTTTTGTCCCCTCAATAGCAGAAGCAATATTCATCCAGTCACAAAAAAGTTAGAAAGCTATATACTATTTTACATATCTGAGTTTTAGTTTATCAGCTTTGGCCCTGCTGTGTGTTTTTCCTAAGAATATCTAACATGTTTTTCTGCACTTAAAGTGTGCCAGGCACTGTGCTAAATGCTTTACATGCATACCATACTCCATACAATAATCCCAAGAGGCAGGTGCTATCGTCATCCTTGAACTGCAGAAGAGCGCACTGTGACTTAGAAAGGTTAAGTAAATTTGACCAACATTAGACCGCAAATAAGTGACAGTGAAGATTTGAACCCAGTGCCAGAACCCTCTCAATACCCTCTCAACCTGTGTACCACTATTACATTCACTCTCTGGATGCTTAAAGAAACAGAATAAATGACTAACCCAACCAGCAAGAGGCAGAGCTGGGGTTTGAACCAAGGCAGTGTGCCTCAAGATACGCCAGTTTCTATTTCTTGACTAATTTTCAAACAATTTTAACAAATCTACTTACTGAAAATGTAAATCTTACTCTTGCTTGTATTACAATGGAAAACAGGGAATATACCAATTAGGGAATACATAGATTAGGGTAGTGGGAAATGAAAGAATAAAAAGGTAACAGAATATAAATAAGTTCAGCAAGGTTTTATGAATAGAAACTTGGTGAAAGAAAGACAAACTATAGGAAGGAGTAAAATTACTGGTAGCTGGACATTGGGAACAGTGAGAGGAACCTAACTATTATAATCTAGCAACGCGAGATTACAACTAACAACTGGCTCAGTGAATGGGTAGGAGCGCAAGAAAGAATGCTGAAAAATCCTTGCGGATTGTACATGCTCAGTTCTCATAAGACAACCACCCTTCCTACTGGAAAGAAGTTTCTTATTTATTATTTTTATTGAAATATCGTTGATTTACAATGTTGTGTTAACTTCTGCTGTACAGCAAAGTGATTTGGTTATACATATATACACATTTTTTATATTCTTTTCCATTATGGTTTATCACAGGATATTGAATATATTAATAGTTCCCTGGGCAATACAGTAGGACCTTGTTGTTTATCCATTCTATATATAATAGTTTGCATCTGCTAATCCCAAACTCCCACTCCATCCCTTCCCCAACCCCTCCCCTTGGCAACAACAAGTCTATTGTCTATATCTGTGAGCCTGTTTCTATTTCATAAAAGTTCACTTGTGTCATATTTTAGATTCCACATATAAGTGATATCATATGGTATCTGTCTTCTCTTTCTGACTTACTTTACTTAGTATGATAATCTCTAGTTCCATCCATGTTGCCACAAATGGCATTATTTCATTCATTTTTATGGCTGAGTAGTATTCCATTGTATATATGTACCACATCTGAAAGAAGCTTCTTAAAAAATGACACACGTGCAGAGGAGTGCTGGACAGCCCATGTCTAAGTGTACAAGGATTCAAAGTACAAGGGTGGAAGGTATGGGAATGACAGACTGGACAACGTGAGAGTATTTGGTATGCATTATGGGGGGAAGATAGTTGTGCAAGACCTTTGTAGTTGTAGACTATTAGCTAAGGCACCTTGCATCTGCTTTCAACAGGGATGAATAACTAAAGAAATGTAATTTGCTGTTATGTAGGGAGGATGGAAGGGAGAAAGAAGATTTGTAAATGTTCAAAGTACAGTTAACTAATGGAAAATGCTCCAACATCCCAAATAATCAGCATGTGTTGATTCCTTTGTTTGTAAGGAGGAGATTTCCTGGGAGTTACTGTCTGAAATCTTTTCATTAGAACTTAGGTAATGTCTACACTTCAGAGACAACTCTAGTTGCTTAACTCAGTTCATTAAATCACAATATTGACAAGGCAAGTGTCTTGAGTGTCCAGGTCAGTTAACTGCCATGTTTCAGAGCTAAAGGCTGCTCTCCTAACCTCAGAGTCAATGGTGAAGAGTCTGTAGAGTATTGCCTTTCATACTTGGATTCACACTAGGCTGTAGGCTACTTAAGAGCAGGAGATATTGTTTTCATCCCCTGAGCCTTGCAGAGCTGTGGTGCAGGCCCTTGATAAATGTGTGAGGAAAGAGCAGGCATGCAGCCACCACTTGCCAATGAGCACAAATTGAGAGATTCTTTAATGTCTTTCAGCTGAAACCTGCACATAGCCATCCTTAACAAAGTAGCTGTGCTACGTTCCTCCACGTGCGGAGGTAGGAGAAATGTATGGCTGATGTTTCTGATACTTGCAAGTGTACAGGAAGGTCTGTAACAAAAAAAACAGCAGGGCTTGGCTTCCCCGGTGGTGCAGTGGTTGAGAGTCCGCCGGTCGATGCAGGGGACGCGGGTTCGTGCCCCGGTCTGGGAAGATCCCACATGCCGCGGAGCGGCTGGGCCCGTGAGCCACGGCCGCTGAGCCTGCGCGTCCGGAGCCTGTGCTCCACAACGGGAGAGGCCACAACAGTGAGAGGCCCGCGTACCGCAAAAAAAACAAAGAAAACAAAAAACAGCAGGGCTGAACATTGCTTATGAGGGGTATTTGTTTTACCAGAGAGTGAAAAGATGGGGGGAAACAAAAGATTGAGATAAGTTCTCACCTCCCAGTGGTTGCCCTTTGGAAGGAGGACGGATTGCAGAAATTTGCTAACAGAAAATTAAATGTCATCAATGACTCTTTGAAAGGAAAACTGACTTATACCTCTACACCACAGGATTGACTACTTTCCAACAGTTTCTGAAAGTACGTTGCTTCTTTCTTAATTTTAAAATTCAAGCATCATTTTTTGAATCTCTTTAAATGTGATCTTCCTATGCTAATGGTCTTATTTGGGTTCATCTGCCTTTTCAACTTGTGAGTTACTTTTAAAATTTCACTTCTCCTGTCACAAGGAATATTAAAAATATCCTTCCTCTTCACGTGTTCTAATAAAAAGTTCTGTCATTGCAGTTTTAATTCATCTGAGCTAGAGATCTGCCCTTTTTAGGCAACATGCTCAAAATTTGATTATCTTGTCATGTGTTTTAAAACCTTACCAAAATCTGGGATGAGTTCCTTTTCTGTGCTGGGTTAACTTTGAAATTTGTTAAGCAATGAGATGGAAATTTCAGGACACCAATCAAAGGTCTCTGTTCACTCATTTCCAAGGCAGAACTAAGCAACATTAAATATTACTTTGCAGTTTTCAGCCATCTGCCACGGTGTGACACCATCATCCCACCTCCACTGTATGCTGGGAACTCACTTAGTACCAAGGGTTGGACAACCAAGTTCTGTGCACACAATAGGGTGAAGTTTCTGACTATTTCTGCTTAGGCCCTGGGGTAGAAATAACTGGTCCTTGGTGAATCCAATCATAACTCCAGAGCCTCGTTTGAGGCAAGTTCAGTGGGCAGAGTCCCTCTCTGATCCTCTACTTAAACATTAAAACAGCAAGCAAGCATCATTTCTAGAGAGAGATTTCTCCAAAAAATTAGCAACTATTGTATATTCTCTTCTCTTGTTGTAATAAATATCATTTATTTCCCTGAAAGGGAGAATACTGTTCTTAACTGACTTAAAATTAACAAGTCACAATTTGATGACCCCTTTTTTGTTGTTGTTATGTTAAGTACAGAGGAATAGGGTAGTAGGCTTCAGGCCCATAAATGATGTTTAATAAATATCTCCAAAAGCATTAGAGTGAATACTTTAACCACTGGGTCACTGGATTAATTATGACTCTCTCAGTTGTTAATGACAACAGTCTACCGCCAATCAGTTTAAGTAAGAAAGGGTATTATCACGTTAAGTGGAATACAAGGATTCAAAGTGAGAGCTGGATCCACCACTCACACTGTTGTCACTGGAGCTCATCTCTCAACTTTGCTTCTGGTTATGGGCTGGTTTCCTTCTTCAGAGAAGCCCTTCACCATGCAGAAAGAAAGGCGGCTACCCAAAGACCCAGAGGCACATCCTTCTAGCTCATCCACCGCTACAGGAACAAAGGATTTTCCTCCCCTAACATCCAGGTACCTATTCCAGGCAGAAATCCGTATGGGCAATGTGCCTATCCCCAAACCAATCACTTGGCCCAGGGGACCCCTAGCCATGTGTCCACAACCCATGTGGTGGAAAGACAGGGCACAAGGCCTGACAGGTTGACAGAATGACAGCTCACCTGGTGGGATGAGGGGGGGACTAGTTGCTCGAGAAAGTTAAACTTGGCAGTTATATGGCTACTACAGTCAAACGTTTTAAAGTGACAAATTCTATTCTTTTCTTTAAAATAAAAAATATATATATATGGTTTATTTACCATCAGTAACAGGTGTGTGTGTGTGTTTCTTAACACATGGAAGTGGATTACTTAAGAAACGTGTAGGGACTTCCCTGGTGGTGCAGTGGTTAAGACTCCACCTGCCAATGCAGGGGACATGGGTTTGAGCCCTGGTCCGGGAAGATCTCACATGCCACAGAGCAACTAAACCTGTGTGCCACAACTACTGAGCCTGCGCTCTAGAGCCCGCGAGCCACAACTATTGAAGCCCGTGTGCCATAACTACTGAAGCCCACGCGCCTAGAGCCCGTGCTCCGCAACAGGAGAAGAGTAGCCCCCACTCACTGCAATTAGAGAAAGCCCGTGCGCAGCAACGAAGACCCAACGCAGCCAAAAATAAATAACTAAATTTATTTTAAAAAATAAAAGAAGCGTGTACTTCTGATAAGGGGCTAATACCAAAATACATAAAGAACTCATACAACTCAACAGCAAAAAGAAAAAAGGAAAAGAAAAAAAAAGAAACAACCTGGTTAGAAAATGGGCAGAGAATCTGAATAGACATTTTCCCAAAGACAACTCAGAGATGGTCTACAGGTGCTGAACAGCACTAATGATCAGGAAAATGCAAATCAAAACCACCATAAGATACCACCTCACACCTATTAGAATAGCTATTATCAATAAGACAAGAAATAACAAGCATTGGCAAGGATATGGAGAAAAGGGAACACTTGTGCACTGTTGGTAGGAATGTAACTGGAGGTTCCTCAAAAAATTAAAAATGGGGAATTCCCTGGCAGTCCAGTGGTTAGGACTCTGCTCTTTCACTGTCGAGGGCACGGGTCCGATCCCTGGTAGGGGAACTAAGATCCCACAAGCCATGCAACGTGGCCAAAAAAAAAAAAAAAAATTAAAAATAGAACTACAGGGTACTTCCCTGGTGGTCCAGCTGATAAGTCTCTGCACTTCCACTGCAGGGGGCCTGGGTTCAATCCCTGTTCAATCCCTGGTCAGGGAACTAAGATCCCACATGCTGCATGGTGCGGCCAAAAAAAAAAACCAGTAGAACTACCATATCATCCATCATTTCCATTTCCGGGTATTTATCCAAAGAAAACAAAAACACTAATTCGAGATGTATGCAGCTCTATGTTCACTGCAGCATTATTTACAATAGCCAAGACATGGAAACAACCTATGTGTCCACCAACAAATGAATGGATAAAGAAGATGTGGCACATATATAATGGAATATTTTTCAGCCATAAAAAAGAATGAAATCTTGCCATTTGTGACAACATAAATGGAACTTGAGGGTATTATGCTAAGTGAAATAAGTGAGACAGAGAAAGACAAATACTGTATGATCTCACTTATATGTATAATACAAAAGCGAAAAAAAAAAAAAAAACCTGAGCTCATTTACAGATAAAGAGAGCAGATTGGTAGTTGCCAGAAGTGGGGGAGGGGGGAGGGGGGAGGGGTTGGGAAAAATGGGTGAAGGGGGTCAAAAGGTACAAACTTCCAGTTAAACAGTAAATAAGTCATGGGGGTATAATGCATACCACAGTGACTATGGTTAATAGTAATACTATTGATATATTGCATATTTGAAAGTTGCTAAGAGAATAGATCTTAAAAGTTCTCATCATAAGAAAAAACATTTTGTAACTGTGTATCGGTACAGATGTTAACTAGACTTATTGTAGTGACCATTTTGCCATATATACAAATATCAAATCATTACATTGCACACCTAAAACTAATATAATGTTATATGTCAAATATAACACAATTTAAAAATTAATTTAAAAAAGAAAGAAAGAAATGCCCTTTCTCTGGTCCCACTTCAGACACTGGGGATGGAGCCCAGCAATCTGTACTGGAACAAGGCTTCCAGGTGATTCTGACCTATGCTAAAGTTTGAGAACCACTGGCCTAGTTGCCTTTCCCATTTGAGTGAAAAGATTTTTTTTCAGTCTTTGGTAGTTAAGATCAGGGATTGCAAAATGTTTCCATAAAAGGCTAAATAGTTAACATTTTAGGTTTTGTGGGCCAAGAGGCAAAATCAAGGTTATGTAGGTATTTATGTAATCCCTTAAAACAAAACAATTAAAACAAATATAAACAATTAAAACAAATATAAAAAACATTCCTGGCTGGTGGGCTGTACCAGAACAAGTGGTGGGCCTGGTTGAGAGCTTTGGGTCAGGCAGACTTATAAAAAATATTTTTTTAAAAAAAGAAGAGAAATATGTACTTCTAGATGCAGAAAAAACATTCACATTCAGTGGAAAAGATAAGGACTTTATCACGCTGAATTTTTTCTCAGTGAAAGATAAACACATCACCCAGAAACTGACCTGAGAGCAGCAAACAATGCAGTCATCCTCATCCCCCTTGGCCGGAACTCCAGATCATTTCCTATCATTTCCTTCACAGGGTCAAAAAGCCATTGAGGGCTTCCCTGGTGGCGCAGTGGTTAAGAATCCGCCTGCCAATGCAGGCGACACGGGTTCGAGACCTGGTCTGCGAAGATCCCACGTGCCGCGGAGCACATATGTGCCACAACTACTGAGCCCGCACCCCTAGAGCCCATGCTCCGCAACAAGAGAATCCACTGCAGTGAGAAGCCCATGCACCGCACCGAAGAGTAGCCCCCACTCACCGCAGCTAGAGAAAGCCCACGTGCAGCAACGAAGACCCAATGCAGCAAAAAATAAATAAAATTAATTTATTGAAAAAAAAAAAAGCCATTGAATGTCTGCTCCTGAGAAGTCCAGACACCAAAGTGGGATGGAAAACATCAATGATGTGCATATGGAAGGAGAGAGACTTGTGACTCTTGAGGCTGTATTAACTCACTTATCCTGAAAGGTATGTTTTAAGATCTCATTGTGAATGTGACTGATGCCTGGGATAAAACCATTGCATGTGGCACTGAGAATATCCACCCTCCGGATCGTGTGATTGGAAATGAGACTGAAATGTTTTTTAACTTGCTTTTGCCAAATTACAAATATAGAAAAATCACCAAGGGCCACTCTCCATAGATATCCACATGGATACCACACTCTCCCCGTTTCCCTCCCATCACTTTAGCCATTCCTTTCAACATCGACTGCTGGATCCTCTTCCTACCAAAATATATCCTGATATGGCTCACGCTTTGTTCCAGACCTTCTTCCCTTCTCATCTACAGCCTTTCTTTGGGGGATTTCATCCGTTCCATTCAGTTACCATCTATCGGCTGACTGCTCTCAAATCCCCATCTCTAGTATAGAACCACCCAGAGCTCCTGAGCTCCAGACTGCTGCATTCAGCTGCCTCCTAAACATCTCCCTGTGGCTGTCCCTGTGTCTAAAAAATAAACTTCTCATCCCTACCCCTCAGTCCCAATGCTTTTCCTCCAATGTTCATTATCTCAGGAAATGATCTCACCATCCTGCCCATTTCTCGAATATGAAATCTGGGAGTCATCCTTGATACCTCCCTCTCCTTCAGAATCTCCTTTCACATTTAAACAATCACAAAATCCTATTCTACCTCCTAAATGTCTCAAAACTGTCCATTTCTCTAAATGCCCACTAATCCAAGCCACCATCGTTCTTTCCTTGACTACTGCAGTAGCCATCTAACTATCCTACCATTCTTGTCCCCTCCCTCCACCAATCCATTCAAATCCAATTATGTCAATCTCTGCCTTTTAAAATTTTCAAAGGCGATGAAGTCCAGAGACTCTCAAAGGGATATGTTGGGACTAACTGCCCCAGAGTCCTACAGAAGAGCTCCTTAAAACCATTGGCTCTTGAGTTGCACCAAACCCAAAGAATCAAAATCTCTAGGGATAGTCCCAAGACACTGAATTCTGAATCCCAAATCCTCACTAAAGTTTACAGGACCTCCATAATCTGACTTCTTGAGATCCCGGGCTAAGGCAGGCACTTTATTCACTATCCACTCTGTACCTCCCCTGGAGTTGTACTCAGGGCATTGATTCCTGTGTGTTAAACTGATTCCCTGCCAGAGAGTAAGATCCAGGAGGGAAAGCACCGCAGCCACCGTGTTTAGCACTTATCCCTAGTGCGCAGGACAGTGGGGCACATCTGCTGTTTAATATTCATTGCCACTCAAAATCAAAGAGAATTTAATGTAAAGGACTTTCTCTTTAGCATGGTTAGTTGAACATGCCTGAAAACATCTTCATTTGTTGATATAGTTCACAGGCCAAGAAAAGAAAGGGCTCAGGTAACAATGACTGGAGTAATTAATTAGTGGCCTAAAGGAGAGAGGATAATCTTCAAAATCAAAGTAATTATTTGGAGGTTGACAACAAGCTCTTCTCCTGTCTCCAATGAGACCATGTGAACAGAAATAAGCTTTGGACTATGTTCAAAGACTTTCTGATCCTAAGTACTGTAATGGCACATAGGGAAAGACACCTCCCCCCTCCATTTCCCTTTAGAAAACTTGTAATTATAAATTCTTTCTCTGTCCTTTTGAGAGGTATGTAAATCTTTTTAAAAGCTAAATAAGCTTCTCGCCAGGTTTACAATGCCGGAATGTCTTTCTCAAGGACCTAGGAGCCACCTCTTTGAAATGTAAACATCAAGGGAAAGAACAGCCCACTCTCGCAGTCTCCATGAGAGTTTAACTTAGTCCTCTGGCTCCAAATTCTAACTACCTACTGTCAGAGAGAGAAGAGAAGCTTCATTATTCTTCCAGATGAAGACAGTTAACAAACACAGATGGTCACCCCAAATACCAAGAGAATCTATGAGGGACTATTTGTGACAAATGGTGCTGTCATGTCCTCTTACCCGAGGACTGGTTACCATTTATCCTGAGAACATGGTGTAGAGGTACGTTTTATCTGCCTGGCTATATGAGAGGGTGAGATTTCCTTCTGCCTTTACATTCTCTTTAGCTGACTGCCTGTGATGTGCATGCCGTTCTGCTCAAACCCTCATTCAGTAATAAAACTGTTTCGTCTTCAACCTTTATGAAGCAGTTTCATGCGGTGTCAAGAGATGCTGTTTTCAATTCTATTTCCCCAACAGCACCGATCACCAGCAAGACTGACCAAATGAAAGGTAGGGAATTTGTGTCCATAAAGTTGTTTACCAGCAGAGAAAACAGCTAAAGCTGCTTGAACATTTCATCAGATCCTATGTACCTGGAGGACCCTGCACAGCTGAGTTTGGGTGAGATATCCTGCCCTTAAAAACCAGTCTTTTCGGGCTTCCCTGATAGCGCAGTGGGTGAGAATCCGCCTGCCAGTGCAGGGGACACGGGTTCGAGCCCTGGGCCGGGAAGATCCCACGTGCCACGGAGCAACTAAGCCCGTGCACCACAACTACTGAGCCTGTGCTCTAGAACCTACGAGCCACAGCGACTGAGACCACATGCCACAACTACTGAAGCCCGCGTGCCTAGAGCCCAGGCTCCACAACAAGAGAAGCCATCGCAATGAGAAGCCTGCGCACCGCAACGAAGAGCAGCCCCCGCTCGCCGCAGCTAGAGAAAACCTGCACGCAGCAACGAAGACCCAACACGGCCAAAAATAAATAAATAAATAAAAATTTTAAAAAAACAACAGTCTTTTCCACTTGTACAATACTTGCCCACTGTACTCCTGTCTCCACTGACTTCTCCCTCCTGGTCTCAGTATACTTTTTTTTTTTTTTTAACTTTGGCATATTAGCAATAGAAGGCTCAGGCAGGGCACACTCGGACCCAGACCCACAGAGGGGCAGATATGCAGCCTGAGGGACTTAGAGAAGGACGATTTATAAACATAAATGAGGAAGTGGTTATGATGAAAAGGATGAGACATCCCAGAGGGAGTAATACCCGCAAAAACGTCACATTAAATCGACTCTCGGAAATATTTCACAACACTGAAAGAGGAAAAGCTAAAATGTTGGAAGCTGATTTACAAACACAGATGAGAAGGCAAGCACTGTTCAAACTAATCTTGGTATGTTACAGTGAAACAAACACTTTTGTCTTTAATGTTTTTAATGTTTTAAATTACAATGTACTATAAATATTAGTTTTACTAACTTTTTTCACTTCCCAGTACATTAATAAACAACAGTTAGAGCTAGTTAAAATAGAGAATGTTTTGGGCTTCCCTGGTGGCACAGTGGTCGAGAGTCCGCCTGCCGATGCAGGGGACACGGGTTCGTGCCCCGGTCTGGGAAGATCCCACGTGCCGCGGAGCGGCTGGGCCCGTGAGCCAAGGCCGCTGAGCCTGCCCGTCAGGAGCCTGCGCTCCGCAACGGGAGAGGCCACAACAGTGAGAGGCCCATGTACCGCAAAAAAAAAAAAAAATACAGAATGTTTTGACGAAAATGTTGAAGGTCACATCTTAAACTTTCTCACTGATTTTCAAGATTACTTTCCATGGCTTTAGTGCATGTGGTCTTACACTATCATGCAAACCAAGGACCAGCTGTATTTCTTATTCCTCATTAAACAAGTTAATACAATTGCCTAAAACAGTGTCTGTCACACAGTAAGTGCTCAATAAACGTCACCTATTATTTCAAAGACGTTACATACTGTTTATCACTTTGAATGTAAAACTTTATTTTTTTAATGTCTATACTTCTTGCTCCTATTTCTCTCCTTCCATTCTCTCTTGAAACGATTCCAATCAAGCTTTTGGCCACTCCTCCACCAAAACTGCTCCCCTCAAAGTCACCAATCACTGCTGAATGGCTAAATCCAACAGTAGCTGTAAATCTTACTTAATATACTAGACAGCGGAATTTAATTCAGTTAATCACAAACTAGTTTGGTTTCTAAAGACACTTTCCTGGTTTCCTCCTACCATGTAGGCTGACCCTTTTCAATTTCCTTTGCTAGTGTTCTCTCTCTCTCTCTCTCTCTCTCTCTCTCTCACACACACACACACACACACACACACACACACACTCCTTAACAAAGTCATCAGCATATTCTGTCAACCTGGTACCTTCTAGTCATTAGAATTATCCCTATTTTATAGATGAAGAAACTGAGCCACAGAAAATTATGCACTTGTCCCAAGTCATGCAATTAATTAGTTGCAGAAATGGGATCTGTACCCAGGTAGACCAGCTTTAAGAGTTTTTAAATGGAAAATTTCCTCAATTCTAGACATCAAGGTTTCCCAAAAAACTGAGGTCTAATTTCAAGAGTGCTTTCGATAAAGACAAAATAATCATTTTCTAACAGTTTCCTCCAACTAGACAATTCAGAAAGGAAATGTACACCTAACACAAAACAAAGCTTTGTAAACCAAAACATAGCTCTAACAGTCTGTAACGAAATTTCCCTTTCAGTTTTCTAACCTTTGTGTTTGTATATACAATTTTTAAAAATTGGAATTTTTTTTGTTTTTTAAATTTGTTTTTTTTTAATTCAAATATATCATAATGTTTTACCCACTGTAATAGAGTGCCCTCAATAAAATTAAACTTCAATTTTTTAGGGAACCCTAAGGACTAGGAATAAGAAAATCTGCCATTTTAAAACTGTAAGAACTTTTTCCATTTCTCCAGAGATAGAGGATTACTTCACTTTTAACACACTGACTGTTTTGACAAAAACACTCTTTGGTTTTGCAAAGATGGGGCAAAGACCCTATTCTGGAAAAGGAAATATTGAGAAAATGAAAAGCTAAAATTGCTCAGTAAGGAGGCAAGAAAACTAGAAACACTTGATCTAATCTAATCTGATTCAATCACTGTCCCATTATTTCTGGGTGTCCCTAGACGAGATTAGCATTTGAATTGGCAGCCTGAGTAAATCAAGTTGCCCTCTCCAATGTGGGCAGGCATCATCCAATCCACTGAGGACCTGAATAAAATGAAAAGTCATAGGAAGATACAATTGGCTCTCTGCCTGACTGTTGAGTTGGGACATTGGTCTTCTCTGCACTCAGAACTTACTGGGACTTACATCATCACTTCCCTGGTTCTTGGGCCTACAAACTCTGACTGGGACGTAACAACACTGGCTCCCTGGTTCTCAAGACTTTGGGTCTGGACTGGAACTACACCACAGGCTTTCCTGGGTCTCCAGCTTTCACTCACAGGATTTCTCATTCTCCATAATTGCTTGAGCCAGTTCCTTATATCAATCTCAATCTCTCATATATATCATCAATAAAAGATTTGAACAGACATTTCATAAAAGAAAATATATGGATGATAAATAAGCACAGGGAAAGATATTCAACATCATTAATTACTTACATTAGAGAATACAAGATACTACTACTGCTATGCTCTGAATGTTTGTGTCCCCTCAATATTCATATATTAAAATCCTAACCCCCAGGTGATGGTATTAGATGGTAGGGCCTTTGGGAGATGCTCAGGTCATGAGGGTAAAGTTTTCATGAATGGGAATAGGGCTCTGCGACACCAGAGATCTCCCTCGCCCCTTCTACCACGTGAAATTACAGTGAAAATACCGTCATCTATGAACCAGGAAGCAAGTCCTCACTGGAGCCCAACGTTGCTGGAGACTTGATCTTAGACTTTCCAGCCTCCAGAACTGTGAGAAGTTAAGTTTCTTTTGTTTATAAGCTACCCCGTCTATGGTACTTTGTATAGCAGCCCAAACACACCTATTAGAATGTCTAAAATTATAAAGACTCACCATAACAAATATTGGAGAGGATGTGGAGCAACTGGAACTCTCTTACACAGCTGGTGGGAATGTTATATGGAAAAATAACTTTGAAAAACAGCTTGGCAGTTCTTGAATATTAAACATATCCTTACCATATGATCCAGCCATTTCACTCTCAGATATTTACCCAAGAGAAACAAAAGCATCTGTCCATACAAAAACTTGTTCATGAATGTTTATAGCAACTTTATTTGTAATAGCCAAAAACTGGAAACAACCAAATGTCCATCAAAAGGTGAATAGGATAAACAAATTGTATTATATCCACACAATGGAATACCATCTATCAGTAAAAAGAATGAACTGTTGATACATGCAATGACATGGATAAGTCACGAAATAAACATCCTGAGTGAAAGAAAACATAACCCCCCAAAAAGTATATATTGTATGAGTTCATTTACATAAAACTCCAGAATATGCAAACTAATCTATGGTGACAGAAAGCAGATCAAAGGTAGATAAGGATTGGAGGAAGGACCAGAAAGTGAGCGGAAGGAAGGATTACACATTATAAAGGAAGGAGAAAACTTGGAGTGATAGACATGTTCATTATCTTGATTGTGATAAAGATTTCACAGGTATAGACATATATCAAAATTTATGAAATTATATGCTTTAAATTTGTGCAGTTTACTGTATGTCAATTATACTTCAATAAGCCTGTTTACAAAAAAAAAAACCTACTACTATATTTCAATTACTTCCTACATGTCCAGCAGTTTTTGCTTTATATATTTCAGGGTCATATTACTTGGTGTTCAAAGTTTCATGACTAAAATATTTTCTTGGGAATTACACCTTTCCTTTAAAAAAAATTATCCTCTCTATAAATCATCTCACCTTAAATTTTATTTAGGCTAGTACTAATATAATTGCTCCTCTCTTTAATGCTTGCATTTATCTCCCTTTGGCCTGGTCTCTCCATTAGATAGATGACATTGGGCAAGTTACTTATCTGCCTTAACGGTTGCCATGAGGATTAAATGAGTTAATATTTGTTAAATTATTTAAAATTTTCCAGGATTTTTCAATCTTGGCACTATCGACATTTTGGTCCTGATAATTTTCTGCTGTGAGGGCTGTCCTGTGCATTTTAGCATGTTGGGCAGAATCCTTGGTGTCTACCACTAGATGCTAGTAGCAGCCTCTTCCCAGCTGTGACAACCAAAAATATCTCAGGAGATTTCCAAATGTCCCCTGGGGGACAAAATCACCCCCAGCTGAGAACCACTAATTTAAAACAATGCCTGGAATATAATAAAGGCTATGTAAGTATTTGTTACATAATTGTTCTGTGGCTTTGGCTGTGGCCTTCCTCCTAAGGCCACGGGGCACTACACTCTGGAAAAGCCCAGCTGTATCAATAAGCAGCCCATTGCCCACATACTACTATGTTGATGTTGCCATGTTTATCCTGGGGCCTCTTGGTTTAACCGCTTTAGATGCTGTTGATTCATATCACAGTGATTACTTTTTGTCCCACAGCCCTCACCTCTAGCCCTCACCTCTAGCTCTCACCCCTCTAAATGAGGGCTCTCAGTAGGGTTCTCCCATAATCTCCCTTCATTTCATGTGATACTGATGATTTTTTAAAAAGCAATATTACAGGCCATTTCTAATGTTTTCTTTCAACATAGTTCCTCCTGTATTACAGCAGATGGTCTCTAGTATCGGGGCATGTGACTTTCTTCCCTACTTCCAGGGTTCTCTCGGATTTGTCCTCTTTTGGGGTCATCTTAAGTCAGTTTTGGGAATGTGGGGAAGCCTGTGGCAGAGTTTACATATTTCCTAGACCTCTATCCTACATAGATCTCCCCCCCCAAAAAAAAAAAAAAAAAAGCCTCTTTTTTATTTTCCAAAGAGAAAAGATTTAGCTTTTCTCAGTCAAAAATGTGGAACAGATTGGATTTTAGTAGAAAAACAATGTGCTTAGAAACTCTTGGTAGGAATTAAACATGTTTAAAAAAAATCCTGCAGTTTTCTTTTACAACAATATAAAAATACTAGCAGTTCACAGATTTATTAATAAGTTAAATTTCTGAAGCTCTGACCTTTGCCAAATGTCACTATAGATAGCAGAGATGTTTTCCCTAGGATTGTTTGATAAAATGTGCACAGTGTATTTATGAAGTCACCTAAGATAAAATTTTGTCAAGGAGTCAGAAGGTCATATTTTCTTGACATGCTTAAATTTGAGGTCACTACTGTATCATAAGGAAGATTATATTTCAGTTATCTATTATCTGAAAGCTGTCTGAATAGATGTGATATTCACTTACTTACAGAATTGGAGAGGATCAGTGCTCACATTCTTTAACCTTCAACTCAATTCTGCAATCTGGGCTACATTATCTCTGCCAAATGATCATCTTCTCCCTGCAATAAGAGACTAAACTGCTCTACATGAAATAAGATGAAAAATGTGGGGATATTTCTTCCTGAAGAAGAGGAAGAAAGAAAGGTAAAAAGAATAAGTTGAAATTAAAAAGTAAATAGCAAATGGGGTGGGGGGGGATTGCAACAAGGGATGATATCATCCTAAATACATAAATAGGTTTTTAAAATTAATTAAAAGAAAAACATTGCTTCTACAATACAAAATTACATGAACAATTCACACAGAATGACAATTGGATAATGTATGGATAAAAAAGTTAAATGTTAATTATAAAGAATAAAATATAAGTGAAAGATATATAAAGAATAAAATAGGGCTTCCCTGGTGGCGCAGTGGTTGAGAGTCCACCTGCCGATGCAGGGGACACGGGTTTGTGCCCCAGTCCGGGAAGATCCCACATGCCATGGAGCGGCTGGGCCCGTGAGCCATAGCCGCTGAGCCTGCGCGTCCGGAGCCTGTGCTCCACAACGGGAGAGGCCACAACAGTGAGAAGCCCGCGTAACGCCAAAAAAAAAAAAAAAAAAAAAGAATAAAATATAAGTGAAGGATATATATAATTCAAATTGCCAAAAATTATTTTTGAAAGATATTATTCAATACCACTCACCAAGGGACAAGGAAATGGGCACTCCCATACATTGCTGAAGGTAGTCTAAATTGACACTAAACAATAAGTTAAAACACAAAATATCATAGTCTATTCTGTAATATCATTATGGTTACGGTACTAAGAAACCTCAGCTTAACAAAAATAGAGATATTAAAATCAAGGCTATAATGGGGAAAGAGGGGAATGGATTGGAGAGTTTCAGAACTGCAATACCAAAATTATTTTCACTGCATGAAACTTCAAAAGATATTTTTATTCACCCAAGTACAATTTGTTATTTCAAGCTACAAATAAATTTATTCAATAAATGTCAAAAAATAAAATAAAAACTACCTTTATAGACTGTTTTCTATAATGCAGCACTGAGAGATTGAACAATCCAATGTACCCAAAAACTATAGTCTACTAAATAATATTTGTTTTAAAGAGAACATTATGAGCGAATTTTAAAAAGACTTTAAGCTAGATAAAAGCACTACATGAAAAATTTGTGAGATGCAGCTACAGCTATGTTTAGAAGGAAACATTTTGATATTAATAACAAATAAAACAATAATAAATAAAAATGTAGAGTACTTTCTATACACGATGCATTTGTTAAAGTTTTCCTATTTAACTTTCTAATTGTATTTTGATTGTAAAATATATACTGGTGAAAATAAAACATACATATTTTTCAAAGAATATTCATTTTTAGAATGCAAACACCTAGGCAAAAAACACAACTTATAGAAAGAAAATATTGCCAAAACCTTAGAAGCTTCCTGTGTGTCCCTCTTCCAATCACATCCTCTCCCTCCCCTATGAAAGTAGCCCACTGTCTTGAGTCCGACTTCATAGTTGTTCCACGTATGTATATATTACACTGCTTAATCTTGGCTGTTCTTTTAACTTTACCTAAATGAAATCATATTGCATGTATTCTTTTGTAGCCCATCCATTTTGCTCATCACTGTCTTTCAGCCCATCCATATTGCTGCATGTAGCTATAGATCTTATTTTCACTGCAGTATCACATAAACACACCGCAATTAATTATACATTCCACTGATAATAAATACTTGGATCGTTTCCACTTTAGGGCTTTTATGAACACCACTTATACTTGTCTTCTGGTGCATACGCTCAAGATTTTCTCTAGGTTAAAAATCTAGAAGTAGAACCACTGGATTTTAGGATTTGCACATATTTAAATTTACTAAGTAATGCCAAATTAGTCTCCAAAGTAGTTGAACCAATTTACATTCTCACCAATAGTGCCTGAGAGTTCCTATTGCACCATATTCTTTTTTTCCCAGTTTTATTTACTTAAAATGCATTTTTGGGACTTCCTGGTGGTCCACTGGTTAAGACTCCATGCTTCCACTGCAGGTGGCACGGGTTCAATCCCTGGTCCAGGAAGTTCCAAATGCCGAATGCCGTGCGGTGCAGCCAAAAAATTAAATTAAATTAAAAAAAATAATAAAATGCATTTTTATTGGGGTAACATTGGTTTATAACATTATATGTTTCATGTATACATCCCTACAGCTGCACCACGTTCTTAATCCCAGGTATTATCAGACTTTATTTATAATACTACCAATCTCATAGGAATGTTTTTTATTGTACTTTTAATTTGAATTTCCTAATTAATAAGGAAGTTGAACATACCATGTTTATTGACATTCAGATTTCCTCTTTTGTGAAGTACCTTTTCTCATGTTTTTCTCATTTTTCTATTAGAGTCTTTCATTTTTGTTTATTTGGTAGGAATTCTCTATATATACTGGATATCAGTTTTTGTCAATTATATGATTTGTAATTATCTTCACCCAGTTTGCGACTTGTATCTTTACTGTCTTTATGGTAGCTTTCACGAAAAGAAATTCACTTTAACAATCTCTTCTTGTACGCTATGTGTATGTGTGTTTCTGTACACACACACACACACACACACACACACACACACACGACTGCACTTTATTTTATTTTGCTTTTGGCATGCATGCGTGAGGGTAGTCTTATTTAGGAAATTCTTCCTTATGTGGAAAATACAAAGATATTTTTTCTGGAATTCATTTGTGTATGGTATAAAGTAGGGGTCCTATTCCATTTATTAGAATATGGGCACCCAATTGTCCCATTAATATTTATTGAAGTTAAAAAACTATCCTTTCAAACTGATTTGAAAACCATCTTGTTATATATCAAGGGTCTTTTAAAGTGTGGTTCTGCTTCTGGATTCTCTATTCTGCTCTTTTGGTCTATTTGTCTATCCCTGCAACAACACCACACTCAACTAAATTCAGTAGCTTTATCAGTCATTATATCTAAGAGGGCTAACTCCCCCACCTTATCATTCTTCTTCAAGAGTGGGCCAGGGGCTTCCCTGGTGGCACAGTGGTTGAGAGTCCGTCTGCCGATGTCGGGGACACGGTTTCGTGCCCCGGTCCGGGAAGATCCCACATGCCGCGGAGCAGCTGGGCCCGTGAGCCATGGCCGCTGGGCCTGAGAGTCCGGAGCCTGTGCTCCGCAACGGGAGAGGCCACAACAGTGAGAGGCCCGCGTACCAAAAAAAAAAAAAAGAGTGGGCCAGTACTTAAGCCTTTGAACCTCAGCATAAATTTGAGAATCATTTTATCAAAGGTCTACAAAATAATAAGGTTGGGAGGCTTCCCTGGTGGCACAGTGGTTAAGAATCCTCCTGCCAATGCAGGGGACATGGGTTCGAGCCCCGGTCCGGGAAGATCCCACATGCCGCAAAGCAACTAAGCCCGTGCGCCACAACTACTGAGCCTGCGCTCTAGAGCTCGCGAGCCACCACTACTGAGCCCACGTGCCACAACTAGTGAAGCCCACGTGCCTAGAGCCCATACTCCACGACAAGAGAAGCCACCGCACTGAGAAGTCCGCACACCACAACGAAGAGCAGCCCCCATTCACCGCCAACTAGAGAAAGCCCGCGCGTAGCAACGAACACCCAACGCAGCCAAAAATAAATAAACAAATAAAAATTAAATTAAATTAAAATTTAAGAAAATAAATAAAATAAAATTCTATTACTATTGGCCTTGAACTAGCAATTTTGGTAGCAATTCACTGCCACTAAGAATAAGCAAAAGAAGAATAAAAAATTAAATTTAATTTAAAAAAACCTAAGTGGTCAGCCATTCAAATAAACAGTAATGTGTTCCTATGAGTTACTCAACAGCTATTTTCCTATTAGGCTCTATGTTATATCCAAAACGCTATCACTCTGTAACAAAGAGAGGTCCACGTAATGAGACTTTCACACTGTAATCCCTAATCAATTCATCATGTTATATCCATTTCGCTTTATGAAAACATATATGTATCGTGAGTAACCTTCTAGCCTTCTGGGGTCATATTTTCCTTAAGATCCAATGAAAGGAAATCAAGCCCCTTCTCTTATGATAGGAAATTCAAGTCCCTCCTGTATGTTTGAGGATTCCCGTGAGGGACTTCTACGTTTTGGTTATTGTCACGTGTCACCTTTCACTGGTGACTGCTGTTCTACAGCTGCTCTCTGAGAACCACTGACCAGCTTATTGCTACAGCTTTACCTGCTCACTTCTCTCAATTTTCCTTTGCTAACTAATGTTCATGCCAGACAGAAGACGTTTAACAAATTTCACAGAAAGTATAAATTACAACACACAAAAAGAAAACCTGAAATTATAGATTCATCATCAGAGCTCTGTCAGTTCATCAGCCAAGGGAGCTCCCTTTGGCCATTGTTTTTTCCCTTACATTCTCCTGGAACATCTATTCAGCTGAGTCCTTTCTTTTGTCTTCTACTCTTTACCAGACCCAAGGAGACTACCAGGAAAAAATAAATTATTTGACTTCAAAATAATTCTCTGAATTCCACCCCCCTTCTCCAAAAGGTAGAGCTTCATCCTCTCCCTCCTGGAATGTGGGCTGCACTCAGCAACTATCTTCAAAGAATTCTGAGTATGGAAAGGGAAAGAGTAAAAGCTCAAATCTAAGTCTCATGCACCCACTAGATACAAATGCAAAATTACATGGGAAACACAGATGGGGAAGCATACACTTGCTATATGATATTAAGAAATCACTGTTGAAATTTTTAGGTATAGTAATCATATCATGGTTATTGTTTTAATTTTTTTAAGAGTCATTACAGAGCTACATACTGAAATATTTACAAAAGAAATGACACACTGTTTGGGGACTACTACAGAATAATCTGTGAGGGAAGAGACCAGATGGGGGTACAGATGACATAAGAGTAGAGCAAACTGTTCAAGCTGGATGAAAGTCTATGGGGGTTCATTATACTAGTCTTTTAACTTGTATTATGTCTTAAATTTTCTATAAAAAATTTAAATAAATTTCTGCTGAGATGTACCCTCCCTCAATGAGAACCATTTACATTATTAAACAGATTACTTTGTATCTCCATTTGACTTATTTGCATTCTGACTGCTTTTCTCACATTATTAAAAAATACAAGGGGCTTCCCTGGTGGCGCAGTGGTTGAGAGTCCGCCTGCTGATGCAGGGGACACGGGTTCATGCCCCGGTCCGGGAAGATCCCACATGCCGTGGAGCGGCTGGGCCCGTGAGCCACGGGCCCTGAGCCTGTGCGTCCGGAGCCTGTGCTCTGCAACAGGAGAGGCCACAGCAGTGAGAGGCCCGCGTACCGCAAAAAAAAAAAAAAAAAAGAATATTATAATCGTAAAACCAAGAGGCATTTTGATGATCTTACTAAAGCCAAAGTCTGTTCAAAGATGATTTGCTGTCACCTTTGACACAATCTGCTACCAACTTTAAATATTTATGGCAGGAAAAGCACATTTCAAAGTCTGCCTCACTGAGCAGCCTGCTACATATATAAATACAAAGGAAAAAAGGACAGGCATCAATATACCAATGGTGGTCTTCTCTTTACAGTATGGTTATTTTCTACAATATTCACTTGTTATTTTATAATCAGGAAAAAAAATTGACACACAAAACAAACAAAAAAAATACATACAAAACGAAAAAGAAAGATTGTGCAAAACAAGATAATGAGAAAGGAAGCCTAGAGGGAGCAAATCAGTGACCCCAAAATTACAGAGAAATCCAGTGCTATTCTAAAAAGATCTAAAAAGTATTCTTCGTTGTGAAGCAAAGATATTTCATTATCAAGCCTCAACTGAACGTATACAGAATATTCCTCGAGACTTTCTTGAGCCTATTCTAAATTTACTCAGTAGGTTTCTGATTACAAACTCATTTCCCCAGTGCCCTGATGTTGGAGAAAGGGCTGCCCCATACAGCACACGTTAACATGGTATTTTAGTCATTAGTAAAGAAAACCCCCATGAAAACCGATCAGCATTCAGAATTACACATCAGTTCCTAGTGTGTTTGTTGGGAATAAGTTCCTCCTTAAGGGACTGGTATAATGCTGATGTACTGATGAAACCAAATTTCTGGGCCCGGAACACGGAACCTAAAGCTTGAGCACCCAACTGAGATCCTGCTCCAGAGTCTCTGAGCTGATCAGTTGACCGTCACCCCCAGTGATATCCACCTTTCACTCATGATCACGCTCCTCTAGTCTGCAATAAGGATTTGCTGTAAAAATCTTACAGTCATTCATTCACTCAGCACTTACTAGGGCCCTATTAAGAAGAGCCTAGGGCATCCCTGGTGGCGCAGTGGTTGAGAGTCCGCCTGCCGATGCAGGAGACACGGGTTCGTGCCCTGGTCCGGGAAGATCCCACATGCCGCAGAGCGGCTAGGCCCGTGAGCCATGGCCGCTGAGCCTGCGCGTCCGGAGCCTGTGCTCCGCAACGGGAGAGGCCACAACAGTGAGAGGCCCGCTTACCGCAAAAGAAAAAAAAAAAATGACTGGGCTATCATGTCAACCTATTTCACGGAAGACTGTAAAAGAATAAGAAGGCAGAAGGATATAACAAGGTACTTTAGAACTCCGAGAATAGTAGAGATGAGAGTGTGTATACGAAAAATAAATGATTTAGAACAGAGAGAACACAACCAAGATGAGTGAAAATATAAAACTATACACAGTCTCTAGTAATGAATTCCACTGCTCAGTATGAACTGTGAGCTGGTGAGATGGAATGCAAAGTGGAAAAAGTTCTTCCACAAAAACAAAATAGGACTGGGTTCCAGGACAGCCTAGATTGGCCATGAACCTAGATTAACCAAGAAGTACCCTTAACTCAGAATTCAGAAACATCTCTCCCCCAACCCACATGGCTAAATTTGGAGAGAAGCAGCAGGCGGCTAGACGCTCCTCAGGGATATTAATTTGTTAAATTTCCCTTGTCTGTAAACAAAACCAGCAATTCCTCATACCACTCTGATGCCGACATAACAGAAAACACCACCCTAAATTACCGGCTTCCTGCTATTCCAAATCAGAGAAACAAAGTAACTCACTTCTCCCAAGGGCACAAACAAGGGTCCCAGATTCAGCTCCTCCAAGCTGGCTCCCATTACTCCTTCGTCCTAAGACAGGATCATTCTGAAAATGAGTCATGGTCAATTATGCGTCCTTTTTTGTGGTAAAATATACATTACATAAAACGTACCATTTCTGCCATTTTTAAGTGTAGAGTTCCGTGGCATTAAGTACATTCACATCATTGTGCAACCTAAATTCTGCAACTTATCCGGGGTCCCCAAGGATTCCTTAGGCTGTACGTTTTCATTTGCACAAGAATACAGTTCTGCTCCACACTCCACAACCTTCCCATTTTCTAGGGCTCATTCCTAATGAGAGACTCTTATTTTCCATACCATAGAATGCCAGTGAATTCCATTATAACCCAGGTGCAAAACTTAACCGATTAAATTATCCTTGAAGACCAAGTTAAGTCTCAGGCCCTATGCATTCAACTTGGCAAGCTGAAAGCAACTATTGCATCTGCCTGCCTGCAAGTGGAATGAAGACTTAAAATCCCTTCTTTTCTGCAGACTTTTTAACGTATATATTAACAACTTTACTGAGATACTGCTGACATACAGAAATGATATATTTAAGGTGTACAACTTAATGTTTATACATATATATAGTGGAAAAATCACCATCAAACTAAGTAACTTATCCATCACCTCTGTATACCTCTACATAGTTACCCTTGTGTGTATGTATGTTGATTTAAGACCTATTCTCTTAGAAAATTTCAAGTATTCCTCTACTCAACAGAAAATACTCAGCTAGGGAGGAACTCTTCATTTATATCACCACCATCGCTATGGTTCTATCAGCAGCCATATAAGGCGGGGGGAGGGAGGGGTCAAAAGGTAAAAAGAAAAAAAAAGGAGCCATATAAAATTAAAGACTTCGCTCAAATAACTAAAACTCAATTAATTTTCACAGTAGATATACAGCATCTATCAATAGATATATAGCATAATAGCTTTTGCTTCATCAATAGATACAGAACATAACAGCTTTTGCATGAACTTGCTACATACGGCTTATTCTTGCAACCACCAACTTTTCACCATCCTTGCCACTTATTAATTTTTCAAGATAGGCATTCGAGTGTACCTAGGACTTCCATAGACTATCACAAGGCAATCAATATGTCAAATTTTATTTAATGACAAAACTGCACTTGACCACTATAACTAGCTATTCCTTATTTTTTCTTTAAGGCCTATACATGTTAAGAACACCAGTTGTACCAAAGGAAACTGTCAATTTCCCCATGAACTTGTCAGCTGGTTTATTAATAAAGGGATATATTGTTTTGTAAATGAGGAAACACAGGTGTCTCAAGTTCCATTCTTATCTCCCATGGCTAAGCTGCCAAAGAAAAGAGGGTCTCTCTTGCCCACACGCTCAGTACAACGGCTAGATTATCCTGAACACTCAAGGACTACTGACTGGAGATTATCATCACGGTACTGGTTCATTCACCTCCTGAGTTTAATGCAGGGGAAGTACATCTGGATGATCCTAAGAACACAGCTTGCAGGATAATTACAGCACAGACAGAAGAACCACCAAATGAAGAGCCCCAGCAGCACGGGAGTGGCAAGCTCTGCTAAACAAACATACTGATCATTTTTAAGGCTGTAGTTATATTTAAACCGATTTGCATTACAGTTCATTTCACAGAAATTACTTCCTAGACTCAGGACTCCCTTGTGAAATAGTTACCAGCACTACAAATTTAAATTTCTTATTTTGAAGCAGACCAATAAAGAATGAACTAATCACTGAACCATCATGTCTTCATACAGACCTACATCAAACCAGACTGGCTTATCTCACAGGTTGCCAATTATTTTACTAAAAATTAACACATGCCCCATTAGGGGATAACAGAGAATTCCGCTACGTAACGAAGCTACAGAACAGAGGATTAAAACAGCAAGCTGGCCACTCCTGTGACACAAGATTCGAAATGAACACCAGGAGTTAAGATTCTCGAGAAAACTAAATGGTAGGGCTCAAACAGTGAACCTGGTGAATAAACAGGCCAGCTGGGTGGGAGAAATCCCATGACATTAATAGTAGTATCTGCTTCCTCTGAACCGCTTTCTCAAGCCTAGAGTTTTCATATTTCTTCTTACGTTAGAATTGATAACATTCCTCAGAGCCAAGTAAGGACAGAGACCATCTTGTCAAATTCTAGTTAGAAGCACTAAGCCAGGTCAAAGCCACCCTGTTAGTGAGGTTTGTAACAGTCCTCAGCATCACAGTCATGGGCATCAAGTGAACACTGATATAAGATAAAGGCCCAGGCACCATAGCTATGGATGAGAGCAGCCCTTCCCAGAGATCCTGGCCTGAGTCAATCCATCACCATCACGCATCAGCCATCATGACAAGGTACCCACTGTGTACCAAGCACTGAGCTCAGAACTATGTGTAGTATGTAATTTAGTCCTGACAATTCTTTGAGTTAGGTAGTACCATTCTCACTTTAGAGATGAGGAAAGCGAGGCTTCGAAAAGTGAACTTGCCAAAGTCACTCAGTATGTCATGGAGCTCAGATAGGGACCCAGGGTTCGACTCAAGAGCCCTGTTCTTAACTACTATAAAATCCTGTCTTCCAACCCGCTGCCGTTGGTACATGAGCTAAAACCCATGCCACTCTGAGAAGTCGAAAAAGCACTGGTCAGAAAAGTCAACAGACTTAACTTTTTCATCAGCTCACGCTTCCTACACTTGTGAATTTGAGCCTTCATTTACTCATTTAGAGAAGTACCACTGAAGCCTCTCTCCACTCATAGGTTGTTGTATAAGGTTAACCAACGTAGTCAACGAAGTTATGAGGTAATTCTAATCTACAGTCCAGTGATTTCTGTCTGTAACTCTCACATTAGGGTCACACTGCGATGTTGACATGATGGCCATATGATCGAGTTAGGATGGAATCTGAGATCAGCACAGAAGCCTTTTAGTCCAGTGGTTCTCTAGGAGACGTGGGTCACCTGCAGGCCCTTCCCCATTCTGATTCCTTGTTTAAGGGGGCATCTCTGAAGGAGATTTGTTGTAGAGACAGATGATCCTAATGCACCCTCTGGCTGAGGACTAAACTATCTACTGTGCTCTAAAGTACATAAACTTAGGAGTTAAGATATTCAAACCAAAATCCTTTCTCAAATACTTGCTGACCATTAGACCTAGGGCAGCCAACTATTTACATTCTACAAACCTAGCACCGTGGCTGCCTTGCGGATAATATCTATTCAATAAGCCTTAAGTTATTACTACAGAATTACTGTCTGGTGGCTTACTTGAATTTCCGGAATATAGCAAAGAGTAGCTATTCCAGAGCTCTGATAGTTCAGTAACTATAACTAACAATGAGCCCAATTTGCTTCTCTGAGCCTATCTCCAGTTATTCTATTCTTGACTTGTAAAGCAAAACAGAATAAGTTCACTTCCTATTTAACATAAGAAACGTAACCCACTCCTAATGGTATTATGAGCATTTAAACATTAGGCATACCACCTACAAAAGAAAAAACAAAGAACATCATCTTCCAGTCATTAAACTACTGAAGAACAGATGGTACAAAAAGGGTTGCATTTCAATAGAACTAGCTTTATTTTTTTTTTTTTAAACAAAAGAAATGGTCTAAAAGCAAATACAGATATGTACCAAGGGATGGATGCGATCTGGTACTTACAAAGGAGCTGCTGTGTCATAAATGAAAACAGCATGTTAGGAGAAAAATAATTTCCAGGTGCCGTGTGCTTGAATAATCGGGAGACGCAAGTGCACTGAAGGAAGGTGCTCTGCCCAAGCAGTCAGCGTGAGCCCAGGGGAAGAAAAAGAAAAACCACCAGAGGTCCTTCCAGAGAACTACATGGTGGCAGCATGAGAACTGGCATCAACTCACAGTCTTCTCATTTTCCCCATTTTCTATAATTTTCCTCTTCTTCTCATCTGTTTTTTTCTTGAAGATGTTATTTCGGTAAAACTGAAGTTCTCTGATGCTTTCACTAATGTCATCAAGTGCCCTACAAGCAAACATACCACGCAGAGTTGAAACGTCCGAAACCCAGAGGAGATGGTCACCATTTGGCAAAGCGTAACTTTTTATAAATAACTAAAGAACAATAAGAGCTACTGTAAATGCAACTATCTGACATCATCAAGAAGTGGAACATTTCAGCATAGCAAACTTAAGTGCTTTGTTGTTTAAAATACGATTTAAAAAAAAATTTCTAAACTATAACAGATTAAAGTTTACCAAACTGTTCCATAAGATAGTGAGGTGTTCCACAGGGAAAAAAAAAAAAAAAGAAATCCGGGATCAATTTAGGAAAACCTAGATTAAACATTTCTTCTTTTGAAGTTTTTTGCAAAGCATTTAATGTACTGATGTGTTGTGAATTCCCCAGAGGAGGCTGTACTATATACACAGTATTTCTAAAACTTAACCGACCACCTGTGTGGAATGCACAGCTCATGGCATGGAGTTTGGGAAACACTGCACAATACTTAATGACGTCCTGCACAAAATATAATCACGTACTCGAACGTAACTCGTGACTCCAGCATCATAATGAACATCAATTATCAGATGGTATCTAACCACAAAAGAGGATCTACCTCCTCTCTCGTGGTGATTTGTGCTATAATCAGCCTGCCTCCATCTAACAGCCTTTCTTCTCCTCCAACACGCTGTTTCTCATCTGTCGTAGTCTGAGAAATCAGGTAACCACTATTATTAGAACAGTGTGCAAGTAAATCAATCTGCTCTGATTGTCAAGGGCCTCTTCTAGAGACCAAACTGCACAAACTTTAGTGCAAGAGCTTTAAGACAGTTATTTCTGTGGTTAAGGCAACAATTTTGCTTTCTTCCCAGGTCTCGAATAACCGGCGGAGAGCTGAAGCTGTCAAAAATACAGCCTCTGGCTAAATCAAGGTACACCACGTCTTAGCCACAATACTGAAATCCAAAAAAAGATTTGAAAACCCAAGGTTCTTCTACAGCCCACTATGTGGCAAAACCCGACCAGTCCTGGTGTGAGGCTATTGATAGTCATTAGTTATGCCATTTGGTGCGAATATCTGTACATTTCACTGTAGAAACAGCAACGTGTTCGATTATGAGGTGCTTCCTCAGGCCTTGTTCGGGGTATTACTACCTTTCTAAACCCTGAAAAATCCTGAAATCCGAAACACATCAAGCCCCAACTGTTTCACAAGAGGTATCCCAGACCTGTGTTATTGTGCTGTAGTCCATGAAAGCCCGATGAAAAACATTCATGCCAGGCTCTTTAGAGCAGGGACTTGGTCTTCCTGTTTGGCTAGAACTGTACACGGTACACAGTAGGGGCTCGGTACATGGCTGAAACAAATGCCAGCTGCTACACCGCCCACCAGGTTTTATGTCCTTCCTCAGAGACTACAACACCAAAACGTGAAAGAGGACTCTAGATACACAAGTTCTTTAAATTCCTTGTGTACTTCAGCCTAAGGCTGCAGACGTAGAAAGAAACAATCTGAAAAACTACAAAGTGTCTAAGTGAGGCTAACTGTGTGGCACAAGTGTACACAAAGTGTTCTAATGTTAAATGACTACAAATCCATACGCTTGATGGGAAGAAAATTATACTGCTCATTACTAGAAAAATTAGACCACTTCACATACCTACAAACTAAGTTATCTACAAGTTTCAAAACAGCAATAAAGACATTAAGACCATACATATCTCACAATGGCATGTTAGAACACTGACCAGAATTCCTGATAATCTTAGCAAAAGAAGGTTATCTTTATGTAGTTGTCCTTTACTTTTCCCCCAAGGGAACAGAAACATTATTTCAAGCAGTCAGGAATTCGGGAGTTATGTGCGTGTCAGACGGCCAAGCGCTTGGAAGGACCCAAACTTACCTGTGAGAAGCAGCCTTCTTTGGTGCAAATTCATATTCTTCTGGATACCAGCGTCTACATACAGCAAAAATGGAACTCTCAAAGGAAACCGTCTCAAATACACTGAATAATTACGTCCTTCAAGTAGTTTAATAACTTTGTAAAAGGCATTTGGGTTGTGACTATCGAGTTACCTCCGTGTCTGGGACTCCACCTTCCTCCCTTTCCTCTCTTCATACTATAGGTTCTCTTTGGGCAAGATCAACAATGTATAAGATAACTAAATCGTGCACTCCAGCCCAGCCCTCTCCTGCGCTTCTGTCATGGATATCCAACTGCCGACTGGACATCTCCACCTAAAATCCACCAGACACTTCCACCTCCACACACACATACGGTCATACTCATCGTCCTCAACATCTCCCTTCCCCCATCGGCCAAATCTACTCTTCCTCTTATTTTCCCCTTTATCTCTGATCAGTTCCATCATCCACCTAACCACCCAAACTAGAAAGGCAAGGAATCACTTTATACCTCCTCCTTTTCCTCATGCCCCCATTCAAGCGCTCAGTGCCGTGCTACTGACCCTCTCAAATGCTCGGCCTCTGCTCTCTGCCACCCACTGCCATTTCCCTATAGCTCCTTCTTCTCTCTCCAAGATGGTGCAGGGGTCTTGCTCATCTCCCACCTCTTTTCTTACCGCCTTCTAATCAGAATGATCTAATCACATCACCTTTACCTTCCGGCTCCCGCCTATCTTCATACCTCTGCCCATTCTCTGGAAAGCTCACTCCTCACCCTAAATGCCTGGAAAACGGCCACTCTTCCTTAAATCTCAACTTGAAAGCTATTTTCTCCGGGAAGTTTTTGCTAACTCCCTATCTCCCTCACTCCAGCTGTCGCTGCTCCTTCACTCGTGCCCGCAATATTCTACCCGCACTTTTCCCTAACAGACGTCATCACACAGTACGTGTCTCAGGTCTGTTTTTTACATATCTGTCAATTCACTGGACTCCAAGCACTTGAGGGCTTTGCATCTGTATGTTCCCAGCACATAGGCCAAAACGTGGCACAGAAACTGGGAGCTCAATAAATTTTCCAGATTAGTGAAATTTATATGGAAGATTTGTGATGTTCTTTCTCCCAATTCTCACCAGTTCAAGAGACAATGGGATGAGGAAGTTATACACCCACCTGGCCCCCTCAGTTCTACACCTTTATTCAATTACTCTACAAATTCTCAAGGAAGACATGCTAAATGAGGCAGTTGAATGGATCCTAAATATAGCCCTTACCTGCACAGCTCTTTAACAGTGCTCACGTCAATTATTCTATAATGAAGATGTTTCATGAACTGGGGCATGTATTTGTCAAGAAACTTCTTATCTGCATGAACTGAATTTCCTAGAAAGACACGAAGCATACCGCATCTGTGTATTTCTAGTAGTATACAAAAGGACATAAAAATTCATAAACTGTATTTAATTGGAGGTGATTGTTTTAAAGAATTCAAACAATTCCTCAAAGCATCTCAAAACTTCGAAATTAGGTTTGAGTGTATCTGATTAGATTACAAGTGCAGATTTCAGAGTATTTAACTCATAATAAATTTGTAAATGGCCTCTTTATGGACAAAAGGATGAATCTATCATTCCACATACTTAAAATAACGCTCAAATCTGTAACTTCTTTAGATAATACCACATGCACAAATTTTCTCCCAGTACCACAAAATCTACACCACTAACACTAAAAGTTTAACTGTAGATAAACTCATAAGTAGATAAGCATTTATTTACATTTCAATTTCAATCAACCATATGCACATTCATGTTTCCACACAGTAATTTATATTAAAAACACTAAATTTTAAATAAGAACTTTAAAACAGACACGAGCTGCATTGGCTAGGGGGAAAATTTATACAATACATGCTATAGTACTTAAAGTCAAAACTTTTTAATGACTATTTAAGGAAAATGTTAGTTATTATACCAGCTTACATATACAAATACAAACACATGACCACAGGACATTAGCCTCCCTTTGACAATGGCAGTCCTTTCAAAATCCTAGCAGAACTGGCCTAGTTTCTTTAAAAAGTCAATGTCACAAGGGGAAAAAAAGATAGGTGCGCATTTTAGATTAAGAGACTAAAGTGACATAATAACCAAATGAAATGCGTGAGTCTTGACTGAATCCTGGTTAAAAAACAAATAGACATTTCAGATGTGGACTAGATACCAGATGATGTTACTGAATTGTTTTTAATCGTCTTAAATGTGACAATGATATTGTGGTTACTTAAGAAAATGTCCTTATTCTTAGGAAATGCTGGGTGAACTATTTAGGGATGAAGTGCCATGATGCCTGCAATTTACTTTCAAATGTCCAAAAAAATAGACAGATAAACATGGCACGAGGTGAACAACTACTAGATCCAACTTTTCTGTATATTTGAAATTTTTCCATAATAAAAATAGGTGGAAAATTTTTTATTGAGTTAATCTGGGTATCCCAGATCTCATGTCAGGTTTCGGGGCATTTTCCCTGATATTCATGTATAAATTATCCAAGGAAATTTGAGCAACAAAAGTAAGATGGATAATCCCAATCAGGGTTAAGTGGAAGGCACGATGATCCTGGCTGATCGTTCTGGAACCGCAGTCTCTTGAACCACTACGATGGAAGACTATCTACAAGGCAGACATAGGACTGGATTTTACCTGCAAGTGGACAGAGCCCCGGAGGAGTCTGCTGTCGTACAAAGGACAGAAATTCATACTCTGCCTGCTGCAGTGTCATTGTACTCTCCTTCACTGCTTTGGTTAGACCAGACTGCAAGAGAGAATCCCCAGCCCCACCAAGACACATGAAGTCAGTTTTCAAAGGCATCCAGATATGAAACTTCACTTCTAAAATGGGCAAATATAACCACAGATGGACCATTTACAGAGCTCAAGTTCACACTGAAACTGCCATCGTGGCACCGGTTTTTTTCTTAAAGAATCCAAGTCAAATAAGCTATGTTCCTGATTGTTAATAGCATTTCCACACAGTCAGAAAAGATGGTGCTCAAAGTCCAAGGATATAACCTCTGGGAAGAAACAACTTAACAGGAGAGCGGCATTCTCCCTTCTCTGAAAGTTGATGTCTAACCTTATCCAAAAGACTGACTTGAGCAATACTTGATAATCCGCAATGTGCTCGTGACAGACTGAATGCAGGAGAGGAAAAAAGAGGACATTCAGGAGAAGATGGTCTCTCGAGAGGTCCCAAAGATGAAAAGTGAACAAGCAAGCAGTTTCCCAGGCTTGCCAAGCAATCTTCCTCTACCCCTTTTATGGTAATGTTACCTTCCCATGATGCTCCTTACACCAGTCTGACATGCTGTCCAGTAACTCATCTGGCTGTTTTATAATCAGGTTAGGACCCTGTGGATAGGAAAAGCTGTTAGTCATCCAGAATCGATGGGGATAAGCTTGGTTTCTGAGTTTAACTGCTTTAAGAATTACATATATATACTAGAAAAGGGAAGAAAGATGAGGGACTTTGTTAACTCTAAAAGTGGTCCTCATTCATTCCAGCACTATTTATGACAACAAAAAATAATGAACAAACACACACATAACACAGCCGAAAACTGAAATGCCTATCAACAGAGGACACAGGTATCCACCAAGGGTCAGCAAACTATAGCCCCAGCCTGTGGCTTTTTTTTTCTTTTAATTGCCAGCAAGCTAAAAATGATTTTTACATTTGTAAATGGTTGTAAAACAAACAAATACGGGGCAGAGAGGTACGTGGCACTCTAAGCCTACAATATTTAATATTTGGTGTTTTTTAGAAAAGGCTTGCCAACCCCTGACTATAAAACGTGTCTATACTGCCAAGTGAAAAAAGCAAATTGCAGAACAGTGTACGCATGCTTATGAGTTCACTTATACTTGTTTTAAAAACAACACACATTGGCTTCCCTGGTGGCGCAGTGGTTGAGAGTCCGCCTGCCGATGCAGGGGACGCGGGTTTGTGCCCTGGTCCGGGAAGATCCCACATGCCGCGGAGCGGCTGGGCCCGTGAGCCATGGCCGCTGAGCCTGCACGTCCAGAGCCTGTGCTCCGCAACGGGAGAGGCCACAACAGTGAGGGGCCCGCGTACCGCAAAAAAAAAACACATTTGTATATGCATAGAAAATACTAAGAAAATACATAAAAGTTGGGAAGTGGGATGAGACAGGAGAAGAACAGCACAAAAAAACAACTTACTATACATAATATTTTGCATAAAGCTATACTGTTTACTTTTAACAGTATTTAAACATTAAAAAGTTCAAAAAGTAAGTGGTGACACGTGAAAGATTATAAAAAAAAAGTGATGCTGGAATTCTCAGCTCCACTTAATAGAACATTCAACTGTGAGTCAGACAGAATCCCAGCAGTAGCAGAAGCTCAACTTGTGGCATTAAAGCAAGTCACCTTTGGCTTAGTTTTACCTTCTGTACCATGGAGATAACAGCCCCCCCAACCCCTTCCCTCACGGGGATGTTAACAGGATAAAAGAAATTACAGATATGAAAGTTCTTTGAACTCTCTGGGGAAAAAAGATTCTCTAAATTCAAGGTATGGTTACTACTAAAGCGGTAAAAGTACTTTGCAATTAGTGAGAGGAATGGCAAGAATTTGACTAAAATATGCCTGACAACTACAACTAACAAGGAGTTTTAGCCAAATAAGAAAACTGGTGACGGCAATCTCCATGAAGAAGAAAAAATTTGCTCTGATAACCTATGTTGTTTTTTGTTTTTACTGAAGTATAGTTGATTTCCAATGTTGTGTTAATTTCTGCTGTACAGCAGAGTGATTCAGTTTTACATACATATACATTCTTTTTTATATTCTTTCCCATTCTGGTTGATCTCAGGATATTGAATATAGTTCCCCATGCAATACAGTAGGACCTTGCTGTTTTGATAACATATTTTTTAAAAAACCGAAAACCTCATATTGCAAAACACAATTCTAACAAACCATGATGGAAAAAGCCAACGACTATCAACTTAAGGCTATTTAACTTACTCTAGATTCCAGTTTGGCACACTAAGCTACTTACAGAAAAATTTCCAGGTGGGATGTCTGTTCTTCTAGCATAAAACATTTTCCTCAGACTCGTATACAAGAATAAAACATATATTCCACAGAACTGGCACTTCAGTGCTAACTGCCCCTAAGCAATTTTTTTTTTAAACATCCTTATCCTCAAAAGAATAAAGATGCAGACATAGAGAATGGACTTGAGGACATGGGGAAGGGGAAGGGGAAGCTGGCATGAGCTGAGAGAGTGGCACGGACATATATACACCACCAAATGTAAAATCGATAGCTAGTGGGAAGCAACCACATAGCACAGGGAGATCAGCTGGGTGCTTTGTGACCATCTAGAGGGGTGGGATAGGGAGGGTGGGAAGGAGACGCAAGAGGGAGGAGATATGGGGATATATGTATAGCTGATTCACTTTGTTATAAAGCAGAAACTAACACACCATTGTAAAGCAATTATTCTCCAATAAAGATGTTAAAAAAAAAAATCCTTATCCTCATTAGACTGGGTCTATTTACAAATGCCACCCTCATGTGCAGCTGTGTGACTACAGACCCCAATTTCCTCCAGGGTACATATCAACTAACTGGTCCATTAAACTGTCAGTATTTCACATTGTATCAACAGTCTAAGGGAAAAACTCCTCTTCAGACAAGGGTAAGCAGGGCTGGTAAATAAACACACTTCTCTTCACTGTTCGTATCTAGGAAATTCCAAGTGACAGGAAAAAACAACCAAACCTAAAACTCAAGGTTTATATAAAAGTTATTTTGTTTGTTTTGTTTTGGAAAAAAAAGAGGTAGTTGCTACAGTGAGATACAAAGTCTCACAATTCCCCTCCAGCTGATGTATCAGGAGGTACTCCAAGATGTATGCCTGGTACTCCATGAAAGTAGCAATTCATCTAAAATGGTTCCTCCCCTCTCTTACCTAACCAGGAAAATAAGTAGAAGTGTTAACTGTAGACTTGTGAAATTTATCCAGTGCCAGTAGCACATCAATCTGACCCTCTGGAAACTTATTTTAACAAAACTGTCTTTCCCCAAAACATCCCTACTGTGTTCCTATTCTAGAGTTTCTCACCACCTCCGAATACTGCTGACAGAGTTATTCAGGGCCCAGGATTTCACCCTCTACCAATCAGACGTTCTCATATATGCTTATTAAATGCTTTGTGAGTGGCCAAAAGGCAACAGGTGTGTTTTATTTGTTTTGCTTAATGTTTCAGTTAAAAGCAGCATGTTAAAACCTTAATCATGCCCAATATGTCAACAGGAGGATATTTTATGATTCTGTATCAACAGAAATTCTAAAATCTTAATATAGATCTAGACGAATCACAGGTCCTAGCTGAAAACGTAGAAACTGGATATATGGAGTTATAAGCTAAGCTATATATAAGCTAAGATTATAATATAAAGAAGTCAACTTTGGCATGAGTCACCAATCCTGGTGGGACCACAGTCGAGTGTCTTATTGGTTGGGAGCACTTTGCTCAGACTGCTTGGGTCAAACTCCTGGCTCTCCCAATAACTAGCCAGGTGGCCTTGGGCAAATTACCCAACAACTGGCTGCCAAAGCGTCTCTCTATACATAGTAAGTGTAACAGTACCTACCTTATAGGTGCTGTGAGGATTAACAGTGAATGCATGTAAAGCACT
The DNA here is from genome assembly GCF_059928025.1 of Delphinapterus leucas. NCBI lineage: Eukaryota > Metazoa > Chordata > Mammalia > Artiodactyla > Monodontidae > Delphinapterus > Delphinapterus leucas. The sequence continues at coordinate 91,342,131 of NC_143135.1, read as the reverse complement.
TAGAACTGTGCCTGGCACACAGTAAGCTCTTAGCAAATGATAGCATTTATAGTTCCTAATTTTGGGCAGTACTATAGAAAAACACTAGGCTCTGAGATGGATTACTTTGGTTCTAGTACCAAGCCCACCATGACCTAGAACATTATTTTGGACCTTAATCTACAGGGACCTCAGTTTTCTTATTTTTTAAATAAAGAGATGGGGGGGGTGCACCAATCTTTAGATTTCCAAAGTACACTCTAAACAGTATGGTTGTATTACAAGGCATAACCTACTTCAGCCAAAATGTTGAGATCAGAGTCAGTTATCAGACAGGCCATCTCAATAATCTGGTCCTTCTCAATGTCCAATCCTGTCATCTGCAATAAAAAATACATCACACACACAAAACCGTCTTTCTGGCCTACTGTATCCAAGTTTATTTAACAGGACATCCCTCAATCACATTCAATTTATATCCCACAGCCAGGATAAAAGAGACAATAATGCTCCTTGAGCAAGTCCTCAAGGTTCTCATTATGAGTTATTTATTCAATAAACATTTACCAAGGGCCTGCTACATGCCAGGCGTCACAGTCCTACTCTGGGGCCGATGCAAAGTAAGCAAAATTGAGTGCTGACAGCGTTCAATTTTGGAAGAGTTAGATAACTAACATTACTACATCTCTGCAGAGTTTACAAAGTTTTTATGTTAATTGCACCACTTGATCTTCATCACAATCTAGTGTTATGATCCCCATTTCATATATGAGAAAACTGAGGCTCAAGGGAGAGGGGAGTCCTTGGCTGAGTATGGAAAACCTAAAGGGATCAGAACTGGGTTGTAGTCCCAACCCCGACCTTCACTAACTGCGCGACCTTGAATGAGCTGAGTCCTCTCTCTGGGCCTCAGTTGTCTCCTTTAGGGAACGTGGGGTAAGGCTGAGTCATCCCCGGGGTCCCGTCTAGCTCTAACAACCTAGGGTCCTGGGAGACTGGGGAACTGGGGTCTAGCACAGCCGCTGTGCGCACCCCTACCCTCGTGACCCTGAGTCCAACAGAGGGTTAGGGAGGTCCACATCTGGGCGGAATTGGGGGCTAGGGCAAGCCATATGGATGACTCCACCCTCTGGAAAAGAAACCCCACAGTCCGGCACAGTCCCCAGCACCCGCAGGACTCCTGCTCCCCCCCCGACCTGCCCCGCGCCGTCCACAGCCGGGAGGCGCTCACCTGCCACACCTGAGACCCAGACACTGCCACTCTCCCCGGACAGGCTCGGCTACTCTGTCCCACGCGCGAAACCTCACTCGCCTCCCCTCACGCCCCACTGCCCTGACTTACCTCCAGGTCTACCCAGACCATCCGCTGAGCCATGCTCTCCCCCACCGCCATGGCTGCGCCAGCTTCACGGACACCCCACGCCCCGAACAGCCCTCGAGTCCCACCCACACCTCGCAACAGCCTGGAACCCAGGGAGCCGCCTAGCATCACCCGGCACAAGCCGCCACGGCCCCAGCCTCTCAGCCGGCGCTGGCGCAGGCGCGATGGTCACTAAACGTCGCAAACCCGCGGGGAGGTGCAGGAGCAAAAACCTCAAGTCCCAGCATCCAGTGCGCCGGCTGGCCCTGAACAGTCCGGCTTAGCTGCCGAATGGGATGATGGGACTTAGAGTCTTATCTGCTGTTGCGCCTGATATCCCCGCCCCCGCCACGTGTTTTCGGATGTTACTGGACGCGCATGTTTTTCAGAACTAAGTTTATTCGTTTCCAGGAGTTATTTCCTGAATTTGGATTAGTTGTAAATCGCCTAGTTGAGGAAGAACTCTCTTGGTTTGTTAAGTCGAAAGAGACCTGATTACCGTTTTTTTTTTAATGTATCTTTTTTTCCCCCTTCTTTTTAATTACTTGCAACTCCACACACTGGGTATTTTTCTCATTTACATGAAACAGCAGGGCGGTGTGCTTTTTTTCAGTCCAGAAGATCATTTCCACTATCAACAAGTCCTTTAGAAATCCTTAAATGAGATCTTATCCAAGAGATCACTTAGCACGGTGTAGGTGCTGACTAAAAGTCCCTTTCCTTCATAGGCAAAGGGTTACTTCTTATTCCTTACACAGGGGCTTGCCGTGGTCTGTGTTTCAGTTCAGCTGTTAGATGTCAGTGGTAATGACTTCCTAGTCCACCCTTACAAGTTCTCAAGGTTAAATCTCGTCCGTGTATAACGAATCTATGCAGCAAATTAAATTAAAATGAACTAAAAACAGCTTTGCTCGCTCTGCAATCTGCTCTGGTTTTGATCAAAGTATTTTTAATCTCCTCCACTAACAGCTATAGTTTCCGTTATTTCCACGAGTAGAGATGGCCACCAACAAGATCTTTCGACCCTGGAGTATCAAATTGCATGAGTCTCTTAAATCTTTGGCTATTCAGTGGCAAGTCGGGGTGCTGAGTGTGACATTGTCACAAATATTTGGTCTCAGCCTGGAATTATACCCTCTGTGTATTTTTCTGAAAGCCGTATTGCCACTAATTACAGAGCTGGTGGTCCATTGTATAGTAATTCATACCTCGTGAGCTGGTTTTGTGAGAGAGAAACTTTGTTGCCTAGTAAGAGCTGTAAGAATAATGCAGTGTCCTGGATTTCACCTTCAACTTCTCAGGTATACCCAGCCCACCACCTTCCAGGTCACAGAGGAAATCTCTTCTAAGTGTCATCAAATTGTGTGCAGTTTTATGTATACACATACACACACACACACACACACAATGGTATATATTCTAACTGCACTGCCTGATAAGTCACATTGTTTTGCTTTAGCTTTTTACTCACTTGTAGCCTACTTTATAAGAAATAGCCTACAAAAAGTAAAAAAAAAAAAAAAAAGTAATAAAAAATAAAATTAAAAAAAGTAGTCTACATTTCTTCTGTAGTTTTTTCTTTGTTTTCAACTTGATTCATAGAAAGTAGAATCAGTTGAAGTATATAAACTTTTATCAATTGTGCTTTTTATCCTCTGGAAGCATTGATAAATTTTCAAAGAACACCTTTTGTTTTCAAAGTTACTACTGGAACATTGATCAGTTTTATTACAATTTACAACTTAGGAAATGCTATTTACATTAAAGAACTTGTATCCTGAAAACATGATCGTAATTTAAAAATATTGGGGAGTTAAAATTATGTGTGGACTTCTTTGAAACAAGTTTTCATAGTAATGTACTTTCATTTTAACATAAAGACACACTTTAAATGAATGGTATTATAATGTAAGGAGATTTATAGTTTATTGGATTTTGTGTATAATAACATTTGATCAGTAATCTTAAAGGTTATTGTCCCAAAGCAGAACAATGTACGCATCAATTTCACAAATCGAAACCATGTAAATAAGAAGGAGGGCAGGGAGTTCCCTGGTTAGGTTTCTGGGCTCTCACTGCCATGGCCCTGTTTCAATCCCTGGGCAGGGAACTGAGATCCTGCAAGCCGCGTGGCCAAAAGGAAAAGAGGGAGGGCAGACAGAAGAACATGGGGCTCTAGAATCTGAAAGCAGCCTTGTCCCACGGTGGACTCATTTCGTTCCCTTTTCCTTTCACAACAGAATTTATCTTAAAGCCACACCGCTCTGCTCAGAGACTTTGCTTTTTCAATTCTGTCATGAACCTATAAAAACTGCTTTTGTTAATTAACAAGGGTAAAATGCCGATAAATCTTGTTCTCTAAAATCATAGGCTATGAGAAACTTTGCTGTTTGAAGTCATTTCAGAGAGAACAGCTCCTTTTAAAGAATCTGGGCCATGTGTGTCACTTTGACACAGAGAAACTACCTCGATTTCCAACCCAGGGGCAGAGATTCAGATAAGAGGTTTCCAGACACAGCATTCCACATTTATCTTAAATTTATAGTTTCTAAGGAAACAGGACCTGAGTCAGCTTTTCAACACTGCTGGTAGTCAGACTGTGATGTTTCTGGTCCCTCTGGGCTTAAGGTCACAAGGGTGGAGGTGAACACAGCAGCTCCGCTAGACCCCCACTTGCCCAGCCTCAAGGGCCCCAGGTTGTTAGAGCTAGATGGGACTCTGGGGATGATTCAGCCTTACCCCACATTCCATAAAGGAGAAAACTGAGGCCCAGGGTGAGAGAGGATTCAGCTCATTCAAGGTCATGCTGTTAGTAAGGATCTGAGTTGGGGCTACAACTCAGTTCTGATCTGTTTCTAACAAGACATGGCCAAGGCTACACAAGCCCTCCCCTTATTTAAAGATCACTACTTCTTTTTTAAGCGTTTGTGTTGTTTTTTTTTTTACTTTTTGTGTGTGTGTGGTAAAATACACATACATAAAATTTCCCATTTAACCATATTTAAGTCTGCAGTTCAGTGGCATTAAATGCATTCATACTGTTGTGCAACCATCACCACCATCCTTCTCCAGAACTTTTTCATCTTCCCAAACTGAAAATTCCATACCATTAAATACTAATTCCCTGTTTCCACCCATGCCCCTCTCAGCCACAGGCCACCACCATTTCACTTTCTGCCTCTGTTAATTTGACTATTCTAGGTACCTCATATAAGTGGAATCATACAATATTTGTCCTTTTGTGTCTGGCTTATTTCACTTATCATAATGTCCTGAAAATTCATCCAAGTTGTGGCATGTGTCAGAATGTCCTTCCTTTTTAAGGTCAAACAATATTCCATTGTATATATTTACCACATCTTGTTTATCCACTCATCACTCAATGGACACTTGGGTTGCTTCCAACCTTTGACTACTGTGAATATTTACATGGATTTTAATTTTATTTTTTTATTGCTGCTTTCTTACCCGGACTTCCCCAGCCCTGCTTTGATTCTCTCACCTCCTGAGCAGAGATTACTCTGATAATCAAACCAGAGGTAACCCCTACTTCCCCTGGTTCTTCTTTAGAATCATCCAAGCCCTATTTTCATTTATTTAGTTAGTTAGTTATTAATGTTTTATTTATTTTATTGTATTTTATTTATTTTTGGCTGCATTGGGTCTTCGTTGCTGTGCACGGGCTTTCTTCTAGTTGTGGCGAACGGGGGCTGCTCTTCGTTGCGGTGTGTGGGCTTCTCATTGCGGTGGCTTCTCTTGTTGTGGAGCACGGGCTCTAGGCGCATGGGCTTCGGTAGTTGTGGCGGTGGGCTCAGTAGCTGTGGCACGTGGGCTCTAGAACACAGGCTCAGTAGTTGTGGTGCACGGGCTTAGTTGCTCCGCGGGATGTGGGATCTTCCCGGACCAGGGCTCGAACCTGTGTCCCCTGCATTGGCAGGCGGATTCTTAACCACTGCACCACCAGGGAAGCCCCCAAGTCCTGTTTTTAAAAGTCCTTCCCTACTCCCTCTTAGAAGAGACCCCTGGTTCCTCATGTTAATTGTTACAGCAAGTTCATAAACCTAAGGTTGTTACAACCATGTCCCCAGTGAGCTTTATCTGATATGCTTTATCACCATCCTATTAAACTTGACTTTAATTTCCAGGATACAATAATTTTTATACTTGTAGAGGACTTGCACAGAGCCATATAGTAATGGTAGTAATACTAGTTAGTAGTCATTCTGGCTGTTTCTCTTTGCATCCGAGCAAAGGTTAAACAAAACCCAACATCACCACCATTATTTCTTTTTGCCTTTCTCCCTTCCTATTTCATGTTATCAGTTTCTCCAGGTTTGGGGCTGGTTTTCTCCATGAGCTTTGCAGGCAGTGGGTCCTGGAGGCTATGGGACAACAGAGACTCTTAGGTGAGGGAAGGTCTGGTATCCTTACGGGCAGCCCTGGCTGGTTGCCCAGGAGCAGTGCAACTGGGGACCAAAGAGGGTGCTCTGTGGTCCCCCCACCAAGGCCAGTCTCCTTACCCTGCTCCTGAGCCAGCCCTTCCTGATCAGCATGAGTAATCTGATCCTTACTGGTTATCTAGCATTTCCTCACACTCCCTGAAAAGTACCTTCTGAGATGTTTTGGCCTCATCCTCCCAAGTGCAATAAAAGTTAATAGATTTTTCATAGATATCTTGAACTCTAAAAAAAAAAAAGAACAAACCTGTAAACTGTCCTACAGTTTTTAAATGTCCTATAAAGCATTTTTAAATAGGCAGTAAATACCTCATGAATACCTGTTTGGTGATGGTATCTCTTCTTTTCCTGCTTTGTGATACTTTGTCTTGAGAAATGTTGACATCATGTTCACTGCTGATAACTGATAACTGTTGTTTACTTCCTTCTGGTGATATTGGGGAGGAATAAAGGATGCTAAATCTTTTGCCTTTTACACTCTATCACTGTAAAAAGCTCAAGCCAAATATAAAATATGCCTTGTAGGTCTTCCCTGGTGGCACAGTGGTTAAGAATCTGCCCGCCAATACAGGGGACACGGGTTCGAGCCCTGGTCCAGGAAGATCCCACATTCTGCAGAGCAACTAAGCCCATGCGTCACAACTACTGAGCCTGTGCTCTAGAGCCCGCAAGCCACAACTACTGAAGCCCGCGTGCCTACAGCCATGCTCCGCAACAAGAGAAGCCACCGCAATGAGAAGCCCAAGCACTGCAACGAAGAGTAGCCCCCGCTCGCCGCAACTAGAGAAAGCCCCTGCATAGCAACAAAGACCCAACGCAGCCAAAAATAAATTAATTCATAAAAAAAAAATTACGGCTTGAACAAAATGGACACTCTATAGGTTTTCATGAAATTTGATGTTCATCTTACCTCAATGTAGTCCAATAAACATTTTGTATGATACATGATATTTAATACTGAATACTTAGTATGTATCAAACACTGTGCTAGAATGCCAAAGGAAAAATACATTTATTAAGCTGACATTATAACAGACCTAGAAGTATTTAAAATATTAATGGTTCATTTTAGGTTTAGAGTTGTATTTTTCTTGTTGTTGTTTTAATAAATTTATTTATTTATTTATTTTTGGCTGCATTGGGTCTTCGTTGCTGTGCACGGGCTTTCTCTAGTTGCAGCGAGCGGGGGCTAATCTTTGTTATGGTGCGCGGGCTTCTCACTGCAGTGGCTTCTTTGGTTGCGGAGCATGGGCTCTAGGTGAGTGGGCTTCAGTAGTTGTGGCACATGGGCTCAGTAGTTGTGGCTTGCGGGCTCTAGAGCACAGGCTCAGTAGTTGTGGTGCACAGGCTTAGTTGCTCCATGGCTTGTGGGATCTTCCTGGACCAGGGCTCGAACCCGTGTCCCCTGCATTGGCAGGTGGATTCTTAACCACTGCATCACCAGGGAAGTCCCTGTTTTTTAGTTTTTGTTGTTGTTTTTGCAGATAAGGAAACAGCTTTAATTTTTCCATCTGTAAAATGGATGGTATGAAGACTAAATAAACACATAGAGAATATCTAATACATTATATAGTAGGTGCTCATTTAATGTATTTTTGTACAAAAATCAGGAGATACAAAATTTGATACAAGGGAGATCATGCCAATGCTTTAAAGAATTAGAGAGTCATACTGGGATATAGGGGGAAAGGATTCATTTTGACCAAAGAGGTGCAGGATGGAAATTGGATTAGATCCTGAAAGAAGAGAACTTTGACAACACATATTATGGGTAAGAAAATCCCAGAGAGATAGAACATTTTGGATCTAAGCAACTAGAATGGTTAGCCTTTATAGTGAGAGAGAAACCAGTTGAAGAGAAAAAATTACAGAAAGAACAAGTAAGAGTTGATGAGTTCCGTTCTGGAAAGGTTGAAGTTTCACTTTGGACAGGTTCAAGTTGCAATTCAAGGAACACAACTAAGTAGAGATATCTAGCAGGCTGCTGGGACAAGGTCAGGGATAGAGACATGCACTTGGAGGTCATCTACATAGAGGGAGTAGCTGAAGGCTAGGGGAGAGGAGATTGCAAGTTGTCTGCAAAATACTTTAGGCCCATGCCAACCTTGAGGATTTTAAGTTTTTGCAAATTTAAGAATCTAATTAGCATGTAAAGAGGATCCTCAGCTTGATTTGTATATGTTGGCACCTATTGAATAAACTGGTGTAGCAAACCTACCAGAAGTTTGTTTCTTGGAAGGGTAAGGATTATCCTGGGAGAGAAATCAGCTAACAGAAAAAGCAACCAGAAACAAAGAGCACAGTGCAGCACAAAAGCTGACAAAGTAAGAGGAAGAAAAAGAAGAATTCTGACAGAACAGCAACTATCAGTAGTAGATTTGCCTCCTGGCTTATTCCCTACTTGACTCATGTCTAAAGAACAGAGAGGTATTCTAAAATAGCTTTTTCAATGAAAAGCACATTTAATAATAGTATCACACAACCCTACTTGAGTTCTCTGCTAGCACACACACACACACACACAAAGCAAAACTGAAGCAAGACAGTTATAGAGATGGGGAGCAGAGAGGAATGTTTCTTCTCACTCCTGATATTTCCTTCCATGTGGAGGAAGTACCACTGGCATAACAGTTCTGGCCTCTTGTACCCGGCCTCTCTTATTTCTCCATAAAAAGTGGGGTAAAATTTCAAGATTTAGGACAGATGTTAGACATGCACAACCCAGCACAACAAAGGCAGTATTTTGGGAGTGGGTGGACCTGTTTAGGAAGCCTTGAAATACCTGGGTAGGAGATTTTGCAGAGAGCTGAGGTCCCGTGTTTCTCAGGCAGAGAGCAACAGAAAGTTGTTTCCTTCTGTCAGTGTGACCTCATTTGCACCCATACAACTGTTGAGATTTAACCACCTCCCTGTGGTACCAGTTTACCTGGTGATCTCTGTCTTGATAAAAAGCTTAAATCAAGTAGTAATTGTCATTGCAGCCAAACAAACAATTCTATAATTTTGAATAGTCCAATGTCAATGCCACATTACTGGACAAAGGACTATGAGTATGAATATTCAGTGTGGGCCATGTATAATGAAAAAGAGAATAGGCTTTGGAACCATACTAGCTGAATGCAAACCCAACCTCAGCTCATTTCTATCCATACATCCTTAAACAAGTTGACTCTAATCTCTCTGAGATTCATGTTCCTCCTTAAAATAGTAATAGCAGGACTTCATTTGAAGAATTACTACAAAAGTTTGAGGTAATATGCATAAAGGCAGCACAATGCCTTGCCCATGGTGGGTGCTTAATAAATAGTGTAAATAAATCATTGTTATTATTACTTAATAAGCCCACTCCACTCACCATTTATAAGCTGGATCATTTCTGATCATGTAGGCAGTGTTTGAGAAAACAGATTGTGGCAGAGACTGATCGTTATCTAGCAAATATGCAGCTATCTTTAGAAGCATCTTCATTAATAACATGTTTCTCGGTTTTAACAGGGCACTTTGCCATCCTTGTGGCTGGGTATAGACATGTGACTAAGTTCTGGCAAATGATATTATGGAATTTCCAAAAGATTTCTTAAGGGAACTGATATAAGTTGGAGGTGTTATTTTACCCTTCCTGGTTACCTGGAATTTTGATGTGGTGGTGAAGGCCCAGGTTCTCTCTTGGAACATGATGTGATCTTGAGCATGGAACTAGTGGTGAGGATGGTGAAATAGAAAGATGGGAGCCACCTTGGTCTCTCTATGCATGGTGACTTAAGGGAACTTCCATACTAACTAGAAACTTGGTATAGGTGAAAGAAAAACCCCTATTATGTTAAGCCACTATTTTTGAACCTTTGTTTTTTTGTAACCTAATGTAATCCCCAACTCTTACAGAAGAAGTGGTGGGTAAAGAAAGGAATTTTAGAAAGACAGATAACTGTTGGTCAAAATGATAGGAAGAGGTTCAAGAAAATGCTGTATTACAGATGCTGAATAAAATTATTTTAAGGTAGGACCAAAAAAAAAGATTAATGTAAAATTTTCTCTGCCATTTGAGCCATTACCCCTGCCCCTTTAGTGTGCACCATGCATCTGCATTATACATTAACCAGATCTCCTTAGAAGACACAGGAATGTCTACTAGCCAAAACAAAAAAAAAAGAAAAAAGAAAGAAGCAATTTTCTCCTAGTGAAACCATGCACCTCAGACTGGGACTTGAACCGATGAGGCCAGGACTTGAACCCAGCCAAAACCCCATGGTCTTCCAACTGAGATCATACACTTGGTTTCAGGACTTAATGAAGCTCAGGTTCCTGATGTCTCATCGCAGAAGGAATTCAGTGAGAGACAAAGTGATAGGTGAGAAGTGAATTTATTTAGAGAGAAACACTCCACAGACAGAGTGTAGTCCATCTCAGAAGGCGAGAGTGGCATCAGGGTATGGGGTTGTCAGTTTTCATAGGGGTGGGTAATTTCATAGGCTAATGAGTGGGAGGAGTATTCCAGCTATTTCAGGAAGGAGCAGGGAGTTCCAGGAATTGAGCCACTGCCCACTTTTTTATCCTTATGGTCGGCCTTAGAACTGTCATGGGACCTGTGGGTGTGTCAGTTAGCTTGCTGATGTGTTACAATGAGCATGTACTGAGGCTCCAGGTCTAGTTGAAGTTGACTTGTCTGTCATCTTGGACCCATTTGGTTCTAAGCAGTTTATGTCATGTCCTCAGACTATGTCGTTCTTTCAAAGGTTGTGCCCTGCCCCCTTCCCTCCTGTTTCATTAGTGCCAGCAAGGTAAGGTTACCGAATCGAAGCTTGTTGAGGCAAGGAATAGCTACTTTATTCGGAAAGTCGGGCATCCAAGAAGATGGTGGACTAGTGTACTAGAGCACCATCTTATCAGGGTCTGGATGTTAGTTTCTTTTATAGAGCAGAGATGGGGAGGAGGTGAGGAAGTAAAGTAAAAAGGCCATAAGTCTTGCAAAATACTCCTGGTTTTTGCCAGCCTCAGGGAGAGCATGTGTTATTTCTTCTTTTCTGCAGCCATTTACAGGTGAGCAGGGTCACGGTGTTTCTCTGTAAGCTGAACAAAGGCACTTTAGTTTAATATTCAGGCAGAGGGGCAGGGTTCCCTGAGGCAGACCGTTATGTATGCCTATAGATATAGACAGAATAAAAGCAATGGAAAGCAAAGGTCAAAGTAAAAGAAACAGATCCAACATGGAGTCAGATTTTGTTCTTCCCTGTTACAGTAACTCCTTAGGTGATAACATTCCTTCCTTAATCCTATAAGGGATCACAATGATCACTGCTCACCTTTTTGGACTATGTAAACTGTCAATATATTACTTTGACATATAGCCCTTTGATGTATATCCATTTGTCTCAAAAACTTATATGACTGTGCTTTGACCTCTAACAGGTGGAACAGTCCTCAGAGCTTTCTGAAAGACTGTATCCTGGGTTATAATGCTCAGGTTGGTTCCAATAAAACTATTTCTTTCTTAGAATGACTATTGATTCATTATTTTTCATTGACACAGAAAATAAAGGAAGAAAATTTTGAATGAAGGTGTGACGTCATTGGTATCAATCTCGGGATGAGGTCTGCAAGATGTCATTGTATTTGGTCATTAGAGCCCAAAATTCTGCTGCAAACTTGAGAAACAAATAAGAGAATCTGAAAGTTGAGAAAGTAGGTAATAAAGGCCCTTTCTTGATATCTTGTAGAGAATGGAAGAGAAGTAGTAACAGAGCAAATGGGTTTGTTTAAAGAGTACAAGCTGATAGGAAAAAGGTCAAGAAGTTAAAGGGAAAGAGGTGGAGAAAGGCGTGAAGCTGAGAAAAGGATACAGGCAAAAGATTCTGGGAGAACAAAACATAAAAGCACAGTTGTTGAGATGAGCCTTAGAATGATCATTTTAACAAATGAAATCCTCTCCTTTGAATGAACACTGTTTTTCAAAATAATTCAATTGTCCTGACAAGATTTTTCAAACGTAAGTGCTGACAACAATAATTTTATTTCTACATGGTAAATTAAGTGCCATCTTCAAACCCTTGCATTGAATTTTAAATACCCGTAACAACACAGTATTTAATTTTGAAAGGGGAGAAATCTTGCAATAACAATAGCAACAACAACAAAACTTCATGTGGAAGTATAATTGTTGGGAATATTGCATCATTAGCTTAAATCAAATGGCCCTTCCATTTTTTAAAATTGTCATTAACAACAAATAAACTAATATATCAGAAGTATGTTCATGAACTCAGACCCTCTTCAGAGCTTATCATTTACTTTTGAATTTTAGTCATCTTGTGCCACAACTAAAAATTTTAATGACCTATTTGTTTCATCTAATTGCACACATCTGATTTTCTTTTACAAAAATTATCAAAGGGATACTGCTAAATTTAAGCATTGCTTTTGTTAGGGGAACCACTGACTGAAACCTCCTGCCCTGGCCAGGCACAATAGTAACCACTTGCATGAGTCATCTTACAACAGGATGTCCTGGTAAGGAATGAGGAACTAACAAGCTACCACCAACCAGAAGAATTCAGAAAAGGTCAAAAAGAGAGAGGAGACGCCAGTCCGTATGTCCTACCATCCTCCCAGAATCCTTCTCACTGTAATCTATCTTGATTAAGTCATGTGCGCACCACCAGGAAGGATCCTGAGGTGGAATGATTGGCCAGAGACAGCCTGGAAACGAATCCCATTACCATAAATCCCGAGACTGTGAGCAACGTGGCAGAGCAGTTCTCCTGGGTTCCCTGACCCTGCTGCTCTCCACCCGGGTGCCCCTTTCCAATAAAGCCTCTTGCTTTGTCAGCACATGTGTCTCCTTGGACAATTCATTTCTGAGTGTTGGACAAAAGCCCACTCTTGGGCTGTGGAAGGGATCCCTCTTTCTGAAACACTTTAACTGCAATCTCTACAAATTCCTCAGTACTATCTTGTTCTTGGCATTTATTGTATCTATTTTGCTTCCTACAAAAATAATAAGACATATGTACTGTATGTACTTCACATTAGAGAACACTTTGATTACTAATCCCAAATATCCTAAACAGAAAGACATCTTCCATTTCCTAGCAACTAATTTTGCACTGACCTTAAACTAGCCTTTGCATTCCGTTCTAAAGGGAAAAGAAATAGACTAAAAAATTAATATATTATTTTCACTTGTATTGGCCACATCTAAACTGTTGTTTCTGTAACAGGCAAGAGCTAAATCGGACTCCATGTTCAATCTGTTTCTTTGACTTTAACCTTTGCTTTTCGTTGAGAATCCGCCTGCCAATGCAGGGGACACTGGTTCGAGCCCTGGTCTGGGAAGATCCCACATGCCGTGGAGCAACTAAGCCCATGTGCCACAACTACTGAGCCTGTGCTCTAGCGCCTGTGAGCCGCAACTACTGAGCCCATGTGCTGCAACTACTGAAGCCCGCGTGCCTAGAGCCCATGCTGCACAACAAGAGAAGCCACCACAATAAGAAGCTCGCGCACCACAATGAAGAATAGCCCCCTCTTACTGCAATTAGAGAAAGCCCATGTGCAGCAATGAAGACCCAACACAGCGAAAAATAAATAAATAAAATATATAAATTTATTAAAAAAGAAAAAGAAGTAACTCCTTAAAAAGAGAAGGGATAATATTTTAAAATATTAATGTCAATCCGAAACTAAAATCCAAGTGATTGTGATAAAGCATTGCAGTTGGTCTCTATGCTGGTAGTGAGAGAGAAGCATCAAGGAGAGTGACAGTATATTAAGGGTGTTTTCTTGGTGGGGTGCAGGGGAGTCAGAGATAATACTGTTGTGGTGGTGTTGCACAGTGTCATCTAAGCTGGAACTATGGTCCCCAGAATTCCGGTACATGTCTAGTTTCCCTTTAGCTTTCGCATTGTATAGTCAAGAATTTGACTGGCCTTTGGTCCTGGTTTCTGGGAGGGAATCTCTAGATTCTCAGAATTTCCCAAGTGATAAGTGTGTCTTTGTTATTCATGGCTGTTGAGCCCCTAGATAGTTCCTGGATGGGGCTGGCCATACTGGAAAGATCAACCATGTAGTTAGAGGGTTAGGGCTCTGAGCCAAGTAATACCAATTCTACCAATTCAACCTCCATGGGGTGGGGGGCGAAGGTTGGGGGTTGGAGATTGACTTCAATCACATGGCCAAGAATTCAAGCAATCATGCTCGGGTAATAGAATCCCAATAAAACTCTGGACTCAAAGCTTGGATAAGCCTCCTGGCTGGTAATACACATTGATATGCCAGGAGTGTGATGCTTCCTGACTGCCTGGGGAGAGGACACAGAAACTTCCCATTTGAGACCCTCCCAAGGCCTACCCTATGTGTCTCTCCTTTTTTTCTGGTTTTGATTTGCATCCTTTTGCTATAATAAGACTGTGGCCATAAGTATAGCTCTTTCTTGAGTTCTGTGAGTCATTCTAGTGACTTATCAAACCTGAGGGGGTAGTGGGAACCCCCAAATTTGTAGCCAGTTGTTCAGAAGTGCAGGTGGCCTGGGAATCCAGGAGTTGCAGCTTGTGTCTGAAGTGAGGGCAGTCTCACAGAGGACTAAGCCCTCAACCTGTGAAGGTTAGCCTAACTCCAAGAAGTTAGTCTCAGAATTACAATGCAGTTCACAACAAGAGAAATTTGCTGGAGATCCAGAATTCATAAGGGAAGCAGCAGCCATATATTCCACACTGTGGAAGCTTGGTGGAGGGTGCCGGGCCCTGTGGTACCTCATGCATGTTGTTGCTGATCTCCTGGCTTACCTTGTTGGTGTGGGGCAGCACCCAGCCCGCAGGCTTCAGGTCATACAAGTCATCTAAGGTAGAGAACAACAGACAGATACAGGCTCCATTATTTCTCCCCCCAGCAGTTTCCAGTTTGTCCCTGCTCCTGTTCTTGTTCAGCTTTCCTTCCCAACTGCTGGGCTGGCTAACTTATAATGACTTCAGGCCAATACCAGAGGCAGGCAACAAATTGTTCCACCAGCAATCATAATTGCATCAACTTGAATCCCTATAATAAGTTCCTTATTCATTAATGCTCTTACTTCTGCCTCTCTGATTTTACCTTGACTGCCACAGCTGTTTCAGTCTATCCACTGATAGAAAATTATAATTTTAAATGTGATTGTTGAGAACTTAAGAAGAAGCACTACAGGAATAGAAACACTAGTGTTGTCAATCCTGACTTCATGCTACAAGCTTTAAAAAAAAATGCTGATACCACTCTCCTCCCCGGAGATTCTGGGGTAAAGTTTAGATGTTAAATTGTTTTCTGAAAGGTTCCTAGGTGATCCTAGTATGCATCCAGGGTTATGAAATGCTGCACTAGAAGGAAGAAAAAAAGCAAAGGAAAGGTAATCAATCTTACACACACACAAGGAAGTATAACAGAAATAAATCAAAACATATCTTAATACGAGAGTCACTCCTAAAATCAAGAAGTATTAAAAATTAACTAATAGACTGACATAGCAGGCAAATAAAAATAAAGATGTGATATAGTAATATAATAGATAGAATTCATAGTTAATAGCATGAAAATGGATCAAGGATATTTACATTGATAAAAGTTATAGTATGTGTAAAGAAATGTCGTGTTTCTCTTTCTATCTGGCATAGCTTCAGGATACATAAAACAAAAACTGGGAGACCTACTCAGAGAAAATAACAAATTAAAATCATCTCTTTTAGAATTTAAAGATCAAGAAGAAAAAAAACATACAAGGTTTGAAAAACATAATTAACAGGACTTACCTACCATATTAGAAGCATGTTTAACTTTAACCCTACACAACTGATGTTCTCTATTCTTCCTGTAATAAACATCAAAGTCCCTGACATGCTGAAGGCTGGAGGCTAGTAAGCTACTCCTGTATGTCCACGCATGCTTGTTCTTTTTTTTTATCAGATTGTGTTACCTCCCTGCTCTCTGGTACTTCATCACTGTCTGGTATTCTTTTTTTTTTTTTTTTTTTTGAATTTTTGAATTTTATTTATTTTTTTATACAGCAGGTTCTTATTAGTCATCAATTTTATACACATCAGTGTATACATGTCAATCCCAATCGCCCAGTTCATCACACCACCATCCCCACACCCCTGCCGCTTTCCCCCCTTGGTGTCCATACGTTTGTTCTCTACATCTGTGTCTCAATTTCTGCCCTGCAAACCGGTTCATCTGTAGCATTTTTCTAGATTCCACATATATGTGTTAATATATGGTATTTTTTTCTTTCTGACTTACTTCACCCTGTATGACAGTCTCTAGATACATCCACGTCTCAACAAATGAACCAATTTCGTTCTTTTTTATGGCTGAGTAATATTCCATTGTATATATGTACCACATCTTCTTCATCCATTCGTCTGTTGATGGGCATTTAGGTTGCTTCCATAACCTGGCTGTTGTAAATAGTGCTGCAATGAACATTAGGGTGCATGTGTCTTTTTGAATTATGGTTTTCTCTGGGTATATGCCCAGTAGTGGGATTGCTGGATCATGTAGTAGTTCTATTTTTAGTTTTTTAAGGAACCTCCGTACTGTTCTCCATAGTGGCTGTATCAATTTACATTCCCACCAACAGTGCAAGAGGGTTCCCTTTTCTCCACACCCTCTCCAGCATTGAGCTGTTCCAATCTGTTGAGTTGTTCCAATCCTGCTTATGCTAGCTTTTTTTTTTTTTTTTTGTCTGCGTTGGGTCTTTGTTGCTGTGCATGGGCTTCCTCTGGTTGCAGTGAGCGCAGGCTATTCTTCGTTGCAGTGGAAGGCTCCTCATTGCAGTAGCTTCTCTTGTTGTGGAGCATGGGCTCTAGATGCACGGGCTTCAGTAGTTGTGGCTCGCGGGCCCAGTAGTTGTGGCTCATGGGCTCTAGAGCTCAGGCTCAGTAGTTGTTGCTCACGGGCTTAGTTGCTCCTCGGCATGTGGGATCTTCCTGGACCAGGGCCCAAACCCATGTCCCCCGCACTGGCAGGTGGATTCTTAACCACTGCACCACCAGGGAAGTCCTATGCTAGTTCTTATTAATATATGTTCTTAATTTAAATATTATATAAACCAATAAAATATGAATGTGAAAAATAGTAGTTGTTTCTAGAAAACTAAGTTGAATACTTTGAAAAGATCCAGTAAGGATATATCATTATAAAAATTTGCTGTCAGATTAAGTGTGTGCAAGACAACTGTAAAAAAAAAAAAAAAAAGGATGTGAATTCTAGAAAACTTGAATACTTCACAAGTGTTTTTCAGACATCTGTGGAACCATAATGAGAGTTGGGAAAAGAAACATCAAGCAGGCATCACTTTGAGCAGGATGAAACTGACAGGCAGGAGGGTCAGCCAGGAATGATGGATGTGGTTTCAGATTCTCTCAGCAGCCCCTGGAGAGCTGTGCCTGGGCTGTGGGTTCAGTCCTGCTAGCTCACTGCCAGGCAACCTAGAAAAATCCTGTGATCATCCAGCTAGTGAACTGGTTTGTCTCTCTACAAGTTTTTATCACACAGGTCACATTTTCTGTTCACAAGGCTATAAAATTAGAGGTCACAATAGAAGCATGGAGAAAAAAGTCATTTAGAAATAACCAGATAGAATCTAAGTAATTCAAGTTAGAGGGGAAACAAAACCCAAACATAAAAATACAGACCATTTAAAATGAAGAATGGTCACTGCACTATATATCAAATCCCATGGATTAACTTACACTTCCAGTCAAGAGGGAGTAACAAAGATTAGAATTACCTTTCTGCCTGAAACAATCAATACACAAGCAAAGACAATGGACATCAGGTACAAAGGACAGAGATCCCTGAGAAACAGGAGATGAGTGGGGTGAGCTCTATGATGGCTGCAGCTTGCTGCCTTGAGAAAATTTTCAGGCTGCAGTGTAGTAGAGGGGCAGACAGGCAGAGCTTGGCAAACTCCAAGTTGAGGAGGTAAAGCTGACTGTTCAGGGAAACTAAGGTCACTAGAATGTCCATTACACAGTACTGAAGAGGATTAAGTTGTACTGAGAGAAAACTAGTGATCTGCAGAAAGTTTCCTCCAGTATTCATGAGAGTACTGACCAGCATACAGGTTTGAAGAAAGTACCCAAGCCTGGGGAAAGAATTGTCCCACAGAATTATAAGTAATACTACCCAACACTCACATAAGACCAGGAACGGTATCTGCTATCACTGGCCAGACTGAAAAACTTCCTAATTCATGAGGTACCTAGTAGAGCATTAAAAAGCGTCTTGCCTCAGTAATGGGGTGAATTAACCCTAGACATAATAGTTCTCAAATCCTGCCTAACAAATCTTAAAAGCAAGTCCTGAAGTGATGCAACTGTTAACAAGTAACTGTGTCCCAGAATAAAACTCAAGAATATTTATAGAAATACGAAATATCAAGCATGCAATATGGTAAATTTCACCAATGCCTAGCATTCAATCAAAATTACAAGGCAAGCAAAGCAGGAAAATACATCCAATAAGGAGAGAGTAAATCAAAAGGTATTAGAATAAGCAGACAAGAATATTAAAAATTGCTATAACTTTATTCCATATGTTGAAAATTTTAAGTAAAAGCAGTGAAGATATTAAAAGATCCAAATCATGTGTTAACTAACTCCATGGGGAGAATCCTTTCACAATTGTGTGTGTGTGTGTGTGTGTGTGTGTGTATAATCATGTTGTACATTTTAAATATCTTATAGTTTTATCAATTGTACCTCAATAAAGCTTACAAAAAAATGAGAAAAATAGAGATCCAAATCAAACTTCTAGAGAGAAAAACTACAATGTCTAAGATGAAGAGTATATTTGAACTAATTGCTGATTAGACACTGAAGAAAAAAAGATTAGTGGACTTGAAGACATAGCAATAGAAACTATCCAACATGAAACACACAGAGAAAAAATAATCTAAAAAAGCAGCAGCATATCAGTGAGCTATGGGACTATATCAAGCAGCCTAATTAGAGTTTCCAAAGAAGAAAAAAATGGGGACACAAAAAAGTTTTTTTAAATAATGGCCAAGATTTTTCCAAATTTAATGAAAACTGTAAACCCACAGATCTATGCAGCTCAATGAACTCCAAAGCAAAAGAAACATGAAAAAAAAACTACATTAAGGCACATTATAATCAAATGGCTCAAAACCAGCTAGAGAAAATTGACACCTTATGTATATATAATGTGTGCATGTTCACAAATGACTCCAAAAGCACCACCAGTCTTTTGATTTTGGGGTTACAAATATAATTCAGTGAGTAGGGGAATTCACAAATAAAGCCGCAAGTAATGAAGATCTAGTGTATAGCAATACAATGGAATATCATTTGGCCATGAAAAGGATTGAAATGCTACAACATGGATGAATCTTGAAAACATGATAACTGTGAGAAGCCAGACACAAAAGGACAAATATGAATCTGCTTAGATGTCCAGAATAGGCAAATCCTTTTTTGAGTGTTTTATAGATGACATTTATCAGTTTGAGAAAGTTCCTTTTCATTATTACTTTAACTGTTTTATCATGAAGTGTGCTGAATTTCTTTAAATGCTTTTTTTGTGTCTATTGAGATGATTCTGATGTTTTTATTTATCTTTTATTCTGTTGTCAGGGTGTGGTATATTAATTGATTTTTGGATGCTAATCCAATCTTACATTGCTAAGATAAATCCTTCTAGGCCATGTTATATAATCCATTTATATACCTCTGGTTGTTTTGTTTGCTATTTTATTAAGGATTTTTGTGTCTATATTTATAAGATATATTGCTCTGTGGTTTGATTTTCTTATTATATGTTTTTCTGGTTCTTGTGATGAGAGTAATACTGGCCTCATAGAATGAGTTGTGAAGTGTTTCCTACTCTTCTATTTTTTGGAAGAGTTTGAGAAAAATTGGTATTCTTTATTAAATATTTGGTAGAATTTATCAGTGAAGTCAGCTGGGTATGGGTTTTCTTTTTTGGGTAGTTTTTGAGTACTAATTCAATTTCTTTGTTATGTCTATTCGGATTTTCTATTTCCTCTTGAGTCAGTTTCAGTAGTTTGCATCTTTCTAAAAACTTGTCCCATCATCTAAGTTATCTAATTTGTTGGCATGCAGTTGTTCATAGTAGTCCCTTATGAAAGAGTCCTTTTTTCATATATGACAGCAGATTTCTTATAGGAAAAAATGCAAGAGGACATTTTAGGCATACTTCATTTTATTGCCCTTTACAGATATTGCTTTTTTTTTTTTTTTTTTTTTACAAACAGAAGGTTTCTGGCAACCCTGTGTCAAGCAAGTCTATTGGCACCATTTTTCCAACAGTTGCTCACTTCATATGACTCTGTGTCAAATTTTGGTAATTCTCGCAAGACTTCAAACTTTTAAATGATTATTATATTTGTTATCATGATCTGTAATTAGTGATCTTTGATGTTACTATTGTCATTGTTTTGGGGTGCCACAAATTGTGCCTATATAAAATGGCAAACTTAACCGATAAGTGTGTGGGTTCCAAATGTCCCCTAACCTCTCTCTCTCTGCCCCCTCAGGCTTCCCTATTCCCCAAGACATAACAATATTGAAATTAGGTCAATTTATAACCCTATGATGGCCTCTAAGTGTTCAAGTGAAAGGAAGAGTCAAACATCTCTCACTTTAAATCAAAAGCTACAAATGATTAAGCTTAGTGAGGAAGGCATGTCTAAAGCTGAGATAGGCTGAAAGCAAGGCCTCTTGTGCCAAACAGTTAAACAAGTTGTGAATACAAAGGAAAAGTTCTTAAAGGAAATTAAAAGTGCTCCTCCACTGAAAACATGAATGACAAGAAAGCAAAACAGCCTTATTGCTGATATGGAGAAAGTTTTAGTGGTCTGATTAGAAGATTCAAACCAGCCACAACATTCCCTTAAGTCAAAGCCTAATCCAGAGCAAGGCCCTAACTCTCTTCAATTCTATGAAGGCTGAGAGAGGTGAGGAAGCTACAGAAGAAAAGTTTGAAGCCAGTAGAGGTTGGTTCATGAGGTTTAAGGAAAGAAGCCGTCTCCATAATATAAAATTACAAGGTGAAGCAGCAAGTGCTGATGTGGAAGCTACAGCAAGTTATCCAGAGGATCTAGCTAAGTTAATTAATAAAGGTGTCTACATGAAACAACAGATTTTCAATGTAGATGAAACAGCCTTATATTGGAAGAAGATGCTATCTAGGACTTTCATAACTAGAGAGATGTCAATGCCTGGCTTTGAAACTTCAAAACACAGGCTGACTCTCTTGTTAGGGAATAATGCAGTTGGTAACCTGAAATTGAAGCCAATACTTATTCACCATTCTGAAAATCCTAAGGGCCTTAAGAATTATGCTAAATCTACTCTGCCTGTGCTCTATAAGTGGAACAACAAAGCCTGGATGACAGCTCACCTATTTACAACACGGCTCACTGAATATTTTAAGCCCACCGTTGAGACCTACTGTTCAGGAAAAAAAGATTTCTTTCAAAATGTTACTGCTCATTGACAACGCAACTGGTCACCCAAGAGCTCTGATGGAGATGGACAAGATTAATGTTGTTTTCATGCCTGCTAACACAACATCCATTTAACACAATATCCGTTCTGCAGCCCATGGATCAAGGAGTAATTATGACTTTCAAGTCTTATTATTTAAGAAATACATTTCGGGACTTCCCTGGCGGTCCAGTAGTTAAGACTCCACGCTTCCACTGCAGGGGGCACCACTTCGATCCCTGGTGGGGGAACTAAGATCCCGCATGCCATAGGGCACGGCCAAAAAAACAAAAACAAAAACAAACAAACAAAAAAGAAATACATTTCATAAGGTTATAGCTGCCATAGACACCGTGATTCCTCAGATGGATCTGGGCAAAGTAAATTGAAAACCTGGAAAAGCTTCATCACTCTAGATGCCATTAAGAACATTCATGATTCAGAGGAAGAGGTCAAAATATCAACATTAACAGGAGTTTGGAAGAAGCTGATTCCAACCTGAATGAATTAGGGGTTCAAGACTTCAGTGGAGGAAGTAACAGCAGATGTGGTGGAAATAGGAAGAGAACTAGAATTAGAAGTGGAGCCTGAAGATGTGACGGCATTGCTGTAATCTCATGATAAAACTTCCACAGATCAGGAGTTGCTTCTTATGGATGAGCAAAGAAACTGGTTTCTTGAGATGGAATCTACTCCAGGTGAAGATGCTGTGAAGATTAATGAAATGACAACAAAGGATTTAGAATATTACATAAAATTATTTGACAAAGCAGGAGCAGGGTTTCAAAGGATTGGCTCCAATTCTGAAAGAAATTTCACTGTGGGTAAAAATGCTATCAAACAGCATTGCACGTTGCAGAAAAATCATTCGTGAAAGGAAGAGTCAATCAGTGCAGCAAAACTTCATTGTTGTCTTATTTTTAGAAACTGTCACAGCCATTCCAACCTTCAGCAACCACCACCCTGATCAGTCAGCAGCCATCAGCATCGAAGCAAGACCCTCCACCTGCAAAAAGATTATAAATCACTGAAAGCTCAGATGATTAGCATTTTTTAGCAATAAAAGATTTTTAAATTAAGGTATGTACACTGGGGTTTTTTAGACATAATGCTATTGTACATGATAGAATACAGTATAATATAAATATAACTTTTGTATGCATTGGGAAACCAAAACCTTTGTCACTCACTGTGATATTCAGTTTCTAGTGGTGGCCTGGAACTGAACCCACAATATCTCCAAGGCATGCCTGTACTGAAAGGGGAAAAGAAAAAACTGTCAACTTAGAATTCTATACCCAGACAAATTATATTTCAAAAACAAATGTGAAAGAGGCTTTTTCAGACATAGACAAGCTAAAAGAGTTCATCACCAGCAAGACTGTACTATAAGAACTATCAAAACAGGTTCTTCAAGCAGGCGAATACCAAATGGATAAATGGAGCTACACAAAAGGATGAAGAGCTCCAGAAATGGTAACTTTGGAAAATTACGTTAAGATTTTTTTTCTTATTTAAATCTTCTTAAAAGAAAATCTATGTTTTAATACCAACAGTAACAACAAAAAAACCCCAAAGAACAAACAAAAACAATTGTGTGTGGGGTATGTGCATACACAAACACACACACACACACATGTAAAGTGTATAACAGCACAGTCTAGCAAGCTTGAACAGGGTGTGGGAGGGATGGTAAAATATATCAGGCGCTAAAACTGGACTATAACTCGAGAGAGAGGTTTACAAAAATTATGAGAAATACTAGGTACAACTCTATATCCATTAATTTGGAAAGACAGAGGAAATGTTGATTTTTAATAAAGATATAAATTCAGCTGGCCCACAATGAATGGCCGCCGCGGCTGCCGCTGCTGCTGAAGCAGAGGCCGCGGGGTTCGCGGCGGCCGCGGAGGCCACAGCTCCGGCGCAGTGGGGCGCGCCCCGGGCCCAGGCCCGCCCCCAGCCGCCGCTGCGGAGCTGGCCGGGAGCCCCCGGAGCAAGGCCACGGCTTAGCCGCCGCCGCCATGGCCCAGACCCTGCAGACGCAAATCCCGAACTTCGGCCACAGCATTCTGGAGTGCCTCAAGGAGCAGCGGCTGCAGGTCCCGTACTGTGATGTCTCGGTGGTGGTCAAGGGCCCTGCCTTCAAGGCCCACCGGGCCGTGCGAGCCGCCAGCAGCTCCCACTTCCGGGGCCTGTGCTACAGCAGCCGGAGTGCGGCGGTGGAGCTGCCGGCGGCTGCGCAGCCCCAGTCCTTCCAGCAGAGCCTCAGCTTCCGCTACACGGGCCGGCTGAGCATGAACATGGGCGACCAGTTCCTGCTCATGTACACATCGGGCTTCCTGCAGATCCAGGAGATCATGGAGCAGGGCACAGAGTTCTTCCTCAAGGTGAGCTCACCCCGCTGTGACTCCCAGGGCCTGCACGCCGAGGAGGGCCCCTCGTCCGAGCCCCAGAGCCCTGTGGCGCAGACGTCGAGCTGGCCGGCCTGCGGCACCCCACTGCCCCTCGTGTCTCGCGTCAAGACGGAGCAGCAGGAGTCGGACTCTGTGCAGTGCACGCCCGTGGCCAAGCGGCTGTGGGACAGCAGCCAGAAGGAGGCCGGCGGTGGCTGCAGTGGCAACGGCAGCCGCAAGATGGCCAAGCTCTCCGCGCCGGACCTGGTCGCCAACCGGCCGCCCCAGCAGGCCCAGGCGGTGGCGGCGGCACAGCGCGCCAGAGTGGCTGGGGGCTGGGGGGAAGCCGGCGGGGGGCGTGGCGGCAGCGGCAGGCGGAGTGGTGGGTGGGCCCAGCACGTCGGAGCGGACCAGCCCGGGCATCTCAAGCGCTTACACCAGCGACAGCAGCGGCTCTTACCACGAGGAGGAGGAGGAGGACGCGGGCGAGGAGGGCACAGACGAGCAGTACCGGCAGATGTGCTGTATGTCCGCTATGTACCGCATGATGAATGTAGGCCAGACCTCCGAGAAGGTGGAGGAGGCCCTCCCAGAGCAGGTAGCCCCCGAGTCCCGGAATCACATCCGAGTGCGGCAAGACCTGGCGTCTCTCCCTGCTGAGCTCATCAACCAGATCGGCAGCCGCTGCCACACCCCAGGCTCTACGATGAGGGTGACCCCTCTGAGAAGCTGGAGCTGGTAACAGGCACCAGCGTGTACGTCACCCGGGCGCAACTCATGAACTGCCACGTCAGCGCGGGCACGCGGCACAAGGTGCTGCTGTGGCGCCTCCTGGCCTCCTTCTTTGACCGGAACACGCTGGCCAACAGCTGTGGCACCGGCGTCCGCTCTTCCAGGAACAGCTCCAGCAGCAAACCGCTGGATGGTCGCGCCCTCCACGCTGTCAAGTACTACTGCCAGAACTTTGCTCCCAGCTTCAACGAGAGCGAGATGAACGCCATCGCAGCCGACATGTGCACCAACGCCCGCCGAGTGTGAGGAAGAGCTGGACCCCCAAGGTCAAGCTGCTTATGGCCGAGGGTGACGCCTACACCACCTTCGTCAGCTACACGGGCAAGACAGAGCCGGCCATGAGGGGTGTGGAGCATGGCTTCGAGACGGCCAGCCATGACGGCGAGGCCGGCCCCTCGGCCGAGGAAGCCGTCCAGTACCCCCCCACCGGACTCTCCCGCGGGGCCGTCACACTCCCCCTCCTGTCACACCCGCCCGCCATCTTGGGCACGAGCTACTGTCTGTCCTTCCCCAGGACCCGCGGGGGGCATTGCATGCTCCGGCCCCTCTGCGCACCCCCCACCCCCCGTCCCACCCACTGACCCCAGTCCGATCAGGGATGCAGGCTGGGAGAGGACGGCAGGTGGTGCGAGATCTGCGTTGCCTTCTCTAGCACACACACTCGTGCACAGTCGGGGGGCTCTTGCTCCCCCTCTTCTAACCCCGAGCAACTGTCTCCCCACTCACCAGGCCAGGCACAGGGAGGGGTTGGCCTGGGGGGCTTGGGAAGACCCCCTTCCCAGGCGCTGGGCCACCTAGCCGGAGCATTCCTCAGCCTCTGCCCCCCTGCAGCCCCTTGGGACTCACAGGGGCCCCGGGTTCTCAGGACCCCTCCCGCCACCACCTCCCAGTGCTTCCACGTTCCAAAAGCACCTTCCTGTCTCCCTCGTCTGGCCCTGCGCCCGGGGGCTGGGGTAGGCGCGGCCATGAGGACTGCCCGTTTTACAGCTGAGGAAACTGGGGCTCAGAGAAACTCCATGACCGACCTAAGGTGGCGGGCGGTGGCAGGCCCAGCGCCCTTCTCTTCCCCCACCTGTGCTCAGCCTCTCTTGCCGCCACCAGCCCCCTGGGGCCTGAGAGGGGCAGGTCCTGAGAGGGGGGCCCTTGGGGGCAGACCGAGGGTCTCTGAGGATAGAAGGAGAGGTTTCCGGGGCTCGCAGAAGCGTGAGGGTGTGCGTGTGTGTGTGTGCGGGCGTGCGTGTGTAGAAGTTTTGCTTTTAAACAGATGAAGACGTGAGAGGCAGTAGGACCAGGGGTGGAACCCAGGGGAGCAGGCTGGGGAGCTGCTGCCTTTCCCTCCCTTCCCCACCCCACCCTGACCCCCCCAAGGCAGGGCTCCCAGCCCCCAGCCCCTGTACATACTTTTTAAAACATGTTTTTAGCTAATGAAATATTGAAGTATAAGATTCCTATTATTTTTCAAACCAACGGGACCGTGTCTGATGTCCCCTTCGGTCCTCGGGGCTGTGGAAGGCAGGACGGAGTGGGGAGCCGGGGGCAGGCTGAATGTGCGCGTGTGTGTGGAGTGGGGGCGCGCGTTGCCGAGGGGGGCCCCCCAGGCCCCGCTCTGCCTGGGCTCCCGTGGGTCTGGCCGGCTTCCACTCAACCCCAGGGCCTTCCTCCAAGGGCTACATTGCAAGGTCCGGTTGGCTGAGTCCAGCTCCTGGCAGGGCCGGGTCCGCTTCATGGTTACAGATCGTTTGCCGAATCTTCTTTTACCATTCCTCTCTTTCTATCCTTGCCTAGCTCCGTGAGTGGTTTTGTGGATTTTTTGAGTTCTACGTGTAAACTTGGAGGGTTCTTTTTGTTTTTTAACGCCCCCCCCCGCACCCCTCCCCACACACGCTGGATGTCATTTCTTTGCAGTTTGCATTTTTGTCTCCAGCCCTGGTTCTCAAGGCCTCTGTCTCCGAGCAGTCTGACTAGCCCATTGCTCCCAGCAGCCTCTCTCTCTCCAAAGGCAAGGGGATTACAGGAGGTGGGGTGGGGGCCAGCTGGACCACTGGGATCTGACCTGGAGGCCTGCGCCCCCCCCCCAGGAGCCCCTGCCAGCCTGCGGGGAGCGGGTCCTTTCTGACGTCTGCTTGCTGCGAGGGGGAGGGTCAGTCCAGCGGGGCCCTGGTGCTCTGCTTTCCTGGCCCAGCCCCAGTACCTTAGCCCTCAGCCGGCCCGAGTGCGTGGGGCGGGGGGGGTGGGGGTCGACAGCCCCAGCTAAAGCATGAGCACCTTAGTCACACCTCCCCTGCCCCCTCATCCTGGCCTTGACACCCCACCCCAGAGTAGATCCCAAAGCACAATATCCTGGTCACTTGGCAAGCTGCCTGGCCGACCAAGCAGGGGTGGGCTGGGGCTCCAGCCAGACCCCCAAAGGAAGCAGGAGTCCCCAGGCGCTCCCGTCCTTCCAGGCCTCAGCGGGGGCCAGCTGTGTGGGACTGGGGTCTTCTCCCTCCCCACCCCCTTGTCCTGGGCAGGCCCCTGTCCAGCCCCTCCTGGCCTTGTCCTCGGGTGGGGCTTGCCCCGTCCCTCCAAGCCCCTGCAGCACGGGGTTGGGTGGCAGAGCGCTCTTGTTTCAGGGACTCCAGGAGGTGCCCCTGGCTCCCTGGACTGTGTGTATAGGTCTGGGGAGGGGGCGGGGGAGAGGGGCGGGGCAGGGGCGCAGGGGAGGAAACTCCTCACCAGGAGAGCCAAAGACAGGGGGTTGTACCTTACCCCAGGAGCCACCCCTGCGCCCTCCCGCCCTGCCCTCCCCGCTCTTGGGCGGCCTGCTGCTTTTCCTGCTTTCCCTTCCCCTAGCCCTGCCCTGCCCTGAGCTGCATGGACCCCCCACCCCCGGGCAGCCAGGATGGAACATGAATGGAGAATCACTGACCAACGCAAAAAAGACTCTGGGGGACCCCCTCCACGTCCCCCGGCCGCCCATTCACCCATGTCTCTTTCACGAAGCACAGATCACCCGCCTCGTCCGCGGGGAGTGCCAACACCCTCCCTGCCCTGGGCCCAGCCCCTCCTCCGGCCCATAAGTGAGATTAAACATTAACTACTGTAAGAGGAGCCGCCCTGGGAAATGTGAACCATGAGACTATCAGTGATACTGATGAGAATAAACTAAATGCCTTTGTAACAAAAAAAACAAAAAAGATATAAATTCATTCTACAAAACAGAACCACAATTCCAAAACCCAGCTAAGGTAAACAATTATTTTAAGAAAACCTTAATGAATACAGATCCAATAACTTCTTAACAACTTGAAAACAAACAGAATTCTAGAGCGTATTAAAGGCACAGTATGTTGTGATACAATTTTTATAACAGGATGCAATGACGGTTCAGGGTTTGGAAATCTATACCAAAGAAGTTTTCAGTGTTGAAGCCTCCTTTTTTCAATTATTTGACAAACGTTCCTTCATTTATTCAGCAAAAATTTACCATGTATTATATATATGCCAGGCACTGAATACTAGGAATTCAGTGGTGAAAAAATGAGGTCCTGGACTTCATGGAGACATCTAGAGAGATACAAATAAAAATAAAATGTTAATACAATAAAAAGGCTGTAAGAGAAATACAGGGAGTACCATAGGAATACATAAATTGGCACGCAAACATTAGGGTGCTGTTGGAATAACCCTGTTGCAATGATGATTGCCCATTCTAGGATGGTGGCAGTGGATACAGATAAGATGGGCCTACACAACGTAATCAGAAAGTGGTATAAAATTTTCTGATTGACTAGATGGAGAAGAGTGGAGTCAGAGATTCTTTGGGGGGATCTTAATGTATTATGTATAAAAGGGTAAAGAAAGGGTCAAGTAAGTTCAAAAAATACTGTTAGGTATAAACATTACTGCAGCACTTGTCAGCTTCATGGCACTTTCTCATTAAGAGAGAGTCACGGTGTTAGATAGTACATAATGTTTACCATACATTTGACTACGGAACCCTGTTATTTTTGCAGAACACCTTGTGAGAGTACTGTTTCATGGAACACACTCTGGGAGAAACTGCTTTCCATAAAAACAATCTCTTCCTTTCTACTCCTGCAGCTCTCAATACCTCGGTGAATTGTCTCACCAGCTATATTCAATTCTTTGTGGCTGTCTTGTTCTATCCCTTTACACAGTACATATATTTAGTTTGGTTACTTTCAACTGGATGAGGGTGAAGTGAAAGATTCACTGGAACCTCAGAAGGGGTGTCCCAAAAAGCATTAAAAAAGAAAAAAATTATTCTGGACCAGGGTCACCTGTGAATCAACAGGAACAGACCTGAGCCACAGATAAGTCGCAATAAAGCAGTATTAATCTTTGTTAATATCTACAAATGCTACTGAGTAAATTTTCATATAGGTCAGACACCTGAAAATAACAGGCTCGTTGGAAACAAATCCTTCTACTATGAAACTGCTTAAGCAACAGAAACTTGATTTGAACGCTCTGTGCTGAGTAATTGGATAGCTAGCTCCATTTACCTGGACTCAGAAGAGCTGCATGCATTTAGAAACAGAGAAAACCAAATGTACAAACTCCTAGAGACTAGGGAGGGTAACTAAATTAGTTTACAGTGCTCGGAAACATAAACCAGGTGTTACTGAAAATCTGATTCTAAAATATAAGTTTGATATGTTCAAAAGGTATATTTCAGGATACTCTAACACCACGCAATCACTGAATAAAAGTATGCTGCTAGCTTCTTGTGTACAATGTTAGTGATGTCAAAAAAAAAGACACACCCCTCCTTTTTGTTTTCAATATATTAAAAAGCAACATAGTACAAATGTTGTAGTTAATATTAAAAAGGATCCAAATTTTTCAAGGAATTAATTTTTATAAACAAGTTCTACAATGAAAGGGAAACGGCATATTGATACATAAAAGTTTTGTTAAACAAGATTTTAAATCAAAGTGTTTTAGACTAAATTCTTTCAAATGTTCAAACAAAAAAGAACCCTGTACAATCTCCATAATAAAATGTGTCCTTGCACTTTGAAAATGTTAAAAGTTTAGAAATTTGAGTGATAGAGGCAGCACTTAAAGGTTTCATGAACCTTTTTTCCCAAAAAAGAATACTTTCAGTAAAACATTTTACTATTTTATCTGACTATGCATTTACATTTTTGTTCTTCCAGAAAAAGGTTTACATTAACACTGTATTTTTACTGTAAAAAAAATACATTTAGAGATATTTAACTTCCTGAGTGACTTCAGTCATACATCGAACATGTTTGTTGTTTTTTTTGTGTGTGTGGTACGCGGGCCTCTCACTGTTGCGGCCTCTCCTGTTGCGGAACACAGGCTCTGGACGCACAGGCTCAGCGGCCATGGCTCACGGGCCCAGCCGCTCCGCGGCATGTGGGATCTTCCCGGACTGGGGCACAAACCCGTGTCCCCTGCATCGGCAGGTGGACTCTCAACCACTGTGCCACCAGGGAAGCCCATCGAACATGTTTTAATGAGCAAATTCTAAAATTTTACAATGAAATAGCATGTGTAGATGTATACTTGTATGCTCACTTACAGTAAAACTCAAGATCATGTCACAGAACTTACACTTAAGTTCTCTAAGTTAAATAATATGATTTATCCCCAAACTTGACCAAAAGGTTTTCTCAAATATTAGTAAAATGAATCACTGAATTTACATTTTCTCGTTTAGTAACAAAATACTGAGTCATTTCAGACTATCAACTTGAATGTTTTCCATTATATACACCAAAAATCTGATTCCCTAACAAGAAATTTCTTGTAATACAAAAAGATAACAGATAATTAAAATATTTGCTTCATAATACAACTAATCCAAATAATACATCCCTTCCTCAATTGTCTAAAATGATTAGGAATTGTGCACTTTCTTTAGCATAAAACCCTTTCCTCTTCTTAAAACCCTGAGGTGAAAGGTTATTAATGTAATAAAACTAGAACCACAATTCTCATTTCTGTATTGGACTGCAATTAGGTTTTAAAAATTTTATAAAGAAATGTGCCAACTTGTAAAGCTGCTCTATAGACTTTTTTAAAGAAAACATTCCCAGAAACAACAAAAAGGGCCTAGAATGACACTATGGAAACATCCTTTTAACACTTGTTAGTGTCGAGATGAGCGCCATTTTCCATCTCTACCACTGTCTCTTCTGTTATCATAGTCATGGCTCCAGCCATCGGGATTTCTCTCTTCATAGAAGAAATCATCTCTGCTTCCTCTGTAATGATGGTCGGACTCATGATCAGTGTAACGCTGTTCACGGCTATAATGTCTATCCGCTACGTAGGTATGAGAATTCTGTCTGACTTTTCGCTGTGATAATGGTGTATCTTGGCGCCACTGGGAGGTTGAAGACCGGTTAAAAGTGTGATTATGTGACTGAACTGATGGGGAAAATCCTGATTGATCCAGATGCGGAGAACCAAATTTCCCTCCATATGACATCTGTCTCAAGACACTGTTCATCTGAGCGAAGAGAAAAAGAAGGAAATGTGTTAACCACAAATATTTCTAGATAGCAAAGGCAACAGATATCAAGCCATGGTCAAACGAACACAATAATGGAAAAGCAAAATCATTCTTGCCTAGCTGAATCTTAAGGTAAACACAACTAAAGTAGTACAATAGCTTCATTCATTCCAATGTATACCTACAAGATATCTGTACTACTACTCTTTGTCCTCCAGAATATAATTTAGAAGGGAAGAAGTAATACAAAATGACTATAATGTAAATCACTGTATGATGAACACATTAAAAGCAAAAGCTCAGTATCTTTAGGAAGGATTTAATGAAGGCGACATATGA
This sequence comes from Delphinapterus leucas, assembly GCF_059928025.1. Classification (NCBI taxonomy): domain Eukaryota; kingdom Metazoa; phylum Chordata; class Mammalia; order Artiodactyla; family Monodontidae; genus Delphinapterus; species Delphinapterus leucas. Next base: position 91,310,824 of record NC_143135.1, on the reverse strand, counting down.
TCTGAGTATTAAAAGTATGGATGTAATTTTTTTTTTTTTGGCCATGCCGCACGGCTTGCAGGATCTTAGTTCCCCAACCAGGGATCGAACTCACACCCTCGGCAGTGAAAGCGTGTAGTCCTAACTACTGGACCACCAGGGAATTCCCTGGATGGAGTTTTTTAAGGAAAATATTTTAAGGGGGAGGTATGTCAAGGAAAGAAGACTGCACAAACAAAAATAACAGGGAAACACAGAATAGTTCATAGAATAGCAAGTAATTCTGGCTAAGACAGGTTATAGATCTCATGAGCCATGACTCATGGACGGTAAAGCTAGAAAGGTTTATTGGAATCAGATAATGGGAGCAAAAACACAAGGCTAGGGCTTCCCTGGTAGCGCAGTGGTTAAGAATCCGCCTTCCAATGCAGGGGACACGGGTTCGAGCCCTGGTCCGGGAAGATCCCACATGCTGTGGAGCAACTGAGCCCATGCGCCACCATAACTACTGAGCCTTCACTCTAGAGCCTGTCCTCCGCAACAAGAGAAGCCACTGCAATGAGAAGCCCGCTAGCCACAACTAGAGAAAGCCTGCACGCAGCAACGAAGACCCAATGCAGCCAAAAATAAATAAATAAAATATGAAATTTATATTTAAAAAATCACCAGGAAGATAAGCAAAACAGAGTTATAATAGTAATTTTGAAATGGTGTGTGAGATGGACTAGTGAGAAGAAAATAGATACAAGTACTAAGTGACTAGACGAGTGGTTCCCAAATTCTGCCTGTGGACAGACATTAGCTAATGACGATTATTTTTTTAATGGTCTACAGCAAAATAAGAAAAATATATAATATGTTTATAAAAGTTGATATCTCTTTATATTGGTCTCTCAATTTTATTTTATTTCACTTATATTTTTATTCTGCAGACCTGTGCAATACAAAAGCCTAGGGACCACAATTCAAGATTGTGATTTGGGCAAAGAAAATAAAAAGGAAGAAACAAACGTAAGAAAAAGAAAAGAATGAAGGATCTGAGACTGATCAAAGACAAAGATGCAACAGCAAAAGATACTTAAGATTTTATCATTGGTGATACTATTACAGAAAAAAATGGCATGTTCACAAGGGAGGTGGTCTAGAAGACTGTAGTATATTAATGTATTAAGTATTAAAGACAGTACATGATGAGAAGTTACTCGGCACAGGTTGCAAGAACATCAGAGAATGAGTATCCAATATTTGCAACACACACACACATCACACCAACAATGGTTAAAGAAAAATACAAATGTGACAAAGCAGTTCTTCTTTTTATCTTCAATCTTTTAAATATATATTTCAGCCCAGTGAAAACTAAAATGAGTGATCTACAAAGATGCTAGTCTAACTAAAATTTAAGAAATGAACTTAAGAATTAAGAATGAATGTTTTAACTAAGTACGAGTTTTTTAGCAACTCGAGTTGAACAATCAGCTTACCACTGCTTGTCTCTGAAAATTTTCTGAAGAAGAAAAAGATCTTTGAATTATTGGTGTTGATGGGGTCATGTTATCCACTGGCCTTTCGTACCTGTGAAAAGTAAGAAAACCAACATATAATCATTCATTCAGTAAATGTTTACTACATACCAATCCTGAGCAAGACACAGTTTTCAAAGACAGGAATGAACAAGACCAACAAGGTATCTGTTCTCATGGAGCTGGGGTAAGGATTCAGACAAGACAATTTCACATGGTTATAAAGACATAGTAATAAATGACTAAAGAGCAAGTTGAGGTGAGAGAGATAGGCGGTTCTATTTTAGCTTGACTGGTCAGGACTGGCCTTTCTAAAAAGGAGACATTTGAAGTTACAGCTGAACAAGATTATCTGGAGGCAACACACTCCAGCTGAGGGAAGGACTAGTGCAGGGGGAAGCAAACTATAGCCTGTGTGCCAAACTCAGTTTGTGTAAACAAAGTTTTACTAGAACTTAGCCAGGCTCTTTTGTTTTGGCATTATCTGTGTGGTGCTACAATGGCAGAAGAAACTAGTCCTTTATAGAAAAAAAAAAATTGTGTCAATTTATAGAAAAAAAATTGTCAATACCTGGGCCAGTAATGCAAAGGCCTAGACTGAGAACTAAAATGAAAAGGATTTGATCAATTAGACATAACAGGTGAGGGAACCAGAAGAACTAAAAGATAAAAATCTAGATTTTTGGCTTGAGCAATTAGGTAGACCTTTACTGAGATAAGAAGAAAGAATAATAGGTTTGGGGGAGTAAGGAGTTCTGTAACATAAAAAGAATATTAATCTTAAGGACTTAAACCTTATTCCTCACTTCCTATAGAGGTAACTTGCTCTACAGAAAAACTCAGAAAGGTTTTAATTTTATTTTAAAATATGCCTTTGGAAGCAAATCACCAAGATTTGGGATTAAATCACCAAGAATCAAATCATCAAGATTTATCTTACAGTTTAGATCTTTTTATTTTGGGTTTTCTTCTTTTTTTTAAGCAGAACTGATTTTATTTGTATGCTGTAAAGAAAGCTACTTTTTTTAAAAAGAACTTTTATTCTTTATATATATGTATATAAAAATATATATATAAAAATAAACCCGTGCCCCCTGCAGAAGAAGTACGGAGACTTAACCACTGGACCGCCAGGGAAGTGCCATATTTTGGGTTTTCTTAAATCGGATTATGTACCTGTATGCTAAGGGGGTAAAAAGTATAATTTTACTTACAGAGAGTATAAAAATCAGGTACACTCTAGTGTTTGATTAAAACTACAGTATTTACTTGCATATTTCTTTCCCCAAGAATTTCTAAGAAGGGTTAAAAACTCTTTTTTTTCCCTCCACCTAAGATACCTTTCAAGAGTCCAGAAAAGTGGTTAGAGATGCTTCGAATTCCAACTACACTGAAAAGCATTTAAACACAATTAACTTCAGCTGGCAAGAAAAGACTCTAAGAGGGTACCCTTTCCACGTTACTGCTCTCTTACAATTTTCACCTTCCAAACTCTTTTCATATCCGCCCACTTCTCTCCAGCTCCTGGCACCACCCTAATCCAAAGCCCCAACCTCACTCCCATGGCTTCCTTGCTACTAACACCAATACCTTGCTACCAACAGCTTCCTAGTCACCCTTGTCCCCTTCAATCCATTCTCTCCCAGTACAACCAACTAACTCATTACAATACAAACCTGTTCCTCTTACTACCCTACTGAAAACGTTTCAATGTCTTCCTACTGTTCTTAGGGTGAAATTCCAAAATCCTAATTATGGCCTATAAGAAAGACCCTGTATCATTTGCCTCTGTCTACTTCAACAGTATCATCTACTACTCTCCATTTTCTATTCATTATGATCTAGGTACACTGCCCTCTTCCAAGTCCTCATTCACTTACCTCTCCTTGTTAAAACTTTCTAGAAACTTTCTACTCGTATCATGGTGGGTGTGCCTGGGTTTGAAAACAAGCCCACTGCTTATGAGCAGTTCACGCTTGAGCAAGTTAACCCCCAACCTTCATTTTCTTCATACATAAGGTAGAGATAATAATAATCCTTGCCTCATAAATCTACTGTGAGGAATAAATGAGATCATAGGTGCAAAGGACTTGGCGAAGAACCTGACAGGTGACAGGTATTTGTTAACTCTTTCTTGAATGAAGCCATAAATTGATAAATAGCTCTATGGACATACCGGGAAGAAACCGTCCCTGGCAAAATAGCAGCCTCCCCAAAGAAAATTATTAGTAAATATAAATATGGTACCTCTTCCAATCCTCAGTAGCTAAGAGGTATTTCAGAGATCATTCAAATCAACTTCTTTTCCTTACAAATGGAAAGACAGGGACATAGACTAGCTCAAGATTACACAATTGGTAGAGACAGATCCAGAATCCGATTCTATGAACTCTTAGTCCAGTAGTCTGTTTACTAACAGGTATTTTTAAACTGCAAGCAACAACCATTTAGTGGTCATAAAACTAATGTGATTTTTTGAAAAATAAAATAAAATAGAAAATAGAGGATACTACAAGTAGTAAGGCTAAGTAATGTTTTGAGAAATTTCGTCTCAGTTATATACATGTATGTGGGTGTGGGTATGTCTTTACAAATGAACATAAATATAGTTATGTACGTATCTATTTTAAGGGAACTATATATAATGGGCCTATAGTCCCCTTAAAATAGATACATATATAACTATAATCCAACGTAGCAAATATAGAAGAATAAAGAGGTAGGAGCATAAAGAAAGAAACCAATCACTCATTATGCATTTTGAAGTCACTGCCTAAAAAAATTCCTGATAAATGATTTTAAAAATAGGTGAGAAATATTACCTGCTAGGAGATGTGGAAGTAGGGCTTGAACTTCCAACATGATGCTGGGGATATGACGAACTGACCTCCTGTGAGGCATGGCTACTTCCTAAAATGAAACAAGTTGAGAAGTTCTTATTGATAAAAAACTTAATTTGAAATTTTGTATCCCTCAGCCCAATCACTCCGAAAAAGGTAGACATAGGCTAAAAGTGAAAACCTCAAATTTCAGTAAATTGCTTTATAGTTCATCAGAGTGAAAATTGTTAAGTGTTTAATACCAAATATACCCAAAGCAAAGGGTTCCAAATAAGGTACTTTCCAATGTATAAATACCCAATCTGGCCATAGTATTCTGATCCCCACACTAAATTGTAAGAATGACTACAAGGAAAGTTTCATCCTTATATGATCACACATCAAAATTTGTAAAAGTAAATTACAAAGCAGTCAGGAAAAGTATTTTTAGGAAATAATCCTTGTGCTTTTAGAGTGTGAACCCAAACTCAGTCATTTTAATAATAAGGTTTATGTTCTTTTCACAAACCCAAACTGAAATTTTAACTCTCATTTTAAAATTACAGCTTTCAAAATCCATACTGCCAATGTTACCCATTTTCAGGGATATATAAAGTTTACTATTCATAAAGCTTAAAGCATTTTCATCCAAAAATAGGTTCTTTAAATAACAGAATTAAAAACAAAGCGGCAAACAACCTCTCTCCTAAACATCATCAGTGAATAGTTACCTGATCTAAACTGAATTTTGATGGGCCTTCCAAAAAGTTTGATTCCGTTAAGCAGATTCATGGCATAAGGAACAGATACTTCATGTTTGAAATTCACAAACGCAAACTGCTTTGGTTTACCATCCTTATCTTTTGGAATTTTCACTTTTATTACTGGCCCAGCCTACAGACAAAAAAAGTTTTTAGAATTTCAGTAAGGCAGTTTCAGGAAAATAATCAAACTTTACAAAGTTTAAAAAATTCAAAAATGTAACCAGGGACTCTAATTTTAAAAATGGATACACTCGGATTTCCATCTCGGTTAAAGATCCTGTAGATATGACCGAAAATTAGATTAACTTACTTGGAGGGAGGGAGCCCATAAGGAACCGGAAACCCAATCACCGACTGAATTTACATTTCACAGCACTTTATGACTTTAACAAGGCTACCAACATCCATCATTATCCCACTGCGTGGAAATGAACCTTTATCAAGAGTAAGAGAAAGTAGTTTTCTTGGACTAAAAATTCACTTTTGTATCGACTAATCAAACATTACCAGTTGTTGAAAGACAGAACTGGAGGGAACAGGTTTAACGCATCTTGATACAGATTTTAATACATAAACACTACAGTGCCGCTCTCCTACAGAGTATTTATGAGTCTGTCTTTGCTGCAACTTCGTAAGAAACTTAAGTGGAAAACGGATACTAAGAAAAAAATTGAAATAAAATTTACAAGCGTTAGATGAGAAAAGCAGGAAAAGGAAAAGCACAGCTCAACGAAGGACCCACGCGTACGAGGTCGCTTAAGAGCACTGACTCTTTACCACGTGAATGCCCGACAGAGGACCCTCCACCACCTTTAGTCGTTACTTCGGCCTGAACTAACCAGGATCCTTCTAATAAAGCGACACGTAGCGAGCGCCTCCCTTTCTAAGCGCGACCCCCACCTCCAGCCCGCCCACCTGTCCGGTGCCGGGACGAACCGTGCCACTTGAGCCAGGAAAGCGGGGATGGCCATTGGGCCGGGCCCTACCCGGGCCGGAAAACGAAAGGGAAAGGCTGATCCCAGCCGCTTACCTGGTGGAAAAGCTCGAAAAGGAGCTCCTCTGTCACTTTCGTTTCAAGGTTGCCCACAAAGAGAGTACGATCCGCTTCCGCTGCCGCCGCCCCCATCTCAGCATCGCCCCCTCCCGAAAAAGGCCGAAGGGTCGCCGCCGACGCACCCACTGCGCACTCTCAGAAACCCCACGTCCTCGCGCTCCCAGGCGTCACAGACGTAAACGTCAATCACGTCGGCTCTCAGCGGCGTCAACGTGCGCTGACGGACTGCGCATGCTCGGGAGGAGAGCGCTGGGTTAAAGTGGGTCCTTGATCCGCAGACGCTCAGGTGATGGCTTCCGATGAAGTCGGTCTCAGTGTTCGAGACCGGCTGGACTGATCAGTGGAGCCGCGAAGAGTCCGCCTTGACCGTAGGACATAACACAGATACTGCGGGCAGTGTTTGAAGATGGCCCTGAACTATGTGTCCCTGTCTGCCGGCGATCGAAGAGGCCTGGTGGCCTACCGCTCTTCCCACGGCGACCTCAGCTCGTCGGCCTTAGCGTTGGCGATGGTCTCTGGAGACGGCTTCCTCGTTACCAGTCCCGAGGAGATTCTTCCAGAACCTATTCTTCGGTCCACTGTGCGGCTGAACTTCCGGACCGAGAGCCGTCGGGCGCCTGGTGGCGGCGGGAGCCCGACCCGCTTTATAGAGGGAAGGGAGCAGGAGGCGCGGAGCCGAAGCCGCCAAGCCAGATTTTCACCTTACCCGGGCCGTGCGGTTAAACTCGACCTCCTAAGAAGTGTCCTGCAACAGCGTCTGGTGGCACTTGGAGGTGTTAGCGCAGCCCGTCTTTCAGCTTAAAATGAATACCTCTCTCCGCCCCTCAGCTTGTGAACAAGGCTTCTCTAAAATACTTTCTTGGTGCAACCGAAGTCTTATTTTTAGAGGGACGTCTTTTCAGTTTAATATAAAAATGCGTGGTAGTCCTGTTACTCTAGCCTAGCGCAAAGTAAAATGTTTACAGCTACTTGATTCAGATGGTTTTAAACAGCCATGATGATTAGATCGGAAGGGAGGAGCAGCAGAGATTTTTTTTTGAGGTAGTCACAAAGGATGGGATCATCCTTCCCAGAGGTCAGTAATCCTTTTATCCTCCCAACAATGGATCCAAATTTGTCTTGCTTTCCACAAGTCTTACACCTCCTCCCTGGCAGATCCTCCTACTTTGAGACTTATAATTCCGAGTTTCCTTACATGCCTACCTTTCTATCTCAGATTATTCCCTCTGCCTTTACTTCTGTTGGTTTATTACTGTGGCGTATCCTCCCACCTATGGCCCAACACTTCTATCATCTTGTCCTTAAGACTTCTTCCATTCCCCTCCTCCACTTTTTCTTAAGGAATATCTACAAACCAGTCTCTACTAAAACAACAAAAGCAAAACCTGAACCTTGCTACTCTCTCAAATTATTAAACCAATTTACATTTCTTTATTTGCCAAAAGTTCCAAATGAATTTTTACACTTATATTTGTCACTTTATTGCTCACATTCAATCCCAGCTTCCTTAATCTGAATCTTGTCCCAAACTATACAAAAATTGGAAACCTTCATCTTACAGTTTCCTCTTAGGAAGTTGCTCATCTGTTCACTCTAGCATCTTCCTTAAACTTTCGCGTTTGTCTTTTGCCATTCCACTATTAAATAGTATTTGAAGGTCTTCTCAGTGCTAAGCACTGTGGATGAACTTTACATAGCCCTGCTATCAAGGAGATCAAGGAGTGTACTCAAGATGGAGAGGCTAATAAATCACCACACTGGACTGTCCATTAGGTGCAGTGATGAAAATAAACCTTGGTTGCCATGGCTCTCCGTAATACTGCACTATCCTGGTTCTTCCCTTATCTGGCTGATCGCTCCTTATCTGCTCATAATTTTGTCTTAACCATACATTCTCCAAGGTTTAAAGGGTGGTACTGGGAGAAATCTAGTGGATTTTGTAAGTGGCAACTCTTTATGTAAGCAGGCAGTGTAGCTTTTTCCCAGCGGACTCTGGTCTGTAATTACGTTCAGATAAAGCAAAATTACCACACACCAAACAATTGAATTGTGAGAACTACATTTTAAGAAGAATATTGACAAACCAGAGAGCTTCTGTAAGAGTGATCAATACAGTGAGAGGTCTGGAAACCAGGTCATAAGAAAATCGTTTGAAAGGATAGTAGCTACGTGTAATATGTGCAAGGCAATGTGCTAGAGGCGATTATTCATTGTTTATTCAGATATTTATTGAGCACTTACTCTGTGCCTGCTAGTAACTATGTTAGGCACTTAGAATAAAGTGGTGAACAAGATAGATAAGGTCTCTGCTCTTATGGAGCTTTATGTATGTCATCTAGTTCTCACAACGGCCCATAACAAAAGTATTATGCTTTCATTTTTTTGCCAAGAAACCAAGGCACAAAGAGATGAAGTAAACTTTCCAAGGTCATACAGCTAGATAGAGCCTTGTAGCCATTCAACCCAGGTTCCTCATTTGAATCACGAAACACCAAAAATGACTTGAGTGACTATTTTCTCAATTCTCGCAAAGATAGTAGCTAACTAATGCTATTCTATCAATAGATATCTGAAAAGAAGTTAATTCATAATATATGGATTCCTTAGGCTGGGTGTGGTTGAGAAAGAATCCCAAACCTACATGCTAAGAATTTTAGATTGGGAAAGAATAATAAAATTAAGGCTGAAGGTAAGAAGGATTTTCATAAAACTTAGAGATGCCTGATGGTGGAAAATACCACCTCACAGGGTAATAAATTAACTCTCCAAAGTTCACGTAGAGGCTAAATTCTGTCAAGTATGAAATAAGACTTATTTTATAAGATGAAAAGTCATAAATGACTTCTTCAGTTCTTTCCCATTTAACCTTTAATTCTATACTTTAAATCATGAACTTGATTAAAATTGAAAATGGAGAATTGGGGGGGTGAGAAGTGAAAAGTGAGGTATACATTTTTGTATAGGATGTATACATCCAATACATAGGATGACCATATTTACTGTGTAAACCAGGGCACTTGAGAGGGGAAGCGGGGCTATCAATTAATTATGCTTAGGCAATAGGCATAAATAGGGCAGCCACGTTGGATCATATCACCCTAGGAGATGGTACAACATTAAATACACCTTTGAAGCCATATTCCTTAGCTTCAGGGCAAGAAGGCTGAGATTTGTAAACAAAGGAGCAAAAGTTTGGCATGAACGTGCACAAAAGCACACAAGAGGAAGAGGATCCAGTGGGAGTGACTTGATTTCTGTTTGTTCTCACATAGGGTCATCAGGAGTAGGGCTTTGATTGAATAATAAACAGTGTATATGTGCCAGAAAGAAAATGATATGAAAAATATTTGTTTGATAAGAGGAGAACCTTGTTCACATTAATGCTCCATCATTTTATTTTTTTTGGCTGCACCACGCGGCATGTGGGATCTTAGTGCCCTGGACTGGGATCGAGCCCTCGCCCCCTACAGTGAGAGTACGAGATCTTAAGCACTGGGCCGCCAGGGAAGTCCCGATGCTCCATAATTTTAAATCTGAGCCGATGGATGTCTAAATTCTCCTTGTTCTTAACATCTGCACTGGTGTCCAAGTTACAGCATCTGCCTAGAGTCACAAAGACTATTGTGGAAGCAAGGACCAACATAAACCTCTTTAAATGAAACAACTAAGTTTTCCCAAGAGTAGTCCATGTTATTAAAAATCCATATGTTAGTGTACAAAATTACTTTTAATGTAATATCACTGCTCAAGTAGAGCATGTTGTCATTCTAAAATAGATGAATTTTCTAAGACAAAAAATAGTCCCCCAAATTAATACTTCCATAAGTTTTTAAAAAGCCATGGTAACTTCCTTTTTGTTCTAATTGGCCATTGTTTTTTATATCATACTAAGCAACTGACTATTATGTGTCAAAGGGAAGTCCTATTAGTATATTTACTTCCTCTATTCATGAGCTCTAAAACTCTTAAAAAGAATGCCCATTTGGGGCATAGAAAAAAAGGAGGCCAAGGAGATTTTCCCTTAATAGCCAGATTTGGTGCTAAGCCTAATTCTAAGAGGGGTAACTCAGCAGGAAGAAAAGAAAGAAAAGGAGGAAAGTCCTATGGGAGGGAAGAGCAGGTAGACTTAATGGTGAGGCTCAACTGTATTTCGAACAAAATTGTGCCTTTTATTCCTTTGATGAACCTATATCTAGATCCCACTTAGGTGCAGCTTTTGTCTTCCTAATTTCCATGAAAAGTACTCTCATTTTCCTAGCCAACCAAATGTGTAAGTTTGAGTATCTACGACTTCATACCACCTATTTCCTATCTTTATCGCCTGTGTCAATTCGATTGCAAAGTCCTGCTCATTTTATCTTCACAATGTATTTATGTTATGTTTCCATATATACTTTCATCACCTGGACTGTATTTACCTGGACATCTATCCCGTTTTGTTTGCTTCTGTCTCTCTGCATCCTAAATATATATAGCTCCAGATCAATAAGCCCAAAGCATATCTCTCTGATCGCATAGTTAAACTATAACTTTACAGTACCATAAACCCTTCCCGTGTTTCCCGTAGTATATTCCATAGAATCTCTACTAGAAATACAAGGTACTCTTTGGAAAAAAGACGAGGTCGATAAAATTGACAAATGCATGTTTTATCTCCTTCTTAGGGTGCCACAATGTGTAATAACATGTTAAAGGGTCTGATAATTCCTTTAGAAAAGGAAACCTGGGTAACTTCATTTTAACCAATGATTCACAAATGTATTTGTCCATAAATTAAAAATTTTTGCATACTACCTATCTTCCTGAGGAGCCTCAGTTCTACAGAAACAATTAGAAATGGTGCGTACCTAAGAAGCTCCATTGGCTCCCCACGTCAGGTATTAGAAATGGATTTTTATATGATGTGGCAGAATTTAATAAGTTTCCAGAATGTTATGAGTTATGCAAGTGGGTTGGTTTCCTCACTCATGATTTGACAAAGTTCAACCCCATCTTTATTCCACATGGTTTCTGGTACCTGTCTATGTCCTTGGAGATTGGGTGGGAGGATGGAGGCAAGCGTGCAGCTGCAGATTCCCAGCCACTGAGGATCAAGACTGGCTTTGTTACTAAGGAAAGGCGTTAGGAACTTCCCCTGATGAATACAGGTAGGTGCAGTTATTAAGTATGCTAATAGTGTAATGTTAAAAAAATAATTGTTTACTTGGCTTTTATTTCACTGGAATATCTGAAGGCAGCCCTACTTCAAAATACACTTCTTCTGAATCAGAGGGGAAAAATAATTGTCTTCATCTTCCCAGAGACCTGAAAGTAACTGAAGCAGTGCAGCTTTAAAAACTGTACACTCTATAAACAGACTTTTAAGACTTTCCATAATCTGACCAAGCTATATTGCCAGCCTTCTTTCATGTTCTTAATTCCCCCGGGTGGCTGCTGCTCTTTTCTGCCTCTGTGTCTATGCCTATCCTAGACCTTTTAACTAAGTTGCTTGTCCTTCTCATTTTCTGCCAGTTAAATTTTTATCCATCCAGATTGGTTAAAGTTTTTACTGTTGCAAAGGACACACCCTTTTTAACCAGGTTAGGCAAAAAATGGACTGAATTGACTCACAGAACTGGTAAAGTGCGGTGACTCCTGATATTCTGTCTACCTAACAACTAGTTATCCTTCATCTTTAGGAGCATCTTGGTTTTTCCTTTCCTTGGAACCTTCTGCCTCATCCTCTGTTCATGTATTTGGGGTGAGGCTTCACACCTAACTCCAGGGATAGAGGTATAATCTATTTCTTACCTCCCCTACTACATTGTCTGAGGGCAGACAACTTGCCTAAATTTATCTCTGTATTTATTCGTACCTATTAAGCGCCCAAAGAGTAGATATTTCATAAATGCCTGTTAAATGAATGAATGAACTTCACAGATAGGCTATTTCTCCTTGGAATCAAAATCGCAAAATGGAACATTCCAGGAAGGCAAGTGCAGGAATCAGAGTAATTGTGATAAGATAAAATAAGCTTTCTTCAATTAAAAAAAAAGCCACGCCTTTGTAGCTTACCTGGTTTTTTCTTGTTAGAGTGAGAACTACACTCTTTTCACTTTCTGTATTTTAACTGGAGGCCAAATGTGAATATTATTCTGACCTATAACTATACCATTTATTTAACCATTCTCCAAGAGCTGAGTATTTAGTATTGTTCTAATTTTTCACTATATTAACTAAACATCTCAGTTTATAAGTAAAAAAGTAATAAGTTTTGTTTAAAAGTGTGTTCGATTTGAAATCAACCTGCCTCTAGGAACATAACCTAATCCAAGATGTGGACAAATATTTATGCACATAAATATTTAATGTATTAAATTTTTTCCCTACCTATAATTTTTTTAATTAATTAATTTTAAAATTTATTTATTTTTGGCTGCGTTGGGTCTTCGTTACTGCGTGTGGGCTTTCTCTAGTTGCTACGAGCAGGGGACTACTCTTCGTTGCCATGTGGGCTTCTCATTGCAGTGGCTTCTATTGTTGTGGAGCACAGGTTCTAGGCGCATGGGCTCAGTAGTTGTGGCACACGGGCTTAGTTGCTCCGTGGCATGTGGGATCTCCTGGACCAGGGCTCGAACCCATGTCCCCCTGCACTGGCAGGCAGATTCTTAACCACTGCACCACCAGGGAAGCCCCCCTACCTATAATTTTTAAAATAGGGAAACTATGTGTCCAAAATAGATGACAGGTAAAGGAAAAAAAAGAAAAGAAAAAAGAGTGCTTACTACATGCCAGGTTGCTACTGATTATTTCCACAAGGATTATTTTATTTAATCCTCACAGTCATTCTATGACAGGGATTGGCAAACTTTCTATAAAAAGCCAGGTAGTAAATATTTTAGACTTTGTAATCCAAGAGGCAAAATTGAGGCTATTATGTAGGTATTTATGTAACAAGAAAAATTTCTGCAAAATTTGTATTGATGAATTTCAAAATATAATAATTGACACAATTTTTTGTAATGCTAATGTAACCGGGCAGGACCCTATGGGGCCTTCCCAGGACAGACTCCTCCCCCATATCCTCTGCTTTAGATCCTCTCTGAAGTACCTAGATAATAGTAACTGATGCACACTTCCTGAGTTGTTTTACAGATGCTAAAACCACCAACAAATGGAAGAAATTAACTACTTGATGATCCTGAGCCCCAGACCTGCTGGAATCTAAGGATTGATAACGTTAACCCCTGTGACACAGCCCTGTTACCACATCATAAACCAATCAGAGCATTGTGCATGAGCTGACCACATACCCTGTGATCACCCCCCGCCCCTCACCTGGCCTTTAAAAATGCTTTGCTGAAACCCTTTGCGGAGTTTGGGGTTTTAGAGCACAAGCCACCGTCCTGCTTGTATTAGCGCATTTACAATAAACGCTGCACTTTCCTTCATCACAATCCAGCGTCAGTAGATTGGCTTTACTGCGCACTGGAGAGTGGACCCAAGTTTGGTTCAGTAACACTAATACGGTTAGGGAGAAGATGGAATTCTTTTTGCTTAACTGGAATTCAAAGTTGGTATTCCCTATCATCAAAATCAATAGCAAATGCTCATCTGAAGATGCTGATTTTTAATGAATTTTATGTATTTTATCTTTGAAAATATCTTTGAAATTTTCTTTTCATGGGTACTGCCAAATACTGATATCGGTCCATGAACATATGGTTTTAATTGAGCATATTCATTGCTTGGAAGGCATTTATACAATTCTATTAAATTCTTCTGATATTTGCCTTTAAGCATGTCATTACATTGTAGATTAATTGCTTTCAATTGAAGTTTAGGTGGAAGCTCCTCTACTGCACAGTTAAATGGATTTTGAAATACGGGCATTTTCTTTGCACTTAGATCTAGGTCCCAAAAGACTGTTGAACGGTAGTCTGAACTCAGAAAATATATCTACTGCAAATTTGTTTGGATATGGAGATCTTACTTCTTAACTTATTAACAGCATAGTAAAGTATATAAACCAGCTTGAGATTGCATGTGATTCAAACAAGGTTAGTTGTTGAAATGAGTCTACCATAGTATAGGTATGGTGTAGAAGTGCTGTTTGGCTTTACAGCTTTACGTTTAATTCATTGAGAAACATTATCAAGCCTGTAGCAAAAGCTAATTTCCAAAGCCATTTACAGTCCGATAACAGTGGTCTAGGGCAGTTCTTCTAACCACTTAAAAATGTACAATCCATTCTTAGCTGGAAGGTTCTATAAAAATTGGCAAAGGGCTGGGTTTGATCTTTGAGCCTTAGTTTGCAGAGAATTTTAGTAACCGCCCAAGGACACAAAAGTGTTTAGTGGTAGAGTGGAGATTCAAGTTTGACCAGGCAGCCTGGCCTCAGAGCCCATACTCTTGGTGACTATGCTATACTACTTGTGCTAAGGTAGTCAGTTAGCAGCTGGTGGCCAAATCCAGAGGGAAGTTTTCTTTAGCTAGCAGTTTGGGCATTTTTTTCTCCTTTAAAATATACAATAATATGTACAAGACAGTGTAAGTAAAATGCAACCAATACCCATGTGAATGAAAAACGTTGCCTATCATATCAGTAAACAAAGGATGTTGCGGCCATCAGGTCACTGCAGCCACACTGAACAGTGAGCCCTAAGGGAACTCAGGGTGGGGACAACCCAGCTGTCTACTGCCAAGTCTTTAGCCATTGCAGCCCCCTAACGGTGCACCCAGAGGAGCCTCAGGATGGGAAAGCACGGGATACTGGCCCTAGATAGCCTAGGTGCATATCAAAGGAATGTTTTCAGTGAGCCTAGACTCTTACATCTTCCCATACATAGAAAAGCGCTAAATTCACTAACTTGAGATACCTGGTTTTCTTTAATTAACAATAATCTTTTGATGTTCTGACTACCTGGTCTTTATTGCAAAACTCCTACGTATCCTCGCTCCCCCCTTACCTCTTCAGAGCAGTCCCTCAGAGCTCTCTGAGAGGCTGCCTCTGGGGCTTGAAGTCCTCAGAAAGTTTGCCAAATGAAACAATTCTCAACTTTTAGGATGTGCATTTTTTTCAGTCAACACCTGGGTGCTTACTACCCAACTTTAAATATTACCCTGCTCTTAAAAATCTCTTCTGTTTATCTCGCTTTGATAACCTGTGCTCGCATCACTTCCTCCCACCTGCCATAATCACTGTCCTGAATTTCGCGTTTTGCATTCCCTGCTTTACTTTTTAGAACTACTTTCATCACATGTGCATGTCTAGTGTATCTCTAAGTGTAACACAGAATTGTTTTACCTGTTTTAAAGCAATATAAATGGTATTATACTGTGCATATTCTTCTGTGGCTTGCTTATTTTCTCCACTTGATTTTGCTGTCATATATTTAAAAATAAAACTAAATTTGAATGCCTTGGTGGGATATATGTTTTCAGTTACTCCCTATGTCTTATACCCTTACATTTCACATATTTTAGTTACCTACCTGGCCCCTTATACCATTTGAGCTTGCAACCTCTGATTTAAGATGGCATTCCATTTATCCGTTCAAATATGAAGTTTTAGATAACATAGGAATTTATTTGTGTAATGACATTTATGTTATATATGACAAAAGCTGGATGTAAAATTGTATATATGATATGCTCTAACCTATATAAACAAAATATATAGAGAAAAGACTAGGAATAATTGTGCCAAAATGTGATTTTTGGGTGATGACATTTTGTATAATATATGCTGATTCTGTTTTTCTGAATTTACAAAATAATTGTTAATTTTTATCAAAAAATTGCTTAAATTTAAATAATCTGTAAAGTATTTTAATAAAGACATTATTAGTCTCTTTATTGTTTAATCATGTTAACTTCCATTAGGTTATGTTCATATTTTTAACTGCGAGACATCAATCAATCAATTCCTGCATTGTTCTCCCGGTAGATCATTTCAACATAATCATGGATGATAGCCAGGTACAAGGGATACTCCAGGGTAATGAACAAGTGTATTAGCTCTGCTGAATCGTTTGTCTTAAACCATGTCAAACAAAGATTGCATTAACAGAAAGGATAGCCTACGTGGTATTTCTAAAAAAGCAGTTCAATAGGTAAGAATTTGCTTCGCTTTCTCCTATGAAAGGAAGAGTGTCCGCCAATGTAAGAACATGAATATCTGATCCATAGAGAAGAATACGAAGCCAGATAAAACTGACAGGTGAGATCCATTAGCTCTCCTTGCTCTGGCTCCAAGCTGACCAAGCAAACATCTATGTAGCATGTCTTTAGGAAGAGAATGTGTTCATCAGCTCACCTGAGCTTTGCAAGGTCCTGTGATTATTGGCACTCTGCTTTACGCGTTTACTTTTTGTGGGTTTGGTTAGCATGAAACAGCCCAGAGAATCTAATTACATTTGGAGACCCTTACACAGATTTCCTTGATTATGAAGCTGAAGATTAGATCCTAGAACGTGAGGTCCATGTCAATGTACTGCTGTTTCTAGGAAGTCTTATCTAGACAGTCCTCTGGGTCAGCATCTCTTAGATCACAGTCCCTTCACACTCCCTTCTGTGCTTCACAGCTTCAATTTGATAATACTCAATTCTATCTCCATTTTTCAAGCTATTAACAAGCCTATATGTCCAAAGCGAAGACTTGGCAATCACAGGTGCCAATTTAAGTATATTCCAATAAAATCCTACCATTTACCTCTTATTAACTGAGTAAATGAACACAACGAGGTATTTTTTGCCTGGGTTATCTGGTTGTACCTGACCTCTGACAGTATTTCACATATAAATTATTATTCAGAGCCTACTTCCTTTCGGGTAAAGCAAAAGATGTTGCCATAGCACAAAGAATTTTCAGATTGTTGTGGGGGAATTCTGTAAATCTTGCCAAATTAGGGCATACCAGCAATTTTGAAAATAATCCAATATGTTGATGTGGGAAGACTGTGCATATAAATTCTTTAATTATCTCTCCTTTTGGCTTAATTTTAGCTTCGTGGTGTGAGAGTGGCTCTGCATTTTGTACTGCTGCCATAATATTGGATGGCAGTTCCACTTGGCTCCTTTCTCGGCCTGAGTTCAGAGCAATACAGCAGTTATGTGATGTGGACACAGTTTCTATGCTAACGCCATCCATTTTAATAAAGTAAAGGTCTAGCCCATTGAGCCTAGTTGAATACAGCTGTTGCATTGATCTCTTCGGATGCTACAGCCGTTGAGTTCATTTCCTTAATCACATTTTCCATACGGGTAAAAGCATGAAACTGCTTGGTATCTTCCAGAATGCATGCATTCTAATTTCAGAATTTAATCAAATGTAACTGGCTTCCTGACAGCGTAAACAGAGCAAAATACTGCATCCAGACCAGCTGCCAAGCTAGCAGCCTGAATTTATTTTTCCTTGCTTTGCTAAATGCATCTTGAATTTTAGAAAACATAGTCCAGGTTCAGGAAATTTAGCGTTTTTGAACCAAGACCAGTCACCTCTAATATTCTTCCATAAATACATCCATTAAATTTCAAAAGTCAGGTAGCTGAGTTAATCCTTTCTCACATGTTTATGGCCAGAGAAGAAAACATGTTCCTCTTTTCTACTGAGCACAGGGATTGTGTACATAGACCCTTGTCATTTGGGCTAATCTAATAGTATAGAGTACCTGTAAATATCTATACATTTTTTTCTGATTATTACTTCTGTACTTCACACTCGAGTCTTATTATCTAACCCATATCTAAAACCTTTCTAGATATTTTCTATGCCACTTTTTATATATCATTCCATATATAAATGTCAAAACTTTATTTTAGTATAGACTCAGTGTAGCAACCAGGACACATAGAAATGAACGAGTTAGCTGGGTAGACTACCTATTTTCAAACCACTTGGCTTGTGGAAAAGCGCTTGAGGAGGTACAGAATATGTTACCAATTCCTTTGTTATTGATAATTCTAATTTTTCCCCTCTGCAAAACAGACTCCTTTGTTGCATGTGTGTCTTTTATTAACCGCACACATTTTATTTATATTTATGTTTCAATTTCATTTATCCTTTAATACCAGGAATGGCCTTTGGAGGGGGTGCCTGTATGGACTGATAACTTTATCATTCACTCAGGAGATACTTAGAAATACACATGGCCTCAATTCAGACAGATACCAGTTTCCACAAGTAGTTTATTTACACCCTAAATTCCTGAAGTCCCTGGAATTCCTCCCTCCTCCCCCTGCCCAGTTCAGTTCACATCCCCAGCTCCTTTTCCAGACTAACTCCCAGTCCCATACCAACATTTAGTTCAGCTATCCCTTCCTCCCAGAAGCCTTTCTTGTTCTCTTGTCTTCTTCACATTCTTTCTTGGTTTCAAATACCATCCCTATGCTAAGGACCCCCAAATTTAAATCTCCAGCCCAGCTCTCTTCTGAGTTTCAGACATTTATATATAGTTGTTTACTCAATGTCTCCACTTAGATGGCATCTTAAACAAAATATGCCCAAACCAAACTTATCATCCTTCCTTCAAAAAACCCCAACTGGGCACTAATGTTGAATTAGTTATCTACTGCTGTGAAAAAGATTACCGCAAAATCTAGTGGCTTAAAACAACAATAAACACTGATGAGCTCACAGTTGCAATGGGTCAAGGATTTGGAGTTAGCTTAGCTGGGTGATTCTGGCTCAAAGTCTCTCATGAATTTGCAGTCAAGATGTTGGCCAGGGAAGCAGTCATCTGAGGGTTGAATGGGGATGGAAGATCCCCTTCCAAGATGGCTCACTCATATGACTGGCAAGCTGATGCTGTCTTTTGGTGGGAGACATCAGTTCCTCCCCACACAGGCCTTCCTCTGGGCACCATAGAGAGGCTGGCTTCCTCCAGAGCAAGGTGATCCAAAAGAGAACAAGGAGAAAGCTGTTATATCCATGATGACTTAGCCTCACAAGGCAAACACCATCAGGTTCTCAGTATTCTATTGATCACCCACGCTAGCCACGATTCAGTGTGGAAGGGTACTACACGAGGGTGTGAATACCAGGAGACAAGGATCAACAGGGCCATTTTCGAGGCAGATTACCACCACTGTCTAATCCACTGCTCGTATCAGAAACCTGAGAGTCATTTTTGACACCTTCTCTCTCTACCACCTTCAGTCAATACCAAGTCTACCTCATCTATGCTTTGAATCTCTTCTCCTGTTATCACTATGTTGTTTTCATGTGATCAGATCCCACTGAGACTACAACATCTCACTGCATGAAGCCAAGTGCTGAAGGGGAAAGTGGGAGAGAGTTTGATCTCTTCTGTAATGCCACCTTTTTTTTTTTTTTCCCACGCCACATGTCTTGTGGGATCTTAGTTCCCCAACAGGGATCGAATGCAGGCCCTCAGCAGTGAAAGCGTGGAGTCCTAACCACTGGACCGCCAGGGAATTGCCTGTAATGCCGCTTTATATTTTATAATGGAAGCAGTCCTGGACCATAATTCAAGAAACCACAGTGTTGTTTGTCTGAATGGTACTACTCCCTCCAAATTCTTTACCTACAGGATGTTGGAAGATGAGGGAAATTAATAATTATTGAGTGCTGGACACTTAACATGTGTTATATCTTTTAATTATGACACCAAGCCCCCAAGAAAGGGCTTTTTGGCTCCATTTTACATAGCAGGAAACTGAATCATGAAGTAATTAGCCCATGCTGTCACAGCTAGTGAGTGGCCAAGCCCTGGCTCCGGACCCAGGTCTATCTACTGTGGATCTTGTTTCAGGTTCTGCTTTCCCAGAATTTCTCCTTCAAGGCACCTACCTAAAGTCAAAGCAGGAGCCTGTCTGATTAGTGTGGTCTTTTGATAAGGAAGTTTCTATCTTGATATAGAATAAGGTGAAAGTATGAGTTAGAAATAGGCTTTTAGATCTTCCTTTCCCCTCTAAAGAGGTAAATAACTTTTGCCTCAAAGAAAGGTCAAGTGATCATAGGCTAGGAGGAGAAACTGGTCTTTAGGAGAATCAAGGCCTACAGCAGGGGGAGAATTTAAAGAAAGATCAGAAGCCAACATGAGTGTGTCAAATTGAAAGTTGGAGGGAAAGAAAAAGATTTCTGCTTCCAAAACCAGTCTAAAGCATTCAGACTGTGCCTTGTTTGGTATAAATTTGTCAGTAGGTAGATGGCATGTGAATCAAAGCTGAAGTTTTTTAGAGGGAGCAACAATGGTGAAGTGCCCGGATCAGAAACATGCTGGTCTTTTACTGCATTCAGAGGTCTGCATTCTTTTTTCTCTTTAGCTCTTTCACATTGCTGGGGCTACTGGAAAAGAGTCTGTCATTTGTACAGCTCGGTGACAAACAGGAAGACCTGATGAAGAGACAATGAAACAGGGAAAATAAGACAGAGAAGCCTCTGAAGCAAAACTCTGTTTCTCGGGAGGTTAAGTTGCAGTTAACAAAGGGGGTTTCAGAAATTGGACCCAGTTAATGTTCTTGACTCGTGTCCTCCTCAGCTCTGGGGACCAAGTGTGATGAGATGGCAAGAGCCTGCCTGGGCTTTAGGGTGGGAGAGAAGTGGGTTCCACTCCCATTTCCGTCATTTGTAGCTGGGAGTTCTGTGTCCCGCCCCCCACCCAAGGGCTCAAAGCCTCCATTGTTATTCATCAGTGATAATGTGATAATGAAACACGTGGGGCCCCTCCCCCAGGGCTTGTTGCATATTCCAAAAAGAGAATTCCTAAGAAGTACAAAGAAATGAGTCTTTAATTTCTGACAGTTGAAATGCCAAGTACCTTGGCCCAAGACTGGGCAGAAAAGACACTCTTTTTAGGTAGACAGTGGGCCCAGCAGCCTTGGTCAGATGCAGTTGCCCAGGGCAGCTGTGCAAGTTCCGTTTCTTTCCCGTAGGTCCCCCTGTGGGCTGGCTCATTCCGTCCTCAAACATCTGCTTGCTGTCATGTTAGGAAAGCTGCACCTGCTTTCCACTTTCTCAGGGATGTTTGGAGGGTTCGTGAAGGGCTGTAAGGAAGGGAACCGGTAGATTCTCAAGATAGATATTGTTTAATTGCTTAAATTGTGTCTGTGAGTAAGCTCTGGTGTGGAGAGCTGACAACTGCCCAGGGCATCAGCCCAGGTTCTTGGCAGTAAAGGGCAGGCCCAGGTGAGGTCTGGTTTGCTGCCGCCACTTTGCTGAGTGATGGACGTGAACTCCGGCCATCCTCATATGAGGCTGAGTGTGCGCAGAAGCAGAAAGAGGGGATGTGGCCCCTCAGGCTTTGTGGCCACTACCTCCAAGACTCCAAGAGAGATTTGGTGTTAACAGGAAGACAGGATCCGATATGCAACACCCAGACAGCAACATTGTGTCTGTTACCCTTGTTTAATTTGCTCCGTGTAGGAAGATCAGACTGGATAATCCAGTTTGGCAGTTTTTCCAAGTTTGGAGTATTTTCAGTTTTTCAGAATTCTTCTGTTGATGGCTCATTCAATTATGTGGCCACCGTAATCTGTTTGTAAATCACTTGAGTTCACAAGGGGATGTCACATCCTCTATTTTCTTTGGCTTTTGACAGTTCTGTGAGATCTACACAACTTGGATAAGGTTAAACTTTAGGGATCCCCAAAATGCAATAGCTCAAGCAAGACACCTGTTTCTTCCCCACATAAACAGACTAGCTCAGCAGGCTGCTTGCCTCCCTGCAATTATTCTGGGCCCTGGGTCCTCTCCATCTTGTTTCTTTGTCTAGTTTTGAGTGGGCACCTTATCTGGGGTGCAGCCAATGGAAAAGGGAAAGCATACGACCTCGCCTGGTCTGGTCTCAAGGCACCATGGTGGCTGGGAATGGGACACATCACTCCTGTCGCACATTACTGGAGAGAACGTAGTCACATCTGCACAGAAGGTGGTGAAAGGCCAACTAGCAGCTCAACCTTGTACCTTGCTGCACTTCCATTACTCTGTAAAAAGGGAGAAATGAAAGACAGAAGGCTGTGTCATCCTTCCATAAGATTGGTACTAGTTCCTTTTTCTACAGACGAGGAAACAGATTGAGAGAGAGAAACTTCCTCAAAGGCGCGCAACTGGTTAAAGGCAGCACTGGAGCAATAGCATTGGTAGTTTTGGGCTCTTCAGTTCTTTTCTTTATCCCTACTGCTCTCCCAGGACAGTGGGACAGATCATTTGAAATTAGCGCTGCCCCAAAAAGCTAGGGTGTGTAATTAACATCAATATATGCAGCCATCGGGGTAAATGCTAGCTAGTGACAGAACTGTATCCAACCCCTCTGCCTTCCTTCCTGACTCTCAAGCACAAAGACTCTGAGGTCATAAGTGCTCTGCCTGCTGGGGTCTCAGCCCCCCAAGAGTGGATGTGAGCGGACATAGAGAATCAGACAGTGTCTTTACCCGCCTTCTCAGGTTAGCTACCTTTGCCACAAAGGTTTTTCTGTGGCCATTCCTGTTCCACTGGCTTCTGTTAGTCCAGAGCACCTCATGCTCTTGATTGCTGGCTTCCCCAGTACGATCAGTCCGTGGAGAGTGTGAATTCAATGGGCAAAAGAGACCCAGATTGAAGCAATTCCCCTCGGCCATCTCCTGCATTGGTGCACACAGCCATCAGCCACCTGCCTCCTGCCGGGATGCCTACAGGAAATCAGTGATGTTGTGTAGTGTGACTCAGATCTCTCCAAGCATCACCAGCCTGTGGGCTCAAGCTTGGCTTTCCTTAGGTTTCATACATAAATCTTGTAATTCTTGGCTTTGATGACTCATAAAAGTAATTCTGGTGGGTTTTTTAAATAAATTTATTTATTTATTTATTTTTGTCTGCATTGGGTCTTTGTTACTGCGCGCAGGCTTTCTCTAGTTGTGGTGAGCGGGGGCTACTCTTCGTTGTGGTGCGCGGGCTTCTCATTGCGGTGGCTTCTCTTGTTGTGGAGCATGGGCTCTAGGTGCGTGGGTTTCAGTAGTGGCATATGGGCTCAGTAGTTGTAGCTCGTGGGCTCTAGAGCACAGGCTCAGTAGTTGTGGCGCACGGGCTTCAGTAGTTGTGGTTCACGGGCTCTAGAGCACAGGCTCAGTAGTTGTGGCACACGGGCTTAGTTGCTCCACGGCATGTGGGATCTTCCCGGACCAGGGCTCGATCCCGTGTCTCCTGCATTGGCAGGCAGATTCTTAACCACTACGCCACCAGGGAAGCCCTGTAATTCTGGTTCTTTGTCGGATCGTAGCCCCAAAACCCTTCTGAAAGACTTGGGGTTGGCAGGGGGGTGTATTACATGTGTTCATGTTTTAGGGCCAGCCTCTCTAGCCTCTCTTGCTCTGACTTGTGCCCTCTCTGTGGGCCTCTGCCCTGCTGAGGTAAAGATGCTCAGCCCCCATTGCTCCCAGCTGTCTGAGCCTCAAGCCCCCTGATCTGCCAAGAGCTGGGATGGAGAAACATCCCCTCCATCTGTTTCACCACAGAGTTGCTTGGGCCCCAAGGTGTTACTGAGTCCAGTAAGATGGCTTGTAGTTACAAGCACTTCCAAGAGTGGACGAGCACTCCTAGGATGACAGGGCCTGGCTAAGTCCAAGAACCAAGGGCTGTGTATGTGTGCATGCCTTCACAATGGATTCTGTGCCCTACCTTTATCTGGAAGTTGGATCCCGTAGAGAGCCCTTCCATCCCTAGTTTGTCAGACAATTCAGTGTGTATCTGATTCCCAGGCATTGACATGATTTAAGCCTTTTTTTTTCCAGGAGGAATCTTGACTATTAGAGCCTAGGGAATAAGGCAAGAAAACCTCAACCATAAATTAAAAAATATAAATAAATAAGCAAATTAAACCTCACCCAAAACTGTAGTCCAAATCTCAGCTCCAGGTCATCACAATTTCAGTGCCACCAGGAAGCAAAAGTACCACCCCCACCAGTCTCTGGCCACTGCTGAGATGAATGCTTTCCTGCAATCCAATGCTTTATTAGTGTTTTAGATGTATGGCATTTTAGTCACAGCTATTGCTTTATTTCTAGGCCTCATCCCCAGACACACTGAGGTAAAGGAAGTATTTATACACAAATTTGTGTGGCTACAGAAATGACCAGGTAGCCCAGACACCTGTCTTTATGGAAAATTATTAAATTGTTCTGTCAATCCCCCAAAAAAACGACTGGAAAAAACTTCCGATCAAGCAAAACTAAGTTTTTTGAACTCACTGCAATAAAGGAGAGTACCACCTTGAGTGTCTTAGTCGTAACTCAGAGGGGGGAAATTAGGGAAGGATATTTTTAGTGTTTCAGGGCCAGGGCTGGATGATTTAAGGCAGGTCTTGCAAGGCAGAGAACTAGTTTGGATTGAGCAGAGTTAATGACATGAGAGCTTTGGACTGATGACCCCACAAGTCAAGGGTCTTAGAGTATCAACAGGCAAGCTGTTAATCTTGACAAGTGAGCTATTTTATTTATTTAGTTAGTTAGTTAATTTATTTTTAAACATCTTTATTGGAGTATAATTGCTTTACAGTGGTGTGTTAGTTTCTGCTGTATAACAAAGTGAATCAGCTATACGTATACATATATCACCATATCCCCTCGCTCTTGCGTCTCCCTCCCACCCTCCCTATCCCATCCCTCTGCGTGGACACAAAGCACCGAGCTGATCTCCCTGTGCTATGCGGCTTCTTCCCACTAGCTATCGGTTTGGTAGTGTATATATGTCCATGCCACTCTCTCACTTCGTCCCAGCTTACCCTTCCCCCTTCCCGTGTCCTCAAGTCCATTCTCTAGTAGGTCTGTGTCTTTATTCCCGTCTTACCCCTAGGTTCTTCATGACCTTATTTTTCTTAGATTCCATATATATGTGTTAGCATACGGTATTTGTCTTTCTCTTTCTGACTTACTTCACTCTGTATGACAGTCTCTAGGTCCATCCACCAAGTGAGCTATTTTAGTTGTTCAGTACTAACTTCCAGAAACCAGTCTCTCCTGGAACAAGTAGCTAAGTTTCTTTTGTCTAGTCCCAGGCCTACGTAGCACAGAAACAGGAAAATAAATTTCAGTTCCAAAAATGTCAGTGCATTTGTATCACACATGTAACTATAGGTTGCCTTGTCTTTTTTATTTATGTTTATCTTATCTCCTTGGCTAGATTCAGAACATTTTCAGGACAGCAGCCATAGCTTACATTAGGTAACCTGACTGTATATAGCACAGTGTTGAGCACAAGTATCCCACTCAACAAGCCTCACCTCTTCCATGAAATCTCCCATGATGCCACCTCCAGGCTCTCAGTCATTTCACAGGACTGTGTTCATACCATGATTTTGGTGCTTGTTATCTGGGGCAAGATGGGGCTTTCTTCCCACATCTTTTTCTCCTTCACACTTTTTAGGGAGAGGGTCTTTGATAAAATAGAATGAAGAGATAAGGATGTGGGTCATAATAGTTCATTGAAATTAATCCATAAGAAGCAATCATATTAGCAAGAGAGGAAAGGTGTATTTATTTAAGAATGTGAAGGAAGGAATGAATAAAAGCCTCTTCAGCAATTTCAAAACATGCGGGATTTGATTCTGCCTCTCCAGGTGGAGCTGGGTATTGGGGGAAATTGGAGAAATCGAACAAAATCGAGGATGCTGTAGGGAAGAACAGTGAGGGAGACTGGAGAAAGAACGGTCAGCCTGATCCTGGCAGGTGACTCAGTGGGAAAAGCAGAGGAATGTTCTGCTTCAGCCTTTGGAGCTACATCCAGCTAGCCCGTGTGTCTGCCTATTCCTTTGCTAGATTATGAGATCCAAGAAGGAGGGCCAGGACTATGGCCTCTTCATTCTCATGTCTACTGCCTCCCAAGGTGACATCTCTTCACAGGGGGTTTTGAACAGAATTGATCATGAGGCTGACTTCCTCCAGTTACGGAGGGAGAATCAGCCTCTACCTGTCAACTGCATCACAATTTGATATATTTGTTGTTTCGATGTCCAGATGTTTGTAAAAATGATTGCACCCCATTGTATCTATCTTCATGGTCTAAATTTGGCAGTCATATATGTTAGCCAGCCTATAATCCCCTCTGTTATGTCCTTCATTAAGTGTCTCTTCAAAATGTCTTTTGAAGTGCAGCATCACTATATCATTTTTATGGATACCAGTCTCAGGACCAGTTTTCCCTCCAGCAGTTTCCTTAATTGGTGATTTGGCAACATTGGTTTTTTTCTTCCAACCTGCCAGTTTCCTTCATTTAAAGCAAAGTCTGTCAAATGAATAAGTGGCCATAGCACAATTACCAAGCACAAAACGAAACTGCAAATATGCATTAGCTTACCAGGGTAGTGCCAAGAATATTAAAAAGAAAGAGACAAACATATGAGATTGACAAGAGAATGGAGCATTTCATTTTTTCATTCTGTTTTATTGTTGCAATATCCCATTTGATGGTCTCCAGCTTTCAGAGCATCAGCTTCCTGCAATGACACTAATGAAGAAATGTTGCCTTTTGTTCATTCTTTAACCAACTGTGTTGCTCTTTAATGGGAATATAGCACTTTCCCCCCTGTTCATGCAGAGTTATGAACAGTCTAGTCTCTAGGGTACCTCTGATGTGTAGAGCACTCTTTTCCCTTTAGGATTTCTCTGATTAGATGGTAAGTACACTTTCCATCAATAAATTCAATGTTCTAGATATTTCAAAATATGGGCAGAAGGGCTTCCCTGGTGGTGCAGTGGTTGAGAGTCCGCCTGCCGATGCAGGGGACACGGGTTCGTGCCCCGGTCCGGGAAGATCCCACATGCCGCACAGCGGCTGGGCCCGTGAGCCATGGCCGCTGAGCCTGCGCATCTGGAGCCTGGGCTCCGCAACGGGAGAGGCCACAAGAGTGAGAGGCCCGCGTATAGCAAAAAAAAAAAAAAAAAAAAGGGCAGAAACAGGAATATTTTTCCAGCTTGGAAAAAAATTAAAAAGCCCAAGGGGGAAGAGTGATCACTTTATTTTTCATCACATTTCTCTGCTTTGTAGAATATATTGTTTTCCTTTTAATTATTTCCTAATCATTTTCTTCCATCCTCATTAAGTGTTCTTAAGTCCTTATTAAATACTCTTCAGTTCCTTATCAAAGCACCTCCATTTATAACCACTTTGGTTCATCATTCGCACGTGACTGACTTCTAAACAGTTTTTCATTTAAACAGAAAGTTATTCTGCCACTTGGACTGAATGTCCACCCTGGCTTGATGTCCCACGGAGCTCAGTTAGTTTCTTCTCTGTTTTCTTCTTTGGGGTTCCTTCTGCTTGCCCAGAAGTGTGGAATTTGACCTTATGCCAGTTCTCTGAGACTCCAAAATAAATGAGGGCTGGGTTTAAGCTTCATAAATGGTGAGGGCAGTGAGACGCACATACTGATTCCCTATCATGAAATCTAATTGAGTCCTAGGTTAGCTCTGAACTGACCCGGACATAACCTAAAATCACTAACAAAGCAGACCTGCTTCAAGATCAAGGAGCAAAGAGAATATCTTCTGGAGAGTAGAAAACAAAGTGTTCGCCCTCCGACCCCACCCCTGGCCTCCTTTGGAAGAGTTTTATTTCTAAAGGATAATGGACAGATTTTGATGTTACCACACAATAAACGAGTCTATCACATGAAACATCAAATTGAATAGAAATAGGTATTTCAAAGGAAGTTCTCATATTATATCAAAATAGGTTAATAGATTAAGAAATTTCAGCTGTGGAAAAGAAAAATTGATACGATGTTTTTAAATATGACTTTAGTTTTCAAATAGTACTGAAACTGTTGAGTGTTAATGATAGCAAAGGTTTGCTAACATTCCTACCATGATTACTATTGCTACTATTAACAATTCAAATCATTGAAGCACTGTTAGAAAAGATGGGAGGAAAATAAAGGAAAAATTAAATGGCATGGCCGGCCCTTGAATTAGGAGGCCAGCATGACCATGTGGAAATAAACATATAAATGGCTAGAAAGAAAGCAGGGTGGAATGGCCTAAGTTCTAAGTAGGCCACATAGAGGAAGGAACAGGTCATTCCGACTTGGGGTACTGGTGAAAGAGGCCATACTTAAGCTTGGTACTGAGGTATGTGAAAGGTTTTTTTTTTAATTTATATTTTATTTATTTTTATTTTTGGCTGTGTTGGGTCTTCGTTGCTACACGCAGGCTTTCTCTAGTTGGGGCAAGCAGGGGCTACTCTTCGTTGCAGTGCATGGGCTTCTCATTGTGGTGGCTTCTCTTGCTGCGGAGCACAGGCTCTGGGTGCACGGGCTTCAGTAGTTGTGACGCACGGGCTCAGTAGTTGTGGCTCCCGAGCTCTAGAGTGCAAGCTCAGTAGTTGTGGCTCATGGGCTTAGTTGCTCTGTGGCATGTGGGATCTTCCCAGACTGGGGCTCAAACCCACGTTCCCTTCATTGGAAGGCAGATTCTTAACCACTGCAACACCAGGGAAGTCCAATGTGAAAGGTTTTTGCTGGTGAAAATTTGTTGGATTTTTAGATTGAGGGAACTGCATGACCAAAGCCATAAGGGCAGGAAAGTAAAGCCAGGGAATGATGAGTAGCCTGGAGCAGAGGGTTGTAGAGAAATACATAGGGAAACAAGGCTGGAGACATGGCTTTGGGGCCTGAGTGCCATTCCATACTTTCTATTTTAAGGAGGTGCCGTGATGGGCTACAAGGAGACTAGCAGAGTGGGTAAGACTTCAAACCCCAACTCTGATATTTGATAGCTTCGTGCACTTGAGCAACAGTTTTTTGATCCATAAAATGAAGATAATAACAGTAGTTACCAGCTAAAGTTGTGAAGATCAATGCAAGTGAAAGAACTTAGTACATTTCTAGACGTAATATAAGCTCTCAATAAAGGGTAGCTATTATTATTATAAGTACTTTAATATGATAGGTCATTATAGCAGATATTAATTGGAAATACAGGAAAGGTAAAGGAAACAAAAAGAATTTTTTTTGGAAGTTGTTGCAATGGCCAAGGTGTTAAAGGAAAGGTCAGTTAAGGGATAGAGTTAACAAAACATGGTGGCATATAGGACGTTAAGGGTGAAGAAGAGTATAAAATGAATCCAACTTTCTAGTTTGGATGAGCAAGACTGTAGACTGTAATGCTATTATTTGAAAAAGGAAGTTAGGAGAAGAAGCAAGTTTGGGTTACTGGGGAGGAAAGGGGGCATTCTGTTCAGTTTTGGACATGATGAATGTATTCGTTTCCTAGGGCTGCTGAAACAAAGTACCACAAATTACGTGGCTTAAAAACAACAGAAATTTATTATCTCATAGTTCTGGAGACTAGAAGTCTGAAATCAAATGTCAGCAGATCTGTGCTCCCTCTGACACCTGTTGGGGATAACCCTTCCTTGATTCTTCTAGCTTTTGGCATTTGCTGGCAATCCTTGGCATACCTGGTCTTGTAACCTCATCACTCCAATATTCACTTCCATTATCACAAAGTTGTCTTCTTCCTGTGTGTCTATGTCTCTTCTCCTCTTATAAGGACACCAGACAATTGGATTGAGGGCCCAACCTACTCCAGTATGGTCTCATCTGAACTAATGGTATCTATAATGACCCTATTTCCCAATAAGGTCACATTTACACATACTGGAGTTTAGGACTTCAACATATCTTTTTAGGGAACTCAGTTCAACTTACAACAGTGAGTTTCAGATACCTATGTCCCATCAAGGTAGAGATGTCCAATGGGCAGCCGAGGGGTGCTGGTCTGCAGCTCAGGAGAGAGGTCAGCACTATAGACGTGTGGTTGAAAAATCATCATCTTAAGGTGACATGGGAGTGACCATATGAAACTGGTCAGAGAAAGAACATAGAGTAAAAAGAAGGAAAAGGATACAACCTTGTATAATTCTTCTCATAATTAATGCCAGCCTCTGTTCCAGGACAGGCCAAGAATTATTGAGGGTGGGTTTGGTGGTACATAGTTGTTGAGTAAGGACTGAAGCAGAATTGGCGTGGGATAAAAGCTGACACCAAGGATAAGCCCTAAGTGGTCTAGCTAGGTATATGGGGTTGGATTGCAGCATCAAGATTTCTGGGTAGGGCTACCCTGGTGGCGCAGTGGTTGAGAGTCCACCTGCCGATGCAGGGGACACAGGTTCGTGCCCCGGTCCGGGAAGATCCCACATGCCGCACAGCGGCTGGGCCCGTGAGCCATGGCCGCTGAGCCTGCGCGTCTGGAGCCTGTGCTCCGCAACAGGAGAGGCCACAACAGTGAGAGGCCCGCGTAACACAAAAACAAACAAACAAACAAACAAAAGATTTCTGGGTAATAGCAAAGTCATATGGCATAGGCAACCACATGCACAACAGAAAGCCAATTTCTGCTTCCTGGAAAGAGCAAGACCAACAGTTATCCAGAGCAGTCATTTCCTGGACCAGCATCAGCTGGTCCCAGGTATTAGAAATGCAAATTCCCAGGCCCCACCCCAGACCAACTGAATGAGAAATTTGAGGCCAAAGCCCAGCAATCTGTGCTATAATAAGCCCTCCAGGTGATCCTGATGTGCATGAAAGTTTGGGAACCACTGATGTAGAGAGCGATAAGCATCAGTTCACAAACTGAGAAATTAAAGGTTAGAGGAG
Organism: Delphinapterus leucas; assembly: GCF_059928025.1. Taxonomy (NCBI): domain Eukaryota; kingdom Metazoa; phylum Chordata; class Mammalia; order Artiodactyla; family Monodontidae; genus Delphinapterus; species Delphinapterus leucas. The sequence continues at coordinate 91,280,116 of NC_143135.1, read as the reverse complement.
TATTGCTGAGTGGGGCATTTCACAACAAGCTTTTGACCGGAAGTGAAGTTCAGAGCTTCGAAGATTATTTTCTCTTTAAGTCAGAACAAAGAAGAAGAGTTTTAAGTTAACAGAATGATTAATAACAGCTGAAAATTAGTGCAATAGCATCTAACTGTATCTTTGTCTATCAAATTATTGTAATATAATGGCAATCATAGTTATTATAGATTAGCCTTTATCACGTTTATTAGTATAAACAAGGTCAATATTTTATTAGGGACATAGTATAATGTAATTAGGACATAAAGCCATTCTTTTAGACAAGCAGAGGTGGCATATTCCTGGAGGTGTGCAAGATCTTCCATTCGGGGACTGAAAGAATATGTTAGGACTTACGTCTCTTAAAAAAAAAAGAATTAATCCTTAATATGCAAATGGACCCTGGCATCTTTGGTTAGTCCATCTGTCAATGGACACATTTCTCTGGTTTCCTAGAAGGAAAGTGGGAATTCCATAAGGTGAGGGGTTTAACAGGGTAGCCCTCATTCACTCTGTCCCATTCATTAGATGGCAATATACTCTAGTATATTGCATGCATCTAGTTAAGTGGAGTTTTGGACCATATTACTTAGTTTTACCTAAGGTCACCATACCCTAAATAGACAAGTATCTTTCAAATATTCCTAAAAAGAAAGTGTGGACTGAAGTTTAATTATAATAGTGAAAGTTTAAGGGAATAGCAAAAAAGTGGGAGAGGCAGCCTAGTTCAGTGGATAAGAACAAGGATTCTGGAGCCAGCCACCTAGCAAATGTGTGGCTTTAGGCAATTTACCTAAGCTCTCTGTAAAAATGGGTAATGGTGGTACTCACCCCACAGGGCTTTTATGAGAATTAAATAGCATTTCTGGAGCACTTAGGAGAGCGCTTAGCAGAGTGCAAACAATATGAGCTTGTTCAGATGAAAAATAGTTTGAATTCTTTGCCAGTAACATTACAAGACATAAATAAAGATCTATTTGGGTCTAATAAAAAGTTAGACAAACAATCTTGAAGTTACCAGGAAGGCCAATTAAATTACGGATTTAAATCCACTGTCATTAACTGTGAACCTAGCCCTCAGTATATAGTGTACTTTTAGATCTCAGCTAATGATAGTATGAAGTCATCACAATTAAAATTATACTTGGAAGCACTATTGTATCTATATCTCATTTTTTAAAGTTCTATTTTTGTATATGTTTTATTTTTTAAAAATATTTATTTATTTACTTATTATTTATTTATTTATTTATTCTGGCCATGCCAGGTCTTAGTTGCGGTACATGGGATCATTGTGCCAGCATGCAGGCTGTTTACCTGCAGCATGAGGACTCTCAGTTGCGGCATGCATGCGGGATCTAGTTCCCCAACCAGGGATTGAACCCGGGCCTCCTACATTGGGAGCACAGAGTCTTACCCACTAGACCACCAGGGAAGTCCCTGTGTATGCTTTTGTTTGTTTGTTTTGTTTTATAAATTTATTTATCTTATTTATTTGTTTTTGGCTGTGTTGGGTCTTCGTTGCTGCGTGCAGGCTTTCTCTAGTTGTGGCGAGAGGGGTCTACTCTTTGTTGCGGTGCGAGGGCTTCTCATTGTGGTGGCTTCTCTTGTTGTGGAGCCCAGGCTCTAGGCACGCGGGCTTCAGTAGTTGTGGCTCGTGAGCTCTAGAGTAGAGGCTCAGTAGTTGTGGCACACGGGCTTAGTAGCTCCGCGGCATGTGGGATCTTCCCAGACCAGGACTCGAACCCGTGTCCCCTGCATTGGCAGGCAGATTCTTAACCACTGCGCCACCAGGGAAACCCCCTGTATATGTTTTATAATATACAAAATATATTAGCACATTTGTCCTTGTATATAATTTATACATAAATAAAAATTTACTGTGGGTATATATTTTAAAGTGTTTCTGGTTTTAATGTGTGTTTTGCTTTGTTTGAACTGATAGCATACATAATCAAGAGCATTAGAGACAACTTCTATAGAGCAGGGCTTAGCAAACCATCTCCCATGGGCCCAATCCAGCCCACTGCCTATTTTTGCAAATAAAATTAATTGCAACACAGCTACACTCATTCGATGTGTGTATCTACTTACACACTACAACTGCAGAACTGAAGAGTTGTGACAGAAGCTGTATTTCCACAAAGCTGAAAATATTTACTATTAGGTCCTTTACAGAAAAAGTTTGCTAACTCCTGGTCTAGACCACTCCTTGCCTGCCAATAACTTGGCTGAATTGTAGACATCAAATCTAGGATGAATCAGGTAACCTCAGAAAATGAAGCCTTGCGAGGACAAACCTGCGAACTTGAGGCAGACAGCACACCACCAAAGGTAAAGGCTGTGACACTGTGGCAGGGAACACAAACATCGGTTGTCCCCAGCCACTGGCTTCTCCTTGGGAGGAGAGCTACTCCAGCAACTGGTAAATTGCAGAGAGAGCTCTGCACCAACCCAGGTTTTTCCCTGAGTCTGGGAAGGTTCTCCCTAAGGACCTCTTTCATATTCAGCCTGTGGGCTATCACAGGACAGTGATCTTCTGCTTGGACCTCATGTAAGGAAGAGTTGGAACAGAAATGGACTGTTGGCAGAAGGAAGGTTTGCTCCTGTCATTATTATGGTACCTGAGGTATCAGACTAGAAAAAACATGCCTCAGCCTTTCTTTGGGTCATTTATTAATAGGACAGTTCAGATCACAGATAATGTGTTCCACCACTGTTTACAGATGATCAAAGATAAACTGGAAAGAGAGGAAGTGAGGCTTTTGGCCACACCTGTGCGTGTTTCAGGGAATCTACTGTTTTAGAGTGTTTTGTTTTCTCAATGGCCTTGGCCTAAGAAATCAATCAAACAGAAAGCAAATATGAGTTCATTGCCAACAAAAGGACTGATGACTCAGTAACTGATGGACTGCCAGTCGGCGTGACCTCTGGGTGATTGGGGAAGTGAACCAGCTGAAGGACTTAATTCAGTGGTACCATATCCACAGCCTGGGACTCCTGAGAAGTTGGTCCTCCAGCACTCAGGTAAATAAAACCACAGGAAATTCACTTGAAAAGTAACCACCATTGGAATTGTTCTTAATCACATCTCTCAAATGTTAGTAATAGAGTGGTTTCACTTTTATAGTCAAAATCCATCATTTATTAGATCACAGATCTACAAGAGACCAGTTTTTTAATGTATATGTTCTTTATTTTAAATTTAGCTGTACAAATGGAAATATTGAGAACCAAGACTTCACTTAGTCTCAGGATGCCACAGAAAAGATTGTCCGTGACATAATGACAACCCAATTCAGCTAAAAAGCATGAAAAGTAAAAACTCTGGGACTTCCTGGGTACCGGGCATGACAAGGATACTGTTTGTGAATCTTACAAAAAATCAACAACTCTTTTTGCACTGGTCTAGGGGGCATGCTGTGTAAACTCAGGAGAATACACCAGAGCTAGTGTAAGAGAAAACTTACATATCAGGCATAAACAGTATTCTAGAAGGGCACTGTTTCTTAGGCTCTGTCAGCACAGGGAATGAGCTTTGCTCCCGAGAGAAACTGTTTGCTGTTTGTTCCTAATGATGGTTAATGTATGAACAAACCAAACTCCCAGAGCTATAACTGATATCATCAAGGATGCTGGGACACAAAGGCGCTAATGAAGTGGAGCCATGTGACTCGTGCTTTGAAAATGCCTGTGGTGGAGGGGGGAGAGGGAGAGTTTGGCTAAATGAAGTCATTTCTAAGAGCAGTAGATAAAAGGGCAGGGCTAGAGCAAAGCAGCTGAAAACAATTACATATTTAAATTCCCTTCACCCTGTGTGGCAGGAAAATTTTATTTTATCGCTTTCTCCTCTGACATGTCAAAATACGTAAGCTTTTGCGTCCTTAGGGCCTCTGTTCTCCGGTGGAAAAAAATAAGAAGCTGGATAGCCAAGAGGGCATTTTGGTACCAAGTGATGGACAGGTAGGGCATTCAGGAAACAGCTCTGTCGTTCATCTTTCCTCCTTCCGTGGAGCTGACTGCATACGTTATCTGTGCCTGTCCCCCTGCTTAGCTAACCGCATGTTCCATTTTGATGCTGCCGCCTCAGTGACTTATTCTGCCCAAAGACCATTACAGTTCTGAGGGCTCCAGAAACGGAGCTGTTCTATGGGGCCGGGGCTGGGGGTTCGGGAGAAAAAAAGGAAAACCTGAATCTCTGCATGTTTTGCCACTCAAAAAAAACCGCTGTCCCTAATTACACAAAATGATAGAGCAGTTGACAAAAACCACTGCAAATGACCGTTATTTCTCCGAATAGCCTAAAAGAACAGGTCACCCTAGCTAATACACTAAGTGTACTTTTCTGTATATGCAATTACCATCACATTCTCTGAATGCTCGGGTGCTGTGCTGGCTGACATCTGCGTTGAGCAGGGAAAGAGCTTTTTTTGTCTTCCTGTGCAAACTTCTAGCAAGGCATTTGTATATGGGCTCCATGATTTGTTCCAGCAAGTAAGTCATGCATCTGTGGTAGGAAGAAGAAAGATAGTTTTGAGTTAGAAAATGAGGGCTATACAGGCATAAACAGAGCCGTATCCACGTAACAAAATCTAAAGAGGTAAGAAGGGGGAGGCATGCAGCTCCTCTCTCTGTTTGCACTCCACATACAAGATGATCAAGAATTGTCAAGTGTTGGTGTTTCAGCCCTCTTCATTCTAATCTACTGGACAAGAAAGTAAGGATTGTGCTGAAAAGCAGATCACTGGTTGATTTCAATATCATCCTCAGTACAGATGCCTCGCCTGGACCAAGTTTCTGCATGTGCTACTAGATCAGAACTTGGCTAGAATCAAACAGAAATCCAGTCCTGTTTGTCACAGAAAATGCAGTGGCGGTGAGGGGTTTAAACACCTCACTCTTGTCCTCTTTAGGTCAATGGCTCCATTTCCAGGAAGAGCAGCGGTGGTCTGTGTGGGCTGGCTGCCTCGGGCGAGGTCCCTTTGTCCCTGGGGACACAGGGCCCTGGTGAGGGAGCAACCACCTCTGTCCCTAGAGAAGGTGTCACAGGAACCGATCTAGGGGTGCAGCTGCTGCTCTCCAGGGTTGCACAGCGGGATCTTTGGGGTGATGTTTGTTACCGGCCAACTCAGTTCAACACATGTACTGAGCGTCTGTTATGGGCTAGGGATGGGGAGAGATTAGAACAATAAACATGTTTTTAAGATAGTGTTTCTCAAGTGTCACTCAATATGCTCCCCTGTTAAGCAAGTGACACCTGTTACTGCCTCCAGGGGAGGTGTCCCACTGAGTGGAGGATAGTAAAGAACATAATGATCCCTGCCACTAGGAGCATTAAGTCCTGGATGTCAACCCACTGCATGGTTTGCAGGTGTCAGTGTTGCCAAGAAAGACACGACTCACACAGGCACTGGATGGAATGATGCTTTATTTACCTAGAGAACAGACAGAGCAAAATCAGGTTCAATAGTGTGGGTCAGTCTCCCATGGCTGGCAGGTCTCATCCCAGAGAAGGGAGATGGTCTGCATGCACCCCTCTTGTCTGCAGGCAAAGGACCCCGTTGCCTCCCACTAGCAAAAGATATAGCAGTGGGATTAGCCTGGTGCCATATAACACACATGCGTAGGCAGAACAAAGGAGTACACATCAAGCCCAGAACAGGGAAAGATTCTCCCAAGCGAGGCCATGAGGGCTTCTTATCTCCACATAAGGAAATGTTCCAGGCCCAAGGCACTCTCTTATGCATCCATGCCAGGGTGTAGCAAATTACACCTGACTGCCTTTCCCATCATGCCCCACACCAATGAGTGGTAAGCTGGTAGGCAGGATAGATGTAAAAAAGATATTAATTTTTTTCGTAATATAAACAACAGAAAGTGAAGTTCAATGTAGGCTTCCTAGCTGGTGAGGACAGAGGCAGTGATACTCACGGGGAGTGTTTTATCCAAAGCTGGAAGAGATACTATCTAGTGGAGGAATCTAATAAATAAACCAATGGAAGACAGACTGAAATCAGGGCAGGAAAATTTTGCCTCAGGAAAAATATACAATTAAGTATCAAGAATGCCTTTTACAATGATTTTTAATAGTAAATTTTCCAACAATAATATCCATCAGGGAAAAGAAAAGAGAGAAAAACCTGTGCACTATAATATAAATATACGTAATTCTGATGAGTTTAAAAGAGTAACCATGAATCCTCTCTTATTTTTTGTATTTATTTATTTTTTCAGATTCCAGACTTTCTCTCTCTTTTTTTTTTTTTTTGCGGTTCACGGGCCTCTTACTGCTGGGGCCCCTCCGGCTGAGGAGCACAGGCTCCGGACGCGCAGGCTCAGCGGCCATGGCTCACGGGCCCAGCTGCTCCGCTGCATGTGGGACCTTCGCGGACCAGGGGAAGAACCCGTGTCCCCTGCATCGGCAGGCGGACTCCCAACCACTGCGCCACCAGGGAAGCCCCCAGACATTCTCTTTATTACGTGTTTGATCCAGAGGAGAAACTATGTGCAGGAAGCGGGGCTGAGTGGGGAGGGGCCACCTTGTCTGGGAGCCCCCTGATCGCCACCCTCTTTGGGAGCCAAGTCTTGCCCTCCCCTCCCCTCAGAGCACCCTGGCTGTAATCCTCTCTAATTTAGTTTTAAAACACATCTGCAATCTCAAAGGCTTTATCATTAGTGTCAAATTTCTGGGGAACTCTCACTGAAAGAAAAGGACAAAAATGATCGGAAAGACATAGCCTATCAACAGTATTTGAGTCCACATTTCTAGTTCCCGTGGTGTCTAGCGCATCCTTGAATCCAGAGATTGTTCCTTGATTCTGTGAACTACCTCATTATCCTTCCAATAGATTCCATTTTGGGCTTAAGCTACTTTTCATTGGGTTTCTTTTCTTTCTTTCAAATAAAAAATCCTGAATAACAACACATCTTTATAGATAAGCCTCTTAATTCTGGGCTGCGAGCTAAGACACTCTAATTCTAGTTCTCCTTCCAGCTGTAGATCGTTACAAGTCACCCAACGTCTCTGCCAAAGTCTACTGGCTGAGGAGAAGTCCACTTGGTTTCTTGTAGATCTATAATCCTGTCATCTGTGAAACCTTATCTACATACTCAGTTACTACATACTCTGACATTCTAGGATGGACAATTTCGAAGCCTGTTTGCATAAGGACCTAATGTAGGAGCTTATAAATCTACATTATACTGGGAGAAATTATCAAGAGGACTTTGAGACAGATGGTTAGGCCTTAGAGCACCTGGATTAAGACTTTATTGAGTTTCTGCTCCATGAACATGCTATATCTCTCCATTTGTTTGGGTCTTCTTTAATTTCTCAGTCATGTTTTACAGTTTTCAACAGAGCTATTTTGCATGCCTTTTACTACATTTAATCCCTGAATATTTTATTTCTTTTTGACACTATTGTAAATGACTTAAAATTTTTCTCAATTATTTGCTGCTAGTACATAGACATATAATTGATTTTATGGGTTGGCCTTGTTATCTTGAGACCTTGTTCAACTTAATGTTGTAGGTCTAGCAATTCTTAAATTTTGAATCCTTAGGACTTCCTACATAAACAATCACGTTGTCTGCAGATAGAGAATGTTTCACTTCTTCTTCTCCAGTATTCGTGTCATTCCTTCTTCTTGATTTTTTGCACTGGTTGGAACCTCTGGTATAACGTCGAATGGAGGTGGTGAGAGCAACCATCCTTGCCTTGTTCCCAGTCTTAGTGGGAAAATTCAGAATTCAGCTAATTTGACGTTAGCTGTAAGTTTTTCATAGATGCCTTTCATCAGATTGATGAATTTTGTTTCATTCCCAGTTTTCTAGGAATTTTTTTTGTCATAAATGAATGTTGAATTTTGCTAATTGCTTTTTCTCCATCTACTGAGATGTTGTAGTGTGTGTCTCCTTTACTCTGTTATCATATTAACAGATTACATTGGATTACACTGATTGATTTCAAATGTTAAGCTAACATCAGTATTCCTAGACTGAACCCCACTTTGTCATTATGTATTATCTTTTATGTTTATTGCCAGATCTGATTTGTTAATATTTTTGAGGATTTTTGTATGAGGAATTGTAGTCTTTAGTTTTCTTTTCTTGTAATAAGGGCTACATTTTTGTGAATAAGTAATACAGAAGTGCTTGGGCCTGTGGGGAGGTATACTGAGGTTGGTGTACTTTTTGGTGATTCTCAAATTATACCGGTAGACAATTAATCAGCCCCTCTACTCTGAGACACATTTTATTTGCTTAAACATTGCTATAAAAGTATAGCCGGTGAAGTGTCTTAGGTGATTTCAATGACTCAACCCAACTGACTACACAGCAGTTTGATAAATCAGGCATAAAAAGGTCACTAAATTGGCAGAACGAAAGATTCAGCAAGATGGATAGATGGATGGATAGATAGATAGATAAATAGATAGATGGATAGATAGATAAATGGCCCCCCCATTTTATTATCATTTTCTTGCATTTAGATTTCTAAATGTCAAAATGAGGAAATTCAACTTATTGGGATGGGAAGAGAAAGTTTTTGGGTCATCTCAGTAATCCTTATGCAGAGAAGTTTCTAAACCATTGGCAAATTCTGGCTGGCAGGTCCTTATTAGTGACAATTCTCGATGTTTTTTTTTGACAGTTCTTGGTTTAGTTTTCATCTGAGGACCTCCTTTTAAAGGCCACTATCCCACATCACTGTCTTAAGCGGGAGGAAAAAAGATACTTACATCTGGCTAAGAACTATCAGAAGGATAAAAACAAATTGTTGGAAAAGAGACAAGATAAGTGTCTCACATTGTTTTCAGATGTGAAGACAGTGGGCAGAATATGGCACTAATGTGTTAAAAACACATATATTTTGACAAAACTGACACAAGATCTTTGAAGAGGTCTGCCTCCTAAGACAAAAAGCAACCTCGTCCTTATTTAAGAGGAATAATTTTGAAATCAGAAATATGGACAGAGACATATGTACAAGGCTTCGCTTTGAAAATACAGTTATGATAGCAAATTTTCTAACAGTAGCAGAATTGTTAAATAAATAATTGTAGAGCCATATGATAGGATATAATGCAACCACTTAAAGTCATATTCATGAAGTATGTGCAATGTTATAGGAAGCACCCATAACAAAATGTAACCAAATAATCCAGATACACATACATTCAAATATGGTAGCTCAATGAAAAATAATTAATTAAAAGTAGTCGAATGAACAACTCTCAGATACCAGATATATGCATAGAATAAATGCTGGAAGGGAATTACTAAACTGGTAATGGAGGTTATCTCCGTGTAGTAACAAGAATATATGTGATTTGTTTTTCTTCTTAGAATTTTCTGTACTTTTAAATTCCTTTTTAAAACCTATATTATTTTTCTAATAAGAGAAAATATTTTAAAATAGATTTTTTTAGACTTGGTTTGAGACATGTGTCACATGTCATATATACTACAAGAGAATAATTTTCCACTCGGCTTTCGAGATATACTTGTGAAACAGCCAGGGAATAGACCCGCACAAATAAAGGCGACTGATCTTTGACAAAGGAACAAAGTAAATGCCATGGAGAATGGATATCTTTTCAACAAACGGCCCTGGGACAAAATGGGTGTCCGCATGCAAAAAAAAAAAAAAAAAGAAAGAATCCTAACACAGACCTCACACCCTACACAAAAATTAACTCAAAATGGATCATAGACCTAAATGTAAAATGAAAAGTTATGGGCTTCCCTGGTGGCGCAGTGGTTGTGAGTCCGCCTGCCGATGCAGGGGACACGGGTTCGTGCCCCGGTCCGGGAATATCCCACATGCCGCGGAGCGGCTGGGCCCGTGAGCCATGGCCGCTGAGCCTGCGAGTCCGGAGCCTGTGCTCGGCAACGGGAGGGGCCACAAGAGTGAGAGGCCCATGTACTGCAAGAAAAAAACCACAGATTACCCCCAGAGTTTCTATTCAGTAGGTCGGGTTGGGGCCTGAGAATTTACATTTCTAACAAGTTCCTAGGTGATGTGATGCTGCTGGTCTGGGACCACTCGTTGAGAATGACTGATTTAGAAGAACAGCAAAAAGACTTATTATAACAACTCTGTTCTTAACTTACACCCTCACATTCCACAAAAGTGAGGGATTTTTCGTTTTGCGCATGTACATCCGAATTAAAAATCATATTACAAGAAAATGAAAATAGAATGCTTTTTCTAACTATTAGATTATTTCTTTTTATGATATAAAACATGGAAGAAATTCAAAGTAAAAAATAATGATGGATAGAATTATGTATATAAAAATGTAGAACTCCGAAGCAAGGGAATTTTTCAAAATTAAAGCAAAAAGAGGTGTAACAGAATAAGGAAAATGTTTGCTGTAAATGTTTCCCATAAATATGGCAGCATATGTAAAGTTTAAAATGTATCGAGTCATTCAAACGAGGTTCCCAGTGGAGACAAAGTCTGGGACACACACAGGCAGTACGTACATCAGGAACACCAACATAAACCAGCATTGAAACACTAAACCTCAAAAGTAATTAAGGAAATCCAAATGAAAACAATTATAAGGGACAGTTTAACACATATTAGATAACAGTATAAGGAAGAATGATAACATTTAGTACCTGGGAGACTAGTGGGAGATGGTTGTTGGCAGAAGTATAAATTGGTTGTTTTTTTTTTTTTTTCCAGTAAGAGCCATAAAAATGATCATACCAGAAAATGTATCCCATATAAGTAATTCATAAGAAGAACAAACCTATAATTATAAAAATATTTATAGCAGAATTATTTATGTTAGCTAACAAATGAAATTACCAAAATACTCAATAGTAGGGAAATAATAAAACAAAGTTATATTAACCTAATATTCAGTCATTAGAAATGAAAATGCATGAAGATTCTGTAGACCAAGGGAGCTGTATGCTGCATTGACATGTAAGGGGGGAAAAGTACTGGGTTTGGAGTCAGGAGGCCTGAAACTAAGTGACCTTCTGCTAAGGATTCAGACTTTCTAAACTTTGTTAGTCTTTTATCAGTGCAGTTTTTCTCCAACCCAGCAGTTTTCAAACATTTTGACCACTATCAAAATTAAGAAATTTTACATTCTGATCTACTATACTCCCCTCCCGACACCACCCCCCACCCACTGTGATTAAAACATGGTGATCTATTCTATTCCATGCTATTCTACATTTCATTCCTTTCCACCCCATTTTAAAATGCTGGTCACCGAATTGTTTGGAAACCTACTAATCTATCACAACCAGCAGTTCATAAAACACCAGGCTGATTTATAGGTGTGCTCAAAGGTTACCACCTCCCTTTCTCCCACCCTTCACTCCAACATCCCCACTCTCCCCCCAAGCACACACACACACACACACACACAATATACCCAAAGGAAGCTCCAGTAAAGGTCATGGCCGGAATGCAACCATGCATGGCAGTAATTGTAGTAGGCATGCAATTCTTATACCCCATTAGGTATTGGACATACATGTCAGGAAGTAGAGTGATTTTTAATGCAACTTTACTGGGTAACTTGCTTCTCAGATGGTGTTAACAGCTATCTTGAACCACTCTTAGGCCATTTCTTCCTTCCCTCTTCTCCCTTCTATAGCTCAGAACCCAGGAACCATATGACATACTTATAAAAAGTCACATGGAACAAATGTATCTGTTTCTACTGGGTTGGTTGCAGTTGGACAGGCCTGACGGATACTGATCAGACAAGGAACTGGCTGCTCATTCAGCCTCTAGTGGGGGCAAAATCTGTGCTTGTCTAGCCCAGCTCAGAAGCTCCAGTTGGTAGTGCTGAAGTTTTTCTATGGGTCTTCTATGACTTAAGCTTTCCAAAACAGAGGTTCTCAAATTTTAATATACTTAAGAATCACCTAGGTATTTGCTACAGTTGCAAATGCTGTGTCCCATTGATGGAGAGTCTGATTCAGAGATGTGGTAGGGGGACTTCCCCGGTGGTCCAGTGGTTAAGACTCTGCGCTTTCACTGCAGGGGGCACAAGTTCGATTGCTGCTCGTGGAACTAAAATCCTGCAGGCCGCTCAGCCAAAAAAAAAAATAAATGTGGTAGGGTCCTGGAAATTACATTTTTTTAAATTAATTAATTAATTTTATTTATTTATTTTTGGCTGTGTTGGGTCTTCCTTGCTGTGCGCGAGCTTTCTCTGGTTGTGGCGAGCAGGGGCTACTCGGCGGTGCGTGGGCTTCTCATTGTGGTGGCTTCTCTTGTTGCAGAGCACAGGCTCCAGGCACGTAGGCTTCAGTAGTTGTGGCATGTGGGCTCAGTAGTTGTGGCTCGCGGGCTCTAGAGCGCGGGCTCAGTATTTGTGGTGCACGGGCTTGGTTGCTCTGTGGCATGTGGGATCTTCCCGGACCAGGGCTCGAACCCGTGTTCCCTGCATTGGCAGGCGGATTCTTAACCACTGCGCCACCAGGGAAGCCCTGGAAATTACGTTTTTAACAAACACCCCCAGGTGCTTTCTCCATATTTGGAGAAGCCCTTCTGTGGGCTCTATTGCCAAGGTGGAGGGCTGACTGGGATCTGGGTATGGGTGCTCCTGGCCACAGCTTTCCATCAGGCATGCCCAACTAACCTTAGTTTTCTCATCTGTAAAACATAGGGAATATGCCCTATCTGTAGGCTTCTTCCAGCTTTACTCGTGTATGATATGTCTATAAATAATATTAAATGAAAGAACAAATAATTCTTTGTATATTGTTTCCAACTTTGTTTAGCAAACTATAAATATGGTTAAAGACTAGAAGAGATTAAAAATATATAAGTAGTTGCATTATGGTAAAATTGGGGAGATGCTTTTAAAAATAAGCTATTGGAATATTAAATAATTTTGAAAGAAATGGTGAACAACAATGAAGGGATGTCAAGGAGAGTGAGAACTAAGAAAAAACTTATGAATTAAAAAAAATTTTATTTTCTATTGGAGCATAGTTGATTAACAATGTCATGTTAGTTTTAGGTGTACAGCAAAGTGATTCAGTTATACATATACATGTATCTATTCTTTTTCAAATTCTTTTCCCATTTACGTTATTACAGAATCTTGAGCAGTGTTCCCTGTGCTATACAGCATAGACTTTTGAATTTGAATGTGGTGATTGTGACATCATTGGTGACTTTAGACAGAGCAACTTAGCATAGCCATAGGCATGAAAATCATCCTGGGATGAAGGAATATGTGGGTGGGCAGTAAAGGGAAGTGAAAAGAAAAAGGGTGAGCAGTAACTCAAGGGAAAGGCAGAGTGAAGACAAGATATCTTTCAAGATGGAAGAGTTCTTTGTAGAGAAACCAAAGTCCCAGGAGACTCTAAAATTCAAAGCACATTGTAAGGAAACAGACTTAGCAAGAAGATGTGTTTTCTCATAGAGGAGGAAGAAGAAAAGATCTACTACGCATTTTCATCCAAGTTGGGGACATCAGTCAACTTCCGAGCAGTGCCTATATCTTATGCCACAGTGGTATATGCCCCCTTTCTATTTCCGTGGTTTCAATTACCCGTGGTCAACCGTGGCCCGAAAATATTACATGGACAGTTCCAAAAATAAACAATTCCTAAGTTTTAAATTGAGCGCTGTTTTGAGTTGCATGATAATATCTCTCACTATCCAGCTCTGTCCTATCCAGGAGGTGAATCCTCCCTTTGTCCAGCGTATTCCACCCATTAGTCACTGAGTAGCTGTCTAGTTGTCAGATCCACTGTCATGGTATTGCAGTGCTTGTGTTTAGGTACCCTTATTTCACTGAATAATGGCCCCAAAGTATAATAGTAGTGATGCTGGTAATTCCAATATTCTCTCTGTGCCTAATTTATACATAAACTTTATCATAAGTATGTATGTAGAGGAAAAACATAGTGTATCTAGGATTTGGTACTATCTACAGTTTCAGGCAGCCACTGGGGGTCTTGGAACATGTCCCCTGCAGATAAGAGGGGAGTACTATAGTACATTTTTATTCAAGCACATCTGGAAGAGAAAAATCTCCCAGCTAACAATCAAGGTTCTGGTGCTTGGAGTAGAAATGTTTCTTACAGAACTGACATCTGTATAAGGTCAATTCCCAGGAGAGAGCATCAGTCCTTACATTATCAACTGGGGCCTAGTGCTACCTTACATTTGTGCTTGGTTTAACTTCTCAGATACTTTCAAATATAGAATTGCATGTCAGTGGTACAACTCCCCTAATAGGGCATTAGAGGACTAGGCTAGGGCCTTGATACCTCCTTCTATCTTCTCTCCTCCCTTGCCCATTATCCTCAAGTCTTCACCTGGGTTCCTGCCAAAGGAAGCCATGCACAAAGGTCAACAGCCAACTGGGAAAGAGCACTAGTTTTTACAGTTGGCAGGACAAGAAGCTAATATTCTAATGCAAAGGTCTGGTAAATGCTGAATGGGGGACCATGAGCTCACTTCAAAGTGGGGTCTCCTCTCTCCAAACTCACATCCAAACGCAAGAGCTGCACCCTCAGGGCACCTGAGGCTAGAGAGCTGACTGGATTCCCCCAAGGGCTCTGCTTACCAATTTCACTACGAGAAGTGATGGGGAAGGATGTCTAGGTGTGCCAGAACAGGTCCTGACTGGTCCACTCACCCACAGCAAGGGTCTGCACCAAGTACGGGAGCGGACCTACACCACCTTCATACATAACCCCACCTTCATACATAAGCCCGCCCTCCAGTGTAACTTATGAGTGATAGAGGGCTGACCAATCAAATATGTGACTCCGCCTTCCTTTGCGAAGGGCTAGCGCGGAGGAAGAAAGAGAAGCCAGCGGGGGCGGGTGTGGGGTGGAAGTTCCCACCGTTACGGGCCGGAAGTTCCCACCGTTATGGGCCAAGACTAAAACATCGGACAAAGAACAGAAACGTTCCCTCTTGAAATCCTCAACATAAAATAAACAAGGCGGTTACCAGGATCCCATTATCCTCATTTTACAGATGAAGAAATGAAGGAACAGGAAAGTTCACTGCTTGAGTTATATTATCATAAAACTGGTGAATATTCGTATTGATCTGCTGATGCTTCTTTCACGGTTAGTGGTGATGAATGCGAGAAGGTGGCCGACATCCTGAATCTCCACACCCCCTGCCTACCAGCTGCCTACTAGGCTAGTCCACGTGACGCCCCGTGGACTAGGAATCCTGGCCGATGCACACTGTTACTAGGGAAGGTCTTAACCAGGTGAGCTGGGAGGACACAAGTGAGCCTTTTTGTCTCTCCAACCCGGGGCTAGATTAGAGCCTGGCCTACTCCTGGCTTCCTTTCCTGGGGCCTCATTCCTGTCCTGACTGAGTCCCCAGTACTTTACCCTCCAAGCCCAGAGAAGGGAAAGTGAAGACACTTCTCTCCTGAAGAAATATGCTGTTTGGGAGCACCTGCCATCCGGTCCCTCTGACTCAGTGCCTTGATTTCCATTTGGATGTACATCCCTCCCTCACGCAGCTCATGTGCTTGAGGGGAAGCTGACCACACTCTGATTCAAGAGATGGACCCTGACTGACTTAAAGTAATCCGTCCTCCGCCGCCACCGTGACAGGGATGAACATCTCACCTAATTAGGGTCAATCAAAACAAAGACACATTTTCTGAAGGATTCTGGGGGAAATGGCTTCGCTCTTCCTTTGAAACGTCCCGAAGATCCTTCTTTTTCTTTTGGATTTGAACAAGTCCTTAGTGCTCACAGCTACTTACAGCCATCTTGTGGCCATTTAGGGAAATACAAGTTGAGGAAGGCAAAGAGGAGGAAAAAAAGCAACTGGGTCCTCAGTGTTAACCTGAGTTGCTGGGTAAAGCCTTGACTGAAGCCTGGTGTTTCCAGTCCTTTCAGCATGTGAACAAGTACATTCCCTTTCATGTTTAAGCCAATATGAGTTGCATTTTCAGCAATTGCAGACTTATAATTAATATGAACCGCAACACACAAGTATATAAAGGGATCCTATTCCACTGTTTCCCCTAATCCTGCTAAAGTTTTCCAAGGGCAAGGTGATCGCCAGAGTAGAAAGTCAGATTTTCCTACATCGGTCAGATGAGATGGAAGAGAGAACCAAGCTTTAGAAAACAGAAAGATCTTTAATAACATTTCTCCAGCACACACATGTCCAAATGAAACAGGATAAGTAAAGGGCCTGGTATATAAGCTCATGATCAAAGCTAAATACTATTATTATTGTTAGTGGTACACTTGTAACACCTCTCACTGAATGTTCCATCCCCTAATATGGTGGCTCCATTGTGTGTCTTTGCAAATTCCATTTTAAACTAGTTATGGTGCTTGGGGGGAAAGGACAAACCTTCAACTACCTTCATAAGTTAGAAAACATGATCAATAGACCCCCACTGATACTTTAGTTTCTTCATGGACAGGGACAATCACAAAAGATACAGAGCTTTGCCACATAGGATCTTGTGTCATCCAAGAAACTGTGCATTTTCTGAATCTTTGAAAATGAAGCCAATGTGGAAAGCCTTATACTAGGAATCTCCAAATTCCAAAACCAATGAGGATGCCTCTTCAACTTGCTTGGAAACAGAAGTAGCCATCCCAAGCCTGCTGGACAAGGGAAAGAGATGATAGGAATAGATAAACATCCCAGTGATCCTTTGAAACATAGGTCTGGGGCCTCTCCCCTTGTAATCAGTGATTTTTCTTACTCTAATGAAACCCAGATGCTTCCAATAAAGAGAATGGCTGGTGTTGAAGCCATTTACTAATTCTGCCTAGAGGTAGAGAGAGAGAGAAAAAAAAGCTGTGCTCCACATCATTAATTTTAAATATCCTATTTTGTTTTATTTTCAGAATGAAATGGTATGGAACAGTGTAATGAGCTATAGAAATATGGAACCAAGAAGCAATTATATCTTCAAAGGAGCAAAATGAGAGCAAATAAAAAGCCTTGCCCAAGTTAGCACACCAACAGGCAGATCAGAACATCATTTTCAGAGTCCAAACGCATGCCTTTTGGTTATGTCTATAAATTGTCTTCCACAAACATCGTGTTATATCAATGGAGACTCATTTCTGTGTTACAGTAAAAAATTGGGTTCCTTAAGAGGCCCTAAAACCCCTCAAATTCAGTTTCACTAATCTACAGCTGTTGTGCTAGGCACTGGGGCGGCAAGACAAATAGGGCATAATCTCTACCTTCAATGTGCCTACAGTCTAGTTAAGATGACAGGGCTATACATAGATAATCATAATATACTGTGTGCTGGGTAACACAGAAGAGGGCACATTTAATTCTGTTTGAGAAGATAGAGAAAGCCTTTATTTAAAAAGTAGGCAGGAGGGCTTCCCTGGTGGCACAGTGGTTGAGAGTCCGCCTGCCGATGCGGGGGACAGGGGTTCGTGCCCCGGTCCGGGAAGATCCCACATGCCATGGAGTGGCTGGGCCCGTGAGCCATGGCCGCTGAGCCTGCACGTCCGGATCCTGTGCTCCACAAAGGGAGAGGCCACGACAGTGAGAGGCCCGCATACCACAAAAAAAAAAAAAAAAAAAAAAGTAGGCAGGAGCTGAAGCCATGCAGTACAAGCAAAACTGGGCCAGCTAGAAGGTGTGGAGGCCAGGGCTTCAGTCGTTCACTGAGAAAGGTACCAAGAGCATCCTGGGAGTGCGAGTCAAAATCCAGCTCCTGCCTGAATCCTGGGGCCAAGCCAAAGGTATCCACCAGTGAAATGGGACTAAGATAGTACAACTAAATTTTTAGAACATTTCTGTTTGGAGTGACAGGAATGGGGCCTATGTATGGCATCCAAAAATGGTGCTATATATAATGGATCAAATATTGGATCAAGCTGATATACTATACATAATGGGTCAAAATGCTTAAATCTTTATACAAAAACTCAGGTCAGAGCTGTGCATCTCAGAGGATCAGGCTGAGGCTACAATGAAATCATTCAATAGGGAAGAGCAAGCATGGGAAAAAATTCCCATGCATGATCAGCTTTCATACAAAAATTACAAAGCATATAATGACATCAATCATAATAAGAGCTGGTTGGCAGATCCAACAAATAGGACAAATCACACCTAAGGAAATTAAAAAAAAAAAAAAATGCAGTGACTAGCCCAGGTATTTAAAACAAGTTTTTTTAGAATCCTCAAAGAAATAAGTGAAGAAATAGCATTCTTAAAATGACAACAGGTTATTAAATTGGAAAAGTTATATATAAAAATGAACCAAAAACTATTGAAAATTTAAAAATTGAGTCAAAAAAGTAGTAATGTGATAATAATAGACTAGATAAGGTAAAAGAGAATCAGTATATTGGAAAGAGAACTAAATGAATGTGGCAGAGACTGGCTACATGCTCACGCATTCCATTTCTTCTTCCTGAGCACATAGGAAAACCATATTTCCTGGATGCCCTTGCAGTGATATCAGGGCCACGTGGTTGGAATGTGAATGAAAGTAAAGTTTGTCACTTTTTGGCCTGGCCACAAAACAACCTGGATGACCATCTGCTCCCTTAGAGATCATGAAGACCACATGTTGATGACAGCATCACAAGAAGAAAGTCATATCTTGGAGGATACCTGTCAAAAGAGACCACCAACCTGCTTCAGATTGTGACATATGCAAGAAATCAACTTTTGTTCTGCCTTCTGAGTGTGTTTGGTGTGCAGCATAGCATAGCCTATCCTGAAAAGACAATAAATCACCCTGAATGCAATAAAACAAGATAAATACATAGAAAAATGAAAATGAAGTTATAGAAGTTAGACTGAGAAGGTCCAACATATGTATAACTGGTGCCCCAACTGGTAAGAATAGTTAAAATGGGGGAAATAAAATACTATAAGATTATAAACTGACAATTTTCCAAAATTAAAGAATGACATTAATCCTTAGACTTGAAAAAGTCATTCATGGTACTGGTTTACTTGCAGTCACAATTTTCACTATAATGATTTTTTTTTTTAAATTTTGACCAAAGCTTAGAAATACACTGTTATGTATAGCACAGGGAACTCTACTCAGTATTCTTTGATAACTTATATGAGAAAAGAATCGAAAAAAGAATGAATATATGTATAACTGAATCACTTTGCTGTACACCTGAAACTAACACACTATAAATCAAATGTACTCCAATAAAATTAAAATATTAAAAAAAGAAATACACTGTAACCTTTTTATAACTCTTCATTCATTCATTCATTCTTTCATTCATCCATACAAGAAATATCCTTAAGAACCCATTATCTGTCAGTTTCCTTAGGAACTGGGAGTAAACAATCTAGTGGGAAATCAGAGAAGTGACTGACATTTACTGTAGAGAGCATAGGATAGAGAAGGGAGGGATTGAGGGCGTTCTGACATAAAATGGCATGATGCATTAAGACAGTTGCTAGTAATCAAGCAAGGTTAGAGTGAAGGAAACATGTGGGCAAGTAGATAGAGGTAATACTAGAACAGAAGTCAGGAGCCAGATTCTGAACTGATCCATTTGCAGGATAGCTTGAAACCTTAGAAGCTGCATGCTTGCTGGATGATTTTAAGAATGGTAGAAGATTTTCCCAAAATGAAGTCCCTGCTCTGTTCACCGATCTGAAATACTAGCACAGCTCAAAGGAGGCAAGGATTTTGAGTGGGACAAAACACTTTTCATACCTCCCCCCAACACATGCATTAGAGAAGAAGCATCTTAGCCAGAAAACACCATGGCTGTGACCCATTCCTCTTATCGCCTTCCTTACTACCCTCAAAACATCTCTTTCTGTTGCTATATTCCCAGGCTTTTATTGTGACAAGTGGGAAAAAGGATGAAAATGCAAAACTGAAGAAGCCCAGAAGATGCAGCAGATTACGGGGTTACAGAGGGAAGAATATCCAGGAGGCGGGAAAAGGTATCCCCACAGTGGGGTGGCTGGACCATGAGGCATAAGCGACAGCCAGGTGCTTGGGGCAGAAAAGTTTTGGGGAGAGGAGAGAAAATCTGCTATTGTGAGGAATGGGACTAAAGAAAGAGATTCAAAAGGAGAATTTTTTGGCAGTCTTTCTTTATGTGGTACAATATAACACACAGCTGCTTCAGGACACCTCTGAACACGCCTGTGTTACTTGTGTTACTTTTCAATGCTTCTGCAGTCAGATTGGCTTTTTTCATGTTAAGGTAATATTGGTGGAGGTTGGTCACTCATTTTATTTGGGTTATGTATTTGGGTTATGTATTCATACACTGTTTCCTAATCGTGAAAGCCCCAAGGGTCCAGCACCCAAAACAGTAAAAGGAACCTGGATGGGAGAAAAATGAAGGCACAGAGAGCAGCAGATCTGGAGCAGGAAGTGTCTGGAGAAGGAAGAGAACTGTATGGTGTAGGTTAATGGAGATAGATTTCACCCACTTCTTCATTTTGACCAGATCCACTCTTGTTGTACAAATGATCACAAGTCCATAGCCTAAGACCCTGGAGAAATTAGATTAGACCTAGATAATATAAATTATGATCAAGGGAAAATTCATTAAAGGTGGAAACGTCCCCTGCTGGGGGCAGTACCCACCCTGACCCTATCCTCACATGCCCCCCTTGAAGGAGGGACAGAGAGGAGTGATGGTCCCTGAGAGGGTCAGTTCCTTGAGAAATGCTGGGGGTGGGGAGGAGGTTGGTTTTTCGCCAAGATGAAGTCATCAGAACGACGGCAGGTGGCAGCGGGCCATGAGGGAAAGGCTGGGCAGAGCTAGCGCTTTGTGCACCTTGTGGGGGGATTGAGACAAAGGCCAGGACTCCCTTGGGCAGGAGGAGAATCTGCACAGGCAGTGGCCGTCCCTTCGTCCCTTCTCTAGAGATCTTGGCCTTTCTGTTCCTGGAAACATCTGACAACCTGCTCTGAGGTATGTAAATTGCTCTCACTGGAGACATTCCAGAGTCTTCTTCCAGCCACAGACAGTCTAAGCTGGCTCCCTGGCTCCCGTGACCATTGGAAGGACCCACAGGAGGCCCGTGAGCAGCCCAGCGTGCGAGTGGTACAAATATGTGTTGAGAGCAGAGTGCAGTTGTACCAGAATCAGAACATCCAGGCCACAAACAGGGCTTTGGGTGTTAGTTCCCTCCAAGAGGGAAGGAGTTATGGATGGCCCTGTACCCAACATGATATTTCTTTTTATACTCATTTATTCCCTGAGCCATTTCCTCAAGACCCAGCAGCCTGGTCACACTGTCAGACAGATAATGGCCAATGACCCAAAAGCTAGGGCTCTGGCCTGGTTCGAGTACCCCACTCTGATCCTAGAGAGCATGGGAGATGATCGCTGAGGTGTCTGCCCTACAGAGGCTTTTCTCAGGCTAAACATGGCCTTCTAGACCTCGGGTAGTGGAAGCACCATCTTACCACTTCTGACGTAACCAGGTACCAGGCTGCTACCTAAAAGACCCTCATACTCCAAAGTCATGCTCCCTCTGGGCCCCAAACTTTGCTGGCGGGGTACCAGCTTTATCATGCTAGTGCTGCCTTGACCCCAGCAAGGCCCATGCATGGCCTATGCCACTGCCTTCAGGCAAATAGGTCCAATCTGGACAATTTACTGTCACAGGTAAGTACAGAAATTTCACCCATAAGCAGAAACCGTTCTTTCCAGACAACGGCCTTGGCCACTTGTCTCCTCAAACTGAAACCGAGCAGGACCCTGTAGGGCTCCTGGGCACAGAAGCCTTTCTGTGTCCCCCATTTCTTGATTACAGGAAATAGACTTCATTCAGCCTCCATGACCTTCCCTGAGTTCCAACAGGCAGGTTCAAACAGTTGTTAATTAGGGAAGGGAGGGGACAGGGAGACAGGGGAGGAACAGTAAAGAAACAATAGTGCAGGCTTGGGGCAGGGTCCCGGTTCCCCCTCAAGGGATACACATAACAATATCTTTGAGCTATTTTGCAGACATTCCCCCACCAGGTGGGAGAAATTAACCGTATGCTGCCCACAAGCAGGTAGACCTCAGACCAGTTGGAACCAGAAGGCTGACTGATGCCGACTCCCACTTACCTCACCACCAACCAATCAGAAGAATGTCCACGAGCTGATCACGCCCTGCTCTTTGAACCATTGCTGTAAAACTCCTCACTACCCCCTCCAGGTTGGGACACAGTTTTGAGGGCATTAGCCCCCTGTGGCCTCCTTTGCCTGGCAAAACAATAAAGCTATTCTTTTCTACTTCACCCAAAACTCTGTCTCTGAGATTTAATTTGGTGTTGGGGTACAGAGGCCAGATTCCACATCAAAATCAATGAGTGAATTCAGTCATCTGGGGGACCACCCATGAGCACTCCTGCCATCGTCTCTGCTTCCTCCGAAAAGCCACTCCTTCCTCTCCAGATGGGTTGACTGCCACTCTCAGGGGCTGACCAGAAGATTATGCTGAAGGTCTCGTGTTTCCTTTTCAGGCAGTTCTCCACAAGGACTTAGATTCACAGGCAGGATAGCCCAGCAATTAAGCGTGTGGGCTCCCAAGTCAGATAGCCTGTGCACAAATCCAGCCTTTACTACTTACTATGTTACCATAGGCAAATGTCACTATCACCACTAAGCCTTAGTTTCCCCATGTGTAAAGTAAGAATAATAATAGTACATAATTCAGAGAATTCTTTGAGAACTGAATGAGAAAATGCACACCTCATATTAAATGCTCCATGTTAGTTGTTGTCATTATTTCCTATTGTAT
Organism: Delphinapterus leucas; assembly: GCF_059928025.1. Lineage (NCBI taxonomy): Eukaryota > Metazoa > Chordata > Mammalia > Artiodactyla > Monodontidae > Delphinapterus > Delphinapterus leucas. The sequence continues at coordinate 91,257,385 of NC_143135.1, read as the reverse complement.
GCTAACTCCTCAAAAAGCTCACAGTGTAGTCACTACACATTGTTGGAAGAAAAAAGTGAATATCAGTTACAAACTTCAATTCAGAATAATAAAGATACAGTCAGTTCTCAATATTCACAGATTCCACATTTGTGGATTCTCCTATTCCCTAAAATTTATTTGCGACCCTAAGATCAGGACTTGCAGTGCTCTTGTGATCACTCCTAGACATGCACAGAGCAGTGAAAAATGTGAATTGTCAACACGCACATTCTTAGCTGGGGCTGAACAAGGCAAACTCTCTCTACCTTCTTGCTTCAGCAATCCTACTGTATGCAGTGTGCTTTTCATGATCTATTGAGTGTTACATTTTTCACAATTTTGTGCTTTTTGTTGGTGATTTTGAGGCAGGAGATAGATGGGCTCCAGGCTAGACATTTACAACTGGCCTCCCGTTCACACTTCCTGAGGTGAGAAGAAGGTGGGCTCCAGGCCGGACATTCATTACCAGCCTCCTGTTTACATTTCCTGAAGCAAGAGACAAACGGGCTTCAGGACTATATATTCATGACCGGACTCCTGTCTGTATTTCAAGATCTGCACCTCGATATAAATACCAGCGACAGAAATAGGGTAAATAACCAGACATTGGACATTTTTATGGCAGGGCCAGAGTGGGAATAAACCCTCTTAAAAGATCAAGAGGTCATACATTTCCCACCCTTGGGGCAAGGGAAACATTGCACCTTGGGGATCAAAAAGGAGGGGGCACCACCCCATAATAGGTGATGCTAAGGCCTCTGGGCTGTAGTCCATCTTGGAGAAGAGTTGCACACGCATGTTGGGGAGGGCCCTAGGGCAGGTCAGGTGTGGAAAAAGAAACCAGATAATTGGCCAAAGGTAAACAAAGACCCGGAAAAACTGCCCTGTATAAATGACCACCCAACCATGGCTCGCAGGGGAAATACGGGGTTAGTTTTCCGTGAGCCTCTGGTCACAAGATCTTCATCAACCGATCAATGCATACCTTTGTTTTACGTGTTGCTATTTAAAGATAACTTACTTAATCCATATTGTCGATTCATTAACACTGAACTCACAGCCAACAGCGCTACAACTCATGCTTGAATGAAGCTTGTGTTATAAATAACCGCCTCTTTACTGCGCTCCTCCTTATTAGGGGGGACGCCCACTCCCTTCCTCTCTGTGTGTGCATCTCTGCCTTGCTTTATCTTCAGTAAACAAACTGTTTCTCTGTGTGCTCTCCCACTTGTTGTGTGCTATGGCTCTAATAATAAACTTTGTACCTGTTTTTACAGTTTTGCCTGCGTGAGAAAGGCATTTTTCACTGGGGGAAAGAGCCAGGGGGTGTAGTGGCCGGGATTCCTGGTTTTCATCCAGGCTACCCAGGTTCAGTTCCTGGGCGGGGAATTAAGATCTCGCTTCACACCACCACTCACTGCTGCCTCTCTGAGATCAATTTCGCTGTTTAAAATGGTCCCCAAACGTGGCGTTGAAGTGCTACTGTTCTTTAAGCGCAAGAAGGCTATGATATGCCTTAAGTGGAAAATACATATGTTACACAAGCTTCATTCAAGTATGAGTTGTAGCGCTGTTGGTTGTGAGTTCAGTGTTAATGAATCAACAATATGGATTAAATAAGTTATCTTTAAATAGCAACACATAAAACAAAGTTATGCATTGATCGGTTGATGAAGATCTTGTGACCAGAGGCTCACAGAAAACTAACCCCGTATTCCCCCTGGGAGCCATGGTTGGGTGATCGCTAATCCAGTGTTCGCGAAGACTTTATACAATCTACCTACTGCGAACAACAAGAATCAACTGTGTGTAGAAAGAGCCCAGAGAACCCAGAGGAGGATCTATCAGCTCTGCCAGAGGAAAAGGCTTCTTAGAGGAGAGATTTCTGAGCCCACTTGGCAGAACAGTGAGAGCTTCTGTGGGTCCGAGGGCTGGTGTGAAGAGAGAGGGGCCTCAACACAAGCAAAGCTCAGAGGCCTGGAGGCACGTTTGTGAGCAGCTGAGATAGAAGCCCAGAGGCAATCCATCCTCCTTTCATTTGAAAGTATTTATTGAGTGTCAGTCATGCAGGGCTGAGGGCTGAGACTTGCGGGGTGGGAGTGGAAGGCAGAGGTAGAGAAAAGCCCTGGATGCCACACTAAGGGCTAGAATTAACCCCAGGCCTTTAAGGCAGGAGTGTGTAGGAACCCAAGGTGGCCAAGAGCAAAAGTCTTGGGTAAAGCTAAACGCTTCCTTTTAGTTACACAGTAGACTAAACAACCCAAGGAAGCTACATTTCCTTCCCTGGAAATACTAGAGGACAGCAGAAGTCTCTACGTTTCTCAAAGCCAGGTTTTGTTATTTGCTTAGGTAACACCATCCAGGGTCTGTCATCGTGCTGAGATTTAAGTACAAACGCCATCGGCCTCTCTGACTCAGCCTCTGTTTCCCTCCTTAGTCCACCTTGGCCACTTCCTTCTCACACCTTCCACACCAGCCACACAGAACTCCTCTTATCCTTCCATGAGCCGTGCTCTCTCTTGTCTCCAGGTTTTGCTGTGTTTTGCCTGGATTATGGTTTCCCCTCCCCTCAGCCCTCTGCCTGTAACATGCTTTGTTTACTCTCTTCATCCTCTAGGTCTCAGATTAAAGTCACTTTCTCCAGGAAATCATGCCCATGCACATTCCCTATATGACACTTTCCACAGTGACTTGTTTTGCTTGATTTATTGTCCATCCTTGACAAATAGACCATAAGCTCTGAGAAGGCAGGAACCATGTATGTCTGATTTACTGTCTGTAGCCCTCCTGCCTAGTGCTTGGCACTTAGAAGGTGCCTGTGAGACCAAAGGCAAGGAAAGAACAGGTTTACCCCAGGGGACTTTGAATTACTGGGGTTTTCCACTACATTGAAGGTTGAATGTTCCATTCTCCACTATGGGGAATGCATGGTCTCCCGAGATCCAGATTTCCTGAAGCCCCATGCACTTTTAATGATTATTAAGTTACTGGAGGTGCTGAGTTTACCCTCCAGCCAGCAGGACCCTCTGTGAACTGTGAAACAATTGATTCTCCTCCAATGCATTAAATGCACTTAAATGTCTATAATTACAGTTGCATTTTCAAGAAGGACACTAATTAACTTTAATTCATGGTTTATACTTATTGCCTGGGAGCAAGAAACTCAAAAGTATATTGTATTGGTGGGGAGATATTCTGCTTCTTTGCTTTGAAGTGGGTCTTGTTGGAGTTCTTTCCACTCACCCTTCAAGATCCAGCTCCCGTCCTGTTCTACTATGCTAGGTCATTTGCCCTGATCTCTAGGGGATGAAGGGAGAGAGGAAAACAGGAGACTATTCCAGGTTAGTCTCTGAGAGTGTCAGTGTCTTGATTTAGAGTCTGGTTTTGTAGGTTCAGAAACTTCATTTGTCACTGCATCCCTGGCTGGTCTCTTCACTGATTCACACTGACCAGACTCATAAGAGACTGAGTCATAAACAGAAAGCAGGCTCTTCTCACTTGGTGGGAGGAAGGTGCATTGTCAGTATTTGGGATATTGGTGGTTGTGATCCAGGCATTCCTGTCCTCATATCCCAGGTCAAAGGACATGAGATATTCTTGAGGTATGTTTTATTCTAGCTATACCCCGATCAAGCAGAGAGAGCGTGGATTATTATTCCCACTTTTTAAAGAGACTGAGGTGCAGAGGGATTTTACCCAAATGTCATGATTTGCTGAGTCTTCGGAGTCCTTAATTACAAGTTCAGAAAGTTGGATGAAGCCAGGGTCGAGTTTTATGAACTGTGATCCTAGTCATCAGAAATCTAAATGGATATAACTCATGAGAATTTTTATTGAAAACAGCAGTAACTTAAGTCAGGGGATCCCTAACTTGCTAATGGGATGGGGCTCAAATCTGGACCAAATACGTCTGGAGATTTCAGTCTCAACCATTTCCCTTTGCCTCTGTCTTAGCTCAAGCACACAGCCACAATCCCCACCTCTCCCCACCCCCGACCCCCGGGCAGGGGGACCAGCCTTTGGAATCCCTGTATTAGTCATTCATTGGCTATGGACTGACCGTGGGTGCAGGAGGGGGCAGTGGCCTGTAACTTCCCAGATGAGGTGCCTCCTGTCAGCTAAGAGCAACTCCCCTGGGAAGGGGGCAGCTGGGCCCTTAGCAGCCAACACCACAGCAGCAGCAGCAGGGGCTGGATGTGCTGTCCTGGAGAAGGGGATCTGCGTGCCTCACGACGGCATCTGCTACAGTCCCTAATCCTATGTGTCGTCCCTCTCACCTCCAGGCATCTTGTCAGGCTCTTCTCTCTGCCTGGAACTCATTTCCCCTCTTTTTGCTCAGATAAATCTTACTTCCCCTTTAAGCCTCATCTTAAGTATCACTTCCTCCAGGAAGCCTTTGCCAACCCTTCAAGATTAGTCAAGGCTCTCCTGTGTTTTCCCATTTACACCACGTTATGCATCAAAGCTGACCTCCTGCTTGCCCGTGCCCACCTCTACTGTAAGCTTAGGAGGCCAGGGACCACCTCTGCCTTGTGTTCTTCTCTATCCAGCATTTTGAACCATTATTCCTGGCACTCAGTAAAGGCTTTTAGTGTAGGGAATTAATAATGTTCTTCTACAGGATTTAACCTTGAAAAAAGTCACTAATTGAGCTAGGTATACCACAGTAGAGGCAGGTAGGGGGTAGTGATAGCTACACTATCCCCCCGCCCCCAGTCATCACGAACTGCAGGAGAGTTTTCAGAGCCAGAAAAAGTTGTGCTTGTGTTGAACAACTGCTGGTCTGTTTTGAATTCATAAGCACAGTGAACCTTGTCATGGATATTCCCCCTCTTTGCTTTGGGTTCTAGGAAGCTCAGAGCCCAAGCCCCCAATTAAGGAAAAAGAGTGAATTTTCTAATTCTAAATACAAGTAGCAAAGTTCCTTTTAAGGGACTTTGAAGGCTTGAGGGAAGTGAAAATCCCAGGGTGGGATCTGGACTTGAAGCAAGTGAAGTGAAGAGATGGGTACAGGTGTTTGGGAAGGGAGGCAAGAAGCCAGTGAGGAGGGGGCCGGAGACCAGAGAAGGGAGGGGAGACAGCAGAACAGCGTGGTGAGGGACAATTAGAGAAAGTGAGTCGCTGAGAAATCCCCCATAAGGTTAAAAGCAAGGGTTTCGAATATCTTAGGTTGCTGTAGTCCTAGGGCATGAACCACTTCCATTGTCTTGAACCTTCAGCTACTCATATATTTTAGGGCCAGTGGAATTTCAGAGAATGAAGGGATCAGGAAGTGTCTGGTCAGGGGTCACGTGATACAGAAAAGAATCAGCATATGCTTGAAGTGAGATGACTCACAAACTGAAACTCAGTGCCAACAGGAGCTCAGATCCAGGGGGAACATAAGTCGCTGCGCCTCCAAATTCCCCGACACATTAGAGGAAGCACGGGTTCACTTGAATCTTAAAGTGATTACCACATTAGAGGTAATCACTTCATTACCTCAGATGGCACCTATATTAAAATTCTATTTTAACAACTATTGTTCTCTAATTCAGAAATCATAAACTGTTGGCCCTCGTAGCCACCTGATTCAACCCCTCACGTCACAGCAGAGACCGAGGCATGGAAAGGTGAAGTTCCTTATCCCGGATCACCGTCTCAGTTTCTTCACCTATAAAATAGGAGGTTTGGACTTCAAATTTTGTAAATCTTAACTCACAAGTAAGATCATAAATTCCACTAGGGCAAGGGTCACATCAAATAACTGGGATTTCCGTAACATTTAATGAATAGTGAAAGGTGGTGGAAAGGTGACAGAAATTGACCCTTGAGAAGAAAGGGAGTGATAAACTAACAGCTTACCCTCCTCCTTCTAGAAACATCTTCCTCCTCTTTTTGCACATGGAGTGCTTAACTCTCCACTCTTAAGGAGACTACCAGTCAATAGGGTGGTAAGCTGAGGATAAGTGAGTTGTTCCTGCTATTACTGATGTTTCTGAAGAGCAACCTAACTAGTGTTTACGATTCTTTAACTCCTCTTCTGTTTAAATGTTCAAGAGCTGTTCTCTGAGATGAGAGAGACAATAACCTACCAGGGAATAAAATACTTCCTGGTCCTCAACATTGAAGTTGGAACAAAGGCAATATTAACTCATAACTATTTGTGGAGGGTTTGAAACTCAACCCCAACTCTTCCTCTGAATTCATCAGACACTATTAAATAAACATTAAAGTTTTAAGTATCATGATTCGGCCAGCAACCATAAGAAGATTTCTTCATTTTTTAAATATTAAAAAACTGGGTTTTGAAAAAGCACAAAAACTTCTTTTTCCTACTTTGAATAAACAGGAAATAGAAGGTAATGGTGAGTTAACCGCATAATCTAATATTTAACATTTCTTATGCTAACCTGGCAAAGAACCTCTGTGTGGTTTATTAAAATTTGCATTTTGTGTATAGACCTAAAAGGGAAAAATTTTAATGTATGTATCTATAAAAATAATTATACGTACTTTTTGTTAAAGAAAAATAGGCTGAATTCCCCTTCCTTTTTCTCTAGCAACCTCAGAAGTGGAGTGTACAAAAGGCAATGCTGGGGAGAAGCTTCTTGTTTTGGAAGATTTAACTCAGTTTAAATTCCTTGCTGTGTAAATGGGTAATTTCAGGAATGAAGGTCTCCAACAAGAGCTGTGTGCGCCCTCTGCTGGCGATCAGAGGGCTAAGGAAAGCATTTCCAATTCAGTGATTCTGGGCAGAAGTGCTGCCAGCAAGGACGAGAGAAAGGGAGACTCCAAAAGGTTAAATCACTGCTTCCGCTGGAAAATAGGAACACAGCACAGTGGGGTTTTTCTTTGTGATGATCTTCCTTAAACACCTTATCTGTAGCTCAAAAAAATTTTTTTGAGCAAAGCTGATCTATAAATGGACAGGTACGGCTTTAAGAAAGGCTTGGTTTGTCTCATTTCAGTGAGCTCTGTCAGAAAGGGCAAAGGTTCCTGACAGGCTTGACCTAAGAATCAAAACATCTAGTATTTATTCTAAGGTTCTGTACAAATGCATTACTTTCTGGTCTCCTTCTCAGGGAAATAAGTCCCATGAGGCCAGAGGCCTCACCTTCAGCATGGCATCCTCAGCCCCTGAACCCAGTGCCTGGCCTGTAACAGGGGTGTAATAAATATCTACCAAATGAATGACTAGCTGTGACGAGGACTCTGGATTCAAGGTGCCTGTGCTGCTGACTTAGATACTGAGCACAGGCAAGCCAGGTTTCCCGAGTCATGGCTGGACCCTCTCCATGACAAGGCTGAGAGCTTTTGAAGAGCTCTTTAAAGAGCTTATGAAGGCCATCCGTACTCAGTTTGTGAAGGGAACCTTCATGAATGTAGCACCATGTGGCTCAGCGGCTGCCCTAGAAGGGGTTAATAATACCCAAGTCATGTAAGAGCTATGAATCACTTCACAGGTTACACTATGCCTTCACGGGAATCTCAGTTGATCTCAATCGTCCTTCGAAATGATCATTCCTCCTCTTTTACAGAGGTAGTCCCGAGCCTGGCAAAGGTGGACTGCTGCTTTCATGGCAATCAAGTCATAAGACAGAAATGCACACGTGGTTTCTGTCCCCCAATCCAGAGCTTTCCCCACCTCCTCCTAATCTCCGTAAGATTGAATGGTCCCCTCCCACTCTCTGAGTTCGTTGAGGCTAAAATTAGAGGGGGCAGTCATAGCTTTTAAAGATCAGCCTAGTAAGTCATATCACGGACATCTTCTCTTAGTACTGGTGACAGACAGGTGACGGGAGTTACAAAGGCTGGGCTGGCCAGGCTGCCTGCACCAACTGGGTGAACAACCCTGTAAATGGCTTTCTCTTCCCCAGTCGTCGTCCAGGACATTACACACCGACTTGCGTCGTCATGCAGGTTTGCTCAGGGCGAGACTGTGGAACACTTCCCCAGAAAGCAGACTGAAAAACACCTGCGCTGGGTCAGCGGTCAACGAGATTTATATGTTAGGACCGGAGTGACCCCTAGTCAGGGTTTGCTAGTGACTTGGTTGGTCTGTTTGATTTCTGGGAAAGCAAACAAAAGCCCAGCAGCCAGATGTTTGCTTAGGTCCTGGCTTCACTGGGAGAACAAACCCGTGAGGAGCGTGACGGTGGGAGGCGTTGCTTCGTGCCTTCGTACAGGACGTTCCTCATGATCTGCCAAAAAACACCTCTATGCAGCCAGCAAGACCCAGAGCCAGTGCCAGCTTCCCTGACATCCCCCTTCCAAAGCACCCCGGGCTTACTCATCTCAGAGCCCTTATCACCCTGAATTTTAACTGTTTACATGTCAGTTCCCCCCAGTGACTCAGTTCTTTAAGAACAGGGACCATGTCCTTCATCTCTGTATGAAAGAAAAACGTTGGCTATTACACTGAGTCCCAGAAGCCCAGAGTACAGTCCAGTGGCTTTTAAAGTTTTTGACACAACCTACAGTAATAAATACATTTTATATCATGATCCAGGAGGAAATATATGTGTATATATATATATATATATATATAAACGTGTATTTATATACCTATGCATATACATGTAGTATTTTTGTTTGCTTGTTTGTTTGTTTTCAGCTGCGTTGGGTCTGCATTGCTGTGCGCGGGCTTCCTTTAGTTGCGGCAAGCAGGGGCTACTCTTCGTTGCGGTGCACAGGCTTCTCATTGCCATGGCTTCTCTTGTTGCATAGCACGGGCTCTAGGTGTGCGGGCTTCAGTAGTTGTGGCATGCAGGCTCAGTAATTGTGGCTCGTGGGCTCTAGGGCGCAGACTCAGTAGTAGTGGTGCACGGGCTTCGTTGCTCCGTGACGTGTGGGATCTTCCCGGACCAGGACTCGAACCCATGTCCCCAGCAATGGCAGGTGGATTCGTAACCACTCTGCCACCGGGGAAGTCCCTACATGCAGTTTTTAATAAAACTAAAACAAAACTTCACAAAATAAGACTATACGGAGTGCTAATGTCTGGGATTTTTTTTCTAGTTCATTCTCTGTTGTTTTTCCAAATGTTTATTGTGATACACTAATTTGATTTTAATGAATGAATGTCAACTTGCAGTTTGAGAACTATTAGTGTAGTTGATTTCATCTTCCCCCCCCATCCCCGCCCCCACCTCCATCTTCTGTCTTTATTTATTGAATGCTTCACCCTGGGGGAGGAGTAAGGAGTTCTGTTTGGGGGATGCAGCAGGGTAGAGAGAGATGGAGTACAGATGGATCATGGAGGAAACAGTGTTCTCTGTATTCCCCTTTCAGCCCCTCGGATTTGGGTTTGAGCTCCTATAAGTAGAATGGAGTATTTGAAATTAACTAGAGAAACCTTATAAAACTTCAGGCACAAGTAAGGCTGCTTCAGGGTCTAGATCAGGAATCTGTACACTACAACCTTGGGGCCAAATCAACCTGTTCACCTGTTTTTGTAAATAAGTTTTATTGGAATAGAACCACACACATTAATTTGCATATTGTCTAGGGCTGCTTTCCCTATAACTGCAGACTTGAATAGATCAAGATTCTATGATTGGGACTTCCCTGGTGGTCCAGTGGTAAAGAATCTGCCTTCTAATGCAGGGGACTTGGGTTCGATCCCTGGTCAGGGAACTAAGATCCCACATGCCATGTGGCAACTAAGCCCATGCACCACAGCTATTGAGCTCCACACCTCAATGAGAGAGCCCACGTGTCGCAAACTACAGAGCCCACACGCTCTGGAGCCCACGCGCCACAGCTAGAAAAGAGACAACCCGCACGCCACAACTAGAGAGAAGCCCGTGTGCCGCCACAAAAGATCCTGCATGCCACATCTAAGACCCAACGCAGCCAAAAAAATAAAGACAATACATTTTAAAAATAAATAAATATATTTTTTAAAAAGATCCTATGACCTACAAAGTCAAAAATATTTACCATCTGGTCCTTTTGCAGGAAACGTTTGCTGACCCCTGGTGTAGATGGAAAGTGTTTTCTCCTTCTCCTGGAGGAAACTGGCATGGCTCTGAGGCATCCAAGGCAGAACCCTGGGCATGGGGAGTATCCTTCTCAAGATAGGCCACGTCATTCTTCCCCCAGCATTTGCCGGCTGTGGACATGGACCACCAGCAGCACAGCCTGAGCAGGAAAAGCTGAACAGGGTGGATTCTGAGTGGGGACCACTGCTGCAGGCTGCAGTACTGCCTTTGGAAGTACTGGGAAGCACTAAATGTATCACTGTGACTGCAGAGATGAGGACCTGAAAGCCAGCTGACACAGGGCTTCATCTGAATTCTCAGTGCCTGGAGTAGGAAAGGTACTTGGGGGGTGCTAAACAAATGTTTGCTGAATAGTTCTTAAATGAGAAAGGAATTGGTGTCATGCAGTGTAGAAACTGAGTTTCATCACAACCCCTCTGGAAGACAATGCCAGTAGTAAAGAGCCTGGATGCCTGCAGCCCAGAACTGCAATCCTCTCTCTTACTCAGAGCTCAAGATATCTCTTCTCAGCTGCTTTGGCAACTAATATCAAAGATAATAATATTACAGCTAACAATAAATAAATATTGTGTGCTTATCAAGTGCCAAGCATTTATTCTAGGTCCTTTATATGTAGCAATTCATTTGTATTCTTCTGATAGGAAATTCTATTTTAATCTCATTTTACAAATAAGGAGGCAGACACAGAGAGGTTATGTAACTTGCCCAAGGAGAAACAGCTAGTAAGTAGCAGAGCCAGATTTTGAAAATGGGATGATCTTTGTAGAAAAAAAATTGGATGCTGAGATTATCAGAGCTGCTGGCTTGTTTGCTGAATCCAGTGAGTTTTCTTTTCTCTTTTTGCTGTCACCTAAGAATTTATTGATTCATTTAACAAATCTTTAGTAGTGTGCCCTGTGTCTTTTCTGTTTTGCCTGCAATTGGTCTAGAGGTGGGCATGTTAGTCTGGTCAGTAAGAGGTAGGAAGCCAGCTGGGGCTTCTGAAACAGATTTTCCCGCATGAAAACTCCACTCATAGGCACAGGCAGAGTAGAAAGATGGATACGACCGGGATGCCTGAGCATGCTGTAGAGCCACCACTTTCTCCTGCAAGTGCCTACCTCTGCGTTTCTTCTTTGTGAGATTAATAAACCCCTATTTTTTAAACCATTTTTTAGTCAGATGTTCTGTCAATCAGACAGTTTCCAGCCCATTATCCTGTTATAGTGCCTTCATAGCTCTGATCGCTATCAGAAAGTATCTCATTCATTGATTAGTTCCCTTATCTTCCTGTCCCCCCCCACTTCCTCTTCTAGAACGTAAACTCCCAGAACAGGGTTGTAACCTCCGCTATTCACTGCTCTGTGCCCAGAGCCTAGACCATGTCTGGCCAAAGGGTTGGGGAATCCAAATATAATCCCAAGAGGCTCACAGTTGAGTGGGGAACCAAAAAGTGTTACCATAAATGTCCTCTTAGAGGTAAAATCACAGAAGACTAATATGCTCAGGGACTGTGCCTTACAAAGCTGTTGTGGGCCATCTGGTCTCAGCTTCTTCCCCTGGCATCCAACTCCCCTCTTCCCCCCCACCAGCCAAAATTGCATAGGTCAAAGTAGAAAACCTATCGTTTGAAAGCTTGTTTTAAAAAGAAATTGCTGTTTTTAAAAGAGGTTGAAACCAGGAAATCCTGTTTTAAAAGTAGGCTTATGTTTTTCTTTGCTGTTAGCAAATGTAAGCAAGGGCCATTGCCTTGGGTGGGCTGGGGGGTAACGAAATGCAGACGTTTTCAGACGCTGTGACCTTCATTCTGGGTGGAGGTAGATGGCACAGTTTTGGGAGAGCCAGTCTCCACAGACTTTGTTGCTTTCTTGGAGCCTGGGTGACTGGGGCTGGCTGCTGGGGAGCTAAGTGTGCTGCCTTCTGGGAACAGTTACTTGGAGAAAGGATGCACAGGTCTGACCATCCCCACCTGCTTACAGGAACAGAGCTGGACTTGGCCTTCTTGATGCAGCCTGGACTGGCCTGTTAGTGACCTTCAGGACAGAATCTCTAGAACCCCTAAACAGGTTAGAATGTTGTGATGTGAATATCCTATGATAATTGAACAGTTGGAAATGTCTCGGAAATGGACCAATACTGTGTCATTTACAACCAAGTAAACAAAAATGTACTGGTGTTGGACTCTCCTGCCCTGATGTGATGGTCATTGGATGTCGGGGAGTGGGGAGGAAGGACTCTCCCTTGTGAGAAGCAGAAATGTCCACTGTCAGTAATCCTAGGAAGAGAGAAATCTTGGGATAAGAAATGAAGACTAGAGAAAGGGGCCTCAGACCATGGTGAAGAGGAAACTCCTTCTCTCTCTCGGGTAGGGGAAGGCAAACTGTTTTTTTTTACAAACATCCAAATAATAGATATTTTAGGCTTTTCAGGCTATACATACAGTTGCTCTCATAATTACTCAGTTCTACCATCACAGCAGGAAAGCAACCACAGACAGTACACAAATGAATGGCCATGGCTGTGTTCCAATAAAACTTTACAAAATGGGCAGCAGGCTGGATTTGGCTCCTGGGTCGTAGTTTGTCAACTTCTGTTTTAGAGCCTTGGGTTGACAGGCATAGGACCCAGAAAGGGTGGCCGTGTCATATGGAGGTATGCTAACTCCAAGTAGATAAATAGATGCTTGGCCAAAAGCTATACCAACAGGCTACCTTCCAGGACCCTCTACGGATGTGGGCTCTGAGATACTTGTTTCTTTCTTTCTTTTGTTCTTTTTTGGCCACACAGCGTGCCTTGTGGGATCTTAGTTCCCTGACCAGGGATTGAATCCAGGCCCTCAGCAGTGAAAGCGTGGAGTCCTCACCACTGGACCACCAGGGAATTCCCAAAGATACTTGTTTCTAATAGCACCTGCAAGACAGGGTCTCTTTTCTCTCTTGCTAACTCCTAAACTTCTCTTCAGGTATAAAAGTCACAGCCTTGGCTCAGGTGTGTTGAGGGAAGTAAAAGAAAGGCGTACCCCATTCTTGAGACCAAGAGGCAAAAGTGACAGCTGTTCTCTGGCTCTGGGTGGTGGTAACACCAGTAGACCCCAGAGGAGGACACGGTCCCCGGAGAAGGCAAGAAGTGAAGGACAGGGGAAGCCTGTTCCTGGGAGAGAAGAAGGCATCAGGGCCTCAAGGAAATGAGGAGTGAATAACTGCAGACACTTCTCTGTAGTCATGTGTGGGCTTAAGCCATCATAACTGGGATATTCAAGGAAAATGAGGTATTCTTTTGTAATCATAGGCAGTGAAGACTAGACATGCCCATTTGTCGTGTTGGAGTCCTCATAACACCAGCACACCTGGGGAGCACAGAGTAGGCGGTCAACCAATGGTTCCTAGGCAGACTGACCACTCCAACCCTGCCCTAGATGAACCATTGGGCCCCAGCCATTAACCTCTACTCAGAATAATGACCATGGCAGTTAGAACCAAGGATTGAAGTCAACTGGGTGAGCCAGAGGAATTGCTTTAATGGCGATCCCAAGGTATCATACAGATGTGCTCAGCTTCCGCCCCACCAGGGAGAAAAGCCCTTCATTGTTGGCCATGTTGGAAGAATAACTTTGGGAAATCACTTCAAACTGTTCAATGGTGTAGCCGGCCTCCCTCACGGCAGCCTCCACTGCCTCCTGGCCCAGGCAGAGGCTGGAGAACCTCTGCTCGCCGATCATGTAGTAGCTGCTCTTCAGAGCATCCACGAGCACCAGGAAGCCCCCCGGCTTCAGCAGGCTGCCGAGGTTCCTGAGGGCCGTGCGGTAGGCAGGGAGGTCCGGGCAGGCGGCGTCCAGGCACAGCGTGCTGAGCAGGCAGTCGGCCGGGGGCAGTGGGACAGCCCCCAGCGGCCAGCTCTGAGTCACGTCACACTTCAGGACCTGCTTGATTGCCCGCCTCAACTTCTCCTCCTTCTCTGGCCCCTTGACTCTGAAACACACAAACCGACAAAGATCACTGGCTACCCCACTCATGGGAACCCCAGGTCTCTTAGGTCAGGAATGAAAATGGCAGTGTTGTCCCAAAGGGTATAACCTTAGGGCCATCCCTGTTGTAAAAACAGATAAAGTAGAAATGAGGGACCATTTTGGTATCTGAAGGTGACCATATTACCTTGTGCTGGGTTAAATCTTTTTACAAAGTAAATAATAATATGGAAATGATAATAAAAATACCTGGTTGCCTGCTTCTACAGTGGACTGCCCCCATGAAATTCTTCTTCTACTGTTAGCATAGTGCCTAGATCATTTATTATTGTTGTTTTATTATTATTACCCTTGTTCCCTCTGCCAAACTGTAAGGTAGTGACTGTTTGGCCACATATATCAAGTAATAATGGTTTAAATGCAGAAATGGTATCTTTGTAGTAGCTGCTGATCAATAGGAGGTCATCCATAGACATTCGTAGAAACTGTTGATCATGTCACACAGCTGTGGCCAGGGCCTTTCTAGAAAGATGAAAACTCCTTGTTTCCATGCTCAGGCTCCAAAAGATATTGCAGATAGGGAGTATGTTTCCTGATGCAGATGGTTTTCTTGGTAGCCTTGCTAGGAATCCCATCCTTTTCTGCCAAATCAATGGGGTTTCTTGAGAGAAGATTCGTTAATGACAGGAGAAAAGGCAAGGGCAGGAGATGGAATCCAGTGCCTCAGATCCTTTTGGAATTTATTAGTGGAGGAATAGAGGAAAAAACTAACCAATGAACAAAATTAAATAAACACATAGAGTAAGCAAGAGAAACTGGAGAAAGGGAACAGACAAAGGAAAAGAAGTAGCAGAAAATCAGAGAGTTAAGACAAAGAGAGGAATCGCTGAGTGTATAAAGTGCCCAGAAGGCCACTGAGTCCAAATAGTATGAGTGATGATTGAGTATCCAACACTTTGAGGAAGTTAATCAACAAAGCACCAGGGTTGCAAATCCAGGCTTATGTGCAAGAAACACACAGTCGCTGGCTCCAGAGAAGACAGCCACTCAGGCAACGATGCTTGACAGAGAGAACGGAGGATGGCCCAACATCAGAGCAAATGAGAGAGATTTATACTGGGACCATTTCTGGTCATGAGGAAAAGTTGATGGTTTAAAGAAAACTTGGAGATTTACCTCCAGGTAGAATGATTTGAGATAATAGCAATCAGCTGTGGGCATCCTATTTAAATACTTAGTTAAAATCTAAAGCCTAGTGTGTATAATCAGTTATTTACAAACATCCTTTAATTGTGTTATAATTTTCCATTTAAGAAGCTTAATAAACATAAGAAAAGATGCTCAATATCGCTGACATCAGAGAAATGAAAATCAAACCATGAGATACCACTTCGCACCAACTAGGATGATTACAATAAAAAAGACAGATAATAACTAAGTGTTGGCAAGGACATGGAGAAACTGGAACCTACATACACTGTTGGTGAGATGGTAAAATGGTCCAGCTACTTTGGAAAACAGTCTGGAAGTACCCCACCCCCCAAAAAAAAGGTTTAACATAGAGATTTAACATGACCTAGGAATTCTGTTTTGTTTATTTTTTTAACATCTTTATTGGTGTATAGTTGCTTTACAATGGTGTGTTAGTTTCTGCTTTATAACAAAGTGAATCAGCTATACATACACATATATCCCCAAATCTCCTCCCTCTTGCGTCTCCCTCCCACCCTCCCTATCCCATCCCTCTAGGTGGTCACAAAGCACGCAGCTGATCTCCCTGTGCTATGGGGCTGCTTCCCACTACCTATCTATTTTACATTTGGTAGTGTATATATGTCAATGTCACTCTCTCACTTCGTCCCAGCTTACCCTTCCCCCTCCCCGTGTCCTCAAGTCCATTCTCTACGTCTGTGTCTTTATTCCTGTCTTACTCCTAGGTTCTTCATAACCATTTTTTTACTTAGATTCCATATATATGTGTTAGCATACAGTATTTGTTTTTCTCTTTCTGACTTATTTCACTCTGTATGGCAGACTCTATGACCCAGGAATTCTAACCATAGGATTATACCCAAGAGAAATGAAAACATGTGTCCACATAAAATCTTGTCCATGAGTATTTATAGCAGCATTATTCATAATAGCCAAAAGATGGAAACAACCCAAATGTCCAACAAATTATGAATAGATAAATAAAATGTGGTCTATCCATACAATGGAATATTATTCAGTAATAAAAAGGAATGAACGACTGACACAGGCTACAACATGGAAGAACCTTGAAAACATGATGCTCAGTGACAGAAGCCAGACACAAAAGACCACATATTGTATGTTTCCATTTTTATGAAATGTCTAGAAAAGACAAATCTGTAGAGACCGAAAGCAGACCAGTGGTTGCTAGGGGCTGAGAGGACTGGGGGAAAGGAGAATGATTGCTTATGGGTATAGGGTTTCTTTGAGGAGTTATGAAATGTTCTAAAATCGTGCTGAGGATCCCACAATTCTGTGAACATACTAAGAACTACTGAATGGCACCCTTCACATGGGTGAATCATATGTTATGTGAATTTTATCTCAATAAAGCTGTTCTATTAAAAGAGAGAGAGAGAGGACTTGCCCGCTGGCGCAGTGGTTAAGAATCCGCCTGCCAATGCAGGGGACACGGGTTTGATCCCTGGTCTGGGAAGATCCCACATGCCGCGAAGAAACTAAGCCCGTGCACCACAACTACTGAGCCTGTGCTCTAGAGTTCACGTGCCACAACTACTGAGCCTGTGCACCACAACTACTGAGCCTGTGCTCTAGAGTCCGTGAGCCACAACTACTGAAGCCTGCGCGCCTGGAGCCGGTGCTCCACAACAAGTGAAGCCACTGCAATGAGAAGCCTGCGCACTGCAACAAAGAGTAGCCCCTGCTCGCCACAATTAGAGAAAGCCCACTCGCAGCAACGAAGACCCAGTGCAGCCAATAAATAAATAAATAAGTTTTTAAAAAAATGCCAACCAAAATATTAAAAAAATAAAAGAGAGGGCTTCCCTGGTGGCACAGTGGTTGACAGTCCGCCTGCCGATGCAGGGGACATGGGTTCTTGCCCCTGTCCGGAGAGATCCCACATGCCGCGGAGTGGCTGGGCCCGTGAGCCATGGCCGCTGGGCCTGCGCGTCCGGAGGCCGTGCTTCGCAACGGGAGAGGCCACAGCAGTGAGAGGCCCACGTACCGCAAAAAAAAAAAAAAAAAAGAGAGAGAAGAAAGCTTTGCAAGATATTACTTTCAGGGAATTCCTACTGACCAATAAACTGGGAGATACAGGGAATGATAATTTCCTTTGACTGGGTCTACCTGTTCCCTTTCTTGGGGTAGAAATGGTAGTAGGGTGACAAATTTGTCCTAGTGGTCTGCACTTTTCTGGTTTTTGCACTGAAAATCCCATGTCCTGGGAACCCGTCTCAGTCCTGGACAAACCAGGAGGGTTAGTCGTTCTAAAAATAGGGAAATCAGTTACAAAGCTTCCACTCCGCCTGACAGAGCATGCATAATTTGACAGATCATTTCAAGAATAAAAAATAATAATTCAACATTATGAAAGTCTGTGTGAAACATGGCTTTGAAGAGGTAAATTAATCTAGAATAGAAAAAATTCAAATAACCTATCCTCACCTATGGATAACTTATGTGTATACAAAAAGCTAAACAAGTGACAATGTAGTGTTCTTTTGAACGTGTCCAGAGATGATGCTGTCTCTTGGGAACATTATGTTAATGTGTATTTAAGTGATTACGTCAGAGGCCGGTTGGACCTCTGGGCCCTACTGTGTATGAAGCTATTTTAAAAACACAAGTTGCCACAGAACTAGTATTTGCCAGTTAGATGACGATGGAAATTGTTCCCAAACTGTGAGACACACTGTGAAATCTGGAAAGCTGGCAGAGAAGGTGCCAATTTGAGAGGGAAATTTGTTAGAAACACCCACTGTCGTGGATACCTGCTTGTCTTCGGACGCACTACAAACACTGGTGAACTCAGTTGCTGAGGCAGCCACGTAAAGATTACACCTCAGGGCTCCTCGGGGCCTGTGACACACCTGCAACGAAATGGACTCACCTGGAGACACAGGCAATTATCACTCAGCTTCATGTTTAGCTCAAGGGGTAGGGAATAAATACACACCAGAAAAATGTTATGCAGTTTTACAGAAAGCCCCCCACCGTGTGGCCATTTCTCTAGCTCTAAAGATCTAGCCTTTCAAAGGAATCAATACGCCAAAAAAAAAAGGAGCCACATCCTCTGTAAATATGCTGTCTATAAAAGCCTGAAGGAACTGGGGAGGGAGAGGGGGAGGAAAGGATAGAATGGGACTCCTGGGAAGAATACTTCGTAAGATTGTCTGTCCAGACCCTAGGTAGTTATCCTGAGATTTAAAGCAGGATCTTCCTGCCCTGATGCTGCAAGGCGGGTGGTGAATCAGAATCCCCTGGACATGTTTTTTCCATTCCACTTACCTCCCCAAGCCCCATCCCCAGAGGTTCCAGCAGGCCCTCCTGAGGAAAAACCATCAAGACGTGTAAAGGAAATGAAAAGCTGAATAAGCTTGGATGTCAACGTGAGAATTGTAAGAGCAAAAGGACTCATCACTGGTGAACCTTCAATACAGGCCACAGCTGAGTGATGCTAGGAGGCAGCATCTGGTAAGCAAAATGCATGCAGTCACTTCTTTTATAAATATTTTTTGACCTTCTATTGTGTGCCAGGAAAAGCACCAGGCAGTGGAGACCTAAGGTGGGTCAATGAGAAACAAATCCTATCCTCATGGAGATTACAGTCTGGTGTGGGAGGAAGACATAATCCAATGATCATCCACAAAACTGAAACATTAAAGCTGTGATGAATGCCAGGCAGGAGGGGCACATGACACTAAGAGAAGAATACTAGGAGCTTGACTCAGTGTAGAAGCATCAGGGATAGCTCCTCCGGAAAGGAGTCAGGTGAGCAGAGAAACAGAGGATAAATAAGTAGGAGTGAACTGGACCAAAGAGAGTAGGGAGGGAGGAGGATACTCCAGTAAGAGGAAATAGCAAGAGCAAAGGCCCTTTGGTGGGAAGAAACATGGAGAGGAGAAGACCAGTGTGGCTGAACCTCAGAAAACAAAGCAGGGCATGGCAGAACGGGAGGCAAAAAGGTAAGCTCTCACCCGTTGACATGGAAGCTGCTAGTCTGGGGACCACAAGACAGGTGCCAGACTAGACAGGGCTTCGTGGACCATGTTAAGAATTTTGCTTTTTATCCTAAAAGCCATGGGGAGATATTAAGGGGGTGCTAAGGAAAGGAGTGATATGATCAGATTTATACTTTGCGGCAATCAATTTGGGACAAGAATGGAGGTGGGAGGCCAGTTAGGAAGGAGAGGTTGGTAGCTTGGACCAAGAAAACAGCTTGCATGGAAAATACTGGAAGAAATATACTGGTTTAAGAGGAACTCAGGAAGTGAAGTGGACAGAACTTGCTGCTGGTCATGAAACATGACTGACAGGGAGATGACAGGACCGACTTCCAGGTTTCTGGCTTCTCCAATAAATTATATGATGGTGCCATTCAAGGAGATAAGAATACCAGAAATAAAGCAGATTTGGGGAAGATCATAGCTCTATTTTGGGCACATTAAGTTTGAGATGCTTTGACACACAGGAATAGAAATGTTTACCATTTGAAGAAATGGACAGTTGAAGGTTTTTCGTCCTGTTAATTTCCTCCAAGAGATAGTGCAGTGAGAGCCCGTGCTCAAGAGAAAGGCATCCTTGTAAAAGGCAAAAGCTTTTCCTAGTCATCCCTGAGACAATCATCATGACCACCAAGATGGCGAGTTTGAGAAAGAATATCAATCTTTTACAAGACTTGGGAATACAGGGATGCTTTGGGATAGAGGCAATTCACTAGTTCACAGAACAAATTTGGCACAGGTATGTCTATTGGGGGCCCTAGACAACATCTTTTTCAATAGATATGAAAATCTTTGTATGGAAAGTGTTTATTTCAGAGAACCGCCACCTCTACAGGTGCTCAAGCTTTCTCCTGTCAGGTACACAGAGGTAAGTGGAGGAGCTGCTGTCTGTAGAGGCAACCAGGAGGGGCTCCAACCTCCCCAGACCCCTCCCGGCTGCCCCAAGGGCTGAGGGCTGAGGAGAACCTGCAGAGCACACCTCTAACACATCCCCACCAGCGTGTCCTGACATACCTGTTGGGGAGCTCCCTTCCAAACACCAGTGCTTCTCAAACTGTAAAATGCATACAGTCCCCTGCAGATCTTGTTAAAATGCAGATTCTGATTCTGTAGGTAGGCCTGAGAGTCTGCATTCCTAATAAGTTCCCAGATGATACGGAAGATGCTCATCTGTGGACCACAAGGCAACGTGTTCCAGGTTCCAGGTGCCAGAGGTAAATTAAGGCTGTTTCTAGGATTTCTTAAGGTGACGCTCATTTTTCTTGGTTCGTTCTTGAGTAGTTAGTTATATCTTAGTATTTGACTTGCTGACTTGATGCATATGTATAGTGTGAGACAAGAATTTAGTACCAGTGTCTTAAAACTTTTCGGATAATTGTAAAAATGGGTGGTATCTAAATGTCTGAGTCACACTCCAGAGGAACAGGAGGAAGAGTAGACAGCTCAAATTGTCTTTGGAAGCAGTCAGCATAAGAAATAGCTTCAGATAAAGAAGAAATAATCTCAGGGGAAATAGGTTATGGGTTGATAGAGGAACTTGAAGATGCAAGAAAGACATTAGTTGAATGGGATCACTATCATTCTCAAAACAGTTGAAGCCACAGGATCTAGCAGAAGGATAAGGGTGAGAATGCAGAGTTTTACCGCCAAAAATACAGTTCCTTAGTCTGACAGAGTGATTGGGAAGGGACAGTGTCTCAGGAACAATTGTTACGAGCTGACGATTCTCGCTTGAGATAAGTAATGCTTTCAGTATCCTGCTACATGTTAAGGGTTCATTTTTGAATAAGATGGAAAGGCTTGTGATAGCTAGGGAAATTGAGAGCAAAGTTCTAAAAGCCTCTTGACGCATGATTTGGTCCTTGGAAAGATATGCTGTCTGACAACGACTAAGAACTTTTTGATAAACTTTCCCTGATATTCTATAAGTCCTGGGAAATTCCTTATTTAATAATTTTGAATATTGTCTAAATCCTCATCACTACAGTTTTCTTCTAGTTAATGTCAATTTCATTCTGTGAAATCACATAGTCCATTTAAAAAGTTTGAAATTACTGTTATCTTGACGAACATATCTGACGTTTGAAGGCTCTAGCCAGCATAAAATTCTAAGTAAGGGGTTTACAGGTTAAAATGGCATGTGAAAATAGCCTCTCTTGATTTCTTACTTAATGCGGTGGAAAAACGTGGAGCAATGTTTAAGCAATATTAAACAATTTTACAATGTTGCTCATGAGTAAGGGCACCAAAAATACCTTCCCAATATTCATGGGTGTAGAAAATATGTCACTTTTGTGTTCTTCTTGAAAAAGGTCCAAAGACTTACTCGGTTGACTATGACATGAACCGGAATTAAAAACTCAACAACTAAAAAAATCCTATAAAATGAGCATAAAATACATCCACATAATTGCAAATATGATTACAAACTGAGAGCATATGATGTTCAAAGAAAATATAAAAATACTTTAAATTACAATATTTGGATTTAAAATCTCAAAGTTTAACAATAAATTTTGAGAAGGAAGATGCCAGAAGGACTTTGGGTGTCAAAAACTGTTAAATTCCTCATATTACGAGGAAGAAAAGAATTATTGATTCTTACCTGATATTGATAAGCTGAGAGAATTTGTCTCCAGCAGAAATACATTATACAAAAACACTAAAAGAAGTTCTCCAGGTGAAGGGAAATGATGTCAGATAGAAGCCTAGATCTGTAGAAAGGAGTGAAGAATACTAGACAGGACAGATTTGTGGATAAACACAGAAAACTTTATATATATTTATTGAAAATACTACTGACTGATGTGAATATACTTAAAACTACAAAACTGTACACTTAAAGAATTAAGGTGATAAATTTTATGATGTGTGTTTTCTTAACCAAAATTAAAAATAAAACAATAAAGCAAATAAAAGCACTACTGACTGCTTAAAGCAAAAATTATAACAGTGTATTATAGTGTTATAGTTTATACAGAATAAATATATGATAACAAGTGTATAAGGGGCAGGAGAGTGGGTTATAGGAATTACACTGTTGTAATACCTTACATTGTTCATGAGATGTTGCAAATATATTATGTAATTTCTAGAAAAATCATGCCCATGCATGCACATACACACACACAAGACACAAAAGAGGTCAACAGAGGAGATAAAAGTCAATAGAAGAGATAAAGTCATACTAAAAATGTGTATAATTATACTATATAAATGGAAAAACAAAAAATATTTCATTCACCAACAAGAAGCAGGACAAAGGTACAAATGAACACCAAACAGATGGGATAAATAGAAAATATATACCAAGATGGTAGATTTAGACTCAGCCATACAATATCACTAATTACATTAAATGTAAATTGAGTAAACAATCCAGTTAAAATGTAGAAATTGTCAGGTTGGATTGAAAAGCAAGACCTACTACATGTTATTTGAAAAAAAGTCATTTTAAATATAAAAACACGGACAGGTTGAAAACAAAAGGGTAGAAAAAGCTATACCATGTATATTATTTATCTATTGTTACATAATAAATTATGCCCAAACTTAACAATTTAAAATGACAAACATTCGTCTCACAGTTTCTGCAGGTCAGATACTTGGGTACAGATTAGCTGAGTGTCTCTGGTGCAAGGTCCCTCATGAGACTGCAGCGTTGGCCACTCTCAGAGTTGTCCAGTGTCATCTGAAGGCCCACCTGGGGGTATATTTGCTTCCAAACTCACTCCTTAGGACAAGTGAGTGAGTGTAAGAGACAGCACCCAATAGGGAAGCTGTAGTCTCTTTGTATCCTAATCTCAGAATTGATGTCCCATCACTCTACAGCACCATATTTGTTAGAATCCAGTCATTAAATCCAATGGATATTCATGGGGAGAGAATTAAGCAAGAGCATGAATACATGAAGTGAAGATTAGTGGGGACCATCTTAGAGGCCCCTACCACCTTATGCCATCAACAAGAATAAGAAGGCTGGTGTGGCCATATTAATATCAAAGTTGACTTCAAAACAAAGTGTATTACTGGAGGTAAAGGGAGATATAATGATAAAATAGTCAATTCATCAAGAAGACATAACAACCCTAAAAGTGTATGCTGCTGATAACAAAGCTTCAAAATGCATGAAGCAAATGTTGACAGAATTATGAGGAGCAAGAGATGAATCCACAATCATAATTTGAGATTTTTAACATCTCTCTCTCCCAGTAATTGATAGAATAAGTAAACAAAAAATCATGTAGAGAATTTGAACAATATTATCAATCTACCTGACTGAATTAATATTTATAGAAACGACACCAACAACTGGACAATATACATTCTTTTCAATGTAGAGCACATAGAAGATTCGCCAAATAGATCATATGCTGGGTCACAAAATAAAACTCTGACTACAATGAAATTTAATTGCAAACCAGTAACAATATCTAGAAAAAATCCCAACAATTTTGGAAATTAAGCAACACAATTACAAATAATTTATGGTCAAAGAAGAAATCACAAATAAAATTAGAATATATGCTGAATTGGATAATAACAAAAATATGACACATCAAAAATCATGGGATGCAGCTAAAAGAGTGCTGAAGGAAAGTGTGAGAATAAATGACCTAAACTTCTATCTCAAGAAGCTAGAAAAAGAAGAGCATATTAAAACTAAAGTAAGTGAAAGACAGAAAATAAGAAAAATAGGAGTAGAAATCAATGGAATACACAATGGACAACTGAGAAAATCAACAAAGCCAAGAGCTGGTTCTTTGAAAAGATTAATAAAATGTATCAATCTCTAACAAGATCAATCAAGATTAAAAAATAAGACAAATTGCCAATTTTAGAATGAAAGAGGGACAATCACCAAAGATCCTACAGACATTAAAAGAGTAATAAAGGGATATTGTAAAAAAAACTTTATGACAATAAAGTTGACAACCGAGACGTAAAGGACAAATTCCTTGAAAAATAGTACTTATCAAAACAGACAAAAGAAGAAATAGACAATCCAAATAGTCATTAAAGGAATACTCTTCTTAATAAAAAACTTCCTCACACAGGAAGAAACCTTCATGTTCAGGTAGCTTCATTGGTGAATTCTATCAATCATTTAAGGAAGAAATAATACAAACTCCTTCAAAAATTAGGGGAGGAAGAAACACTTCCAAATTATTATATGAATTAGCATCATGCGGATATCAAAATCTGCCAAGCATATAACAAGAAAATATATTTATAGCTCAATATCCCTCATAAATATAGATGCAAAAATCCTTAAAAAAAATATTGGCAAATCACATCCAGTAATACATAAAAAGATTACTACTTCATGACCAAGAGGTTTATGCCAGTTTGGTTTAAATACCAAAAATCATCCAACATAATTCATGTTCTCAGGATATGGAGAAACATCACATGACCATCTCAGTAAATGCAAAAAAATTTTTTGACAAATTTTAACATTTGATTAAAACCCCCCAAGAAACTAGAAATACAAGGGAACTTAGTCTGATAAAGAATTTCTATGAAAAACCTATAAATAATGTCATTCTTAATGATGAATCATTGAACATTTTTTCCTTAGATATGGAAAAAAGCACAAATGTCTGTTCTTATCATTTTTGTTCAACATTGTTTTGGTGGTCCTAGTCAATGTAATAGGGCATAAAAAATAAAGGCATAAAGTTGAAATAGAAGAAGTAAAAGTATTTTTATTTGTATATCATATAAGAATGTACATAGAAAGTACTATGGAATCTACCAAAAATGATTAAAATTAATTAGTGCAATATTTTGTAATAAACTATAATGGAAAAGAATAGAAAAAAGAATATAGATATATACATATATATGTTAAATGAATCACTTTGCTGTACAACTGAAACCAACACAGATATTGTAAATCAACTATATTTCAATATAAAAAATAAAATAAAATATGAAATTAATGAAGTCAGCAAGATCTAATAAACAAAAAATCAATTGTACATCTATATACTAGCAGATGAAACTAATAAAATGAAATTGAAATTTAAAAGGTACAATCAACAGTAGCATTAAAAAACATGAAACACAGGGACATTTTAACAAAATATATGCAAAATATGAGAACTGAGAGAAACTGAAGTCCTAACTAAGTGTAGAGACAAACCATGTTCATGGACTGGAGATGCAATATATCCATTCTCCTAAATTGATTTGTAAATTCAAAGAAATTACAATAAAAATCTCAGTAAACTTTTTTTTTTTTTTTTGCGGTACGCGGGCCTCTCACTGTTGCGGCCTCTCCCGTTGCGGAGCACAGCCTCCAGACGCGCAGACTCAGCGGCCATGGCTCACAGGCCCAGCCGCTCTGCGGCACGTGGGATCTTCCCAGACCGGGGCACAAACCTGTGTCCCCTGCATCGGCAGGCGGACTCTCAACCACTGCGCCACCAGGGAAGCCCTCAGTAAACTTTTTTTGAAGAAATTTACAAGTTTATTCTAAAAGTAATGGCATTAAATTTGCCAAAATATCTTGCAAAGAACAAAGTTGGAGGACTCAAACTCTCTGATTTCAATACTTACTATCCCTGGTAAAGGGAATAAAAGACCAAAAAACCCAGTGGAAGTTTAGTGACTCAGCATGATACCAAAACGTTTAATTGGGAACACAAGGTAAAACTTCTAGTTTATTCATACTTCTGTACTATAAGGAATTGTACCACCAATGAGTCATCTTGATAACTTAGATTTGACAATCCACATTTACTACCAATAAGACAATGTAGCAACAGTATGTAAGAAAATGAATATACAGTTTAGAATACTCCTAATAAGCCGAAGCCAGCAGACCTTTAAAAGAAAATGGGAGGGTTAAAGAAATAGAAGCAGACTTTAGAGAAATTTTCAGAAGAGAACTTGACTCAGGAATAAACAAAAGTTGGTAAATAGATGGGAATCAAATATAAGTGCAAGTATAGAAAAATGAATTGACCATCAATCACTCCAGAAGAACGTGGAGGTAGGCATACTCCTGAGCGACATGTTGAGAACACATGATCTTATATTCATACTTGGGATTCAGGAATGGTACCTCAATCCCCCTGTTGTTCGAGTTCAGGAACATGGGAGTCATCCTTGATACTTCCCTTTCCTCATTCCCACTAACCAGTCACTACCAACTCTTATTCATTCTCTCTCGAAAATTCACCTTAAAACCTTCTGTCTCTCTCCATCACCTAGTCCAAGCCACCATCATCTCTCCCTTCTGCACCTCTTGTTCTCTAAACCTGCAATAGATTCTCTACACAATAGCCAGAGAGATCTTTCTAAATGTAAGTTGGGTCACATCACTGTCCTAGTTATACCTCTGATGTCTTCTTGTTACACTTGAAGTCCACAAGCATTAACCTGGCCTTGAAGGCCCTAAATGATTTGGTATGTGCCTGCCTTCCCTGATGTGAGCTCTAGGAGACAAGGGACCTCCTCTGCTAAACGCTAGAACACAAAAGTGGTCTTTTTGTGCCATTTACAAAGGAGTCTCTGGGGTCTTGTCAATATTCATAGCAGCAAAGCCATGATGCTCCAGGCACTGATGGTCGGCGGGGCTGTAGAATGGGACAAGGGAATAACAAAGTGAAGTGCTCGACTCTTCACCTCTGGCTGGTAGTCTATTGCCAATTTCTTGCATGGAGAGAAATTAGTAATTTAAACAAACTTTGTTTGCTTAAATTTACTTATAGATAGGGTACTATAAGATTTTGATCATTGGTTGTCAATATATAAAGCCCTAATTTTATGGATGGTGAGTAACAAATTCTTTTCAAATAATTCTTTTATGCTGCTAATCTCAGTTTAAAAACCTAGTCAGATTTTTGTTATATCTGGCGGTGCCAGCATTAGCCACTTTCACAGCAGAGATCTATGCATTTGGATGGCTAGCAACAGAATGTCACTAGGGCGGCAAGCCCTGACCTGAAACCTTCTAGCGAGGAGCTGGTTTGGCCTCTTACTTGAAGTTTTCCTGAAACAAGGTCCTACAATATCTGGCCTGCACACTGCATCCATACACAGGCCTGGAAAGGTTTTGTGACCACTCATCTTGGCTCAGTAACCAACTCTTCAGTTTTTTCAGCTACGTCTTCTGCAGTTCTGGTGCACATACACACACACACACACACACACACATGCACGTGCGTGCGCGTGCGCACAACACGCATGTGCTTCACTCTCGTTCTCTCTCTCTAGCTCTCTCTTTCTCCATTTGGATTTCTCTTTGGTCCCTCTCTCTCTGTTTCCTTTGCTTTTCAACTTGGACTCTAAGGATAATTTTTGGTTCTGAAAAATGAACTGGCGCACAGGTACCCTAAGAGAGCCAGGAAGAAGACCCGAGTTTCTCTACCTGTTCCCTTCAAGCTCACACACATAGGTCACCACTGAGGACCAGTCAAAGGCCCCTGGCTCCTTCTTCAGCCACTTCTCCAGCTCCTGCAGGTTCCGATCAGTATAGTCAGTGGCGATGATCTCCTTGAAGGATTCACAGGCAGAGAGGAGCTGATAGATGGTGGGGCCAGAGCCAATGTCGATCAGGAGGTCTCCCTTCACACCATCTGGTTTACAGGAGGGAATGAGGAAGGGGGTCAGGCATAATATGGTGGCAGATAGAGCTGATTTGCACTCTGTTTGCCAGGACTATGCTGGGGAGCCCCAAGGAGAGCCCCAAAGACAGACCATCTCTCTAGTCACCCCTCTTCCCTCAATGTCTCTTTTTAAAACATTTTTTACTTTCCATTCCCCATTCAAGGGTAGAGCATGTTGCTGGTATATTTTTAGCTCTAGGAGGAGGAAAAAAAAGGTCTGCATCTGGTGTACAGACCCCTGTTCCAGAAAGACTGCCACACAGATAATGTAAAAACTATTAAGGAATGCTTTGAGAGAAAGTTAAATTTTTTTAAAAATTGAGTTTTTATAATGTCTTTCTCCAAGAAACATCCAGTTCTTCAAAAAGCATCCTCCCTTCATGGGAGGTCTTTATCTCATGCACATTCACAACATGCCTTTGAGTTAGGAATAGAATAATTACTAGAATCTCCATTTCCTTTTTTAAATTATTATTATTATTTTTTGATGTGGACCATTTCTAAAGTCTTTATTGAATTAGTTACAATATTGCTTCTGTTTTATGTTTTGGTTTTTTGGCCATGAGACATGTGGGATCTTAGCTCCCCAATCAGGGATCAAACCCGCACCCCCTGCATTGGAAGGCAAAGTCTTAAACCACTGGACCATCAGGGAAGTCCCTAGAATCTATTTCTTAAGTGAAATCTCTGGCTAGTGACCTAGCAAATCAATGTAGAATCAAGGACAGAACTCCAGTTTTTAGATTACCCTCTTGCAGGGCCAAAGGAGATAATGGATATAAAAGCACTTTGTAAACTGTAAAGTATCCACCCCAATGTTAGTTTTTATCCTGGTTAAATGAATGGGTGATGCCAAAAGGGCTGTCAAATAACAATGATTAGACACAAGAGTCATGCCCTGAGACTCTCTCTCTATGACTCACATTTGGAGGGGAGACACACAGACAACAGACAAACTTACCTAGGCAAAATATCTTGAAAAGATTTTTCAGAAGATGCCTAAGAATCTGTTTTTCTGCAGAGTGTCTGGACCCAAAGCTATAATATTTTTCTAGGTAAGCCTGAGGGTTAAAATGGCTCAGATAAGTGTCCTTGGAGGTGAAGCCAGATTCCATTGTGTCTCACCCCGGTGCCAACAGTCCACTGCCCTCCTTCTCGCCCCTTCAGAAGACAGGGAGGCACCCTGCAGAAATTGTCTTCTTGAGTCTCTGGCTGTCAATATTTCTTCCATCAGTTCAGCCCATTCCTTAAAGGTAGATGTTTAGTTAAACACTAACTGAGAGAAATATACCAAAAATGTTTTGGCAGTTCTAGGAAGTGATGAAATTCCTGGGGAAGGGAGCCTAAAAGAAGGGGGAAGGGGAAGGGGGAGGGCTATGAGCTGTATGCAATGCTCAGCCAAGGGGTGAAGTTCAGCTGCAAGGGACTAGAGACAAGAAGACTCACCTGGGCTCACCAGGGAAGTTATTTAACTCATAGAAGAACCTCTAGGTTCAGACAGATGGGTCACCTTCCCATGGCACCATCATTCTCCTTGCAGTGATTCTCCCAGGAAAGAGAGTCACAAATAATGGTTTAAATTTAAACAACTTAAGAAAGAAAAGAAAAGAAAAAGGAAAAAGGGAAAGATGAGGAGAGGAAATGTGCTCAGGGCTAAGGTATGTTGGCTAAAGAAGGAATCTCAGATGAAGTCTGGAAAGAGAGTAAAATAGCAATTTTTAAAAACTAGATCAATTAACTCTCTCCTTGTACTCTACACACCCCTTCATCCACTCTCTGTAGTCTGCAGCTTCATCATCCTCCCCAGTGCCATTTCTCAGCAACTGGAAAGCACCTCCTCCCCAGCCCCCCACTCTTTCTTGTCAATCCATATCCTGACAGTTCTTTCAAAGTGAACTTTAAGCCCCGTACTTCCTTAAAGAATTCCTTAAATTCCCAATTCTGAACTCATACTGCCCTTAGAATTAGTTCAACTAGCCAAGCACTTGATTTTGTGGTGTCATGTATTTGTTCCTGGTTTTGTCTGTGTCAATTTTACTTCCCAAACTAAATTTTACATGTATGATGCACTAAAAAACCACCTCCTTTAGATCAAGGACCATGGCTCAGTTCTCTTTATAACCCCTACTGCACATCACTGGGGTGTCTACCTAATAGGTGTTCAAAACACTGAGCGATTAGTTGACTGTTGTCATATTGTACCAAATGCAATTGCAGCAAATGCATGGTATTCCATGGGTGATGACTTAGTAAGGGTTCATTTGGTTACAAGGCAAAGAGACTCACACAAAGAAGCTCAGGGAATTATTAATAGGAGACTATAATGGAAATAAATTGCAGGGTATCTAACTGGGTCTCATGGACCAAAAAAATCATTAGGCAGCTAATCTCTCTCTTTCTTCCCCTTCATTTTCTTCATCATCTTCTTCTTCCTCCTCCTCCTCTTCTTTCCTCTTCCTCTTCCTCTTCTTTCCTCCTCCTCCTCCTCCTCCTCCTCCTCCTCTTCCTTCTTCTTCTTCTTCTTCTTCTTCTTCTTCTTCTTCTTCTTCTTCTTCTTCTCCTTCTTCTCTGTCTCTCCCCCCTCCCTTCTGTGCAAACTGGCTTCTTCTTTTGAGCATCCACTATACACATGGCTCCATTCTGACCATTCCATATGGTGGCTCTGGCCCCTGAGCTTAGAGAACCTTCTGACTCATCTCCTCACAGCTGGCTGACTACGTCTGCATGGTGGTGGGGGGAGTAAAGGATCTTTTCACCTCCCATTGCAGCAACTAATATGGGACAGACAAATTGGCTCAGGTTATTGAAACTGCTGGATCTTCAAAAGTCAAATCACAGACTTGAAGGATGTAGCATCAAAACAAGGTGTCTTTGGCAGTGGTTCTGAGGGGCTGCTGCACCGCTGGTACTTCCTGCTTCTCCTGACTGCCCTGGGGATGGAATACAGCAGGCAGCAACCAGAACTCAGTCAAAAGACAGAAATTACCATCCTGATTTGCTGCCAACAATTTGTATGAAAATGGCAGTTAGAAAAACTAACTCTTGAGATCCTTAAGCCTCAGTTTCGGTGTGTAAAATGGGGATAATAAGAGAGGAAAAAATTCTCCTCTATCCCCTTAGGGTCTCTTTCCAGACCTAAGAATTAAATGGACACAAGGCAGGTTAACAGGAGAAAAGAATATACATTTAATAACTTTTTTTACATGTACAAGGGTGTCTTCACAAGAGAATGAAGACCTGAAGATGTGACCAGAGCAGGGAGCTTTTAGAACTTTTAGACAAAGAAATAATAAATTTGTGAAGAATTGACAAGACAAAGCCATTTGGGGTGGGATACTAAATGGTAGAGAAGTAACTAAGAAGGTAAAGGTTGGTTCAACAAAGTTTGTTTGCACAGATTTCTCAGCCCCAAATTCCCTGTCTCTGGTGATTGAAATGTCTTCTTTCCTCCTGGTATAGGGAGGGTATCTTTCATATGGGAGTTTTATTTCCTGCTTTCAGAAAGAAAAAGAAGGGTCAGAGTATCCTTGTACCCGCTGTTCCTTTTTTTTAAATATAAATTTATTTATTTTATTTATGGCTGTTTTGGGTTTTTGTTGCTGTGTGCGGGCTTTCTCTAGTTGCGCCGAGCTGGGGCTACTCATCGTTGCGGTGCGTGGGCTTCTCATTGCAATGACTTCTCTTGTTGCGGAGCATGGGCTCTAGGTGTGTGGGCTTCAGTAGTTGTGGCACGAGGGCTCAGTAGTTGTGGCTCGTGGCTCTCGAGCGCAGGCTCAGTATTTGTAGAGCATGACTTAGTTGCTCCGCGGCATGTGGGATCTTCCCAGACCCACAGGCTTAAACATGTGTCCCCTGCATTGGCAGGCAGATTCTTAACCACTGTGCCACAAGGGAAGTCCTGTACCTGCTGTTTCTTAAGTGCCTTTAATTCAAAATAATGAATACGCCAAAGTGGTATATTTTAGGGTGATATATTCTCGTTTCCTCCAATAATATCTTTCCTATTCAAAGTTCTCTGTTCAAGGTATTGAGAAATTTAAATCATAGCTTCCCTTACATTGAATCCTTACATTGGGAAATGTACCCTATGCCCACTGATCGGCAATTTACCAGGGAGCTTTAAAACTAATGGTTCTATAGCTTATATGTGGCCTTGATACTGTTGTACCCCTTTCCCCTTCACCTCATAATTCATTTTTCCCACCCTTTTCAGAAGCCACCAAGGTTGATAGTCAGAATCAGATTTCACTATGTATAGAAATCTGCTTCCTCATAATGGCCCTCTACCCACTCTTACATGAATGTTTGTTATAATTATGAATGTTTGAATGCATGTATATAGGAAGAAACAAAGATCAAGAAGGAAAGAGAAAAGGAAGAAAGAAGGGAGAGTGAAAGGGTGGGAAGGAAGGCAAAATGAAAGAAAGAAAGAAAATATGCCATTCCCATCTAACCTGGGAGCTTGGTCCACTGGTAGCTTCTCTTCGCATGTGGTCAGCTGATAAAGTATTTGGTTCATTATCTCAGGACATGACCTCATGAGAAAATAGTTCTATAATATTTAGTGCACAAAAAAATCAAAGTAGTGGGACATTCTTTCCCAGAATACCATACCCTAGACTCCAGAGGCTAGATCAACTCTCTTCCTAGAATATACTATACAAACCCAAAACATAAATATTGCTTACATTTTTTTTTAGAAGAAAGATTCTACATATTGACATATCAGTTTCCAGTAATACGTCTGACTAGCTCTCAAGACATACCCTTTTTCTGAAAACCACTAAAAGTATTATTGTAGATACAGATATATCATATTTTTATACATTTTATTATATGTGTGTGTGTGTGTGTGTGTATAACAGTAGAGAAGTTTAACCAACTACAAGATATAATTTTTTTAATTAATTAATTTATTTATTTATTTTTGGCTGCATTGGGTCTTTGTTGCTGTGTGCAGGCTTTCTTTAGTTTCAGTGAGTGGGTGGCTACTCTTCGTTGCAGTGTGCAGTCTTCTCATTGTGGTGGCTTCTCTTGTTGCAGAGCATGGGCTCTAGGCACGCGGGCTTCAGTAGTTGTGGCCCACAGGCTTAGTTACTCTGTGGCATGTGAGATCTTCCCGGACCAGGGCTTGAACCCGTGTACCCTGCATTGGCAGGCAGATTCTTAATCACTGTGCCACCAGGGAAACCCCCAAGATATAACTGAAGAGATAATTTGTAAATTGAAAGATAGGCTAAAAGATATTATCAAAATGTATACAAGAGAGAGAAAGAGAAATGGAAAATATGAAAAAGAATATGAAGTGAAAAGGTCTAACATGTTAAATTAGAGTCCCTGATGGAAAAGAGATAGACAATGAATCAGAGTAACATTTTAAGAGGTAAAGACAGAGAATTTTCCAGAACTGATTAAAGTACTATACCAGAGTCTAGTCAAGAGACAGAAATTTGAACTGGAAAAATTTAATATAAGTTTAATATAAAGAATTATTAACTAAGTTTAAAAATGGTTAATTACTAGGAGGGTAAAAAGAACTCTAATGTATACCTTAGAGTTACAGAGGTGGCAAATGTAAAAAGCCACTGGGAATGAAGGGAACCAGGGACAAAGTTGGAAATTTAGAGTACAGGCTGTAGAACTGAGACTCACAGCTCTGATGAGAAAGCACAGCTGCTGCATGGATGGTGTCCAGCTCAGGAATCCAAGAAATGCCACTATACGGATCAGACATGCACTGGGCCTCTAGCTTAGTGAAGACAGTCATTGCTAGAGACTGCTCTCAGGATCACAAGCCCACAGCCAGACCTCTGGAAATAAACCCCAGGAAAGAGCAAGTCTCTTCCTCCTTCCCAAGCCTTGTGTGTCTCTCCAGCATCCCCCGCTGGCAGAACATAACAAAGAGGCATTTGGCAGAGAACAACTGTGTTTGCAGAATCTAGCTCTCACATCACAAAATACAGAAGGGTGGGATGGAGCTGTGAAGCAATGAATTTATAACAGGCACAGCTATCAATACACAGAAACAATCATAGGTAACATTTATGGAGCACTTACTTTGTGCAACTACTGTTCTACGTACTTTACAAATA
Source organism: Delphinapterus leucas (assembly GCF_059928025.1). Classification (NCBI taxonomy): domain Eukaryota; kingdom Metazoa; phylum Chordata; class Mammalia; order Artiodactyla; family Monodontidae; genus Delphinapterus; species Delphinapterus leucas. The sequence goes on along the minus strand of NC_143135.1, from coordinate 91,223,506 downwards.
TTAACTCATTTAATCCTTGTAACAGTTCTATGAAAAACTGCGTTTAGAAGTCCAGTAACTCCCAAGCAAGATATGTAAAAGCAACCTGCTTCTAGACATTTTATTGCTGTAACTGCAGAACACCAAAGACCATAAGAAGATGTTGAAAACATCCAGAGAAAAAAACACAGATTATCTTCAAAGAGTGACAGTTACACTAAGAATTGATGCTGCAGGGCAAAAAAGGGAAGCCAGAAGACAGGAGAACAATATTGTTGATAGGCTGAAAAAAGTCCCTGTCAGATTAGAATTCTATAACAAGATAAAAATCTTTCAAGAATTTGAAAAAAATAAAGACATTTTGAGACAGAAAAGAAAGTTTGATTCCATATACACATATATATATATGGAATCGAAAAAAAAAAAATGGTCAGAAGAACCTAGGGGCAAGATGGGAATAAAGATGCAGACCTACTAGAGAATGGACTTGAGGATACGGGGAGGGGAAAGGGTAAGCTGGGACAAAGTGAGAGAGTGGCATGGACATATATACACTACCAAACATAAAGTAGATAGCTAGTGGGAAGCAGTTGCATAGCACAGGGAGATCAGCTCGGTGCTTTGTGACCACCTAGAGCGGTGGGATAGGGAGGGTGGGCGGTTGGGAGACGCAAGAGGGAAGAGATGTGGGAACATATGTATAACTGATTCACTTTGTTATAAAGCAGAAACTAACACACCATTGTAAAGCTATTATACTCCAATAAAGATGTTAAAAAAAAATCTCAGGGCTTCCCTGGTGGCGCAGTGGTTGAGAGTCCGCCTGTCGATGCAGGGGACACGGGTTCGTGCCCCGGTCCGGGAAGATCCCACATGCCGCGGAGCGGCTGGGCCCGTGAGCCATGGCCGCTGAGTCTGCGCGTCCGGAGCCTGTGCTCTGCAATGGGAGAGGCCACAACAGTGAGAGGCCCGCGTACCGCAAAAAAAAATAAAAAATCTCAGGGAAAAAAAAAAAAAAAAAGTTTGCCACTAGTAGGTCCTCTCTAATGGAAATCCTAATAATATCTTTCAGACAGAAGGAATGTGAACCCAGATGGAAGGTCTGAGATGCAAGAAAGAATGAACTGGTGGGTAATTGGTGGGTAATTCTAACAAACATATAAAAAATAATGTCATATGTGGTCATAAATAAGCAATGAAAAAGAGAACCTCATGGCAGATGCTACAGACCTTTAAAAGATAACAAGATACTATGAATAACTTTATGCCAATATTTTAAAAATTTAGATTTACAAATTCCTAAATAAATGTAAAGCACATACAAAACCTGAACGGACCTATAACCAACATATACTTAAATTGAAAATTTTTCCCACACAAAACCTTCAGAGTAGATGGCTTCACAAGTGAGTTCTACCATATATTCAAGGAATCAATCATCGTAATATTACACAAACTCAGAGGAAAGAAAAAGAGAAAAACACTCCTCAACTCATTTGATAAGTTTAGCCAAACCATAATACCAAGGTTATTTATGAGAAAGAAAGATTACAAGCTAAACTCACTCATGAACACAAGTACAAAAATCCTAAACAAAGTATTGTCTAGTCAATAAAATAGCAAATACTTTTAGGGTGCTTACTATGTTCTAGGCATTGGTTTAAGCATTCTGGACATATTACAACTTTACAATAGTCCTGTGATTTAGGTGCTTTCTTTTAAAAATATTTGTTTGTTTTTATTTTTGGCTGTGTGGACTCTCTAGTTGTGGCACGAGGGCTTAGTTGCCCCATGGCATGTGGGATCTTAGTTCCCCAACCAGGGATCAAACCTGCGTCTTCTGCATTGGAAGGCAGATTCTTAACCACTGGACCACCAGGGAAGTCCCTAAGTGCTACTATTATTCTCATTTCAGCATATGAGAAAATGGAGACACAGAGAGATTAAGTAACTTGCCCAGGTCACTCCCACATTGTGGTATGGCTGGGTTTCAGACCTAAGCAGTCTAACTCATACCTTCATTCTTTTAGTAGTTACACTGTAACTGAGGTGGGCTTATCACCCAAACACGAGGCGATTTAACATTCAAATATTAATTAGTGTAAATCATTACATTTACACATTAAAGGAAAAATAGATATGGTCAATAGACATAGAGAGGAAAAAAAGCTCAAATTCAACATCCATTCACAATAAAAACAGCTCTTGGCAAACTGGGAATAAAATGCAACTTCCTTAATGTGATAAGGATTATCTACAAAAACTTCAACAAACAGCATACTTAATAATGACACATTTAAAAGTTTTCCCTTTGACTTGAGAACCGAGAAAAGAATGCTACTAATTACCAATTTTATACAGCATTCTACTAGGGGATCTTGGACAGCACAGTAGATAAGAAAAATAAATAAAATGTACAAGGATTGGAAAGGAAAAAGACAAAACTATTATTATGAACATATAATGATGATATATATAGAAAATGAAAAATACTCTACAAATGAATTACTAGAATTAATACAAGAGTTTACCAAAGTTTCTGGATACAAAATCAATATAAAAAAATTACGCTTGTTTTTCACCAGCAGCAGTTATAAAATGAAATTTAAAACAGTCTTCATTCACAATGGCATTAAAAAATGCAAACTACCTGGGAATAAATCCAACAAAATATGTACAAGACATTAATGGAAAAAATTATAAAATTTTATTAAGAGACATTAAAGAAGACCTAAATAAATGGAGAAATATACCAGTTCATAGATGGGAGGACTCAACATTGCAAAGGTGTCATTTCTCTCCAAATTGATTTACAGACTCAGTAAATCCCAATTAAAATCTCAATAGGTTTTTGTTCGAACGTGACAAGCCAGCTCTAAAATTTATATGACAGCGCCAAGGGCCAAGAGTAGCTACTCCTGAAGAAGAAAAATAAAGTAGGAGGACTTGCTCTACCAGATATAATACTTATTATAAAGCTATAGTAATTAAGACCGTGTGGCATTGGGACAAGGATTGACAAATAGACCAATGAAACACAGTAGAGAACCCATAAAGAGACCTACACCTCTATGAACATTTGCTATACAACAGAGGTGACATCCCAGGTCAATGGCAAAAAAGATAGACTTTTCAATAAATAGTGCTGGCATAATTGAGTATCCATAGGGGAGAAAATGGAATTAGAACCTCTCTTGGCAATATAGTACAGAGAAATTAATTCAGGTGGATTCAAAAACTATATATGAAGAATATGTATATATTCTATATTAGAAGATAATATAGAAGAATATCTTCATGACCTTGGGAGTAGAGAAGGATTTCTTAAACTGGGTAAAAAACCATTCACAGTAAGTGAAAGATTTGTAAATTTGAGTATGTTACAATTAAGAAAGTCTGTCCAACCAAGGCACATTAAGAGAGTAAAGGGACAAGTCAGAGAGGGAAATGATACTAACTACAATACATAAAAGTGACAAAAGACTAGGACCCAGAATTTATAAAGAACTTCTGTGAATCAAAGTATAAAATAAAGAACAGCACAGAAGATTTGAACAGATCTTTTATAAGAAAGGAAATCCAAATGGCCGATAAACCTATGAAAAGATGTTTAATCTCATCAGTAAAATGTAAATTAAACCACAATGAGATACTATTACACAGCCATCAAATGGCAAAACTAACATCTGACCAGCACCAAAGACCCTGACCAACAGATATTCTCTAGTGAGCATATAAATTGGCATACCATTCTGGAAAACAGTAGAATAGTATTAACTAGTAAAGTTGAGTTTGTGCATACTCCATGCCCAGCAATTGCATGCCCAGGGACATACGTAGAGAAAAATCTGCACATACACAGAATGTTCTTAGCAGCATTGTCTGAAATAGTCCCCAACTAGAAACAACCTAAATGTCCAGCAGCATAGAATAAATAAATTGAAGTGTATAGCAATGAAAATGGACCAATTACAGCTATAAGCATCAGTAAGGATGTGTTTCCAAATGATACAGAGTGAAAGAAGCAAGTCATAAAGAAGACCTATGTTTTTACTCCATTATATAAAGTTCAAAACATGCAACAGTAAACAATATCATTTAGTGATGCCTAAACGTGTGGTGAACTGTAAAGAAAAACAGTGAAATGATTACTTTAGGTGCCAAGATAATGGTTGTCTCTGGAGGGAAAGAAAGGGGCTGTGCTCAGGTGGCAGAAAATTCTGTAGTGTTCTGTTTCTTGACTTGGGGGTGGTCACCTGGTGTTCATTTTATATTAATCGTTACACCGTATGTAAATATTTTATGAACATTTTTCTAGAACATTTTTCTATGTATGCTGTATCTCACGATTTTAAAACACATCCTGCACATCTAGATGCAGAGTCACTTTCAAAACAAGCACAGATTTAGAGATCAAGTGTACTTGATCATATAGGTTTTCCCAAGTTTCCTCTGTGAGGCAGGCCTCAGCGAGTCTCTTTTTACTCAATTTAATCCAATGGGGTTAAATCACTCAAGGGCAGTAAAGGATAAACGACTATCTCAACAAAGTAGGGCAAGAATGGCGGGGAGCATTACAGAAACTGCCACTCAAGTTTCCCCCCAAGCTTCTCTTTCCAATTCTGGAAGAGGTCCTTCTGTGCTTCAGACATGAAGGCTTACTTTAGATCAGAGGCCCAGGATGCTCCAGAGATGATTCAGACCCCAGTCAGCAGTGATCTCTCCTTTTACACTCCATGGCTTCTGCTTATATCCAAGAAAGCAGTGGAAGCCCAGGTATGCCGCAGCAATTAAGAGCCTGCTCCCATCACCTCTGCCTGCTGCAGTGAGGGACAGGTCTTGCTTATGTGGCAGAGAAGCACGTCCACTGAGCCTCTTCCTGGTTCTTTGCTAAACCAGACCTGAGGCCGGGTGTGAGCTCCCAGGTCAGAATCCCAGGCAGAGCCCGATGAAGCAACTCTTGCCGTCAGAGGAACCGGCAACCTGGGAGCCTTTCATGTGCTTGGTAATTACTAAGAAATAAACAAAATTGCAAGCAGAATGATAACTCATCAAATTTGATTTGGTCCCATAGGGCCTGCTTGAGATTCTAATGAATACATACGGTGAGACCAGGGATGATTATGGGAGACTCAACTGCAGGGACATGGGGAGGTTATTCTTTTTCTATTTATCTATTTATTTATTTTGGCTGCACTGGGTCTTAGTTGTGGCACATGGGATCTTCGTTGCCGTGTGCAGGATCTTTAGTTGTGGCATGTGGGATCTTTAGTTGAGGCGTGTGGGATCTTCAGTTATGGCATGCAAACTCTTTAGTTGTGGCATGCACGTGGGATCTTAGTTACTGGACCAGGGATCGAACCTGGGCCCCCTGCATTGGGAGCGTGGAGTCTTACCCACTGGACCACCAGGGAAGTCCCGGGACGGTTTTATTTTTTTAATAATTTATTTATTAATTTATTTATTTTTGGCTGCGTTGGGTCTTTACTGCTGCGTGCAGGCTTTCTCTAGTTGCAGTGAGCGGGGGCTGCTCTTCGTTGCGGTGTGCGAGCTTCTCACTGCGGTGGCCTCTCTTGTTGAGGAGCATGGAGGCTTCAGTAGTTGTGGCACGTGGGCTGAGTAGTTGTGGCATGCGGGCTCTAGAGTGCAGGCTCTCAGTAGCTGTGGCGCACGGGCTTAGTTGCTCCACGGCATGTGGGATCTTCCCGGACCAGGGCTCAAACCCGTGTCCCCAGCAATGACAGGCAGATTCTCAACCACTGCGCCACCAGGGAAGCCCCCGGGAGGTTTTTCTTAAAGTCCACCACCTCTCGACTTCTCTCTTCTGTTGAGAGTCCTCCTACCTGTGGGGAAGAAAGGAGGCTGTTCCCTCAGACCACGAGAGGGACAGTGTGAGTGTAGAGAGCTGCATTTCATTTCCTGTGGCTCTAACACTGCATCCTCCCACAGAGCTTTGAGTTGAAAACCCACAGCCACAGACACTGATTCGGTTAGAAACTCTGGTTACCCAGTTATCTCTCTGGTTATCTATACTCATGAGTGTCCAAATTTTAAACTAGCCACTGAATCCATTGCCCAGCTTGCAGAAAGCTTTGCGAAGGACGGCAAGGAGGGGAAGGAGAGGAATATGTGAGTGGCAAGCTGCTTGGCTACAGGAAGGAGAGTGAGGGGAGACAAAAGATATTGAGATGGAGCAGGGAGGGCTGCTCAGAAAAGAACAAGATTCCTGAGCCTCAGCCTCAGCCAACTTCATCATCCAGCCAAGCGGCATCCAGCCCCTACCCATCTCCATTACACGGCTTGTGAACTGCAGGGAGATGGCAGTCGGGGCTTCTGGCAGAGCCCTGGACCAGTGGCTTTGCTGTATCAGGGGGCCAGCTTGCTGGAGATCCGCGTGTGCCCAGCAGATGTCATGCCGATCGAAGTACAGGGAGGCTGGAAATCAGGGCGGAGCTCCCACGACACCCACCTGGCAAAAGCTGACAACTTTAGTGGCTTCTGTGCTCTTTGGATTCTTTTGCTTTGTCTCCTTTCCTCCTTGGTGTGATGCTCCTTTGGCACATGCTTCCTTACAATACTTACTAAGACCTGACTAGGGCTGTCTTCTCTGTTCCACTGATTTTTTTCTTGTTTCCTACTAATTACTGTAATGTTATAATATATATATATATTTGGGACACCCGTCCTGTCACTAATAATGCTATACAAATAAAAGCACAATGTATTTCATTCTTTTCTCCCTCTGTTTACTACATATGTAAAAAGCAAATCGTTTCATGTTCTGAGTAAGAGCTCTTTGGACTAAGATTGGATCTTATAATTTTGTTCCTCTTTATTGTTTAGTTTTTGAAAAAGCAAGGGGTCAGGAGATTAAAAGAGAAAGCTTGTGAAATTGGAAAAAGCACAGTGAAGGCTGAACGTGGGCTTTTTAAAAAATTGAAGAGAGGTGTAATAACCTCATGGAAATCAGATTTCGTAAAGGAAACCAAGCCTCAGAAGTCGAAAGCCGTGATTGTCAGTCTTCAATCTCTTGTCAGAAAGCTTTTGAAAGGAAGAATCTGTGTAGTGCAAATGAATTCACACATTCAATTCTATTTTCTTTTTTCCCTCCCATTTTCCACTCTCATTCTCCCCCTAGGCAACCATTCCCAGGTGTTTAATGTATATTCTTTATGTGTATTTTTGTAAAATATGTGCTGTTGCTCCATATGCATTTTTTAATTTTTATTTTCTATTGGAGCATAGCTGATTTACAATGTTGTGTTAGTTTCAGGTGTACAGCAAAGTGACTCAGTTATACATACACATGTATCTATTTTTTTTCTGATTCTTTTCCCGTTTAGGTTAACACAGAATATTAAGCAGTGTTCACTGTGCTATTCAATAGGTCTTTGTTGGTTATCTATTTTAAATATAGCATTGTGGGGGCTTCCCTGGTGGCTCAGCGGTTGAGAGTCCGCCTGCCAATGCAGGGGACATGGGTTCGTGCCCCGGTCCGGGAAGATCCCACATGCCGTGGAGCGGCTGGGCCCGTGAGCCATGGCCGCTGAGCCTGCACGTCCGGAGCCTGTGCTCTGCAACGGGAGAAGCCACGACAGTGAGAGGCCCGCGTATTGCAAAAAATAAATAAATAAATAAATATAGCATTGTGTACATGTCAATCCCAAATCCCAATCTATCCCTCACCCTTCCCCACTGGTAAGTTCGTTCTCTAAGTCTGTGTGTCTGTTTCTGTTTTGTAAATAAGTTCATTCGTATCTTTTATTTTTAGATTCCACGTGCAAGTTTTATCATATGATATTTGTCTTTCTCTGCCTGACTTACTTCACTTAGCATGATAATCTCTAGGTCCATCCATGTAATGGATGCAAATGACATTATTTCATTCTTTTTAATGGCGGAGTAATATTCCGTTGTTTATATGTACCACATCTTCTTTATCCATTCATCTGTCGATGGACATTTAGGTTGCTTCCATGTCTTGGCTATTGTAAACAGTGCCATATGCATCTATTTTTATTTACACCATTTCCACTATGCTTTGAAGGCCCATTCTCATTGCTATGTGCCCATGGGGTCCATTACTTCTGACCACTGCACTCTCCATAACTTGCATCCCCTTCGTTTATTATCCATTCCCCCAGTGATGGACACCAAAATTGACCCTAACTCCCCAGCACAACATTCTGTAGATATCTATGTCTCCTCTATATAGACCCGTGTGAGCCTTTTCACAGGATATATCCCCAGGAGTAGAAATGCTGAGCCATAAGATATCCACATATTTAATTTTACTAAGAACCACCCGATTGCCCCCAGCAAGGCTCCACCAGCCTACCTCCCTACCAGCAGTGCATGGGAGTTCCTGGGTTACCATATGCACATGCACACCTTCAAGCCCTAGCACACTTCTTAGAATGATCTACTTTACCAATTTTTGCCAGTCTCATGAGAACAAGTGAAGTGGTACATACACCTTTTTAAAATTTGCCTTTCTCTGGTGAGCTTGAGCACGTCTAAATAGTGAGTAAGCTAAGTGATATAACAAACCCCAAATCTCAGTGGCTTAACAAAACAAATGTTTATTTTTGGTTCACATCACGGTCCAGTGTAGTGGGGGTCAAGGGCAGAGTACTACTCCAGATGGTCAGGCTTCTACTGTGTAGCTCTGTCATTTCCTAGGGCCTCAGGGTCCTCCGCTGGATTCTCTGCATCCAGCCAGCAGGGGAGGGAAGAGAGAGCCCTCAGAGAATGACACAGGAGGTTTGTAGTACCACGCACAGATGCAGTCACATTCCTTGGGCCAGAGAAAATCCTGGTGCCCCTGTGTGCCAAAGAAAAGAGGATATGGAAATTGGTGAAGAATTAGACAATCTCTGCCCCAAGATGTTTGTGACTTTTGGGGTTTCCCTTTCTATAAATTTCCTCATCATATCCTTGTTCCATTTTTTTTTTTTCCAGACTTCCTCCTGTCATTGTTATTCATTTGTGTATTCATTGTGTATTCTAGAAGGTATCAATTCCCTGTCAGGATTTTTTTAAATTTATTTTCTTTCTTTCTTTTTTTTTTTTTTTTTGGCTGCATTGGGTCTTCGTTGCTGTGTGCGGGCTTTCTCTAGTTGTGGCGAGCGGGGGCTATTCTTCGTTGCAGTGCTCGGGCTTCTCACTGCAGTGGCTTCTCTTGTTGCGGAGCATGGGCTCTAGGTGCGCGGGTTTCAGTAGTTGTGGCTCACAGGCTCAGTAGTTTTGGCTCACAGGCTTAGTTGCTCTGTGACATGTGGGATATTCCCGGACCAGGGCTCGAACCCATGTCTCCTGCATTGGCAGGCAGATTCTTAACCACTGTGCCACCAGGGAAGCCCCCCCGTTGGTTTTATCATTGCCAATAATCCTACCAATCTGTCTGCCTGATCACTTTGGCTATGGGGTCTTTTACCAATCAGGAATCTAATTTTTATGTGACCTAGTCAATCAATTTATAGTCTTATGGTTTTTATTTTTGAGATTGTGTTGGTTGTTTGTTTACAGTCTCAACCTCTGGATTCCTCTTGAAAGCACCCTGTCACTACTTCCTTTGTCAGTTTCCCCATCAGTCCCCAATTTGCAAGGAGGTCACTTGTTAAGGACAGGGATGTGGAAGGTCCCCAGAGGGAAAGGCTCACCCAGAGGCTAATTACCCAGCCTCCAAGTCTCCCTTGCAGCATCCATTTTCCCTTAATCCTGTAGGCTCTGGCCTAGAAAAACTCAGTTCTCCAAAGCTCCTACGCAAATGTACAGAACTGCTCAGGAAACCGTTTCAACTAGCAGGAGAGGTGGGCAAGAGCCAGATCACAGAGCCTGAGCCTGATAAGATGGTTGCAGCATTAAAGGGTATTAGGTTGGAACTTTCTCAGACACATTAGTTTCTTTGAACCTCTCTCCCATGTTGTTTATTCAATCTCTTGCTTACACTTTTCCCTTGCCTGAAAAGCCCTCTCTACCTTTGCTTGGTTAAACCCTCTTATCCTTAAGCCTTAACCTGGGCATTACTTCCAGGAAGCCTTCTCTGACCTCACTCCACCCCACGCACACATCTAGGTGAATGCACTTCTGAGACTTGCACAACTCTCACTGAACTTACCACACTACATTGCAATGGCCATTTGCCTACCTGATCGTGAACTTTTGGGAAGAATCTGAATCCAATTCCCCTTTGTACTCCTAGCACTAGCTCGGGACCTTAACACATGCATAACAGGCTGTTAGATGGATATGATGGGCTTACTATGCCCTGTCCACAGTACTTGGCCTTCCTGCCCCAGCTTCATGGGCTTTGGGGAGGTTTTCATTACAGCAGAGAGGCCCCAGAAGGATGCCCTTCCAGAGGTCAGCTTGGGTGTCTCTCCCTTGGTCTGTGTGTCCAGGCTGCTTATGGGCCAGTCTCTAGCCGGGCCCTGGAGAGGGCAGATCTGAGTTAGCTTTCCTGGGCCTTAGCCTCTATTGTGGATGAGGCAGGGCCTGTGCAAATTATATGTGCTTAAGTGAAGGTCAGTGAAGATTAGGACTCTCTGTCCTGGCAGTGGCCCTGTTCCTGATTCCCGCATTCAGAGGTCAGGTTGGACGGGAGAGCAGGTCTCAGACAATGAGTGGTCCGTGGACAAGCAAGATGGAGGGAAGAGGGAATTCCCTGGTGGTCCAGTGGTTAGGACTCCGCACTTTCACTGCCGAGGGCGTGGGTTTGATCCCTGATCGGGGAACTAAGATCCCAGAAGCCATGCAGCATGGCCAAAAATAAAGATTAAAAAAGAAAAAAAATTGAGGGAAGAGAGTCCTCCCGCCCCATTGGCCCTGCAGCCTGCCAAGCTCAAGGCTCGGCTGCCCCCTTGTGTCCACAGAGTGAAGGACAAGGGAAACTTAATCCTAAACTGGGCTAGGACTGGTCCCCTGGGAGCCACCCAGCTGTCTTGCCTCCTTCTCCCCAAGGGCACCCACACACGGGGACTCACATTCAGCAGGGCCACCTGCGCTGTCCCCCAGCAGTGCACTGCCCACCCCACTCACTGCTGGTTTTTGCCCTGGAGGTCTGAGAGCCTGGGATCTTCCTCTGGAAGGGAAGGCCTTGAATATTTTAAAAGGGGCTTTTTGGGATTTCCCTGGTGGGCCAGGGGTTTAGAATCCACCTTCCAATGCAGGGGACGCGGGTTCGATCCCTGGTCGGGGACTAAGATCCCACATGCCGCGGGGCAACTAAGCCTGTGCAGCGCAACTACCAAGCCCAGATGCTCTGTAACCCGCACACTACAACTAGAGAGGAGCCTGCACACCGCAATGAAGAGCCCGCATGCCGCAGCTAGGACCTAACGCAGCCATATATAAATTAATTAATTAATTAATAAAGCGGGCTTCTCCACCGCAATAAGCCCACGCACTGCAACGAAGAGTAGCCCCCGCTCGCCGCAACTAGAGAAAGCCCGCATACAGCAACGAAGTCCCAACGCAGCCAAAAATAAATAAATTAAATAAATAAATATTTTTTAAAAAGAAATGGAAAATTTTATTTGAGCCAAATTTGAGGCTTATAACCCGGGAAGAACATCTCAGAAAGCTCTGAGAACTGTTCAGCCCGTTAGAACTCAAGGCACAGTTATATAAGTTTTTGAGACAGAGGGCTGTCCAACAAGTGAAGTATTATTGAGTTTACATAATCCAGATCTAAGGGTCATCGTGGTAGGTCATGTGACCCCTTACGAGATCAAGAAGGAATGTTATCATTTGAGTTGTCTTGTTGGTGCTGGGAGAATGTTGCTCTTTATGGCTGACCAGCTATTTCTGCTGATGGGGGAGGGTTGGTCGATGGGTAATGAAGATACACAATGCACAGTGGGGGGAGAGGGGAGGCCAAAGTGCAGAGGAGAATTTTTTGCATTTAAACTTTTCTTGTCTTGCCATAAAATATGAACTTTATTTCACAATCATAAACATCATTTCATGATGTTTAGAAACTCTCTGAAAATGTGCCAAAGAGCTCCTATAGGTCCTCAATCCCTGGAAATTAAACAAAGACTGTCCTACAACATCCGTTGTAATGGCATCCCTCTGCTTGATACCAATGACACAGAAATCGATGTCCTTAAATGACACAGAAATCGATGCCCTTAAATGTAGTGAATCACTGCCTTGGGCAATACTCTGCAAGGAACAGATTGTACAAAGTTTTATATCTATACAATGAAATTAGCAGTGGAGCAACAAATTGCTTTAAATTTTATGGGTAGTGGGAATTCCCTGGTGGTCCAGTGGTTAGGACTCTGTGCTTCCACTTCAGGGGGCACGGGTTTGATCCTTGGTCGGGGGAGCTAAGATCCCGCATAACACGCGGCCAAAAAAATAAAATATTATGGGTAGTATGGAAACATAGATTAATTTTTAAATTTTCTCTTGACTCAAAAGCAATTTTTTAGAAATCTACCTAGTAATATTAAAGCATCTATATGTGGGGGAATAGAATGGAGAATAATTCCTTGAAACATTGTTTGTACTAGGGAAAAAATAAATAAAACAGGGTTTCCCTGGGGGCGCAGTGGTTGAGAATCTGCCTGCCAATGCAGGGGACACAGGTTCGAGCCCTGGTCTGGTAAGATCCCACATGCCATGGAGCAACTAGGCCCGTGAGCCACAGCTACTGAGCCTGCGTGTCTGGAGCCTGTGCTCCGCAACAAGAGAGGCCGCGACAGTGAAAGGCCCGCGCACCGCGATGAAGAGTGGCCCCCGCTCGCCGCAACTAGAGAAAGCCCTCACACAGAAACGAAGACCCAACACAGCCAAAATAAATAAATAAATATTTTTAAAAAGACCTTTAAAAAATAAATAAATAAAAATAAAATAAAACCAACAATGCCTAAAACACTAAATAAAGATGTTTGATTTATCTTTTAATAAAGAAAGAAAGAAAGAAAGAGAAAGAAAGAAAGAAGGAAAGAAAGAAAGAAGGAAAGAAAGAAAGAAAGAAGGAAAGAAAGAAAGAAAGAGAAAGAAAGAAAGAGAGAGAAAGAAAGAAAAAGAAAGAAAGAAAGAAAGAAAGAAAGAAGGAAGGAAGGAAAGAAAGAAAGAAAGAAAGAAACAAAGAAAGAAAGAAAGAAAGAAAAAAGAAAAGAAAGAAAGAAAGAAAGAAGGAAAGAAAGAAGAAGGAAAGAAGGCATGGGGCTTCTCTGTGGGGGGCTGCAGACAAGATACCCAACAGGCAGCCTGGCAGCTTCTGTCTGCCTGTTGGTTTTGCTTCCAGAGGCCTTCTCTGCACTAGTTTTGGGGAGCTCTGTCATAAAGAAGGGGAGTTGCTGGGCTTGGCACCCTTCCCCAGGAGCTCCTGCTCTCACACCATTGGCTGTGCGGGGCCCCAGTTAGGTCTGCTCATCCCAGGCATCTCCTCCCACCCCCTCTGCCTATTACTCTCCACAGCATCGCCCTGGTTGTTTCCTTCTTGGGGCTTCTCACACTCTTGTTTTGGTCTCCTTTATTATTGCCTGCCTTCCCTGCCCCTCCCAAGGAGAATGAGGGCAGGGCCTTGTTGGACTTATCCACTGCATCCCCAGAATACAGAACTGGCCCCGCAGGGAGCAGCCACTTGGCACGTGTTTCCCGACCAAAGTTCCCCACATGTGCCCGATGTCCACCCACGGCTCCCATCTGGGCCAAGCTGCTTCCTCCTCCTGAGACACCGTCATCACCCCATCCCACCGCCACCTCACTGTCTGCCTGGCAACCTGGTATTTACAGTTATTTCAAGGCTCACTTTAAACATTACCTCTTTGTGAAGCCTCCCTGACCTCTCCCAAATTAGGCAATTCCTTCTGTGTTTCCTCACTTCCTCTAACGGCTGTCATAACTGTCTGTGAGCCCGGCAAGGGCAAGAATTGTATCATATTTGTTCTTGCGTTCTCAGTGCCTGGCAGATGCTAAATAAATATTTATTGACGAACTCCGATGACCACTGGAGAGGCTCACGGAGCCCAATGCCCCAAGCTGTCCTCCTGCCCTCGCCTCCCTCTGCTCTCGCATAGGGAGCCCACACTCTAGGCAACGGAAACATCACATCATTCACCAGCATCTTCCCAAGGCCATGCTTTGTAACAGTATTGTTTCCTCCAGGGGGAATGCTTTTCCAACCATCATCCTCCTCTAAAACGTGCCTTGGCTGCCACTTCCTCCATGAAACCTTCCTCAGTTCCTGAGCAGGAACTAATCCCTCCCTCTTCTGTGCTTCCCATCATCGTCCCTCTCCCAAGCTAATTCTGCCTCACTGTAGAACTTACCAGAAGTGTGCTGCCCGTTATCTCAGCAAATTGTAAACCTTCTCCGGTCACCAGCCACAGCTCACACACATTGATATCTCTCATCTCCCATGAAGGTAAACACTCAAATGCCCGCTCACAGGCAGCCCATAAAGCACACACTTGAATGTCATGTCAAGAAGCCAATAGCTCCCAATGTGAAAACTCATGTAACTAACACTAGGACCCCAGAAGAAACTTCCCCAGGTGCATGTCCACGCTTCCTGCAGGAAGGCAGAGACTGGGCACCTCAATCGCGCCAAGAGCTCCCACCCTGGGCACCCTCCATATATGCCCTCCCACCTTGCCTTATGCTTTCCCAGCCCAGCCCAGCTTTCTGGCGCACATGCCAGTGTATACTTGGAGCTCTCTTGGGATGGAGTGTTAGCACTCAGCTAACACTGCAAGCAAGTCCTGGTAGCTAATCTTGATCTGACCTCAGCCTTTGGGAGGCAGCCTCACTTATAACTCATGTGGTGGCACCAGGGATAGAACTGACGCATCTCTACTACCATCCTCAGCATAAACACACACACACATACATACACACACACGTGTGCACATGCCCACATACACACACAAGAATATACCCAGATGCACACACGGTGTAGAATGTGATCAAGGGCTTAGATGTTGCAACCATGTTTAGTGTGAAGACCAACCCTGGGCAAAGGTTCTGACACTCCTCACAGGGTCCAGCTTGACGCAGACACTCAACAAATATTTGTTGAATGACTAAATTGCTTGCGTGCCCACCTCCAACGCCACCCACGGTCACTGATTTGACACTCCTCTGTCCCCTTGAAGCGCTGGCCTGTTCTACCATGCCAGGTGCCTGGTGTATCAGCAGTGCCCTAGAGGGATAGGGCCACAATCTTGGTACCCAAATGTCTTCAATTTTTCTTGAAGTTCACCAAACACAGTATGTTATCTCCCCGCTGGTTCTCAGTACCTGTACTAGAAGTTCCTGTCCTTCACCCCTGATTCCTTCACCTGACTTACTCTTGGTCACCCTTTAGATCTCACTGATTTCTTTGCTACTTCTTTCAAAAAGTCTTTTCCAAGTGTCCCATCCCTGCCCCAAACTGGGTTAGGAGGGTTTCACTGGACAAAGAAGGAAAACAACTTCTCTTGCTCTTTTTAGAACTGCTTATGATATGCATCTATAAGGTCAGCCAAACTTAAAAAACACATGAAGTTGCTCACGTGGTTATGTACCAAGTGCATTCATGTTATATCTTTGGGGTGTCACAATAACCCTGGGGAAGGGTGTGATGATTTCCATTTCACAGATAGGAAAACTGAGGCTCTGAGATACCAGGTGCCCACCTAAAGTCACAAGAGCAAGTAAGCCAGAGAGCCAAGTGTCAAAATCCATGCGTGTGCTTTCCATTTCATGGGGTGGGGCTGCAGTATTAGCAGGGATGAGGATGCAGGTGGGGAGTGAGCTCAGAAGTTGTGTAGTCTGAATTGCCTAAAATAGGGGAACGGGAAGGGATTCTTCCCCTTCATTCCACGCAACCCTGAAGAGCCCTCAGCACGAAGGAGGCACAGCTTTATTTCTCTGGTCCAATTCTTTTTCCCAACCCTGGGCCATTAGTGAAGCATATTATAAACCTCTCTGTTTGAGATAAGCATCCCTATTTACCTGGCAATCATTTGCTGGTAAGGTTTCTAAGAAAAGCTGACTAAATGGAGAGGAACGCGAATGAGGTTGCAGAGTGATGGCTGGAGCCCTGCCCTGCTTGCTGCCCATTCCTCCAAGTTGCCGCCTCGGTCCCTTCTCCGGGCCACCAGGAAGAAGAACCTTGTGTCGTTGGAGCAGTCATCCAAGTAGGTCTCAGTGGCCTGCGGAAACTCCTCCAGCCTCTCAATGATGAAGCCAGTCTCCTGCAGGGCCTCCCGCAGGAATTTCTCGTCCAGGGGCAGTGCGGAGAACCTCTTGACCCCCACCATGAAGAAGCTGGCCTCAAAGTCCCCGCTCAGCGTCAGATGGCCCCTGGGCCGGGGCAGGGTCCTGAGGTGATGCAGGTTGTGCGTCCAGGCAGGCCTGCAGGGTGGGGCAGGCAGCCTCGAGGCACAGGGGGGAAATGAGGCAGTCGGCCAGGGGCAGGACCGCAGGTTCCAAGGGCTGTTGTTTCAGGATGTCACACTTGAGTACCTGGCGGATGGCTCTCCTTACGCGCTCCTCCTTCTAGGCCCCCCTGTCTCTGGAGTGGAGGGAAAAGGAAAGAGGGGCCAGCTGGGTCATGCTTATCGCGTAGACCGCGCACATCACTCCCAGCCATTCTCTGCTTGGCGCACAGGCTCCCAGAACAGCAGGTTGCCGGTTTTACAGATGAAGAAACTGAGTCCCAGAGAGAGACCTGGTCCCGAACCAGCTGTGGACAAAGTCAAGCCCAGGACCTGCCGACCCCGCGGTCAGCCCTCTGTCTACCTGCAGGCCCTCTGTCGGCAATGAACCCCTGGCAGGTAGCCCATTCTCTTTCTACTAGTCTGTGTTTAACGCGACCCAGACAAGTGCCTCCAGAAATGGAAAGTCGGCCTGGAATCAGCTGAGCAAAACTACTAAGTGAGCTTGGGGCACTTTGTTGGGGCCCCAAGTCACTCCATTACCTTTCCGTCCCTTTGTCCCCTGGCCACTCCACTCAACCTCCTCGTCACCTCATACATTTCCTTCTTACCTATACCTGTTCTCAGGATGCGGGCTGCATTCGTATTATTGTATGAATAAGGACTAGTACTTAAAGGCTTACTCTTTCCAGCTCTGTATTTTTTTAAAAGTCATAGTCTTAATATATACACATTACTATATATCAAATAGGTAAACAACAAGGACCTACTTATAGCACAGGGGATTATACTCAATATCTTGTAGTAACCTGTAATGGAAAAGATCTGAAAAAGAATAAATATGTATGTAGATGTATAACTGAATCACCTTGCTCTACACTTGAAACTAACACAACGTTGTAAATTAACTATACCTCATTTGGAAAAAAGCAAAAAAAAAAAAAAAAAAAAAGCTATAGTCTTAAGCAAAAGGAATAAGAATCTAACGTACAGCCTCAACTATCTTACCTAACTAGGGAGGGTGATATTTGGGGAGTGGAAGGGCTATGGTGGACCTTCCTGATGCCCTGAAATTCAATGAAAATACACAAGGTAAGTAAATTCTGTTCCACTTGCAGTGTAAGATTGTCTTAATTCTAACCCCTATCTCCTGAGATCCACGAAAAGATTCCACAAGTTTAGAGCCCCCTGGAGCTTGTAACTGGAACAACAGGGGCACCAGCCAATCAGAAAGGAGGCAGCCCAGCGGGTTCTCCATTGGCTTGGGCTCAGACCTTGACATTCCATGTGGACCTTGGTGATGTTTCTTCCACACCAGGTTTGTCTCTAGCCAGCTCTTTCTGTTCCCTCTTTTGGTCTTTTTTTTTTTTTGCGGTACGTGGGCCTCTCACTGTTGTGGCCTCTCCCGTTGCGGAGCACAGGCTCCGGACGCGCAGGCTCAGAGGCCATGGCTCACGGGCCCAGCCGCTCCGCGGCATGTGGGATCTTCCCGGACCGGGGCACGAACCCGTGTCCCCTGCATCGGCAGGCTGACTGTCAACCACTGTGCCACCAGGGAAGTCCCCTCTTTTGGTCTTTATAGGATTCATATCTCACTCTTCCTCCTTTCTTCTTGGGGCCCCACTGATTTCCTTCCTTCCTTCTTTGTCTCCATCTGCCTTGTCATTTCTACATGAGCCCCATGGAAAATTCTTGATTCGGGAGCTAAGTGAAGCTCCTGGTATCATGGAGACTCAAAAACAAACAATAACCCCCTTACCTGTTCCCCTCAAGCTCACACACATATTTCACCACCGAGAACAGTCAAACGCCCCCGGCATCTTCTTTAGCCACTTCTCCAGCTGTTGGCAGTTCTGTCTGGGTAGCTGATGGCAATGATCTCTCTGAAAGACTCGCAGGCAGAGAGGAGCTGGTAGATGGTGGGCCCAGAGCTGAGATCAACCAGGAGTTTTCCTTCCAGCCCACCTGTTTTAGAACAAGAATGTTCTGAATCATCAGTATCAAGACAGGGCTCTGAGTCCACATTTCCCAAAAGGCTCCACTTTCCTTGTCCCATTGGGAGAGGCTACAGGGAGTCAACCATCTGGGAATGTAAACTCCAGGACTGGGAACTTTGCCTGCACTGACTGCCCCAGCTCACTGAGCGTGGAGAGTCTTGGTAGGGTTAGTGTTAGAAACAGGGGAGTTTGTTTGGTGGCTGGGTGTTAGAGAACCAGCTTTGACATTTCACCTGCCCATTTACCACTGTAAAGAAGTGTCCAGAGAAGAAATCTAATCACATTCCTGAGTATACTGGTTTCCCTATTCCAAGCACTCTTTGTTGAGGTGCCCTATGGCCCCACTGAGACCATCTGTAACATTCCAAAGATCAATCAGTAAGCATTTATTGAGTACCAACTGTATTCCAGAGACTCGCTTGGCAGTATGGGGACGCAAAGGAGAATTCAGGGCCTGCTTACAGAGCCCTTGGTCTCCCCTTCCTGTCTTGCTTCCCTTCAGCCACGAGAGATTGCGTTGACACAAAATATCAGTAGCATTTGGACCCTGGCAAGGGGCTTCCAGGATAAACAACAAGGCTGAGAGGAGAGAAAATGAGCTGGACCCAGGGGTCCTGGCCGACTGCTACCCTTAGCCTGCTCACTTGCTCCTGGGTTCTGCTGCTACATTTTGTTTGTCTGTTGTTGTATTCGTAGGGTACAGTAGCAAATAAATTGAAGCAGGCATCGAAGGCTTAAGAAAATTTGATGGCAGAAAATTTTAATTGGGAAAATTCTGGCTATCAGGTTATGTTTTATTCTCATGTGAATGATGAAAAGATACCCATTATTTGATTTTAGTGGTCCAGCTGGCCTAGCACCAGTTTACATGGGCTACCATGGTAAGCAGGCAGAAGAGTGGTGATGCTGAATTTGGAGCAAGGTTTTCTACACTTTCTGATGCCATTGTAGTTTCTTTAGCCAGTGATAGGGAGAAGACAGGCCCACTCAGGACCACCAGAGACCACAGCTCTTAGACTTTATGGGAGGAGGAAATCTGACCCCACCAACTTTGAGGGCATCCCACCATGCACCATACACACACCTGGTGTATCTAAAGTCTTCCCGTAGGGGAGTTCCACACACTCTGAAGGTCCCAAGTTGCTGCCCATGCTCTGGCCACCCCTCCCCAGACCCACCCTAAGCCTGCCCTACGATTGAAGAAGACCAGCATCTGATTTAAAATTTGCATGGCCACCCCTCCTCCCACACTCTCCCATCTCTCCCCTCAGAGGTGAAGGAGACCTGCACCTGGTTTAAAAGTGATATTGTAGTGCTTTAGCAGGAAATGGAGGACTTCATCACCCAGGGGATCCTGGTTCATCTTGAAGTAGTCCAAGTAGGACATGGGTTCAAAATTCTCCTGATAGACATCAGGCTCCTTGGATTCCTGAAGAGCCATGGAGAGCAGTAAGCTTTGTCCAGGAAGGAGCAGCAGGCAATCTGATTCCCTGGGCCCTTCTTTTTTTGTTGTTTTCTTCCATAAATTTATTTATTTATTTATTTATTTATTTATTTATTTATTTATGGCTACATTGGGTCTTTGTTGCTGTGCGCGGGCTTTCTCTAGTTGCAGCGAGCAGGGGCTGCTTTTCGTTGCATTGCGCGGGCTTCTCATTGCGGTGGCTTCTCTTGTTGCGGAGCACGGGCTCTAGGCACGTGGGCTTTAGTAGTTGTGGCATGTGGGCTCAGTAGTTGTGGCTCGTGGGCTCTAGAGCGCAGGCTCAGTAGTTGTGGCGCACGGGCTTAGTTGCTCTGCGGCATGTGGGATCTTCCCGGACCAGGGCTCGAACCCGTGTCCCCTGCATTGGCAGGCGGATTCTTATCCACTGCGCCACCAGGGAAGTCCCCTTAGGCCCTTCTTGATGGGTCTTAGGCTTCCTCCTTCCCCATCCCCGCAGAACACACACTGGGATAAAGACCAAAACAGCCAACGAAGGTCTTTTCCTGAACCTGCCTCCCGTTGGCCACTCACCTCTGTCACACTCACCTCTCCAATTCCCTACCCCAGCCCCCAGGCTTTTCAGTGGCTTTGGCTTGTACGAAGGGTTTCTAGTCTCTTTTGCTCCATTTACTGCATCCTCTTCTACAGTGATTTTTCAAACCACTTAAAAAGCATGCCTAACCTTTAAGCTAAATCGCCAGTGAAGCCCCAGTATAGATGAGTGATAATAGGATAGAGATGCCTTAGTTGGCTTTTAATTTCTAGCATTTTCTGAGCTACACCCCCCCAACACAACACCCTGGTTTCTGTCCTAGACAACTGAACGAATGTTGATAATATTTAGTAAAACAGGGAAGAGAAGAAGAAGAATGGGTTTTAGTTGAGGAGTGAGAAGGGTGAGAAGACGTGAGGAGATGGGTTTCATTTGGAGCATGCTCAACTTGAAACAGAAAAATCTAATATAACCTGGATAGAAGTCTGGAACTCATAGAGAGATCTCAGCTGGAGCTACAGATGTTGTGGGATGAGTGTACAAAACTGTTCTATGGCTGAACTGAATTTCTTCTTCAAGTCCCGTGGAAATGGGTGGTAGACATTATATCTCAATCACGTAGAGCCTTCCTTCACCAGGGGTGGGGGTGGGGAACTTACTTGGTGCCAGGCACAGGGCCTGGCACTTATTCTTTGTCCATGCTCCCGGCACCCACTGAGATTACGCTGCATAATCTGGTCTCAGATCACTGATTAACAAAGGTTACAACATCCCCTTTTCTCAACCTCCATGCCTGTATCTCTCTCTCTGCCCCATTTCCATTCCCCACTCAGGAGCAAGGGAAATCACTCTTCTGCTCCTCGGGATGCTGTGGGCTGTGAAACCATCACATCTATCCTTCTCCTGCACCATGTTGAGAACAGGGACAAGTCTCAACACTTTCTAGCCTGTACTCATGGAATGGGCACAGTTTCCTATGTTCACGGTTTCCTAAATAAATAAGGACAGAGGAGAAATAAAAATATAATTAATAATACAAATTTTGTTTTTTTAAATATGTTGAACTCTGTAATCTGAAAATAGAAGATAAATCTTTGTTTTTAAGTTTTCCATGGGATATTCAAAAATTGACTGTATATAAAACCACAGAGAAATTTCCCCAAAGTAGAAATAATATAAAATAATGTACTCTGTTCAAAATGCCATAAAGTAGATACTAATTACAAAACCAGAAAACAAGAGACTTTACCATACAGAAAACTTTTAAATTTTCTGATAAACACTTTTGGATTAATGAGAAAACCCAAAGAAAAATTTTAAACTCTGTAGAAAAAAAGAAAAAAGAAAAAAAAAACTATATAGAAAGGAATTCTGCAGATAAGAATCTATAAGACACAGATAAAGCAGGGGAAGCTTCATGATCTTAAATATTTATATTGATAGATAGAACACATAATGAATTAAGCATTTAAACTAAGGAATTAAGAAAGAATCAATATGGGGCTTCCCTGGTGGCACAGTGGTTAAGAATCCGCCTGCCAATGCAGGGAACACGGGTTCAAGCCCTGGTCCGGGAAGATCCCACATGCCGCGGAGCAACTAAGCCCGTGCACCACAACTGCTGAGTCTGCGCTCTAGAGCCCACCAGCCACAACTACTGAAGCCCGCGCATACCTAGAGCCCGTGCTCCGCAACAAGAGAAGCCAGTGCAATGAGAAGCCTGCGCGCTGCAACAAAGACCCAACACAGCCAAAAGTAAATAAGTAAAAATAAAATAAATTAATTTAAAAAAAGAATCAATACATTTAAAGAAAGCAAAAGGATGAAATTGATAAAAATAAAAGCTAACATTAATAAATGAATGAAGTGATAAGTACAGAAGCCAGATTGAGCTCAGTGAAAGGGAGATGAAGAAATGCAGACAGGATTTAAACAACACTTCCAAAGCTTGGCTGTGAAAGGGAAGAAAGACGGTGGGCAGCAGCTAAAAGCGGACGAGCCTTAGATAGAAATAGAAATGCTAAATATTTTGACAGTAGAGGAAAGGCAAGGATGGGTGCCAATACAAGTCAGACTGATAGGAATGAGCAAGAAACTAAGAGTTCACGGCTGGAAATTGTATTTTTTCTGAAAATAACAAGTGTGGAGGTACAGATATTTGAAATTTGAGGTGAGAAACAACAGCAAATGGAGGGCAAAGACTAGAGACATACAGAATTATTAGGTATTTTCAAAGGGCTGGATAACTGGATAGGAGTTCGTTCTTCCCAGAAGGTGGTTTTCTCCAGAGTGCTTAAAAGTCTGGGTGCAGGAAAAGTGAAGATAGTGGGTTGATTTAATGTTGGAGTTTTCCTAAGCAGGTGGAACAGAAGGCTAAATGGTAAAAGTTAGAAGAAACAGCCTTATATTCATTTACTGAAAATGCATTCATTGAACACCTATTATGTCAGATAATAGGTTAATGTTTAAGAGCATAGACTGTGCAGCTAAACTGTCTAGATTCAAAATCTAGCTCCACCATTTATAAGATATATCCTTGGACAAGTTATTTAATCTTTTTTTTCTTTTTTGCCTCTGTTTTTTTAATCTGGAATTCATGAAGACAGTAACTTACCTCATGGAGTTGTTGAGAAGATTAAATGAGTTGATTCGAAGAACTTAGAACAGAAATTTCACTTCTGGGGACTTCCCTGGCGGTGCAGTGGATAAGACTCCATGCTCCTGATGCAGGGGGGCCCAGGTTCGATCCCTGGTCAGGGAACTAGATCCCACATGCATGCCGCAACAAAGAGTTCTCATGCCACAACTAAGGAGCCCCTGTGCCGCAACTAAGGAGCTGGCAAGCCGCAACTAAGAAGCCCACATGCTGCAACTAAGGAGTCAGTGAGCCGCAACTAAAGGAGCCCTGGAACCGCAACTAAGGAGCCCTCCTGCCACAACTAAGACCTGGTGCAACCAAATAAATAAATAAATATTAAAAGAAAAGAAAAGAAATTTCACTTCTGGCCAGTAACAAATACTGGAGTTGCCTTTCACCATAAACAGCTACAAAACTAGACAAAAGAACGCAACCATTTTAAGGCTTTGGACAATAGATAGTACACAGCTGCAATCCCTCAGAGAAGGATAACATGTAAAGTGAGCACAAGAAGCTGGAAACCAGGAAGAGTCCAACAGTCCTGCTGAACTGAGAAAGCGAAGATCGGAGTTTAGAGCTGCTATTAGAGCAAATGGAACTTGTGGGGCTGGCTGCCAGGGAGGAGGAAGTCATATAGAGGGGGCTCCAGAAGTCTGTGTGGGCATGTATTCATTTGCTAGGGCTGTCATAACAAAGTACCACTAACTGGGTGGCTTAAACAACAAAAATGTATTCTCATAATTCTGGCGGCTGGAAGTCTGAAATCAAGGTGTCAGTGGGGTTGGTTTCTTCTGAGAGCTGTGAGGGAGAATGTGTTCCATGCCTCCCCACTTGTGTCCGGTGGTTTGCTGTCAATCATTGACATTCATTGGCTTGAAGATGTATCACCTTGATCTCTCCCTTCATCTTCACATGGCTTTCTCTTTGTGCATATGTCTCTGTGTCCAATGTCTTTTTTTATAAAGGACACCACTTCTATTGGATTAGATAGATGACCTCACTCTGATGACCTCATTTTAACTCAATTACCTTTATGAAGATCCTATTTCCAAATAAAGGTCACATTATGAATTGTTAGGGGTTCAGACGTCAACGTATCTTTTGGGGGAACACAATTTAACCCATAACAAGGGTTCCCTGTCAGTTTTTGGTCAACAAACAGGCTGCACATGCACAGGGTGAGACTTTGTAAGAAACTGGCTGCTATGGAGTTGAGGGCAGAATGGAAATACTAGAGATCACATGATGCTGTAAGTCAGTGTTCAAGCCAGAGTGGAGAGATCTTCTTGTTACAGGATGTACTGTCTCAGTATTCAGCTGAGACACTAGAAAGTTCTGCTTTGGGGAGAAGGATTATGCCCTAATATAAAGGCTACTTTAGACTCACCCTAACAAAGCCTAAAACCAAGTCTTGACGGCACAAGGAGAGCCTCTGATAAGTTAATTACCCGCCAAAACAAAACACAACACTTTTTAAAGGAAAATAGCATAATCCAGACTCCTTCAGATAGATCACCCACAATATCGAGCCTACAACCAAAAAATCACTACATAGGCCAAAAAGCAGGAAAATATTACCCATAAAAATAAAAGCTATCAAAGGAAACAGACTCTGAGATGATCTAGCTGTTGAAATTAGCATCATGATCATCCAGAAAGTGGTCTGAAAATACATATTCCCAAGTACCACACCTACAGCTTCTCATTCGGAAGGTCTGGGATAGGTAACCAGATATTTGAGTGTATTTTTAAATAAGCAGAACAAACTCCATGAGTTTTGGTGCACAGCTCGTGTGGGAACCACAGCAAGTACAGTGATTGACAAGCTTCAGAGGCTGCAAGATAAAGAGGGAATTTTGTGAAGAAGTGGGAGAATTGTACAGATGGTCTGTCGGACTAAAACACGAGATACAATTAGCTGATCTGAGGGTTCCTTTCAGCCGTCACACCAGGGACCCTGTAAGAGGGAGCAAGGCAATTGTTATTCTCATAGCTCCTGAGTGCTTCTGAGCGGGCAGCGGTATCACCACACTATGGACCTAAAGCAGGGTCGACCAGATGACCCTACTCCACAAAGTCTCTTCAGAACATTTCTTCATTTTCGTCTTTATCATCCAGCCCCATTTTGGGCCCTCATCATCTCATAACTGAAAAGTTAATAATAATCACCCCTTTCTTCAACAGGTCAGCAGCAGGGCAGGTGGGAAGGAGATTTAAGAGAGATAACAAACTGATGCAATGTTTGGACCTAGTTTGGCTCTTAATTCAAACAGATCAACATTTAAAAGTTATTTTTGAGGCAATCAGGGAAATATGAATATGGACTGAGTGATGATACCAAGAAATCATTTCTAATTTTTTAAGGCATACAAATGGCATTGAAGTTACATAAGAAAAATTCTTTTTTTTTAAACTGAAGCATAGTTGATTCACAATGTTTGCTGTCTGGTATACAGCAAAGTGATGCAGTCATGCATATATATACATATTCTTTTTCATATTGCCTTCCACTATGGTTTATTACAGGATATTGAATATAGTTCTCTGTGCCATAGAGTAAGACCTTGTTAGTTATCAAGAAAATCCATTTTTTAAAAAAGTATACACTGAAGGATGTAGTGGAGCAGAGAAGGGAAATGACATGATGCCTGAGATTTTCTGTAGAATACTTCAACAGAAACAAAGAAAAGGAAAGAGAAGTGAAAGAAGGAGAAAGAAGGAAAGAAAGAAGAAGCAAGTGTGGCCACATCTTGATGATGTTGAATCTGGGTGATGGGCCTTATGAGGTTCATCATATTATTCCACGTCTGTGTATCTTTAAATTTTGTCATTAAAAAGTTTTCAATAAAGAGCTAAAACAGTGTCTGGCACGGAGTAGTATATTAATATTGGCATTTGTTGTCCTAACAGTTGTGTGGCAAGCACAGTTCTTAACACTAACGATGCAGTGGCAAACACGGCCAACAGGAGCCTGGTTCTCACATAGCCCACGTGCAAGGGGAGTGGGGTCTGGACCATGATAAGTAAACAAGTAAAGAAGATAATATCAGACGGCGGTAAATGCTATGAAGAAACAAACTGAAATGGGACAGTCTGGAAAGACCCCACTAAGAGGGAGTATTTGAGCCAAGACCTGAATTATAGGTGAGGGAGGCAGCCAGGCCAAGATTTAGGCAGAGGGAAGAGCATATGCAAAAACCTGTTCTGTCTGGGAAGAGATAGAAGACAGTGAGTCTGGATACACTGGTAAAGGAAAGTGGGAGAAGATGGGTCAGGGAAGTAGACAGTGGCCAGCAAGGAGAGAGGTATGGCTGGCTAGAAAGGTGTAGTCCCATGGTAGGCAGGAATAATACAATTAGGAAAAGTCTTGCTTGTGATAACTTGAAAGACAGACCACTACTGGGCATTTACCCTGAGAAAACCATAATTCAAAAAGAGTCATGTACCAAAATGTTCATTGCAGCTCTATTTACAATAGCCAGGACATGGAAACAACCTAAGTGTCCATCATGGGATGAATGGATAAAGAAGATGTGGCACATATATACAATAGAATATTACTCAGCCATAAAAAGAAATGAAATTGAGTTATTTGTAGTGAGGTGGATGGACCTTGAGTCTGTCATACAGAGTGAAGTAAGTCAGAAAGAGAAAGACAAATACCGTATGCTAACACATATATATGGAATATAAGAAAAAAAAATGTCATGAAGAACCTAGGGGTAAGACAGGAATAAAGACACAGACCTACTAGAGAATGGACTTGAGGATATGGGGGGCGGGGAAGGGTAAGCTGTGACAAAGCGAGAGAGAGGCATGGACATATATACACTACCAAACGTAAGGTAGATAGCTAGTGGGAAGCAGCCGCATAGCACAGGGAGATCAGCTCGGTGCTTTGTGACCACCTAGAGGGGTGGGATAGGGAGGGTGGGAGGGAGATGTAAGAGGGAGGAGATATGGGAACATGTGTATATGTATAACTGATTCACTTCGTTGTAAAGCAGAAACTAACACACCATTGTAAAGCAATTATACTCCAATAAAGATGTAAAAAAAAAGAAAAAAAAAAAAAGACAGACCAAATATATACTGAGCCTATAGCTCTAAGAGAAACTTTGGGAAAAGGACCAGAATGGTAGTATATGTTGGTTATACTCCAGCATCTGTAGCAAGATATTATTGAGATGAGTTCAGGAAAAAAATGACAAGTTTCCAAGAGGAAATAAAAGAAAATAGGGTGTGTCCAAACATTTGTGTGTTTTTGTTTTTGTTTTCTTTAGATGTAGGTAAGTTGACTGTTTCTATGCCCTATGTATTGAATAATTACAGGAAATAAGACGGGAAAAGTCTTCAAGAAATAAAGGCTCATTATTAAAAATTCTCTTACAAAGGGATTCACTTCCGTGGCAAACATCAAATTAAGAGTGTTATGATTCCACCCAAGCCAGCTCTTTCAGCTGGCCCCAAGGTAGCCACTAAGAAATTGACGAGGAGGCTTGGATTTGAGGAAGAAGAAAAATCACTAATGATACTACCAATGCTAAAAGCAGTTTTGACAACTATGTGTAGGAAAGAATTTTGGGTGTGGTTACCAGCATGAGGGATGGATTGGAAGCAAATAGATCTAAAGGCTGTTTTTTAAGGAATTGAATTGCCCAAATATCCCGTGAACCTGTTCCAGTAAAGGCCTTGGAAGGTTGGAGCTTAAAATCACACTCAGCTCAGCCCTTGAACTTGCACAAGTAGGAATCAGGCTGGTGGTGAAAGCTGTGCTGTCCTGAGGGAGGCCCACCTCCCAGAACCCACTTCAGATGGGTCAGGACACACAACAGTCGAGAAACGATTTCCAAGAGGCTGGAGCCAGGGGTTTCAGAGAAAAACAGACAAGGGGGTTCCTCCCAGACCGGAGATTCGGAACTTTCCCCATTGCCAGGGCAGGGGGTCTTCATGAGTATCTGTGTACAAGGGCTCCACCATCCCTGTGCCATTCTTCCCATGGCAAAAGGCGATTTTTATTGTAAAGGAGACTGTAGTGGATTGTATGGTGTCTTCCCCAAATTCACGTCCACTGTAATCTCAGCATATGACCTTACTTGGAAATGGGGTCTTTGCAGATGTGGTTAAGGTTAGGATTGAGATGAGCTCATAGTGGATTAGGGAGGACCCGAAATCCAATGAGAATGTCCTTAAAAGAGACAGAAACAACACACACAGACACAGGGAAGAAGGCCAGGGAAACACA
This sequence comes from Delphinapterus leucas, assembly GCF_059928025.1. Classification (NCBI taxonomy): domain Eukaryota; kingdom Metazoa; phylum Chordata; class Mammalia; order Artiodactyla; family Monodontidae; genus Delphinapterus; species Delphinapterus leucas. Next base: position 91,195,292 of record NC_143135.1, on the reverse strand, counting down.
GAGGCAGGGATGCTGCCACAGCCAGGGAATGCCAGGAGCCCCAGGAGCTAAAACAGACAAGAAAAAAATCCTCCCCTAGAGTCTTCAGAGGGAATGTGACCCTACTGACGCTTTGGTTTTGGATTTCTGGCTTCTACACCTGTGAGAAAACAAGCTTCTGTTGGTTGAAGCCCTCAAGTTGTGGCAACTTGTCATGATAGCCTTAGCAAAGTGATGCAGGGGATCCTGCCGTTTACAAACCTCTTCCCAACAATAATACAAATGACTCCTGCTCACATGATTGTTAGAAATGAGTCACCTGGCCACACCTAACTGCAAGAGAAATATAACCTTAATTTATACCAAGAAAGGGCAGAAAGCTGATTACCGCAGAAAGTGGTTTTACTAAATGTTTCCACGCTGCCCAGCATGGACTGTTGTCATTTATGTTAGCTGTATACCGTGGATGGGGGTGGGATACAGGTAACTTGCTTTTCGTTCAAAGAGCTGATGGTGGGGACTGCGCATCACCCAGAGACCCACAAATTTTGAAACAGATCCAATGACAGGATGGAACTTGGGGTTATTTCTCTTTGGGAGTGAGTATGTTCCAAGTGTGGGAAGAAGAGTAGAAACAGATATTTGGTGACCAGAAGGACAGACTGTGGCAGAAATCGCTAGTTCTTCACCAACACTCAACCTCTCCTTCCTCTGAACGTAGCTGGAAGACATTTTCCTGTCCCCTTTGCAGTTAGATGTGGCCATGTGATGGAGTACAATCCAAGGGAACGAAAGCAGGAAAGGTACATATCATTACTGGGCCAAGGTTTTTAAAAAGCAGGCACATCCCCTTCAAACTCTGTCTCCCCTTCTTCTGGGAGATGAAGGTGATGACAGGGCCTCCAGGGATGGCAGAACCACAGGATGTAGAGAAGAGCCACCTGTCAACCGAAAACATCTACCTTGGATAGCTGAAGGAGTGAGAAATAAACTTCTATTATATTTGAGGCATTGTGTACTTTGGATCTGTTTGTTATAGCAGCTAGCATTATCCTACATACCCAATAGAAGAGACAGGCATGGAGATGTGTGGACAGGGCTTCTGAAAAAGGCATGGTACGTTTGAGACGCCTGCTCGACATTAAAATACATTAAAAATACATTAAAATATATGTGTCAGCTAAGCAGCTGAGTCTGGAATTCAGTGGAAAACTCAAGACGAGAGAGAAAAATTCAGGAGTCATTAGCACGTATAAAAGTGACAGAAGTAGACACCACAGGGGGAAGTATGTAGTTAAGGTCAGAGGATCAGGGAAGCATTCGGAGATAGTCTAATATAATATCCAAAGTTCAGTAGAGGAAGATGAAGGAGCCAGCCAATGAGACCGAGAAGTAGCAGCTCTTAGGGTAGGGGGTAAAACCAGTAGAGTAAGTGTTTCCAAAAGGAGCCAGGGATCTAGAAATTCTGAGAGATCAAGCAAAGTGAAGACAGCAAAGTAGCCATGGTATCAATATTTTGGAAGGTGGAGCCGCTGATGACCTTGACAGGACAATTTCAATGGAGTAAAAGAGATAAAACCCAGATCAGAAAAGGTTGTAAGAAAAATGAAAGAAGACAATGTGTATAGACAGCTGTCTGTAGAATTTTGCTTTTCAAAGTAGGAGGATTTGGGTGTTAACTAAAGAGGGACGTTGGGTCAGGGAAAGTTTGTTAAAATGGCAGGTATTTGTAAAGCTGACGGGAATAATTTGGTTGAAAAGGAGAAATGGATGCCGAAGAGAGAAAAGTATGGAAGCAAAGAGTTTGGAAAGATAGGGAGGATGAGACCCAGAGGTCAGGAGGAGCAGTTGACCTTCGATAGGAGGATGGACAGAGAATCCACTAGATGCGTCGCTCTGGGTCTCACTTTATTGGGCTTCTTGGCCGTAGGGATTAAAGACGGCCTGGTCTCATGAAGGTAAGCAGGCAGGCAGGCAGGCAGAGATCTGGGCTAATGTTGTGCTGTTCTTGGTGCTTATTTTCTTTCGTTGTCCTTGAGACTTCAGAGAAATCTAATTTAAATGTTCCAGGCTGGTCTCAGCTGTGCTCCGGGGAATTAAGGGAAAGGTCAAGTGCCAGGGTTTGGGATAACCAGCGTTAAGGAAGAAGCCTAAATGGCAAGAGATTTCTGAGAATAAGGTGGATATCAATCAAATTAAACTTGCATGGTCCAATCCCCACCCCTACCCCTACTCCCACCACTTTGTGGCTTCCTCCCTTCCCAGATGGGGATTTATTAGCAAAAGCCTTTTCCTTTCTCTGCCCATCAGAACCATCATGCATGCATTTCCCCCTTCTCACCACCTGGTGTCACTAGAATCTCACTCTAAGCTGGCCCTCACACTGATCCAGGTGGAGGGAGAAACTCAGGTGAAATGCTAACAGGTGACACGGATCCAGAGGTATCCTTTGCTCTGAGGATCTTTCCAGTTGGCAAGGGTCATAGAATCTTAGAAGTTTAGCGTTGGGAAGGGTCTTCCAAACCATTCAGTTGAATCCCTTTGAGATGGCCAGAGGTGCCAAGAGGCATGGAGACAGACAAAATGACCCAGCCTAAGACCACTTCCAATCAAATCATTTGTAGACCCAAATGACCAAGGCATGGGAGAGTCCACTGCCTCCTGGAGAATTCTGTGGAGGGTTTGGGCACAGTCATGGGCTCACCTGCTGTATTAAAGGGAAGTTCTAGTTAGAGACAGGACCTGACTTTAGCAGCCCTCCATTATGGCTTCCCTAGGCTCTCTGAAGGTTCTCAGGAAGTAAGAGTTGGTCCCATTGCCCCCACCTCCTGCTGTCACCTCTCAGGCCCTCAGTGGTGGAGCTGGGGCCGCCTGAGCGCCTGTGCACCCCTCCCTTGGCCTGCCTGCCTCTCTCCCAGTAGCAAAGCTTTTGAGGAGCTGGATTTCCCAGAGGCTGATCTTCCCTCAGTGTAAGACGAGGCCCCGTGGATCCCTGGGGCTTGGGCTGGCTGGCAGCACCTTCCCATCCAGACTTTTGGGATGGGAAGAGCAGGATTTGACAAGGCCAGTTGGTCAGTAGGGGCACAGCTGGGAGAAAAATGGTCAGGATAGAAACATCGACTCAGGAGAACTTCTGGAAAGTGCAAGTGAACTTTCTCCCAAGCAGTTTAAGGTGGTTCTTTTCTGGCGTAAATGTGGACCACATTTTCCCCTTACGCAGCCTGACCTGGTATAGCAGGGACCCCAAAGGAACCAAAGTCCCTTACAAGGGGATGTGCTTTCCCAGCGCCTTTCCAGACCTGCCAGAGCAGTAGAGGCACCTGCAGCTAGTGTCCACTAGGTGGTGACAGAGTCCCAGTGATGCCAGCAGAGGCTCCTGGGTCCTGGTAATGAGGGCTCCCTCCAGCCCTGGAAATGAATGTCTAGGCCACCGGCCCCCCATTTCAGGCCAGCCCTGAGCCTGTCCTCCTACCCCACCAATTTATTACTTTCATTTTTATAGCACTGTGGCGTTTAGAAAGCTGTTTCGCATGCCTGCTTCAGCTGACAATGTCCTGAAGGTAGACAGGGCAGGCATTACTGTACCCCATTTTACAGTTGAGGAAAAAGGACCTCAGAGCAGTTTTTATTTTCTTTTTTTTTTTTGCGGTACGCAGCCCTCTCACTATTGTGGCCTCTCCCCTTGCGGAGCACAGGCTCCGGACGCGGAGGCTCAGCGGCCATGGCCCACGGGCCCAGCTGCTCCGCGGCATGTGGGATCTTCCCGGACCGGGGCACGAACCCGCGTCCCCTGCATCGGCAGGTGGACTCTCAACCACTGCGCCACCAGGGAAGCCCCAGAGCAGTTTTGAGTTACAGTCAAGGTCACACAGTGAATGACAGACCGGCCTCAGACTCAGGTTCTCTTGACTCTCGACGTCAGGTTCTTTCAGCCAGAAACTCAGCTGCCCCTGTTCCTTAGGGGGTGCCCAGCACAGCAGCCATCACGCTGTCAATCAGAGCAGAGCTGGATCCTTGATTCCACGGGTCCATATGCTGCACCCTGATGGGGCCCATCTGGGCTTCAAAATGCTGCCAGGCCCCAAGGCCAGGCCCCAGCTCTGCCTCGTGGGACTTGAGGGCACTCAGAGAAGCAGACAGTGCCAGGCAGCATGGTGACACTACCCTGCAGAAGCCTGCAGCTGGCCCCGCTCTCCAGACCTGCCCACGTGTGAGTGGTGGAGGGGGTGGGCCTGTGGCCGAGGTTGAACTTAGGTCTGCCCTGGGAAAGGCTACTGAGAGAGGAGGAAAGGCTCTCATGCCCAAGTTTCCAGCAAATTCTGGGCAGGAATGTGAACGAGGCAGAAAAAGCCAGGAGGTAGAGGCTTTGATTCAACACAGGACTTCCCGCCTCATTACAAGGAGTGGAAGCTGTGAGAACATACAACTGAACAGAAATTTTCAAACCTGGGTGAGTTGGGACACCCAGGGGAGGACATCTTCTGGACAGGCGGCCTGGCGGAGAGGAAAGAACAGAGCTGATGGAATGAGAAGTCTTGGCTTCAAGCCCCACCTTCACCACCGACTGCTTAGAGTCACAGCCTCAGTTTACCCATCTGTAAAATGTGGCCAGTGCTCAGCACCTCACAGGAGCTATGAAGACAGAAGGGAGGCTTCCAAGAGTCCCCCAAATAGCAGATCCCTCTGGGGGTGTGTGGAGGGGTGTCAAGTGTTCCTGCCCTATTGAAGAATCAGGGCCAAAGAAGGAGCCTCTCCCTTGGGTCAGGGAGTATGCAGGGCGAAGGCCAGGACTTTCCCATTGTTGTCCAGCCCCGGGGGCTCCATGAGAGGACAGACTTGGGGGCTGGGTGCCAGGCTGCATCTCTGCACCCACCCCCTGGGGCGAGGCAGAAGAACGTCGGGTGCAGCCAGCCGGTACAGTCGTGAGCAGCAGAAAGCAGCAGCTTTGCTATTAATGTAGTCAGTAAATAAGTAAAGGAGGGCTTAAGCTTAGTGTACAGCAATCAGTTTAGAACTACAGGGTAATTAGCGCTGCAGGGGGCTGCAGGGCTGCAGAGTCAGGTTTAAATGAGTGAGTTCACTTTCACTGAGACGCCCCCGGGAGAGCAGAAAACATAGCCCAGAGAGGAGCCCACCCTCCTGTCAGCCCACGAGGGGGCAAGGGCTGGGGGTGGGGATGGCGGGGTCCAGAGCCACAGAGAGAGCTGGGGGATGGCCCTCATCATGGCCAGCGACCAGCTGTCTACACACGCATGTACACGTGCACACACACACACACACACACAGTCCCATACACACAGAGCGATGCGCAGGCAGCTCCCTGCCTGAGATGCGCAGCTATCCTGGGCTGGCTGCTCCTCCCTTTGCACGTGACAATCACAGTTCAGGCGTCTCTATGAACTGACATGGGCACGTGTGAGGGGAAGCAGGGCCGCCTCTGCTGAGGTCTGTACACAGCCAGTGACATGCATGCGTGGAGGTGCCTGGGTGGCAGGTGATGTGCACCTACTTACCCAGTTCCACCGTCCCTGGCAACTCTGACCTCAACCCCTGATGCTAACTGCCTCTCCTTCCCTCCTCCCCGTCTTTCTCCCATCTGTTTATTCAACAGAGATTTATCGGGTACCGACTGTGTGCCAGACAGCGCTAGGCTCTGGGAATATGAAGATACACAGCATACAATTCCTGCTCTCAGGGAACTTAATGTTGGGTTAATGGTGACAGTTAAGAAAGTGGGTGACCACAGTGCACTAGGACAATAGGACCAGAGGGGCACCGAATTCTGCCTCAGGGAGACCAGGAGAAGCTTTCCTGAGAGACTAGGGTTTGCGCTGAGACCTGAATAATGAGAAGCTGAGACCAAAGGGAGGTGAGTGTGTGGCGGTGATGCAGTTCCTAGAAGAGGAAACAGCACACGCAAAGGCCCACAGGGGACGAGCTTGGTGTCTTCCGGAAACCATCTGCGGCCAGGAGCACAGGGTCGGGGGTGGCTGAGGACACTTGCGGGGGTGGTGATCCTGAGATGGGGCTGGGATGGTGGGCAGGGGTTTTTATCATGGAGGGTCTTGTAAGCCTTGTTCAGGAGTCTGAATTCCATCTGAAGAGTAATGAGGGACTTTAATCAAAGGAGTGACATGTTGCTATTTGCATTTCTGGGAAATCCCTCTGGCTGCCGCAAAGCAGAGGGTGGACAGAGGGAGGGAGAGCACCTGGGGTCTGTACCTTTCTGTTCTCTCCCCTTCCTGGTGGGGGCGGGGGGTGAGGGGCTCTGGGGCAGCCGGGTGGTGAGCCCTGGCAGTGTTGACCTGGACGGAGAAGGCTGTGGCCTTGGACTCAGCTGGACATCTCTGTCTGCTCACCTGCTGCAACTTGCTGGAGTCTTTAGCAAGTCTCTGCTGGCTCTGCCCCTTGGCTCTCCCACCTCTGGTGGGAGGGGGGCTCCTCAGAGCGGCTGGGAGGAGAGCTGTTAGGCTGATACGTGTGGCCCCAGTGCCCGCCAGAACCCCAGGAGCCTTGGCCAGGAAGGGACATTGCGCCTCTGTGTGGGCCTGGGCGGGGTCCCACCTAAGTCCCTGGAGACGCATCCAAGAGGGATGCAGCCCCTCCCTCAGCGGCCTGGCCCCTCCTCTGACCCCAGCAGAGCACCCTCTTGGCAAGTCCGGTCCTGGAGGAGGCTGCCCATCTCGGAGGACTGGGGCAGAGGGCAGCTGCGCCTGGGCTGGCGGGGGGTGGGCAGGGGGCGGGCTGGTGGATTGAGTCAGGCCAGGGAGCGTTCTCAGGCTGGCCTGGCCAGGGCCCCTTTCTCTCCATGAGATCATATCTGGGTCAAAGAGCATGTAAAGCAGGCAGACCCCAGCGGTCACACAAAGCCCATTCAGCCCGGCCCCTATTCACTCACCTCCTCTCCCTCAGAGACCGCGCACTGCGACCCGGCGCAGCGCCTAAGCCCCAGCTTTGATGTCCAAGAACAGAAAACGGCGATTAAATGTTGTTTTAAAGAGGGAGAGCTCACTGCCCTCCCATCTGTCAAGAGAAAGCTGAGGCCTGAGCGGGAGGAGGGGGTGCAGGGGACTGTGAAGAGGCCTGGGGAACGAGCAGGGACCCCAAGAAGAAAGGGCTGGATGGATGGTTCGGAGGAATGGGGCAGAGGCTCCAAGTCAAACCAAATATATTCTGGGCAAAGGATCGTTTTCCAAGATGAGAAATATGGGGAGAGGAAAAGGATACTGGAGAGACACAAAGGCCAAAAGGAAACCCCAAGAGAAATGAGAGAGAGAGAGAGAAGGGGAGAGAAGTGGAGAGAATGGAGAAAGATTGGGTGAGAGGAACAGAGAGAGATGAGGTGAAGGAAGAATGACAGAGCAGAGCAGAGAGACCAGGAGAGGAGAGAAGAAAGTACAGCAGGACAGAGCAGCCACCCGGCAGAGGGACTGTCATCCGTCCAGGGAGGCAAGTGTAGCTCCAGGTGCTTTGCAGCTCACAACCCTAGGGTCACACAGACCCCAGCCCAGGGTCCCAGAGCACAGGGGCTGAAAGACCCCTCTTCCAGTCAGCGCCCAGAGCGGGCAGGTTAGGCAGGGAATTGGGCCTCCCTGCAGGCTGGTGCCCGGAGGGTATCACATGGAGATAGTTCCCAGTGACTCCCGGATGATGCTGGAGGCCAGGCTGGCCCCTGAGGCCTGGCACTGGTTTCACACCCTGGAGGGGCCGTCGCCACACTCCCTGCTGTGTTCCTAAGTCTTGGTGACGAGACGGATTATTTTGATTATTCTGGTCAGCGCTGGGCAGGTCGGACGGCCTTGGGCAGAGGCGTTGAGCCAGCGTGTCTGAGATTGGGTGGAATTGGCTTTCCGGCTACATTTACCGGTAGGGCAATGCTCCCATCCCCAGGGACAGGAAAGCAGACACACCCAGAGAAGCAGTCTGGGCCCTGAGACGGCGGGGCGGGAGGAGTCGAGCCCATCTCATTTTGTGCAAATGCTTTATCCTGCGAATGGTTATGCTGGGCTTGCTCCCCCAGCTCAGTCTCCTTTCTCCACTCCGCCCAGCTGCCAGACCTAAGGACCTTTAACTGGGTGGCAGCTTCTTGTTGAGGAATTGATGAAACTCACTTGGCTATGAGGAAGAAGAAGAAAATATCTGTATAATAAAGGCCAGACAGGAGTCCCCTGCCTCTGGAGTCAGGAAAGAATGAACCTGATTTGGAATCAAGAGATCTAGATGCAGGTTCTGACTCTGCCACTCACCAGCTGTGTGATCGGAATGCGTTATAACCTAAGCAAACATTCCAAGCCGGTGGCTTAGAATGTCAGCTCCTGAGGGCAGGGGGTTGTCTGCTCTATTCCCGCTGTATTCCCATGGCTCACGACAGTAACTGTGCAAGTTAATGGATGAACGCCCATGTTGAAGGGATAAATGGACAAGTGCCTGCTTCATACATTCATTGTACCAAAGATCAAATGCTATTTGTGTATTTAATGCTATTTTTTCAACTAAAACTTATTCCATAAATGTGTCATGAAGGTGGGTATGCACCTCACAAATGTGGCATAAAAGTGCCACATAAGTGAGGCTGGGGTGTAAGGTATTCTATTTCCCATCCCCAGACAGAAATCTCAGATCCTCTCCACCCAAGAAAAGGCAGAAGGGGCAAAGCACTTTTTAAAAAGGGGGGACACTTCAAGCCAGAGACAACTGAATTAACTTTATTCTCTTCTAACTGCAGATTCAAGGTATACAACTGAACATTGCTATTTTTCTTATGAGACTTATAAATAAAAATACAAAAAATGTTCACTACAAAAAAATCTACTGTTAGTAGGATGTAAAAAATATTCTCTTTGCTATAGAAGGCACAAACTTCACTTAGTGACACATGGAGAGAGAAAAAAACCTGCAGCAGTAATTTCATATTTTCTTTTTTTTTTTCTTTTTCTTTTTAAACCTTGTCAGAAACACTGAAATTACAAAGAAACGCATCAATCTACACGAAACAAAGGCAGATGCGGAAAGCTGCAACCAGGACCGCACAAGTTCGGGTGAACTGCTTCGGGGCTAGGACAGATAGGGCTGGCAAGCACAATGTGGGGTCGCAGGGCTGGGCTGGGGCCAGAGCGGGCAAGAAGAAGGGGAGAGTGAAAGAGAGAATGAAACAAACAGAAGTGAGAGGGGAGGGAAGGGAGGAGGGATGGAGGGAGGGGGAGAGAAAGAGAAGAGAGAGAGAGAGAGAGAGAGAGATTTGTACAAAAAGTAACCAGTAAAATTGAAGAAACAAAAATTGGGCAACCTCCTAAAATTAGGCTAAGAGGAGGTGCTGAGGTAGACATGAACTAGAACATCAATTAATTAAAAACACTATTCTGTAATACAGAGCAATTGGACTGGCACTTGTGCTGTCACGACAGAAGACAAGCCATGAAAACAAACAGATAACAAAACAAAACATAATACCCAAACCAAAAGGCTTAGTTTTGCTTGGTCCAGCAGGGCAGCAGAGCCCTCAGTGCTATAATTTACATACATATATATATATATTTATCTTTATATATATGGGTCGGATGTCATGGTGCACCACCACGGCCTCTTAACCTTACAAAGATCATGCATAACACTATGTGAACAACTCCTATGACACACACCAGGAGGCTGGTACCCTGTCTGCAAACTGGGATGCCAAGGACTCAGGGAGGCAGGGCTTCAGGCTAACAGGCCTGCGGGGCCTGAACACCCTCTCCCCAGCCCTTTTCCCCTGACCCAACTCCCCTGGTCTGTCTTGCACTCCTCCTGGTCGGCTGTGCCTTCCTCCTCCACCCATCAGTCTCACTGCGTAGGGATAGTCTGGCCTTCTTCCCTCCTACTGAAATATCCAGGTAAGTGCCGCCATGAAACTCCAGGAAGGAGGAAACAAGAAGGGAGGGGAAAAAGAAAAGATTTAACATAGCCCTAGGAAGAACGAACACAGTCCGATCTTTCCCCCTTTTCTGTCCTATGTCCCGTGCCCCCAGCTTTCACCCTCGTTGGGCTTGCAGGGAATTGGCCACAGATCTCCCCCAGTCCCCCCAGAGTCAGAAGGCTGCCCCCGCCACTGATCACTCCACTGTAAGGAGATGAGCCAAAGGGCCCCGTCCCTCCAAGGCCTCAACACCCCAGTAGCCAGTTGTACCAGTAGCATCCGGAAGGGTACCAGACACTTGTGAAAAATTGCAGCAGGTTTTCTTTTTTTTTCTTTTCTAAACATGGAAAAACTGTTCAGGCACAAAGATTAAACAAGCCCGCGTTGCATCCCTGGATTGTACGGAATCACTGGGTCCCCCAGCCTCCCTTCCCACCCCTATACCCCAGATCTCCCTTCCCCGTATTCGTGGCCTCCTCCAAAGCAGCCCAAAGCAGCAATGATATGTACTATTTTATATCTCTCTCTTGCTATATATATATATATCTATATGTTTGTCTATCCTATATACACATAGGATTTTAATGCTTTGAATGAGTGAAGGAGTGAATAGGGAAAGAGCACATGAGTGAGGGGGAAATGTCACCAAAAGCATTAAGGGACACGCTTATAGGAGCTGAACATAGGAAAGGAACTATTAATCCACTTGGACTTTCCAGGCTGGAGAAAGCTCACTGTGCTGGATAAGGCAGTAGCAAGTAGGGTTGTCAGCAGTACCACAGCCAAAGGCAGCAGGGTGACCAAGGGGCCAGATGGCAAAGAAGAGGGATCTCACCTGGGGAGAGAGCAGTCTCCACCCTCCTCGTCTCTAAAGCCTCCAGATAATTTCTGACCCTCACCTTGGCCATTAGGCCTGGCCACCTTGGCAAGGTCAGAATTTTGTCTTTGTGAGCAGGAAGTTGGGAAAGAGTCATGTTGGAGTCTCTTCAGGGTGTCCGGGGCTTCATGGGAGAGGAGGGGAGAGTCCAGTACAGAGGTCTCCCCACTCAGCGTCCTTCAGAGACCCCATGCCCCAACCCTCTCTCCCTACCTCTCGACCAGGATCCCTCCCTCCGGGATGGTGGGGGCAGGCAGGGGCTGATTAGGTACCATGCAATGCTGCAACACCAGATTACAACAATACTGCATGATTCAACACACAACCGCACACAACAAGCACACGCACGCACACACACGCATGTACAAAGGGATATTTTGGTGGTGGTGGTGGTGAATTTTTTTTTTTTTTTTTTCCTATTCACATTACGAAAGGAAAGGGCAAGGTCCGGTAGAACTGATGAAGGAACTAACAAATATTACAAAAATATTACAATTTGTAAATATTAGCTCAACCCTCTCAGCTTTTACGAACAGCGGAGGAGAACCGGCTGTGTGGGAAGGGTAGGGGAGACGGAGAGGGGTCAACTAGGTCTATGGAATAGTTTGATTTTTTTTTTCCTTCCCCACCAAAGTTGAATGACATCTTGCTGTTCAAATACTGTTTTCTGGGATTTACAGATCCCCTGAGGGCCAGCCTGTCCCCTCTTCTTCCCAGATTGGGGGAGGCGGCAATAGTGCACAAAGATTTCTTACAGACTGCCCCTCCCCCAATGAGTCCACTCTTCACATTATAAACATGACCACTGCTCTAGTTACATATTTCAAGTTTAACTTTTTTTTTTCCTTTCCAAAGCACTAAGTCATTATTATAGTTGCAAAATAGCATCCTCCCTACATTATCATCCCCAATCAACGGTCTAGTGACCCAGTCCCCCCTGTCCATATCCCCCCAACACACAACTTTTAAGGCCTTCAGATTTGGTGGGCGAGATTACAGGGGAGGGCAGGAGGGATGGGGCCGAGGGACAGGGGGGCGGTCACAGCAGCACCCATCCCTCCGACTTCCCCGTATGCCTCGCAACCCTTCTCCCCAAAACCGCTTCCCTAAACCACTTTTTATAACCTAAGGTAAAAATGCAGCCACAACTTTCTCAGAGAGAGAAAAGGAAAGAAAAAAACCACAACTCTTACAAATAAAGCATGATATGAAACGGGAAGACCCGTCCCAAAGCGAACACAAATATTGCAAATGTGCTTTCCAAAAATTCAGGGAGGGGAGGCTGGGAGAAGTTGGGGGAAGTAGAGCAGCAGGATGGGAGGCACGAAGGGAACAAAAGAACTGGACAAACGTAAGAGGTAGCTTTTAGAAAAACAACACCCCCGCCCCATCGCAACAACACCCAGGCCGGCTTGTCCCCAACCAGCCCTGAAAAGAGACCAGTCTGGGCAATGATAATGCACACAGAGGTGGGGTCACGCCTTTGCAGGGATCTGAAGAACACAGGCCCCCAGACCCGGATGACCCAGCAAACTGTAAGAAAGGTGGGATTCTCTCCAGAGTGTTTTAGGCAGGATGACATCACGCCTGGGCCGAGCCGGCTGTGATTCTGCCGTGCCCCCAGCACCCCGTCCGTCCCCGGCAGGCACCCCACCTTCTGCCCGGGCCTCCCATCCAGATCCTGAGTACTCAGCCCCTTCCGTACGGCCCCCTCCAGCTGGGAGGCTCATCGCTAGTGGACACGGGGAGGGCCTTGGCCAGCTGAAGCCTATTAAACTCACCATTAACTTACACAAGAAACAGAAAAGAACACTCTCCCCATCCTTCCAGCCCCCAACCAAAAAAGAGATACAGGCAGGGGTCAAAAAAGCTCATGAGGTCACAAAAAACTGAGGTAATTCAAGTACAATGTGCTAACAGGTGAACAGAGGACACAGAAAAGAAGCAAAACATAACACGAGGCAAAGCGCTCTCAACTCCTTCTTCCCCACCTCCTCCCCGTGGACTGGGGGGCCCTAGGGAGCCAGGAATTCTGTACCGCCCTCTGGACCTGGGTTTTCCCATGGAGCTCACCAGGTCTGGGGTCCCGTATATTCAAAGGGTCCCCGGCACGACTCACCGACACCCTCCCGGGGCAGGGGTCCCCCTCCAGGTGTAGGGCACCTCTGGAGAAGGACATCCACGTCCCTCCATGGGCAATGAGCCCTTTGATGGATCCCTCCTCCTAGGGGCTGAAGGAGGGCCACAGGGGGTTTGTGTTTGTGTGTGTTTGTTTGGTGGGGTAGTGTGTATTTAGTTGTTTCCTTTTTCCATTTTGGAAGCAAAAGCAGCTCAGCAGGAATCTGGCTTAGGACAGGGCTGGACTGGGATGGGCCCTTCCATTTACTTCATCTGCGTTCTCAGAAAGCTGAGGGTGCAAGTGGGGGCTCTGGAGTCAGACACAGCTTCCCCAACAGGGAGCTGGAGGATGAGGGATCCGGATCCATGGGGGGCTGGGAGGACAGGAGTCAACCGGGGCCGGGCAGCCAGGAGCTGGGGGAGGGGCTGAGAGCCCTGAGGCTCCTGAAGACCATGACGGGGCACCCAGGTGTGGCGGAGCGGAAGAAAGCAACAGATGAACTGAGCGACGGGAAGGGCAGGAGAACCCCTCCCGGCCCAGTCTGCCCCCAGCAAGCTAGAGCTGCCGTCGTCTGTGTCAGCCAGTGAGCCCGCCCAGCTCCAGCATCTGCAGGCCCCCGTCCTGCACCCCCAGCCCACCCATCCCTCAGCCCCCACCTCCCGAGGGGTCAGTGAGAGCACGGCAGGCAGAGGTGGTTCGGCTCTGACTGGAGGAGCCCTCCCCCCTTCCTAGTCTCCATTTCCGGACACAAAAGGAGGATCTGGGCGGAGGGAAGAGAAGAACATCCCACCATCCGAGCTGAACAAAAGCCCCTCCACCCCCATCCAAGAAGAGCAGGCCAAGCTCCAGCCGGGAAAGGCGGGATGGAGGCCCGAGGGGAGGGGCTCAGCCAGGCATCCAGGTCACCTGGAGCCCCAGAGAGAACCCAGAGCCCGACAGCTCCCAGGTTTCCTTCTCCTTCTCTCTCTCCTTTTTCTTTGTTGTTTCTTGTTTGTTTTTTGTTGTGTTTTCCACACGGTCCTCCTGGACGTCATCCCGCTCCGTCTCTACTCCTCTTGTCCCCCGCTGCCCCCGCCGCAGGCGCCTCACACATAGCACAGGTAGAGGTAAGTCTTCTCTATCCTCCAGTCGGGCGGGATCTCCTCGGGCTTGTGGCCCTTCATGTGCTTCTGCATGGAGGACAGGCTGGGGCAGTACTCCGTGCAGATGGTGCACTGGTAGGGCGAGGCACCGTTGTGCGTTCGCAGGTGCTTGATCATGGCCGAGTAGTCCCGGGAACGCTGGTGGCACAGCTTACACTCAAAGGGCTTCTCACCTGTGGGGGGAGGGCAGGAGAAGGCCAGGACAGAGGGAGGGGGCTGTGACATCTGCCCCAGGGATGTTCTGCACCCTCAGCGCCCCCTCGGGCTTGCTGGAGACTCCCCTCCCTCTCGGTCAGCACTCTCCACGGCTATGGATGCACCACCCAGTGTGGCAGCCGCGAGTCACATGTGGCTCCTGAGTGCCGCTGGGAACTACATTCTTTTTTTTTTTTCTTTTTTAATTGAAGTATAGTTGATTTACAATGGTGTGTTAGTTTCCAACGGATTACATTCTCAATCTTGTTCACTGTAACTAACGTGAATAGCCACACGTAGCTAGTGGCCACGATGTGGGCCAGCTCCAGCCCCTGGACTCATTCTTAACTCTCTCAGGGGCACGGACTCTCCCCTTCCTAAGAAAGGAAAGGGAGGTCTAGAAAAGGGCCCGCGAGGCCTCTCAAATGCTTAGGGATGGCTCTTCAGCACACAGTTCCTTCCAGGGGAGCAAGGGGATGGAGTCCTTACAGGGCTACAGATGGTGGGGAACAGAGGTGGGGTAAAACTGAGGGGACCCCATCCTGCAAACGTGCTAAACCCGGGAATGGCTACTCCTCTAAGGCTCTAGAGCCTGCCCTGGACCCTGCCTTCCCCTCTGGGGCCAGAATGGGGGAGGGACAGAGAACCTGGGAGTGCATGGCCACACCCAAGCTGCGACCCGCCCACCCTCTGTTACAGTCCGCTGGAGTTGAGCAGAGGACGTGAGGGAACCTTGCTCTGATACAGTAATTAACTGGCCAGCCTTCTTGCTATCGATACTCCTCTGTGCAGAGGCCCCTGCAAAATAATGAAGTAATGAACAGCCAGAGTGATCTAACTATCGACCAGCTATTTACAATAGTCAGCGCCAGCTCACTTAATGATACACCTGCCAGGTCACATCTCCGACAAGGGGCTCTGGGAAACCCTGGGGGTCACTCTAGTTGTCAGCAACGAGCACCCCATCCTCTCCTTGTGGCCCAAAGCAGAGCTATGACAACATGTATCCTCTGCTTACTGCTCCCTCTGTCCACCTCCCCTCCCGGGAAAACACACTCTCCCCTGGGCCCGCAGGACCTATCTGATCCCCTCTCCCCATTCCTCTGCTCAGGCAGCTGTCTCCCCTGATCAGGGGAGCCTTCCTACTTTGCCACATTCCACTACCTTCCACTATGTCTCACCCTCACAGGAAGTCCTTCTATCTACCCCCCAACTGGCAGTGTACTGTAAATGTTTAACAACTGGCTCTCCAAAAGCCCTGATTTTGTAGCATTTGCTGATGGCCATGTTGTGAACCCTCCCACTGTAGCCAATTTTAAGCAACCAAGGTGATGACAAAGAATACGGGGCTGGAAAGAGATGTGCACAATGGCTTTCCCAGGCAGGCTTGGGCCGGCTCCAGCATCCACTGCCCCCAACTCTGGCAACTCTGGATATCGGGACCACTTCCACCTGTTCTGTCCTCAGGCCCCAAGAAAACAGTTGCTCACATTTCTTTTATGTAAAAAGGAACATGAAGGCCCTTTGAAATGGTAAAATATTATACATGTAGAGGGGTTAGTAAATCCAACTGCTTCTCTAATTGTTGAACCGAACTCAATCTAACATACAATTTTTCCCAACCCTCATCATAACCTAACTTAATGTTGCCTAGTTCTTCCTGTAACCCTCAAGTCACATGAAATCACCTTAGCCTTCACTTTCAGCTAATCAGGCCAACTGACCCCCAGTTCAGGATTCAGGAATGGATATCCTCTGTGAGCTCTTGGTATGGCCGCCTGGAAGGCTAGTCTGGGCTCCTGGAAAGAGCGCTGTGATTGATTAGCAAGGTCGGCCTCACCCTTGCAGGGAGGAAGTGGCACTCAGGTCACCATACTAACACTTAACAGAAGCTGTTCCACTCTTCGGTTCAGCCTGGGACCATGGGCACCCGGGCTTCTCTGCGGACCCACCTGCCCCTGCCCACTCCCCGCCCCAGAGCCAGCTGTGTGTCCTCAGTACCTGTATGCACTCGATAGTGTGTCTCCAGCTGGTGCTTGAGGCTGAACTTCTTGCCGCAGCCGTTGCACTCGTAGGGTTTCTCGCCCGTGTGGATGCGCTTGTGGCTCTTGAGTGTGCTCTCATCCCGGAAGCAGCTGCCACAGAACTCACACTCATACGGGTGGTCACCTGTGGGGACAAGGGGCTGGATCAGGCCCCCGCCTCCCTCGGCCCCCTCTTTAGGGGACAGTAGGGCAGGTTCAGTGTGCCGGATGAGGCTGCCCATAGTCGCCACCTCCAGAGATGACTGAGGGACCCTCCACCCCCTGCCAGCCCCTTAGCATCACAGGGAGCACGCCTGCGCATGCGCGTCCATACTTTACCGTGGCCCAGTGGCCATCCACGCCTCAAGGGCCAGTCTCGGGAAAAGAGAGCCTGTTTGGTTCAGGGATGAACAGAGCCACCAGAAAGCAGGTCCCCTGAGGGCAGAGCAGACCCAGGGGCTTCGAGACCCTTCCCCCAGCTTCCTTTCTTCTAGGACAGGGGCAAAAGCCATTCCAGCCTGACTCCCCTACTCTCAAAAAAATCCCTCCAATGTTCTCACTGTCCCCCAAATTCCTCCTGCTCTTTCCCTCCTCCACAGGCTTATGCAACCGTTTTTTCTCCGTGATTTCCTCTTCTCTCCTTGGCGAACTCCTAGTCACCCATCCAAGTCCAGCTCACGTGTCACCACGGTTTGGAAGTTTCCCTTTAGCGCTACCCCCACTGTCCCCTGCTCAGGCAAATTGAGTCACTTTCTCCTCTGTCCCCAGAGAGAAGAAAGGTCCAGCATTTTGTCCTTTTAGTAGTAGTAGTACAATTTTTATGGCACTTTCTAATTAAAACGGCCCACATTTGTTGAATGCTCACTACTGTGCTAAGAACTTCACATGGATCAATCGTATCACGTAATCATCACAGCAACCTTACAAGGAAGACAGTATCTTTCTCATTTTACATAAGAGAAAAATGAGATGTTTAGAGATGCTTAAACACGGTCCCTAAGGTCAAAGAGCTAATAAAGAGCTGAGTTGGGATTCAGATCTGGTTCCAGAATCTGGACACTGGATACTTAACCGGACTGCTAACTGACAGGCTGTGTTGCATCTGCTGTGACACCCACCGTGCCCACAGACTACAAGCACCGTGAGGACAAGAAGGGAAGCTTGTTCATCCCTGTAGCCTCAGCACGCAACACAGAGTAAACCCTAAGCAGACGCTCGGGAAATGTCAGCATATGAAACTTGGGGAGAACTGCCTTTCCCCGGCCTGGAATCCATGCCCAGCAGCCTCCTTTCTGAGGATGGGGTGCGGGGATTAACCATCTTTCCCTTTGTACCCGAAGCGGGGGCTTTGTCGGGATGAAAGGTGAAGACTTCAGCTACTTATTTATTACAGGAGTGAAGGCACAGACAATAAAGACAGATTGATCACCCCAGACTTTGTTCATGAATATTTAAATATCGCTGATTCGTCTTGTCACTGTAATTACAATTTCTCTGGGCTGCACCTCCAACAGCCATAGTTTATGGTAAAGAATGGCCCACTGTATTTCACTTGTCCCTCTGCAGATGTGCGGGGCTGCCAACCGTATAATGTCCTCTGCATTTCATACATTTTCTTCAGCCGCTGAAGGTTTAAGTCATCCACAATGACCTACGTTTTTTCATTATCCCCATGTCAAACTGTGCTCGTGCCTGGGCATAAATTGTCCTTCTCGTTATAGACTTGCATGCCTGTGCCTTCACTTCCTCTTTCAAATGATATTTTACTCTCTTCTCTCTCTCCCCTCCTCAGGCTGCTAACCAAACCTCCCCCTTCTCGAACGCAAGCCCCTGCACCCTCACACATTCTCATCTCTTCTGATGGCTCTGAAGGGTTTTTAAGGTTCTGTGGGGAGAGGACGTTGCGGTCTGCTCCCTGGCGGGCTCTCTCACGGGTGGAAGGTTTGCAAGATGCTCCGAGGGTGTAGACGGGTGGGTGGGAGCGCTTCCATCGGAGGGGTAGGATGGAAGAAGCTCAAAGAGCAAAGCCACTCTAGGGAGCCCTGCCCTGGGCTCAGAGGAGAGCCTCCACGTGCAGATCTGGGGATGAGCAGATTCCTGAGTTCCAGGCACCTGCCCACGCCCTCGCTGCTGGGGCTGTGCAGACTGGCCCGTCCCCAGCCGCCAGCCCCATCCAACCCCAGGGAAGGAGAGGCCCATGCAGACCCTGCTCCTAATTAGCCGTGTGTCTAACAGAGTGAGGGTTGGTCTGTGCACGCCTGGGCCTGTGTGCCACTCTCTCTGCGTGTAGACGTCTGCACACACAGCCCCGTCTGACATCCGACTCCCCTCCTTACTGAATCAGCAACGATTACAACTTTAATCAAGAATTCGGTATCCTCATTAAGATATAAATAAATAAATAAAGCAAAGGCCACGTGAGACTTCAGAGGAGCCGGTAATGAAAACGTACATCGGCAGCCACACGGTGGGTTGGGAGGTAGGCACCGCTGTCTGTCTGTGCCTTCCCCCTCCAGAGGGGGGCCCTAAGAGTTTAAAAAACAAAAGGCTAAGGCAGAGAGGTTGGTTTGATCAGATTTTTATGAATTTAATTATGAAGTGGATCACATGTTACATGAGTTTAAATATGAAATGTCTCGAGTCAGCCCAGGGAAAGGAATAAAAAGTTAGGGGGGGAGAAAAAAAAGACACCAACACACACACACACACACACACACACGGATTTTGAAACATGGCAAGCACCTGGCCTAAAATCCTCACCCCGTGTCAGTGTTGCCATAATGTACACAAAACTGGCTGCAGAACTCAAAATCCAATTTGTGGTAGGTTGATTAACTCTGTAGCCTCTTTAATGAGCTTGACATTAAGTACAGGACAAACGAGACTAATGAGAGCCCCCCTCGGGCTTGCCCAGTGCACCTGTGACCCCAGCGGTCTGTCCTCACCTGGTGGCCTCCCTGGCACTGTGGCCAAGCCCAGTGTCATCCTTCCCACCCCAGCCCCATCCTGTCGGCTACTCAGCTCCCCCACTCAGCACAGCGGAGAGTTTATTATACGATGCGCCGTGTGAATCAGGGATCCATCGATGCCGAGAGCGCGGCTGGACTAACCTACCCAACACAGCTGCTGATGCTAAACACCCGGCCGCAGCAGAAATGGGCCAAGAACAAGGGACTATTAATGAGGCATTGTGCGGGGCGTGCTCAGCTTGTGCAGGGCTGTGCGCATAGGGCCTCACTGGTGTGAAATCCATGGGTGTTGGAGCAGGCAGCACACATGCTCCATGTTTCCTAGGTTAAAAGCAAGTACTTCTCCTAAACGATGTCTGGAAATACTCCCTCCCCATGGATCTGAGCCATGACTGACACAGGGGCCGGGGGCATTTTGATATCTGAGCTCTCAGGAGCTACGGTGGGCAGGGCAGGGTGTATCCTGGGTGGGCTTAGCAGGACTGGGATCGTTCCAGTCACATGAATCCAACTGATGGGGCCCAGCAGAATGCTCAGAAGTGACTGAAAGGTAACTGGCCACCTTTGATAAGGCTGAACTTGGGGGCCCAGTGGGGGAGGTGTTGACAGGAAGGTGCATGTATTAGGTTGGCCAAAAAGTTCGTTCGGGTTTTTTTCTGTAACATCTTGCCAAAAACCCAAGTGAACTTTTTGGCCAACCCAATACCTGCAGGGGATGCTTATGCGGTCACTACAGAGAAAGCCCTTGTCAGCATCCCTTCCTCCTCTGCCCTTCTTGTCAGGCCTTCCCCTCGGAGACCTCCCCTTGTCCGAAGCCAGCAAATCTAAAAAGTTCTAAGCAAATCTGGTGATGCTAAGGCAATATGCTCCCCTGAATGGAAGAGCATCCGGAAGCAGGAGTCCAGGCAGGCTCCTTGGCGAGGATGCCTACTGCTGGCAGGCCAGGCCACCTCGGTCCGTGATAAACAAAGCCCCTTCCGTATTCAGCAGAGCCTGCCACTTAATCCCAGAGCATGATAAGACCCAAGAGTGAGGAAAGGGTCCTGCCAATGCTGTCATGAGGCACACAGAGTTTTTCATACCCTCTCCAGCAGACATGAGAACATACCCTGTTACGTACTCAGAAAGAGAGTCTGCCTCTCTGTCTCCCTGGCTCCATCGCCCACCTCTCACCCCAAAAGCAGGACAGAACACACACAAGCAAAGACACATGCGGACTCAGAAACAGGCAATCCTTTATCCATGTACAGCCAGAGAAAGGAAGGCTTTCAAGTCACCCATGACCTTGCTAGAGGGTCAGGGGCCGCCGCAAGGAAGCAAATGCCTCTCGGCTCTCAGGACCAAGTATCCCAGCCCAGACCCCCTGGCTCACAACTACTCCCCTCCCCCAGCTTCTCCAACTGGCTAAGCAGGGATGTTTCATGGCTCACTGTTTATACGACCTCACTGGCTCCCCTAACCAGGGCTAGGGCTACAACGTGTGCTTCTGTTACTGGGGAATAAGCAGGACCACTTCTGCCACGTTCCCTTGAGAGCCCAAGGCCGACCTCAGGAGTGTGTGTGCACAGCGTGTGTGTGTGTGTGTGGAGTGGGCCAGCAGTGGGAGGGGGAAAGGCAGAGACAGAGACCAAGAAGGCAGGTTTTCTCAAAATTCGTCTTGGGTCCACCTGCATCAGAATCCCTGGGGAATATTTACTAATAATGTTGAGTCTCGGATCCCACCTGTACCCACTGAATGGAAGTTTCTGAGCATGGGACCCAGGAGCCTGCATTTCTAATGGGCACCCTCTCTGTCGGGCACAGAGATGTTGAGAACCAAAGGTGCCCAGGGTGGGACAGGATAAGAAGCGTCCACGTTGACCTGTACCTCGGAGGCCCCTGCATGCCCGACGCTTGAGCAGAGGAGGGCTGAGGGCACCCCCGCCCGATGTGTTTGGACGGAAATGCAGACAGTGGTTCCCAGAGACCCTGCCCTGCCCGTCCCCGGCCTGGCCTACCTGTGTGTGAGCGCAGGTGGCGTTTGAGGGCTGTGTGGCTGGGGAAGGTACGGTTGCACTCGCTGCAGGTGTAGCTGCGCACGCCCGCGTGGACCTCCATGTGCTGCTGGAGCGCACTCTGGGCCTGGAAACGCTTTCCGCACAGCAGACAGAAGACAGCCATGTCCGTGCCTGCAGGACACAGGGGGGAAAGCCTCAGGGCTGGACACAGGCCTTCTTCACCCAGCTAGGCTGGAGCCAGAGCCAGCGTCAGGCCAGCACCCCAGGCCCCACCCTCGGTGGCAAACCCAGAGGTGGTGCAGGCCACGCGATGCTGCTGGAGCCCCCGCTGTGCGGCTCCAACGGTGGACAGAATCCACTTACTTCCTGCCCTCATGGAACCTAAAGTCTAGTGGGAGAAAGACATTAATCAAACACATCAGAGCAGCAAATGAGTCTGCAATCGTATGGAGGTCTGTGCCAAAGGCAGGGTACCAAGAAGGCATCTATCAAAGGGACTTTCAGAGCCTGGCACAGGAGGTGGGGCACCAGGCCGGCCTCTGTGAGGAATCACAATAATGGAGATGATACATGCCAGCCGTCGTTCAAGTGTAACTAACTTAAAAATCCCATCTCCAAAAGGCGGGCTCTGCATCCTCACCCTTCAGATAAGGAGAAGGAGGCACAGAGAGGCTGAGTTACTTGTCCGAAGTAGCACAGAGCTCACAAGCAAACAGGGCTGGGATTCAAACCCAGGCAACCTGGATTTGATCCGCTCCTAATGCGAGCTACAGACCCGATTCTCTTAACCACGTCTCCATTCATTAATGCGTACATCTTAAGGGTCCATTCATTCAACAAATATTATTTTAGTATCTTCTATAAGGAGGACTCTCTCCTTTGGCCCTGGGGATGTAGCCACAGAAAACGGTACCAAGTGCCTGCCCTCATCATAGATGTTACCCAGCACACTGGGCCATGAGGAGAGCATTCCAAGAAGATGGAATAGTATCTTTGAACTGGAGAGAAACGTGACGGGTCAGAGGATAAGACAGAACAGGTCACCTGAGGAGGCAGAAAGAAAGTAGAGCGGAGGTCAAAGAAGTAGGCAGGGCCAGCTCGTACAGGGTCTTGAAAACCATGTTAAGATTTTTAGGCTTCATCCCAAGACCAACGGGCAACTGTCAAGGGATTTTAAGCTAATGAGGGACATGAGATTTTCATTTAACTCTGTCTGGTCGTTCCCTGTGCTGATCAGAAGCACGGGTAGGTACCCCATGGTACCCTACAAAGGCAGGCTGCCATTTTCTGTCTGTTATCAACCCCCTTCCTGATGCTGCTCTGGGACCATGGCCTTGCGGGGTTCAGCACCACAGGAGGAAGCATCTAAACCTTCCAAGGACTCACCAGTAGCTCCTTGTCTACCATTTTGGATTCCATTTCCCTAAGCGTGTCAGCCCCCTGCCCCGGGAAGCTCCCCATCCGCTCGTCTCTCTTTGCCGGCATCTGGGCATTATCACCTGTGGTCAGCCCAGCGCTGCCTCCCCTGTGTAAAGGACACAAGCAGGAAAGGGGGTCAGGCCCAGTGCCTGGCAGCCCAGAGTGGAAGGTGGAGCAGAGCTTTGGCTGTGGCAAGTCGTGGGCTGCTCAATGTGGCATCAGGGAGCTCCCGGCGGAAAGAGGGTGACAAGAAGGACAGCACAGAGAGCTTGTGGCCTCCGGGGTCCATCAACAGAGATAGCAAATGGAAGGCCCGTTCTGGACAACTCAGTCCCATTCATGGCTGGGTTTGCAATGAATGGACTGGTGGGAAGGCAAAGACGGCCTCTCATTCTCCCCAGCCCCCCACCCCTCACAGCACCTTCAGCCATGCTCATCACACCTGCAGACAGACATGGCCTGCATCCAGGTCCAGGGAAGGCTGAGTAGGGGATGTGGAATATCAGCAAGGGCACAAATTTGCTCCTGGACTCAAAGAGCAGAAGGGAAGGGGAACTACTACAGGCCGTGTGCTAGGTGCTTTATCTATGTTGTCATCTCATTTAAAACGTGCAAGGCAGGATTCTCGTGCCCCTTTGTACAAATGGGAAAACAGAGTGATTAAGTAACTTGCCTAAGGTCACACAGTTAGAAAGAAGCAGAGCTGGGATTGTTAAATGCTTCAGTATGTCTGATTTCAGGAATCACAGGGCTGGGCTCATGTCTCCCTCTGGATCTGCCACCTGTCTGCATGGGCTTCTCTGGGAAGAGGCACAATAATGACACCAGCGAGGCAGCTCCAACCCAGCTGGTTCAGGAGCCCCAGTGCATGCAGGGCCCATCCTAGCAACAGCTGGAGAACCTGGGCCAGGAGGCGTGCAGTGGAAGCCGAGTCACAAGGTAAAGCTCTCTGAAGCCTTCCTACTCCACTGGGAGCCAGCAAGACCTCTGCGAGGTACTCGGGTGCTGGCTCCACTTGATTGAGGGGGCACACTGATGGGAGCAGTCTGCCCAGCAGAAGCAGACGACGGCTGACAGCGAGTCCTCAAAGCCCAGTCTGGCCTGGCCAGCCTGCCCCAGAATGGAGTCCATCTGCAGCATGTCCTGTGACATGGCATGTTGTGGCTGCTTCATCCTGAGGGCCCCCAGCACCAGCCCCCTCTCTGGCCCTAACCTCACCCCACAGAGAGTCCTGATGAAGCCAGACATCAAGCATCTGCCTTTTCTCAGTAAGATGGAGCAGGTTTTCTGGGCAAACCACGCCCTTTAAGAGCCCAGGTTTCTCCTTATGCATCCTCCGAAATCCTCAGTGTGGAAGGAATCTGCATCAGAGGGAACATGAATGACATTCCCAGGAGGACACCCGAGCCTAGAAAGCCAGGCCCAGAGACTTCCCTGGTGGTCCAGTGGTTAGGACTCCATGCTTCCAATGCAGGGGGTGCGGGTTCAATCCCTGGTTGGGGAACTAAGATTCCCACATGCCTTGTGGGAAGGATGGAAGGGAGGGAGGGAGGGAGGGAAGGAAGAAGGGAGGAGAGAAAGAAAGAAGGAAGGAAGGAAGGAAGGAAAGAAAGAAGAAAGGAAGGGTGGAAGGAAGGACGGGAAGAAAGGAAGGAAGGAAGGAGGAAAGAAGGAAGGAGGGAAGGCAAGGGAAGGGAAGGAAGAAAGAAAGAAAGAAAGAAAGAAAGGAGGAAAGAAGGAAGGAAAGGAGGGAAGGAGGGAAGGAAGGAAAGAAAGAAAAAGAGAGAGAGAGAGAAAGAAAGAAAAAGGAAATTGCATATACATCTTTTTAAAAAAGCCAGGTCCAGAGGAGCTCTGAGGGTCAGTACCACTGCAGGGCAGACTGAGAACCCTGCAACCTCACCCCTCCCCGTCTTCCCAGGGCCCCAAAGCTGCCCCACCATGTGGTCTCTTCTTCTCAGGAATGGCTGAACCCATTTCGTGTCCATTCAGCTGACTCGGTAAATATCACCTAGCGTAGGCACTGTGCTAGGTGACAAGAGGGATGCTGAGATCAACCGGAGAAATAGGGTCCCAGATTAGTGGGGGACACAGACAAGCCAACGACCAGCCAGAGGATAAGACAGGCTGATGCCAAGAGGGCTTCGGAGAATCTGAGTTAGGTTTTAAGGAATGAAGCGGACTGAGAAGCCAAGGACCAGAGGGGGGCATGGGAGCCAGGCTAGAAACCCCGCAAGCAAATCTCAGAGCAGGCAGGGGCAGAGGACAGACCCTGAGGATGAAAATGAGCAGGGAAGGTTATGGGGGTTTGAATGGCAGAGGGCCATATCACCTGGTGGGACAGATTAGATTTCATTCCACAGGCAATGCGGTGCCACGAAAAGAGGGGGTCGGGTGCTAGCCTGATCCAACCAGTATGTGAGGGCAATACCCCTGGGGGCTGCAAGGGCACCAACAGCAGTGGCAAGTGGCTGAAAGCAGGGAGGAACATGACGGCTTCTGTGCTACCACTGGAGGAGAGCGGGGACCAGTCTAGGGTAGGGGCTGGGAGGACAGGAGGAGGACTGGAGAAGTGGAATCCAGGGCAGTGGCAAGACAGGACCCTCAGCCTGGGCATCAGGCTCAGGAAGCGTGATGCATTTGAAGTCCTGGACGCCAGCTCTGTACCTTGGTGACAAGTTTAAAGTTATGCAGTGACCACCTGGAAAGGACATGCTACAGGGTCCCTACAGTGGTCTCTCTCCCCTTCCTGGGACATCTCACAGGGCACAGGGGCTCTCCCTGGCCACCGAGACACTGCCCCAGGCTCAGACATAAAGAGACGGGGGCTCTGAGACCCCACATCCACTCTCCATTCTTCTGTTTGGAGACCAGCAGCTGAGAAGATGGAAAAATATTTTTAAAGGAAAAAGGAAAGAGCGGGGGGAGACACAAGAAACGCTATTGGTGCATGCAAGTTAAGAATCTAGAGACGAGATGTGAGTTATTAAACAATTTGCTGCAGTTCCTGCCTAGCTGATTGTTTGCATGTATGATGAGTCAGGGCAGATTCTATTACACTGGGAGATTAAGCAAATAAATGCTAGCTTTCGGAAACACGTTAAAAACTGGGGCTATGGAAATAAAATTATCTAGAAAATTGTATTAGCAATTCATTAGCTGCAGTGAGATGTTCGGCGAGGCAAGGGGGTCCGTCAGTGTTAGGGCTCTGCTCCCTTCAATGCCTGAGACCCTGGGATGCTCACTGCTCCTTCCTCTGCTGTGGGGAGACCTCATGCCTGATACCAGTGGGGAGAGAGAAGGAGCCTCCACTGGTTGCAAAAGACATTCAGAGATCTGATGGTCAACATGCCACAAGGGAGACCAAAGAAGCACATGGGTCCTGGCTCTGCCACTTACTTGCCTTGTGACCCGGAGCAAGTTGCTGAACTTCTCTGGACCAGAGTTTGTCCGTCGTTTGACACATTGCTTGTGGTTGTTGAGAGCATCCAATGAGATACCCAAGTGAAAAAGCTTTTTAGCTATGAAGCGGTAGCAAAGCCAATACCAGCCCAGATGATGCCTTTGTCTGAATTAGAAAATCATGCCTCTTCCTCTGGGCAGACACAGATCCTCGCCTGGGCACACAGCTCTGCAAGCAAAGACGGCTGGACTCCAGCCTCCATTTCTCCCTCGGCTGAGCATCCTCCTGCAGTGAACAACCTGGATACAGATCATGGCCGCCCTCCACAATACACAAGCCTAAGTTGTTTTTTCGACTCTGGGCTGCTTCTTCCAGGGACTGACCCTAGAGAAGGCATCTTGGATGAGTGACACCATTTAGGACTCAGTGCCAAGAACACCTTCTTCCTCTGAGCCCTCATGATTCCACCACAATTATCAAACCCTTTGTTGTACTCATTTTTGACATTCAGCTCTGTCTAGTAGATGGTAAGCCCTCCAAAACAGGGACTATTTTCTTCACTGTTATATCCCCCAAGATAAAGCACAGGGCCTGGCATATAGTAGGTGCTCAATAACTGCATGTTGCATTCAAGAATAAATAAGGAGCTGAGGGACAATCACAAAGGACAAAGGGGGGAAACAGGGTGGGGAAAGTCATGGTACAGAGCGATGGATGGCTAGAGCTGGGGGAAGCCCAGACCAAATGCAGCCATTACCGGGAACTTCCAACAAGGCTCTCCTTGGAAATTAGTAATGCCCAGTAACCCCCAGACAGCTGATCTCTTTGGGGCCTCTCTTGTCTGTCTGGTGGGCTGAACAGGACTCCCCGGTTCTGGCTTCATGTCTGAGCTCTGTTGCTCAGAAGCGAAGA
Source organism: Delphinapterus leucas (assembly GCF_059928025.1). Classification (NCBI taxonomy): domain Eukaryota; kingdom Metazoa; phylum Chordata; class Mammalia; order Artiodactyla; family Monodontidae; genus Delphinapterus; species Delphinapterus leucas. The sequence continues at coordinate 91,168,364 of NC_143135.1, read as the reverse complement.
CCCAGCCCATAGAAAAAGGACCAGTTTTACCACACCATGCAGTGAAACAGAAGACCCTGGTTCTAGCCCACAGGTGCAGCCCTTCCCGGCTCTGTGACTCTGAGCCAGGTAGCTGCTGCCCTTGGCCTCATTTCTTCATCTAGGAGATGGTATTCAGGAGTAAGCTGCCCTTTCCACTACCAACTTCATAGCGCTGTTAGGTGGCAACTGGCAAACGTTATTGAGTATGTAAACCCTACAAATGTACTGTTTTCAATCAATCTGTAAATTTCAGTGTAAATCAGATACATCAATTAGCCTTGGCCCAAAGAAATAATTCACCAGGTCAAAGAACAGCACTTCCTCTGCTCTTCTGAAGAATGAATGGGGCTGAGTGTCAGGCTGGACCCCAAGGGTGTCTGCCTGAAGGGAATTTACACTAGAAAGAGGGAATGGGTGTGGCAGGGTTGATGGAGAGAGGTCCCAGGTAACGCGCAGAAGGGCCATGCAAATATCTGTACCCTCACTTGCACCCATTCTATCTGGAGGTGGTGACCCCACCATACCCACCTTCCACCCCCAAGGGCGGCACAGCCAATCTTGGCTGCAGGGCATGTACCACTCACAGATTCCCAATTTAAAACAAGTTTAATTTTAGCCAAAAAATGGGAGAAAGCCAAGGCTAGGGCAGAACAGGAGGCAGGAGGGGTGACACAAACCCAGGGTATTTATTTCACCCAGGTGATGACTGGGTCTGAAATTATGAGACACAAAAACCCTCATGTTGACACCTGTGCCATTTCCATACCAATTAGCTCTTTAATAGAAAGGAAGGAATAGGACCAGAGGGGTACACAGCCAGAGAAGATGTTCAGGGGCTACACCTTCTTGGAGCAAAAGGTTCTTATTATCCCTAGATATAAGCAGTTTCTTAATCAAAAGAGCAGAGGGATCTAAATATACTCGGGCTTTTTTTCTTGGTAAGCCAGCCGTGAGTGTACATGTGTGTGCGTGTGTGTGCGTGTGTCCTTGCACATGGACCAAGGATGGGCTTCTCTTGTCTAATTCCACCCAACCTACCCAAGAAAGGAAGAGCTGCTTCCCCGCCCCCCTGCAACTTCTTCTCTCCAGAAGAAGAAAATATCATATTTAGGAGGTGTGAAAACCGTGACTTAAACCGGAACCACCTTCCCCCTCCAAATCCTCAGACATGCCTTTCTACTTCCTCTGACTCTCAGGATTATTCCTTCCTACGACACCATTTCCAGTCCTGGGAAGCCTTGTAACCACACACCAAAACTGTCACAGAAACTGCCACCTCTTCCTCTTCCCCATCCTTCTCTTCCTTCCCCCCAGGTCATTGCTAAAAAAGTGGCAGAGCTGCATCATCCACTGTGCAGGAGGAAAAGACAGATAGAGACAAGCAGCCCAGGGCTGACTCACACCGAAGGCAGGAAGGCTCTGTCTGCATCTCAAGAGGCTGGAGGTGGTGGCGAAGGGGCGACAGGCCAGGGAGCAGACGAAAGGAAGCAAAAGCTCAGTTCATGACATTGGCAGGGGTGCCTGCCTTTTCATTCCTCCTGTGCCATCACTTAGGGCTTGGCTCCTTTGCAAGGGATCTACTGAAGAAAGCGTCAAACGATCCCTCTCTAGCTCTCCTCCTGGGCATAAGTTGCAGCATCATTCGGGATGAGTCCTGAACTCCCAGCCTTCCTCAGAAGGCTAGCTACATGCACAAGGAGGGCCCAGTCTACCCAGCCCAAGAAAATGTCAGCCCACCGACTGCGCACCCCACCCCGGGGAATGACAGCTGCTGGAGAGTGGTAGACAAGTCCCCCTGTTTACTGCCTACAGCCTCTCTCCCAGGAAGGGTAGAGTAGGCTGAGAAAACATCTCTGCAAGGCTTGCCTCAAACCAAATTAGCCACAAGTCTGTGCTCCAGCGCTTTTCTCCTACGTATAGTCACCTACTGCTAGAGCACTTTTCATCCTCGTGCTCAGTTATGTCTTCCCAAACCAAGCCAGGAGCTAAAAACCTTAGCATCTAGCCTTCTTGTCAATTTCAGTCTTGTCGATTCCAGTCTCCGTATCCAGGCCTCCCTACCCCTTTTTCCTTTCTTTCTTATCTGCTTAGAATCTTGGAAGGCACCCACATATCAATATAACCTTCTATTTCCACAAGGGAAAGGGGGAATGTTAGCGTTTTACATCAGTAGTCCAGGGAGCAGAGAGTTCTCAATGAATAAACAAATAGGGAGGAGCCGGAGTAGCTGATTCAAATTTATTTTAAAACTAAGCCATGTCTCAGAGCACACACCTGTGCATGTATACGCGCGTGTGTGCACACGTGTGCACACACACACACACACACTTGCTCACACCCCCCTCTCAGTCAGTCTCTTGGGGGATGTGGCCACAGCCTCAGGCGGCAGCAGCTAGCAATGCTGGCTCCCAGAAGCTGTATTTGTTTAGCAGTGAGCTGCAGACACAAGTGCATTTCATTACTCGGCACCTCCAGCTACAGTAAACAAATTTGTCAGCTCACTAGCTCATTAAGGTGCACCCCGGACGGGGGGGATTTATTGAGACCTGCACAATAAAAGTAACCTGAATGGATGTACTAATTTTGTCAATCACTCCAACAAACGAGCCAAAGAGGGGGAGAAGCTGGGGGAAGGGGACAAGAGCAGGGGTGGAAAAGAGGTAAAAAGGAAGAAGAAAGTTGAGTTTGGTTTGCAAGAGAGGGTTAACGGGTTAAGATGGGGCCAGATCTGTGCTTTGCTGCCTGGTTACATGACGGCCTCCCCGTTCCCTCTACCTCACGCTGGGCCACCCTGTCCAGGGTGCATGGGTCCCCTGGTGGGACAGTGTCAAGGGCAAACTCAGTGGCAAACCAAGTCCCGGATCCCTGGCATCAGAGAGGGAACTAAGGAATTGAGGATGCAGAGCCCCCCTGGAGAAAGTAGCAGCAGCCTCCGCGTCAGAAGAGACTCGTTGCCTCTCCTGGAATCTCCCACCCATTCCACAGCCCCTTCCCAGCCCAGCTCCCGGACCCTTCCAGCCATTCCAGAATGAATCCAAACGTCCACCACAAGAGCAGAGGGAGGAAAAAGGGAAGGGAGATGGTGTGTGCGTGTGGTGGGGGGTTTGGGGTGGAGAGCAAATCCGGAGAGGTATGCAGCCCTCTGGTCTGTAACTTTCAAAATGACAGCAGGACTGGGGCAAAGGTCACGGGGTCCAAGGCCTTAAGCACCTCCGCCAGCTGTGGCAGTGCGGCCCAGAGCCCGCAGGACGCCTGCCCGTATAAATCAGCCCTAAGCAGCACCCGCTGGGGGCGAGGACAATGGGCCCACACGGGGGTGGGAGGCAGGACAATGGGGCCTGGCCAGTGCGCAGGCCCGGAACAAATGTGCCCTGGCACCACGGGGGCCCCCATTTGTGAAACTAATTGGCCCACGATTGAAAAATTGGACCAACTTCAACAGCCCTGAGTGGAGAGGAGCGGCCCGCAGTCCCTTAACCTAGCCCGGCTCTGCAGAGCCTGCCCGGCCCAGCCCTGGGGGCCTGAAATGGGAACGGCTCTCAGGTACTGCCCACTCTGGCAGTGGGAGATGGGACCTTTGAGATGGGGCCGCCTGGGAGAGGAGCGGGTGGGCCTGTGGGCCTCTTGCTGCCTTGAAGGACCGGTATCCAGTTTCTCCTCCCAAGAGGCAGAGAAGGACTGAGCTCCTCAGTTTCTCTACACTGCTTGTTCTGTAGGACTAAAGCTCAAAAGACAGAGGCTGGCACCTGTCTACCCCGAGGGTTCCTGAAACCAAAGGACTCCCAGCTTTCTTCCTTTGGGGGTAGGTGGGTGCAAATAAACACAGAACTACAATGGGTTCCTTCCTCAATCCAGCCTCCCTGGCATGTGTTCAGCTCTGTGCCCTTGGCCTATAACCACCGCGGGAAGCCTGCAGCTCTGTGCAAGGCTGCATGAGAGTTGGCCTGTAAGAAGCTGGTCCTGAGACTTCTGGGAAAGAAGCCCTGGAATGTGTGACGGGAAGTCAGTATGGTGTGTGAAAGGACAGGCCAGGGTAATTGCCCCGCCATTGTCCTCTTGCCCTACCCTTTCCTGTGACTTCTTACTATTGGCTCCCAGTTGAAGAGGACTGGAAGAGTAGAAAGCACTGGAGTCTTCAGCTGGAAGGCCTGTCCTCAAGTCCTGGCTCAGTGGCTAACTTGCTGTGCACTCTCAGGTAGGTTACTGGACTTCTCTGGACCTCAGTATCCTCAACAGAAAAATGAAGGTGGAAGTAAATGATCTTAAAAGGTTCCCCCCATTCTAACAGTCAATAATTCTAGGCCTATTTGAAGAGGATGCAGGAAGACTGAAAGGTCTTTCTCCCACTGATATGCACTTCAGGCATCTCTCCTTCAAAATATCACTTGATAGCCTTCTTTTAGTTAAAGAGAATCTCAGGGCTCCACTGGGAACCACTGTCTTTGGCTCACAGAGGGACAGTCCCAGGAGAGACACAGAAGAGATCTAAGCTTGACTGATCATTTGCTTTGGCCGATCCAGGTCTCTTCCTCTGAACCCTCAAGCAGCCCTGAGAGACAGGGTGTTTAGAAAGATAGGGAAGGCAAGACTCGAGAGAACCTGCTAGGTCCTTTCTCTCAAGGGGCCACCAGTTACCGGCTAGTACCTCCTAGAACTGGCCATACACCCAGAAGGGCAATTCTTTTTTTTTTTTTTTAATTTTATTTTATTTTATTTACTTATTTTTGGCTGCGTTGGGTCTTCGTTGCTGCACGCGGGCTTTCTCTAGTTGTGGCGAGCGGGAGCTACTCTTCGTTGCGGTGTGCGGGCTTCTCATTGCAGTGGCTTCTCTTGTTGCGGATCACAGGCTCCAGGCGCGCAGGCTTCAGTAGTTGTGGCACATGGGCTCAGCAGTTGTGGCTCACGGACTCTAGAGCGCAGGCTCAGTAGTTGTGGCGCACGGGCTTAGTTGCTCCACGGCGTGTGGGGATCTTCCCGGACCAGGGCTCGAACCCGTGTCCCCTGCATTGGCAGGCGGATTCTTAACCACTGCACCACCAAAGAAGTCCCAGAAGGGCAATTCTTGAGTCACTGGGTCTGAGGGTACCTGCCTGCCTCTCTGTGCTGGGCAAGGGCCAGGTGATGGGGTGGGGAGAGGGGAGCAGGGGCTTTCTCTCCCCTGCCCCCAGCCCCGGGATGACAGAAAAAAACAACCAAGATGGTGGGTCAGAGAACCAGACCCCCTGAATCCAGCGGCCTCATTTCCTTAGCACGTTGCCCAACACACAGTAGGCACTTCAATTTTGAGTAGTGTGTCCAAAGCATCACGAGAGGGCACTGAGGTTCCGCCTGAAGATGAGACCCAATTTCCTTATTGTACAATAACTTATTACCAGGCCTCTCCCTCTCTCGTCTTCTTTAAGTGTACAAGACATTGTCAATAGAGGGTTCATCTCCCTAGATCCAGGCATCCCCAAAGGCATCCTGAGGTTCCTGGGCAGGAACTGGAGCCCAGGAGAGGGGTCACTGGAAAAAAGATAGCAACTCAGCTGGGGTCCTATCTAAAATGTCCTGTAAACCCCAATGTACTTCAGAGATGAGAAGGAGACCCACCTCGAAGAGAAGGGACAGACAAGGAGACAGGCAGACCTTTGCAAGACAAAGACCCAGAGACAGGATGGGCTGGGGAGGGGAGCAGGGGCTGGGGGAGACAGAAATTCAAAATAAAATGAAATACCGATTGTTTCAGAGCCATTAACTATCAGACAAACATTGGGCACCGAAAAGAAAAACTGCCCCATATAAATAAAGAAAAACAAACCAAAAAAGAGAAGGACATATTCATTTTACTGACATTTTAACGGTTCCTCTCCCCCCCCACTCCCCCCCCGCCCCCCCCTCGCCAGAAGATGATTACAAATTAAGCAGCATTTAAATGCTTTTTACTGTCGACAATTAAAAGGAGGGCTGTGAGCCTGAGAGTGTGGTGGCCATTCATTCCCACGGTAACCAGGCTATCTGAGGCACCTCCAGGCCTACCCGTACTGTACCGCACACAATGGGCAAAGAGGGAAAAGTCCGCACACCATGAATTCTGCAGGACGTTCAGAAGCAAATTAAAATATAAAAAGCTCCTGGCACAAAGATAGATACCAAGAGTGAGGGCTGGGCAGGCAGGTCAAGCTCGTGGAGTTAAAGTCTTAGCAACGGCAGAGTTTAAGCACAGCCAGATTACACCTTATTCAGGGCTGCCTTGCATTTGGTTTATGTACTCGTGTGTGTGTGTGTGTGTGTGTGTGTGTGTGTGTGTGTGTGTGTGTAGTACAGGAAGGATAAAGGGTGGAGGTGGCTTTTCTGGGGACAGAGAAATAAACAATTAAGAGAGCCCAGGAGCTCTAGGCAAGACCCCAGACTCCAGACCCCAGGGAATGGGTAGAGGACACACCAGATGCCCCAACCTGGGCTTCACGGTGGGCACTGGTCCACCCCTCCAGTGCCTGAGCCATGGCCTTCTCTGCTGGACCACAGGTAGGAACCAGGTGATCTGAATTTCACTCTGGTGAGAGGAAAGGATTTCATTCCAGGGTGGACCAAAGAACAAATTTTAAGTTTCCAGAAACTGACTCTTTCATTGCCCACACTAACACCCCCAGCCAATACCTCCAATATTCATGTCTTTCTGAAAGGCTAAACCCGACTCCATGTTGGGTCTCAGCAAATTTTATTGCTAGAACTCTATGTTAGCCAACTTAAAATGGATTCTAAGAACCCATATCATCACAGGGACCTTTTAGAATAATGAAAACTCACCCCCAGGATAAAGGGGAGAAAAGCAAGGATTAAAAAAGAAAAGGAGTGTGGAGTGGGGAACATGGGCTGTAGCCACCAATTTCCTTTTCAGTCCTTCGGAGACGAAGATGGAAAGCAACAGAAGTGAGCTGGCTACCAGGTGGAGGGCGGCGAGAGGAGGCTGGATTTAGAAGGAGCTGGGTACATTTCTGTGCCCTAAGTTTAACATGCAGGAGGGGCGACACAGAAATAAAAGAGACACGTCCCCTTTAAAAGGAAATATAATTTACAGTGTGCAGCCAGGCGGCCCATAGTTTCAATCTCGTTTACTATAGAGAAAACTCTGCTAGCTGTTCTCTATCCCACAAATCCGATTTAATCAGACAAGCCAGCCAGCGTGGCTTGGAGTAAAAACGGATAATTAGTAAACAGAGAGCTACTCCAGTGCTTCATTGGCATTCGAGTTGGGCTACTGTGTCGCATTTAAAATGCAGTCTGATGAAGTTTACAAAATCAAACCATTTGTTACTCCTATTGAAGAGGCTTCAGGCCACTTGCAATTAAATTGGAATTAGTGCTCAGAATGAGACACAGCAAATTCATACTAAAAAGGGATCTGACTTTGAGACATTTGACTTCACTTCAACAGTTTCTGTGCGAGTGTGTGTGGGTGGGTGTTACTAAAAGATTCCTCACTCGCCCCGACTCTGCAGGGCTCCCCAACTCGTGAGCTTGCCCCTGACAACCTGCTATGCTCTGGGCTGGCTTCGGGGAATGGGGCACCGGGGTGGGGGGGAGGGGACAGACAGCTGACACTGGGGAGCCAGGCCCTGCATTCACACCGGGAAGATACTGTACTAGGGAAAACGTGTCCACAAAGGACCATATGGCTCCCTTCTGCATTGAGCCTTCGGACAAGGGGTGGAAGGGGGGCGGGGAAGCTGCCAGAAAGCACTTCCAGGGGGCACCAGCCCCGCCCACCTCAGACAGCAGGCTGGCAGCTTGGGGAGAATGGGGGCACCTTCCCCCCCCCACCCCCCACCCCGCATCGGCTGGGTTCCTGTGATGTTCCTGCCTGCCCTCCCGCAAAGCCCTGTGCACAGGGAGGGTTTCTGTCACCATGTCCTACTCATGAAAACACTCCTGGTCCCGGGCACTGCCCTTCTAGGCAGAAAAGGTAGGGCAAACTGTCTTGGCAGGGCCTCTTAACCCTGAGGCCGTGAAACCCCCAAGCAATCCATGGATAGAATTCAGGAGGTTGGAAAACTTGGAGGGTAAAAATATTACATGTTTATTTTTACCAACCTCTAACTGAAATTTAGCTGTTCCTTCAACGGGGAATGAAAGCAACAAAGCAGTCAGATGAGCTGTGCCTGTGACTTGGTCATCCACAGACAGCTAGACATTTTCATACCACATTGGAAGAAATGTTGCAGTTACCTCGAAATATTTATGCAAACTGTAGGTAGCTGACCACTGCTTGAGCCTGTTAACAGGGTAACAAAGAATCACACATATACTGTATTACAAACGGCTTAAAAATATTTTGCTATCTGTATTTTGCTATCCTACTCCTCACCTTATGCCTCTAAAGACATTATCCTGAGGAGGGGCTCATAGGTTTCACCAGATTTCCCAAGGGGCCCATGGCACAAAATATTAAGAATTCCTGGTCTAAGGGCTCGGGGGAGGGAGGCGGAGTTATTGTTCAATGCCGACAGAGTTTCCGTTTGGGAAGATGGAAAAGTTCTGTGGAAGGACGGTGGTGACAGTTGCACAACAATGGGATCGTACTTAATGCCACTGAACTGTACTCTTAAAAATGGTTAAAATGATAAATTCTATGTTATATATATTTTACCCAAGTAACAAAAAGAATGCTTAGTCTCAGCTGGTCATAAGTTACTCGCACTTCTACAATCCCTCTGCTGCCCAGAAGTACAGAGGCTAAAATCCAGTTTCATTCCTTCTAAGTGTTTCTCTCTGCTGTTTGGAGAAGAACTGAACCTCAGGCTCCGTGGAAGCAGGCAGTCATCCTGCACGGGTCCTGGAAAGGGCACTGCAGGAGGTCTAGGCTCACTGCTCAGCTCTGTGGCCGCCAACAAGCCTTGGTGGAGTTGCTTCAAGTTCAAGGTTTACCATCTCCCTCTCCCCATCAGAACAAAAGCTGCTTGAGAGCAGGGACCTCATTTCTCTTATACACTGCTGTGTCTCTTGGACCTGACAGGTGTTTGATGAATCTTTACTGGATGGAGGGAAGGATGCACGGGCAGATGAAGGATTAAACAAATGAATTTTCTCTCTCTGGCCCTCAATCTCATCTTTGACATAAGAGGATAGGCTCTGTGATCCTTTAAAGCTCCTACAGGCCCCATGGGGTTCCATCTGCTCACCAGGCTCCCCTACCTATTGGCCACACTTTTCCCTCCAGAGCACAGCGCTTAGCAGGTGGTGCGTGTGCACAGGTGGGGGACGGGCTGTGGCAGGAGCATGCCTGATGTGGATACTGAGGGTGATGGGCCACTGCCCTCGGGCCCCACGACTTTCCTCTGGACCTCAAGCACTGCCACACGGAGAAGAAACGGGCTGGTGATGACACTGGGAGAGGGAGGATGGTGAATTTATAGACATGCTGAACAGACAGGCAACAAGAGGGAGGCACGGAGGCCCGAGGAAGAGACTTTGATGGCGTATCAGGCAGCATGGAATGGCTTTCAAAGTCCAGAAGGAGGAGATTGTCCTTTTTGCTATTCAGGGAGGGTGGGAGAGAAATTTGCGGTCAAGAACAAAAACCAAAACACATTGTCCACTAGCCTTTCCCACTTCCCCCAAACCTGGAACTCTCCTCCTTCCAAGTAGGCTGTGTACCTGACTCACTAAATCTTTCCCCGGGAAAGGAGATGGGGTAGCCGTCCAGCAAACACAAGCTGGGCCTCAAGACCGGCTTCGGTAGTGTGCATGCTCTTCAGACAACGGATGGGCAAACTGGTCCTCCCCTGCCCATCCCCGCATGCGCGCGCGCGCGCGCGCGCACACACACACACACACACACACACACACACACACACGTCCCTTGACACCCTGAAGGAAGGTCTGGAGAAAAACCGCAGCCTCACATTCTAAAAAGGAAACACAAAGTGACATGTCACTGAGTGGTTGGGGGTTCTCCTTTCTCCTGTGTGGGTTCCGTTTCCTAGGTGCCTCCCCTTTCAGTTCCTCCTCTGGAGTTTCTGGGCCAGGACTGGAGCATGAGCTTGGCCCCACAGCAGACGGGAAAGCCGATGGCCGACTCTCTCAGGCCACAGCCAGGTGCCCAGCACCTTGGTCACAAAGAGCCCGAGAAGACACCTCTGTTCTATTTATCCAACACTAGTGCCACTTGATTGCCAAATCTGCCCATCCGTTCTCTTTCCAATGATCTTCATTTCTCCCTTTGGGTGGCAGCACTTTTATTCTCCTTGGGAGACAGCATTGGTGTCACTTTTAGCACCATTCACTCATGTTCTCGTGCGCTCACGCACCCAGTGTTTGCGTTCCAATTCTGCATAGGCATCAAATACCAAGGCTTCAATGTTGAGAAGACACTTCTTGCCCCTATGAAGCTTACAGGCTAAGAAGTGGAGAGCAAGAAGCCTGGATTCTGAAGTCAGACAGAACCTGGCTCTGCCACTTACTTCTTAGCTAGAGAATCACAGGCAAATTTCTTAATATCTCTGGGTCTTGGCTTCTTTATCTTTATTAGTCATAACACCCACCACGCAAGGTTGCTGGGAGGATTTGAGATAATATATGAAAGTGTCTATCACAGTGCCAGATGGTAGGGAGTGGAGAAATGGTAGCTTGTTAGAAGAGGGATCCAGGGGCCTGGTTGAGGGCCATAGAGAGACAGGTATGTAAATAAGTGGGTCGTGGTGTTTGAACTTAGATACCCTGAGATGAGCAGGCCCACTCCAGGAGATGCTGATACAGAACACTCCAGGCCCTTCATCACCAGTAAGAGCTATTCCTCTGAAGTATTCAATTGAAACCTCCTTCCCACCCTCCCAGTTACTCTCACCAGAACCATTCTCTGATCCCTAACCACTCCCAGCATGTCCTTCCTTTCCTCGCTTCTTTCTCCATCAGCCCATACTTCATGGCCCATGGTTCAACTCCCAGCTGCCTCCTGGCCAATTCCTGAACTCCCTTGCCCATTATCCTTCCATTGTACCACCCCTGCCAAGTGCTAAACTTGGGTCAGTCTGACTCCTGGTCTCCTCTACCCCTAGAGCTGCCTACACACACTGCCTCTACTTCCCACGTGCTCATTCACTCCTCAACCCACCATGTCTCATCTCTGCTTCCATCATTCCTTGAAGACCAAAACTGTTCATCTCTGATAACCAATGACCCCCAGGTCACTAAATCCAACAGACGTTTCTAGTCTTCCTCTTAGGGGACTTAACAGCAGCATTAAGATTGATGACTACCTTTTCCTTTTTGAAACCTCTTCCTTTAGCTCCATGACACCACACTCTCCTGGTCTCCATCCTAGTTCTTCCAGCAACTCCTTTTGAATCTCCATGATGCACTGGGATTGTCCTGGAGGGCACAGTGTGTTGGAGTTCCTCTGGATTCTGTTCCAAGCTCTCCTCTCTTGCTCTCCACTCCTGTTTTGTAAACTCACCCACTTTCAGGGCTTCAAGGATCATTTAGATGCTGATGACTCCAACATTTACATGGCCAGCAAGTCTCTCTCTTTCCCAAATTCCAGACATAACTGTGTATCCAAATGCCTCTTGGATAGGTCCCCACTGGATGTCACACAGGCCTTACTACTGTGATACCAAAACTGTTCATCCTCTTAACAACAGCAACAATAAAGCTCTGCTTCTCCTCCTGTGATTCCCATTTCAGTAAAGAGCTCCACTGTCACCCACTGGGCCCCAAACAAGAAAAGGGGCCATCATCCTTGATCTCCTTTCTCTCTCACCTCCCACAACAGATCAATTATCAAAGTTCTCCAGCCCCCTAAATATGTTCAATTTTTTCCATTTCTTATCCATCCCCACTGCAACTACACTGGTTCAAGCTACCATAATTTCTTGCCTAGATTATGGCAATACTGTCCTAACTAATCTCCCTGCCCTCAGTTTAAACCCCTCCAATCTATCCACAACTGTGTAGTCCAGGTCATTTTTCTAAAACATAATTTGATGTCACTCTCCTGACTAAGACCTTTTAATGGCTCCCCATCACTCTCGGGAAAAAGGCAGAGCTACTTAAAGTGGTTTTTAGGGGTCTTTCACATGTAATGCCCATCCATCTCTCCAGTCTCAGGTCTCAGCCCTCCTTCCTCTCCCATTTTCAGTTCCATGAATCTACCTTATTCTCTCCCAGCATGGGCATTGACCCACGTTGACCTCAGCCTGTCATTCTTCCCTTCCTCCCCCAGTACCCCGTTTTCTTTACTCAATAACTTCTCATATTTCAGATGACACCACCTCCAAGAAGCCTCCCCAATTCCCCATGCAAGTTGGAGGCCTACATGTGTGCTCTTATAACATCTTATGCCTCTACTATAACAATATTTATCCTGTATATGACCTGCTTACTTATCTCTCTCCCTTTAAGACGTGAGCCCCATAAGGACAGGAATTCTGTTTTGCTTACCACTGTATTCCCAGAGCCTAATATACTACTAGGTACACAATGGGTGTTCAATAAATGTTTACTGAATGGATAAAGAAATGAGTACATAAAAATTTAACCTATTAACATCTCGGTGAGTTTGGACCACAGTCTTTGGCAAGTTATGATTTCTAAAGCCCAAACCATTAATATTTGACTCTTATGAACTTCAAGTAAACACGCCTCCTTACCCTCTCCAGCCACCCTGCCACCAGCCCAGATTCCCTATGAGTTGCAGGCTTCTGGGCCTGTATGTTCCTATACCTTTAACTTGTATGACTGTTAGGTGTGCATTCGTATCCATGTGCTTTAGAACCGGGCATGGGCTCTCCTGGGCTTGGTTTCTCCTCCCAACCTGGAAGTACTCATCCATGTGGTACCCAGTGCAGACATCTCTTCAAGATGGAGAGTCGTTCACATCAATGGAGGATCTAGATCTTTGAATAAAAGGGCTGCAGAATGGAGTTCCCAGATATTACCCCCTGGCCAAAGCTGTGAGCTGGCAGCCAATAAGCCCCCACCGTTTGGAACCTGAAGTTAAAACTGGCAACTCCTCCTGGTCGCTGGCAGAACATGGACCCAAGGCTACAGATGCCCCTGGTATCCGCTTCCTACCTCTATCTCCTCTAAGACCAGAGCAGGCCCTCAGCTCTCCCTGCAGGACCTGCTCTGAGCTGCCCACAGGACAGAGCCCTCTACACCTGGGCAATGAGCTGTCCCAAATCACACTCTTGGTGTGCTTTCATCCCTCTTCAGTTGGTGATGATGTATATTATACTATTCTGAGATTCGATCTCTACAGCAGATGGAAAACCCTTAAAGCAGAGCTGCTAATGGAAATGCCACAAGTCGTGTCACTACCGCACACATAAATTGTGACCTTCAATACCATCCTGCTAGGAAAATCAAGATTGATGTTTCTTAAACAGTTCAACAGGCTTTTGTCAGATTTGAGTCCGGCTTTGCTCTCTGACCTGGCCAAATACCCAGGCTCCTGTGGCTCTAGGGATGACCTACCAGTAGTAAACTTGTCCTTGTACGCAAATGTGACAACACAGGTAGCCCCCGGGATATACCAGGTCCCAGGCAAAGAGGCCCTGGCCCTGGTCACATCCATTTCAGATCCCTTCGTTTTTCCGAACACCTTGCCCACACCTACCTTCCCGCCGCACCCCTCAGCACCCTTGGCAGTGAGGAAGCAGTGTTTACTCCATCATCGTTATGCGCCTTTCCGAACTTTTTTGGGGGGTGGTGGTGGTGGTGGGAAGCTATGATTTTTTAGGCTAGTGCTATAGGGGCCTTTGAGAATTAGCTAATACTGATGATGCTTTCTGTTCATTCAGGTTCGAGTAATTGTGGGTGTGCAGGATTCTGGCAAAGGTCATTGAAAGGAGTGAGGAATTGTCAAAATGTTCCCACTTGAGCCCAGATGGAAGCACTGTGGAGTTGTTGAAGCCTCTGGGATCAGTGGCAAAGACCAGCAAGAAAGACCTTATCTTTCCAAAGATGCTGACATCAAGAAGGGCTCCCTACCGCTGCTCACGCAGGTCTGTCTGGTTCCATGAGTGTTCTCCACGCAGGGAACGTCAACTACAACGCCGGATGGACATCTTTCTTATGGTCACACCCACTCCTTTGCATAGCATGAATCTCCTCTGGGCACTTACCAATTTCTTATTCCTCCCTGGCCCCTCCATTCTCCAAACGCTCCCTGGGCCATACATCCCACCCCCTCTCCGTCCTCCTTCCCTCCTCATCCCCATGTCAGTTGTTTTTTGGAAACAATGCCCTGTTGAGATAAGATCGTAGTTTGCTAGTAATACCAGCACAGAGAAAGCTAATGGCCACCTATTGATCTGAGGGGCCTGGAGAACGAAGCACTCAGGAGATGGCCATGAGGACTGTATAGACCTCAGATATGGACGGGACAGAAACAGCCCCCAAGTCTTCCAACTCTGATACCTGGGCAGCTTATGAGCTTTGGGTCTTCCGAAACGCGGTGAGGGTGGTGGACAACCAGGACGGCCTGAGAGGCGGGTGGGGGACACATGTGGACTCCCTGCAACATTTTCTAACTCAACTGCATCCAGGGCCAAGGTGTCTTTTTCTATTTCTACTGTGATTTTTTATGATGTGCTTAACTTCAGACAAAGCAACTTCTTTCATATCTGAACGGGCAGAATTTGGCATGATTGCCCCCCAAAAGTTCATTCCCCAAAAGATGAAGGCCCCAACGAGAAAATTTACTCAGGGCTGGATGGGCAGTCATGTACCATCTGCACAGAAGGGCTGCCTCTGAATGCGAGAACAGAGCGTTCATATTAATTAACATCTTCATAGAAAGAAAACTCTCCAGGGAGTATCTGTTTGATCATTCCTATTTACTGAGTGACTTTGCTGCGTGGTTGTTCTCTCCCCTAAATCCTAAGGAGCCTAAGTGGATTCTGTGAAGGGAGAGGAAGCAGTGCAGCCTTTGGATGGAGATTCTAGGGCGAGAAGGAGCGGGTTGATTCTCCTGTTGCATGCGGGCCCCCAGGCTGGAAAAGCTGCCACCAAGGATCGTGATGCTTACGTATATTCTATGTCCATGTATGCCTGCAAATTGTCAATGTGGGAAACTCGGGAGGCATCTACCTAGAAAATGTTTATGACAGAAAGTCCTGCGCCACCCCATACCTTCTAAGTGACAGCTCTCTCTGGTGGGTGTCCCTGCCCTGTCACATTCAGTCCTCATAACTGTCCCCAGATGGGAACCATGTGAGGAGTACCAGGATTACTGATGGGCTGGTTGACTCATGTACTAATTAATTATTAGTTTAATTAATTAATGGGTGGCTACCACGAGGCAATAGAGAAAAATAAGAATGCTGCTAGAACTTTCCTCGTGTTTATTAGGCACTGTGTAGGAACCAGCTGCCATGCTATATGGGTCTTGCCGAGATGCTGATCAATCAGAGAGATACGGTCCCTGCCCTCGGAGAGCCTCCTGTCTACAGAAGGAGACAAACTAGCATTACAACTTAAAAAACTCTCAAGATTGGAACGTAAGGTCGAGAAGGGATCAGGCTCCACGTGAAGTCTCCCAGCGTCTGCCCCTCACAACAAGGACTCATACACTCTTCTTTAAGAGGCTATGAAATGACTTATTTTCATACACACACACACGTCCCCTATTCCCACACCCACAGTGGAGATATGAATGTCTGCTATTCCGGGCCGGGGCCTGGGCTATGTCGCTGTAGAATTGCAGGCAAGCAGTTGCTCCAGCGTCTTGTCCTGGAAGTCTGCTTCTGCTTGAGCTGATTTATTCCAAGGACCATCTGGGCTCGGAGAACAATGTGCTCTCCTATCTGAATGACCAGCCGTATTAGTCATACCCTCTTAACTCGACCTCTCCATCCCCTAATCTTCACACTTTCCTTCATTCCCTTTGACGGAGGCCAAGGACTGGCTCTCTTTTCTCACCTCTCCCTAGGCTGGAGAAGTTCGTCCAGGACAAAGAGCTCCGCCCTCGAGCCTGTGGGTCCAGCAGTCAAACTGGGACAGGCTGGATGAAAAGCTCCCCCCACAACTCTCCTGGCCCCCAGTGCCCTGCTTGGACATGGGGATAAACTCCCTCAACACTGCTCACCCCAGGCTGCCCAGGTTTCCCCAGGCCCCAAGCCAGATGGACTTGAGAATTAGCTCTCATGTCCATTAGCAACTCATGTCCTAAAAGCTCTCCTTGAACTGGCCCCACTCTGTACTCAGAACCCACATGCTCCCCAGCGCTTGGACGCGTGGTTTGTCCGACACCGCCACATCCTTACCCGCATCTGCCTTAAACTGTCCTCTAGCTGTTTAACATAGGAAGCATCGTATCTACTTTTTCTTTTCTTTTTCTTTAATTTTATTGAAGTACAGTTGATTTACAACGTTGTGTTAATTTCTGCCGTACAGCAAAGTGACTCAGTTATACATATATTTTTTTCCATTATGGTGTTAAGCTACGTTTCCTCCAGAGCAGGGAAGAAAAACAATCTTCTATTTTGATCTCCCTTACGGCCTAGCAATAGCGAGGTCCAGAGTCACAGCTCGATTTTGCCGTAAGAATGAATGACCCCCAACACAGAAACCCTGAATCTTCGAGCTGAATTTTAAAGAGTTTCAAGTGCAGCCTCATCCCACCTCCCGGCACTCTCCCCAAGGGAGGGCCTAGGTTTCTCTGGGATGGGAAGGAGCCAGCACCTGTTCAGACCCCTAATCCAACATCATATACCTGCTCAGGAAATAAATTCCTCTTTATCAATAGAATTTCCCTTGGATGCTACAAGATGCTGTTGATGTTTGTGACCTGTGGGTTTTGTCATGGTGGTTTTGTTGTTTTGTTTTTAGTGCTTAACTAGAGAGAGTGAATGAAAAAGAGAATTCTGGTCCACGCGGACATGCAAATCTCCAATCCTCCTTCCCCACCCCAGTTCCCACTACACACACACACCCCCATTCTTGTCTCTGCCATTCAGATGAGGCGGGTCTCAGTGCATTCTGTCACTCTCCCCCAACGCTACCACTGCACACACAGACACACAGACACAGACACACACACACACACACACACACACACACACACACGGCTTTCAGTTTATGTCTCGCCTCGCGCCGAGGCAGAATTGATGGTGATGAGCAAAGGAGACAGGAAAAAACTCAAGCAGACAATTAGCTGGGTTAGGTTTATGGCAACAGGCAGCAAACTCATTCATTTCATGTTTGCAGAATATAAAAGCACTGAAACATTTTAATTTTAAATTCTTATCATTGGATTTACTGCTTTTCTCTCGCAATGATTTGTGTTGCTTTTTAATTTTTACAGTCTCTACAGAAGCCAGATGCTACTGCCTAAGGACAAAATAATAAAAACCTACTGCAGTCATGAGTTACAGAACAAAAAAGAAGCACGCAGTTGACAGAAGTTAATATCTCAATTTAACAGTGCTGCTTCGCTAATGATCCTTTGATATGTGTTTATTTAGAAAGGTCTGATCTTGACCTTGAAGGCAAACTCAACCTCAAAGTCTTTATGAGAAAAGAAAAAGACTTTATTTATAGATTGGCTTTATGTCAATCACTCTGGCAGCTGGTCCCAAAATGCCAAGCCACCAGAGGAGGGCGTCGAGGGAAAGTGGGTCCCCAGTGAAATGTTCATTCAGGGATCGGTGTGGGAGAGCGAAAGTGGAGGACGGGGTTTTAGGGAAGGTCAAACCCAAATGGGGCCATGTTCTTGGCTTCCTCTGGAAGGAAGTCAGGGTGCTTATATTCCCTCTAGAAAATGATACACAACCAGGCATCATAAACCTCAGAAAAGAGACACACATGCAAAGGGATGGGGCGTGGGGCAGCGGGACCAGCTCTAAGGGTTCAACCGGACGAGACTTCCAGGAAGGGCTGTGCAGCAGGGCAAGGCCTGGTCTGAGAACCTTCCAGAACTGCACGGAGGACTGAACGTCCCATCCCCGGGAGCAGGAGGGGAGACCTGACACCCCTTAAGGCCCCAGCAGTTCCGAGATTATTCCTTCAGCCTGACGGCCTCTTCTCTCCCACCCCAGGCCAAGGCACTGGTCAAGGGAACTCCCTGGGGTTTGAGAATGCCAGGTGCGGGGCCCCTGGAGCTCCTCCTCCTGAACTCTCGTCTGTGGGAATCCCTGCAGAGGCCACGCCTCCTCCAGAGACAGCCCTCTGCAGCCCAGGCCTGTGCTTCTTCCTGCGAAGCCTGAGGCTGACGGGGGCTGAGGCCCTCCTCAGCTGAACGGGGCCTTTTGCCCTCAAGGTGTTCAGCTCACGATGCCCCCTCCCCTCAGTCTGTCCCTGGGAACTCTCCTCTCCTAGTCTCAGTGACCCTCAGAAGCTACTAACCACGCCTCCAGCCACACTTCTGTTCTGAGCACAAAATCCATAAATCCAAGCACCCCCAGGATATTCCACAGGCACTTCTACTCAACGTGCCCAAGCCCGAAACCCATACCCTCTGCTCCCAATCCCGCCGCCCTTCCTGGATCTCTGTCTCAGTTGTCAGCACCATCACCCACTCTGTCACCCAGCCTAGGTGCCTGCGTGTCATCCCAGAGGCTTCTTGTCTGCCGCTCCCGCATCCCAATCTGGCGAATGTTGGAGCACCTGAGACCTTCCCATACGTGTCCCCTCCTTGTCCTCCCAGAAAGGCACTGCCTCGTGCCAGCCACCAGCATCCCCACCAGGATTCCCGCGAGGGCCTCCTGAACACAGCCCGTCTCCCCGAGAGCTTCCCCCAGACAACTGCCAAAGTGGCCTACTGGAAACTGATCTGATCTTGTAACTTCCTTTTAAAGGCTTCCCAGGACCCTCCATCACCTACAGATAAAATCGAGGCTCCTTAAGACAGCCTAGCCAGACCTCCGTGGTCTGGGCCTGCCTTCCCCTCCAACCTCACCTGCCCCATCTGTCTCAGATGTGATGCTTAGGCCATACCACCACCATTTCCAAGCACGCGTGGCTCTGTTTCTTCTGTCCAGCTCTCCCTTCATCTTGGCTAATTTCTACTTCTGCTTTGAACCTTATGATGTCTTCTTCTCCAGGAAGCCTTATCTGTCCCTCGGGTATCTACGGTGCACCCTTCCTCCGGGTGCCCACAGTACCCTCTGTAGAAACGTCTCCATCACTGTGCCCAGCATTGTCCGTTATAATTACCTGCTTACGTGCCTGTCTTCCCACCTCTGAGTTCCCTGAATCAAGACGCCAGGAGTTACCGATCCTTGTATCCCCAGCATTTAGCACATAGTAGGCACTCAATGAATGCTGAATGAATGAATGGCCAGCTGTTTTGCTTCTGAAAACTCTAGGAGCGGGGCGGGGCCGGGGTCGGGGTCGTGGGTGGGCGGTCCTTTAGTGACATGCCAGCTCAGTGAGAATCTGGATTTGGTATAGGGAAGGGGCAGTGATGCTTCACACATCCTTCATCTCCGACTCTTCATAAGCCGAGGCAACGTGTGTGCTCTAGGCTGCCTTCAGTGTGCATGTTTTTAGGCTGACAGCACCCAGTTTTGTCAGGTTTCTCCGGGGCCAAACAGGTTCTTCCAGACCAGTTGGGTGGGCATTCCCCTGCCAAAGTTCATCAGTCTCCAAATGTGGGGCTGGAGCAATAGTTCTCCCTGTCCTTTCGCCCAGACTCCTTCAGACCAAAGGTAACAGCCAAGTCAGAGCCACTACTGACTCCAAGAGCAATTCATCAGCCTGGTGAGGGTGGGGCAGGGGAGGGAAGGCGGGGACAAGAGGAAGGAAGGCCCATCAGACAGCCCGGGCACAAGGCCAGCTGAGGTAAGGCTCAAATCATGGCAACAAATGTCCCCACTCCATCCCCCGCTCTGATAGGAAGTCATCAGTGCCCAGATCAGGGACATTTTTTGCATCTGTCCCCCCACCCAACATACTAAAGCTGCAGCCTTTACAGGTGCAGTGTGTACAAGGGAGAGGGGTGTGGGGAGAGAGGAGTGTCCTCTTCCCAGCTCAGCAGCCGCATGAAAAGGTTCACTCAGGGCTGCAGGGCCTGTTCTTACCTTGTTCTTACTTGAGATAAAGTGGGAAAGGTGATAAGCAATGGAAACCACAGTCTTATCTCGGCCTTCCTTCATGACGTACCACACCCCCGCCCTGGCTGCTCTGTTCAAGGGCTTCACTCCCAAAGCCCTTCCTGTTCTGGGTTAGCACCATGGGCAGGGTACTGGCCACTGAGTCCAGCCCCCTGCCTCTGACTTACCAGATGGGAGTAGCCAACCTTTCTTCAGTTCTATTCATGGATGATGCTTGAATTTTATGGCCAACATCTATTACTCTTAAGGTGTGTAATCACAAAATCATTTAAATTCGACTTCTAAAAAATACAAAATGTTGAAAAACTATAAAAAACGAACAGCGCACGTATGTATGCACACTCTAGAGATGGAGATGCCGCAGTCTCTTTTGAGAACATCTTTTCGATTCAGGACGTTCTCACCAGCGTCTAACCGAAGTTTCTTCTCCTTATTATTTTTCGAGGCTCATCGTCTTTGTTGTAGGGTGAAGATAAAAGAAATTCTTTTTTACAGCCCTTGTACCTCTTTCTCTATTTTTCTATTCTCTTCCTTAGCACAGCTGGCAACAGCTAAGTTTGGACTCAATGTCTGCCGGTAGAGAGAGATTGGGATGGGCCGTCATGTTGCTCCCTTCCCCTTCTTGGTAGGAGCCAACTCGGAGAGGTGAGAGTTCTCGGTCATCTCGGGCTGGCAGGCCAGGTAACCCTTCTCCACAATCCCCCAGAATGAGGAACCTGAGCCCCATTCTCTACCAGAGGAGATCGTGGACGAGGGAACAGGTGAATTCCAAGGCCACTCAAGAGGGACAAGATGGCAACTTTAAAACAAGTTCTTTTACTGCAGGCAACCATCTTGGGCCCGGACTGAGTTATGAGTCCTTTGTGTTGAACAACTACTAGTTATCAGGTAAGTCATAAAGGATCATTCATAAAATTAGATGCACCACTTGTTTTTATAGCACTCATTAAGGAACATAAAAGACAATTCTTTTCAGCATTTGGATACTGAATTATAAATTCAATTAACTGGACACAGTTAAACTTCATAGATCTAGATATGCTTGTATCAAAGAGGCAACTCCCAACCACGAGCAGAAAAGAAGAGGACATGCTCTCCCCTGCTGGCGTTCCAGGTCCCCAGTGCCAACTGAGCAGTCTCTCTGCAGTCTTCCTCGCTCACTTGTGCTTTCTTCCCCTTTGCTCGTAACTTTTTCTTGGCCTTGGGAAAGGCAACGGATTTTGAAATCCTGGGGAGAAAAGGCTTTGAATTCTCGGTCAAGATACAGAGCCTCTGTTCAGCCTCAGTTCACTCTGGGGCTGTTGTAAGGGTTAAAGCACAGCATAAATAATATACCTAGCGGAGTCGCTGGTACCTGGTCAGCACACAATGAAAGGGAGATAGTTATCAACATCATTTTCCTAAAACAAATTCATTTCAACCCCACCTCCCCTACTTAATCGGCATTTACAGAAGAGCTAACGTGTACCAGCCCTGGGTTAGGTCTGGCAATGGAGTGATGAATAAGGCGCAGTGCCCTTACTATGGGAGCCCAGAGAGGAGACTCCGTGATGTCCTCGTTAACATATTCCTCCTCTAAATTCCTCTCCATGCACCACCCAGGCTGGCATCTGACTACACAGTGACCTTTTGCTGGTCTCTGGTTGATTTATATATGTCTATATATAGTGTCGCCCAGCAAATTTATGTTAGGATATGGGAAAAAAACAACAACATGAGCACTGGCATCTGAAACCCTGGGTTCCAGCCCAGCTCTGAGACCTAAAGAATCAGAGTGGTAACGCGGCTTAAGGATGAACTCTGTGGTCAACTTCTGGGGCTCAAATCCAGCTTGGCCACTTACTACTGCTGTGTAACCTTGGGCAAGTTACCTAGCTCCTCGGTTCCTGTTTCAGACTCTGTAAAACCAGGATGATAACAGTACCTACTTCACAGCGGTTTTATATAGATCGAAGAAGATCATGTGTTCAAAGTATTTAGAACTACCCGGCATAAAACAAATGTTCAATCAGTTTCAGCTATAATGGTTATCAGATATATACCCCAGGGAAAGTTGTTCATGTCTTCCTCATCTGGAAACAAGAATGTTCACCTTGAAAAGCTGATATAAGGACTAAATAAAATGATCGAGGTCAAGCATTAGCACAGTGCCTGGCACCCAGCAAATTCTATAAGAATTCGGTAAATGCTGGTTTCTCCACTCATGAACAAGAACCAGGTCTCACACAATTTTAGTATCTTCCTTGCAGTGGTGCCCCACCAGCCCAAATTAGCATTCACTAATTGAACTGGAATAGGAATGAAGGGAATAGAAGGGAACTGGGATTTCTAAAGCAACTCCTGAGAAGACAATTCTTTGTATTGTATTTTTTAAAGTGGGCGCGAGCAGGACAAAATCAGGAATGTGGCGACAGGAGTTTCATGTGACTCTCCCACAAATAACTATTCTAGGCAAATAATTTCTCTGCCTGGCTTTCCACCGTTGTTCGATGAGCTGAGAGGCACACGCAGGGTGTCCCAGTGACGTCTCTCTTCGCTGTCCTGGGGCATCACCAGGTAAGTCGCCTAGGTAAGACTTAGAGGGTTAAACGCTCCCCTGCGGAAGGGAGGCCACAGCAGAGAAGCACTGTACATACAACGAGGTGTCCTGGCCTGTCCCAGCTCTGGGTGGCCCCTCTCACCACGGGTGGACAGAGAGACACACTCCACTCAGGCCACTCCTGAGCTCAGCTCGGGGGGAAACTAACGGTTCAGAAGGACATCCAGTCCATCAGAGTGACAAGGATTCGGGGGAGGGATGCTGCTATTTTCTACCAAGCAGAGGACACAGAGCCCCTGTCTCTGTAGATTTTTCAGGAAGGGGGCCACGGAGTCACTCTTCCGTGCCATGTGAGCACACACTGTCTATTCAGAGGCGGGGGGGGGGTCCCTCCAGCCCAAGGAACCTAGGAGTGGCCCCCAAGTCTCAAATATCTAGGATTTAAAAGCAACAACAGAGAATTCCCTGGCGGTCCAGTGGTTAGGACTCCACGCTTACACTTCCGGGGGCCCGGGTTCGATCCCTGGTCGGGGAACTAAGGTCCCACAAGCCGTGTGGTGAGGCCAAACAAACAAATAAATAATAAAAGCAACAACAGTAACATCACGTTATCTTTACTTGGCATCCGAAACTTCGAGAAGCAACTCCATGTGCTAAAAGGAGCAGGAGAAGGAGGGTCAGGAGAACAGAGCCCAGTAGCTGACCCTACAACCAACCAGCTACGTGACTCTGAGTAAGTCTTTCCACCTGCTGAGGCTCCATTTCTTCACCTAAAACAAGGGAACATGGCACCAGAGGGACTGAAGTCCCTTTCTAGGTTTTTACAGCTATGCTACAGTTGAAGGACCACCTCTTTCCTTCCTGCTTGCCCAAGCTGGGGCCACACTTAGGCAGGGAGTGCAAGGAAACTCCAGTGATCCTTGAACGTGTCTGGGGAGGGAGAGAGACGCAACAAAACCCTTTCCTTTCTTTCTTTCTTTCTTTTTTTTTTTTCAAAGTCACTCCCAGCTTCTCGGGACACAAAAGTGTCTGTTAAGGTAAGTTAAACCTTCTCAAGATGAATTTTCCTGCTACTTTTAATTAAAAGTTCTTTAGAATTAAAAAGACACTATTCAGAAAAGGTTGAAAAAAAATTTCATTGACACTCCCCCCCACGCCCTCCCCCTTTTCCCAAGGCAAAGAAAAAGCTGTTTTGTGCATGGCTCACCCAGTCCGCACTGTACAAAAGGAGGTGGATTGGCGGCAAGACACATGAGATGACCCTTTGACCCCAAACCGCTGACAAGTCCTCAATGGCATAAATACCAGATAATCAATCACATGCCAGGAGGGCGAGTCCCCCTGCCCTCGCCCCAGTGCCGGGGTTTATGAGAATACACTGTAAATAGACACTGGCTTCTTGCGAGAGGCCCCCTCGGCATTCCAGGGGCCCGGCCATAATCCTGAACCGGGCCCGGCCAGATCCTCGACCATCTCGTTTTACAGCTTTCATCGCAAGCTTATAAAGCACTTTTCCCTCCCAATCCCCCACTGAAAGTTGGACTTCTGGTATGAAATGAAGCCGGTCCTCACCCTGCCCCCCCATCTGGGAGGGGACTCAGAAAATAACTGCAAAGGAAGCTAGGTTAGAGGAGCCACAAGTGGGGCAGGTCACCCATCAAACCCCAATGTGCTGGGGACTGGGAGGGATGGATGTGTGTGGCAGGAGCCATGCAGGGCCTGGGGAAGTGATGAAGAATCGGTAGTAATACTGATGACAACAGGAATAGCAGTAGCTAATATCTGTAAACACTCAGTGAGTGCTCTGAGGTGCCATACACCATTCTAGGCTCTTCACGTGTATCCTATCATCTATCCTCAAAAATAACTCCAGGAGGTAGGCACTGTCATGAATGTGCCCATTTTATAGATGAGGAAAGTGGAGCTCAGTTCAAACAAATTGCCCATTTAGTGACTAAATGACAGGGAGGGATTTACACCCAGAGAAACGACTCAGGTCCAGATACCCGTTCTGCTCCATCCTCCAAGTCCATGGATTTCTGCCTGGAGGGGGAAAATATTGGAAATCAAGCCTTTAGATCAACCAGTACTTCGAGATCATACAGCAGCTGGGTGGAAAGAGGCATTAAAAAAGTTCTGACGAACGTGGGTCTAAAAATCAATATGTCATCTGAATGGTGTTCAATTTCCAAGATAGCCGAGAACTCGTTCCAGAGGAGAAAGAGTTTTTAAATCCAGCTCATAAATTCTGACCCCCACTGCAGTGCAAGATTCTCAGCTCTGCCCTTTAGCTCACCTTGGACCCCACCAGCTTGGACAGCCAGCGCCAGGCCCGGATGTCTCTAAGGCAACAATGGTCTTCTGAAGCTTTGCTCTTACTCAGAGGAGTTTACCAAGGTCCTAAACCAGCCCCGGCAAACAGGGAGGTGGGGGGCAGGGAAAGGAAGACAGAGCCTCTTGGTAACTAATTTTGATAATGCTTTTGTGTCAGGGTCAAAGGTTAAATATGGCCGCTCTAATCCGCTTCTTCCAGAATTAAAGCACAAGGGAGATTTTTCTGTAGCTTAGCAAGAGGGCTTTTCTCGTGGTTGGAGAAATGCTCCTGACCAAGCCCACCAAATGGGGATGGCTGGCTGTTGGAGACATTCTTGCATTTATTTGAACAGAACATCCCAGGTTCTGGTCGCTCGGTCAGAGTTATTTATTATTAAGACCGAGGTGAAAGGAATGCAAAGTGGCACTTAAAAAATGTAACCATCCCTCTGTCCAGCTCCACCCTCTTCTGAATAATGCTTCCTGAGATACCCAAGAAAGAAGAGGGGGAGAAAAACTGTAAGAATCAGACATGCAAAATGCCCGCAAACTCTGGTTCTGAGAGAAACCGTTAACGAGCCACCAGACATTTGCTTCACACGGAACCGAGCTCTCCGTTCATATTGTTTCACTGAGGTTCACAGCAGCCCCGTTGGTAAGTGGGGTTTTTGGACCCCTTCCTACCAATGCAGAATCTGAACGTCTAAGAGGGCAAGCGACTTGCCCAGGGTCTTACTTCTAATAGGCAGCCAACACCAGGGCTAGAAATAGTCTTTGTTGCTGTGACTGCAAGGAGACATACAGACAGGCACCCTCCATGAAGAAATGCGGGGCTCCCCAACAAACCAGAGACCCACAACAAAAGGCCAGAAGGAATTCGGGCCAGAAACATGTCTCCTGGATGCATTTCCTCGAAGCTCCCCCGCCCCCAGGGAGGGGGTACCACTGAACTGGCAGGTGAGAGAGGAACATACGTGGACGCAACCTGGGGAGCTGCCTGGAAGTGGCGGCTGCCGCGGAGGTGTCCCCTCTGTTCCTCCCACTCTGACTGGGAGCTCATTTCCCTCCTCCTTCACTGCCCCCTTCCCGGCTGGGGGAGCAGTCACCACCCCAAGGCAGAGAGGGGAGCTCCCAAGGGAAGCAATGGCCCTGCAAGAAATGACCGTGCAAGTGTCAACAACCTGCTGCTTCCCAGAGCCTCGGGGTCAGAGGCCAGGACGGAGCACAATGGCTTTCTCGAGCTGAAGGGTCCAGGGAGAGGGGCCTCTGCGGGGTCCCGGAAGGCGGCGGCTCTGAATCCAGCCACCAGGGTCTCCTGTCTTGCCCTTTTATATCCTTCTTCCCTCCGCAAATGCCAGACACCTCCAACCTCAGGGACAGGAGGCCAAAAAAGGAAGGGGATTAGTAACAGCCTCCATCTGCAAGCCTACACACGAAGGTTTATTCTATGAGACGTGGCAAGCAACTCAGTTGCCAACCCCACAAGATAAATTTACCCTAAAGCAGGATGAGAAGAAAACTCAGTCTGAGGATCTCCTCCTGCCTCCAAGCCTTCCCTGCCCACTGCCCTCATCAGAGCTGGACACTTGCCCTCCTTTGCTCCTGGGCATGCCTGTCACAGCCCTCCTCTTGCCTGCAAGCTCCTGGGGGGTAGGCGAGCAGGCTATCCTCGGATGCTGGCACCCATGCCCGTGGTTGGTGCTCCAATCACACTGGATGAATGAGGAAGAAATGACAGAGTTAAGGTTCCTTCTGGAACTTTCTCCACACTAGAGATTACGGATCTGGGATGGCTTGCACGTGGAATCTGTCTCATTGACCCATTCAGATCATATTTAGTCAAAAATCCTAGGACACCTCTCCCTCTAACTTCTGCCCATCATGTTACACTGAATACTTAATCACTGGATGGAACAGCCTGCCTCCCTCATTGTTTTCTCTGTAATTCAAAATACATGATAATAGTATTTGACGTGCTTTCATACAGTATTCACGCATGTTCAAGGCAGAGCATGGCAGGTGCAAAAGAGGAAGCCAGGGAAGGAAAAGGTCAGGAAGAGCTGGCACAAGGAGGATGTGGTGCAGAGGGCACCGGCTGGGTATCTGAAGGGCAGAAACCATAGCCCCCAAGGGTCTCAAGAGATGTCACAATTATAAAAATACCTTAAATTTGAATTGTGCCTTTCACCTTACAAGGATGTTACTTCTTTCTAAGATCACTCTGGTCCTCACACCCCTCTCTGAGGTAAAGGGGGCAAGTATGGAGTTCTAATTCCTCAGGTAAGGAATCTGAGACTTGCAAAGGTTGAGTGACTTGTCCAAGGCCATACAGTTGGCAAGTGAAGAGCAAAAATATGAATTCAGACAAGAACAGATTCCCCTTTCCTGCTTCTAACCAGGAAGCTCCCTTTACTGCTTTTGGTTATAACCACACAACGAATATTTATTGACCGGCTACTGTTCTAACACAGTCAAAGCATCCAGGGGCCCAAAGATGGTTCCGACACCCTGCCCCTAACACAGGGAGTTGGCCAAATGCTACAAGTGGGGTATGTCCATGGTGCAGAAGACAAAAAGGAAACACTTTCCACTGCTTATCTGGGGGAAAGGTGTGACAGAGAAGGACACTGTCGCAGTCTGCTCGGGCTGCTATGGCAAAATGCTATATGACTGGGCGGCTTAACCAACAGACATTTATTTCTCATAGTTCTGGAAGCTGCAAGTCCGAGATCAGCGTGCTGGCATGGCTGGATTTCTGGTGAGGGCTCTTCCTGGCTTGCAGGTGGTCGCCTTCTATCCCCTCACACAGCAGGAGAGAGAGAGCTCTAGTCTCTTCCTCCTCTTATAAGGATACCAATCCCATTATGGGGGCTCCATCCTCATGACCTCACTTAAACCTGCCCAAGGCTCCACCTCCAAATACCATCACACTGGAGGTTAGGGCTTCAACATAAGAATCGGGGTGGGGAGCAGGGGGGGGCAGACAGAAACATTCACATAACATAAACAATGGAGCTGAGAAGAAATGGTCTAGGCAGACAAGACACGAGAAATTCTGGGATTTAGGGGAAGATACATGGAGAAGAAAACGAGCAAGGAGACAACAGGAAATTATAAGTGGCTCAGGATGGACACACTGCAGGTGGTGGCGTGAGATGGCCTGAGACCGACTGGAGGCACTTCCTGTGCCAAGCAGTGGAGTCTGATCTTATCACATCCAGGAGTTCTCAACCTTGGTTTTACATGTGAATCTCCTGGGGAGCTTTAGAAAACATCCATGCCTGGGCCCCATGCCGGAGATTCTGATTCAGCTGGTTTGGGATGGGAGCCCTTTCTTGCTATTTTTTTAAAAAAAGCTCCTCCAAATGATTTGAACGTGTAGCTGGTATAAGACAACGAGGATCTTCTGAAGGATAAGCATGGGAGAGCCAACACTGGGTGTGCATTTTAGATGCCAGAGCCACCCTTTCCTGAGATATAGTGCATGAGGCAAAGCCCTAAACCCAGGCTGGATCCACCAACTTCACACCTATCCTCCACTGCCACCTCCATCTGACAGAACTGGGTCAGGGATTTGGAGACAATAGGGCTCTGCACATCACCATCTGGATCTTAAATGATAAACCTATCACCTGGGGTCCTTTCCCAGAGTCAGCTGCCTTCAGACCAGTGAGCTGCAGTCTAACCACGTGCTCCTGGGCGATCAGGCAGAGAAGGGATGTAACATGGAGGATGCTGTGTGCAGGAACTACGGGTTTCTGGCTGCAGCAGACAGGATTTCAGGTAGACGTAGGGATGAGAGACACTCCCGTCGCCACCCCTGGATCCCCACAGTATGTATCTCATTCAAGTGCCTGTATCATTCATTACCTTTTAAGATACACCTATGTTTTCCTCCCTAGCAATGGTTAGCTTTCTGAAGGTAGGATTTGGGTCTGATTTTTCTACTTTGCAAAAAGCTCTTAAAACACTACCGCTGGCAGGCGAGTGAGGTCTGAGGACGTCCAGAGCATCTGCACTGCGCTTGCTCTTCTCAGACCTTTAGATGCCCTGGCAGCTCTCGGTGCAGACCCTGACACGTGGATAACCAAAGAAGGCCACGTGGACAGAATCTCCTACTCTGGAGATTTCCAGGAAAAGGGAAGAGGATTATTTTCTGGAGATGGCAGAGTTGTAGATATCCTGGGGCACAGGAGGAGTGGTCCGAGACCAGGATTCCTGGGTTCTAGCCCACAGTATGTCTCTCTAACTTGCTGTGTGATCCTGAGCAAATCACTGAACCTCTCTGAGGCTCAGGATCTCCCTCCTTAATGCCTCTTGCTCCAGTTCTGAAGACTACAAATGTTAGAATCGAGACTTTGAATTAGCCTCTTCCGGTTTGAATACCCACAAACTGGGCCTAATATATGTAAATAGTGATTCCAAGGTTCTATTTTGGAAGGCAGGGATGTAACACTATGACTCATGGTTGGATGAGGCAAGTCCTCTTTCTGAGCAGCAGCCAGGCCCCCTTCCAACATCCAGGAGCTCAAGATGGGGAGCCCAGAAAGCATCCCAGGACAGGGAGCCTGGTGAGGGCAGTGGCCAAGACCCCGCCTTCCGGACAACCTCTCTGGAGATAGGGGATCCCAAGTCATTTCAAAACAGAGAAACACTTGGCGTTCCTTCATTTGTCAAAAACCTCAAGTGTGTTTCCCAGAGGAGAGAGGTCAGAGCGACTCCAGGGCCCAAGGGGCGGCTTTCAGATGCAAAGTCTCCCCCTTTTCAATTCCTGTAACTAAAATGAATATGGAAAAGATAATTACCTTTAAAACATACTTAATACTTGAACACATTATCTCCACCTGCAGAAAAAGAATGTTATCTGATGGGATCTTCCCCATAAGCTTAATCAAATTGCTATCTTAAAACTCTCTGGAGTCCTGTGAAACAGTAATAGAAAATCCGAAGCAGAGGCTGGAAGCATTTTATATTTGTTTGGTTGAGGGGAACGTGCATCCCATCTGACAATGGGCACTTAGAGACAAAGTCATTTCCAATCTGTAATGGATCTTCTCCTAGTGGGGGCAGGGAACGTTTCATCTGACCCAAACCTGCAATCCCTCCGTTAGGTAACTTTTCCTAATGCTCAGAGAAGGAAATGCCAAAAGAAAAGCCTTTTTCCTAACACCTGTTTGGGGCTCTTCTTTGGTAGGAAATCTTCTCTAGTTAGGCCTGGGACACTTAACGTATGGAGGTGCTTAATTACCTCGCCACTTCACTCTGGGCTTTAACTTAGCAAAGACATCGATGCCTAGATTTTCCTTGGTCTGCCCAGCCCCCAGGCAGTGCCATCCGTTAAGTTAGTAGAGAAGGTAAATTACCTGCCCAGATCCTGCCCAGGGCGACTGGCCATTTGCAAGGCTGGAGGAAACCAAAGGCAAACAGCTTCTAAGAAGATCAAATGTGAGGACTGGCTATGCTCCCAGCATCTCAAGCTTGCCTGGAATGGCCAAGTGAACAGCTGCTGCAGAAGCGCCTGGCCAGCCCAGCTCATCTTGTTGACAGAAGGCGTGATAGGTAAGAGGTGATAACGTGCTGCATCTTTGTTAGGCACTTCTCCCGCCAGCAGCCCCCGGAAGCTCCTTCATGTATGGGGGCTGGCACCCCACCCCCACTGCCAAAGCATGGAGGGCAAAGGGGGCATCCCAGTGCAGAAAGTAAGGCACATCAGGGCTTACAGAAAAACATGGGGGTAGGGGAGAATACTCGAGAAGTATTACAATAATCATCAAGAGGCAGGTGGGCTGGCATGCAAGCAGCGGATTACAAAACGGCATGCGTTGCATATTATTGCCCCAATGTTGTTTAGAACAAAACAGAAAAAGACGGTGGGACTACAGGAGACACATTTCTCTTGTGTACATGTGTCTTCTAATTTCCCCATACGGAGCACATATTACTTGTGTGATTCTTTTCTTAAAACAGGCTGCCTGGGTTCATGCTATCCATGTCCTGTCTTTGGTCAGAGTGACTCCTCCCAGGCATGAGAAGGTCTGGCTGTTCTTCTGCAGATCTGCAACACACGGCAACTCCCAGTCTCCTCCTGACTACGGATGTCAGATTCACATCCTTCACCTGTCGAGGGTCCTGACCTGATTCTTTCTTTCTTCCTTCCTTCCCGGTTCTGTAAATGGAGGCACGAGGGGAGGGGATCTCTGAGCCATCCTACTCCTTGCTGCCTTCTGTGAATACAATGATTCCAAAGGCACCACAGCCTCTTGCATTGTCTGAACGGTCACTATTCTGCAAACTGCTACTTATCTAGGAAATCCTGGGATGCAGCAGGTAAAGGGGATTGGGCTGAGTCTGTAAAAAACAACAGACCTGGAAGTTGCTTTTCATTTTAGTGTAGATATAATTCATAAAGCATGGAACACACCCTTTAAAATACACAATCCAATGGTTTTTAATGTACTCAGAAAGTTGTACAACCGTCATGAACACTAACTCCAGAACATTTTCATCACCCCAAAAAAGAAACTCCATACCCATTAGTTGTCACTCTCCATTTCCCCTCCCCTCAGCCTCTAGCAACTACTAACCTGCTGTTTCTGTAGATTTACCTATTCTGAACATTTTGCATAAATGGAATCATACAATATGTAGCCTTTTGTGCCTGGCTTCTTTCATGTCGGTTTCAACATTCTTCCATGGTGTAGCATGTAAGTACACTTCATTCCATTTTATGGCTGGGTAATATTCTATCATGCAAATATCCCACATTGTGCCTACCCATTCATCAGCTGATGGGCAGCTGGGCTCCAGTTGCTGTTTTTTGGCTGTTCTAAATAATGCTGCTATGAACATTGTGCAAATGGGTGTTTTCAATTCTCCTGGGCTGGAAGTTGCTTTTTAAAAGTATTGATAAATTCTCATTATTAGCTTGTCATTTGTAGCCCTCACATATCAAAAAAAAAGAGTACAGGATATTTAAAAGATGGTTTGAAAAATCTGAGACTTTCAACTTCTTGGGTTCCAAGAAACTGACAGTTGTGGGTCCTTGTTGATCCCCAATCCCACACACGTACTTTTATTGCAACTCTTCTGCCCCTGAACCCCAGGGGCCACGGCACTGCCATCTTTACCCCATGGGCCCCACCAGCCCTGTTCATCCTCTAAGCAAAAATCTGCGCTGTAGCATATGAAATATTTAAGCTGTTTTTCTAAATATATACATTATTTAGCCTACAGTCTGTAAAATATTTACATGGTTCGTCCCTCCCACCCCGAAATATCTGCGTTATTCACAGTACAATCAGGGAAACATTAACCCTTGTTTGTTTATTGACTGATTGATTGATCGCTGTGTTGGGTCTTCATTGCCACACGTGGGCTTTCTCTAGTTGCGGCGAGCAGGGGCTACTCTTTGTTGTGGTGCGTGTAACCCTTGTGTTTTGACTTGTGCATTTTCCCCTATTTCCAGTGTCACTGGGTGTGCACAGCCATGAGAGGCAATAGTGAGTTCTCTTGCCCAAGTCACAGAGCAGGCCCTGCGGATGCAGGAGCTAACATGGTGTCCAAAGCCAGATGGATAGAACTGTTCACACCTGTCACCCCCATGGGACCAGAGGGCATACACCATAGAATTTCCGGGGGGCAGTTCTGGATGCCAAGCTCAGTGCCCCACTAGTGTTGACATTTAGCTGCTCCCAGAATCTCCCCTCTGAGGAATGGGACTTCATTCCTACTGATCCCTGGCCTGGGTCCCCCCTCCAGGTGTGACCTCAGTCCTCACTTAGGTGTGATGAAAATCTCTCCTGCTACCCACTTCTGTGCCAGGCCCTTGTAAACAGAGACAGTGGCTGTGCCCCGTGAGCGCTGGCACAAGCCCCCCAGGGTACCGAGTTCTCCATGTGGCAGTTACCTGTCTTAACAGTGGGAAACTGAGGCACCTACCAGTGTAGCTGAGATATTAATGTCCTATATCTTCCTCAAAACCCATTTACTTGCACTTGTAGCCTTTTATTTTTAGAAATCCTCCTCCATGGAAAGAATGAGAATCAAAGGTAATATTTTTATTATTTATAATGGGACCTTAATTTTGAAAATTATATAAGCAATACATGCCAATAAATATTATTATTATATAACAATAAAGAAAATAAATCCTAATTATTATTATTCAGAAATAGATACAGCAGAAAGTAAAACCTGCTTTGCTTTGTAATCCCATTCTCTAAAGACAATCACTGTTAATAGATATAGAGCCTTATAGAATCTTACAGGATGGCTTCTGTATTTTATATTAAAGAAGATCACACGATACAGCCTTTTTCCCTAACCATCTTTTTTTTTGCGATACGCGGGCCTCTCACTGTTGTGGCCTCTCCCGTTGCGGAGCACAGGCTTCAGAGGCGCAGGCTCAGCGGCCATGGCTCACGGGCCCAGCCGCTCCGCGGCATGTGGGATCTTCCCGGACCGGGGCACGAACCCGTGTCCCCTGCATCGGCAGGCGGACTCTCAACCACTGCACCACCAGGGAAGCCCCCGTAACCACCTTTTATCACACAAAACATCGTGGACATCTTTCCATGCAGGTACCATAATTAACAGAGTCCTTACCTTTCGACATGTAGGTTGTTCTCAATGCTTTGTAATTACATATAATGTTGGAATCAGCATCTCTAAGGGAAGCTAAAAAAATTGATCTTTGGTGCATGAAGGCCAAAGCTGGGCATGAAACACCGAAGGTCTCTGAGCATCTGTGGTGGTGTCACAGGGGTGTCCTGCCCTGGGTTGGCGGCCCAGCTCTACAGCACACCCCTCCTTACTCAGACACCTCCGATGAAATGTCAAGAGTGTGAAATCAACTCTCTCATCTCCTGGTTGCTTAACTCAGGAGAGATTTTCTCTTCCTCCTCCTCCTTCCCCCCCCCCGCCCCCTTAGTACCTCTACTTACCCTGCGCTTCTGTTTTGAATCTCTAAAATAATGTGACAAGTTAATGATGGTACAATTATCTAAATGTTTAACAGACATGTTATCTAAGTGAGTCGGATTGAGATTCCATCCCGCTGACAATAAACATCAATGGTGGAGCAGAAAGCGATAGGCAAATTATAGCAAACCCTGCAATTTCAATGCTATTAAATTTGGAGGAATAACAGCCTTGAGGCCTGTAAACTCTGAATAAAATAGGCCCTTGTGTTTGTCCAACTATTAAATCAAAACGCTACCAACATCCTAGAAAAAACAAGGAGATTTATGGCTTTTCAAGTTTCAGTTACACATTGGTTTCTATTAACTCCTTTCTGTCATTGGGCAGCCATGGTGTCATGAGAGAGAAGGGAGCACAGCCAGAGAGGAAGGGGTAGGAGTTGAAAAGATAAAGGAGACACAGACGGGGGGGTGGGGATGTGAGGGAGGAGAGGTGAGTGGGAGCCCAGGGTTGGGGGCTGAAGCTGATCATGGGGGATCTGGCATGAGGACCACGTGAAAGGGAAGGGGTAACTCTGAACAGGAGGACGACAGGTGACCCCAAAGTCCCATCAGACTCACCACCGGGGGCCCTGAACTTGAATCCCACCAGTCCTTCCATTGAACGAGTCATGTTACTTAAACCTCTCTGAGCCAGCGACTCCTCAGCAGTGATACAGGCAGTGACCTGCCTCTTAGTGGGGTGATGCTGGCTCTATCAGATAATATATAAAAGCACCAGTGCCGGCACAGTCCAAGCTCTGAACAGTAGTCCTCAAAGATCAAAACACTATCACATTTGGTCTGAAAATTTTAAATAATTTATCACCATTGTTCAAAAAATTAGATGTACATGATAGATAGATGACAGATAGAAAGAAAGACGATAGAGATATTGCTTTATTTTTCTCTTTAGTGTGTGTGTGTGTGTGTGTGTGTGAAAAAGAGAAAAATAAAACAGATATGGAAAAATGTTAATTGGCAAATCTAAATGAAGGATACATATGGGAATTTCTTTTAGTAATCTGTAATTTTTCTGTATATTTGAAATTTTCAATTAAAAATATCATCATGATTTAAAAAAAGATCAAAACACTATCATTCCCCTCAAACTTCTGGAATAGTTTTTAAAAGGCAAAAGATCTTCACCTTTAATCTCTTCTTCACACACAGTATGCATTTAATGTTTTATTGAATAAGCATCTAAATAAAATGAAAGAAATGCTTGCTAACTGGTGAGAGACAGAAACTGTAAACGTCCAAAGATCATATTAATCAGAGTTTACAAATGTGCTAAAGTTGAGAAAAATGTAGACCATCCATACAAGATTGGAATCTCAGGCTGTGCTTGGAACCGTGGAACCCCTCAAACAGCAATTTTTCTTACCTAATTCCCACTCCCCACATTTGAGAGAGGCAGAGAAACAAGGCCATTTGTCCCATGTCATAAAGCAAGCCTGTGACAGAGCCAGGATAAGAACTCAGTTCTCCTTTCTCCTAATTCTTTATTGCTTTTCCAAATACCATGCGGCTGTCACACAATAACGTTCATCATTTCCACTACGATGGGAGGCTGGTGAAGGCGGGGACCAGTCCTGCTGGCTGCTGTATCCCTATTCCAGGACCCAGCATCAGTGTCCAGCACACAGCAGATGCTCAAGATGTCTACTTGAGTGAATGAGCTTCAACCTTTTCTAACCCCAAATCAACCTCGGGTCAATTTTCCTCTCCAATCCCAAGAGAGCCAAACCTCTCAAAGCAGCAATGCTTCACATAAAAAGCACTGGGGTGATGGATGGGCAGAGCACAGAGGATCTGTAGCGCGGTGAAACTCTTCTGTATGACACAATGGTGGATGCACATCATTATACATTTATCAAAGCCCAGAGAGTTTACAACAACAAAAATGACCCGTTAACATAAACTTTGCATGATAATGATGTGTCAATGTAGTTTTATCAGTTGTAACAAATATACCACACTGATGGGGGATGTTCACAGTGGGGGAGTTGTGGTAGCGTGGGGAGAAGAGGGTACGTGGGACTCTCTCTACTTTCCACTCAATTTTGCTGTAAATCTAAAATCACTCAAAAAAAAAAAAACCCAACAAAATTTATTAATTAAAAAGAAGCACTGGGGGTCCATCCAGAAGGAGCCCAGAGGGACCCTGGGTGCCACTAGGGTGAACGGTGCAGAAGGATGGCTTGTCTGGGCCAGCAGGTGACAGCTGGGTTGTCCTTCCCTACGCCACAGCAAGCCGCTCCAACAGAGCCGAGAGCCCTGGGCTTGGAAAATAAAACTCTATATTAGGCATCAAACATGCCATTATAGTAACAGCATGAAATGAGGTCAAGAGTAAATCTATGCTGGTGAATTGACTGTACAAACAGCAGCACATGACTCTCCCTCCCAAAGTGCCCATGACGTTCGGCAGCCGTTCCGAGCTTGGGCTTTCTCAGGTTCAATTCCCTGGCACGCCACGTGAAATGCTATACAAATCACCCCTGATATTTAGAAAAGTCGAAAGCTATTATGTTTTCAATGGGGAGGTCATGCCAACCTAAGTGGAGTCCACGTGTCCATCCGATGACCCCCTGCCCTGTCCTGCGCGTGCCCAGGGGTGTGAGGCTCGCTCTGCCTTTTTCCACGTCAAGTTTTGGGTAGGTGAAGTTCCTTCTTGTCCGCTGGCCCTTCTGCCTTCCCCTCCCCCGTCCTCTGAGGTTGGGCACCCAGAGGCTGCCCTTGGGAGCAGGAGCCAGAACAGTTGCTGGTTTGCCTACTGCTGGAGGACAGGGGCCAGCCACCCTGATGCGGCTCCTCTGTGCCCAGTGCCGCCCCTCGTGCCAGGTCCGGGACAGGAGGGGGGCAAGGCTGGCACCGCCCCGAGGGAAGGAATGCTGCTGCTTACTCTTTCAAGTCTCTGAACTGCCTGCCCATCTACCACCGAAAGTCCTGCAAACAAGGACTTCATTTTCTCCTCTGAAGTTCAGGGCCGGAGACTGTCCCCAGAGCTTTTTCCAAGCATCGTTAATGTACCAGGAGGGAGAGAGGGGCCAGTGCAAGCAGGTAGCCAGCCGACACCACCAAGGCGGGGGTATAGCTCTGTGTGTTCAAAGGGGGTGTTTACTGAGCTGCAGTGTGTGTGTGTGTGTGTGTGTGTGTGTGTGTACGCGAGAGAGTGTTTTCTCATTGCCTTCTCCTTCCAAAGCCACAAAAGTATGCCTCCTAGCCTCCTTCACACTGAAAAGGAGAGGGCCCTGGGGCAGGGCGCCCTCCAGCATCCGCTCCCTGCTATCAGGGGAGGGCAGGCCCCGCAGCACGGCTGCCCTTGGCCACCAGGCATGTTAGCTGTTCCTGGACCGCAGGACCCTCCTGCAGCTGACACGGAGAGGATGAGAACCAGCATTTCCATCTGCTTGAGTGGCTTCCTCTGTGACGCAGGAAGGTGGAAATGAAGTAGTTTTTTCTAGGCCAGTGAAAGAAAGTCCTTATTTTGCAGTCAGAGTGGAGAGAACTTTGGACTGGAAGTAAGAACTCGTGGGTCCTAATTCTAGTTTGGCTTGTTTGTTCTTAACTGACCCCCTTTTTCAAATATGGGCTTCTGAGCCCTAGTTTCCTAGGCTGTTGAATGGGCAGAGTTGAGCCCCCGGGCTGCACATTCGGTACAATGTCCAGGCCCACATGGGGAGGGAAGGCAGCAGTAAAACATGGGCTCTGGGGTGCAAGACCCCAAGTCACACATTCTACCCACCCTGGACAGGCCGTCCTTAACCTGTCTCTGTTTTCTCTAGCAAAGAATAGGGAGGAAAAATGTCTGTTTTAGGACTGTAATGAGGACTTAATAAAATTATATCTCCAAAGTATCCAATTGAGTACAGTTATTATATTATCTGTACCCAAGGGAAATTTGCCCTACTTGTTCATTTCTTCCACAGCACTGTAGCCTTTAGGAAGGCAGGCACCAAGTTTTCTTCACCATTAGGCACTGGGTCCACAAAGCCCGTTGCACATAGTAGGTACTTTAAAACTTAGGGAATAAATGAATGAAGGAATTATGGGACAAACCAGCTGCATAGGCTACTCTGATCTGTAGCAAACTGAAGTCACTGACCTGGCTGACTTGGTGAGGCAGGGTGGGGGCTGGAGGAGAGAGCGGAATTGCTTTGGGGCAAATCTGGTGATCTAGTTCGACCTAGTGTCCTGGCCTCTAGGGCTTCCCTGAAGCTTCCTAGCCCCAGAACTCCTAAACCTAGGAATGACTTTAGCCTCTTTTCCTTACCAGGGCACTAAGAGGGGATAAGGAGGCATCACACAGAAGGTCTTATTTATATTTCCAGAATACCCAGGTTCCTAATGGTAACAGACATGGGCCAGGACACCAGCAGGGGACTTAAGATTCCTCAGCCTTCAAGGGCACCAACCAATGAGGTATCCTCTAAGATGTGGCAGGGCATATCCCTGCTGCTCCTGGAAGGGGGAACACCTGCTTTGTGCTTACCCCAGCTCTGTAGCTTGTCTGACCTAGCTGTATACAGCATTTGCTTAGATATTGGTAGAGGGTGGTCCTCCTGGGCAGCTTTGAGCATTCTAGCTAGGGCCTTAAATAAGATCTACCAAATCTGCTCTGTGAGATTGTTCAACATGCAGAACTTCATTCTGCCCTCACCTCTCCCCACTGCACTTAGAGGGCTCCAGGGGCTGTTAGCTCTCTGAGCATGCTGGAAACGTCCTCTTGGCCAGAGGACAAGTCAGGGATCCTCAAAGATCCCATCACCTTGGAAAAGCAGCTGTACACCATTCCCATTCCTCCACCACCATTACTGTCAACCTGGCCCTTCCCCTCTCACCTACCTAGTCAGGGGAATGGGTACCCTTCACCTTCTTCTGGTGAAGACCACGATGGTTCAGTGTTAGTAACCACCACCACCATTTACTGAGAGTTTACTCCATGTAAGGCCTATGCTCAGTGCTTTCCATGGATCATCAAATTAAATCCTCACAATATCCCTTGTATGATAGCATCATTGCCATCATGTTACCAATGAGGAAGTGGAGGCTTAGGGAAGTTAAGCAACCTGCCCAAGCTCATAAAACGTGGAAGTGATGGGACTGGGATTTGAATCTAGACAGTCTGACACCAGATCCCAAGTTCTGTGTGTCACTATGCTCCAAATACCCTGAATGTCACACTCAGACATCAGGTTCCAATGGTCCCTCTTCCCTGAAGCCTGCAAGACAAACCTGACCCCTGCTATCAGGGTCTCAACTTGCCTAGTGAATAAAGCCCTCGAGAGGTCCTCCTCCCCACTCCCCTGCCTTTAGGCAGGTCCATCCTCCCCAGCCAACCGCACATCTGTCTTTCCTGCTTTTGGGGTTCTCATGGTCTCTCAGGCCTGGCCCCCAAACACTAGCATTGGCCTCATCTCCCCCATGCTCAGATCACACAGAGGCAGGTGCTCTGAGTTCCTTACATATGGATTAAAAGAGCTGTAGGTTCCTACAGCTCAACCCCAAGGCTGCCCCACTGAGCTCTCCTCACTCCCTCCCCCACAGGGCACACTGCAGACTGTCCCAACCCCCTCACCTTCAGCTCAGCAGCTGTGGTATCTCCCCTGCCTTCTAATTAATGCCACCTGATCCCGGCCATTGCCCCCCCAGGCCTGTTCAAATCCCAAACGGGGACGTACAGTGGCTTGGACAACATTATGATTTGTAAAACCCACTCCTAATTAGTTTGACTTTGAATGAAGAGGGTAATTATTTTTAAATTTATTAACTGCTGCCTGGCCGGAGAAGTTTCCAGATCAAATGACACAGAGAAGCTATTTCTGTTCAGTGACGCAGCAACTTATATTACTGATCGGCCATTAAAACCTCTGGCACAAAACCGCTTGCGTTTCCTGAGCCAAGAGAGTGTCCATGTGTCAGATTTCAAACCCAGAGTATAAATTAAGCCATTAATGGTATTTATCAGTTTATCTGGACTTTAAAGAACTACTTACTAATTTAAGACATTCCTGATATAGAACCCAAGTGGTGCAGTGGATGTGTGTGTGTACACGTGCGTGGATGTGTGTTTTCTCGCTTTTTATTTTACTGAACGGTGTAAAAAAATTCTGATGTGTAAATGAAGTACAAGCATCTTGGGGAGCTGCAGAGCTGTTAATTCCTCACTTCTCTGCAACCCAAACATTTTGGAAGCAGCAGTGTTTTGCAATATGTATTTGTCATAATATAAAAGGTGTAAAGTGACTCTGTTTATCTCCTCAAAGTCTTCACTGTAGCAAAACAGAAAACTGAAGTGTGACAACGAAGCCTGAGCCCAACCCAACCATAAGTGTGTCCTCCCTGAGCACCAGCCGGAGGCCACCAAGATCCTGGAGGGAGGGCTTCCCTGGTGGTGCAGCGGTTAAGAATCCGCCTGCCAATGCAGGGGACACGGTTTTGAGCCCTGGTCTGGGAAGATCCCACATGCCGTGGAGCAACTAAGCACTTGCGCCACAACTACTGAGCCTGCTCTCTAGAGCCCGCAAGCCACAACTACTGAGCCCACGTGCCACAACTACTGAAGCCCACGTGCCTAGAGCCCGTGCTCTGCAACAAGAGAAGCCACCGCGATGAGAAGTCCGTGTACCACAACGAAGAGCAGCCCCGCTTGCCGCAACTAGAGAAAAGCCCGCACTCAGCAACAAAGACCCAATGCAGCCAAAAATAAATAAATAAAATAAATAAATTCATATATTAAAAAAAAAAGATCCTGGAGGGAGGGCACAAGGAGGGGTCACACACACCAGGACAGAAATCCAGGGTAAGTGGGGTCGAAAGGATGAGACGTGAAGATGACTTTTGTTTGACGAAAACAGAATTGGAAATACTTTCTACTAAATTCATTTTTCAGTGTCAAGAATACCTGTGAGGCACCCTGATCACTCATCTGATGCCATGCCACACATTAGCTCTGTGAATTCCGACATGGCGGGCGGCGTTGGGCATGGAACTCCCAGACCTGATCTGTTTCAGGGAAATTGTATCCTATCTCCCAAGGGAAACATGGGCATCAGGGTGTTGAGGATTCTTAGTTAAATGGGTCACAGGGATCCAAAAGAGCCCTGCCCAGGAAAGGGCCATGACCTACACGATCTCTCCCTAAACTGTTCAGCCACACACCCACAGACAACAGTGAGTCAATGTGCAGGCAGCTGGGGACGGGTGGAAAGGGCACTGAAGTTAGAGTTGGATCAACAAAGGTATCAGAAATATAAGGTGGGGACTTCCCTGACGGTTCAGCAGTTAAGACTCCATGCTTCCAATGCAGGAGGCACGGGTTTGATCCCTGGTCGGGGAACTAAGATCCAACATGCCACGTGGCGTGGCCAAAAAAAAAAAAAAGAAATATAAAGGTGGCATTACCATGACTTTACTCTCCCAGGGTCTCGATTGCTTCTCCTTTACAGAGTTCTCTCTCTGCCCTCCTGATGGCTCTCCAACGATACCTGGTACCCCACCGGCTTTTCCCAGTCCAGTAACATTAGCGTCACTTTCAGCATTCCTCATACCCAGGCCTCTCTCTTCCTCAGAGGCCCCCTGTCTTAGAATGGAGACGGCAACTAGATTTCAAGTTGTGTGCTTTCATTGATTTTAAGAGTCTAAGGATCTACCTGGGTTTTGCAGGAAACAGCACTATAGATGATAAACGGGCGTCAGAAGAGCTGCCTCGTTGCCAACCCAATGCTGAGGATAAGTCCCTCACTCAGCGGGAGCTTGCCTTGCGCTCACAGCCAGGTGGGGAGGGAGCCTTTCTCAAAGCATCCGCCTTGGTCTCTCCTCCACAATTTGGATTCAACTTGGAGACAAAGCAAAAGTAAGTCTGAACGGGCTGGGACCCACCTCTGCTACAGGAAGGATGGGTGCTATACTCCTTTGCAGGTGAGGAGACTTGAAGGTCAGAAAGGGTGAGGAACAAGGTGATTTACCTGCTAGACAGTGGAGTCAGATGCCCCCTCCTCAGCTTCTGACTCAAACTCCAGGTTCTTTCCAATCATACCTGAAACTAATATCCTTTTTTGGAAAGTGTTGATCACTTTCAAGTCCTCACTGACTTAATAAATCCTGGAAGGGCATTGGTCCTAAGATGCCTCCTGACTTTCAAAGCTGGATCAATACCAAACTCTAAAAACAGGTTGGAATGTCATTAACTGCTCTGAATTGTACACTTTAAAATAGCTAAAATGGCAGATTTTATGTATATATCTTTTACAACCGTTTTAAGAATACACTAATATATCAAAAACCATTGAACTGGATACTTTAAACAGGTGAACAGTACGTAAATTATATCTCAATAAAGTTGTTTGATAAAGAAA
The DNA here is from genome assembly GCF_059928025.1 of Delphinapterus leucas. Lineage (NCBI taxonomy): Eukaryota > Metazoa > Chordata > Mammalia > Artiodactyla > Monodontidae > Delphinapterus > Delphinapterus leucas. Next base: position 91,126,135 of record NC_143135.1, on the reverse strand, counting down.
TACAGGGAGCACATCTGTGTTGCTCACCGCCATATCCCCAGTGGGCGCCAGGCACACAGAAGGTGCTCAATAAGTGTGTGGGGTCTGCTTGTGAACAATACCCCTATCCGCTCACCGAGCAGGGACACAGCCTTTCGCCCTGGCCCTGGCTGTGAGGGCAGCTTGCTCTCTGCTGCTGCAAGTTTAATCTGGATGGACAGAATGAAGCTGCTTGGCGAAGCTGGCTCAGATCTCGGTCTCCTCAGCCCCCCAGCTTGAATTCTCAGACTAGGATTCTTGGTTACATATGTGGTCCAGCAATAAGAAACTGGCTGGGAGCCTGGGAGACCTACGTCCTCCTCTGGCTTTGAAGATAACCAGCTCTGCAACTCTGGGCAAAATCTTGCCAAGTTCCCTTCTTTAACAAAGCCAGGGGGGTCACTGGCTGGAATGACAGCTCACCTAGAAAGCTCTCCTCCTGCTGCCACAGGCCAGGGCAACACCAGCCCAAAGCCCTTGATACCAGGGCTAGGACGTATGTCTTCCACTCAGAGAGGCTGATTTTGTGAGGCAGAAGGACAAGAAGATATTGACAGTAATTGTAACAGCAGCAGCAGTCGACCGATCTTCCCTCTTCCCCTCCAGTCCCTGTGGTCGCTTAGTGGCTTGTCTCCACAGATGGCTGCCCCAGTTCCTCTTCCCCTATGTGTCTGTCATTCCCCCCTGAGAAGGGGAGTCTACTCTTCCATCCTTTGAATCTGGGGCTGTCCTGTGCCTGCTAAGAGCAATGAACTATGGCGGAAGTGATGCTATGTGTTTCCAGCCTAGCTTTTAAGAGGGCTGGCAGTCTCTGCTTCCTGACTCTTGGAGCCCTGAGCAGGCAGGCGAGAAGTCCAGGCTGCTCTGCTGTAGAGAGAGGCCATGGGGTGGACTGGGAGGCGGAGAGATGAATGAGGAAGCCATCGTGGACACCCAGCCCTATCGAGCCTGCAGACGCCTGCCTCCGGTTCCAGACACCATCCGACTGCAACCAAGTGAGAGACCCCAAGTGAAAACTGCCCAGCTGAGCACAGTCAACTACAGAACTGTCTGAGATAGTAACACATCGTGGCTTTAATCTACTGTTGGAGTGGTTTCTTCTACAGCAGTTAATAACTGAAACATTCCTATGGTCAGTTCTCAACACAGGAACCAGGGTGATATTTTAAACCCATAAATCAAGTCATGCCATCCCCCCATTCAACACCCTCCAATGGACTATATTCCCCCTTTTCTATAAACGTTTGCGTGTGCAGGTATATACATGCAGCTTTACTGAGACATAATTCATATACCATATAATACACAGTTCATGCTTTGAAAGTATAAAGTCGATAGTTTTTAATATATTCAGAGATGCATAACCATCACCACAATCGATTTTAGAACATTTTCATCCCCCCAAAAAGAAACCCCATACCTTGCAGTCACTCCCTATTTCCCCCCAAATCTCCCAGCCCCTGGCATTTACTAATTTACTTTCTATTTCTATAATTTGTCTATGATGGATGTTTCATATAAGCAGAATCACACAATATGTGGCCTTTTGTGACTGGCTTCTTCCACTGAGCATGATGTTTTGAAGATTCATCCATGTTACAGAATGTGTCAATACTTTATTCCTTTTTATAGATGAATAATACTCCATTGTATGGATAAATCACATTTTGTTTATCCATTCATCCGTAGGTGGGCGTTGAGTTATCTCTACCTTTTTGGCCATTATAAATAATATGCTGTCATGAACACTTATGTGAAAGTTTTTGTGTAGATGCATGTTTTCACACACGTAGGGGTGGAATTGCTGGGTCACACGGTAACTGTTTAACTTTCTGAGGAACTGCCCGACTCTTTTCCAAAGTGGCGGCAGCATTTTACACTCGCACCGGCCGTGTGTGAGGGTTCTGACGGCCCCACATTCTCAACATCACTTCCTACTGCCAGTATTTTATTAGAGCTACATCTTGATGGGTGTCAAGTAGTATCTCACCGTGATTTTGATTTGTATTTCCCTGGTGGCTAATGATGTCAAACATCTTTTCATGCGCTCAGTGACCATATGTCTATTTTTGGAGAAACGTCTATTCAGATCCTTAGCACACTTTTTATTTTGGTTATCTGTATTTTTATTATTGAGTCCTAAGGGTTCTTTACATTTTCAAACCAAAAGTTTCTTATCAGATGTATGATTTGCAAATATTTTTGTCCCCCTCCCGAGGACTCTTGGCACATGCAGAATAAAATCCAAATTCCTTGCCAGGGTTGAGAGACCCACCTGATTTCCAATCTCACTCCCCACCCCTCGACCACACGCTGCTCTTCGTGCTCTTCCTTGAACTTGTGAAGTTCAACACAGCCTCAGGGCTTTTGCAAGTGCTTGCTCCCTTTGCTCAGACCTTCTTCCCTGAAACCTTTGAATGACTCACTTCCCAACTTTAGGACTCTACTCAGATGTCTCCTTCTCACAGAAGCCTGACCATCTGATCTAAAATACCACTTTTCTCTCTATCCTGCTATATTTTTTCTCACTAGCACTTATTATGACCTGGCATTATATTGCACAATTATTTGCGTATCCTGTCTCCCTTGGAGAATCTCAGTTCCATGAAGAATGTTATCTAAAGACCCCAACAGTGCAGAGCACATTACAGGAACTGAATAAATATTTATTAAATTAAATGCATCTACTACTACTTATTGAATGTTTATTATGAGCTAGACATTCCCCAAAGCACTTCAAATAAAGTATCTTATTTAATTAAATATCTTATTTAATCTCCCCCAAAAATCTATGCTGTGAGGTAGGTGCCATTATTACTCCACTTTTCTAACGGACGAGGAAACCCAAATTAAGAGAGCTTGAGTAACTGATCCATGGTCCCACAAATAGTAAGTGGCAGAATCAGGATTAAGCCAGGCAGTCTAAGCCATACCACTGCTGTCCTCATTGTTCACTTCAGCCAGTCACTTTCCTTCCTTTGAGCCTCGGTTTCCTCATCTATGACATGGGAATAGCCTCCTACCTAACAAAGTTATGGAAAGACTGGACAAATGAGATCAGGTAAAGCACCGAGAACAGTGCCTGGCACATTGTGAGCGCTCAGTAACTGTGAGCTACATTGATGACGATGACGGCGCCGGCTTCCACGATGAGGTGACACTGATGCCGCGAAATCCCAGCAATATCATTGCTCGTTAATATTGTTCAAACGCAACCCTGTGGACAGACTGCTTGCTTTCAGACAATGACTAGACTGTTGCAGAGGGAGGACCAGCCCACTACATGAGGGTTTCAGAGTTAGTCAGATGGGGTACAGGTTTCCTGATCCTTCACCAAGGGAAGGGGATGCTTAGATAACATCACGGGCTTCCTAAGGCCTCCACAAGAGTCTCCATGAAGATAGGATCTAAGTGGCCTATTAGAGACAGAGGTCTTGGCCTAATCCAGGGCAGCTGTTCTTCTGGGGCAAAGTCACACACATAAATTCCTGCCCAGCCAGCCCCACAAGCGACGGTAGCTGAGCATGGCACAAGCAAGCCATCCCCACTCACAGCTCCCCTGGGGAAACAAGATACTCACGTCCATGTGCTGTCACACTGCGGAGGACCTGCGGGACGGGGATCAGTCACTCACCAGTATGGGTCTGCCTGTGTGTCTCCAGGGCATCCTCCTTCGAAAACTGGGCACCACACTGATCACAGACAAAGGCTTTGGCACCCGCTGAAAGAAAGGAGAGGCAGTTACCTTACTATCAAGAGTGATATTGCATTAGGAGAGGGCATCGTGGGCCAAAATCTTGCAGGTGGACCCTGGGGGAGGGGGCTTAACACCTGTGAAGATCCCAAGTCAGGAATAACCCATGGTCCCAGCAGCCAGCCCAGACCCTCCTCCAATTTGTGATCACCCACCCAACTGAGCTCCCAATGGTCCCACCGAGGGCTCTCCCAGACAGAAGAGGGAACAGAACCAGCATAACCAAGACAAACAGAGATAGGGTCCGGGAGCGATGCCCAAGAAGAAGGGGGATTCTGGGGGGCTGGCTCCAGGTGAGAGATGGAAAGGAGTATGTGATCCAATGAGGAGTAACGTGCCCTGTTGCCCAGATTATATTTTAGGGGAAGATAGGAATTGCTGACATATCACTACCTGGATAAACCCCTAACTCAGTGCGTCTAAAACTAAACTGTCTACCTGGCCACCTCCTGTACCTGACCATTTAAAACCTCTGAACGACTTCCCAGTGCCTTCAGGATAAAGTCCAAACTCTACACAGTGACTCACAAAGCCCTTCTTGCACTTCTCTTTCCTGCTTCTTCTCTCTCCTCATCCTTGTTCCCTGGTCTCCAGCCCTTTGCTTCTTCACTGCAAGGTCTCCAAGCATCTTTCTGTACCTCCTCTGGCTCTGACACTCCTGCCTCTCTCCCCAGACCCACAGTACGGCTAGCCCCGCTTCATCATTCATGCCTCAGCTCCCAAACCCTTGCTCCCTGTCTGGGTGAGGCAGTCCTCCTCTGTGCTCCCACAGCACCCTGTACATTCCGGGTCACGGCCTCACCAGGGTGTCTCCTAAATGCCTGTGGCTCCATTTCCAGCTCCCCGAGGGAGGGAATATGTCATCTCATGCACAGCTGCATCTGCCTGACACCCAGTGGGAACGTATTACTGTACATATCTATGGAATAAACAAAATCAATTCAATTTGATCGACTTTTCTGGAACCATATTTACAAGTCTCAAAGCGACAGTGTCACGATGTGAAGATGACTTTCTACCACTTGCTAACAGTCTTCAAGGCTCTGTTATCTCGTCCAGGGTGCGCCTGTCACAAGCCTTGGCAGTTTTCCCTCAAAATGTGTTCTAGATGCATCTCTTCCACTGCATGTCGATAACCACTGCCCCTACTGAGGCCCTTGTTGGGTCATGCCCAGAATGACCCAATGACTCAGGAGAGCTGCCACACCATCAGCCACCCTCTGATCCACCCAACAGAGGCAGGTTCCTTGAAGGCCACTTGATTCCTCACGTTTCCTTGCTCAAAAAGATACCATGGCTCAAGACATGGAAGCAGCCTGAACGTCCATCAACAGAGGAATGGGTAAAGAAGATGTGGCACATATATACAATGGAATATTACTCAGCCATAAAAAAGAATGAAATGATGCCATTTTCAGCAACACGGATAGACCTAGAGATTGTCATATCAAGTGAAGTAAGTCGGACAGAGAAAGAGAAATATCGTATGATATCGCTTATATGCAGAATCTAAAAAGAAATGATACAAATAAATGTATTTACAAAACAGACTCACAGCCTTAGAGAATGAACTTGTGGTTACGGCGGGGAGTGGGGAAGGAAGGGAGAGTTAGGGAGTTTGGGATTGACATGTACACATTGCTCTATTTAAAAAGGATAACCAATAAGGACCTACTGCAGAGCACAGGGAACTCTGCTCAACGTTATGCGGCAGCCTGGATGGGAGGGGAGTTTGCGGGAGAATGGATACATGTGTATGTATGGCTGAGTCGCTTTGCTGTGCACCTGACACTATCACAACATTGTTAATGGGCTATACGCCAATATAAAATTAAAAGTTAAAAAATAATACAGGGGCTCACAATTTGCACTGATTCTAAATTCCTCTACTTGGCTTCAAGGCCTTCCATAACCTGAGCCAGTTGTCTGTCCAGCTCCACTGGGAATTGTCCTCACTGGCCCTCTGTGGGCGCCGCTCGACCCTCGGTGGGTCTCTGCGCCTGAGCAACGCCCCGCCTCATTCCTGTCCGCTCCGGCTCTAGTCCGTTTCCAAGACCGGAGTACGCATGCGCCAAGCACGCCGGCCCCTCACTGCTCTACCCTTTTAATCCGCAGCTGCACTGCGTTCCTTTCAACACGTCTGAGCATTTCTTTAAGTGTACCTGTGTTTTAGTTTCATATCAGAGTCTTGTAAGAGACAGAACTACTTCTTCTACATATTTGCAGTAAAAAGCAGTCTAGTGCTGTTTTCAAACCATCTCAGATTTCCTGAGGCAGTGGCATATACCAGGCATGAGGCTAAGTATTTAGGATGTATCATTTCATTTAATCCTAACTACCTTTTTTTTTTTAAGATGTTGGGGGTTGGAGTTTTATTAATTAACTAATTTTTTTTTGCTGTGTTGGGTCTTCGTTTCTGTGTGAGGGCTTTCTCTAGTTGCGGCGAGCGGGGGCCACTCTTCATCGCGGTGCGCAGGCCTCTCACTATCACGGCCTCTCTTGTTGTGGAGCACAGGCTCCAGACGCGCAGGCTCAGTAGTTGTGGTTCACGGGCCTAGTTGCTCCACGGCATGTGGGATCCTCCCAGACCAGGGCTCGAACCCATGTCCCCTGCATTAGCAGGCAGATTCTCAACCACTGTGCCACCAGGGAAGCCCTCCTAACTACCTTTTAAAGGACATAGTATGAATATACCCATTTAGCAGATGAGACAACTCAAGATCAGAGAGGTTAAATAGCTTGCCCAGTGTCACACAGTAGGTAACCACAGAGGTGGATTCAAACCCAGGGAGCCTGACTTCACAGCCTTTGCTCTTAATCCCTATACCCTTCAGCCTCCCTAGGGGTCCATCTGCAAAGATGCCTCATGAATATGAAGTTGGGCTCTGAAATCCCTTTCCCCAAATAAAAAAAAAATTAAAATCCAATTTATGCTTTTATACATCAAGGTTTTGTAAAATTCTATTTGGAAAAAAGGGTTCCACTACTCTTTAAATAGTTTTAAAATCTTGGCCTTGGAGTATTTAGCACATTAAGGGCGAGAACTCAGAATACAAGTTGTACTAGTATAGACTTAAATACTAATAAACATTTAGGGCATTGATCTTGTCTACATTCCTAATGAGGAGCAGGATATGCCCTCTATTAGGTGCTCAATAAATACCAGTTGACTAACTAAATGAATGAGTGATAAAGTGCCCCAGTAAAGATATGAACTCACTTTTCCTTAAGAGCTTTAAAAATAAATGTTGTCCTTTGTCTTAGGTGGCTGGAGTTGAATTTCGCCTCAAGGCAGGGAGAATACGGTGATCCCCTCCAGGTGTCCCTACAAACTGCAGGCGTCCTAGGGCTAAGGACCTGTCAGCGGCTTCTAGAGCTTCAAAGAAAGAGCCACGGAACTCGATGGCAAAGCAGTCACAACTTGTGTTCACACTAGAGACAGCCAAGCCACTTTCCATCCATTTATAATGGAAGTGCAGCAAGCACCTCAAAGGGCAGAGGTGGGACGACTGGGGGTGGATGAAGTCGCAGCCCTGTCATAGTGAGAAACTGTCCCCAGTTCCAAATCATTAGCCAGCAGTGATTTTCTGCGGATCTGTAAGGGATCGGATTTTAACTGTATTTATTTCTTTATTTCTACATCCCACCGGTTCTCATAGCCCCCTAAAGAAGAAAGGGGGAGGAGGGGCCTGAGGAGGGAAGCAGGAACTGCAAAGGGGAGGGTGCCCCGTGGACTCGCCATCACCATCACCATCGCCATCGCCATGGTGCTGGAGCCCTGCCTCTGGGTGAGGAACCTACTCATGCCGTAGCTTCGAAGGGCTGGGCGGGAGGAGGTTTCTTAGAAAACAGCCATCCATGTGGCTGCAGGAGCATCAGCTTTAATGACTGAGAAGCAGAGAGAAAGGAAGGAGTGCAGGTAGCAGTCAAGGGCCGGATGTGCGCCATCATACAAGCTCAGATGAAGAGGAAGCAGGTTAGCACACACGAGCTCGGCAAGGCTGCCGGCTTGGCCCAGGCCTGACCGCGTCTGGATGCCCTCAAAGTCCTCCCCGCTCCACCCCTGCCTTGCTGAAGTCACAAAGCTGAGCTGAGTGTGTGAAAGTCCCCTGTCTTCAGGGACTGTGGGTGACAACCCCCCTCCCACGCGGATACCATGGACATGGGCTCCCACGCCAGCCCCCATTCACGAAGCTTCTGCACTCCCCACCCCCACCCAGACTCCCCCCAAACCCCCAGCCCAACAGCAAGGACGGGCAGTTCCAGGACACAGGAGCCAAGCAGAGAGAGGCAGAGACACCCCCCGCCCCCCCTCGTGAGGAGGCATGTGCCTTTAAATTGTCTCTGTAATGGCTGGCTCAGAGGCAGAAATATTTGGCAGCCCTGAAATTAAAAGTGATAAATTTCCTCACCGAGCTCTGATCAATAATAGAGCCCTCATCTGTTAATCAATAAGACAGTCTTTGCCTGTTTACTGTGCATATGCTCTTTGCTGCTGCCTTCAGTATGATGTCAGGTTTGCATTCAGAGCAACTCAAGTGTGCATAAACCACAGCGCCATTCCCAAAATGCATTACGTGACATCATTCAGCCACTAATATATTTATAAATTATGCAAGGGGGTTGTGGGGGAAGGAAGGAGGTCATGCCAGTTGAACACAATGGGCACATATGGACATATCAGCGGCATTTACCACCCCCACCCCCAATATTTCCTGGGGCTCATCCTGGAGTGGGGAAAAGTCCAGGGCACGGCTCAGGGACAGACATTCCTCCCCATCTCCTTCCTACACAAACAGGATGTTTTCCGAATGTCTGTTAAGTAGATGCCAAAGGGGGGCTTACAGCAAATGGACAAAAGAGACAAATCCCTGCCCTCAGAGAGCTTATATTCTAGAGGGGAAGGCACATTTTTAAAGGTCAAGTAAGGGACTTCCCTGGCGGTCCAGTGGTTAAGACTCTGCACGCCCACTGCAGGGGGCACGGTGTTCAATCCCTGCTCCGGGTAAGATCCCGCATGCCACACAGTGCGGCCAAAAAAAATTGTTTAATTTAAAAAATAAAAGTCAGGTAAATATAAAATAGGTGTCAATAAGCGATAAAGAGAGAAATAAGTGAAGAGGGACAGAGAGGGCGGGGGTGTCTATTTTATATGGGATGAGCTGACATCTGAGGGGAGAACGAGAAGGTAAGCCCACTCTCTAAGAAAGCCCGGTCCAGGCAAAGGAAGAGTGGGGAGCCTGGCCGGTTGGCATAGCATAAGAGAGGGGAGAGGGAGAGATGGGGTATGGATTGCAGGGAAAGAAATTAAATAGCAAAGAGGCAGAACCACACCATGATAAAGTGGGCTAGCCCCACGCATTCTCCCCAGCAATTACAGATCTGAGTGAACTAGAGGAGGTGATGGTAAGATCCAACGTGGGGAGAACTGGGTCCCGGGCCCGGCTCAGCCATTCCCTGCTGTGGACATCACACACGTCACCACACCTCAACGCGCCTGTGTCCCCGTCTGTGAAATGGGAATGATCGGATCCCTCTGCCTCACTGGAGGCTGTCAGGATTGAAGGAGACAGTGGATATTAACAAACGCAAAACTTGTTAATTGCCAGGCCCTCTGTGGCTATGATATTACTAATGTTCTTTATACTTCTGGGGGCGGCGGGGGCGGGGGGCAGCAGAATGTGGTTAAGAGCTCAGGATTCGGGTAAGACAGGTCCCAGACAAATCCCAGCCAAGCTAATCACCAGCTGTGCCCCTCAGCGAGTTGCCTCATTTCAGTGAGGCTGTGGCTCCATCTGTAAAATGGGAATAGCGAGAGACCGTCCCAAAGGGGTTGTGACAAGGTGCGGAAAGCGCTGGGGCCATGCATGGGGGCAGAGCCACAGAACCGGTCAGTGGCGCTGACCATCAACCCAGCCAGGCTTGGAGCCAGGACTCCTTTCAAGAACTCCTTCGTGCAAAGTATGATTGATTTTTACTGAAATTCAGTGTACAGCTATTTGGGGGCCATTTATCTTGTGTAAAGTGAGTCTCACATTTGTAAAGACATATTTCACTATAATCGCACACGCGCGCGCACACACACACACACACACACACACACACACACACCCCTTGTCCTGCTAATTTAAACGTGAGTGATTGTCTTGTTGAAGTGCAGGAAGATCTGTCATACGACCAGCGTGTCAGTATTGGCAGCTCTCCCTCCCTCCCACGGCACCCCCACCCCCAGCTTTTACATCCGAACCTGTCAAGTCCCAGGAGCCCCATTCACAGGTCCTGTGCTGCCTATGGGCTCCTTTCCTCTTTTCTGTCTCCCCAGCAGACTGTAAGCTCTGTGAGAGCAAGGCTGGCATCTGTCTTGTCCTCTGCTCCATCCCCAATTCTCCACTCTGTGCCTGACACACAGTTGGTGCTCAATGATTGCCTGATAAACAAAGAAACCCTCGGGTAGGTTCCCGGGCACAGAACTGGCCTGGGAAGGGGGCACTGACAGGCTGTCCCCTAGGGGGTGGCAGAGTCCTTCTACACACCCTGGGTTCTCTGCTGTCCCTTTTTCAAAACTCAAGGAAATGGTCTCTGGCTGGATCTCAGGCAGTTTGGGGGAGAAGGAAAGGAAAGCTTAGAAAGTGGAGTTGTCTGCTTCCTCTGGAGCAGGATGTCCCTTTTGTCGGCCCTCTGCTCCTCGCCCAGCCACCCAGGACTCACAGCCCCGCAGCAAACAAGCAAGCCCTCCTCTAGGACATTCAGGAGGCTCCGGTCAGCCCGAGTGGACCCTTCACTGGCTGGCAGAGGTCTGCTGAATGATCCCACTCCCAGCCCAGGCACTGAGTTCATCTGAGAGTCAGTGTTAAGGGAAAGACAGACAGACAGACAGACATTCTCGCCCCTGCCAGTCTCCCAGGGATGCTGCACCAGGGGGGAGGGGAGCAGAAGCTGCCGGACCATTCGGAATTCTCCCCTTTCCCCCTGACTTCCTGATGCCTCCAGAAAGTTAAACGGGGGCCAGAGGAAGGAGGAGGGTTCACAGCAGGTTAAGGCTGGGTGAAAAGAAAGGAGGCAGTCGCCACAGCCCACATGGAGGCTGGAGCCTGTGTAAGACCTCCGTGTGTGGGAGCCACTTCACTCTGGGCTAAGGATCACCCTGACTCGCAGGAATCAAAGGAGAGACATGCCAGAAAAGCACTTTCAAAACCGTAAAGCTTTCTATCAAATGCCCAGCATTCCAACAGCAACAGAGCTGAAATCCAGCAGAAGCATGTCAGGCAGGCTCCCTGCAGCTGTGCCCCTCCTCAGCCACTACCTCTGGCTTCTCCCCCTTGGCAGACTACAGAACCCTCCTCCCTACTAGCCTTCCTGCCCAGAAATGGGGTGGGGGGGGTCCCGTGCATCTAGGAAGGGGACGAGAAGATACCGAACACAATCAGATGTGGGCTGGAGTCTCTCTGAAGTAAATAAGGCAGAAGCCAATGAGAGCAGAAACAAATGTCAAAATCCCTCCCCCTCCAAAACTTCTCCCACCCCCGTGCTAACAACAAGGGAGGGGGGAGGGGGGAAGGAACCACTGAAAAAACACCTAACGTTTGCCAGCACCTGATGTTGAGTACTGTGTCCTTTTTCTTTTAATTCCTTGAGATTTTAAAATAAACATCTTGACTGTTCTGATGAGATATGCATGCCTGCTTACATAAGGAAGTACAGAGTGTACCAAAACAGCAGACCCAAAAAAAGCATAAGCCGTCAGAACAATGAGTACAGACGCGGGGCATTTTACAACGGGCCATGGTGTACAGTTTTATTTACAGTACCTCTTATCTGACAGAGAACAGTACACTGGCTGCCAATTCCAAAGGCCAGCACTGCGTGTTCTTTCACTCAAGGAGATGTGTACTCCCTAAGAGGAGCTGGAAGCCTGCTCTCTCTATAACACGTTCTTTCTCTCTCTCTTTCACCTTTATCAACAAAACAGAAACCGATACAAAACCAGCACCTCCATAAGATACACAGATTCAGGGGAGAGGGAAAAGGGAAAGCAGGTGGGCAGATGCGGGTTGCCTGGAAAACAACCAGCCCTACTGATCGGCTCAGAATATGGTTCAAGGGTAGTTCTCCGTGACAACGAAGGAGGAGAAAGGTCCTCAGGGCCTGGCCTCACTACAGGATGGGGGTGGGGGGATGAACTAATGACACAGGGCCTCAATCAAAGGTAGGACTGAGAAAGCCACCAGGACAGTCTCCCTGGCCGGGCGACAGAGATCATTGAATGACTGGGGATTTTGGGCAGCAGGCTTTCCAATCTCTAGAAGTCAATTTCCCATCAACGACCTGGTAAGTGCCAGACACCTCACATCTGGCTAGAAGTCCATTCTGTAGAAGATGAGATCTTGGAATGGGTCAAAAGGAAGGGCTGAGGCATCTCTAGTCTGAGAGGCCATTTCTTAGCCTACCTAATAAACATCATACTACCAGGAGGTTCTAGGGTACCCTGGCACCCTTGGCTTTCACTGCTCCTGTTCTCATATCTCAGAAAACAGAGGTCCACCTTGTCCCTTATCCCTGCCACTCAGTTTGCAGCCCAGAGAGACTTAGAAAACTCCTTTGTTGCCACTTTTAGCACCAGCAGGTAACCCAATAGGCTTAGAAACACAGTCCATGGCCAGCAGAAACACACACACTCAATATACAGCTGCCTAGTAGAGAAGAACCCTCATTCTGGAATCAAACAAACACAGATTCAAGTCCTGGGTTCTACCATTTCTAGTTACCACCCTGGGTAAACTGATTATCTTCTCTGGACCCGTTTCTTCACCTGTAAAACCGGGCACAGAATATCTACTTCACAGGGTTGAGTGGTGATTCATTTAAATAGTGTATGTAAAGCCTTTCCCACCATGTCCGGCATCCAGCAACTCCTCAGTAAAAGCTACTTGTCCCTAACATCATCTTTATTACCACTGCTTCCTTCCCCAGTGTCAATGTCTGAGACCCACATAGACGTCAAATGCATGCAATAAACATATCATTTAAAATATTCTTACCACCCCAGACCAAACGCAAAGAGAAAAAAGGAAGGAGGAGAGACTCCCACTCTGGCTAAGTCTTCAGCAGACTTTCTCTGGGGAGTGGAAGGTAAAGAAAGGCAAATGACAATGATGGTTGTGCACCCCCAAGACACCCCCACACAAACCAACAATGTACAAGTAAAGACATGGCCCGATCACCCTCCACTGGGAGAAGATCAAAGAAATGGCCCATCTCCCCTCAGCTCCCAACACTCAGGGCCAAGTTTTGACGGGCATTATCGTCCTCCTACTGAGATGAGTGCAAACCTATTTAAGGTGAATTATTTTAAATAAAATACAAGTTGGATGGTAAATCTGTTGCAATGAAAACAACATACAAATCTTCCTGAAATCTAAGAGCACTGATTTAGGGGTTCACCTTACCACTGCCTTTAATCCCTTTCTTGCCCAGGCAACTTTCATGATTGGCTAATCAAAGTATGGTGGGAATCAGAGCAATGGCACAAAAACCTCTCTTACAGTGGGAATGTCAGCCCTTGCTGTGATGCAGTAGACTTTCTTCCAGACACACCGTGCCAACTCAGAGATCTCCCCTAGGTAAAGCCCTACAGCGGCTACTGGCTAGACATGGCTTTGGGGTTCTGCCATTCACTGGTGGTATATGGGCCTGGCATCAACTTCGTGGCCTTACCTCCCTCCTTAAAATGGGGTTATCTGTCCTCCTAAGACAGTGTGAACAAGGACCTGTACGAAATACCTGGCACACAGTAAGTGCCTAGATAGTTATTATGATTATGGAATAATTTCACTTCATCAAGTTGAGGAGCTCCAGGAGACCAGCCTTTGGCCTGAGCCTTTAGGAACTCCGGTAATACTCCAGCCCCACAGCTCCTGGAAGAAGGCCCACCTGCAATGAGTACATGGCCCAGAAAGGTGAGACACTGCATTCTCTGGGGCTCTTGAATGCATGGGCTTCAGCTCTTTGGGATGAGAGAAGAGGCCCCCCCCAGATGAGGCAGGTGGACAGCTGGCTCGAGGAGGGGTCTGCTGGCCAGCGGCACCCAGGGGCACCCAGCTTTCCTGCAGCAGCACAGAGAGAAATGGACCCAGAGCCCTGACTGTCTGTGCCTGAGCTGTGTGGCCTTGGGTGAGTCACTTCATTGCCCCATCTATAAATGACAAGTTTTTAGTTGAGACCTAAGGGAGAAGAAAAGATGACAGGGTGTTGTTGGAGAAGCAGCTGGAAGCGCATGGCAAAGAAGGCTAAGCATGGCTGAAAAAGGGGCTCAAATGCTTACAACCCTTGGTTATGGGATGATGGTGGCTGGATCAAGCTGGGGCTGGATCCAGCCAGGGGGTTCCCTCCCCTGGGGAAGACCTTTCTCTATCAGGCGGGCAAAGTGGGACGGACAGTCCAGACACTGAGAGAATCATTAGCCAGAGAGAGCTGGCCTGAGCCAGCGAGGCAGAGGCTGACCCCTGAGTTCCAGGGAACACCCAAGCTTTCAGGTGTTCACGGCTTCATCCTGTAGCACTGCAGTCTTGGCTTCTGTAAGAAACTAAGTAAAAAGGCCAGAAAAACCCCAGTGGGGATTTCTGCCATGATTTTACTGGATATCCCCTCAACCCTTGGTCACCAACAATCGTCTTCCTCCCTGGTCCCCACTTGGGGATTCTCAGGTGAGAGAATCATAATGGAAAGAGGGCTTTCTGCTGGCATCTAGCAGCCTCAAAGCACTTTTTGTGACCTAAGCCTTTGGCCTCCTGCTCTCAACCTCAATTACCTTGCTCCTTCTACTGAAGCAGCTCTGGAGTTCCCTGTCACGGGCCTTCACCCGAAATCTGGCATGGAGGGGACGCCCCCACCCCCCCCCCCACCACCCCCCCCCCGCCTCCCAGGGTAAGGGTCATGAGTACTGCCTGGATGATGGGGAAAAGTAAAACCAGGCCACTCCAGGGGTGACGGCCAGAATCAAAACCCTGCCTACCCACAATCGCAAGCTGATGTTTACCACCACTCCAGTCCCCTAACATGCCCTGATACTCCCTCCAATTAAATTTTCCCTTGAGGTGCTTTCAGAGAAAAGGGAGGGCAGCCTTTTGCTCAGCCCTAACCGCATTCTGGCCTGCCCTCCCTTTCTCCTCGTAGGATCCTTCCTCCCTCACTTCTCACTGACTGAAAAGCATGCCAAGGCCTCTCACAGCCCTGGGATCTCTTTGGGATCCGTATAGAGGGAATTCCTTTATCCCCACTTCTTTCAGAATCCCCTGCTCTCTCCCAACGCCTGGCATCTTTCTCCAATTCCACTTGCAACCGTGTGTGTGTGTGTGTGTGTGTGTGTGTGTGTGTGTGTGTGTGTGTGTACTTTGTTTTTAAATTAAAATACCCCTAGGCAATCATATTTCAACAGGTGACAAGGAACAAAGCATTTCAGAGGGCTTCAAATGCTGTCACAGTGTGACAACCAGCGGGCAGGGATCTGCATACAAGTGTCTGTTGACTATTCCATTGGTTGTGACCTGTAAGAGCCCTGCAGACAGAAGCTTCTCTTCTCCTGAGAGCTCCACCAGGAAGCCATGCCACAGCCCTCACAGACATCCGGCCAGGCTGCCGGGAAGAGGCAGGATTTAGTCATTGTCAAGTCCATCCCTGGCTTTGATGTCGACAGATTCCAGCTCGGGTGCCCACCAGCTGCATCAAGAGCAGAAGCAGTCTAACCTCTCTGAGCCTCGGTTTCCTCACCTGCTAAAGAGGTAATGATACATCCCTTGTATCCTACAAGGGGGACTGTGAAATTGCACAACTCCAGGGGGCACCACTCAGCCAGAAATGAGGCCACAAGCTTGTCGGGAAGTTCACATGAGATGATGCACGTGAAGGTGCCCAGCAATGGGAACTGGCGTTCGGCAACTGCACCCTAACTCTTCCCTTCCCAGGATGCTAGGGGTCCCGCAAGGGCTGCCCTGTGATGAGGAACGACACTACTGCTGCTGCAGCACTGACGGTAATAATAAGAATACTGATAACTAACAGTTAGTGAACATTTATTACAAAATAAACAAGCGCCATACTAACTACTTTATGTACCACATACCATTTAACTCTGCCATCGATTCTAAGATTATCCCCATTTTATAGAGGTGAAAATTGAGGTTTGAAAAGCTTAGTTCACTGGTCCAAGGTCTCATAGCCAGTCAGCGTAAAGAAAGAGAAACAAACTCAATCAGGGTGACAGCATGGGAAGCCCACCTAACCATCAGGGCCTTTGATTATATAAAAGGTTAAAGAGTAAGAAGTTCATATTAAGGGGAGTAGAAAAAGGTCCCAGAGGCAATGTGCTCGAGGCCTCTGCTGTTCTCCATACTCTGGCTCATCCCTGGAGGTAGGTCCCACAATCTCTGAGGCCACCTCCTCAGTTCATCCCTCTTCTTTAAAGAACAACCCTCCCCTCTTGGTCCAGGAATGCGCCACTGCTGTCCATCAGACAGGGACTGGACTGATCTGGCTGTGCTGTGGACTCTGATGTACTACTACTCGGCCTCCGTTTCTCCACCTGTAAAATGGACATCGTGTTGCCGGCCCCCCTGCCTGCCACCTAAAGCTGTTAGGGGGAGGAATGAGTTGAAGATATGAAAATGTGCGGGGCTTGACAGAAGAAAAAGGTACCACCGATCTTCAAGACTGACTTCCAATAAAACCACAGTTGGGCATATCCTTCCATGATTGGCTCCCTTCCTGGGCATTCTCCTTTTGGCTTCTAAGCCAGCAAGATATTTTATCATAAAAAACAATCAACTGTATTCCCTTAAAGTAGAAAAATGGCCTCTCACATTGATGAATGACAGCAAACTACAAAGAATGAAATAGACAAGGTTTTCTAGGTTGACCTTCAGTTAACCAAAAAGTCCCTTTCTTCCACCTTCCCTGAGCATCCCAGTTAATCCAGGCCCAACAGAACAGATGCTCAGTCTTGGCTCTGAGGTCTCTCCCCTTCCCCAGCTCTGTCTGCATGTGCCCCTATAATTTGCCCTTTACTCACTGCCCAAATTAGATCCCCCCCCCCACCAAGAGCAGCAGGTAAACCCAATTAGTTTAGGGCTGAATGTGTAAATTTTAGGGTAAGTTGTCCATCCTAGACTCCAGCATTGTCAGTTACTTTAAATTCATTAATACACACACACACACACACACACATCTTGGGGGGGGAGGGGTGTTCTTCAAAACCAAGGCAGAAGCAACCAATCCACAGCTTCCACTGTCACTCTATCCTTGATGAACAGCTGGGAAAGAGGCCCATCACCTGGCTTGCCCGTCATAACACCCACCACCCCATCTCAGACCGGGGGCCCCGGGGACTGCCACCCTCCCTCCCCTTCTTCAGGCCCCTCAGTGGCACCTTGAGGCTGCCAGTCTCTCCAGGCCTGCTGTGGCTTTCAGAAAACAGAGCATTTCTATTTTTAGCACTTCTCAGCCTAATAATACTCCCCAACACCCATTCAGCTTAATCACTTTATTGAGGCCGAGCAGGCTCTCCAGCCCCGGTGCTTCTGATGTTAGGAAGTAGTAAAATGTTCAAACTGGTTAAAAATGACACTCATTGGTTTGCCTTTGGTGTTTCTGAAACCTTAATTGTGGCTCAGGCTGTGGATCTAAAGAAGCTTGCAGGTTTCAGAGTCTTTCTTCCTTACCCCCTGCACCATAATTGAGGTGTTACATTACAGCCACGGATTGACAGTTCCAGGCTCAAAATTCAGGAGCCTTAAGACTCCACACTTTTCCAAACAGAAACATTGCCTGTCGCACTTAATGCCCATTCTTAACATGAGCCATCAACCCCGCACCCCCAGGAAAAAAACCCTCGCCTTTTCTGGCTGACATCATGCAAAAAGTCCAGGCAGGGTAAATATTTCCCGGGTTAAGCCTTATTAAAGTGCATCTAACAACTAAAATGGCATCGAATTGCTGCTTGAAAACTGGAAGGTTTGTTTGGTGTCATTAGAGGACCCGAGAATTTGGTGAGTGCAGAATATAGGCTGTTGGCAGCTCTTCCAAAACTTTAGGGTGAGCTTTTGCAAGCACGCAGTCTGTGCCGCGTGAGCTGGGGCTGGAAGAAGTGGGCAGCCAGGAAAGGACTGGAAACAGGAAAGGACTGGAAACTGGAATTTTACCTCCGAGGTTAAGACCAGGGGCTTTGGAGGCAGGCAGGCCTGCGTTTACAGCCCCACTCTGCCTCTTCCTTGCTGGGCAATCCTGGGCAAGTAAAACTCAGTTTCTTCAACCATAAAGTGGACATAACAATAGGGGTCGTCATAGGGGTTCTAGTGGGGATCACGTGAGATCATGGAATAAAGTGTCTGGCACAGTCCCGGGCACCTGTCAGCCCTCAGTAAAATGTCAGCCACCCTTATAACTGTTGCCTTTGGCCTTCTCCCTTCTGCCGTGGGCGCCCTCTAAGACGAAGTGTTTGGTCTTTGTCTCTTCAGCCTTGCACAACCACAAAAAAGGAATCTGGCACTAAAATAGCTAACCATAGCCAGCTGTGCAGCCTCAAGGTCCTTGGACACAAGGGAGGGAGCCCCTGTGGGTTCATGGTGGCTGATGGAGGCTGTCTCAAAGCTGAAGCTTTGAGGGATGACTTCTCAGGCCCCTCCCAGCTAAACAGGCCACAGTCGGGTCCTAGGCCTGCAAACTCACCTGGACAAGGCTCTTCCACATTCCTGGGCCACTCCCTCCCTTTCTTTCCTTCCTTCCTAGGCAAGGGGCTCTAGGCACCTTCATAAACTTCCTGCTCTTCAGAAGGCAGAGGCGGAATGCCTCATTAAGTTTCCTAGCTAATTTTACAATTTAACCAAACAACACATTCCTGCCTCGATGCAGCCAGCCTCTGACTGGGACAAATTTATCACTCTGAGATGGAGGAAGAAGACGGGCCAGGCCAGAGGCTGAAGGCAGAGTCCTGAAAACTCAAGTGGGAGACGGAGAAGAGAAAACACGGGCCACATACTTTTAAAAAAAAATAGCTCTAAGGGCTTCCCTGGTGGCGCAGTGGTTGAGAGTCCGCCTGCCGATGCAGGGGACACAGGTTCGTGCCCCGGTCCGGGAAGATCCCACATGCCGCGGAGCGGCTGGGCCCGTGAGCCACGGCCGCTGAGCCTGCGCGTCCGGAGCCTGTGCTCCACAACAGGAGAGGCCACAACAGTGAGAAGCCCGCGTACCGCAAAAAACGAACAAACAAAAAATAACTCTACATTTGCTCACAGAGCAGAATTCTAGGCTGTGCCAGGCTGAGAAGTTAGGGAAGAAAGCCATGCAGGGCATGCGGTGTCAGAAAGATGGAGAGCTCTGTGACAATGACCCTCCCTGTCCCCCCGGGGGGCCGGGGGCTATATCTGGAAGCACAGTTACATGCTGTCCTCTGAGGGGCATGATTCAATGCAGGTGGGCGGCCGGCCAGAGGCCGGGCAAGGCCACCCAGAGGACAAGGTCGGCTTGGCAAGGCCCCAGGGCCTTGCCAAGGGCGCTGAAAAGTCCTTCCCAGGTCCGCTTAGCCTAGACCTGCGGGTGGCAGGCTCAGACCCGACCTGATTACGACTCTGGCTGGGGGTGTGGTACCAGGGAGGGTAGCATGTCTAAGAAAGTTTCACCATAAAGAATCCTCTGGGACAGAAAAGACTGTATTTACGCAGGCCCACACCTCACCCACCCAGGATGGACAGACCCCAGTTGAGACAGAGGGTGCGATTCCAGCCTTGTTACCTGCGATCAGGCCTGCTCTCAGTGCACACGTCAGCAATGAAGATGCTGGCCTGTGAGTCTCCCTGCCTCCTGGTCAGCTGTCCCCAGGCTTCCGATGCCTGTACCCATCCCTCTCCATCCTATAGTCCAGAGCGTCTGATGCTGGACCCCAAATCTTAATCCATGTAAACCTGGCCCATCAGGGCTCTCCCAGGTGTGCCGGGTTGTTCTCATCAGGCCCCAACAAAGGGACCAGGGAATCGGGGCTGTTTGGGCAGAAATCCCCGATCGAGAGCAGCCTCCCAGAAGAGCTGCTCTCGAGGCCTTTGTCTCTACTGGGCTCCTCTCTTAATGAAGAAATAAAATGAAGAGGATTCCAGCAAATCAAAAGTTTCAGGGAGTTCTCTCCTTACCTGGAGTTACCTTGTTACTGAAAACCACGTGGCCTTGTATAATTACTCCAGCAAAATGCTCACTGCAGCCGCCAATGAGCTCCCGGCGCTCCATTAGCTTGTAATAGTCAGTGAGAGCCACCGAGCTTTAATCCCACTAACCAGAAGACTTCCTATCTCAACTACCTAATGAAAAGTTTAGAACTTCCTTTTTTTTTCCTTTTCTCAGGCAAGCAAAAGAATTCCAATCAAAATAAGATGGTTGGTCGGGAGGAGAAGGGAGCGTGTTAATTACCGGGGAAAAGCCTAGAAGAGATGTCTTCGTGAGGTTGAATCCTGGAGAGGACCCAAGGGAAGCAGCGCCAACCTCCGCCTTCACACCGCACACACAGGGGCTTCACCATGAGGTCTGAGAAGGTGGGCGGGGCCCTGGGGGCCTCAGCCTAAGAAATTCCTCCCCCTTCCTCCATACCCTCCAGGGCAGCCAGGTCTCTGTCCTCAACCTTAGAGGCGCAGCCCTCTAAGCTATGTGCTCTCAACCTGGGCTTCGTGGAGCCTGGGCACAAGCAACATATGCTGGAGTTCATCTAGTCTTGCATGAGAAATACAGTATATTCCGGATCTGCATCCAACTTGAAACCCCACTTTCACATTTGTGTTTGTTTTGTGGACACCTCAAAATGGAGGGACCATCTGAAGTGCCAGCTTTTTTTTTTTTTTTGCGGTACATGGGCCTCTCACTGCTGCGGCCCCTCCCGCTACGGAGCACAGGTTCCGGACGCGCAGGCTCAGCGGCCATGGCTCACGGGCCCAGCCGCTCCGCGGCATGTGGGATCTTCCCGGACCCGGGCACGAACCCGCGTCCCCTGTATCGGCAGGCGGACTCTCAACCACTGCGCCACCTGGGAAGCCCCAGCTTTTCATTTTTAATGCAGTGTTTCTCAACCTGCAGCCCAAGGAGGGTCATAACATCCTTAGAACTCTGAGGATTCTCCAGTATGAGAAACTGGGCTTTAAGCCTCTTCAAGACAGCTATGGGCAGAGGAGGGGGAGGAAGAGGAGGAAGGGGAGGGAAGAGACACCTGCCCGACTGGCTCTTGCTCACAGAAGTTCTTGCTTCTTCTTGTCCAGAGAAGCAGATCCACTGCCCACCACAGAGCTCCATGTGGACATTACAGCAAGCGGCCCATCAAAATCCCAGGAACCTCCTTCCTGAAGCTGTTCCTCATCACCCTGGTCCTTGGGAGTTTTTCCCTCCTGTAAACTGCTGCACTCGCTCTTTCCCCTTGTGGTGATGGGGGCACACCCAGTCTTGCTGGGGACTCACATCACACACACCAGACCGACAGCCCCTGGAAGGTAAGGACCCTGGCTGCAGCCCCTCTGTCTGTCCTGCCAGGCTTTGCATCAACTGGCCCTCACTGGCCATCAGCTAACTGATGAACTCATTCATGAACAATTTTACCCCCAAAGATAGTCACATCTAGTGACCCAGAAGAGTCGCTGAGGTTTCTCTGCTGCCCCAAGCTTTACAATCTGGTTCCCATTTGGTTGATGTTTTGGTCCCGGACAAGGTTCCAGCAAGCCCAGTGCATGCCTGGGGAAGATGAGGTTGTTGCAGAACAGACAGAATGAGTCTCAGGCCAAGTGGTCCAGCTCCACTGGACAGAATCCGAAAGATCAGGGAGGCCGTGATCTTCCTGCCGCGTCTCACTCCAAAACTGAAGTCTGAGGAGCTAGCGACACCCCAAGTCATCACAGGTCCCACATTTCGGGGATGCGGCATTGGTCAGCTGCCCCTTTCACTCCTGATTCAGCATCACTGAGCAGAGAGCCTCCCCCCAGGAGCAGAGCACCCAGCTGGGTCTCCACGCAGATGAGAGCATCGGTGCCAGCTCCCTGGTCCTGCCCCTTCTCTCTGTGTGGCGTGGCAGTGGGGTGTAGGAACGGGCAAATGACACAGCCAAGCTCTCACCTGGGTAGGGGGGCCAAATACCCACAGACCCTCCAGCAACGCTCCCAGAACCCACTGCCCTGCAAGGTGATGGGGAGGGGTAACAGCCACCACGGCAGCTACAACTGAACACACGTGACTCGGGCAGAGCTGAAAGAGGCTCATAAGCCTCACACCTGCTCCTGGTGGCCCAGATGCAAGGCCCTGGGCAGTAGCCAATGACCCCATCCCACCCCCAGGACCGCTGGGGACAGAGACTTACTGGCTCTCCCTGTCTCAGCCCCCCAGTCACTGAGACACTGGTTATCTTTACAAACAGGAAAGCAAGCCTTTGGGCCAGCACCGCAGTGCAGTATACTGGAAAAGTAAGGGGCAGAGAGCCCTGGCTAGGAATACAGCTTCGCCACTCCTGGCTGTGTGACCTTCCACAAGTTACTTCAATCCTTTAAGCCTTAGTGTCCTCACCAGTAAAATGGGACCAGCACAACTACCTTGCAAGGTCAGCGTACGATAAGTGAGTTCAGACATGGAGAAGGCCAAGCACCATGCCTGGAACACAGTAGGCATCCAATACGTATACTGTAGTGATTTTTCTTTCTTCCCCCTGGCCCAGCCATGCCTCCAGAGCCATACATTTCTTCAACAGTATTTACTGAGAGCCTGCTGTGTGTCAGGCTGTAGGGACGCCACCGAGCACGCCACCCATAAGGTCCTGCCCCCTCTCCTGTCTCCTCGTCCAGACGTCTGACCCCCAGGGCTGGAAGGATGCAGGAAAGCGCTTTGGGGCTGTTCCCCACCAGGCGCCTCACCACACACTCGTCCACTCACCCATTAGTTTATTCAAAAAACCGAGTTATAACCACCTTGCAGGTCACTCTGCTAGGTAGCATTGGAGACATAAATAAATCACATGTTCTGAAGAAGCTTAGAGTCTAGTAGGCGAAAAAGGACAAGCAAATAAGTAGCGATGACACAAAGGTGACAGATGCCATAAGAGGGGATAGATAAATGGCTATAGGCAATCAGATGGGGGGTGGCCTCTTGTCCTGCCCAGACAGATGCAGCCCATGGCTGAGCCGGCTGACTTTAAAAAGAGAAGAGAAAAAGGATCACTCGCCCGGCTGGCACGGGAAACAGGCAGGATCTATTTAAAAAGGCTAGAGGCAGGTTAGAGCCTTTTCTGGCAATTCCCAAAACTCAAGCTTCCTGAGCTGACTGGATAGTGGGACAGACCCAATCCTGTCAAAATCCTACAGATCTTTAAAAAAAACATCATTTAGCTGTTGCCGGGATGATAAAAGAACCCTGCCATTCAAAGGGAGGGTCCGCATGGGGGGGAAGGTGGAGCTGGTGGGGGAGAGGAGGAGGGGATTGAGAAAAAAGGGAAACGCCCCCCAAATATGGATCAGGGCAACCGGCAAGGGAAATTTATGCATCGTAGTGGCTTTACTACCTAATCAATTCAGTAATTTCAAAAACAATTTTATTTATGTTCCATTTACCACATCAAAAGTTAAAAAAAAAATTGTACTGATGCTAAAATAATACCTCAAGCCGTCTATTTTTAATCAGTTAAAAAAATGGAGGGGGGGTGCTGTGGAAAAAAAAGCAGCCCTGGGTTTCTATACAATCTCTCCCGGGCAGACCACCAACCCTGAGAGAGAGAGAGAGAGGGAGAGAACACAGCCAAGCCCTCTCTGAGAGCCTTCCTGGCTGCCGAGCACCGAGCTTGTCAAAAAAAACAAATCCATAATGGCCCGAGGCTCCTCTCCAATCTATTTTCTGCTCAGCTGGTTTTAAATGAAGTTATTATGAGTCATTAAAACACCCGCAAGCCAGTGGAAGTCAGCCAATTACAATTTTAAATTTAGCCTGTTCTCTGCCCCATTCTCTTGTTTTCTTCCTTTGCCCACAGAATACTGCTGCTGTTATGTCTTCCCTCCCTTCCTCTGCCCAAAGTGGAAGAGACAGTTATGAAAATGCAGAGTATTGCACGGAACGCAGAACCATTCATAGGAAACCCAAATTATTAAATTAAAAAATGCAAGACTTCTGCCTCCTCCAAAGTCAACCCCATGTCCCACCTCAGCCCACTGGATTCCTCGGAAACTCTAGACTCGATTCTAGAGCTCATGGGGCTATTTTTTTTTAAATAAAAAGGTTCTCGAGTGGGGTCCTGTTGAGAAACATTTCCATCCATCACACCAAGTCAACATGTTCATGGTTGAATCCAAGAGAGGGAAACATACCACCCATATCTGAGAATTAATAACAAACAATGAAGTTGAAATTCAAAGGTAATGCAGGCTTTGCAATTAGGCATGAATGTCGGGGGAAGTCACTAGATATGATGAGCTCATTTAGTTTTTAAATCTGCAAGGTAATGGTCTGTGCGGAGCCATTATAGCAAAGGAACAATTTTGAGTATTTCACGTAAACGTTTCTTCTCAATCTCTTTTTTTCACGTGTGCACCCACAAACACGTGTGCACACGCATATACACACAGCTGCCCCTCATTACTGGGAACATAACTGGAGCTTTCCCACATCTTCCAAGGAGTAAGTAGTGTCCTTGCCAAAAAACTGTCCAATCCTACTTCCTCCCCCGACCCTAATTAATGGATGAGTCTGGAAGCTCAGCAGAACAGACCCCTAGACCTCTAGGTACACTTCCCATCACCTCCAGGACCCCTCACCTTCCTGGTTCCTCTCCAAGACACACGCGCGCACGCGCACACACACACACACGCGTACAGACCATGAGAGGACCAGTGCTTTGCCCCAGTCAGACACAACTCTACGGCCCAGGCAGATGGAGCACCTAGGGAAGGGGTGGCTACCATGTTGTCTCATTGAGAGTCCCTGAAGGCCAGGGTGCAGGCAGGATGCTGCCATGTGTACTGATCCACCTAGCATCTCTGGGTGAGATGGGACTTAGGGTTGGTCTGTGGCTCCCAGCCAGGCTCACTGAGAAGAGGGAATGAAATACAGAGGGGTCCACCAGGTCCAATGGGACCAATGGCAATTTAACAAAGGCGGGAGGATTTGTCCTGACCCTTGCAGAATGCAAACCTGAGGCCTGCAAACACAGCTGCCCCATGCTCTGAGGGTCCCCAGAGCAGGGCCGATGTCACCATCCTATCCTTAGCCTTGAATTTCCCCACTAAATTGCTCCAACTCTGGAGGCCTCAACTGGCAGCTCTTCATGGTGTTTATGGAGGACCCTTCTCCCTGAAGCTCATAAAACAGAAGCTTCAGCACCCACCCCACCCCGATACTGCATGGGCCTATTCCCTGGGAGGGGCTCTCACATTTGATATTCATAATCTTTTTATTTTTTTCTTTTTTGTTTTTGAATTTTATTTATTTTTGTACAGCAGGTGCTTATTACTTATCTATTTTATACATATTGGTGTATATGTGTCAATCCCAATCTCCCAGTTCATCCCACCACCAACCCCCCCCCGCCCCCCCGCTTTCCCTCCTTGGTGTCCATGCATTTGTTCTCTACATCTGTGTCTCTATTTCTGCCTTGCAAACCAGTTCATCTGTACCATTTTTCTAGGTTCCACATATATGCGTTAATATACGATATTTGTTTTTCTTTCTGACTTACTTCACTCTGTATGACAGTCTCTAGCTCCATCCATTTCTCTACAAATGACCCAATTTTGTTCCTTTCTATGGCTGAGTAATATTCCATTGTATATATGTACCACATCTTCTTTATCCATTCGTCTGTTGATGGGCATTTAGGTTGCTTCCATGACCTGGCTATTGTAAATAGTGCTGCAATGAACATTGGGGTGCATGTGTCTTTTTGAATCATGGTTTTCTCTGGGTATATGCCCCATAGTGGGACTGCTAGGTATTATGGTAATTCTATTTTTAGTTTTTTAAGGAACCTCCATACTGTTCTCTATAGTGGCTGTATCAATTCCCATTCCCACAAACAGCGTGAGGGTTCCCTTTTCTCCACACCCTCTCCAGCATTTGTTGTTTGTAGATTTTCTGATGATGCCCATTCTAACCAGTGTGAGGCGATAACTCACTGCAGTTTTGATTTGCATTTCTTTAATAATTAGTGATGTTGAGCAGCTTTTCATGTGCCTCTTGGCCATCTGTATGTCTTCTTTGGAGAGATGTCTATTTAGGTCTTCTGCCCATTTTTTGATTAGGTTGTTTGTTTTTTTAATGTTGCGCTGCATGAGCTGTTATATATTTTAGAGATTAATCCTTTGCCCGTTGATTCATTTGCAAATATTTTCTCCCATTCTGAAGGTTGTCTTTTCATCTTGTTTATAGTTTCCTTTGCTGTGCAAAAGCTTTTATGTTTCATTAGGTCCCATTTGCTTATTGTTGTTTTTATTTCCATTACTCTAGGAGGTGAGTCAAAAAAGATCTTGCTGTGATTCATGTCAAAGAGTGTTCTGCCTATGTTTTCTTCTAAGAGGTTTATAGTGTCTGGCCTTATATTTAGGTTTTTAATCCATTTTGAGTTTATTTTTGTGTATAGTGTTAGGGAGTGTTCTAATTTCATTCTTTTACATGTAGCTGTCCAGTTTTTCCAGTGCCACTTATTGAAGAGATTGTCTTTTCTCCATTGTATATCCTTGCCTCCTTTGTCATAGATTAGTTGACCATAGGTGCGTGGGTTTATCTCTGGGCTTTCTATCCTGTTCCATTGGTCTATATTTCTGTTTTTGTGCCAGTACCATATTGTCTTGATTACTGTAGCTTTGTAGCATAGTCTGAAGTCAGGGAGTCTGATTCCTCCATCTCCGTTTTTTTCCCTCAAGATTGCTTCAGCTATTCAGGGTCTTTTGTGTCTCCATACAAATTTTAAGATTTTTTTTGTTCTAGTTCTGTGAAAAATGCCATTGGTAATTTGATAGGGATTGCACTGAGTCTGTAAATTGCTTTGGGTAGTATAGGCATTTTCATAATATTGAGTCTTCCAATCCAAGAACATGGTATATCTCTCCATCTGTTAGTGTCATCTTTGATTTCTTTCATCAGTGTCTTATAGTTTTCTGAGTACAGGTCTTTCACCTCCTTAGGTAGGTGTATTCCTAGGTATTTTATTCTTTTTGTTGCAGTGGTGAATGGGATTGTTTCCTTAATTCCTCTTTCTGATCTTTTGTTGTTTGTGTATAGGAATGCAAGAGACTTCTGTACGTTAATTTTGTGTCCTGCAACTTTACCAAACTCATTGATTAGTTCTAGTAGTTTTCTGGTGGCATCTTTAGGATTCTCTATGTATAGTATCATGTCATCTGCAAACAGTGACAGTTTTACTTCTTCTTTTCCAATTTGGATTCCTTTTATTTCTTGTTCTTCTCTGATTGCCGTGGCTAGAACTTCCAAAACTATGTTGAATAATAGTGGTGACAGTGGACATCCTTGTCTTAGAGGAAATGCTTTCAGTTTTTCACCATTGACAATGATGTTTGCTGTGGGTTTGTCGTATATGGCTTTTATTATGTTGAGGTAGGTTCCCTCTATGCCCACTTTCTGGAGAGTTTTTATCATAAATGGGTGTGGAATTTTGTCAAAAGCTTCTTCTGCATCTATTTAGATGATCACATGATTTTTGTTGTTCAATTTGTTAATATGGTGTATCACATTGATTGATTTGCGTATATTGAAGAATCCTTGCATCCCTGGGATAAATCCCACTTGATCATGGTGTATGATCCTTTTAATGTGTTGTTGGATTCTGTTGCTAGTATTTTGTTGAGGACTTTTGTATCTATGAGTTCATCAGTGATATTGGTCCGTAATTCTCTTTTTTTGAAGTATCTCTGTATGGTTTTGGTATCAGGGTGATGGTGGCCTCATAGAATGAGTTCGGGAGTGTTCCTTCCTCTGCAATATTTTGGAAGAGTTTGAGAAGGATGGGTGTTAGCTCTTCTCTAAATGTTTGACAGAATTCATCTGGTCCTGGGCTTTGGTTTGCTGGAAGACTTTTAATCACAGTTTCAATTTCATTACTTGTGATTGGTCTGTTCATATTTTCTATTTCTTCCTGGTTCAGTCTTGGAAGGTTATACCTTTCCAAGAATTTGTTCATTTCTTCCAGGTTGTCCATCTTATTGATATAGTGTTGCTTGTTGTAGTCTCTTATGATGCTTTGTATTGCTGCAGTGTCCACTGTAACTTCTCCTTTTTCATTTCTAATTGTATTGATTTGAGTCCTCTCCCTCTTTTTCTCGATGAGTCTGGCTAAAGGTTTATCAATTTTGTTTATCTTCTCAAAGAACCAGCTTTTGGTTTAATTGATCTTTGCTATCGTTTTGTTTCTATTTCATTTATTTTTGCTCTGATCTTTATGATTTCTTTCCTCCTACTAACTCTGGGTTTTGTTTGTTCTTCTTTCTCTGTTCCTTTATGTGTATGGTTAGATTGTTTATTTGAGATTTTTCTTGTTTATTGAGGTAGGATTGTATTACTATAAACTTCCCTCTTGGAACTGCTTTTGCTGCATCCCATAGGTTTTGGACTGTCGTGTCTTCATTGTCATTTGTCTCTAGGTGTTTTTTGATTTCCTCTTTGATTTCTTCAGTAATCTTTTGGTTATTTAGTAACGTATTGTTTATCCTCATTGTGTTTGTGTTTTTTACATTTTTTTTCCCTGTAATTTATTTCTAATCTCATAGTGTTGTGGTCGGAAAAGATGCTTGATATGATTTCAATTTTCTTAAATTTACCGAGGCTTGATTTGTGACCTAAGATGTGATCTATCCTGGAGAATGTTTTGTGTGCACTTGAGAAGAAAGTGTAATATGCTGTTTTTGGATGGAATGCCCTATAACAACCCCATCCAAAAATGGGCAGAAGACCTAAATAGACATTTCTCCAAAGAAGATATACAGATTGCCAACAAACACGTGAAAGAATGCTCAACATCCCTAATCATTAGACAAATGCAAATGAAAACTACAATGAGGTATCACCTCACACTTGCCAGAATGGCCATCATCAAGAAATCTACAAACAATGCTGGAGAAGGTGTGGAGAAAAGGGAACCCTCTTGCACTGTTGGTGGGAATGTAAATTGATGCAGCCATTATGGAGAACTGTATGGGGGTTCCTTAAAAAACTAAAAACAGAGTTACCATAATACCCAGCAATCCCACTACTGGGCGTATACCCAGAGAAAACCATAATTCAAAAAGACACATGCACCCCAATGTTCACTGCAGCGTTTACAATAGCCAGGTCATGGAAGCAACCTAAATGCCCATTGACAGATGAATGGATAAAGAAGATGTGGTACATATATACAATGGAATATTACTCAGCCATAGAAAGGAACAAAATTGGGTCATTTGTAGAGAAGTGGATGGAGCTAGAGACTGTCATACAGAGTGAAGTAAGTCAGAAAGAGAAAAACAAATATCATATATTAACGCATATATGTGGAACCTAGAAAAATGGTACAGATGAACGAGTTTGCAAGAAGAAGTAGAGACACAGATGTAGAGAACAAACATATGGACACCAAGTGGGGAAAGTGGTGGTGGTGGGGGGTGGTGGTGTGATGAATTGGGAGATTGGGATTGACATATATACAGTAATATGTATAAAATGGATAACTAATAAGAACCTGCTGTATAAAAAAAGAATAAAATTACATTTAAATAATGTAATAAATAAATAAATAAATATCAAATTTATCTGGTCTATTGTGTCATTTAAAGCTTGTGTTTCCTTATTAATTTTCTGTTTGGATGATCTGTCTTTTGGTGTAAGTGAGGTGTTAATGTCCCCCACTATTATTGTTTTACTGTTGATTTCCTCTTTCATGGCTGTTAGTACTTGCCTTATGTATTGAGGTGCTCCTATGTTGGGTGCATATATATTTATAATTGTTATATCTTCTTCTTGGATTGATCCCTTGATCATTATGTAGTGTCCTTCCTTGTCTCTTGTAACATTCTTTATTTTAAAGTCTATTTTCTGTGATAGGAGTATTGCTACTCCAGCTTTCTTTTGATTTCCATTTGTATGGAATATCCTTTTCCACACCCTCACTTTCAGTCTGTATGTGTCCCTTGGTCTGAAGTGGGTCTCTTGTAGACAGCATATACATGGATCTTGTTTTTGTATCCATTCAGCAAGCCTATGTCTTTTGGTTGGAGCATTTAATCCTTTCACATTTAAGGTAATTATCGATATGTATGTTCCTATTACCATTTTCTTAATTGTTTGGGCTTTGTTTTTGTAGCTCTTTTTCTTCTCTTGTGTTTCCCACTTAGAGAAGTTCCTTTAGCATTTGTTGTAGAGCTGGTTTGATGGTGCTGAATTCTCTTAGCTTTTGCTTGTCTGTAAAGGTTTGATTTCTCCATCAAATCTGAATGAGATCTTTGCCAGCTAGAGTAATCTTGGTTGTAGGTTCTTCCATTTCATCACTTTAAATGCACTGCGCCACTCCCTTCTGGCTTGTAGAGTTTCTGCTGAGAAATCAGCTGTTAACCTTATGGGAGTTCCCTGGTATGTTTTTTGTCATTTTTCCCTTGCTGCTTTTAATAATTTTTGTCTTTAATTTTTGTCAATTTGATTACTATGTGCCTAGGCGTGTTTCTCCTTGGGTTTATCCTGCCTGGGACTCTCTGTGCTTTCTGGACTTGGGTGGCTATTTCCTTTCCCATGTTAGGGATGTTTTCGACTATAATCTTTTCAAATATTTTCTCAGGTCCTTTCTCTCTCTCCTCCTTCTGGGACCCCTATAATGCGAATGTTGGTGCGTTTAATGTTGTCCCAGAGGTCTCTTAGTCTGTCTTCATTTCTTTTTTCTTTATTCTGTTCGGTGGCAGTGAATTCCACCATTCTGTCTTCCAGGTCTCTTATCCGTTCTTCTGCCTCAGTTATTCTGCTATTGATTCCTTCTAGTGTATTTTTCATTTCAGTTATTGTATTGTTCATCTCTGTTTGCTTGTTCTTTTTTTTTTAAATTAATTTATTTATTTGCTTTTATTTTTGGCCGTGCTGGGTCTTCATTCTGTGTGAGGGCTTTCTCTAGGTGCAGCGAGCGGTGCACTGGCTTCTCATTGTCGTGGCTTCTCTTGTTGCAGAGCACGGGCTCTAGGCGTGCAGGCTTCAGGTGTTGTGGCACATGGGCTCTAGAACGCAGGCTTAGTAGTTGTGGCTCACGGGCTTAGTTGCTCCGCAGCATGTGGGATCTTCCCAGGCCAGGGATCGAACCCGTGTCCCCTGCATTGGCAGGTGGATTCCCAACCACTGCTCCGCCAGGGAAGCCCTGTTTGTTTGTTCTTTAATTCTTCTGGGTCTTTGTTAAACAATTCTTGCATCTTCTTGATCTTTGCCTCCATTCTTTTTCCAAGGTCCTGGATCATCTTCACTATCATTATTCTGAATTCTTTTTCTGGAAGGTTGCCTATCTCCAATCCATTTTGTTGTTTTCGTGGGGTTTTATCTTGTTCCTTATCTGGTACATAGTCGTCTGACTTTTCATTTTGTCTATCTTTCTGTGAATATGGTTTTTGTTCCACAGGCTCCAGGATTGTAGTTCTTCTTCCTTCTGCTGTCTGCCTCTGGTTGATGAGGTGATCTAAGAGGCTTGTGCAAGCTTCCTGACGGGAGTTACTGGTGGTGGGTAGAGCTGGGTGTTGCTCTGGTGGGCAGCGCTCAGTAAAACGTTAATCTGCTTGTCTGCTGATGGGTGGGGCTGACTTCCCTCCCTGTTGGCTGTTTGGCCTGAGGCAACCGAGCACTGGAGCCTAGAGGCTCTTTGGTGGGCTAATGGTGGACTCCAGGAGGGCTCAGGCCAAGGAGTACTTCCCAGAACTTCTGCTGCCCGTGTCCTTGTCCCTGTGGTGAGCCACCGCCACACCCCGCCTCTGCAGGAGACCCTCTAACACTAGCAGCTAGGTCTGGTTCAGTCTCCTATGGGGTCACTGCTTGTTCCCCCTGGGTCATGATGTGCACAGTACTTTATGTGTGCCCTAAAGAGTGAAGTCTCTGTCTCCCCCAGTCCTGTTGAAATCCTGCAATCAAATCCCGCTAGCCTTCAAAGTCTGATTCTCTGGGAATTCCCCCTCCCGTTGCTGGAACCCCAGGTTGGGAAGCCTGACATAAGGTTCAGGACCTTCACTCCAGTGGGTGGACTTCTGTGGTATGATCGTTCTCCAGTTTGTAAGTCACCCACCCAGCAGTTATGGGATTTGATTTTATTGTGATTGCACCCCTCCTCCCATCTCATTGCAGCTTCTCCTTTGTCTTTGCATGTGGGGTATCTTTTCTGGTGAGTTCCAGTGTCTTCCTGTCGATGATTGTTCAGCGGTTAGTTGTGATTCGGGTGCTCTCGCAAGAGGGAGTGAGCGCATGTCCTTCTACCGCACCATCTTGAGCCAGTCTCCCATAATCTTCTTCTGAGGGTGGGCACCGCAAATTGTGGAAGCCTCAGTCCCCACCAGACCCAGAAGTTAGTAACAGGGTATTCCCTTATTCAACAAGTACTCATCAAAAGCATTCTATGTGCCGGGCACCATTCCAGGCCACTGGGGTGTGGGGGTGAACACTCTCCCAGGTGCCTGGTGGGCTCTGTACTCAGGTGCATGGTACAGACCTCTGAAAGCACCATGCCAGCAAGGTGTACTGTTTAGTGGCAAAGTCCAATAAGAATCTTGAAAAACCTAACCCTGCTCATCCACTTGCCCATGCTCAGCTCAACTTAAGAAAACATCCAGGGACCTAGGAAAAGCAGGAACCAAGCCAGAGAAGCCCCACTCTGGTCCCTGAGAGGTAAGGGACAGGAGTTCTGGGAGCACTCTAGAGTCCTCCCCAGGCCTTCTGGGACAGAGTAACAATTTGTTCCCCACCTCAACCACCGCCCAACTTCCAAGCTAAGAAACTCTGAGCTGTGAGAGAGAAGGCCAACCAAGATGGAGGGAGACAAAGTCTAATGAAGACACAAGAAGAAAGACACGAAATGCACAGGAGCATTGAGAAAAGGCCCAGGCCAACACAGATGCAAGGACAGGGACGAAGAGATGGAGTGACATGAAAGGAGACTGGGGAAAAAATGGAAGCGAGGAGAAAAGCAGAGCTGAAAATTAAACACCTGCCACAAAAGTGAGCTCAGAAGACAGCGCCGAGAGGAACAGCCAGCAGAGAGAGCCGTCACTACATGGTCTGGAAGCAGCTGGTCTATCGGGCACAGCCCTGGACACTGGGACCCAGGCACAGCCCGGGTAGAGGGCAAGGGCACAAGGGCTGAGGAGAGAAGAGGGCAAGGGAGGACCACCTAGGAATCCTGGCAGGGTGCACATTCGGGAAGGTGAAAAGACCCAGGAAATAAGAAAATGTCGTCACCTTCGGGTGGATCACACACCGACATCCTACCCTGCAACCTCGTTAGCCGTCCATCCTCAGACAAAAATAAGGGCCAGCAAAGCAGCCCGGAATGTAGAAGGACGGTGGGAGCGAGGGAGAGGGAAAGAGAGAACAGGAGAACAGATAGACAGACGGGATGTCCCAGCATCCACCTCTCGAGGGCCATTCATTTCCTGACAGGAACGTCATTATCTTGCTTGACAGAATCATACGGTACGCAAGGGAGTATGGGGGGAGAAGCCACCCTATTTTGGGATAGAAAAATCAGAGAGAGAGAAACAGAGGGAGAAAGAAGGTTATTACATAATTTCCACTTTCTTCCCTCCACCCTTAATGTTCTATCTGACAGGCTCCTCTCTTAGGGGGGAAAAATGACAAATCCAATCCAAAATGCAACAGCCTGTGCTCTGTTCGGAGAGCACACAGTGTACTGTACAACCCATAAAACTCCAAACAGCCTCCAGACGCTGCCGCAATCGTCCTCCATCAAAACACTTTGTCTTGCATACAAAAATAAGATACAGCGCTGAACGGAATACAAAATCAGCCCATTACAGTACAGGGAGACTGCTACTTAGCAACGAGGGGGCTCTAAAGCCTCGATGCTCTACAGGAAGCAAAATCTGTCGAGCCTGTTGGGCAAATGATAAACATTAGCAGTATTAAAAAACACAAAAGCCATGTAAATGGATAGACATAATGTGGAAACGAATTTATAGAATAAATTGGGAGGGGGCACTCAAGCCTAGGGGGAGAGGCTGGGCTCCAGAGGGGTAGACGCACGAGCTTCCCAAACCCCTGCTAAGGCACCATATGGAGGGAGAGACGTGTATTTGGGGGGAGGGCTATGTGAACCCCCTTTTCACACAGGGGCTGTAGGTGAAGGGGTGGGAGAGAAGTGGTGAAAAACACTGTTTAATACAATGACCTGCGATGAACTTTCCGAGCTTTCTCTGTACAGCTGGCCCAACGTGACATCTTCAGGGCCGGGGGACCCAGGCACACACCTCCAGCAGCACTGCAGTGGGGAAATGGGTGGGCTTTATCTGCCCCGGGGCCAGCATCGCACCCAATGCCATCACAGGACCTGTCACTTGCTGTAAACAACATCCTTGCCCCAAAAAAAAAAAAAAAAAAAACCAACCCAGAAAACAAAACCAAAAACACCCCATCTGGGCTGGAAACACCAGTATATTTCATCAGGTAAAGGGGAAAAATACCCTGGCTGTGAACCAGCAGCGGGGTTTCGGTTCTCCGCCAAAACGGGAGCTAAAAGGCAAAGCCATATTCTTCTGGTCTCCTTTTAGGCTCTTGAGGCAGAAAGGGAGAAGGGGCGGGGGTGGGGGACAGCGAGGAATGGGGAGGAGAGGGGGAAGAAATGTATTTTTCATCAGCCAGTATATAATTTATAAACAGCACTAAACAGTTTTTGTTTTCTTTCTCTTCTCTCCCGTGTACGGGCTTGGACAGCAGTCAAGGCTGCGTTAATTTCTGCTTTGGGTACAGTGTGTTCTTGGAGGCACATCTGCAAGCGATCATAAACTCTCTGGAATGCTGGCAGAACATCCAGACCTGCCGGCAGGCCGGTGACGACACCACTCTGGGAAAAAGTTCGGGAAGCAGGCCAGGTTCAGAGCAGGGAGGGAGAGAGGGGAGCATGCTGGAGAAAGAGCCGGGGAACGTAGCTTCTCTTCCCTCTTCCTGTGCCCCATCACCCAAGAGGACCAAGGGGAAGGCAGGCTCTGAGCCACTCACATCCCATCTTAACCCAAACCCTCCATCGTGCCCAGCTCTGCAGGCATGTTGAGCGAGGCTGAGGTCCTGAGAAGTTTCTTCTTGGTTATCTCCTGGTTTTACCCTGATGGCAGAAAGCCAACCAGAAGAAGGGAGTGAGCAGAGAGGGAGCAAATGGACCCTGGGTTCCAAGCTGCCTGGATAACCCCATTCTCTTGCTTTTAGCATGCCTGATCTGGGAAGAGAGGGGGGAGTGAGAGGAAGAAGCTGCAAGGTCAGGAGAAGCCATCTTTGCATCCTGAGATTCCTCTCCATCATCGTCACGGGGACCAGCTCATCTCCCCGCCTCGCAGTCCCAGGGCATAATCCAGTTACCTCGTTCCCCCACACATTCTGTGTCTTTGGGAAGAAGGACCCTGAACCTCAAAGCTTAGTATTCCCAAAAGAGAAAAAAGGGGGACAAGTACAACCCACAGATCTTCGACATCTCGTGAAATTTTGTTTCTTCCATCTGATCAGGGGAAAGCATGAGAGAACCAATCTGGTTTCTGACCCCAACCCCTCCTGCCCTTTTCCCCACCAGACGGTGACCTGGCCCCAGATGATATGTCCTGGCCACACCATGCTGCTGCTGGAATCAGAAGATCTGTCAGCGAAAGACCACGCTCCTTCCTGGTGGCTCTGACTGTGGCGAGGAGTCTGGTATCGGGGTGTTTCTCAATAGCCAAGGCTCACAGTGCCTGGAGAAGGGTGAGGAGGAGTGAGCATGCAGGATGGGATCCCCCCAAAGAAGGGCTGTGTGCCCCTAACCACTGCAAGAGGCACAGGCCATGCCCCCCTCCAGCCGCGCCCCAGGACTGACTGCCTGTCACGCCATTTCCCGCAAGAGTCTTATGCACCCTCTACTCCAGCCTAGTGTTCATCAAAAAGCCCAACAGTCCTTTCTATTCCAGAGGAATGAAAGTGTCCCTTCCTTATCCAATCTTTCAGCACTTTTGAGTGCCCTAGGTAAAATGCAAATCATTTTGCTTGCAATGGTTTTGCTTGCAATCTTGCCCGGCTCCTCCCTTCTAAACCCTGCCCCCTCCTCCCCCCACGCCCAGCCTACAGGCCCAGCTACACTGCACGTCAGCCCAGGCGGCGTGGGCTGCCCCCACCAGGTGCTCTCAGAAATCCATTCTACCACCTTCTCCCAGGAGCCCCCTTCCTCCTTGAATTCCTCCTAGAACTCTTTCTTGGCGCTCAGCACACACCACCTTCTTTTATAATTTTACAGTCAAACATCTCTCCTACTAGACCTAAGCGCCCGGAGGGTAGGGGTGCTGCCTGTTCTCCAGTGTTAAGTACACAGAGCCTGATGCATCTGCTGGCTCCAAAAATGAATGACACTCCCAGAACAGAAGCAGGCCACAGAAACATGCAAGCCTCTAAATAGCATGCGGCCAAGGCAAAAATAGGGGCAAGCAGTTCTGGGTGTGCTCAGTTATAATCCACCAGCACATTAGGCCAAGCTGTGGGAAACACTACCTAATGGGAAACGTTACCCGAGCAAATCGCAGGACCAACTCGAGTCATCGCCCGAGTCTGTGGTTTCTGCATGGACATCCAGAGCTAGGATGTTCTCTTAAGTAAGAACAAGGAGCAGCAAAGAGACAGAGGGTCACAGATGCTCCCACGAGGGATGGAGCAGCAAAGGATGGGCAGGAGACTTCAGAGGGATCCGGGGATGCAGAGGGGCTGGGATTCTTCCCCAGCTCCCTGCACTATCCTCCACCCAAGATTCATGCTCCAGAAGGGGCAGCTTTGCAAAGTGTTCTAGTGGTCACTTTTCTCACCCCAAATCTCTTTCTCAACGCTCGGACTTCCTGATCCCCAAACCACCTCTGAGAATGCAGGGTCTGGCCAGATCAGTCTCATTAGTGAGTGAGTTAGGTTATTGTTCCTTAATTTAAACTTATTGTTATCATCAGGTATATCTCATAAACATTTGGTTAGTTAACGCACTCAAATCGAAATCAAAACTTCAATTAAGCTGAACATTCGCTACTACCATTTAGGGTCTGAAAAGAGAAAAAAGAAAGAGAGAGAGAGAGAGAAAGAGAATTGTCTCTAAGAAGGGCCTCCTATAGGGCAAACTTCTAATTAAACAAATTGTCAATTTCAACACAATGAAAACTGATTTAAGAGTATAAACCTGGTATTCCAGTCACTGAAAATAAGACCTCACAGTGTCGATCTTATACAGGCTGATTTCCTTGGATAGGGAAATATGGAAGAGAGGACGAAGACAATTCGAGAAAGAGGAAAGCTGGGTGGGGGGGAGAGTGAGCCAGAGCGTTTTATCCTTTGAGAAATAATATCTCCGCAGAATTCAATGAGGCCTGTACTCAAGCATCAGAGAAACTCCTTCTTTCCTCCTCCTTCACCCCACCCCTACCAGATGAGAAAAAAAAAAATTAATCGTGTATGATGACAAACTTGGCTCAGTACTCACTGTACACACTGTGCCCACAAGGCTGGCACCCAGCCAGGCCTGGCCCAGCGCCAGAACTACAATAACAAACACAGGCCACGCTCGCCAAGAGGGGGTAGGGCAGCAAGCACGCAGAGCCCGTGCAGCTCTGCGAAGAAGGAGAGACAGCAGGAATGAGCCTCTCCTGGGCAGCGACAATATTTAGGGGAAGCCAGGAGCTCCCTGACCCCAACCCAGAGCCCAGACTCCCTTCACCACGGCCTGACCCCTTTTTAAAACACAGTCCCCAGGGCTGTGGAGCAACTCTTGTTCCATGATGCTCTGCACTGCTGCTCCAACCCCTGGTGACCTTGTGTAAGGTGGGTCTGCACTACAGACCCTCAGGGGCCATCCTGGCTGCTGGCTCCCTGCATGGAGCCTTCAAAACAGAGCAGCAAGAAAATCTCATGTCATCTAATCAAACGTCTCCTCTAAGACCTCACAAAGGTCTGTTATCGTGCAACTGGGGGAGGAACTGGAACAGGTAAATCCCAACTTCTGCTACTGGAATCCCGGAGAAGACCTGGCACCACCGGCCCAGCCCTCTGACCCCACCTCCCTGACATGGTCAGGTCTCTCTAGAGGCCTCAGGGCCTTCGCTGTTTAACAGGGGGGCAAACAATTCGGGATCTAGCCTCACGAAGCCCTTGTTGCTGCTTTATTTTCAAGCCATCCTGGCACAGGGGTGAGAGATATATGGGACCAGAGAAAGAAAAAACAGAGCACAGAAATATCAGAGTTGAAGCAGGCTATGAGCTGTCTGGAGGGTTAATTAAGGCCCTGCTGTGACCCATCATACCTCCCCCATCACCGAATCCTCTTTTATAAGGGCAGTGGCAAGTGAATTTCAGAGGGACAAATCATTTGCACAGACTTCAGCAACAGACAGGAAAAGTTAAGAAAATAGGCCCCAGCTCCCAAAGCTGCCAGGGTATCCATACAAGACTGTGGGACCTTGAACTAGCATCTCGGTCATGGGGTGGTGCAAAGTCACTCATCTTGTCAGAAGCGGGGGCTCTGCACCCCCTGAACGTGCGTAAGCAGCTCCTCCTCTCTCTGCCACTCCACCGGCTCTACCAATGCCGCTGAAGTGTTGGGCTTCACGATGGAGACCTCGGCTAACTCACACTCAGCCAGTGGGCTCCTGGCTGCCCTCCAGTGAACCCCTGGGACACAGTCTAAACACTTCCTATTGCAGGAGAGACCCGGTGGGAGACGAGTTTCCTTGAGTTGCCCGGCCTCCCAGGCTGCAGTCATCCATTCAACCAATATCTATAGCCTCCAATACCGTGCCGGGTAATGTGCTGCACATAATGGGGACAGACCCTGTCCCCAAGTAGCTTATTCCAGTCTATTAGGGGAACAGAGGGAAAGGGAAGTTACATTTACTGAGAGCCTATCGTGTGTCGGACAGAGTGCGAAGCGTCTAACGGGAGCCTTCCGTTTGGAGGCTCAGAGGGTTTACATTTCTTGCCCAAGGTCACATGGTCAGGAGGTAGATGCCCAAATTCCTAACCCTGATTCCCAAGCAGGAGGAGATAAGGCAATTCCATGAATAACGATAATACAGAGAAGAAAGATTGGGTCCAAAGACAGCTTTGGATAAAAAAATATGGACCCCAGGAGAAGGCTCAATTGCTTCTGGCCGGATGTGAGGAACAGTTGAGGATGACATCGTGGAAGGGGCCTTGGAAGGTCTGGGAAGACTGGCGATGGGTTATTCCACGCAGAGGGAAGGGGGTGAACAAAGCCACAGAGCTTGGAAAGCGAGCTGTGCTGGTCCACACACAGTGTGGACAAGCACACGAGTCTGGCTAGTGCACTAGACTCAAGGAAACAGTAAGGGGAAAGGGTGCTTACCATGCTGAGTTACCGAGAGGGCGAGGAAGCTTCAACCGCAGGCTATACTACCCACGTGGAAGCATCCGATGGCACGTAGTCATAGACCACACAGGGGGCTGGAGCACGGAGCGAACGAAATGGAAGACCCACACTCTGTTCTGGGGGAGGGTGGCTGACCTGTGGGCAGACAGCTCACGAAACTCCCCCACTAAACCCTCAACAACCTGCAAAGGTGAAGGGGGAGCAGAAAGATTGGAGGTGCAAGTTATAAAAATAAAAAGAGTGCACGGGTACCAGGCAGATGCCAAGCGCAGGAGCGCCTGGGCCCAGGACTCGGGGCCAACGTGGTGCAGGTGGGGGGTGCGGATGGCTCTGAGGGGCCAGGTGTCGGGGAGGGGAGGCCCCACGGGGAGGAGAAATGGAACACAAAGACACGGGGTACAGCGAGATAGACAGTGGCCCGGTGCGGCCCAATCTTTGGAACTGGAAGAGGGAAGACTGGGAAGTGAGAAGGAGTTAGGGCACTTGACGAAGGGCCATGAAGGCCAGGGAGAGTGACAGCACCCCATGCAGCGCGGAGGCACAGGGGCTCTGCAGTG
Source organism: Delphinapterus leucas (assembly GCF_059928025.1). NCBI lineage: Eukaryota > Metazoa > Chordata > Mammalia > Artiodactyla > Monodontidae > Delphinapterus > Delphinapterus leucas. The sequence goes on along the minus strand of NC_143135.1, from coordinate 91,086,213 downwards.
AGGCGGTGGCGAGCGGAAGCATATACAAAGCTACCGAATGGCACTTCCATGACCAAGGCGATGGAGGCAGCGAGGACAGACTATAAACAGCCAGACTGTCCTCAACAGGAGTACGGTGATGGGAACGCTCCCGAACGACAACTTCAGAACTGGGGAAAGGGAGGGAGGTGGAAGCAGAAGCAGCCACTGTATGGTAAGGAGTGTACTATAGACGCCTTCGTCATACATCCTGTTACCTAACTGATGTGAGTTAGCAACACCTGCCCTTTACAGATACAGAAACTGGGGGTTCAGAAGACAAACCTGCCCAAGGTCACACAGATGGAGATCTGCCCAACCCCAAAGCAGGCTCATTTCACAAACACTTTGAACCACCAACCGCCTGGAGGGCCACTTGCTGGAGGCAAAATGGGAAAGGAAGAGCAGACACTGACCAGACAGTGTCTGGACTAGACAGACGGGAGACAGCAAGACCGAGTAAGAAGACAGCCCTCTCTTCTCCCCCAAAACGTGACTCCAAGGTTGAAAGGCAAGGGAATTAGAGGGAAAAGAGCACTGGCCCCAGCAAGGAAGTGCGGTGGCCTCTGCAACTGAACCCAGGCGATGGCTTGGCCTCGAAGCAGCAGCCCTGGACCTGCTGTATCCTTCCCTCCACCGAGAACGCCTGGGCATGCTGCATGTCAGTGCTTTCCCCTCTCCACGCCTCATGGGGCACAGAAGCTTTGCTCAAACACGAGCAAAAATACCAGCAGCCGCCGAGTCGACCCCACTAGAATTGGATAAAATTAACTTGCAAAAGACAGCACGCTGTAACTAGCTTTGTGTTGCAACCTTTCTATATCTATTTAATTAAAGGCTCCTGTATAATTAGTGAACCCAATAGTCAGATTCATTAGACAGCGAGAACCTAATTCCGCAACTGTTCTGCTAATGAAACTGCAGTCTACTTTGGAAGGTGGATCACACAGGGCGCTGGGTACCAACAAAGCCCCAGGAAGCCCAGGAGAGCAGGACGATGGGCTCATCCAGACGGTCACATGGTCACGATGGACTTTTTTGCTCCAGGAGCCTGGACGGAGCGTCCACAGGACGAGGTGGACCAAGGCCCGGCTGGCAGTGGGGATAGCCATGCTCTGGGTGGGGGTGAAAGTGGGCAGCAGGTGGGTGCCCGTGCTGCAACAGGCCAGTCAGGGCATCCTCGCCTACCTGAATGAGCCAGTAAGTGCATTCTCAGTCGCAAACTATCCAGGAACCGCTTTCCGCAGAGCTCACACCCGTACGTCTTCATCCCACTGTGCAGCTTCCTGTAGGGGAAAGGAAAAGACAGGTTGCTGCTGCTGTGGCTGGACAGAAAGCAGGCCCACCCCTACCTGGGGGCTTGGCAGCCATGCCTGTGGCAGGTGAGCAAGAGGAAGGGAGATGGAGAGCAGGGGAGCTGGAGATGGGCGCTGACGGAGACATATCCCTGGATCCACGACAGCCGGAAGCCCCCTTTCCCATGGAAGGCTGCCAAGGAAGCATCTATTCCCGGTCTTGTCCAAGGGCTAGAAGAATAGGGCACTTCCTACTTCTTCATCCACTGGCACATAGACCAAGAAGAAAAATCAGATTCAATTGTGGAGAGAGGAAAGAGGAAGCACCAGGCCAGTCAGACAGACATAATCCTCATGAACTAGCACAAACCATACGTGGAGGCAGAGGCACCTCTGCTTACTTCACTCGCAGCACGGCCCTCACTGTGCTGCGTTGTGCATATACCCGGCTCCCCCAAGAGACCGCTGACCCGGGAGGACTGCCCCGTACCTGCTCTCTCTCATAGCCCAGCTCCCACACAGTGACTGGCACATCGCAGCTTATTAGCGAACTGATGTCTTCGTGGACAAAAGATGCCCCTCTCTCGGGGCATCCAGAGGTTCTCAAAACGGCAGTCACTCTCCAACACACAAAACCTTCCCCAAAGGCCCAGCTGTCAAAGTGTTTTCCCTCTGCGTCTGGCCAGAGGATGAGCCCTGGCAGAAAGAAAGGTTTGAAGAAACCAGGTAACATCACACTATAAAGAGAAGGTGGCAGTCGTCGGTTTCGGCTTTCCCAAGAACTTCCATGTACGTTATCTCATTTATTCTGTGAGGTGAACCTGGCACCCATGACCACCCCAGGAAGACAGAGGCCCTGGTAACCCCTGGTCACAGGCCCAGCCTGCAACCCTCTTCCGACCCCAACTCCCAGCCTGGGGCCTTTCCCACCAGACCCCGCCACTCAGTCAGGAGCCAGCAACAGAGCTGGTCAGAGGCAGGGAAGCAGGCGGCTAGCGGGGAGGTGCTGGGAGAGTCTGGGTCGCGGGCTGGCCAGGGGGCCATCTGGCCCAGAACCCTGCCTTTCCTCCCACTCACACTCCTGTTCTCAGGCCTGTCCATGCCTCTGCCGGATACAGGATCCACCCCACCCTGTCTCTGCGCCTTGCCTGCCGCCTCCCCAGGGGCCTCAGCCCTGAGGAAGGGGACAGGCAGTGGCAGCCAGAGGCAGGAGCTGAGGGCGATGGGGCCGGCAGGTGGGCACCCTTAGAGCCAACAGCCCATTGCAGTCAGGATGTTGATGTGTTAGGACCACAGTCAAAGGCTGGAGGGCTGCCGGTACTGATATTAGATGAACGCAGGTAGGGAAGGGGAGGATTATTCACTCAAGCCAGTGGTGCCCGGATCTGCTGTCCAGATCACAGAGCTAAACCAAGCCACCCACTGCCAGCACCTTCCAAATCCCACAAGAACCCAGAGGTGCGTCAATACCCTGTGGGCCCCGGGATGAGTATGGGTGGCAGTCTAGTGGCTTGAAGACAGCATAGGGGTCCACTGTGTGCAGCTTCTGACAGTGATCAGGCCCAGGCCCCTTCACAGAACTCTTTCTCAATCACAGTCGTGTTTGCTTGCTTTCCCTTTACCCCTTTGCCAAAGACAACAAATGATTTCTCAATCACAAGTGCACACACACCCTCATCCATGACACTGTCGTGCACCCCACCCCCATGTTATCTGATCCCCGGCCAAGGCTGATCCATCCCAATTGAGAAATAGTAACGGTACAGAACATTTTCACTGAACATTCTCAACTCTAAACATATTTCACAATGCTGGGCACTGGGACATGTCCTAATAGCATTCTGGGCAAAGCATGGTTTAAAATATGTACCCAGGCATGTTTGTGTGTGTGTGCACGCATACATGTGCACGCACTGGAGCTGAGTATGCCTGTCACTTGCCTGGGCATGACAAAGGTTTGCCTTCCTAAGAGCTGTTCCGTGGAGCAGCAAAAGCTCTATTCACAAGTGGTTCCACAGGTGACCCTTGTACACAAGTTCATGGTCAGGTCAGGGGGATGGCAGCATGTGGGTTCCAGTCTTATTTATCTCCATCTTTTTCTTCACTAATGCTTTTTTTAAAATAAAGTATTTATTTATTTGGCTGCGCTGGGTCTTCGCTGCAGCACGTGGGATCTTTGTTGCAGCATGCAGGATCTTTCAGTTGCGGCACGCAGGATCTAGATCCCTGACCAGGGATCAAACCTGGGCCCCCTGCATTGGGAGCGCAGAGTCTCAACCACTGGACCCCCAGGGAAGTCCCTTCACTAATGCTTTCTTAGCTTCCAGGGGTGCCCACCTCTGGGGTGGCTGTCAGGAGGAAGACGAGGACAAACACACACTCAGATTTGTTTTCCCAAAGGACACTGGAGCGGCCAGGCTTCAGGTTTCAGCAGTCACCACCAGGATGAGCATCCTCACCCAGGCTCTTGGGCTCCCATCTCTTCTCCCTGCAGGTTTCAGATCAAGTCTCTCATCTGGGTAACCCTACTGTTGTTTTGTTTTGTTTTGTTTGGTGCAAACGGATTTGCCTGGCAACTGGTGTCAGTGGCTTTCTTGACCAACTGGATTGGCGTGGTGTGTAAGGTGATGCACTCTTGCCCTCTACTACAGAGGGAGCAGGATTTGGGGAAGGATGCCAGTTGAGCAGCCAGAAGACCTGGATTTTTGTCCTAACTTGGCCATTAACTTGCTTTGTGACCTTAGACAAACCATGCTATCATGATCCGTCTGCATTTTTTCACGATGTGTCTGCATTTTTTCACCTGTAAAGTGATGGGTGATATCTAAGGTTCTGGTTTCTCATGGTGTCAAAACTTTATTATTCCAAAGTCTTACCCATGTCCTTTTACCCAGCCTCCAAGGAATTCCTCTGAGGGGCACTATTATCTCTCTGAGCCACGTTCCACTGTGTGATGTCGCATGACACCTGGGCAGTCAGGCTAGGACAGCCCAAGGAAAAAACTGACACCCATTCTCAGATATCTACTCATTTTAAAACCTTCTAATCCAGATGACCTGAGTTCCCTCCTTTACTCATCTGTGATCTTTCAGTGAAAGAAACTTCCAGAACTCATGACCAGCCTTTCTTTGGAACCATTCTGCTGCCACGCATCTTGCAGCCTTCAGAGACATGGGTGTCCTCTCCTGCCCAATCCTTGGGGTAAGGAGACTGCCTTGCACCTGACCCACTAACTCAGTGCCCTGCATGGGTTCCCAGAGGCGAGCATGGCATCCAAGTGATCCCACATGTAGTTCGAGGACAAAGGTCCTGCCTCACTGGTGGAGGGACCAGGGCAAAGCACAGCAAGTTCAGAAGAGAAAAAGGGAACAGCTCCCAGGCCTGGAGCTCAACTGAGCCAGTGCCGGTTCACCCATCCCTGTCATTATTGTTCAGACACCAAGGGATGGATGTGAAGAGGTAGAGACTTCTAATCCAAAGCAAAGGGAAATGGCAGAGAAGAATCTGAGTGCATGCAAGGACCACCAACAGACCTTCTATGGCACGGGCTGAGGAATGGCCAATGTGGAAGCAGAATCGCAACTGGTTTCCAGAGTGAAAGTACAAACTGCAGTATCTCAGGGTCTGTCACCCTGGACCCCAACCCTTACCACCTCTGCCGCCACACAATGCCGCTGCAAGCGTTCTGATGAAAATGGAAATTCCGTCCGCCTCCTTCTTCCTCTCCACACACACTCATAGTTTCCCAGGCCGGCCCTGCCTTTTCACAAGGTCAAACTACTCATGGTCATCTGAGGTCATCAGCCTCCACGATAACACAGGAAAGGAGGACAGCTGGGGACATCTTTGCACCTTTCTACATATGCTGCCTTGGTTTTCACACTCTCTTCTCTGAGAAGCAATAGTGTTGAACACTGTTTTGAAACACAGTTCTAGATGGCCCAAGCAACTCCATGCTGGGCTCAGAGGAACGTCCATTCCCCACAGGCTTCAGGGCCCCACCACCCACTCTTGGGGAGCAGGCTCAGGTGCTCCCCAACTACGACCACACCTGGCCCACTGGGTAAACTCATCCTGAAGGTAACAGGTTTTCAATTTTGTCCAAAAAGACAAAGAGAAAATTAACCTCTAATGGGTTTCTAGCTATTGTCTCAAGAGAACTGAATCATTATGGGAAAACAGAGGTAAGCAAATACGAACCTTTTAACAAGGAACTGGAGGGAAGGACACATTCTTTCTCACTGATTCTCAACCACACAGCTCTCACTAGTAAAACCAAGCTAGCAAGCTACACACTCATTCAAACCACTTTCGTGCTGCTGTGAGACTGAGAGTTCATGAAAGCTCATCTGCTTCAGACTGTAACTGTATAGTAGCAGAAGCCATGTTTATCTTTCCTCTTATTTCTAGGGCCTAGTTTAGAAGTAACTGCTCGACGCTGCTAAAGAAATTCCTCCATCTGAGGTGGGGTCCAGGCATCCTCCTCTCATCTGAACACTAGTCCAAGCACAGGAGCTTCACGGGCAGCCTCCAACCTCATCCTGTACCCCCGAAGTCCACACAAGGAAGGCCAACGGCAACCTCAGAGCCGCATAAAGCCTGAGCTTCAGACCAACCCCACCCTCGGGATGAGTCTTCGTCTCCCCAGCCCGCTAGAAGACAACAGCAGAAAAAGTGGCAGCAGGGAGAGACTCACGCCAGACTCCATCCTCCCCCACCCTCAGCCTCCAGGGGCAGCTGACTACAACAGCTGTTCCCTAAGGGGCGCCCTCTGTACTGCACCCTGCAGGAGAAGCTAGGCCTTCCTGTATCCCACACAGCCAAAGACGAAGGGGAGAAGTCTAGAAGGGCCAGCAGCGCTGCTTGTCTGAGAGAGAGGGGTTCAAGGCCCAGCACCACCAGTGTTCCATTTCTTCCCAAGTTCTCTGCCTGGAGACAAATGGCAGTGAGAGCAGACCAAGAGGTAAGAAAGTCTAGAGAGGGAATTCTGTTCCAATAGCCCAAGGGCTGCCCTTCTTCGCTGTGCCCTGGGGAGATGGAAGTGCCGCCGTATGAGTTTTCCTGAGCGCACCACACCAGCACTGAAAACTAGGATCTGTTATGAGGGAAAGTGAGTGGAGGGAACTACCCACTTTTGCACGAGGAAAGATGCGGTGGGGAAGCCAACGTATAAGGAAGGGCCTTTATAAGACAATGTGTTCTTTGTTCTCACCCTGAGTGAATCTATCCCCTGCCCCCCACCAACACTCGAGCTCCAGCGGCTCTGAAGGTCCTTCCAACTCACCCCCTCTACTTGGTCTGAGCTGCCCCACATGCAGAAGTCACCCCAATGCTTGATCTTTTGCTTTCTGATCCTGTGACAGTCAACTTGACCTCTACAGTGCTTCTAGGGGTACTCAGAACAGACAAGGACAAGACAGGAGAGTCTGTGAGTCAGCTCCCAACGATGGTCTAAATGATCCTACTTTCTCAAAAGCCTGCTGCCCCATGGGAGTCAGTACTCTCCAAGGCCCTCTACTTAACCATGGGAACACAGCCCCGTGCAAACCTCTCACCCCGCTCTTGATCAGGACCTGCCCGCTGACCCTGATGTGCTACCGTGTCTCCCTCCCATGTGGGCGCTGTCTGAGGGGGACCCCTTCACAGGCTCTGACAATGCTCTGTCTTCAAAGCAGTAAAGAACCCTTAAACCCAGTGGTAAGAGAACCTCACCTGGCCTCGCTCACCTCTCCGAGTCGAAACGCAACTGACAGAGGAAAAAGCTTATGTACTTCAGCAACGGGCTCTCTCTTCTTCCCCAGACCATTAAGTTCACAATGTATCTTCAATGTCCACTTACCTTCAATTCGAATAACAAGAGGAAGGCCAAATAGTCAATGCCATTCTGGGCTTGAATTTTAAGAGGAAGAGACGAATGAAAAGCCATTAGGTTAGCAGGGATTTACCCCCAAAAGCAACTTCCAGGGAGACTGCAGGGTGTTTCCATACATGGTCTAGCCTCCTGTACTTTCTCCACATGCCTTTTTGTGGCGAAGGAATCCTCTGAACAGAGCCTGTTCCACTAGAGGCCTCCACCCTAAGCCAGAGCAGGTCATCCACAGGACATCTGGGATGCTCAGGGAATGCTCCCTACCTTCTAAGGGTGACATGGTACCCTCTCAAGGAGCATCTCTTAATGCCGCCAACGGTGAGTGACATATATCAGTCCCCATGGGTCAACAATCACACCCAGTACCATTCTCCTTATGTACTTACTTGGAGTATCAAGTTCCTGATTCTGGACTAAGCCCTTTATAAGTTCTTCCAAACTATAAGTTCCTAGAGGACAGGAACCAAGTCTCCATTTCCACCTCCTAATCCCTCAGCACAGATGCATGCAGCCAGAGCAGACCCATAAGAGGCTACCGCTAGCAAAGCAGCCACCAAGCACCCCAAGACAAAGGGATACTTGACACTGAAATCCAGCCCTGAGACTGCCTGGATTCAGAGAGAAGATCTGGTACCCCCAGGGAGAAAAAGAAAATAATAGTTCTAATATTGGCTAGGAAATGGGTCACGTTCATTTTCTCAAGGCATAAAGAAGGGAAATGATCCTTTTACCCACTTTCTTTAAATGTTGAGGTTAGACAGTCATTCGACAAGCTGCGAATGCTTAGCTGACATTACCGCAAATTATCCTTCTAGCAATAGAGTTCGTTGCTCTCTGACTAGTCAATATTAATAAACATTACCGAATGCTTTTACAACACAATTTATTTTTTAATACAGCTCTTTATGTATGTCATAAAGTAAATATACCAATAAAAGGCAAGGATTTCAAACAACAGATTAAAAAAGGCAACCAAGAACTAACAGAGTGCTAGTCAACACCTTCCGTGCTGCTGAATGGGGGGCAGGCCTGCACCGAGTGTCCCTCTGCTGGGAATCCAGGCCTGTGGGCCGTGGAAGATGGTGGCCATTTGGTTGTTTCAGAGCCTTTTAAAGGGAGGAGAGAGAATACCAAAGGAGGCATGTTTTCTCAAGAATGTAGATGAGAAGTGTGACCGAAACACTAGACTAGTGGTGGGGGGCTCAGTGTTCACCCCAGCTCTGCCAGGAACCATCCGGATGACCTTGGTCAAACCACTTACCCTCTCTAGATTTCACCCTGCAGCTTTGCAACAATGCAAGAATTGAGTTAGATGATTTCCTATGTCCTTTCCAATCATGTTTATGACACCGAAAGGCTGTGGGGTTGACAGGGGCCTGTGCTAGCCAGACTAGACCCTCCTTCGTGAAGGATCCATGCCAGATCCATCCCCTCAGCCTCTGTTATTGAGCCCAGAACACAGGAGGGACTCAGTGCATCGTTGTTGAATGAATGAACAAACAAACATGAAAGGGGATTCAAGGAGAGAAAATGTAGAGGCTGAAAACTCCCCCACTGCCTCTACACACACACACACACACACACACACACACACACACACACACACCACCCCCTCCCCCCCACACACACCCCAGTACGAGAACAGCTGTCCCTACAGATGGCCAACAGGCACATGGAAAGATGCTCAGCATCACTAATTATTAGAGAAATGCAAATCAAACCTACAGTGAGGTACCACCTCACACTGGTTAGAATGACCATCATTAAAAAGTCTACAAATAACAGATGCTGGAGAGGGTGTGGAGAAAAGGGAACCCTCCTACACAGTTAGTGGGAATGTAAAGTGGTGCAGCCATTATGGAACAGTATGCAGGTTCCTCAGAAAACTAAAAATAGAATTACCATATGATCCAGCAATCCCACTCCTGGGCATATATCCAGAGAAAACCATAATTTGAAAAGATACATGTACCCCAATGTTTATAGCAGCACTATTCACAATAGCCAAGATATGAAAACAACCTAAATGTCCATCAACTGATGAATGGATAAAGAAGATGTGTATGTGTGTATGTATACACACACACACACACACACACACACACACACACACACAATGGTATACTACCCAGACATAGAAAAGAATGAAATAATGCCATTTGCAGCAACATGGATGGACTTAGAAGTGAAGTAATACTAAGTAAGTCAGAAAGAGAAAAACAAATACCACATGATATCACTTATGTGTGGAATCTAAAATATGACACAAATGAACTTATCTACAAAACAGAAACAGATTTACAGACATAGAGAACAGACTGGTGGTTGCCAAGGGGGAGGGGGGAGTGGGAGAGGATGGATTGGGAGTTTGGGAATTAGCGGATGCAAACTATTATATGTAGCGTGGATAAACAACAAGGTCCTACTGTATAGCACAGGGAACTATATGCAATAGCCTGTGATACATCATAATGGAAAAGAATATGAAAAGGAATGTGTATATATGTATAACTGAGTCACTTTGCTGTATGGGAGAAATGAACACAACATTGTAAATCAACTATACTTCGGTAAAATAAATTAAAAAAAAAAAAAAAGAACAGTTGTCCCTATTGTCCAAAAGAGAAGGCTTCCTTGGGGTTCTTAGAAAGAAAGCGGTGCATTCTGCCTTGGCCTGGGATGGAGGCCAACCTGGAACTCACTGAAGGGTGGTAGGAGCTGTCCTGAGCCTTGAAAATATGAGGAAGGACAATGGCATTCCGCGGCCATAACCACACCAAGTACAGTGCTTTCAGATAAGGCTGCCCGAGAGTGTTAAAATACAACGTCAAAAATGACAAAGGGCCATGCTAATCTCCCCGCAGCAACTGCTCAGAGAAGGATCTCCGTGGCTGCCCGGTACCAGGAGGCCTGGGCTTCGGGCTCTTATGTCACCGGCCCTTTGTTTTAAAATACCCAGTTCTCCTAAGTCATTTATTTGAAATATCTCTAACAACAAATTTCACCAAGAACAAAAGTTTTTCATTTGTGCACCAGGCTATAGGATGATCTTATCACACACAATCTCATACTGTCTCTTTGAACAAGGTCTTAGCGTGCTTATCTGCGAAGTTCCTAGTAGCCAAATATGATTGAAATGTTCTATTTATGCTCACTGGATTAAGGAGATGTTGCAAAACTGCACAAAAACCTGGCAGATGTAAGCAAGGTATTACAGCCTGGCCGGTTAAGATCTGAGGGAAAGGGATCAATACACACTTTTGTAGTTTCTTTCTTCTTCTTCTTCTTTTTTTTTTTAAAGAAACCAGAAAAGTTGTGCTTTTAGAAAAGGGAAGAGGAAAAGAAGTAAAATGCCTTAAGATTTATAGCTTCTCAGAGCTTTTTCCAAACCCCAAACAGGGCACCATGGTGCATGCTTGATGATGTCAGCCCAAGGGAAACAAAAATAAATCCAAAATATTCTCTCCAGATCCTAAAAGGCCCTATAAGGGAATTGAACTATGGTTACGGAGGAACAGCATTTTTGCTTTCTCTCTCTCTCCCATATGAGGCTTTCAACCAGCACAGATAGCCAATTTCTGGGAAAACCCTTTGAAAAAGTTATAGATTCCTCCTTAATCTTCCTGTTTTGCCTGGGTGTGGGCAGGAAACATCGTCTCCTAGTTATCTAGGCTCATTTTGACATGTTCTCCCTTTAGCCAAGCAGCCAAAACGCTACCTTCAAATCCCACAGACCAGCCTTGGATCCTCAGAGACTACTGAAAATAACTGAGGTTTATTAAGGACCTAAGAAGAAAGCTCCTGCGGAATTAAACCCTTCTGAAAATCTTCTTAATGTATATTGCCTCGTTCTTTCTGCTTTAGCACACTGAAAATTGAACTACTTTTCTATGAGGATTCTGAGCTTTAGAGCCATCATTCGGAACATCAGTTATGAACACGAGATAAGAGGATACACTGATGAACCTGTAAGGACATCCAATCACATTGTGAAAGTCACTGTCATTTTATTAAAGGAAAAAGGCAAAACCCCACCAGACAGCCACTTCTTTGCTGGCTCTTTTTTTTCTTCTAGAAAAATGCAAAAAAAAAAAAAAAATCTAGTCAACGAAGGTTTTATAATAATAAGGCTAATGCATTGATATATCACATCTGACTCTGAAAGGGTTTGCTGAGGATCATCTCAACTGCCTCATGTCTGGGGAAGAAGGGAGTACAGTCCCCATTTTGTAGATGAGGCTGAGTGACTTACCTTCCCGTGAAGAAGACGGAAGTCTCCAGACTTCTCACCTCCAGATCCACATTCACACTTGCCCACCTGAAAGAACACCCACCCCACCCATAACATCCCCTCACTGCCTCCCAATAAAGGCACCGGAAAACAACCAGCAAGAGAGGAGACACTGAGAGCACACCCAGGATTCGCAGGACCCGAATCAGAAAGAAGCAGGAACAGAGGAGTGACTAAGAACACAGGTGAGCCCAATGACGGCACCCAGAGCCCACGGCAGGCTGCGTCTCAAAGGATCTTCATCACCTCCTACCGGGATGACCGCAGGGAAGGCACACAGCCTCACCCCCTACTGCTGTTTAGTATCTGTTAAGCACCTACTGTGTGCCCGGTTCTGGGAAAGTAAGACTACACTTGAGCTGCAGTCCATCTGGGTAGGTCCTACATCAGCATTATTCTCCATCATTATACTCGATTGATTTCCTTTATAGCACATTTCCTTAACACAATTGACAGGCATATATTGGGTTTTTGCTACTATTCTTTATCTCCACTAGACTTTAAGCTACGTGGAGGCAGAAGGCATCTGCTGTAGCCTCAGAGTCTGGTACAGTGCCTGGTACAGAGTAGGCATTCAAAACATTTTCTAAAATAACAGCTTTATTGAGATTATCTACATACCATAAAATTCACCTTTTCAGAGTGTACCTTTTGATGGTTTTTAGTGTATTCACAGAGCTGTGCAACCATCACCATTATCTAACTCCAGAACATTTCCATCACCCCAGAAGGAAACCCCCTACCTATTAGCAGTCATTCCCCATTCTCCTATCGCCCAGTCTCTGGCAACCATTAATCTATCTTCTCAGTGCATTTGCCTCTACTGAACATTCATGAAATGGAATCATACAAGAAGACTTCTGTGTCTGGCTTCTTTCTCTTAGCATAATGTTTTCAAGGTTCATCCACTTTGCAGCATGTATCAGTACTTCATTCCTTTCTATTCCATTGTATGTATATATACCACATCTAATTTATCCATTCATCAGTCAATGGACTTTTGGTTGCTTCCACCTTTTGAAGCATTATTATGCTTTGGCTATGAACATGTATGTACATGTCCAAGTTATCTGTGGACATCTGCTTTCAATTCTCCTGGGTATACACCTAGGAGTAGAACTGCTGGTACCTCTATGTGTAACCTTCTGAGGACCCGCCAAACTCTTTTCCAAGGCAGCTGTACCATTTTACATTCCCATCAACAATGTATGAGGTTTCCGATTTCTCAGTACATTTTTGGGCTAAATGAATAAATGAAGATTCCTTCTGCTCTAAAAGCCTGCAGAGAATGGGATACATTTCCAAGGCTCCTGTGGTAAGCTATTCATGTGCAGACGTGACGTGCCCCACTCGTGTTCAACAGAAACCCCAAAGAAGGCTATTTATATTTAGTTCATTCTAGAGAGACAGAATCAAATAAAAAATGAAGACAAGGAAAATAAAACCTCAGACAGCTCAAAGTGCGTTCTACCTTCGCAAATGATTTCAACCCCCATGTCCAGACTCAATAATTTAATAACACACATGCCTTAAACAAATTTAGTTGAAAAAATATGAACAGGATCCCAGCTCAGCTGCAGCTGACTTTGATTTGGTCAGCAGTGAGGGCAGCTTTATTTGACAGCCCTGCTTGTCTATGACGGGAAGTTTGAAAATACACTTAATAATACTTAAAATCAACACACACAAACAAAACTATCCCAGGCAAACCCTAGGAGAGGGACCCACAGAGCTGAGAGCCCAGGCGAGCCAAGATCAAGTCTGGCCTCTCTTCCTGCGCTTGTTTGAGGGGGCGGGGTGTCCCAAAGCTGGGGGAAGAAGCTTTGCGAAGAGCTCCTCAAACTTCCTTTTCTCCCCTTTTCTTTCTCTGTAAAAGAAGGCCGCGTATTCTTTCTGCACAGACTCCTTGCAAAGAACAAACAAACAAAGGCTGGGACAGAGCAAGGCCCCTTGCAAGCTGCAGGTAATTAAAACGGCCTGTAAATGCCCCAGCAGAAAGCACTTCAAAGAGACAGTAATTCCAGCAATGGCTAGTCAAGGCTGTGTGGTGTAAAAATTATGAGTTTTCCCAACGGGGAGCTTTGTGTGAAAAGGACAGGGGTTGGTGGCAAAGGGAGGGTGAGCCACACAGAGGAGGCTTACTTACAATGGTGTCCACGTCGGGTGTGCGCAGGACTGCGTGGGGGTGTGTGCGTGTGTGTGTCACACACGCAGGCAAGAGAAAGAAAGGCGGACGGTGTGCACGTGTGTGAGAGTACACATTTATCAACGCCGAGATGCTCCAAGCGTGTGGGCGTGGAGATAAAAGGAGAAATAAAATAAAAGCAACAAATATGCATCCTCTCCCCCTGCTGGGCCTTGTTTTCACAGGGAGAAGTACCAGGCAGCTTGCTCCTTCCTCCAGCTCCTACCTTGTAAGCCTGCCGAGCCAGGCGTGCAGGAAATGCATAAAACCTGGGACTCTGGACCCAGCTGACAGCCACCACGCACAGCCACCTCTCTGGATATGCTCATACTTTCCATCTCCCAGAGACACACACACTTAGGACCACAGACCACAAGCTATGTTATCTGAAAACAGAGGATGGAGAAGAGAGAGATTCTTAACCTTGACTCTGACCACATTCGCTAGATCCTCCACGCTACCTGCCTGCGCTCCGGGGATGCGGTGACCCGTCCACGGCGTGGAGCAGATGCACATTACAGTGGAGGTGGCGGCCTTGATGCACAGGGAGGGAGCCTGGCCTCACTTTTATAATACACAGCACACAAAACCCACACCGACACACGTTGGCGATCACCTGACCACAATACCGCACATCTTTTTTAAAAAGCCTATCACTAGGGTTTGTTTGTTTGTTTGTTTGTTTTTTCTGTATTCTCCCTGCAGGATCTCATAGTCACAAAGGGACATTTCACCAGGCAGGAGAGCTAGCCTCAGCCCTAGGGAGCCTCCATGGTCCCTCCACTCCCAAAGCTGATCAGGCCTCCATTTTACCCCATCCTTTGCGTGTGCGTCTACTGTTGCACCAATAGCGCTGGGGTGCATCTGCTTGCTTGCCTGACTCTCCAACTACATGGAAAACTACCCGAACCCAGACTCAGAGCCTCACTTCTCTGTAGTCTCCAGCCTCGCAAAGGGCCTGGATCAGTGGACGCTCAGGACATGTTCTGGGGAATGGGTGAGTGGGTGGAAGCGTCTTGGCCATCCTGTGGGTGATAAATAAGCAGGACCAGGATGGGGTGCATACAACATATCGTGCAGAGCCTGGTACCCAACTCTTCTTAACCCTCATCAGGCAGTCGAGAGGTCACGTGGCCCACGGGAGCCTGAGAGCCCACGGAAGGAAGGTGGAAGCGAGCCTGTGCTCGCCGGGGTGGCAGAGAAGCCAACGCCGACGCGAGCTGGTGGCCTTATGTCCCCATAAGCAAAATTGTACTCTCCTCCCTCCCGGTCCCACTCGCTAACTCCTCCCTGACATTGCCGCCTTTAAGCTCACACATAAAAATGTCCTTTACTACTTTTATTTAATGAGCTTTCATTTTCCTCCCCTTCCCTGTAAATGAGAAAGTCCACCTCCTAATGGGGATGGGGGAGAGGAAGCAAAGTGGAATCTTTTAAAAATGGGCCATAACTTCATGAAAATCATTCTCCTCGACAACATCCCTGACCCACCCCCGCCCCTCTACAAGCCCCCGCACCCGGCCATCCTCCCAGCATCCTCCCTTCTCACCCTTCAAAACAAGATGCACGGATTTTGGACATTTGATTGCTTTTAAGAATATATATTTTCCCTCAAATGGACTGAATACAATGGTTAGGGAATGTGACAGAGAGCTATTCTGGGCCGTTTATTGCCTTAACACCCACCTTTGTCCAACAGGCAGTTTTGACAACAGCGATAAATTCCAAATTTATGTCAACAGAGCATATGTTGAACACCTCATTTCTGAGCTAAAGCGGCATGCTGTCCTATAAATCACCGTTCTGTTTGAAATGAAAGTAGATTACAGGCCTGTGTTATTGAGCAGTTAGAGCTATAGTCATATAAATCAGAACTTTTAACTCTAGGCAATCCGTTGTGCAATTAACTAAAGGGTACTTTGTCATTTCAAGGCCCGTGCACAGACTTGGCAGGGCTCAGAGCTACTGGGGAAAGGGGTGGGAAGGAAAAAAGGTTTTAGGCTACAGGAAGGTTCTCGACTGCAGTGTCCATCACACCCCACCATGCCTTACCCCTCCCCCACACCCCCCCACCACCACCACCACAATCTGCCAAGGCTGCACGCTAGGAAAGACAGCCTCGTAATCAGTACCTGCCACGCAGACAGCATCATACCGAGTACTTCCCACCAAGTCACCTCTGGAAACCCAAGTGCCTTCTCATTCATTAATCAAGCATTTTCTGAGCACAAGCCACGTACATAACCTTATCTTAGGTGCTAAGATGATACCTGAGACCCCGGAGATGATACTGTGGTGCAAACAACAGTATTAAGATGAGGCTGATAATGAAGAAGAATTAGAAGAATGGTGTGCAAGACATATTTGAACACTTACTATGTTCCCGACACTATTCTGTGCATTTTCATGCACTGTCTCATCCAATTCTCAGAACAGCTCTACTGGGCAGGTATTGTTTTTATTTCTGTTTTGCCAGGAGGAAACTGAGGCATAAGGAAGTAAACAACTTGTCTGAGGTCATCAAGTTGGTAAGTGGCAGAGCCTGATAGATTTCTAGTTGGCAGAGCAAACAGTTTAAAAACTCAGGGACTTCCCGGGTGGTGCAGTGGTTAAGAATCCGCCTGCCAATCCAGGGGACATGGGTTCGAGCCCTGGTCGGGGAAGATCCCACATGTCGCGGAGCAACTAAGCCCATGCGCCACAACTACTGAACCTGCGCTCTAGAGGCCGCGAGCCACAACTACTGAAGCCCGCACGCCTAGAGCCCGTGCTCCGCAACAAGAGAAGCCACCGCAACGAGAAGCCCGCACACCGCAACAAATAGTAGCCCCTGCTCGCCACAACCAGAGAAAGCACGTGTGCAGTAATGAAGACCCAATGCAGCCATAAATAAATAAATAAAATTAATTCAAAAGAAAAAAAGACACAAAAACAAAACTCAGACTCTGTCACCAGCCCTCATCGTAAATTCCAGGTCCACGGCTTACTAGCTTTAAGATGCTGGGATTCTCTAAGCCTCGGTTATCTCAGCCTCGGATATCATGACCCCAGAGGATAGAAAACTGAGATTGTGCATGTAAAAGACTCAGCACAGTGTTGAGAATATAATGTGTTAAGTAAGTGTTAGCTAGTATAAGGCTGAAGAAGAAGAAAGATAGACCCTGGTCCTCTGGTTGGTTCATCACAAAGCTGGAGAGAAAGAGACAGAGAAAGAATCCCAAAAGCAAGACGTGGTTATGCGCCAAAATGCCAACAACTAATCCATGTTGCAGGTGTGCGGAAGAGGAGCAGCTAAGCGGTGGGTGGTGTGGCGAGAGATGGCTTGAGGGCGTGGTGAGATAGAGCTGGTCCTTTCAGGGCCTTTGTAAGCTCTGAAGCTCTATCTACCCACGTTGGGGAATATTAAGAATGGAAAGGCCTCAGATAAGGGAGAAAGTTCCATGTGATGGTGGCATCACATGAGCCAAAACTTGCCAAGTCAATGCTGGACCAGCCTCTGGGAGTCTGGCTGGCCTACCCAGAGGAGTCAGGTGAAGAAGTGGGTTGCAGAGGTCGTAGCGAGGGCTGGATTGTGCGGAGTCCTATGAAAGAGGCTGACTTTGATCTCAGCACTGCAGTCATTGACCAGCCACCCAAACCCTCCCTGAAACAAATAACGGAGCTGGCTAGGAGTGGAAGGCTCGGCGTGGGCAGGGACCATGGAAGGAGAGGGACAGAAAGAAGTGCCCTAATTCTGCATTGAGAATGAGGACATTTCCAAAGACCATCCAACGTCCATCCAATCAAACAGGCCGCCATCTACTGATGAGAGCGCAGATGGCAACAAGAACATGCAGTGGAGGAGCTACACTGTGTCACTTCTTTCTCTCAGTCATCTTGAGCTGGTTACCAACTCAGTATGGTGGGGGGCCAAAATATCCAAGTCCCCTTTCTCTCTCACCAGCCCAGACAGGTTGAGAATCAATCAGGTATTGGCACAGTGAAGGATACAACAAAAGCACAGGACATCACCTGCCTCCCTAAAGCTTGCCGTCTAGTTGAAGAGAGAAGACAATACACAGAATAATATAAACCAGTTCTTATTCCCACGCTTAGATGTCAGGTCCTGACTGAAATCACCACACCCAGAGTCAGTGGGAATCAAAAACTCAAGGGCCCCCTGAGCAGTGGGCTCCAGGCTGCGCCCAGAAGGTAACAAGGGTGTAGCAGGCAGAGAAGAGGAGAGGCATTTCAGATGAGGGCAAAGCAGACACAAGAATCACATCATTCCCGAGCGAAGGGCAGCCAACTGGGAGACAGGCGAGCGGGGGCTGAGCGAGTGCTGTGGAGTAGCACGGGAGAAGTTAGATAAGAAAGCTAATGGGGGACAAGGTGAGGTTGGAAAGCAGACACAGAGGGCGCCATGGCGGGCCCCTGACGGGGTAGCGGGGGGAACACAGGATGATGGTGGTTCAACAGCAGAGGTCTGACGTATCCTAGAAGCCCTCCTATCATGACACATGGCACTAAAGAACATCTGGCCTTGGAGACTGGCCAGACACTTGCTCTCCGACCTCCTGCACAGCCTCCCCTTCATGGACAAGTGGATCCTCACAGGAATATCTGGGCGACGGGACCTTCCTGCCACACACTCTGTTTTGGTCACTTGCCAGGGTGCTCTGTCTTGCTCCCGAGCTGGATGCCAGCAAGACAAGAAAACACTGGGCAGAAACCACACCCTCCCTAAGAATCACCTACTACACACACGTGCACAAGCGGGCATGTCCCCACAACACGCCCCATCTCTCACCATGTGGCTGAGCAAGCTGCTGGTCTCTGAGAAAAAAGGTAAAAAAAGAAAAGAAAACCTCTTGGAGATATTTGTTTAATATCTGAGAAGTGGTGGAGCAGAGGAAGTATGCAAGTTTCATTTAGAAAATCATTAAGGAACTATTATAGTAAAATGAGGCTTCCAGTTTCCAAATAAAGCTGAAACAATCACACTGAACACGCTGGCAGAGCTGGCAAATGAAGGAGTTTGGGGAGGAACAGGAAGGAAGGAAGGACGGTAAAAATAATAACTGGAGATTCCAGGGAATTAGAGGCGGCCCCCCTTTCCCTTTCAGGACAGAGAATCAGCTTGACCAATGAGCTGGGAAATCCACGAATCAACAGGGACAGCCTGCAGAAGGGTCTCCGTCAGGTTTCAGAAGTGTGGTTCCAGGGACCCCTCTGTTCTAAGGCTGCCATTCACGTCCCATGATTTCCATCTTACAAATCTGCACCAAAGCACCTCTGGAGGAGGAAGAGGCTAGCATCAGCCTCTTTTTGAGACAGAAAGCTAGCTGGGGGACAGGTGATGAGTGAGACCATGGGAATATGAGTAAGTAGCTCCCCTAAGAGGAAGGGAACAGGGAGCAGTAGTCCCATTCACTCAAAGTTGAGATAGTTATTGCTTACTAAACGCAAGGCATGCTGTTAGCCCCTGTGGAAAGGTTCAAAGAAATGTAATACATAGGCTGTACCTTCAAGGACCTTAAAACTTAGTAGAGAACACAAGACATAAGCATGTAAAAAGCTAACAACACAGGGGAGATGCAAGGCTGAAGGCTAGATGAAGGGTGCTACAAGTTTTGCATATAGGCTCCAAACAACAAAGCTGAAGAAAGCACCCTCTCTAAGGTTTATTGCTATCCGGAAATACCACACCCATTTCTAAACCTCCAGGCATCGCTCCCTTGGCTCTTACATCCTCTCCTGGCTCCAAATTCTGTGGTTTGTCAAGCTGGGGATACTAACCCTACCCACTCTTCAGTCACATGGGCTGTTATGCTCTGAAAGGGCAGCTCCCGGGGTTAAACCCCATCCCGACCCTAAGAATTGCCTCCTCCTCTCCCTGCTACCTGCTTTTCTTTCCAGATTGGGAACAGAGGACTTGTAGGTGGGACTGTCAACCGCTCCTGGGCACCCTTTCATCCTGGTTCCTGACAGGCTCCTCCCAAGGGCCCCACAAGCCACTCCTCGCTTGCTGCCTTCTGTGTGAGCCAACCAGGAGAGCAGGGCTCACCTGAGCTGTCCCCTGTGCACCACTCATGTGCAAAGCACGGGGCTCATCGCACTCATCACCAGAAGGGGGTGATGCGCTCAAAATAGCCTGGTAGGGTCTTCCCCCAACTCTGCACCATTCACTGGGGGGAGGAGGAAGACTCCATCAGGGTCTCAGAAAGCCCCCTACCATCGATGGAGTCATTCTCCATTGCCATTGCTTCATTTTCTTCTCCATGGAACCCATCTTCATTCTCTCTGCCCAGAGAGAAGGACATGGTCAACCTTAATGAAATAAACCATAACAGAGTGGGCGAGGAACTTCAGCTCCCTTCCAGAAGACACAATCTAATTCACGCCCTAATCGTCTTGCTGGAAGCCTCCAGGCCTGTCACTGCAAACAGGCTGGAAGGATTTGGAGGTGCTTGGAAATCCTCGGATCTGGTCAAATAAACACTTAATTGTCATCTGAACATCCACATCATGTCACTTTACTATACCCAGCCAAGTTCCTTCTCCAGTGAGGCTGAGAGATGGAAAGGACCACAGGAAGCCTTTTCATCTTTCTTGTTTACCCTCTACTCCCTTTCTTTCCCAAGACACTTGCATCTTCGAGAGGATGGGAGAGCTGGGGAGTGGGGGAGCAGTGTGAGTGGGGAGCACTGACTTCTTTAGCTGGCTGTCGGCTATGACCTTAACCATGACAATGAGGTTTAGTTCCTCTTTTGGTAGAGAGATGAGAGTAGCAGACTTCAAATGGGAGATAATGGTTGATCTGAACAATGTAACCCCCAAAGGTCACCCCTGCCTGCAGGAAATAAGAGAAGACACAGATGCAGTTTCCGTAATAGTTTAACCTTCTAAGAATCAGAGGACTTAGAGAGCCTGGGAGGTCCTTGGGCCTTCTCTGTATCCAGGAATAAAGGTACTCAAGCATTACAGACAAAAAACCTAGAATATTTTTAAAGACTTCCAGAAAAGAAATGTCACAAAGAACGTGGGACAATTGTGGAGATCTGGGAGGCAGAAGAATAGGGTAATAAGAGAAAGTACAGACACGTTACCCAGCGAAAAGAGCTAAGTCATAAACTCCAGAGACAACATGATACGACCTGCAAGGAGGATGATGCCCTTCACTTAAACCTCCACCTGAATCTTAAAAATAAAACTGAAACACCCAAGATAAAGTCATCCTCAATAAACATTATTCTCAGGTTCCACGACAGAGGGTAAAACCTCCCAAACCAAACGCTTTGGCAGGCAATATTCTATCTGATTACTTTCATTCATCTCTTGGGGGCAACACTGGAAAACTGATCTCTGTCACCACCACAATTCACCCACAGCCCACAAACTGGCAATGCTAGCAGAGCTAGTAAGGGGAAAAGCTCTCAGACGGTCACAAACTTGCAAGCTCTTCCATGGACCATGCAAGCTCCCTAAGCCTCAGTTTCCCCATCTGTAAAATGAGGATGTTCCTCCTGACCTTGGCAGCCTATGGACAGATCTGTGATCAATGAACTCACAGCCCTCTCCTTTATGGGGACAAGACCTCATTTCCACAGCTACTCTTGGGTGGCCCTACACAGAGCACCTTACCCTCCAAACAGCGGTAAAGAACCTACATAAAATGCCAAGACTTGAAAACTAATGCTATTTTTAGTCCTTCCTGGGAGAACTTACTTATTTTAAAAACTTCCCCCAGGTTTTCACACAAGGAAGACAAGTTAAAAGAAGAACCTGAGCAAAGGAAGGTGGAGAATGACATTGGAACCCAGACACCACACCGGCCAGGGTCCAAGCCTGTCCCTCAAGGCAGAAGAACTTCAACCGAATTCCATGCAACCCTCTTCCATCTTTAGCCGGAGTCCCTCTTTGAGAATCTGTACCCACAAAGTGAATTCACAGCACTGCCGGGAAGAGAGGAGCCATCCCACAGAAGGAAGTGAGGTACAGGGAAGGGCAGGGTTGTTTTGCTTTGAGCTGCACAAGAAGCTGGGAGGGATAAGGGTCAGTCCTGCTTGGCTTTCTGGGGAGGGATGAAAAAAAAAAATCACTTCATGTTGCAGGACCTCCTGAGAACAGTAAAACGAAGACCACTGGTCCCCTTTCCCCTGAGGACCAGCCATTCCAATTTCTTCCACCTCGCTGTATTAGTTTCCTTTTGCTGCTATAACAAATTACCACCAAGTTAGCACCTTAAAACAAAACATATACATTATCTCACAGCTCTGTAGGCAGGAAGTTCAAAGTGGGTCTCATTGGGCTAAAATCAAGGTGTGGACAGGCCCGTGTTCCTTCTGGAGGGTCTAGGGAAGAATCTGTGCCCTCACCTTTTTCAGCGTGTAGAGGCTGCCCTCATTCCTTGGCCCGTGGTCCCTTCCTCCATCTTCAAAGCCAGCAACACCAGGCAGAGTTTCTCCCAGGCAGCCGTCTCTCTGGTTCTCTGCTTCCACCCTCATTTCTCCTTTTCTGACTCTGACACTAACTCTTCTGTCTCCCTTTTCCACGTCTAAAGAACTTTGTGATTACACTGGACCCACCTGGATCATCCCAGATACTTCTCTGTCTCAAAGTCAGTTGATTAACAATCTTAATTCCCTTCTGCCAGTAACATCTTCACAGGTTCCAGGGATTAGGACACAGACATCTTGGGGAGTGCGGAAGCACTATTCTGCCTACCACATTCATTAACCATACATCTTTATTTTTGATTTTTAAAGATTTTTTGATGTGGACCATTTTTAAAGTCTTTACTGAATTTCTTACAATATCCTTTCTGTTTCATGTTTTGGTTTTTTGGCCCCGAAGCATGTGGGATCTTAGTTCCCCAACCGGGAATCAAATCTGCACCCCCTGCATTGCAAGGCAAAGTCTTAACCACTGGACCGCCAGGGAAGTCCCAACCATACATTCTGAGGAGAGAGTTTTTCTGTCCTAACCTTCTGCTGGTGCCCAGACTTTCCATCACGGCAGCCCATAAGGCTTTGCTAAGGAGAAAGAGTGCCTCATGTCGCCTTCTTGATACCCAGGACACAGTGCCCTGTGAATTCCTGGAGCACTGGAATGTAGAGCTGCTCTAACATATGTCTACCTCTGTGCATGCACACGTGTGTGTACCTACATGTGTGTGTGTGGTGTGTGGCCTTAACCCCTGAGAGATGGGATTACACCATGTACATCTTTGAATCTTCCATGGTATCTGGCACATCTCTAGACATGGAATGAGACGCTCAATACTGGTGTGTTATCTGATCCCTGGACCAAGGATCCCATCTATGGATTACCCAGATCCCAGAACCAGGGAACTGCTGAATTTTAGCTTTGGAATTAACCTGGAAGGTATTCATTTAAAAGCACAAGGCAGTGTCTATTATACAACAGACGCTTAGTAAGTTTTCCCTCTTTATTCTCTCTCTGGTTACATTTCTTTTATCCATCTTCATCGTTTATTTCACAGGTGGGGAGGGCTAGTCAAGATATGAGTAAAGACCAATAATGATGCTTTTAGAACATTTGAGGATTTCAGTTCTTCTAGCCTCGCCTATATCCACCCCTCCCATCAAACTGGTGAACCCTAAATGCTGACTTGTGTTAAATGTCCTCACTGTGTAGCCGATCCCAGGTAGAAAATGCTGTGCTCAGTTTCTCCAGAGAGCCATCTGCTGATCCCACTCCAAACTACTAAAAATAAGAAATAACCCATATTTTTAAAAAATTATTTATTTTATTTGTTTATTTTTGGCTGTGTTAGGTCTTCATTGCTGTGTGTGGGCTTTCTCTAGTTGCGGTGAGCGGGGGCTACTCTTTGTTGCGGTGCGTAGACTTCTCATTGCGGTGGCTTCTCTTGTTGTGGAGCACGGGCTATAGGTGCACGGGCTTCAGTAGTTGTGGCTCGCAGGCTCTAGAGCGCAGGCTCAGTAGTTGTGGCGCACGGGTTTAGTTGCTCCGCGGCATGTGGCATCTTCCCGGACCAGGGCTCCAACCCGTGTCCCCTGCATTGGCAGGCGGATTCTTAACCACCACGCCACCAGGGAAGCCCAAAATAACCCTTTCTTCACCTTCACAACTGAAGACACAGCTGAGCTTGTGAGCCTACAAGCCCAGAAGCCCTCTACTCCCTGCCCACCCTGTGCCACCAAGGTCTAAAGACCAAAAAAGAGGAAAGACGAAGGGGAAAAAGAGGACAGAGGAAAACCCAGCACAAAGCTGTACTGAGGAAATACAGCTCTATTTGGCGGTAACACAATCAGAGTTGGGAGAACAAACCGAAGTCGCTGGAGGTTTGCAAATCACTCTCTCCCTGGACCTACTTTGGCGCCAAGACAAACACCAGGCACAGAGCAAAAGGCAGACACGGTGAAATGTCGCATGCCCAGGGCCCCATTAAATGAAGTGTGGGGTCCCTATGCAGATTATGGGAAGCATTTTTCACAGACCAACCCTTGCTACGAAAAAACTGTCCTGAGCCAGTGGTGATGCCCAGCCAGCTCTGCTCCTGTGTCTCAGAAGCTGCACTTGAGCCCGCCATGCTCTTCATGCTGGGGCGCCCTGGGAACGGGCAAAAGACCCAGGCTGTTGTGACCGCCTGGAGGGGTGGGATAGGGAGGGTGGGAGGGAGGGAGACGCAAGAGGGAAGAGATATGGGGACATATGTATAACTGATTCACTTTGTTATAAAGCAGGAACTAACACACCATTGTAAAGCAATTATACTCCAATAAAGATGTAAAAAATAATAATAATAATAAAAGGAAAACTAAGCCACACACACACACACACAAAAAGACCCAGGCTGCTTTGCCCACGCCCACGGGAGACCTAAGCACTTTTCCAGCCTGTGAGGGCCTCTGGGGAGGGCCCTGTGAGCTATCTACCTGAGGCACTGTCACCTGGCCATAAAGCTGGTCTGCAATGCCGCTGTAGTCATGACACGTGTCTGAGGACCATCAGGTCAACCAGCTGATCACCTGTGCCAGGATGGCCTCAGGCTGCCAGAGGAGCAATCTCCATGGACGCTGACCTGCCAGGAGACCCCTTTCTTCTACTTAAAGGCCTGGACCTAGCAAGCCAGGGCCAAGACCACCCAGGCCCCATTTTCCAGCCTTACACGTGGGGTCACTGAAGGGCCTGCAGTAAGAGGGCCTGAGAGGGAAATCTCATCAACCTGATGGCTGCCCATGGCAAGGCCTCCAGCCCCAAGCTCACGGCTTGAAAGGGAAGAGCTCTTGGGTTCTGCTGGACTTCAAACTCACCGATTCCTTTTTGAATTCCAAGATCAGAGTAGGCTTTGGAGAGGCTGGTCCCATCCTCTGGTGGCTACGGGGCACTCGGCAGCATGGAAGGAAATGCAGATGGAGGCCTTCAAGTTGACAGCCCAGAGGGCAACCCGCCAGCACACCTCCCCCAGGGCCGACCAGAGCCGCGAAGTGCCAGCAGGGGTGGGGCAGAGCTGGTGAGTGGCCAGCTCCTCTGGTTTAGGACACTAATTAGGATCGGAAAGTGTACCCCACACATTGCGTAAATCGACCCATTCACCAAGAGAACACGGAAGCCTCAGCAAGGCAGAGCAGCGATGGATTTTGGGAAGAAAGGAGCAGAGAGATGGACAGGCAACGCTTCTGATTTTGGAGAGATCTGGAAGGTTACCAGCCCTGTGAGTAGCTGCACTATAAAAAGAGTCAGACACTAAGTATTTCCTTTCCCATAAAATATTCATTGCCACATGGAAGAGCCAAGAAGCCGAAACCTCAAGCATGTGTAACTTCGTGCTGCAGTAATAACAGAGTTTTATAGGAACTTCTGATTGTATTTATACCAGGCTACAAATACAATTCCATCTGAGAGAGGAAGGGAGACACATCTAGCCCCCCTCAGAGGCTACACTGGAACGAGAAAGACCCCAGGTACACCCATGACTCTATTTAGCATCTCAGCTAGAAAACGGCAGATGGAGAGATCTGTGGTACCCGACCTCCTTAGGAGTGCGTGCAGAGAAGCCCGGACTCCTCTCACAAACGACGCTCGGGATGCAGACGCTCGGGATGCACTCAAAACCCGGTTTACAAATGGCATTGCTCTTGCTTAACGATGGAACAATGTCCCAAGTGCCTGATGTTTACTCAGCTATTTGCAATTTACAGAGTGCTTTCCCATCCTTTGATTCCCCAAATAAGTCTGCACAGGGCAGGATGGGTGCTGTTGTCCTCATGAGCCTCAGGAAGGTTAAGCAACTTGTCCAAGGTCACACAGCCAGAATGCAGCATTACCAGGCCAAGACGCTTGGACACCTAACTCTACCTCCAGACCTCTTTCCCTGCAGCCGCCCCTTCTGATGAACACTGTAAGACAAATCTCTAAAATTCCACTTGAGAGATGACCCCGTGCTTCAGCTGCATGACTCCACCCCCTGTGTCTTGCAGGGACAGCTTTTTCCTTTTTAGTTTATATGAAATAATGAACCCCTGACAGAGGTCACCATGGATTGGTAATTTGCACATTAAACCAAGCATTGAACATCTTTTCTTCAACCACTCACACGCATTCACCAGACACACAGACTTCATTTAACTAGACTCTTACAGCGTTCTAGACAGAAAGGGTATGGGTTAATAAAATGACACGTAATAGTTCCAGAACATTTGACACCGAAGTTTCATTTGAGGTTAAGTTCACAGTAAAAGCTTTTCCTTTACTCTAATAAGAGAGGCCCTAAAGCTTTCCTAACTCCCCCAAACCAGTTAGATTTTGCTTAAAATACTTTTTAGTACATGAATCCACTGACTTCCAATGATGTGTTCAAAGAGAGTCAAAGATGCAGAGTATGTAAAATCCCCACCCCATTTGCCCTTGGGTACACCCACCAAACCCAAACCAGACAGACACTGCAGAGGCTCACTCAGGGCCACTCAAAGCCAACGAACATGTCTACGTACTCCGGAAGCACTTTTAAGTATGCCAATCCCAGATTGTCCCTGATCTGCAGTAAGTAGAATAAACTGTGTCTCATCAGAAAGTTCTGGTAAGTCTCTGGGAATTTAGTTTGGGTTGCAAAGACAAAGAGAAAAGGGTAAACTACAGCCCCCTCTGGGATTATTTATTCTGCTTAGTTTAATCTAAAGCTAGTGTGGCCCTAATGGTTTTTAATGGTCCTAAATGATTCGATGAATCTGGGCATTCACTGGCGGGCCATCTGGGGACAGGCCTGCCTATCTGCAAACTGGCAGCCTTCCCTATTTGTTCTGTGGAACAATAAATGTCAATGAATTAGAGGCTTCAATAATTCAGAACACTTCCAGCACCTGATTCTTTGGAAAAGCCAGACCCGTGAAAACAAAATATTTTGTGTGCAAGAATTAAGTAAAAATTTGGGGACAAAAATGTTTAAAAATGTATCCTAAATTGGCATTTCTCAATCTCAGCACTATTGACATTTTAGATCAAATAATTATTTGTAGTGGGGCGGGGCTGGGGAAAGGGATTGTCCTGATCATGTAGGGAGCTTAGAAGTGTCTGTGGCTTCTACCCACTACATACCAGTCACAGCTTCCCTTAGTGTAACAACAAAAAATGTCTCCATACATTGCTGGATGTGTCCTGGGAGACAAAATTATCCCCGGTGAGAACCACCTTCTTGGGGTACACATTAATTCAAACCAGTTCTACACCTTCCATACGACACGTACAATCTTAAATGATAACCAAAGACTACCTAGCCCTCATATGCTGCAAGATCATGAAATGTCGAAGGATTCAATTACTTTACTACCTGGTACTTACAAAGGAAAATGTACCGCTCTGGTTTTGCAAAGCATTTCAGCAGAGCTTATAACCAAAAGGATTTTCTAGTTAAGCCTCAGTTAGCCAGAAAACGTGATGAATTACCATAGCTTCATCCCCAAATATTCCAGTTAACTGCGTTTTATTACATGAGCACACACATGGACACACAGTTATCACCTTAAGCTATGCTTATTTAGCCTCATAAAAAGATTCAAGTATCAGCTCACTTCTTGGATAGAATAGAGGGCTGAACACATCTATTTTATTTAGGAGCAGCTGGGAGAGGGAACTGGGAAGGCAACTGCAGAGGAGAGAAAATGAAGTTCTGATCACCTCGCTGGATACTGTCCTTTCCGTTGTCCAGGGATCGCTAATAACAGCCACCGCAAGCCTGGAGACTGCTGTCTATCTGCATTCACACTCAGCTCAAACGCAAGGCTCACACAGCTCTTTATGTGCACGTACGTGCAAGCACACACACTGATGCACGCCCATGCATTGATGCTGACACATATGAATTACACCTGGTCAAGCACAACCCCATAGCTCCCTTGGGCCACAGCATCAGTCCTGGATTCAAAAGTGCCACATCTCAACTAACCTGACACGTGGAAGTGGAAAGTGGCCAGGGGGAGGGTATAAAGATCACATACAAATACATCTGCCCATCCATGACCCTCCACGCTGCTGGGACCCCAGTAGGGCTAGACAGTTTCTCAGCTCTCTCCAATAACAAAGCAGCTGGGGTCATCCAGATGCACGCTCGCCCCAAAGACCCCAGGCAGTCACTGGGATGGCATGGCCCTCCCTGGTGACAGGCCACGCCCTGGTGACATTTGCTTTTTCCTCCTACAAAGAGGGTGAGCTTACGGAGCCAAGAGGCCTCTCTCCCAAGCTAACAAGCAGAAACTTTTCCTAAGTGAGAGAAAAACAAAGCCTGCCCTTCCTTCGGCATCCTGCCTCTCTCTAGGACTCTCACTAAGACACATGATTTCCACACACACCTTGCTCGTCCAAGGAAATCAATATGAAAAGCAATTCATCCACTGATATATTTTATCAAGATACATGTGGCGATGCCACATTTCATTTACAGTGCAGCCCTCGGGAAAGCCAAGGTCACTGGCTACAAAGCGGGCTGCAGGAGGGAGGGAGGGGGAGAAGCCCGTATTCTGCACCAGCTGCAAATAGAAAAGTGAATGAAATAGGAACAGAGATAGAACAGGGAGCCTGGGGATGCAACAATTACTGTATGGAGGAGGCGCAGCGCCGGGCCAGCTTGTTTAAATTTGAAATAGTTGATAGATTTAGAATGCTAAGTATTTTTCTTCTGACGATGGCAAACGCAAATGGTTTCACTAGCGTGCCAGTCAGTAGAATATAAAATATTTGTGAGCAGAAAATCAAGAGGGAGGAAGAAAAAGCAGGTGGGGTGGGGCGGAGGGCAAGGGAGACCAGACAGAATCTGGCCAAGAGGGCCAAGACAAAGAATGAAAGGGAACAGGCAGGAGGGCCACGGGACACGTGCTGGGCGCGAGCGGATGGCAGGAAGCGAACGGGAATTTCAATAAGCCTCAGGGAGGAAAATTATGATATCCGCATGGCTACAGAGGGGCATATTTTTAGTAAATTTGAAAGTGATTTGCCACACATGGCACCATCCCACTCGGAGGGCTCTCCACCGGCTCCGGTAGCTGCGCCGTGGATCAAATGTACTCGGTAATTGCAGAGTCACTGCTACCCTCTTACCTCTAAACAGAGCAGATTAAAATAGCATGAACAGCTATAATAACAGGTTTGGGCTTCAGCTTTTTACAGCCAGAAAAATGCTTATGGAAACAAGGATTTTGCTGACTCTTTTCAAAGCGAAGTAAAGAAGAGAGAAGTTAAGTGGTCCCAGAGCTGCAGAGTGAACCGTATGGGGCTTCAAACGGGTTTGGGGCTGCAGCGCCCACCCTCCCATCCAGACCCCAGGCTAAAAGTCAAGGCTGATGGACAGATTCTTGGCACCTGGACGCACCCTGGGTCCTGTCATCATGTCCCTCCCCTTGCTGCTCCAGGGCCCCAGTGGAGGGAGCCTGGGTAGGACAAATGGCACACAGGGGAAGATGACAGGTGGGTGCCCAGTTCCAGGGAAGGCAAACTGCACCAACTCAGGCCCCTTCTAAGCCAGCCCAGGGTTCCAACAGCCAGACCCCAAGTCAGATGCTGGCTATCCTTGAGGACCTAAGCTTCAGGTTGCGAGCTCACGAGTGTCTTGGGAACACACCCTGCTGCTAACCCTCATTTCATGCTGACCGCGGACCAGGTGCTAAGAAGGGTTTCACGGCTTCACCTCACCAAATCCTCGTAACATCACACGTCCTAGCAGCTCGTTGCTGTATTCGCCTCCCGTTTTGTAGGCGAGAAAACTAAGGGTCAGATGTTTAAGTAACCTGTCTAAGACTCTACAGCTAAAAAAGCGTTGGGAGTCGAGATTCAAACCCAGGACTGCCTGAGTCCGGAGGCTGAAATCTTCACCCTTCGCACTGCACCCATGTGGATGGCATCCGCCTTCGCCAGAACCACGGCTCAGCCACCGCTCACGTGGCCTCTGCAGATGCAGCTGGGGGTCTGCCCAGTGGGCATCCAGGCTGCCCACTGATAAAGCAACAGCAGGCTAAGTTGCTGACAGCCCTGCCTCGGCCTGGGAGGAATCCCCCGAAGAGGTGCTTCTGGCTGTTGAGGCTGGCACGGGGCAGGCATGAGGGCAAGCTCACGCTGCAGCTCCCAGGAGCATCGTGCCTCCAAATCACTAACACCTCGGGATCCTCAGCCTTCCTAAGGAAGCCATGCAGCTCTAGAAATTTCTCACTCTTTGCTGTAGACATGGACACTGAACTAAAAAAGCAAGGTGCCAGACGGGGCAGGAACAAGGGGTCAGGAGATTAAGCTCCCAAAAAGGGAAAGAAATTGTCCAAAGTCCTATCAAAACTAAGCACTAAAGGCTTACATCCAGGCAGGCCTGAGTCCCAGCCCTGCGTCCTTCCAGTCCGATCTTTATTAACTTGCCTCCCATCACTCGTGATACTGGCGGGAGGTAAGGAGAGCGAGGGAGGTCTTCCCACCCTCAGCACCCAGTCTTCAGCCGTCCGAGAGGAGACAGCACCGGGATTCTGCAACTCCATTCTAAGACACGTGCTCAGTTGCATTCTCCAGGGCACAAGATTAATCACAGAACCCTTCCCAAACCCTACTTCAGGACTGCAAGCGGGCACACGTGACACCTGATGAGAGAGTCAGAGATCTGTGTGGTCATGGGCTGGCCACGTGGGTGGCAGCTTCAGGCTTCCGCAGCGATGGAACAGCCCCCTCCTTGAGCCCTTCTGGCTCCCCAGCAGCCCCAAAGAACCCCATTCTGATATCCCCCTTTTAACCCTTCCTTCCTCTAACCCCTGACATGGGTCCTAATCAAGAACCCACCCGGCTCCGTACTGGGGCACTCCCGCCCACCCAGCCACATACCTGGAAGGCAGAGGTGTCTCAGCAGCAGAAGCAGTCACTTAACAGGGTGTGTATGGGTCTGTCTGTCTGCCTGTCTGTCTGTGTCTGTGTGTGTGTTTACAGGGGTGGGGCATGGGGGCTTCAGACCACTACAGTGGTTCTCTAACTTCAGTGCACATCAGAATGATTTGGGGAACTTATTTAATACAGATTTCTACTCCCACTCCAGGGTTCCGATTCCGGCCCATCCCTGTGGGCCAAGAGATTTTAACACACGCCCCATGGGGTTCCAACACAGGCGGGTCGACGGGGCACTCCGAGAACCCCTTGACCTATGGGCTGCAGTGGAGGAGAAGAACCGTCCAGTGCAGGGATTCTCATGAGAGGAGCTGCACCAGGAGGGGCACATCAACATCCCCCTCGTGCTGAGAAGGCCCTGACCCTGGGAAGACACTGCCGTCCCCAGGGTGTGTGATTCCCAGGGGCAGGGGTGCAGGGAAGGGGGCAGGCAAGAAAACGTCGTGCAACCGGAGCCAGGAGGCAGGGAGTCCAAACCGCAGGGCCCAAGGTGGGGTCCAGGAGCCAGCACCCCCTGCCTCTGCCCCAGGTGAAGAACAAAGGACAAGGCCTTGGCCTTCAGGAGGCTTATGACCCGCTGGGGGAGATGAAGCCCTCACACCCAGAACCATCGGGGAACACCATAGCTGGTCGCAAAGTAAATAAATATAATTTTGTGAAGCAGGAACTCTGCTGTGGATTGGGAAGTGGAGAGCCCAGGGTGGCCCCTCACAGGCACAGGACGCTCATGGGGTCCTCAGGCCAGGAGTGGCCTCCCTCCCAGGTCATGTGACCTAGGCCTCTAGCTTCAGCCGAGTCTGTGACGGTATCCACGGAATAAGCTTTCAGACCCTCCCTCACGAGGCAAAAATGTCTGCCTGCCACCCCAGCTCTCATCCCCCTGCTGTACTGCAGCCCAGGGGCCCAACCCCACTCTTGACAAAGACAAAGCCAGGGCCACTCTGAGCAATAACGCTCAGCTCCCTGAATCAGACGTGAGGGGCCTCACCACCTTGTCCGTCTGGCTCCTTCATGGGCAGATTTCCTGGGACCAACCCCAAAGGACCCAACTGAGTCCCCAATAACCTGACCTGTCCCCACAGGCAGGAACGAGGCCAGAGGGGCAGCTGCCAGGAAAACTCTGCATGGTTAATGGACTAGGGAGACTAGGGTCACAAGGCTCCTGTTTTGAGACTCCCTTCTAGATATTTCAATGCAGAGGAGTGGATTCACCTTGTTTTAAGACCAGCTGAGGCAGAGCTGGTATTAGATAAAAGCACCACCCATGTCTGGGCAGAAGGGAGGGATTCCAGTCAGAGCTCACAGAAGATCCTTAAAATGGCAGAACCTCTGGTTTCAGCCTGTCCAACCTTTCCATCCAGGAGGACACGTGGAGCAGGGACAGGAGGTGGGACACCAGCGCACTGCGGTCTTCTCCTTTTACACAGGAGGACACGGTCAGTCCCAAGAGTTTGCGTAAACCCGGGTCCAGCCAAACGGCAATGGCAAATTCGTCTCTCCGTGAAAAGGGATACTCTGTTCGTTTTGTTCTCTGGTGCCTCTTCATGGGGAAAAAAATGCATTTGTGGAGTGAATTTCCTTGATGGGGGTCAGGTTTGACCCTGAAAGACCTCATCTAGCTGTCCGAAGCCAAAGGGTCTGGAGCAAGGAGCCACTCCTGCAGCAAGCGGCACGTGCCCTGGACCCCTCCCACTACCCAAACCCAGAATGGGGGAGGGGATGTCACTGGTCTGGGGGAGGACAAAGGGACGCAGGCTTTCACCTCTTCCTTTCCTACCATCTCCTCCTTGAGAACGAAGTGGATGCACTTTCGGCAGCCTTGATTGAAAAAGAAGTACTAGGAGGAGCGACCAAAATTAAAACACGGGTGATGTCACGGGGGAATGGTGTGGGAATCCTGGCCACACCATCTGACAGCTATGCGACCTTGGGGACATTGCTCAACAACTTTGGGCCGTGGCTTCCTCATGTCTAAAAAGAGTAATCCCACCTACCTTCAACCACCAAAGGCTGCTGCATGGTTCCATGAGATCAGGGAAGAAACCCAGGGGCACAAAGTTAAAAACTGGTAAACCCCAAATTGGTAAAGGTGATATGGGAGTTTTCTGTATTATTCTTGGAACTTGTCTGTAGGTTTGAAAGTCTTCCTTCCCTGGCAGTCCAGGCAGGGGTTGGGACTCCGCGCTTCCACTGCAGGGGGCACAAGTTTGATCCCCAGGTCGGGGAACTAAGACCCGCACGCCGTGTGGTGCGGCCAAAAAAAAAATTATTATTTCATAAAAATAAAATACACATTAGTTGCCTTAGAGGAGGGTGGATAAGCAATATTGTTAACTCTTTATATGTCTCTGTATTGCTTCATTTCTTAAAATGAGTGTGTGTGTTTCCGTTGTCTTTTTTTTTTAAACTCCAGCAAAATTTTAAGGGAAAACAGGCAGATGGGGAGGGAGAGGGTCTAGGGTATGTGCCTGGCGCAGGGTATAGTCAGTTAAGGGTTGGTGACTCCCGTTCCCCCGGCCTCGGCCGTTCCCTGAGCACCGGGTCAGCCTAAACATGCCCCCAGTCACATGCAAGCTCCCTGAGGACAAGAGACGGCCTCCCTCTCGCTCATGACCCCCCTCCTCCACGGCCCCCTTGAGCCGCGCTCTGCACTGGGTGGTCATTCAATACCTGGGTCCATCTGACAATGAGAGCAAGTGAGAGGCTGGAGCAGGTGTGCCCGGCAGAGTCATTAAGGACAGAGAGATTTTCATCAGCCTGGCTTGGCTTAACTGTCTCCTTCTGGTGCTTGACTCTCAGGTTTCAGGGATGTGGCCAAGAGACGCTGATTTGCCCATGGCTGAAACGGTGAGGCCTCTCAGTGCTATGGGCTCAAGGGGTTAACGTTTGGGTATTTTTTCCTCTCCCACCATCCCCCTTTCCAAACGACGGGCCCTAATCCCAGAGCTTAGCAAGGGCGGCATTCCAGAACACCTCAGTTCCGGACCTTGTTTGGTAGGAGGTTGGGGGAGAGATGCCGGGAGAGAAGGGAGGGTGGGAGAAGCATCTGAGGCAAACCTGAGAACTCTGTGGCAGGCGGCTGCCTCTTCAATCATCATAGCTGTGAACACACAGCTACCAGAGCCCACCTACTCACAACTCTGCTGTAAGCACTGGTGACACTGATGTATTAAAAAATAAAGAAGGCTGTTTGCTTCCCTGCGTTACCCTGACCCCGTGGCGATGTACCTCGCGTAACACTCCCCAAGACTGGTAAATTGAGCAGACATGACATGGATTCCTCAGAGTCACAGACAGAATCATACTGGACCTTGCTCCCTATCACCCCCAACCATCTCCCCAAAGCTAAGCGACCTTAAAGGCAAAATACATCTGCTGAAACCCTGTTGAGATTATTCATATGTTTTGACTCCTAATTCAGAAATAATAAGTGATTCATAGGTTCCAAGTTTAAAAATATATTCATCATCTGGTCTCTGTAGAAGCATGTATCCCACTGGTTTGGGAGCCTAATGCTGCAAAAGGCGCCCTGCACTGGTCCGGCACCCATACACCTGTTCAGCCACAGGTGACGGGAGTGCGTGCTCCCACATCACCTATTTTATTAAAAACTCTACGGTAAGCCATTGTCAATAAGAGAGCCTTAATTCCTCTGGAACACAGAGCTAAGAGACTGGCAAATTGTAAATCCAGCTCTTTCTTGACAGCCCCTCTGAGGGACAGAGAACCCATGAGTGTGAGAAATGGGAATT
The DNA here is from genome assembly GCF_059928025.1 of Delphinapterus leucas. Lineage (NCBI taxonomy): Eukaryota > Metazoa > Chordata > Mammalia > Artiodactyla > Monodontidae > Delphinapterus > Delphinapterus leucas. The sequence goes on along the minus strand of NC_143135.1, from coordinate 91,051,436 downwards.
TATACTTAATTTCAAACTCCATGTGTAAACCAGTATGGAGAGCAGCTCATCACAGTGTGTTAACAGATGACAGGGATGCAAAGCCATCCTCAAACATTCCTTCATTCCGCCTCCAAAGAGTCCTCTCTAGTTTTATATACAGATGTATATGTGTATATATGTATATACACACACAAACATCCATGCATGCATATATATACACCACAGAGCCATCCATCCCAAATGCAGTGTATTGACAAGAGGTTCAGATTCTAATCTGGCATTTGGGGTCATCTTAGCATCGTGTTCAGCCTTCCCATCTACAGTGGTCTCTTTCTGAGGGGCCTGATAAAGCCGCCTTCTAATCTACAAGGCTCAAGGGTAGATTCTGAGAGCCATGTTATACTACATGACTGGATACTATACCCTCCACCCCCAAACTCATATTTGAAGCTCTGGCCCCCAGTTTGACTGTGTTTAGAGACAGGGCCTTAAGGAGGTAATTAATGTTAAATTAGGTCATAGAGGTGGGGCCCTCATCCAATAGGATTAGTGCCCTTATAAGAAGAAGAAACAACAGAGAAAGCTCCCTTGCTCTCTCCTTCTTCATCTCCCTCCATTCCTCTCTCCCTCCCTCTCTCTCCCTCCCTCTCTCTCTCTCCCCCCTTCTCCCTCTCCCTCTCTCTCTCTGCCACGTGAGGACACAGCAAGGAGGGGGCCACCTGAAAGCCAGGAAGAGGGCCTTTGCCAGAACCTGACCATGCTGGCTGGACCTTGATCTTGGACTTTCTAGCCTCCAGAACTGTGAGAAACTTAACTGTTGTCAAAGCCCCTCCCCAGTCTGTGGCAGTTTGTTATAGTGGCCCAAGCAGACTCAGACAGGACACTCACCACAAAGCCTTCAGTGAGTGAGTGGCCAAGGGCAGACGCCTATGCAGGATGCATCAACAGATGCCCTCTCTGGAATTTGGGACACAGACAGGAGAAGTTCAATTAAGTCTTGTTACGTGTAAACCTGGGAGTCTTGGGGTGGTAATTTTTAGACTCACCCTGTGGTCTGCAGAGAGATGAAAATGAAATTAGATGCACAGGCTGAACTGAGGATGAGAAAGAGAAAGAGAACACTGCCTGGGTTTCTGACAGCTACTTTTCAGTTCTATTCACTTGCCTTTAAAGGTGGACTGTATCCCTACACTTAGGCGCCATGATACACTCCCGTATTATGACAACAAATAGTCTTGTTTACTTTAAGCCAGCACAAATCTTTTTTTTTAACCTACAACCAAAAAAAGCCCTAAGTAATAACCATGAACCTAGACATTGAGATCTTTAAGAGCCAAGGCAATGTCTTCTACGTGTTTATTTAACTGCCCTACCCCCAAAGTAAATGTCCACATTCTACAGAAACCAAAGTGACAAACATCCATTGAACTGAAACCAACAGGTACATCTGCCCAAAAAATGCTCCTTAAAGAACCAGAAGACAAATATGGCCCAACTCACACTACAGACAAAAATCAGCCCTAAACAACAATTGCCTCTTTGCTCAGCCACAGATCTTATACAGACTCTAAGGATGCCATATTTTCCCCTCTTATGTGCCTCACATACAGGGTGTGCATTCAGCAAATGAAGAATAAAAGGCCGTTTCCATTTCTGATCCCACCCTCTGCCAACCATACCAGGCACACATCTGCTAGAATAAATGGTTGCTATAGAAATCACCATTTTTGGAACAGGCAAACCCAGTGTCTATGAAGAATGCAGCCATCTCAGTCTTCAGTGAAATCTGTGGTCTTGGTGTTCAGGAAGTGTCTTAGAGGACAGCCAGTAACTTGCAACCAAACTGACCAAAGACGGGGTCATGACACCGCACGTCTCAGAATCTATCTTGACAGTCCAAAGCAAAGAGTTGCCAACAGGAGATAAGGTTGTGTTCGAGGACCCTCCCTTGGGAGTAGACCCAAATCCGGAGACATCTGTGAAATGCTATAAAACTGGAAATATAATATACTGGGTGAAGGCTTGGAATCTGGGATCAGACAGTCTTGGTTTCAAATTCAGGCTCTACCACTTACAGGCTATATAGCCTTGAGCAAGATACCCGTTCCATGTCTCAGTTTCCTCATCTGTAAAATGGAGATAATAATAGTCCCTATTTCATGGGATTATTTTAACAATTAAATGAGATAATGTACACAAGGATTCAACTCACAGCAGTAATGTACACAGTATGTTTGCTAAATATCCATGGTGCTGGACAGAATCAAGAACCAGACATGGGAACAGACAAGACAAAGAACAGAGCCATGAATTTCACGTTCTGATTTGGTGAGGAACTACCCTCCCCATCTTACTGGCAGCCAACCAAGGATTAGAGTTCATTCTGGAGGTTGACTAGGGTTGCCAGTACATCAATTCGTTCAGAAGCTGTGGTCTTCTGGGGCCAGCTCCCACCACTACGTCTCTCTTCCCAGTGACTCCACACTGGCAGCCTGAAATCAGCCAGGGTGGGAGTATTCCTACCACAGAAATTAGCAAACGCTACAAATCAGGTGTTTTTCATCTTGCAGAATTAGTTGTTAAACATTTCCTATGCGTCAATGGAAAAGCCTCCTCACCAGGAAAGTGGGATCTGAAAAACATTTAGTACCTAAGATTCTGTACAATCCTACGGTTTCTCAGGCAGGATGTCACAGGACACAAGAACTGCAACTGGGCATCCCTGAGAGGCCGTCTAGTTTTCCTCCAACCGTTAGACTGTGTAGATTGGCTCCCTGATGAGGCCCTGCAGAGGAGGCACCATCTTGGAGGGGTTGAGGTTACATGGGTTCCCAGGAGGAGGAAAGAAGAGTCCTGAAGGATGGGCAGAAGATTTAGAGATGAAGGCGGATGAGGAGACAGGGACCCTAGGGCCCCTGCTGGCCCTTCCCTTTTTCATCTTCATTGTTCAATTCCCACACTTCACCCCAACTCCAGACCATTCACCATCACCATAATCTACAGACTCTGACAGAAGTTCTCAGGTCCCAGAGAAGGCCCTGACTTGGTTTCTACCATGACACTGCCACCCTTTAGAGCTTGTGATCGAGTTGAAGAAATAACTCATCCAAAGAGATGCAGGGACTTCCTGGTGGCGCAGTGGTTAAGAATCCGCCTGCCAATGGAGGCGACACGGGTTCGAGCCCTGGTCCGGGAAGATCCCACATGCCACGGAGCAACTAAGCCCGTGCGCCACAACTACTGAGCCTGCGCTCTAGAGCCCGTGAGCCACAACTACTGAAGCCCGCGCACCACAACTACTGAAGCCTGCGCACCTAGAGCCCGTGCTCCGCAACAAGAGAAGCCACTGCAATGAGAAGCCCGCGCACCGCAACGAAGACCCAACACAGCCAAAAATCAATCAATCAAAGAGATGCAGAGGAAGCATGTAGAGGAATGCAAGCTCAGTGGTTTCCAGGGGTGAATATGTGGTGGGTAGCAAGAGGGAGAGGAACTGAAGAAAATGCGACAAGCTAGAAGGGAAAGTGGCTCCTGTTTCAGAGGATAGCAACTTATAGATACAAAGAGAATTCAGTTTTAAAGGATGAGACACAGAATGGATGGATGCAAAGGAGACAGTATGACACTGGGGACAAGGAGAAGGAGTTCAAGGTGAATGAAGCTGTAGGGACCCTAAGGAAGTCTGGTGGGAGGGGACAGCCTCTTCACCACCTGCTCCCCGCCTGCGGCCCTATACCTTGTACCTACTCATTAGCAAGTGTTGGCTCTGCCCCCAGAGTCCTGAGAGAACCTTGGAAGCAGAGGGGCTTGGGGGTGGCTCCAACAGCCTCTCTGGTCCCCGGGAAAGTAGAGATGGACTCTGCTGGCCTCTCAGCGACTTCCCTCCTGGAAAGGAGCCAGGAAGCCACCCAGCTCATTCCACTGCCTCCAGACAAGACACTCCAGCTCTGTCCACAGGACTCTGCCCTTTGTGTCATCGTGAGAGAAGACTCTGTAATCCTTCTTTGGAGAAACACCTCCCGTAAAGAGAGCGGCTTCTCACTCCAGAGGGAGCAACCCCGGCGATGAGGGCTTTCCTCACTAGCAGCAGGTGTGGCATCGGGGAAGCCGGGCTGTCAGTCAAGGTCCCAGCCCCATCCCTGCTAGCTGTGTGTCACCAGGCCAGGCACTCTGAGCTTCACTTTATTATCTGTACTCCGATGTAACGATACTTACTGCAAAACTGTCGTGAGGATTAAATAAAGTCTGGCTTTTAAAGCACCCACACAAGGAATGACACGACAGAGCACTCACGAGAGGAGAGCTGGTGCTCCGGCTGCTCTTGAAACCCACACTCCCCCATCACTGGAGACACCCAGGTGGGACCAGACAGAAGCCTCCCATCACACTGTCCAACCCAAAACCTCCGTGGCGCCATGCCCCCGTCCCCGCACACAGCACTGCTAAAGTTCTCTTTTTCTAGCTTCACGGGGAGAGGCATTTGTGCATCATTCAGAAACACAGTAGAGGCTGAATTAGCAGGTCTCTAGAGGAATCCTCCCTAGAAAATCCTATAGGCAAGTCCAGGCTTCCCAGAGGGGAAGGGGGTGGAGAGTGAACCTGTGTACGCACACACACACACTCTCCTACACACACTCTGTCACTCATTCACTCACATACATGACCCCCTGAATCCTTCATCACAAAGGTCAACATGAAAGGTCAACTGAACTCCAAGTCACTGTCTGAGTGATCTGTGCTCCCCTCTTTTTTGCTGCTCCAACCCAGAGTCCGTTACTCCGAGACAAGTAAAACCACAGGAGCTGGAACACACATCACAGCCACACGCCCCACGCTGCTTTTATTAGAAATACTCTTCTCTTCCTAACTCCTCACTCCAGACATTCTCTTTGACCGGTTCTCCTTGGGGTGAGACAGAAGAAATGAACTATGAAGCAGGAGGCCAAGGTTCCGGTCACTTCATCTCTCGGGGCCTGAGATTCCTCAGAGGAGTTGACGGTGTGGTCTCTAAGTTCTAAGGTTCCATGATATGCATTTGAGAACTATTTGAGACTACCAAAATAATCATAATAAAATCTTCCCAAAACTCTAGCCTGTTTTCTCCAGATCCTGTGGATTTTCTAAAGTCATCAAATAGGCAACAGATTCAATCCCCTAATTTCAGACGCACACCTGGGGTCCTGTGATAAAGTTGGTTGTGTTTATACAGCCAAGGATTAACATTTCATAGAGTCATGAGTTCATCAGTAACTAACTATAGGAGCGAGGGAAGAGCGCATGGCTCTGGAATCCAGACCTAAGGAAAACATCTATCTCTGCTCTCCAGATGTCAGCACACACACCAATAAAGGTCTTTGATGAAAACATTTCTCATTATTCAGGGGACTCCAAAAATACTATTTTCTGCCACGGAATTAAGATACTTCTGAGCCTTATGCACTCTAAAGTATCATCACAAGTCAATAAACACGAATTCGTATACAGACAACGTCTGCTTATCAAAATATCTTTCCTTCAAGACCCATTGCAAATACACAAGACAACCTCTATGTGGTTTTTCCAAGATCTCCTCCAACAGCATGTTCAAAACATAAACTTATTTTTCCACCCAGAACTTCTTTTATATTCCCGCCATTCACCAGTTATCCAAGCCAAAACTCAAGGGTCTCTCTCAACTCCGTCCTCACAATCCTGCCCGATGAGTAAGACCTACCCGTCTTAGCCCGGCCACGCACCCTTCCCTCTCCACCTGCCCCGCTGCCGCCACAGTTCAGCCTGCATTACCTCTCACCAAAGCCACTCACCAGGCTTCCAAGAGGTGCCCCTGACTCCAAGCTAACACACCCACATATTCATCCTCAATTCCACACTCGGAGGGCTCTTGCTAGTATGTATTACTTCCCTCTCTTGATTAAAAGCTTTCAACATCTTGCCCCAAACTTACAGAGTAAAGTTCACATCCTTTTGCTGAGCAAGCCAAGGCCTTCCTGACAGGCTCCACATCACCTCTGACCACCACCGCTACCTACCTCATCACACATGTCAAGCTCCAGTGAGACCCAGTGACCTGCCGTTCTCTGCTCCTTCCTCCCCTGGGCCTTTGCACGTGCTGTTTCTTCTCACTGGAATGCCCTTCCCTCTTGCCTAACTAGCGATCTTCCTCTTGCCTTCCCAAACCCTGCTCAGACGTCGCCTTCTCCGCCAAGTCTTATCTGCAGCCCCTTCCAAAACACAATCACCGTTCGCCTCCATTCCCTCTATACCTTGTTCTTTGTTTTATTACGACTTTTGATTATGCTCTAATGTATTGGTGTGTCTACGTACTAACCTCCCCTACTAACCGATCAGATTCTCGGAGATGAGGACCATGTCTTTGGACTCCTGTATCCCCATCATCTGGTATGTAGCAGAACTCAATAAATACGTGTTGAAAGAATGAGTCAGGTGGAGCCATGCCCATCTTGGAGCTTCCAATGCATTTCCTAATTGTCTTAGGGAACGTGTTTTACTCTATCTCCTATTACAGCCATTTGTGGACTCGTTTTAACCCCAAATTAACAGCTAGGAAAAGGCTTATGCCTCACCATTACCTCTCCAACAGAGCCAAACACATCTAGTAGGTATTCAGTAAATATTTGATGAATTGAATAAAGTGAGTTCAAAGCTACTCTCCAGTGGAGATCTGCTTTAAACACACACACACACACACACACACACACACACACACACACAATGCTCAATCACCTACTTAGGAGGCCCTGAGAGGTTTCCAAACATCCAAAAATCCATCTTCTGAGCTGTGGGTTACAGAAGGTCAGATTCCAACCTGAGAATGAGGAGAAGTTCAGCAAAGCTGACAAGGAAGACTGTACATTGCAGGTCAGTGGCTCCCAGGTATTCACGGCCCTCTCACCCCTCACTTCACCTAGAATGTCCATTAAACACACTTAAACACACACACGCAGACTCTTATTTCTTTCTTCTAGGTCTTTCTGCCCCCAGTTTCAGCAAACACACACTCACATACCCCGGCTGGGAGTTGGAAGTAAAAACGTTCCTGGCAAATAAAGAAAGAAGGCCATGTAAACCAGGATATTCCCAGTAGGTGTGATCCTGTGTTGCGTGGGCAGGGCGGGGAGGGGATGCAGCCTGCGGCCCACTGCTCTGAACACACATGTGAAGGGCAGCATGTGACCGCACGTGTGGGCCCTGGGAGGCAGCGTGGCCATCCCCCGCCTGCCTCTCTGTCCTTCTCCCTCCCTTCCTCCGGGAAAGATAAATTAGCGGCCTGTCAGCAGAGGACAGCCAAAGCAGTTGTGTTTCTGTAAAGGGGCAGTGGAAGTGTCTTTGATTAATACGCGGCTGTTACACAACCTCTCTTAACCAGCTCTGAAGGAAGACAGATCCCTTCAGACAGGCTTTAAAAATAATGGGAGAAAGTCCTGATGTGCACCCACCACCCCATCAGATACAGGGACCCCCTGCTCCCATCTCCACCTCTGATGAGTGTGGCCTGGGGCTGTCCCCGGGGGAAGGGCACGGGAAGGAATGGGTGGGACCCACCCCTCTCCCCGAGAAGAATGTGGGACTGTCGCCTGCTCACTAAAACCAACACCTGCCGATGTGCTAAGAGTCCTCTTGAAGTCCCAACAATAGACATCAAAGCTGATGTTTGGGAGTTGAGATAACAGGAAAGGGAGTAAAAAAGAGGGGGAGGGAACAATACCAACAAAAAGTCTATCTCACCTTTGACCTCTGGAGAGGTGACAGACCCCAAACACTTTAAACTGTGCTGGGGGACGCACACTCTCCGCACTCTGGTCACGTCCACATATAAATGCAACAGTTCCTTCTTCTGGAAGGTCTCTCCTAGAGACAGTAATACAGAGCTTCAGCTCCTCAGGTGAAGGTACAGAAATTAAAGGGGTCTACAGGTTTTCAGCGATACTCCGTCCTTACACAGCCTGGTCCTACCTCCCCCTTAACAAAAGAAGGAAAGGGAGGAAGGGAGGGAGGATGGAAAGAATGAATGAATGGATGGATCTGTGCTCCTGAGATCTTTATTTCTGTGTTCCTGTAGCCCATCAATGTGGAACGGTCATCAGGACTTCTATGAAACTCAGCTCAGGACCGGAATATTCTAGGGAATACCTTAATTTCCACCCTGAATTCCATCCCATGTGTTGAAAAATAAGGTATATTCTGTAAAATAACACACGTTCTGTTTCTGGAAAGAACTCTGATAAGAACTGAAGCAAACGTTTTTTTACAAACACTACAGCTTAAATCATCTCCCTGCTCCTAACATAGCATTAAGGCTGGAACTTAGCAGCAAAGACACAGATCAATCAGATGAGAGAATAGAATGAGTTTTTTTTAATGTTCCAGACATTCCAAGGTCTAAAGAATGATATAACAAGCCACCCATATACAATGAAGTCCCCTGTGTGTCCATTCCCAGTCAGATTTTCCCTCCTATCCCCATATCCCAAAGTAACTTCTTCTCTTCTCCAGTCTTCACCCACTGATCTGTCCTCCAAGAAACATTTTTTGGTCCCCTACTTTGTGACAAACATTGTGCCAAGTGTCAGGAACACATTCTCCAGAAATCATCTCCAATTAAAATATCAGGTTACTCTAGACTCTTAAGAGAAGAACCATAGTATTTCTACTTATTTCCTGAAAGTATGTCATGGAGCCAGAGATAGTACTATTTCTACTGAATCACCTGGAGGTTATAAGACAGCCCCCAGGATGAGTTTTTCAGTAACAGTCTTATCCCTACCATCCACTACTTCCACTAATACATCAGCTTTTTAATAGAAAGAGAGTGGGAGCTGAGTCATTTCATGTACTTAAAACTAGACTAATCTAATACCGATTAAACAACTTTTTGCTGAACGACTAACCAAATGAACAAGTGAATACACAAATAGAAGAATGAATGCCAGGTTTCAGGTGGAGACTATCTGGGCACTGGACAGCTAACTATGGTTGCCCCAATAACCTCAATAGAGTCGGCTTTGAAAAGCCCCAACCAGCTTCATTTAGGAAGAGGAAATGAGAGGATGGGAAATAAAAACAGAATGAGGGATAACACAAAGTGTCATTTATATAATGTCTGCATTTTTGTAACCCCCTTTCCCAAACAAATCTCAAACTAGAGAACGCTAGACAAGGGCAAAGATCATGACATTTCTATTTGTCCTGCATCATCTCACTCAAAGTAAAACACTTGTCAGGTGCTCTGGGGGAATCAAAGGTCATGATTAGATGGGTTTTAGATTGGGAATATCCTGAGGACAATGTTAGCAGCTCTGGAATTCCTTCTTCTCCCCCCTTTTTTCTTCCCAAAACTCCAACCAGCTTCCAAGTCAATACCTCCACCTTATTTATGCAAAATACATGCAGTGTTAGACTTCCTCAAAAGAGGCTCCAGACGCCTCTTTTGAAGAATATACTGGTCTCAGGAGAGTGTGTAGGAAAAAGGAATGGATGAGAGTTGATCTGTTTGGTAAATTACTTATTCATAAATAATTACTGTACAGTGACTGCTGAAGGCAGTGCAGAATTCAAAGATGAGTAAGACAGAACAAGAGGGTCTTTGCTCTCAAGCACAGTCTAAAAAGGAAGGTTAGGTATGCTGAAGTATTTCTGCCGTAAGCCAGGAAACAGCAGGTCCTTTGAGAGGTCAAAATGAAGTGTATGGAAACAGAGATGGCTTTATGGAATTTTCATTTCAGCTAGGTCTTAAAAGACTAGGTAGGAGGGCTTCCCTGGTGGCGCAGTGGTTAAGAATCCGCCTGCCGATGCAGGGGACAAGGGTTCGAGCCCTGGTCCGGGAAGATCCCACACGCCACGGAGCAACTAAGCCCGTGTGCCACAACTACTGAGCCTGCACTCTAGAGCCCGCGAGCCACAACTACTGAAGCAGGTGCACCTAGAGCCCGTGCTCCGCAACAAGAGAAGCCACCGCAACAAGAGAAGCCACCGTAATGAGAAGCCCGTGCACCGCAACAAAGAGTAGCCCCCTCTCGCCACAACTAGAGAAGACCCGTGTGCAGCAACGAAGACCCAACGCAGCCAAAAATAAATAAATAAAATAAACAAATTTATTTTAAAAAAAGACTAGGTAGGAAAGAAGACTAGGAGAAAGAATGGGGTGAAGCTGCCTTCTGTGGATAGACAACTCTTAGGATGAGTCTCTTCAGAACAGGGAAACCTTTGGGAGGCAAGTACATGCTGAAATCTGGAATCAGAACAATATTCCCCTTAGAGAGAAGGGGTCCTCGGATCACAATGGATTTCTTTATAGGAAAAAAAAAAAGCCTTTTAACTTTATCCTCTCTTTTCTTCTTGCCGCTTTCCCTCCCTCCCTCTCTCTCTCGGTATCTGAATACTCTACGAATCCAAATTTTAAAACTCAGCCATTAAAGGCTTTATACTCTCCATTCTATAGACATCATTGTGACATTTTAAAATTCGATAAATTATAAAAATGGTAAATGATAAAAGGAACCATAATCAGAATTACAGGATAAATGAATAACTGGAAAAAAGATTTCCTTCGCATTCAACAAATAAAGGATGAGTATTTCTGATTTATACGGAAAGAGAACCAACAAATATCTAAGGAAAAGACAAAAACCCAACAGAAAAACATGCAAAATGTTTAAAATTTTTGATGTAGTCAAGTACATAAAGGTAAAACTCTCTATATTTTGGGTTTTGTACATGATCTTTTAAATATATATGTATTATATTTTAAATATATATTTCGCCCTACAATGAAGAAAACATATCTGACAAGCACACACAAGACAGAAATTCTTTATGGAAGTGGGTCTAGAAGCCTCCAAAAAGAACAGAGAGCTAGGATAAAGAGAAGAGGAAAAACCGTGTCTCAACAGTAGCCAACAAAAACACTAGAGATAAATAAATTCAGCATTCTGGCATCTGTGGACCCAGAAAAACTAGACTACAGATTAAATTAATTAGGGAAACCACCCACAACAAACCGACAGCAGCAGGAGAGGGAGAGAAAAGGGGAATGAGAGGCTGAGCGCTGTCGAAACAGGTGTCAGAAGAGCTTGGGCACAGTGACTCCCCGGGAACTTCAGCCCATCAGAAGACACAGTGGTCTCGGTCTCATTCATAATGTTCGCTTTGGCTGAGGTTCTAAAGCACAGGAACATCTGTACAGAAGGAAGCAATTGATTTCAGTGAAAGCATTCTGGAAACTTCACGTATTGAGAGTCATTTCAGAGAAGGACAATGCAGTCTGTGGTATGCACTGCACGAATGAATGATGTTGTGGACGGCAGCACCAGCCAGTTTCTCTCTCTCCCCTGTTGGTGTGAAAGCGAATGGGCAGGGCTTGGTTCGGAGATGGAGAGGGGAGGAGAGAAACAATTTCAGAAGCACAGGCAATTATATAGGTTGGTTTCAATTTTGAAACTAGCGCTTAAAGACCAACGGTATTGCCTTCAGCTCTCTGGAAACTACAGTGTAATTAGGTTCACTCAACTTAACTTCAAACATGTCCAGTCATTAAAATTTTTCTTGATCCAGCCAAGTTATTACACACACACACACACACACACAGATCTCTAGGCCAAAAGTACATCAAGTCCCCAAGAAACAGCAAAAACGTGTCATTGCTTTTCAGAGACCACGCTCCTGTTTCATGACCTCCCTTAAAGATAACATTCTCACGATTAATTAATTAACGAACAGCCTCTCCCCCAACACGCACAACGGGTTCTATGCAAATTCTTGAGCTTTTAAATTATACTGTTAATGAAAGCAAATAAAGGCAGTTAAAAGGCAATTGGCTCAATTGGTGTTAATATTTAAGCACAGCATGCGTAAAAACAAGACCACAGAATTCAGTTTTTACCAAGAAAACTTTAACCCAACTTCATTTCCAAAAGATCAGACGCATTACCGAGAATCTTTTCCTCCTACCCTTCAGCATCAGGTAGTGAGGCTTTTTATTAAGTAAATATTTCACATTAACCTCACCAGTTTCTATCACTTAGAAATTCCAATCTATAAAATCAAATCAGCTCAATCATGTTTAGATTAGATCCTGCATCTCGAAGGCAAACTAACTTGTTTACATCTCCCCTCTCCTTGGCACCCTCAGGCACCAAGGTTCCAAGATGTCAGAAGGGAAAGGCTCCCACCGCCCCCCGGATCCTGAGGTCTCCCCGGTGGCCTGACTCTTATTCCTAAAATCTGAATCACTGAAACCAACACACCAGTCTTGGCATCTCTGCCAACTGTTTTAAATCAACCTCACGCAAAAGCCCTAAAAGTTCACTAGCCAGGCAAAGGCAGTTGCTGCGATGTTGCCTGGAGCGCGCCTAGACTCCCCCACCAGAGAGGAAACCATCCAGTCAGACTTCTAACGTGTAACGTCCCCTGGTGACCCCAGATTATTGCCGTTGGGGGCTTTCTGCACACGGGTTGCTGCAGAGGACGGCTTTATGTCCAGTCTTCTGCTTTAAGGTCTGGCTGAGGTACCAGGATCTCGCAGAAAGCCTGAGCCCCTCAAAAGGAGAGGAAAAGGGGGTGCGGGCACAGTAGAGAGGGTCAGCCCCTCTGGGATGCTGAGGCTACCTGCCAGGAGCCCTAAGCACCACCCTCCTGCTCACACATGCACACATAACTCTGCCACAGTTTTCACACTCCTTCTCTGGGAGTCTAGTGCCCTCAAGACATAGCGTTTCAAAGAGCACAGTTTTGAATATGATGCTGAAGGCTTTTAAAGGACTTGAATTAGCAGAGGCTCCCCAGAAGTCCTCGTGTGGCCCCCTCCAGCTCCTGCCCCCAGTCCTGGCTCTTCTGGCGCACCTCTGTACCCCTCACTGCTCTGCCCAGCTGCTCAACCAAACCACCGTTGCCAGGCTTGCCCTAAGCATTTCCCACTGCCCAAGAGAACCGGCCAGGTCTGCACTGCACCAGCTCCAGGAAGGCTGGCCCTGCTCTGCATCAGCCTGGAACCCACGGGGAGAACAGCCCCTGACAGACAGTCTCGTCTCTGAATTCAGTCACTAAATCCCTCCCCTCCCCTCCTTCCCTTTCCTCCCTCCCCCAAGCCTGCTTATCCCCAAACCATTCTATTCGATTAAGGGGACTGGCCACAGCAAGGATGTTTACATTAGGCTCACTTCCAGGCCATAACCCGTCCTGAGGGAACACATTCCTGAGGGGGCAAGGGAAAAAACTATGCAAAACATCTGGGCCTCTCTGTGCTCCCAACTCCAGCCTTGGGGCACTCCATCAACCTCCAGGTCTCCCCAAGAGTAAGCGGCATCACCAGCGCATGGGGCCTGGCTTCAGGGTCTGGGATGCCTGGGAAGCTGCAGACATTTTTCGTCTAGCAAAGACCTCGCCCAGCCAAAGATGTCCCACCTCAACGCACAAAGAACCAATCGCAGTCACCACAACATTATTTCTGGGGAGACAGCATTTTCCAGAAGGCCAGTTCAGTACTGGGACAAAGTTCCCTAGAAAATTGCCACATTCAAATGGAGAGCTAATGAAAAGCCAAAGCCAGCTCCACTAGGAGAAGAAACAGACCTTGTTTCTCAAGGATGGGGACGTGCCCCATACTCTTCCCTTCCTCTGCCTGGCTCCTCCCCAAACCTCCCCTCCCACAGTGCCAGGTCGCAGCACAATTAAGCCTGTCATGGGATAGGATGACACATGTGCCCCATCCTCAGACCCCAAATGGGACAGACCCACCAGAGAAGCAAACACAGGAGGTGCATAAGCGCAGTTTGGTGAAGCCAGTTCTGGCCGGGTGCCCTCACCTAACCATCAACCCGGAAGCCAGCCTATCCCAATATGCACAGAGAAAATACAAGAAGGCATTAAGACCACAGGCTAAGTGATTAGACAGACCTGGGTTTGATTTTCAGCCACCCAACTTAAAAGCATGACTAAATAGTCTAACCTCTTCGAACAACTCCTGTGTACAAACGAGGTGTCTCATCTGCAACACCAGGATGCCAAAGGTCTGTCGTGGGGACTGAATGAGGTAATGTGTACCCAACGCTGAGCTCAGAGCCCGCGGCACCCTAGGTGGTCAACCCAAGGGAGCCACCCCTCCAGTGCCTGAGGAAATCGGTCACCACCACCAGCGACCCTCCCCAACCCCTACTGGCAATTTCCTAATCACTGAGGTGTCTTGTAGCGAGTTGAGTGGGTAAGGGGGTCGGTGGAGAGGGAAAGTGGGAGATGAGCTCAAAGTAAGTCAGAAAGAGAAAAATACCGTATTCTAACGCATATATATGGAATCTAAAAAAAAAAATGGTACTGATGAACCTAGTTGCAGGGCAGGAATAAAGATGTGGACATAGAGAATGGGCTTGAGGACACGGGGTGGGAGGGGGAAGCTGGGGCAAAGTGAGAGTAGCATCGACATATATACACTACCAGATGTAAGATAGTTAGCTAGTGGGAAGCAGCCGCATAGCACAGGGGGATCAGCTCGGTGCTTTGCGATGACCTAGAGGGGTGGGATAGGGAGGATGGGAGAGAGGCTCAAGAGGGAGGGGATATGGGGACATATGTATGCATATGGCTGATTCGCTTTGGTGTACAACAGAAACTAACAAAGTATTGTGAAGCATTTATACTCCAATAAACATCTATTAAAAAAAAGAAAAAGTTTCACCATGATGTTACAGCAAACTCCTTCCAGAACAGGAGGTAGGGAGCTATGACAGAGGAGATCTGTGAATAAACACACAGACATCAATTCCACTCTACAAACCAGAGATGGCCTGTGACCACTTCTGCAACAATAAAAGCCGGCTCACTGATTCATGCTGGGCTTTTGTAAAAAATGGAAAAAGTTAAGAAAAAAAGATTCCTAAGATGCTAGCTCTGGAGCAGACTTCCTAATGGCTGCGAATATTTTGTACACTCAGCTGTTCTTTGTGCCCTCTTTTGTCAGGGCCTGGGGGCTCAGAGCTAAAACTGGCACCCAAAGACCATCTGGGGCTGCTGTCTTACACACAGAGGTTTAAATAGCTCAATGAATGAACCTAAGAATTAATGAATGATACAGCCGTATGGTCTCCGTCAACCTCTCCTCTCCCGAGCAGCATTCAAACCCTCCCTGTGTCTTCCGCAATGAATGCTTCCTAAGTACAAATCAATAATAATAATAATAAAGGTAGGAGGGAGAAAAGGGATCCCATTACAAGGAAGGCCAACTTAAAAAACAAACAACTTAGCCCCAAATCTCCTGCTAAATTCTTCTATTCGCTCCAGGTTCATTAGAAAATCTCTCTTCCCAAGTAAGAGAGGAAAAAAAAAAAAAGTTGGACTGCACAGTGTCGCCAAGCTCTAGCCCTCTCCGTCCGGCATACTGTTCCTCTCTGAAAAGCATCTACCTCCGAGGTCAGTTTAGCCAACCTATTCTGGAATCAAGAGTATACAGTTCTCCCAAGATGCATATGTATATATCCACATCACACAGCTGAGAAAGAGTCAGGGCTACATACCCAACCCCAGGGAAAGAGACAATCTTCCGGTCACTTTTAAAAGCTATACAACTGTTCTTCCGCGGTGGAAAATCTAGCACTGCCCTCACTTTGATAGGCTCAAATATCATGTTCTGGAGCAGAGACACCATGGGAGAGAGGATCTCTCTGCAAAGTGCTGCTATACTTGGCAACCGCTGGATTTATTTACTCTGAACGACCAAGGCTTTCATCACCAGGGAGGCCAGAGCTGAGAGAACAAGGCTAATCTAAGAAAGTTACATTAGATCTAAACACAAAGTGTTTTATGTATGGTGCTGTTACAAGGTCTAGAGAGCTCTTCTCTGGACATCATCAGAACCAAAATAGGAGGGACACCCAGGCAGGCTTCCAGGCAGGTGAGTGAGTCACATGATGCCAAAGGTCCCTTCCAGGACCTGGATCATAATGCAGCAGAGAAAATCCAAGAAGGCAGTAGGCACACGGGCTAAGCAATCAGCCAGGCAAGCAGATCTCATTCAGGCTATGACCCTCGTTGACAGGGAGACCTTGGACAAGTCATTGAACCCTCCGTGGCTCCACTCCCTTATCTCACCTACAAAATCAAAGGGATCACCAGGATCCCTCCCACCTTGAGGCTGGGTTTGCTGTACCTGGTAAGACTGTCTTTCTCAGGGGCGCATGGATGTGCGTGAATCACTGTGTATACTCCTGTCCCTCCCCAAGCCCAATTGGTGAAGATACAACTGCTGTGCTTTCAAACAGCCATCGAGTGGGGACTGGGCTGTAAGGGCTGATATGAAGCGGAAAAGTCTAGGCTCTGAGGAACTGTGATCAGAAAGAAAGATGAAAGACATGGGGAATTCGCATGGTAAGAGAGTAAGGAGGCATGAGAAAGAGCTAGATTTCTTTGAGAAATCAGAGAAGAGAAGATGGTGAAATCATTAACCTTCAGGCCAATTTACTCAGGCTTCTTCTAATGAAATGTCCAAAAGAAACCAAAGCGAAGCATCAGGATTTTATTTCCATTTTCATTTTCCTATATAATCCACTATAATTTTTTTTTTTTAAGTCAGGAACAGAGGTAAGGGTCCTG
Source organism: Delphinapterus leucas (assembly GCF_059928025.1). Taxonomy (NCBI): domain Eukaryota; kingdom Metazoa; phylum Chordata; class Mammalia; order Artiodactyla; family Monodontidae; genus Delphinapterus; species Delphinapterus leucas. The sequence continues at coordinate 91,034,858 of NC_143135.1, read as the reverse complement.
TGACCTCAAAAGAGGGTAAATAGAGCCACGAAATGAGCCCAGGCGTAAGGGATGAGCTGCCTTCTCTTCACAGAAGAGACAGACTGCTTCAGAAAGGGGCAGCCGCCCTATCACTGCTGAGAGGACTTGCTCTGTGGGAAGTGGAAGCAGACACACGGCCAAGACTAGCATTTTCTTCCTAACAACACTCTGGCTATTAAAGGTTGGAGGGGAGGTGGGGGGAAGGGAGGAAGAGGAGAGGAAAACATTATGCAGTATTAGAATGCGACTTTTACTTTAAAAGCCGTCATGTGTAAAGCATTAGTGTTTGTGAAATTGCATTCTTGAGTTAAGTCAATGGACAATCTTTTATACATAAAAGTGAAAGAAAGCAATTAAAAGCTAAATGAAGAAAAACCACCTTCCCCTGGTGATCTGGGCTATCCCAGTCCCTTTGTATTAACAGGAAGCAAAGACAAGGGTCTCCCCAGCACCACTGTCCAAATGTCTCTTTTATGGCCCCCTTGGTGACAGTTTGAGAAGTTTTTGTCTTCCTTCTAAGTTTACCTATGAGACTGTTAGGGTAAGAGGAGAAGGAAAGAACAGTGAGAGGGGAAAAAACCCTCATCTAGGCACAGCTAGTAAACAGGGGAACCCAGAGAGAAGCCAGATCTCTCTGCCTTCAAGGAAGCCTTAATAGATACCCCAACTCTCTTTGCCACCTCCACCAAAAAAGAGCCACACCACGTGTTTCAACCATGAGAATTAAGTCAGAGTTTGGAGCTGTCTGGCCAGCCTCAGCTCACAGGCTTGCTGCAAGAATCAGAGAAGTATATTCAGATCACAAGAGAAACTAAGATGAGTTATCAGGTGTACTGCTGTCTACCGCTCAGGTGCCAAACACGAACTGGTCTAATTTTTTTAAAAATGTGTCTTGCCCAGGTGGGTGGATGGCTATGAGTAAAACTGCTAATTTACCTGGAAAAACGGGTCAGGAAAAGGCAAGTACAGTTGCAGTGTAGGGACCAACGCAGATCTCCGGGGAAGCGGGAATGGCAAAGCCCCTTCTGGTGCTCAAACGAACTCAACCCTGCTACTCAGAGTGGTTGAGATGACTCTGGTGCCTCTAACAAGAATGTCCCGATGATAAAAGGCACTACTTCTCTCTTTCGTATCAGCAAAAAGAAAAGCATGAATGAGTCAATATGCATTCAACAGAATGGCTTTCCCGTGGAAACATGCTGCAGAAGCTAAAAGGATGTTCTCTATTTTGGAGGCTGAGTAGGCTGAATCCCATGATGGGCTGCTCCCAGATTCCAGGCCTCGTGATTCCCAGGCCACAAGATCGCCTACTTCTTGGCTTCCAGGAGGTCCATCACCTTCACTGAATCTGACAATCATGCCCAGAAAGATTCTGGAAAATGAATGCAAACCACCGCAAAACAGCGCCAATTCACTCTCCTGTCGCGGCTCACTCTCCGCCCTGGTAATACAGAGCATCCTAGGGACAGTGCTGACAGCTGGCTATTCTGGGGTACTTTCTTCTCCCTTCCTGCTACGGAAAAAAGGGGTAGGTGGGACGAAAAGGCAACGCAGAGATGGCCAGGCCCAGAAAGAGTGAGAAATGCTTCAGTCTCAGGTGCTGGAGGTAAAGGTTGGTATCTTTCACCAGCTGTGTCCTTCACCAGCTAGCAGGCCATGTTTACAGGCTAGCACATGCTTGCAAGGTTGTTACACAGCCATGCTAAACCACTCCCCAGTCTGCTTCCATCCTTTCTGCCTTCAAAGTGGGAACTCTTGTGGGGCTGAAAACGAGAACATAGTTAGGTGCCAGTTTTCCATGCATGTTCAGCCTGAGATAAAAAAAAAAATCTCAACATCTATACAATCCAAACGCATCCATGTAGAAAAGAGCCTCCCATGGTTGCAGAGGTGCCTGCTTTGGTTTCTGCTCCCTTCCCTGCTCCCCTTTGGCAAATGAGCTCAGACTGGGCACCTTGACCAAAATGCTGGTCTGAGTAGGAAGGAAGGAGGATGAGAAAGGAGAAGAAACTGGCGTGGATAACCCACAAATTCAATTATTCAGCCCACACACAAGAAAGAATAGTTTGTTAGATTTCTCTTTGATTCCTCGGGCTCCAACCCACACACTGGTATCAGGGAGGGGTGTTAAATAAGCCTCTGAAATGAAGCTCCTCTGTGCTTTAACACCACAGGCACCCACACCTCCCTTTGAGACAGAAAGCTCAGCATCATTCACTCCAGCCAAGTCCCCCTCTGTTCTGCGGCTGAGTTCATCTTGGGCCCCAACTTGTGAAAGGAATCCAAGATGGGTTAAACGTTACCTGTATCTCCACCCCACATCTCCTAACCATCTGATAAGCGCTAGAGAAAACATCCTGTGTACAGAGCTTGAGATGCTGACACAGGGTGGGGGAGCACCAATGACACATGGCCGACGAGGAGTTAATCCCCTGAGAGATAGGGGCCCACTCTTTGGAAAGTTCAGAGAAAGCAAAGAGAAGAAAGATTCCACCGGCTGTTACATGTGGTTACTAAAACACAAATGCAAGCAGAGACTTCTGTGTCCCCAAGTTCAAAAATACAACAACGAAAACCTCTTCAGTCCTAGCACCCTACACACTAAAAAACAAATGAAAAAAAAAAAAAAGTGTGTTTAAGCAGAATGTTCCCCCTGCGTTGCAGTGCTGGTACAGCCCCTGCCCTCTGCGCTCATCTCTAGGTTAAACGGTCCTTTGGACCCAGGCTGAGGGGTGAAGAGGTCTGCCTCCCAAATTCCAGTTATTTCCTGATTCTTCTCCCTGCACGGTCCACACATCTCCCTCTCTCCTTCAGCACACGGCCCGGCCTAAAGGCAGGAGACCGCTTTCGATGACCTCAAGTCTCTCTCGGCCCCTACATTTTAACCTCAAACATCAAAGCATTAGGGCATAAAGCAGGAATACTCATCAATGCAACGAAGTGCTACTTTACAGACCTCTAGTTCCAGCATCCTTGATATAGTCATGTTTGCCTTCAAATAAGGTCTTTTAATGTTCCCAGCAGCTGAGAGGGGCAAGACGTAACAGTTTGGAAGGGCACCTACATTTGATTAGATTCAGTTCATATGGATACACAAAAACAGCGAGCTTTGGCTGACTCTACTGTCCCCGCCTGCCACTTGGTTGGCATTGGAGGCTGTGATGAATGTCAGGGAGCATCAAAGGTTTCAAGCCCAAGAAGGGAGCCACACAAAAAGCTCTGGGATTGGTCTTTTTTTCTAGAATTGCCCTAGGCTCTCCTGCCTATAAAATTTTGTAGGCACCCAATAAGTACTTAAGTGACTGTTTACCTCTTACTAAACCACACCTCAGGGATACAGGACCAACCCCAGGGCTATCTGCAAAAAGCATCCCTCTTCCTACATATGCCAGGATCCTCCCAGAAATACTGGCCCAAGCGTTTCCCAAGTGGTTCTCTTCCAGAAAGATGGGGTGGGGGAGGGACAGGGGATGGGGCCTGACTTACCAAGAAGAAGGAAAAATTTGAACCACTGATTCCACACTCTCCTTTGAACCACTCTTACTGCAGCTGCGATAGATAAGGAGCCTGACGACGAATGACCAACCTTTCTCCTGAAAGCCCCAGAGTGAAACATTCACCAAGGATCCCGAGGACAGTCCACGCATAAAAAGGCAACAGCATGTCAGGAACGGCCATTAAGCAGCCTCAAACGCCAGGGAGATCCAAACCCAAACTTGTCTGCCAACAGCGCACCAGCCCCTTACAGCCATAATAAGAAAGCCTGCCCAAGGCATTTTTTTAAGGGTTTTTTTTTCCTGTAAAGGGATATCGCAAGTCTGCAGCTGAGGCCCAGGGCTCAGAGGTCTGTGACTGAGGACACACAGCCACCAGTGATGTGCTCAGTGCCAACCCCAACAAGCCAGACAAGACCCACAGCAGAGCAGGACACAGACCACCAAACCAAAGAGGTCCCTGATGCTGAGGCCAAAGGCAAGGGAAAATGTGACTGTCCCAGGTCTTCTATGCCCTGAAGCAGGCCCCAATTTCCTAAGGAAATGAAAAGCCGCTGGGAAAAGCTTGCCTGTTCCCTCCCCATTTGGGATGCCACCAGTTCCTTTATCACCACCAGGATGGATACAAAACAGAGCCACAGATCCATGAATGCATCACCACTGTGTGCCATGATACCATAAAAACAAAAAACAAAGAAATACAAGCAGGTCCTCTGCTCTCAGGGGGAGAAAGGAGGACAAGGGAACTAACATTTATTGGGCACTACAATAACGGCAAGGAGAACTACATGTGTTTTTCCATTTGATCCTCACCATAACCCTACAAGCTAGGCGACATCATCCCCCTTTTACAGGAGCCTCGGAATATGTAAGTGATGCGTCTAACGACACACACTTCAAAGAGTGGTCAACCTCTCTCTCAATCTAGGTCTAACTTGACTCTAAAATGTGGGCTCTTTCTACCATATCACATGTCTCTCTTCAGTCACACAAGGTTCTGTAGAAGCCCTCAAATAGATCTGGTTAAGTAGACAAATTAAGTGATCCTAGGAAAACATGCCTCCATGGCCCCAAAGAATATCAATACTGAGCTGGACGATACAGGGAGGGTTGGGTCATAACGGAGTGGATATTCTAAATCCCTTTCCAGGAGGTAACTGTCCAAAATAAACACTCACAAAACCCCCTACAACCCAGTTTGCAATGTTCCTGGCCTTAAGAGTCCCTCTGGATCCCCCGAGAAGCTAGACACATGACTATCTCCTCATTAAGAACTGCTCTAGGGTCTCTCCCCAGCCCAAGGGTCCTTCTGGATTCCCAAACCAGTACTAAGTTTCGTGAAAGCAGTAAATGCCGGATCTTTCCAAGTGAAAAATCCGACAGCCGTTGTCTGGCCTCACTCTGTTTGTAATTATCCCAGTCTTATAAAAGGCTAGTAATTTCATAAAGCTACATGTGCCGTATCTCTCAACAGGGTCTGTCAGAAAGGTCAGAGTGGCTTCAGTTCTCAGCACTGCTCGGTGATTAAAAATCTCTGGAAAACTAAAATCACTAGAAGGGTCCTCGTTGAGTTTCTTCTTTTTCCATCAGTGGCTGAGCAAATTCAAGAGAAGAGAAGAAATGCACCAACCCCCCCACCACCACCAAATCCGCACATGCTCTATGACTACAACCCATCACCAGCAGCAGGATGAAATACTTGCTAGAATCAGTTTTGGTTTAAACACATTTGTCATCCAGCCAGGACAGGACTACAAAACTTAAATAAATCTCAAATATGTATTCGCCTTCTCAGAATACGTCAACTATCGTGCCAACTGTATTATTAGGCAATAAGGGTATGGGGGTGGTAGGGAAAGAGTTTTTTTGTTTGTTTGCTTTTTGTTTTTTTGTGGTACGCGGGCCTCTCACTGTTGTGGCCTCTCCCATTGCGGAACACAGGCTCCGGAAGCGCAGGCATGTGGGATCTTCCCGGACCGGGGCACGAACCCGTGTCCCCTGCATCGGCAGGAGGACTCTCAACCACTGCGCCACCAGGGAAGCCCGGGAAAGAGTTTTTTGACGTGAATCCCTGGGTCACTGGCCTTTCAATCAGCTGCACAGGTCCAGCTTCGCTGTCCCTAGGTTTGGGCTGGTACAGCTCAACTCACTGAGCCCTCCTCCACGTCACCTCCATCCAGTTTTAAGTGTCACCTTGGGCTGAACACGAGCAGAGAGAGATGACTGGATAAGCCACTAACCATCACGTGGAAAACAGAAAGGAAAGCGACATTTTGCCACTGTTGATTAAGGAGGACCTGACACTCTGGGTTAAAAAATACACGAACAAACAAAAATCGGGTCTCAGAATACCTCTGTGTCATTAAGAGATCATCTCCCCAGTGCGCAGGATCCTGGTGCAGGGCGGCAGCTCAGAGGCAGTGCCTCTGGGGTGCTCAATAAGGAGCTGTGTTTCCTTTTAGACCTTTAACTCACTTTCGGCAAAACAAAGCAGACAGACTGTTGACGTGTAAGTGCACCTGAAGTCACAGAACATTACCTGGGCTGGAGACAGTGAAATACTTCTTAGGTGCAGGAACACTAAGACGGCATGGGCCATTGGCATCCCAACCGCACCAACACAATACACATTTTACACCCTCACATCCGAGCGTATGTGGGTTTTTTTTTTTTAATTAATTTATTTATTTTTGGCTGCATTGCATTTTTGGCTTCGTTGCTGCGCATGGGCTTTCTCTAGTTGCGGCGAGCGGGGGCTACTCTTCGTTGCTGTACACGGGCTTCTCATTGCAGTGGCTTCTCTTGTTGCGGATCCCGGGCTCCAGGGGTGCAGGCTTCAGTAGTTGTGGCTCGCGGGCTCTAGAGCGCAGGCTCAGTAGTTGTGGCGCACGGGCTTAGTTGCTCTGCGGCATGTGGGATCTTCCCGGACCAGGGATCGAACCTGGGCCCCCTGCGTTGGCAGGCAGATTCTTTAACCACTGCGCCACCGAATGTATTTGAAATATATTTTATAACTACTGAATCCCTAAGGCAAGGAGAGAAGCTGTATCATTGCTGCTCTTTCCCCAAATGGAAGACCAAGTGGAGGATCCAGGCTGCCTCCCTACTCTCTCCAAAGCTGTCCCCCCCAGACCCCTCACCCTACAATACACACTCATACACACACACACACACACACACACACACTCTTTCACTCACTTGAGTTGACAACTCAAAGCTCTAAGAACCATTAACTCACCAGCAGCTTGGGTCACAAAACAATAGTATTATCCATTAGTTAAAATACAATCCCACTGGAGACTTAAATTGAAATGCTTATTTGCTGTCGGCCACAGACATGTTTCTTGTTGCATTTTGTTGTTGTCGTTGGAAAAGCATTTATCGGGGACCGTCAGGAGTTTGGAGAGAACGGAACTGGTGTGGGCCAGGTACCCGAAGAGATAAATCTAAACAACATCTACACTTCCTTATTATAAGCTACACTCCTTCTTTTAACTGACCACATCATAAACATTCTAAAATAGATTTATGATCTACATGGTCAGAGGATCAGAGTATCTACCTCCCCTCTTCAAGGGGAAAAATAAAATCAGGCTATGAGACCACTGTTTAGAAGAGCAATTCCATACTTAGAAAAACTAAAATCAATATCTGTTGTAGCACTTCTCTCCCCCCCTCAGTAAGATCGCGGTTGTTTTAGGAAGATACAAGCTTCTGAAATGCAGCCTTGACAAACAAAACATTGCTCAACTGTTCCAGAGGCAGGTGTCATAAACAAGCAGCCACATGGCAAACATATTGATTTCCCAGCCCTTATCTCACAGCAACCAGTGCTCAGTTACCAGGCTACTTTAATATGTAATTTACTGCAGGGGAAGGAGAGCAGGGCCCAGGATGCCTAGAATATTTACTGGAAAATTCAGCGGTGGCAGGGAGGCTTCCCACAAGGGGTGGCAACGACGCGCAAGTGAATATGAAGAATTCTGGCTTGGAAGCCACAATGATCATTAGCATCTCCAAACTGCTGAACGAAAAGGCTTGACCACACCCCTCTCGTCCTAGCCAACAACCCATTACTCTGGCACCACTGATCTTCATCAACTCTGTTTACGCTATGAAAATCTAGCTCACCACTGCTGTTATTTAAATCCGGACATTTAATTTCTGGCAAAACAGTACAAGGAAATTACCTCCATCTATTACGTGGCTTATATTGGACCCTTCACTTGCTTCTCAGCTCACCTGACTCAAGATAAAAATAAAGAGGACCCGGAGCGTGAGGACTTCAAAAGCTCCCATGCCTTGTGAGAATGTCAGAGTTTGCTTTTTTTTTTGTAATTTAAGCCAGACTTTTTACATATCCCAAGCTGCAAAGCACCAAAAAAGATCCAATGCTAATTAAAAGCAATCAATGTATGGTTACATTAAGTGGGAAAGCAGCTCTGTGTCTGGCGTTAAAGGTTGTAGGTTTAAAATAAACCTAGAAATGCCAAAGTTAAGCTTTTTCAGATCAGCGCCAAGGCGCCCACACGCCTGGTACTATATATATGGCGAGGCCCGTACCTTCACATGCTGGCCATTAAACCGTCAGAAGCACAGAACGAGGCTGCTGGCTGCAACGCCACCACGGGGTAGAGGAAACTTCCATTTCCAGAACTGATATTTTCATCTTGAGATGCTAACTTATTTGGGCATAGATTTTCACTGTGAATCTCCTTAGGAGTTTTAAATTTTTCATTTAAATAAAAACCCAGCTAAGAGAAGCTGAAAAGTTTCTGTTCAGAAGCTCACAAAATCTCTGCAACCAGTGGCGGGGGGTCGAGGCACACCGCAGATGGGGAACAAAAAGCTTCTAAAAACCTGACCACACAGGTACAAAGTCGAAAAGCATAAACACCTCTTCCACAATTTCCAGAAATTTTGCAAACCTGGAGTGAATTTCCTTCCGCACTGAAACCTCCCTGTGTTGTAAAACCACAGACATTTAAAAAAATTGTTGACGTACACTAAAAAATCAGAGAGGAAGATTTTCCTCAGCTTTCTCTCTGGGAAGAGGTCAACCAGAGAAAGTCTCAGAACCAAAAAGGGGACACTTCTCTAGAATCATATGAGTAATAAAAGCACAGGGCCTCAACCAATAATCATACCACTTGAGACGTAGTAGCTAATAAAAATATTTTATCCATCTAATAACAATACTGATGGTTAAAGGGTGCTAGATTGGTGGCTGATAACCAAGACTGTATCTCAGTAACTGTTTCTTTAACATTTAGGCAAAGGGCTTTTAACAGTATGGTAACCTAAGTGTTTTCCAAGAAATTCTATCTCAAATGCCAGGTATCGCAATTAATATAATTTTTTATTGTGGTAAAATAGACATAACATAAACATGTAGTATTTTAACCATTTTTAAGTGTACAGGTCAGTGGCATTAAGTGCATTCACACCGTTATGCAACCACCAACATTATCCATCCACAGAACTTCTTCATCAACCCAAACTGAAACTCTGTCCCCATTAAGCGCTAACTCCCTGTTCTGCCCCCTCTCCAGCCCCTGGTAACCTCTATTCTACTTGCTGTCTCTATGAATTTGCTTCTTATAAGCAAATTCCTTATTCTTCCTTATTACTTCCTATAAATGGAACCATACAAGACTTACCTTTTATGTCTGGCTTATTTCACTTAGAATAACATCTTCAAGGGTCACCCATGCTCTAGCAAGTGTCTGTGTCAGAACTTCCTTTTTAAGGCTGAATAATACTCCACTGCATGTATTTACCACATGTTTATCTATCCCTTCATCTGTCAGTGGACACTTGGTCTGTTTCCACCTTTTTGTTATTGTCAATAATGCTGCTATGAACACAGGTGTACAAGTTGTGTACAAGTTATCTAAGTCCCTGCTTTCCATTCTTTTGGGTCCATACCCAGAAGTGGAATTGCTCACGAAATACATTTTTGTTCCCTTAAAAGGAATCCGTTATTTGTGCTTTGGTGTCCAACACCTTCACCAGAAGCAAAAAAAAAAACAAAAAAGGCGGAATCAATTTGGAAAACTGCAGTCAACAACGTTGCTGGAGCAGAAGGCCATGCAGAGAGTGCCTACAAGGTCATAAAAGTGCCTGTGAAGGATGTGCCTGTGAAGGATGACCCTGGCCACAAACCAGGGGCTGCAGCTGAAACCCGTCACTTCCTCGCTTGAGGGGTGAGAGTTTTGAGTTCAACACCAGATGTGCGCCTGAATAAAGGAAGGATTTGCAGGGTATAGGGAATGCAGCTGAATGGTTTAATGAACGATCTGAATATACCATTACTGCCTGGCACCTTTATGCGCCAACACTGTTAAAAACCCAGGCATATTTTTTTTGATATGACCTTATTTAAACCTGCTAGGGGCCCACTGTACGAGGTAACATGTGAAAGCTAGCGTGCTGACATTTAAGGTCATGCAAACATGCAGGAGACCTCAGAGATCTGTTTTCCCATCTCCCAACAGTTTAATAACTTAAAATGCCAAGATAAAAACTTGCATATATATCTTTTAAGATAGACATATTTAGAGGTTTATGTCTTACCACAAATCAGGAATCAGAGATAATCCAAACCCTCCAAATTTTAATGAAAACCCAGACGACATCAGCTCTCCACTATCCAAAGTCTGGCAACATATTTCAGCTCAATTGGAGATAAAACTGAGACAAGGGAAAAGGCAATTTTAGGTTCCTCCAGGGGAAGTTGCAGTTTTAATATTAAAGTGGCCCTGGGATGCTCAGACTATGAGGAATTTATTTTTCCATAGAATAAACTTTTCTTTTAAACTCCTTTTTTGTTGTTGTTGTTTAAATACAGTGTCTTAAGTAGATCTTTTGGAATTTACAAGATAAATACTGGTAATTTGATTCTTATCTTCTCTAAATCCAATTCTAAGCCAATTTTGTGTAAAGGACACTAATTATAGCCTACAGGGAGAGAAAAGGTAACCTACCAGAGAGAATATACTTGAAACATTTAAAAGGCTATGGGACCCTGAAAAGTTAAATAGATTTCAAATCTACTGGAGGAAGAATAATAATAAGTTAAATGGAAATTATTCTCAGGCCCTGGTCTACTTACAGTGGGCCCTTCAGAGTCTTGTCAACACCGCACCCAAGGGTGCTCAGGCTAAAGGGACCTAGCGTTTACTCTCCTGCAGGTCTATGTCTAGCAGTGGCTTTTGAAAGATCCAGCCTTTGTGAACAAAACTATGAGGAAAAGGGGTGAGGGAATCGGATCTTCTTGCAAAGGGCTGAATTCTGCCTTGTTCACGGGTCTCCCTCTCTCAGCTCCGTATCTATGTCGAAGAAACTGGTTGCATAAGATGCTGTGCTTTTCCAAGCTCAACCCTACACACTGCAGTGCTGGGGACTGCGGACTGCGTGCATGCGCGTCACCACTCCTACCCCTTCCTGTTGTTTTTCTTGGCCTCGGTCACAAAAGACAGTCATGCTATAAGGATGCCATAAACTCCACCTGATGTTTCTGGCAGCTTTAAGGATGCCAGAACAGGCAGAGAGGCCCCTGGCTCCTGTGGAGTTGAGCCGCAGTGGCCTGCAGCCTGGTGCAGTGGGTGTAGGGTCCTGGCCGGCTCTGGGCTGACGGAGCACCCAGACTGGCTGAGGAATCAGTGAAACCCTCAGGAGGCCTTGGCCTTTGGAAACCTTTGCTCCCACCCACTGACACTCAATGGGCTGATGGCTCAAAACATCTCGTTAGAAGAGCTTTCATTTCAGGACCACTCCAAGCATGGAAGCCCCCTTGGGCCAGGGACCTTGTGTACCCGAAAGAGGGGCAAGCAGGTGCAAAATCCCACCCCATTCCATCCGTTAGAAAAGGGGCACCTTTTCTAACATAGAAGAGCACCATGTGGGGTACGAGCAGCCATGCTTGAGCCCACACAGAAACTTCCTGAGCGGCAATGGCTCTCTGGAGGCCCCTTCCCATTGTCTGCATGCCCAGGTTCCCCACCGACCCTCAGAAGCTGGGTGCCCAAACAGCCACTGCACTGCAATGCATGGGGCGGCCTGTGCCCTCACCAATGAGGAGAGTAAACCTTTCCGAGCAGCTTGTGTGAATGAAAAAGCATCTCATCCTATCAGTGGACTAATTAGGTTTGTTTTACTGCAAAGTCCAAAATTTTATTTTTAAGGGCCTCTATTGAAGAGTTTAACCAGAGAAGGGTCCAAAGTATAAACCAATGACATCATCACGATTCCATACACACAAAGACAGAAAGGAAAAGTGTCTCTTCACAACACAAGGACCATCCAGAACCATTCCTAGTGTGTGACGAACTGTCTCAAAGAGCCAGTGTGAGGCCTTTTCTATAAGCCATCTAGAAAACGGACGTGGGTTAAGCGGTAGAAATAAGGTTCTCCATTTTTCTTACAGATTAGTCCCTCAGAGAAACTAGGCGGCAGAGAACTCAGTGCTGGCTAAATGGGAAAACTTCCTTCACTGTGTCTTTCCAATCTTTTCCTGCTTCCAGCTGGACAGGACACAGAAATGGCCTGAGGGGTGAATACACAGTAAAGAGATTTTCTGAGGCGCTTTATAATTCTATATTTCAGGCCAAGGCTCCACCATGCTTACCCGGGCCTTTCGCTCACCTCCTTCTAGGTGTCTTCTTGCTTCTACTTGTGGCTGTTTACTAACTGCCTCTCAGGAAGATGGGCGCGAACACGAGGGCGCTGCCCCCTCAGGAGCAGCCGGGGTGGTGAGTTAGAGGAGGAAGGGGTGCCTGAAAACAAAGGCTGAAAGGAAGACGGCCCGTCTGTAGCTGGAGGACAGCGGCTTCCCCACTGCACGGACCACCCAGGGCTTCCAAATGGCCTGAGGAGCTCTAGGACGGGCTTGAATTTAACCATTCTGTGCCACTGCTCATCTGTGGCCCTGATTTTTGGTTCTGGAAATACAGTTTCAAAGATATACTTAAGGGGCAAAGGCAAAAATACATGAGGCTTCCACACCCATCTGGAATCAGCCACTGGAGTCACAGCAGGTCAATGAAGAAAGCACTGTCAGGCTTCCAGAATTTACGAATGCAGGGAAGGCCCTAGTGGTTTTTTATCTCCTTTGAAAGGGTAATTTTTGGGTGTGGTGTGGTATATGTGTGTTTTCATCTGTTCTACAATCTGAAACTTTAATGCCTTGAATGTTCTTCTGGAAATCTTCTCTTCCCTTTATCACGTAACACAGAGAGACCAGAGGGTGACAAGTATGAAGTACCGCAAGAGCTAAGGAGGATGGAAGGAACGTTGAGGGCATTACAAAGTGGGGTCCCCAATATGGCTCTTCAGACTCAGAAAGGGACTGTGGCTGCTTAGTTTGAAAGAACCCTGTGCGAGCCAATCCCACGTGTTATCTGACACAATCCATACAACAACCCTATATATTAGGTGGATGCTAACACTGCCCCTATTTTAGACGTGGGCAAACTAAGGCTCAGAGGGATAACATGGTCGGGGTGGGGGGAATCAGGAAATGGCAGCTACAAGGATCCAGAAGCTCGCGGAAGTTGATCGCTGCCCGTGAAGCTGCTCTTTAGAGAGGAGAGTGGGATCCCCTCTACGCTTTACACCCGTAGCTCATGTGAGACAGTGGACCGTGAGGAGAAACATGAGGGAGAAAGGAATGCTTTGCTACAACAAATCGAGAGGATCAAGACATAGTACCTCCCTGCCGCAACCCCAGGCCACAAAATCAGCTCTAAGGGGCAGCTGAGAGCTGTCTACACGCGCACACACTCACAATCCCAGGGGCATCTGAGAGCTGTCTACACGCGCACACGCTCCCAATCCCAGCAGCGACCCCTGCACTCTCGCCCTCTGCCACCCCGGGGCAAACTGCCGGTGACAAAAAGCCCTTCAGTGCTCCGGGTGTCCCCACCTTTTGTAGCAAGCCCTGGAAGGCCTGAGTGCACAAACACAGTGGCCTTTCACTGCAGCCTCTTGGGGCTCCTGTTTCACTGGGGCCGTGAAAGAGAGTACTGTAAATAAAAGAGGCCTGTCTGACCCGCCCCGGGCCCCAGCCCTCCTGCTTCTCTGCTCTAACAGAGCTGCTGGTCAGCACAGCCTCAGAGGCCCCGCTCTGCCCCACCACCCTGCGCCCGCTGGGCACCGTGGGGCAGGAAGACAGAAGGATGAGGCCCTGGCCGGTCTGGGGGTGTCAGGGAGGAAGGGTGCACGGGCCTGGCCAGTCGCAATGGCTTTTAGGCATTTAAGCACGTGTGTAAATGGCTGCATGAAGATCAGCTCAGAACACCATGGCGTGACTGGTTGAGGAGAGGGGGAGGGGAGGCCGTTTGGTTTTGTTCTCTTTGTCCAGCCAACTGGACAAAAGCAAGGAGAAGGGGAGTTGGCAGAGAGACTGGAGTCCACCCTGATCGCAGCCACGGGACACTGTCTCAGCAAGCTCGAGAAGCAGAAAGGAACCACATCACACTAGGTACAGCTACATACTTACAAAAAAACATAAAGCAAAGAAAGAAGGAAAGATAAGATTGGGGAAAAGGAAAAAGGCCCAAAGAAGCACAGAAGTAGCAACCCAACTCACACACGTAGAGAAAACAGAGGCCAAACCCCCCTGGAGCTGCTCAGACCACAGCCAGTCAGCACTGCATTTATGGAAGTTGGCCATAAATGCCAAATTTATAGGAGTTGAGAATTCACATCTATCTGCTATTCGACCAAGCTTAGCGGTTGGTGGGGAAAGACATGAGAATATGGTGAAAGGTCCTTTATTAAATGTCTATTGCCTGTCCTCTCTGCAGCCAGATAGGAGGATATAAGGACCTTTTAACTGCCCCTTAACACCCACTGGGATTTTCAGTAACTCCACCTTGGGGGCGGGGTGTGAAATCTGAAACTTAGAGGACAAAACAAACAAGCAGAAACAAGGTCAGATACATTTTGCTTAAATTTCCCACAGAGATAAAATGCTGCAGAAGAAAGCAGAAACAATCTCAGAGTCTGGTAGGGATACGAGCTATCTCATGAGAAAGGGCAGGGTAGCCACAGGGCATACACCCCTATCTCGGACAGGAAAGGAAAGCGAAGGAAGTCTCAGACCTCTGTCCATGACAGGCCAGGGCCATCCCACACAGCATCCAAGAAAATGAAGTCCTTTTTTTAAGTTTGAAAATTAGTTTCCCAGGATAGAGGGACAAAAAGGCTGGGTCTCTAAGCCACAGTTCTTACCCAGACCTCAGACAAGCCCCAGACGAGGCCTCAGGCGCACAGGCTCTCCAAAACTACCTTCTCACCGCCGGAAAGTCCATGCATTTCTGTGATGCGGGGCTGGTGGAGGGGAGGCCTAGGCCAGGCCTCCTACTTCGCTTCTCAAGCCACCGAGAGCCTCCCAGGGCCACTGCCAGGCAAGGCGTCAACTCAGAGAAACCCCAAAGCTCGAGAGGCCACCCTGTCTTCCTGCCACAAAGCAAGGACATTCTTCCTGGCCTTCTCAGGCCTTGAGTAACAAGGATGGCCTCACCCCACAGAAAATGCACCTCACCAGGGAGGTGATACCTCTCCCCCCAACCGTCCACAGCATGTCGTGGCAGGGACCAGGAGAGAAGATCAGAGGGAGCCATGTTTAATGACTTATACGACCACTCCATCACCTCTGGGCCTTCAGGTACCTGTCCATGAAATGGGCACGAGACTATTAATACCACTTTTCTTGCCTGAAAGCCGTGAGCTGAACTAGATCATCTCCACGTGTCCCTTCCAGATCTAAGATCTTGATTACAGGAACAAACTCAGCAGCAAACAAGAGCAGCCAAGTGACCCAGAATCAGCCATTTCCTGCCCTGAGCCTGGCTGGCTGCCCCAGGGAGGCCCCAAGTGGAGCTGTAGACCCGCACCTGCCAGCCGGGTGCCTATAAAACCCCTGGACCTTTACACTGCAAACACCTTGGGATTTACCTGCCGAGTCTAAAGGAGGGAAAAGGGGAGGAGCAACCCAGTCTCCCGGCCCCTCTCGTCTCCGGATCCAGCTCATACCTGCGCCACGTCCACGAATCCTGCAGAGAGCACACAGCACTTTGACAAGCACAGATGCAAAATTTGGATGATTCCCCAGTGGGCACTTTAGGGCACTTTAGATCGTCAGCCCCTCTGCTTCCTCACCAGCTAACTCAGCAGCCTCTGCCTCTCCCCGTCCAAGCCTGGTCTGGAGAGGTGAAGATTTCTAGGAGCCACAGAGGCCTGATTCCCTCCCTGGGTCTTGGGGATCAGAGGTGCCCTCTACCACTCAACCCGCTGAACACATCATGGGTCATCACCTTGTGCCAGGTTGGGGACCGGAGTAAAGAAAAGAACAAGCCACAGTCCCCGCCCTCAAAGAGCCCTCAGTCTTACTGAAGAGACGGCATGGAATTCAATGCAGTGGTACAACCGCGCTCACCAGGCGAGCAGCGGGATGAGAAGTCCTTCCCTTCAGGATCAGCCCCTCCCAGGTTCCCTTAACCCACAGGGAAACCCCGACTGCGGAACCAGCGAACGTTCACCCCCTGAGCCCTGCCGCACCTCCCAGCAAAGCTCTCCATGATGCCTTTTCCCCAAGGGCTGCTTCTCATTGGAATGTGGGTCCCCTCTGGGAGTGCTGGAGGGCAAGGAAAGGGGAGGTAGCATCCAGTGGCCGGGGCTCGCGGTCCTTGGCCCAGGGAACCTGGTAGCTGTCACCCGGCAATACGCGCGCCTGCACAATAAGGCATTGTGTGTGCAGCCCCCCAGCCACCTCCCTTCACACAGCGTTCGCACTCCGCCAGCCCTTCGCTCCTGCCTGGGCTACTCCTGCCATAATAAAGAGAAAAGAAAAAGCTCCAAAGCAAAGATGGTTCTGCTTTGATAATACCCGAGCCTGAGCCTGCTTTCTGGATTCCCCTTCCTACCAGCTTTACCCTGGCGGTTCACCAACCCTCAGTACAGCATTGCGGATATTCAGAAAGCTCAGCCCACCTCGGCTTCATAATAATGCCACCATCCATCCGACAACCTCCAATTCACTAAGCAACAAGATTCGTGGCACACCTACGATGTCCAGGGCATGGTGCAGGACTCTGGGGGAGGAAGGAGTCAGGGAAGGACGCTATGGAACTGAAGAGCACCCAGGTCCTACCCCCCAAAACTTAGGGTGTCGGAGGGAAGAAATCGACAGAAGTGGAGATAATAAAGATCAAGTTTTATCTATACGCCTTTGGATGGGAGTTCAAAGGGGGGCATTTTATTTCCCATTGGAAGCCAAGGGGAGGATGCACCAAGAAAGGCTGTGAGGAGACAGCATTGGTGCTTGAGTTTGAAAGCTTCGGCCCTGTTGTGATGAGTGGAGAAGTCATGGCAAGTGAAGGAAAGAAAGAGTTGGATGCAACAGCAGCCTGTACTGAGCTGCCACATGCTGGATGACAGACTAAAAGACATGAAAACAGACGTGAAAGAGGTGGTCCCTACTCCTGAGGGGCGTAAGGCACATGCTGAGAAAGGGAAGAGGCAGAGAAATGTAGGTGGAATCTAGGATCCTTGATGGCTCTGAACACCAAGCTAAGAATTCTCTAGTTGACTCTCCAGAACAGGCAATGGCCACTGTAGGTTTCTGAGCAGGGCAGCAACGCGATCAGAGCTCTGCTTCGGGAGGATGTGGTGATAAGCCACAGTCGGGGGCACTGCAGGAAGGCTGGTTAGGAGACTGGGATAACAATCTGCTTAAGTGACAGTGAGAGGATGGGCTGGAAGGGCAAAGGGCTACGGGGAAGGCAGAGGGAAGGCAGGCGCCACAGACGATGCCACGGTCTGCAGAAGAGGGCAGAGCCTCTGGCAGAATCTGAGGACAGAGAGGAGAAGATCCGAGAGGGACAGTGTTGAACTCAGCCCAACGCACACCAAGTTCTAGTTTCTGGCAGGACTGGTTGGCGTACCCAGCAGGCAGCTAGAAAGGCATGTGGGCAACACAAGGAAGACAAAAATACTAGAGACAGAGATCTGGAAGTCATCCACAGAGAGGAGATCACGGAAACCATGAGCTGGCCAAGAAAGAGACTGGAGAGAGAGGAGAAACAGCAAGGACATCATCTTAGGAAACACCTCCATTGTGGGGTGAGAGGGTCACATTCAGCGACCGCAGACACACACTGACAGCCCCCCACCTCTCCTGTGAAGAGGAGACACTACCAGCACTTTGCAGATGAGGGAATAGACTATGGGAGCCAAAGTGTTTGCCCCTCGACAGGAGGCAAACACACATGAAATAGAGAACCAGCAAGGACATACTTATAGCACAGGGAACTATATTCAACATCTTGTAATAACCTATAATGGAAAAGACTCTGAAAAAGAATATATACATACATATATATATATATATATATACACACACACACAAAACTGAATCACTTTTCTGTATACCTGAAACTAACACAACACTGTAAATCAACTATAATTCAATTAAAAAAAATTTTTTTAATGAAAAAACTTTACCAATAAAGATTAAAAAAAAAAAAAAAAAGGCAAGCACAGATCCTGCAGAACTCCATGCACTAGACCACACTGCCTCTAGGGAGGGAGTTTCAGGAAATATGGAGGGGGGTGGGCACGGGCATCGATGTTAGAGTCCAGGAAGGTACACTGCTTTCGAGAACCAGGAAGTCACAGGCGACCTTTGAAAGAATGGCGTCAACAGAGTCACCCTGATGAAAGCTGGGTTGAAACGGTCCAAGGAGCACCCTGGGGCAGACGAACCTAAGTCCAAAGCTAGGGAGAGTGAACCTCTAAGCACCCAAGTATTCTGGCAGTAGCACCCACCCCGTGGGTGGCTGTGAGGATGAAGCATACTAATGCACAGGAAGGGCTTAGTCCAGAGCAGGTGCTCACTTCGCTATGATACCTGCCATGTGTTCAGCAAGGCGTCAGGTAGCGCAGGGAGAGAGGATGGATAAACCACGATCGCCACGCTCACAGAGCCTGTGCCATAGTTGGGGAGACAAAACACAAGCCCAGACAGCCGCATAAGAAGGCAGTGGAGCTTATCATGAAATGGTGCCCACTTAGAAACGCTGCCAGAGACAAACGAGGGGCAAGCTGGAGGGCCAGACGGTGACACGAGGCTTCCCAAAGAGGCCCAACTCGGAAGACCACGGTGAGAGAGAAGGACAACACGGAGAGAGAGAAGGACAATCCAGGTGGGGTGGGGGAGTAGAAAACGCCCTAAACAAAAGCACTCTCATTCCAAACCCTGCTCTCCTGGAAGCGGCCTGACTTCTGGGAGGCCCAGGGCTGAGTTTGCGCTGCTGTGTCATGTTTGCCAAGGGTTGAGCCTGAATGTGAGAAAGGACAGGTGTGAGCCTGGTCCAAAGGGGCCCATTCAATGTCGCTGGCCAGGGGGTTCCATGGGCAGCTCTCTCCTCCAAAGTGAGGCGTGGACCTTGGGCAGGAGTTAGGATGGGAAAGAACGTCAGAAAAAGAGCCAGCATCCCATCCAGGCTGCCTGCAAAGCTCTTCACCACTCCCACCTCCACCCCCAACTACTCAGAGAAGGCTGGATGGCAACGGAGGGGGCTTAGCGTGGCTACATGGCCTCACCTCTCCCAGGTCTGTCTTCTACTGAAATCTCAGATACCCAACCTCCAACCGACTCAGCCTTGAAAAGGCCCACAATTGCTAGCACGGCATTCAAAGAACTCTGTGACCTGGCCTCAATCCATTTTTCCCGCCTGCTCTCCCGTCCATCCCACACCCATCCCCCACTCCAGCACATTGAGCTGTCTGAGGGCCCTCTACCCCAACTCATACACCGTCGCACCTTTCCTCACCTCCTAACTAGAAACGACAGAGCCTAGCTCTACTTCTCCAAAGCCTTGCCATCCTCCAAGGACTAGCCAAATGCCACCACCTCCATGATGCCCTCCCGAAGCTTCAATCAGAGTCGTTCAACTCCTCTCCTGTGCTCCCCCAGTACCTCACTAATATAATAATTGAGCATACGTCTGATATACACACACACATAGCCATATATATATGTGTGTGTGTGTGGCTATCTTTTGTTTCACTGTGAGCTCTTAAGGGGCTTTATCAGTATCTGTGCACTACCCCCCAGCATTTAGCAACCACCTAGCATATGGTAGGTGCTCAGGAAATGTTTTTTGAATTGAATACCCATGGCTAAATCCTCACTCTATTAGGGTGTTCTTTAAACTATGGGTGACAATCCATTAGGGGGTCTTGATTAATATTTTTAAATGAAATGGGAGAGACAAAACGGAAGAGGAAATATCAGAGTCCACAGAATACCGTACAGATAAATAGAGTTGCATTGAACCTTTGGTTTCAGGTACGTTTGTGTGCGCCCTGAGTCAGGATGAAAAATGTACTGTTCAATGTGGGCCACAGGGCCTCCGTTCTAGGACAAACCAGCAAATAAAAAAGCTAGTTATCACAGGTTTCATCGAAAACATAACTTCTGGAGAATTCCTGGGGCGGGCGGGGGGGGGCGGTTACTACACGCTCCGTTCACTTGCCCATGCCTCTACAGCTTCAGAACAGAATCACTGAGGCAGAGTTCTCACTCACCCACCATTCTGGTAGGTCCTCTAGACTTGGCCTACCAAGGCAGGGAGGCAGGGCTCCATGGCAGATTTGTAACTGGCTTCACAACTAAAGGGGATGTAGGATTTAACCCTTGGTTAACCAGACCATGTGCCTGAGCAGCAGTTAATCTCAACATTGTATTTTAAACCTAGAAAGCAACATTCCTAGAAGATCCAGGGTAAGCCTGCTCCCAGGACTGCTAACTTGGGGCCCCCTTGGAGAAGGGCATATGATCCTGGCTTGGCTGCACAGGGCTCTGGGTGCCTCGCCTGCCTGACCCTCCATCACTCCTTTCACCACTCATGTCTCAACTCTCCCCCACCCCCACCTGCTACCTGGGAATCACGCAGTCTGGCCACAGATCTCTAAATTGGTTCAAAAGCCTCCCTCTTCAGAAGCACTTATCCCTCTACATAATGAATTTCCCAGCCCTAATTAATGCAAAGAAAGGGATGATATACATTTCTCTGTTGCTTTAAGTCACAGCTAGTTAGACACTTTGAGGGAAGAGCAGCCTCTAGCTAAAGGGTCAGATAAGCTAAAAATCAATATAAGCCACCACCTCGAATCTTTTAAATCACCACCTTCCCTCCCCTGACTGTCCCTGAGCCAGACCCCTGCAGTGGTCATGGAGCAACCACCAAGCCTGCAAGTGACCATCCATTCAGGCTAATATTCAAAGAGAGATCATCTCCCATCCAACTCCTGATTCTTAATCACCCCCCGCTTCCTTCCCCTGCAAAAAAAAAAAAAAAAAAATCACTGCAATCTCTGGGAGCAATCAGACAGCCAAGTGCAAGGGAAATAACCTCAGGATATCTAATGGAAAGAACAGAAGGGAGACACCAAACGAACTATTAGCAGAAGTATAACATCTTAAACAATGGAGGTGAGTGTCTGGTCCTTCCCCAGATTGGTCAAACCCACCTGGTTATGTCACTGCATATAACCCCTCTGATGTCTGGAGTGATGTAAAATTTACAAATCTGGAAGTACCTAAAAGAGGGTTATGAGAATGGTGAAAGGGAGTAAAATCATGGTATATGGGAAACCACTGCCTAAATAAGGAAGACACGTAGCTACCCTACAAATATCTCAAGGGCTGTGGCCCACAGTCTCTGTGACTCCAGAGAGCAGAAATAGTGGTGGGGTGTTAAGAAACCTCTGGAAACAGAACTGGCTGCTCAGGGAACAGTAACATCCCTCTCCTGGGAGGAAGCTAGGCAGCATGGAGCACATGAGAGCCTCAGAATGGGGGCTGGCCGCAAAAGTCCCTTCCAGCCCATTGCCCATCACAACAGGGCAATGCCAGAAACCAGGGCACTGGGTTCCATTGCCCCTTAAAGGGCGGGGGACACAGCACTATGGTTCACTTATCCATTCTGAAAGTGGCTGGGGAAGACAGAAGGAAGAACCTAAGTAAAGCACAATGTATTTTCTACCACAGCTCCCCAGACCCAGCTACCGGGATATTAGAAAAGCTGACCTGGCATTGAGGTTCCAGGACAGGAGCTTCTACTCAAGACCCAGAATCTCCCAAACCAAATTCTTCAAGCTGGCCTCTGGGGACCAGGGGATGTCAGGCAGGGAAGCAGGATGTCTTTCCCGCCCGGTTTAGGAACTGCTTGCTTTTTGTTGTTTCTGGTTACGGGGGGTAGGTGCCGAGCAAGACTGCCCCCCTTTCAGCTTCTCTTTTTTAAGAAAGACAAAGGAGAAAAACAAAACAACCAGACACCCGTAGCCCAAGCCCAAGTGTGCACTGTGGGCGGCCTACATGAGCTTCCTTTATCCAACCACAAAAAGGCATCAGTGGAACCAGCGAGGGGCCCTGGAACGGCCTTTCCCAGCAAGGCCCTGCTCCTCCGTTGAGGTTAGCAGTTAACCAGGGGCCGGGAGCCGCGGGGCCAACAGACCGAGCCCCTCTTACACAACGCAGGGCCTTATCTCCCCGAGCCGCTGTCGTTCTGCAGACACTGCCACGGGCTCCAACCACAGCCCAGACTGCCCCACGGGAGATACCGGCCCTCCGCTCGATATCAGGGAGGCAAGCGGGGCGAAGGACGGTTAGGCTGAGCTCAGACCTTCCTTCAGGTTTCTATTAAAAGAGAGTTAGAGAGCCAGTAACAGTCTGGCTGGCCAGCTTTGTAGTGTCATTTCCTTTGATCCCACGGCTGTAGTCCCCTCTCCCCAGTCCCCCTCCCTCTCCCAGGCCCTCTGCCCACCGAGAAGAGACGGCAAGGGTCCATCTCTTGTCATTTCATCAAATCTCGGCAGACGCTGGATACAAGACGCAGGAAGAGGGGCTGATGATCACCCGCTAAACAAATTCTTTTTTCAGACTGATTCTTGAAGGCAGAAACAGAGCCGGGGTAGCAGGACATAGGCTGTCAGGATGCAGGTGGACAAAATGATCAGCATGGAGAGCTCGGCCCGCGTCGCTCTCCTTCTCAAACGCCTTCCAAGGCTCCCAACTGCCCCAGGATAAAGTCTCCAAACTAACAACAGTTATACTTATTGAGCAACTACCTTGTCCCAGGCACAGTGCAGAATGTGTTAACTGCATTATCTGAAATCCTCAGGCTAGCCCCTGTGATATCCCACATGATAACCCCACCGTAGGGATGAGGAAACCACGGTTCACAGTGTTTCAGGCATGTGGCCAAGATCAGAGTTTGCAAGTGGCAGCATGAAAATCTGCCCTCAGGTCCGCCCACGTTCTCATCACCCCTCCACCCTGCCTTGTCCCCTCCCCTGGTCTGGCATTTTTTTGGCACTTCCATCTGACCCCAACCTACCATTCCAGTATTAATCACCCTCATTCCAGCCAAAGGAAGTTATATTACCCAGGATCCTAGCACTTATCACAACTGCAACAATAGGAACGCTAGCTAAGTCTCCCTCTCCCCCACCCAGAAAGCCCCACAAGGCCAGAGGCTCTGTTTTTCTCTTACTCCCCACTGAATTCCCAGGGCCTAACCTGATGGCCAGCACGCAGTAAGTGTTCAACAAATTCTTTCAAATTAAAAATGAGGGACTTCCCTGGTGGTCCAGTGGTTAAGAATCCGCCTTCCAATGCAGGGGACACGGGTTCAAGCCCTGGTCCAGGAACTAAGATCCCCCATGCCGTGCAGCAACTAAGCCCGCGTGCCGCAACTACAGAGCCCACGTGCTCTGGAGCCTACCCACCACAACGAGAGATCCCACATGCCTCAGCGAAGATCCCGAGTGCCACAGCTAAGACCCGATGCAGCCAAAAAAATAAAATTGATAGATAAAAAAATATTTTAAAAAATGAATCCCTCCAGGTGGAAGGCACTTCATCTCTGAATTGCCTTGTGTTTTTTCTGTATATCTAACATAATCTTTCCATTTTCTACTTTCTCTCATAGGTATCAATATACACATATACATTTTAAGTATTAGCTCCTCTCTGCTCAAATTATAAGCTCCTCAAGGGCAAGTCCCAGGTCTTATGAATACTTAAACCCCCAGCAGCGCACTGCCGGTAAAACTAAAGGACTCAATGCACATCAGTCCACTGAGGTTAATGAGTACCCCACGAGGCCAGTCACCATGCCAAAATCCACCCAGCATATCCAAAGATTTGAGACTGCTCTCAAGTCAGACTCTATTCTTATCTCCTCCTTGGTGGAAGCGGGGAGCAGACCTGGGCAGTCACAGGGAGGTCTGTGAAGGAATGTAGGCAGGGAATGAGAGCTATAGTTCTAGTCCTTGCTAATTTGCTGTGTGTCCTTGGGCGAATCACAGGGCCTCTCTGGACCTCCACTTATTCCACCCTAAGTGAGCATGTTGAAATAAACAATTTTACGGGCTCTTCCAGCTCTAACAGTTTATGATTCTTGGTCACCTTGAGAACCCACAGCTGCAAAGCAGGTGGAGAGCTCTGAGTGTTTTCCCTCAACAGGTGATGAGAAGAGGGATGAAGTCGGGGGGCACGCAGAATCCCCCCCTTGCACTATTCCCCAACCTTCCCAAAATAAACAAGCCCCAGCGAGTGAATAAGCCAGTCCATCTCCTTAGGAAGGATGACAGCCAGGATTTGAATATG
Organism: Delphinapterus leucas; assembly: GCF_059928025.1. Lineage (NCBI taxonomy): Eukaryota > Metazoa > Chordata > Mammalia > Artiodactyla > Monodontidae > Delphinapterus > Delphinapterus leucas. The sequence continues at coordinate 91,010,660 of NC_143135.1, read as the reverse complement.
GATCGGAAGTAAATAGAAGGGAGAAAGCAGATACCGAAAATGGATTTTCAATAACTAACTTCCCTCTGGTTAGACCTGAATTTTTTCCCACATATGTATTCTTTCACAGATCCAGTTTGGGAGCATTCAAATTAGCACAACCTGGCCTTGAATACTGGGCAAAACACATAGTAAGCATTTCGCTTTTATTTATGTCATCAATGGTTTCAATGGAATGACTCATCCTTCCACTTTAACACTCGTTTCTAATATGGTTTACTATAAATAATGCAGAGATCGAGGACAGCGAGGGAGAGAGAGCCTAAGCACTGTGCCCCTGCTCAGCCAGGTCACCAAAGATCCAGACTGGACAATCCCAAGGTGAATCTGAGCTCAACTGACAGCCCAGTGGTGGTTCCCACGGAGAGGAAAGACAAATATTCCTCCCTCCACCCTCCAGGTGTTCAGGACAAGTAAGGTTGTTAGAAAAGGGGACTAATCACGCTGAGGATGTGCCGGGTACCAGGCTAGGATTTTAACACACAAGTTCCTTTCACCTGCCAGAGCCTTCCCAAGAGATAAAGTCAGGATTCACATTCAAGCCCCCAAGCCTCTTGTGCCTACCCCCTTGGAGGGTATGTGTCAGAACTCGATCCATCCTTCCTGACTCCAAGTAACACTGACTCGTGGTGGTCTAGATTTTTTAACACCAGAAGTGCCTCTTGGGAGCCCAAACTCACAGGAGGCCAAACCACAAATGCAGAAACACACCAGCAATGAGAGGAGTCCGCCCCAGGCCCAGGGTTGGGGGAGTGGGGTGATCAGTGGCAGTGACTCCTTCTGGGACAGCGGTTGGAAATCACAAGCCCCTTGGCCTTGTTCGCCTCCCACCCAAAGAAGTAAGGCCAACGTGCACCCCCAGGGCTAAGCTGACAAGCCCGCTCTACACACTCTTTCCAAAAATCTACCTTCAGAGTCAGCCCACGGTCACCAATGTCATCGCACACTATGTTCACCAGATTTGTCACGGAATTATTTTGACCATTTCCAAAAGTCAAATCTACCCTCCCAAAGCACAAGGCAAAAAAGAACGTAGCACAGACTTTGGAAAGGATTCCGAAAGATTTCTAAAGCGCTTGGGGCCGTGGCCTCATGGCAGGATTAAGTGATCACTCATTAGATATGAAGGCTTCTTTAGAATGGCAGGAGCACTTCACAAATGGAGACCTTTATATTCACCATGCATTCAACTTATTCTATCATTTCACCTGCTGGCAGTTAGCACAGGGTCAGTACTAGCCTCAGTTTAGCAGTGCCCAAAACAAAAGATTTCACTGGTTCCTCTCACAGTTGCTCCCCTGAGCCAAAAGAGCAGGTTCTAAAGCTCAGTAGTGCCCGTTTGCAAAGTACCTTCACTGTGTTACGCACTTTATAATTTTTTTTTTTTTTTTTTTGGCCGCACCTCATGGCTTGTGGGATCTTAGTTCCCTGACCAGGAATCGAACCCGGGCCCACAGCAGTGAAAGCGTCCAGTGGCAACCACTGCACCACCAGGGAATTCCCTCTTTATACATATTTTATTCACATAACCACCTAAAAGGTATTAGCCACATATTTTTTTATGGAACAAGGAAATGAGGGCTCAGAAAGTCCAAGTAACTTGTTCAAAGTATCCAGTTAGTAAATTCTGGAGCCTGGGTTTTCATCCAGGATGCCTCACTCTGAAGCCTGCACTCTTCCATCACCGCACACCGTCCCTGGGAACCTCCACCTCCGTAACATCCCAGAGAGCCTCTTCCCTTGCGTGAGGAACCGTCATCCCCACCCCAATTCCCGGGCTGTATCTCACTATCTTTAGCATCTCCCGGACTCTGTGCTCACTGTTTCAACTTCCCAGTAAGTCTGTCCTGGTAGATACCCCCTGCTCTAAATAGCACCCTCCGTGATCTGCAAACATTACAAGGACATCAAAACAAAGCTATCAGTTGGGTTCCTAGCTTTAGCAGCCAGTCCAAACTCCTTTGTTTGATTCTCAGACAGCTTATTGACTAGGTGACGGGGTCAGAAGTTTTCTTTTCACCTGGCTTCTTCCGGAACCGGCGCCCTGCTTAAAGAAGCAAATTCAGCGCAGGTGGGAAAAGTCCACCCATCTAAGATTTCAGATTTACATATTTTTTGTAAGCACACATTACTTATCGGCCAACAACCTGTGGGAGCGGGAGAGGATTAAGGGAGAAAACAGCAGGAACTGAAGAGGCAAAGATTGCCTACACCCTTTCCCCTCTTGTATGAACATGGGCATTGACAGCCCGCTCAGCGAAAATGTTCGCAGAGGCTGCGTGTCCACACAAAGGGGGAGCAAAGTAGGGGAGGGCAGGAAGCTGATAAGCCGTGTGATAAATGCAGCCGCTGTGTTTTACAAGATACCTGTTTTCTGCCATCAGGTGCCTTCACACATCTCCATCCCAATCTGAAAGAGGGTCCTGGCTCCCCACCTGGTCTCTCCTTCCTAATACCACCCCTCACCCTGACCCCAGCAGTTTATCTTTGCATATTGGAAAAACTGGCATTTATCAAGTAATCTACTCCTCATAGATTGTTAAACAGACCACAGGGGTTATCAGTGGAGTTGATACAGGAAGATAAACAGCAATCTCTTATGCAAATAGCACTAAGAATGTGGGACTGGCCACAGAACAAAATCGGAATTTGGGAGAACTTGGATCTTAACACTTCTCCTCGGTTCCAACCCTGGAAACCCACAGGAACCTGGAGAAGATTCCCTGGGTGGATTTGCCTCTCCCTTTCTGCAGGAAGGGGCAGGTGTGTGTGTTGGTCCAACCTGCTCTGCAAGAGCGGTGGCTTCGTATCTGACTAATAGAACTCTCTATGGCCACAAGCTTCTCCTCGCAACAGCCATTTCATTTTTCTGGGACTCAGACCCACTGGAATGTGCTTTGTTCAGAAAGGGAGAAAAAGGTATTCTCCAAGGTGGGAATAGGGGTCAGAGGGCAGCAGGGAAAAAAATCCAAGGAAAACCAGGAGTTCTGGGTTCTGAGACACCATCCACATGACCAGGAGATACCAGCTGCCCCTGGGCTCTGCAAATCTGCCTTTGCCCAGCAAGAAGTGGGTCCAGGTGGCATCTTTTCAAATCCTTCTCATTATTTTAAGGGCAAATTCACATCAAGCACCAAGAGGTTAGTGGCTCCAAGTGACAAAAGAATTGCACTCGGACGGGGCGGACGGAGCAAGCTGCTTCTCACACCAGGCTGCGGGCTGGGGAGGGGGAAAATGGGAGAATGACAGAATCCAGGGCTGGCCAGAATGAAAGCCTGAATGGAATAGGCTAATTTACACAGGAAGTAAGCACTTACCAGACCCTTCATCTCAACACACAAAACCCTCCGCCATATCTGGAAGCAATTACATCCAGTTAACATGATCTGCTTGCCACTAAAATTAACTGCAAACAGAAATATTTTTCACTTTTGCAACAGGGGATGCCAAGGTTTGGCCTATCCCCCCCTCCCTCGAGCCATTGAATCTGGCTGCTGGGGAATATTTAGCAGCTACTCAGCTCAAAAAACAAAACCCACTCTGTAGCTGTCAGGACACAAAAAGTATAATAGTGGATAATTATGAAGTGGGGAAGGACGGGGGAGCGGTGGCAATGAAAACCATTGTGCTAGGAATTGAGGAAGGGGCCAGCCCTGGGCCCTAAATGGGTCTGCAGTGCTTGGGAGTCCAGCCCTGGTTTTCCACGCTCAACTTCAAGGAAAGAAAAATGTTTTTAGAGTCACTCGATTTAGCAGCGGCTTCACATTGTTTTTAGGTACCGTCTTTATCCCTTCTGCCAAGGGGACGGGGGTGGGGTATATAGGGAGGTAGACTCAGAAATGTTAGCAGATCCTTAATTTAGCAGAGTATCGAGGGGACAACTGTCACGATTTCACTTTTGCAGCGAACGGTTCCAATCCGTACTCTGTGAACGCCCTCGAAGCAGCTTTCACCTGCTCGCAGAGGGGCAGGAGCTGCTGTTTATTTGAAAGGATGCAGAGAGGGCTGAGGGGTTGAGGAGTACCTCCTGAGGGTGTGTATGTGCCCAGCGATGAGCCAGGGTCCCATTCCCCAAGACTCCAGGTCCAGCTGCTGCCACCGCTGACCACGTCTCTCCTTTACTCTTTGCACTCATCCCCGTAGTCGGTAGGCACTTATTCTTATTTCTCCCTGAACTACTGTCAACGATGCCATAAATGCCAGAGACAGAGGGCCAGCTTTGTTTTGAAGTTTCTGAAGGAGATGTCCTGTCCAAGCCCTCCCTGTACAGGCCCACCCTTTCTTGGCGACACTCAGTGCACTTCACTCCTTTGTCACCAGGGGCCTTTAAAAAAGGCAGCGGCAGCAACAGCAGCAAAAGTGACGCATCCATTTGCCAGACAACACACAAACGTCTCTTCTCAAAAAGGCAGGCCAAAGTTCCCCTCAAGAATGAGGTCAAACGCTGCTATTTTCCATGAAAATCACATTTAGAAACATTACTCACGGGCTGAAAAATACAGAAGAGGCAGCCACCTAAGTCAGTAGTCTCTCCGTAAAGATCCTAGGCTGTGATGAGGGGGAAAAATGGTCTTGATGGGTGAAAAGGAAAAAAAGTGCTCCGCCATTCTTTTCCATTTCAAAAACCATTTTATGATGAGAATAAAGGAAACGCACATCCTTTCCAACACTGCGCCCTGAGACCATGCCACGTGCATGGCCCTGGGTGACCCGTGTGCACCGTCCTATGAACAACATCATGGCAGCAAGTAGGAAATTGACTTCCTCGCAATGAGGAAGCAGGTGGGTAGGTATCTATCGCGGAGCTCCAAACAGGCAGAGGATAAATTCAAACCCAGGTTCCACTGCAGACGCGACGCCTCCCAGCTTCCCACCGTTCTGCAGGCAACAACCTCCCTCAGACACTCCGGGAAGGCAAAAGCAAGCAAAGCATCCTCGCCTGAATCACAGAGACGACCCCGGCCAGCATGAGGGGCTCCGTCCTCTGCCCCAGACACCTAGGCACACACCCTCAGCTCTGTCACCACACAGCCGTCCAGGCATGGAAACGGTTAAGTCGCTCTCGCTGAATAAATCAAAAGTTCAAGGCTGCAACATACCACAATGATTCCCTCTTTACATATGACAAGAACCAGAGAGGGGCTGAAAGCCCAAGCATCCTGAGCGGGGTCTCCCCGGCCCGCACAGGTTATGCTACCAGGGTCAGGGCCGCGGACCTTTAGCGGCAGCATTCATTTCCTGAACAGGACAAGTTCTCCTGACCATAAAGCTAATAGGAACTTCCTCGCATGGCGAGCTCCGGCTGACAGGGCTACTTGTCACTGGCCACGCAGGAGGAGAGCGCTGGTTCCCATTAGTGGGTTATGATGCCAGGTGCTACTAATAAGGTACATCGGCAAGAAACAAGAGCCTGCTAAGTTGTCTCTCCAACTCTGGAAGTAATCAGGCCTGGGCTTCAGGGCTGGGAAGGGGCCTTCTTTAAAGAGGAGGGCGGGGGGAGGAGGGGGCTTTAGCTACGGTAGACCCCCGGCAGCATCTAACCTGCTGAACGGCCTAAATAAATACATTTCAAACAATCCCTCCACTCTTCCCCCAGCTACCATAAAAGACTCCCCCAAATTAACACTCATGATGTTTTTCCCCCAGCGCTCCGGGCCTGATGGATCACTGAAGGCCATTACGGTCGGCCACATCTGCTTCTCACTATGGCAAGGAGAGTTGTGCCAGCAGGCCTAATGGCATTAAGATCACAACGCTCAGCTAATCCACTTAGAGACCAATGCCAGGCGAGGGTGGCCTGGGGCGTGGAGTGAGAGGTTCCCTTGTCAGGCCGGGTCACAAGAGAAGCGGGAAGCAAGGGAGGCGGCCTCACATGTGAGTCCCTGCTGTGTGCTTTATGTTACATGGTACCTCATTTAACATGGTTGAATCACATTGAGAGGTAAGGCGCTAACCTCACTTCACTGAAAAGGAGCCTGACGGTTCGGACAGGTGAAGCCATCTGCCCAAATTCACAGTGAGGCACTAGCATTCAAACCCAAGTCTACCTGAGATGGGTCTTTGTGCCCCTGCCCTACACACCTTGCCCCCTACAAAGACAGGGGTGATGGTGTGGGTCTCATTCTTAGCATGCCTGGTGTATATGTCCTTACTTATCACCTGGGGGGATCTAGATGGCCCTGAAGAGGGGAGACCTCTAAACACCACTTCCAACTGGCACACAACTCCTCCGCCCATCAAAATTTCTGACTGCATCTTCTAATAATTTTGCCAGTAAGGTCCCACTGTTTCAGGAAGTTCTTTCTCTTACCTAACCTGGCTTCTTCCTACTGCAAAACTAAACACAATCTCTTCCTGCTCAAGAAAATCAGGTCTTGAGGACAAGAACCGAAAGTGAGCTAGGAATATGGAATTAAGCAGGTTTCTGCGAGTTCTTAGCCGAAGTTTCCATGCTGACGATAAAGTACCGGATCCCCTCTTTGCAGCTGCAGAGATAAGCCTCATGTAGTCAAAACCCAACCAGAGTTTTTCCAGACTGAGCCAGCATAATAAGGACACGGGGGCTTTTAAGGGGAAACAGTAGAAAGGGGAATTTCTGATTATGCTGGCATGAAATTAACGGCATGGAATCTTTATTTTTGTAAATGGGTTTTTTTTTCCTCTCCCTTTTTCTGTTTTTGGAGTCAGCATAAAAGCCCTCTATCACTGGAAGCTGGTCTCTCTGTATGTCTGTTAGAGATGATGGACCCATGTGGCCCCAGCCCCCAAAGACACAAACCCTTCGAGGTAAGCTGCATACTCCCTCCCTCCTTTCAAGCCACCGGAGGAAGCCAAGCGATGAGCCTCCTGGTCAGCAGCTGCAGGGAACATGAGTTGGTCCTTCCTGTGTCCCTCCTTCCCTTTGACTCCATCAGGGGCTGAAAATCCAAGCAGGACATTATGGAATGAACATGAAGCCAGAAGACCTGGGCACAAACCCTGGTGCCACCCTTCACCGACTTACCAGGGACCAGTCCATTAACCTCTCGGGCTTCCCTCTGCCCATCAGGGAATGGGAAACGAATATCCACCCTACAGGGCAGCTGGAGGGTTTGAGAAGATTCTACTATGAACGCACTTAGCACAGAACCTGACACGTGTCAAGCACTTAAAGCAACGTTTGCTGAATCCTCCCTTAGAAGCATCCTGCACTGTGGGGTGGGAAAGGACAGGGGCTCTGGAACATGCCACATCCACAAGCTCAGACTTCTCTGGGTGAGAAGGTGTTTGTACTCTCCTCCGTCTCTGCCCCGACCACAGTGATTTGCTGGCCTGACCACGTGCACAGGCAATAGGACACTGCATCAGTGAGCCGCCCCGGCATTTGGAACTGATGACCGTGGAGTGCTGCCTAGCTAAATTTAAATGAGGGCTGGAATGACTCATCAGGCTTCAGGTCAATGGGACAAAGAGTACCCTGGCCACCGCGCTACGAAAGATCAGCTTTTGGGGGAAAATGCAGGTGCTCACTGTGAATCAGCTCCAAACACACGGAGCCCGAGGCAGCGGCTCTTAGGTGCTGGATAAACTGACACCTCTGGGGGAAAGCAGGACCTGAACCAACACGATCACAAATTCTACCCTGCACTGCCAGCTTCACACCAACAGTGGCAGCAAAAATACAATAGCAAACATTTACTTTCTGCCATCCTTCCTTGCACGTGACAAATATTTACTGATAAATTCCTGTAACAACCCAGTGAGTAGGTACTGTTATTATTCCCATTTTATAGACGAACAAACAGGCACAGAGAGGTTAAGTCGTGTAACCATAGTCACACTGCTGGTAAGTGGTGAAATCGGGATTCTGACCCAGATAGCCTAATTTGCTCAAAATGCCCATTTACTATGGGAAAAACACGGGGTTGGAGGTCGGGGAGAGGGGATGCCATGATAAATTTTCCTTTCTAACAAAATAACTACTAACCGAGTCAGGCTTTTCACCTAAAACCACCAAAACAGAACTTGACTAAGAACACCCTTACTTAACGTGGAAAATTCCAGAACCCTCCAATGGGCAAATTGAGGCACGCCTGTACTCATTTAGCAAGACTTTTATGTCTCACACGTAGGCTTTCAGTTGGACTTGTTTTAAAGTCATTAATTTTTAAAAATTAAAATAACGGGAAATGTTTTTCCCCTGAATTAGCAAGAAATCGGAGTTGTGAATGGAGTTTTGATTTTAACAGTTTAGGATAATCACTATTTTAAAGATTCACAAATAGATTTCCTAGAACAAGCAGGAGGGAAAAGTATTGCTGAACTAAAGCTTTCTTCCCCTTTCCTTCCAGCAATTAGCAGCTCTAACCAATAGTGACAGCAAATTAAAATGGGACTTCTCACCGAGATGAAAGAGCAGGCAACTTTCTTCCATTAGAAAGAAAATAAAAGAGCTCATCTTCAAAATTTCCAAGAGTTCAGTCTAGATCCCAGATGACTCAGTAACCCTAAGCAGGTTAAAGTATTAAAAAACCAAGTCAGAGCAGACAAAATGAAATCAAATAGGACCCCCTATTTTAGCTGGCTGACTGCCAAACCAGAGCAAAATCCAACTGACCGAAAGGGCTTCATGAAGATATAAGTGAGTGCAGAAGGGGCAAAAGGAGAGCTTTTTTAAGAGTTCAACAATCCAGAAATAGCTCATCCAAGTGCCTGGTTTTACAAATGAAGAAGTTAAAGCTCACGATGAAAAAGAGACCGACAACAGTGACAAGAGCTGAAAAACAAAAACTACAGAGCTGAGTGTAGAGGCCCCACCTCCAAAATGGCAGGACACACCACCACAAAGCCATCTTCCTCTCTTCACAACCAGTGACCTCTCCAACAGAATAGATTTCCAGAAGCCCACGAGCTTATAAACTTAAGTCATTCATCACGCCCCAAAAGGATACTTCCTGGAAATAGAAATGGTTTCAGAAAGGATTTGGGCAAATCTGTGAATGACAGAGCAGCCATAAATAGCTATTAAGAGAAGCTGGGCTTCACCTGACCTTTAGGATTGACGTCAAGGAACAGAGCTGTAGCCTCCAACGGTGGTATCTTAGGGATGGTGTTGGCACCCAAAGACTAGGTCAGATGGATCTGACCCAGAAGAGCAATGCCCATGTGCTTATATGGCCTGGCGCGGAGCACCCAGGACTGTGAATTAGAAGGCGAGCCGAGCTCCTGGCTCTAGCCATTTATAGCTATGTGACCTTGGGCATGTCATTCACTCAAAGCTCATTTCCCTCATCCGTAAGTTGGGGCTGATAACGGTGACAATCCCTTACCCAAAACCCCTGGGTGCTTCAGAAATCCAAGCTGTTCAGATTTTAGAAAGGAACTATGGGGACTATAATGTTCACCAGTCCCAGAGGAGTCTAGGGAAGCACTCTGTAATCAAACACATTAATATTTTTGCAGCAAAACATATGAATATTCAAAATAGGCAGGATAAATATAGCCTCACATCAGTTCAGATCAGGTTTTGCTACTAAATGAGTTTGCTGCAAACTTACACAAAGCCTTTTAGCTTTCAGAGCTTTTCAGACTATATCAACACAGATATGGAATGAGGGACCTGCACCCGCTGAGCGGAGGCTGTGAGGTTAAGAGAGATAAAGTCATTAAAGCTGCTTTGCAAAGGAAAAAGTAGAACAACAAATAAGAGGCATTATTAATATTCCTGCTGTGGCTATCATTATCCCACTGCATACTCTTATCCAAATAGAATCTCATTTGACCTCAGAGGTGCCTAAAGTTGGCAGAATGATGAGAGAGGACCAAGAGTTCAGGTCAGCTTCTCAATTCCCCAAGTGGCCTAAGCCAAGGTCAACGGCTATTGATCCTCTACATGGTCAACCACTGAAAACCGAGCAGCCGGCCACCTGAAAGAGGCCAAGGCAAAGGGCCAGGCAGAACCCTGACATCTCAGCAATGTGGCTCATGCACCCTAGGGCTGGCCCTGGGAAGCCTCTGAGAAGGGCTGCACACCTGAGTGGGGGAAGCAGGCTGAGCCCACCCATGTGGTTCCTGAGCATCCCTGCAAGAACCAGGCAAGAGTTCCTACTGTGTGTGTGCAGGATACACACTGTAGCTGATCCAAGGGCTTGTCTGTAGAAGATCCAGAGGCTCCTGGGAAAGCAGATCCCACTCTGATTCTGCAGCACTAAATTCAGAAACATATTAAGACCAAGCTATGTGAGCCTGGGGAGACAGGACCATGAGGGCTGTGTTGACACTTAAGTCAACCACAGTTCCCCGTAATCTTATCACACGTATATAACTCTAAGAAGGAGAAGGTGCACCTGGCCTGGTAGAGCTGGTCGCTAGATCAGATCCAGACAAGGCTACATGCAGAACAGGCTCAGCCTTTCAGGGAGAGAGAGACAGAACAGAGACTGAGTCTAGGGAAGGAGAGTCCAATCTTCCTGATGTGACCCTCCCTCCCTCAGACATTACCCTCTGTAACACGGGCCGGCTTGTAAGGTTTTAGGGTCCAGCACTTACTCCTGCATCTGCCTGGATAGATCTGCTCATCTAGCAGGTCTTCTGATTGTTCTGACTGCCTTCTGGGTCCTTGAGGCAGGTAAGCCCTGTGTGATTAACCCAGACAGCATCTCTGTGGGCTTTCCATCAATCCACGGCTACATCTGACATTGTTTTTACATCTCACCATGCACTGCAGGGACCACAACTTTATAAAGTTTCATTCAAACTGTCTGTCGGGCCAGCAGGCTCCCCTCTCACCAGCTTGGGACCAAGTCGTGAGGAAAGCTACTGATGGTTTGTTGTAGAATCAAACCCTCCTTCCTGCATCCCTTCCTAACACTCTCCCCTTCCTTCCTCTCCATGCCCTTCTACCCGCCCCCCACCAAGAAGAAAGACAACAGTAACTAGCAAGTACCTAACCTTTACCTACCAGCCTACTGGCTTAACAACAAAATAAAATAAATCCTGTAGCCTGTTGTTTCATCATGTTCATCACTGTCACATTCACAGCCAATTCCACAGCCTCCTGACATCAGATCTCCCACTCTGATTGCTCTGCCTTGCCTTTTTGTGTGTGCTACGCTGGGACTTGTGATGTGGGGGAAGGAACAGAGAGCAGTAGGAAATAGGGAAGTCTCTGCTTGTCTCTCAGACCTTAATCCTGGAGGTCTGAGAGACAGGGAGAGAGGAAAAGTCTCCCCCCAAAAAGCACACCTGATCAGGAGCCAGGGGCTGCCAGTCAGAGGGAGGGCGGAGTGTACACGGGAACATTCTCTCCACCCTTGACTTCCTGAGACCTCACAGCTCTCCGTCCAGGGCACAGCCCCAGGCTCCAGCTTCTTGGGCTGCAGCAGCCTACTTTCCACCCTCAGTCAAAAGCACAGTCTCCGTGTCAGCAGCCCACAGCGTGATGCCAAGGACGCCAGGACTGGCGGCTTGCCATCACAAGCTCCCAAGGACGGGGATATCCTCGGCACTGCCTCGCAGCCAACTCAACCCGTCGATGGCAGTGCTGTGGACACTACACACTAGAACACAGAGCCAGGTGGGGCGATGCAGAGACGAGACCCAGGCGACATGAAAGTCTCAGGGTCCCTTCCTCACCCTCCTGGTTACTAAGTACCAGTCACAGCTCCAGGGATTTCTGGATGTTACTTCGTTAATTCAGCATCCCACCCTACAGACCACCTGCATTTTAAAGAGAGTAAAACAAGGCTCAAGACAGCTACATAACGTTGCCAAGCTCTCACTGCTCTATACGGCTAGTTCTGCCACCCATGCTCTGACGGGGTAGACCACAGCCAGCCCTCCACCTCTCCCCAGAGGAACAAGGGTCCCACAGAATGGGAACTTGGAACCCCTGGGAGAGTAATAGCTTTTGCAGCCCTCTCAGATAAAAAGAAGCAAGCAAGACCCAACAAGAAGCCAGAAAAAAACCCTGCTTTCCAGGGAACAGGGGCTGGGAGCAATGGGTGAAGGTAGTCAGAAGGTACAAATTTCCAGTTATAAAACGAATAAGCCCTGGGGATATAACACACAACATGATGACTACAGTTAACAATACTGTATTACATATATGAAAGTTGCTAAGAGAGCAGATCTTAAAAAAGTGCTCAAGGAAAAAAATTCCTATGTACGGTGATGGATTTTAACTAAGTCGACTTATCATAGTGATCATTTCATTACATTGTATACCTGAAGCTGTTACATGTCAATTATACCTCAATTTAAAAAATTACTTTCCTGGGACTTCCCTGGTGGTCCAGTGGCTAAGACTCTGCACTCCCAATTCCGGGGGCCTGGGTTCGATCCCTGGTCAGGGAACTAGATCCCACATGCCGCAACTAAGAGTTCACATGCTGCAACTAAAGATCCCGCATGCCGCAACTAAGACCCAGCACAGCCAAATAAATAAATATATATATATATATATTTTTTTTTAAATTACTTTCCACTATACTCCATTTCTCATAGCACATAACTGAAATAAATCACATCCGGAGAAGATGATCATCTATCTGGTCAAGTTTGGGGAGAGGGTTTCCTCTTTAGGAAAGTTTGAGCAAAAACAAACACAACCTCGGTCTATTTCTGAGCAGTACAAACATCACGAAGACACACCTTAGTGGCGGTTACTCTTCGCACCCTGCCGGAAAAGGATCGGCTATGTTTAGCTCAGCAGCACTTTCCACAAGGTAGGTCTCAGAGCCCCCCATTAAGCGGTGTTGGAGCAGGTTCCAGCTCAGCTTGGGGTAATCAGATGACCGCCAAAAGCCTCCACCTCCATGCCCCCACCCCCTCTCCTTCACACCCGCTCCTGAATAGTCAACAGAAGAATGGGGGGAGGGTAGAAGAGGGCAAAAGTGAAGAATCCACCCAAGATCAGGAAAACAGCAGGCAAGAGGGTGTGCAGGGAAATGTTATCACAGACGGCAAGAGAAACCGGACTTCTTGACACCATTCACCCGACCCAGGAACCCAGGGTAATGTGATGGGCATATCCTTACGAAACATACAGATGAACACCGAACTCACTACAGGTTCCCTCTGTGTTTACTCAACTCCTGATAAGCAGTTTTCAAAACCCTCTGTTCTGTAGGTACGATCCTCTTCAGGACTGATGGCTCCAAGAGGCAGCCAAGTGCAAGAGGGTTAAGACCTGAATCTGAATCCAGCTCTGCCTCAGTATCTATATGACCCTGGGAAAAGGTCTTAGTACCTTCCTATGTAAAAGAACGTCATCCACCTGGAAAAACTGCTGTAAGAAAAACGTGACTCCATGAAAAGCACCTGAACCAGGCATGTCATAAAAGCTATTTCACAGAGAAAGAAACAGAAGCCAGAGGGAAGCCAATGCTAGCCCAAAGTGGTATTTAATTCAATGTGAGTAGGGAGGGGTTAAGAATAAGGCTGCACGCTGCAAAACCAATGTGTCTCCTACCCATCCTTCCCCCTTGAATTCAAATCAACTCCCTCGAAATGTGTTTACAGGGACAAAGAATGAGAAGGGAGAGGAAGCAATGTTCCTGGTGATGAATGTTCACCAGGAATGACGTTTGGAACCTGCAGCTGCTCTTGTGATCTAAGCAACCTCCAGCCCCTCCCATCCTCCAGAGCTGCAGACAGGCTACCTTGGCAGGAACCACCGCATGGGAACTCAGGTACCTGAAACCTGGCTACGTGGCCAGATCCAGGCCATGGGCCCTTCTTCCTCACCCCACTTCTCCCTCCCTCCACTTGATGAGTCACTCCAGGCAAAGGAGAACAGACCCAACAGCAGGAAAAGAAAAATGGGAGCCCAAATGCCAAAAAGAGAGGAAAGAGCCTAGTAAGAAACTGAGCACAGGAAATGCCCTGGCAGCCCAGTGGCTAGGACTCTGCACTTTCACTGCTGAGGGCGTGGGGTTCAGTCCCTGGGCGGGGAAGTAAGATCCTGCAAGCTGCTTATGGTTTCCTTTGCTGTGCAAAAGCTTTTAAGTTTCATTAGGTCCCATTTGTTTATTTGTGTTTTTATTGCCATTTCTCTAGGCTGCACAGCGTGCCCCAAAAAATAAAGCAATAAAATAAAATCATATTTTTTTAAAAAAGAAACTGGGCACGTAAGTTCCCCAGTGTTTAGGAAAGACCGAGGCCCCCTCACCACACCTGAAAAGCGTCCCCCCACAGGTGGTTTTTCACAAAGAGCAAAGACAACAGAGGAGCCAGGCCCCAGGCCTCGGGAATGGCTGCGTCTGAAGGCAGGGTCAAGGCCAGAAATTCAGGGTCAGGGTGATGGGTACAGAGGGGCCTACCTGTGCTGCTCCACAGCCTCGTTGTCAGGAAGCTCCACCCCGCAGACGCTGCACTGTTCCCCGACAGTGCGGCTCTCTGCCTTCATGCCCACCGCCAGCTCCCCCAGCTTGCTGAACAGCTCCCTCTGGATGAAGCCCTGGGGCAGCAGACCCCCGTAGGTGCTGAAGTCCATGGAGACGGCCAGGGTGGGCTGCACATGGAGGCCCGAGGTCACCGAAGACGGCACGCTCAACACGGCATCGGCCTTGTGGTTGGGCAGCACGGAATAGATGCCCAGGTGTTTCTCAGCGGGGGGTGCGGGGGGCTCCGGTCGGCCTGGGGGACCCTGGCCAACCTCGGTTAGAGGCGGCAGCTGCTCGGCGCTCTCCTCACGTCCATAGTGCAGCTCTCTAGCGCTGGTGATGACGCTGCTCCGAGTTGGGGTCCCGGGTCCCTCCTTGCCCCTTTCCTCAACCTTGTCCCCCATCCCGGCTGAGATGCTAGACTCGGCTGCCCCAGGGCTGTCCTGGCCGGGCACCTCATCCACCTGCATCATCTCCGGCTTCACCTCGGCCACCGCAGGGTGCCGCCCAACCCCAGCCAGAGTCGGCTCCTCAGGCCTGGCAGGCAGCTGAAGAGCCCCCTGCAGGAGAGACTGTCCTATGGTCATCAAACTGTCCACTGCCGCCTTGGTGGGACTCATGGCGGAAAGGCCAAATGAGGTGGAGACGGAAGGGCTCTGGTCCACCATGGGCCCAGGGAGGCTCTGAGCGGCTACGTTGGCGTACCCACTCTCCTCGCTGGAATGCTTCGAGATGAAGATGTTCTTGAGATACCGAGCCTTGCGGTCTTCTTCCTCCTCGGCCCCGCCGTCCGCCATAGTTGCCTCCGTGTCATTGTCGTCTGAGGCCTGGATGGTCTCCAGGATCTTCAGGCACTGCTCCTCCAGGTACTCGATCTCCAGGATCTCAGCTGCGTACAGCAGGTCATCCAGGTCCTCCGCCTTGGCTTGCAGCGTGGCCGTGTACGCATACTCCAGAATCTGCTGGAAGGTCTTTGGAGAGAGGAAGTCCAGAGTATAGTGCTGGCTATTGCGGTGGAAGAGGATCTCAAACATCTTGCTGGTGCAGGCCAGCACAGTCCGGTGGGCGTGGAACTCCTGGCTGTCCACCATGATGACCACATCGCACAGCGTCCCGGCCAGCCGCATCTGGTTGGCCTTGCAAAGGAGCCCCGTGGGGTGGCTGGGGTTCTGCAGCTGGATCATGCCCATCTTTGTCAGATCCATGGTGCTCCCCGAGGCTTAGGCATGAGGCTCTCTTTCCTTCCTGGCTCTGCGTGGCAGGGCAGGGTGGGTTTCCTGGGCCAGTGGAGAGGGCTAAAGGGGAAGAGGGGGAAAGAGGCAAAAGAGATGCAAGAACAAAAGGAAGGTTAGTTAGTGTCCCTAAAAGTAAGAATTCAAACACTAGCACCTCCCCCAAACCTGCAGCAAGACAGTCTTGGAGATTTTAATGGAGGGGAAGTGGCTTCCTGGAAATCTACATGTCTGCCTTTACAGGCCCAGGGATGATGAGAGTAAAGAGAAGGTTCCGCTGCAGCACATGCCCAACTCACTCCTCTATGACATCTGTTAGATGAAGTAAAATGAAAATTACAATAGAGTCTTGGGCTTTCTTTAAGTCTGAGGGTGGGGGGCTCCCATGCAAAGCCAACACTGATTATGAGAAGTTGCCCAGCACTTAATTTAAAAGAATAAGGATTTAACCCCTTTCTCTAGTCAGTGTAAGCACTCAGTTTCACTCTCAACACCCTGTTCAGCAAACCTCATCTTGGAAACAAAGTTTTTCTAAATCCTGCCTCAACGTGGTAGCCGCAGGAGCAAAATCTAGCCTAGTTGGGGCTAGCAGCCTGGAGTCGCAGCCCACAGAAATCTAAGGGCAAGGTTCTCCTCCTCCAGCCCACCTCCTCACCCTCAGCCAATGCCTTCCTGGACCTCTGTCCTTCCACTCTTCTCAGAGCTGCAAAGGACTGATGAACCCATGCCCTGACCGCCTCCTTAGGCACTAAGAGAAAGACACACACGTGGCCCATGTACTAGCTTGGCTCACTTCTGCGCACTGCCCATGGGTACCTCAGAGTGATTGTGTGTGTAATCCAAAATCTCGACTGTGTGTGCATGCACCAGCCAGAGAGGGAGAGAGAGTTAACACATGTGCACACTTATATAATATGGCACACTTATCCCCTGCCCACAAGTGCCCAGTAGTCAGGAGGATCTGTAATATGTAGGCTAGGTCATGAAGGACCTATAGAGAGGTCCTAGGAAACATGCACCCCTAAAGACAGCACTGCACATGCTGGGGACGTGAACTCCAAGTGTACCCCACAGGCTCCCAGGAGTGGGCAAGTCCTGTAACCCGGAGCAGTAAGTGATACTGTTAATGGCTTGGAGGTGCGAGAAGTGATATTGGCACCAGCATCTAGATGGGAGTTACATTGAATATGAAGGGAAAACAGGGCTGGAGACAAAGGACTCTCCCAAAGCGCTGTTTGGGATCGGTAACAGGGCTCTGAGACTCACAAACCTGTCTAAAGAGTGTCAGAAAGACCTCACAGGCCCAGGTCCCTCCCAGCCTCTGCCTAGCTGTGGCCGGTATTGCAGTGAAATGAACTGGGAACAACGCAGAGCAAGGGCTCTTGCTGGCTCCTGGAACACTGCTGGCCTCCGCCCCCAAAAGGAACCCTATTGGCTCCAGAGCCACAAATGTTACTCGGAAAGGGTTAACAGGACGACTAATCAAGAACACTTTTGCTCCCACCCTGGGGTGGGAACAGAGGCCATGGGGTGGGGGTGGGGCAGGGGGTGGGAGCGGTGACCATTCACCCGCGCCTTGCCACCACGCGCTTCCCCGCAGACTTCGTGGTTTCAGAGAACTAGGAGGGAGCAATCGGAAGAATGTAAGCTGGGCTACCCGAATATCTCCCCAAAAACAAGCTCCGTGGGTCCTGAGGGAAATCAGGGCGCCCTGGTCAGCCGTCCCCGCCACCCGCGGCTCGGCGCCCGTGATCCGGCTGGCGCTGGCTGCAGCGCCCAGCCCCGCGGCGCGGGAGAAAGCCGGCGCTAACCCGCTCGAGCTCCGGGGATCGATCGCGCTCTCACACAGCCCCCCACCCCGCGCCCCGCTCCCAGCCGTCCCCACGGAGGCTTGGAGACGACTTCAGCAAACTTGGGGAAGCAACTTTTCCGGGGAAGCCAGACGGCAAAGAGAAAGGGAGCCGGGCTAAGGAAGAGGGAAAGCGAAAGAGACCCGGACGAAAGGCAAGAGTCCGGCCGGGCCGGACGCCTGGGCGAGAGCAGCGAGAAGGCGGACCCGCCTCGCGGAGAAGTGGAAGCACAAAAGCCCGACAGCGAGTTCTGGGAGGAAAAGCGAGAAGGGATCTGCGGGCCCTCCCTCTCCGACCCTGGGCCATGACCCCAGAGAGCGACAGGCAAGGTCCCCGGCCTCAAGCTGGTGGCGCCAGCAGCCGGCGCGCCCGGCCCAGGCACGTTGCTAGCGTCCCGGGGAGCAGGCGAGCGAGTCGGTGCCGAGCGCGTCTGTGCGTCCCAGTGGGTCCGCGGGCCGGCGAGATAGTGCGCATTTCGAGCGCGTGTTTCCAGGGGCTGTGCGAGCGAGCTGCCGGCGCGCCGGGGTGGGAAAGGCATCCCGAACGCATCAGGTGCAGAGCCGAGCACCCACCGAGCGCGGCCGGGAGCGCACAGCGAGCTCCGGCGCCACGGCCGGTCCAGCCGAGAGCCGAGGAGGGCCCGGAGCGCTGGAGACACTCCAGCGCTCCGCCACGGAGCCCCTCCCTCCAAAACCGGGGGGATTAAGTCCAATCAAGAAAAAAGAGCCCACCAGGTTTTTCAAAGAGAAACAAAACCCAAGTGACTCCCAGTCCTGCTCCCCTGGCACCCAGATCCACTCCTCGGATCCTCCGATTCTAGCTTCCCAGCCGGTGGGCGAATAAACACACAAATAAACCACAGCCCTATCTCGCGCCCGCGCACCGGTCGGCATACATATGAGCACCCACCGGCTGCCGGCTCCTCCACCGGCCCCTGGTGGTACAAAGCCTCCTGATTCCCAACCCTCTGCTTGCGCCCTCAGCCCCCGCAGACCGCTCTGCCTCCCACCTCTCACCCCGACCGTGCCCTGCAGCGGAAGGGCTGGGGAGGCAGCTGCGCCCAAGCTGACAGCCAGGGCTCCCCCTTCTAGCCGACCCCCAACCGCCGCTGGCGACGGCTGCGGCAGCAGGAAGGGAACAAGCCGAATAAAATAAGGCACAAGCCCAGCGGCCGAGTGGCCGAAGCGAGCGCGCCCCCCAGACCTCTCCAGCCCCGGGGCGCCCCGGCGCGCTGCTATCGCTGGGCGGTGCGCCCCTCCCCGGCCCCCCACTCACCACTGCCGAGCCGGGCGCCGTGGGGTGGGTGTGCGTGCCTCTTGGGGGGGTGTGCCTGTGTCGGGAGGGGTGTTGCTGGGGAACTGTTGCTCTCGGTATCACGGCGGCAGCGGCGGCATCGCCCGGCAGTTCGCAGTACCCGCTCTCATCGCCCTCAACTCCTCTGTGCTGTGAGGTTAGCAAATCACCACCGGCTGCGGCGCCTCCGCCGCGTCCCACGTCAACGCCGAGCCCCCTCCCCTGCGAGGCCCAGGCGCCTCTCCATCTTTAGTGCTGGCGGCCGAGCCCGGCTCCCTGCCCACAGCTGCCCCCCTTCCCTCCTCCCTCCTCACCCCTCCCGCGCTGTCCCCGGGCTCAGCCCGCCCACCCCCCGCACTGGCCAAGCCGGCGCGCGCTCCCCGCCCCACCCCTCCCCTCCCCTCCCCTTCCCTCCGCTTCCCTTCCCTCCTCTTCCCTCCCCTCTCTTCCCCGCGCGTCGCGCTCTAGGCTTCGCCTGACATCTAGCTGCTGCTGGGGCGCTGGCGGCCGCCGCTCACCGGCCAAGCCGAGAGGAAAGGAGCTCGCGGAGAGGAGTGCCAAGGACTCGGAACCCTTAGTGGGGGCAGTGGAGGTGAGGGGCGAGGAGCAGCCCTCACATGCAACCCCATGTTTTTAATTTCCACTGGAAACGGGTTTTCTTTTCCCCTGCTGCGCCAGACGCGGAGTTCGGTCTCCGGCTCCGAAGTTTGCCCCATTCAGTGCGTGTCATCTCTCCTTTAACTTTTTCTCCGGGCTCCGGGCGGCATCCCCTGTACTCCGACATCGGTTTTAGAAGGTCGCTTTCCCGGGCCCCAAGCCCAGGCCTTTTGTGCCTCCCGGCCTTCTGAGCATCCAGATTAGCCTCCAAATGCAGAGTTCGCGGGCCCGGGTGAACCAGGTGCCAGCGGGTGGGCGGGGATCTATGGTCGAGGGGAGACTCCCCATTTTAGCTGTCACGATCCCTGGAGGCCAAGGTCGAGTCCCGAGGGAAACTTTTCACCCTCTCAGTCGTGAGCATTTCCTGAGCTTCGTACCCCTCCCCCCGAAACCTGGCTGGAAACAGTTCCCGAGAACTGCGGTTCAGGGCAAAGTCTTCAGGGGGCGAGTGAAAGCTTGAAAAAGCTTCAGGCCCCCAAAAGTGGCTCCTCTCAGCCAGCTGCTCCACTTAAGAGGGTGGAGTTGAGGTCAGTAAGACCAGGGTAGAGCAAGCAGAAGCAATGTGCCCTCCCGCGGGCTGCAGAGAGTCCCCCTTCTCTGCCCTTTCCCTGGAGCTTGGCAAAGGTAGGAGACAAGAGGTGGGAAACGCTCTTCTGGGCGCAAACCTTGACTGCCGGCTAATGGCAGTCAAGGTTTGGTGG
The DNA here is from genome assembly GCF_059928025.1 of Delphinapterus leucas. NCBI lineage: Eukaryota > Metazoa > Chordata > Mammalia > Artiodactyla > Monodontidae > Delphinapterus > Delphinapterus leucas. The sequence goes on along the minus strand of NC_143135.1, from coordinate 90,990,525 downwards.
AAAGCGCCCTCCCTGGGTCTCCGGACAGTCAGCCCTGGAGGTCATACAGTCTTAGCAAGCCGGGTGGGTCTTCAGGCACTGAGTCCTGAGTCCCCTCCGTCAGTCCCTGACACGCGGGGTGGTTCAGAAGTTTCGCGCAAGACTCACGTAAGATCGCATCCCGCTGCGCACCTCTGGCACTGCCCCAGACCAAGAGTCAGGCCCCAAGAACTGAAGGGTCATGGAAGGTGGCAGAAGCCAACTAGAGGCAAAAATCCACTTCCAGCCTCACAAGGCCAGTTGGCTGGAGTTTACATCAGAACTGATAGTTCACAGAGCTGCTAATGGGGTAGTCCCAAAGACAGGGGATTCCATCCCAGCAAACATCGGCCCTGTCTCCTGCTCGCAGGGAAAGTGCTCAGACCTGCAGGAGTCATGGGAGAGAGGAAGACCCGTGAGAAGCCACTTGAAAGTGAAGGAAGGGAGTTAGTTATCCTCTGATAGAAGAGAATACAGCAACGTCTAACTGGGAACACCCAGTCCCTGGGTAGATTAACAATAAAGACCAATCTATGAAAGGACTATTTTTCTAGCTAAGGTCTACAGTCTGTAAGAGGAAAGGAATTTAAAGAAAGTTAAGAAAGAACTGGTCTGGTAGTTGAGCGGCTAAGACTCTGCACTTCCAATGCAGGAGATGCAGGTTCGATCCCTGGTCAGGGAACTAAGATCCCACGGGCAGTGCGGCGCAGCCAAATACAAAAAATAATAATAATAAATAAAAAAGAAGAAAGAACTGATCTGATAAACAGCAAGGACTTACTGTGTAGCAGAGGGGACTATAGTCAATATCCTGTAATAACCCACAATGGGAAAAATCTAAATCTACATATATGTATAACTGAAAGTTATGTATATAACTTTATGTATATACAGTTATGTATATACAGTTATGTATATAACTGTAAACTATGTATATACATAGTTTCGCTGTACACCTGAAACTAATACAATATTGCAAATCGACTCTACTTCCATTTTAAAAAAGGAAAGAAAGAACTGGTCTGCAAGGAGAGCAAGAGGAGAGAGGTCTAAGGAGAGAAGACAGTCCTACAACCTCACCAGGGAAATGGAAAGAAGAAAGAATCATTAAACTGTTGTGCTTCTGCCTAGATGGTACCTGCTAAAGGTTGCTGCCTCGCTGTCCACATCCACCTACTACCGGCCCCTCCTGAGTGCAGTAGCAGAAGCACACAACTAACCCCTGATCTAATCTCCTAGTAATCCTCAAATCAGAGAAAGGGAGACTCTCTGGAAACAATGGGAAAGAAAGAACCACCCCTCCATGGCCCTGGACCGCCCCCCTCCACCTCCATGCCATATTCACGCTATGTGAAAATCTCCCTTGCTTCATAAACTCAGCCCATTACAAAGCCCAGCCCTTGTTCGTAAGTGTTAAAGAGAGATTAATGCCCGAATTTAAGAGGTGGAGAAGGTAACAAAAAGGAGGAAGGAAGGCAAGGCTATGGGCTGAGTGCCAGCATGGAGCTCCATGCATTTCCACTTAGCGCTGAAGGCTGGCTGCACAGAAGTTTGATAAGGTTTATTGGGCCCAGATAAGGCGGCAGCAGCTCCCGCACCAAAAGCTATGTCCTTGGGCCCCCGCAAGGCTGATGAGAATCCACAGTTCAGAGATTTCTTACGGCAGCACCTAAAAACCCGCAGGATGGAAAATTACAACAGAAAAATGCTCTCTTTTGCTCTCATGTTTATATATTTGTAGTAGGTTTGTTTGGTTTTTTGTTTTTGCTTTTTACTTTTTTTTCCTGAAGGGTATGGTAAGAGAAGGTGGGACAGTAGTTTTGACACATCCTAAAAATAGGATTTCAGTCTTACAGAGAGGTCATCTTGGTGACAGAAGAAGAGATGAGTTGACCTTTGGGTGGAATTCCATTGCTAAATCTTCTTATTCCCTCATCTCCTTCTTTACTCATATACCTCCAGCTGAAAGCAGCCCTTCAGTACTCAGGTTGTGGAAGAGGAGGGTATGTCAGGTCTAAAGCGATCTTACAGAAAGAGACAGTGGGGATAATACCTCATTCTGAGCACTGACTGTGAATCTTAACACATTACCTATATTGTTTTATTTAATCCTCATAACTCTCATAATGCAGGTACATCTTTCCCCCATTTCTGTGGATGGGAAACCTGGGGCTCAAAGAGGTTAAGTGCCTTGCCCAAGACTGTAGAGCTATTAAATATCAGAGCTGAGACTTTAAATCAGACCATTCCAACTGCAAAACTCATGACCTTAACTTCTAGATTATACAGCCTCCAGTGGGATGGAGAAAAGGAAACAAGGGCTTTTAATTTCTCTTCTCCTCTTACTCTACAGAGGCCAAGTTCTCTGTAGCAGCCAGCCAAGCTGGGAACCAAACAGCTCTCCATTGAATCAGGCCACCAGGTAAGCAGACTTAGATGCCCAGATCTCTGCACTTTCTTTCCTCCTCAAAAATCTCAGGCAGGGGAATCCCCTGGCGGCCCAGTGGTTAGGACGCCATACTTCCACTGCGGTGTTGGGGGGGCATGTTTGCTCCCTGGTTGGGGAACCTGCAAGCCGTGTGGCGTGGCCTAAAAAAAAAACCTCAGGCAAAAGTTGAGGAGGGAGTTTTGAATTACAGTAAAACTCCAATTAAGTAGGTCCCCAGGAAGAAGGTGATTGTGCCGTTTTGAGTTTTGAGTATTCTGCTTGAGGGTTAGGAAAAGGTTACAAATCATTTTGTTCCAGCTCCTTAGTTGGAAAATAGTTTTAAAATTGAAAGGTAAACTTTCCTGTCACGATAAATAAAATCAAGGACTCCTACCTATGGGGGAGAAGAAGCTACTGTGCATTTTTCCAGAACCTTGTGATGGAGAAAGAATGAAGCATTTTGAGGGAGGGATGCAGGCAGTGAAGCCCCTGAATGAAAAAAAAAAAAGTAGTCTCCTCCACAATGGAGAACTCCAGGTTGCCACCAGAAGATGCACCAGGTTGTCGCATGTACTCTCAGATCTTTACCCCACTGGCGACTTGGGGAGAAGACATAGCAAGCCTATGGTGTCCATTTTTGGAGTCAAAGTATCTTATAATGTTGTAAGGTCATCATTGAGGTATCTTCTAGATAGATACAAATGATGTAAAAAACTAAGCAGAGTCAGGAATTCCCTGGCAGTCCAGTGGTTAGGACTCCATGCTTCCACTGCAGGGGGCCTGGAATCGATCCCTGGATCCCTGGATCCCTGGTGAGGGAGCTAAGATCCTGCAAGCCACAAGGCTCGGCCAGAAAAAAAAAAACCTAAGCAGAGTCAAATTTGCCCTCAGTACATATGTTGATAGTTTTCTTAGGTTTGTCTTTTTTTTTTTTTTTTAACTTAATTCTTCCATGTCACTTCCTTTCATGCCGCCTCCAAAAAACAGAAGGGGAAATAAACAGGTGATGTGTGGGTTCTGGTTAGTTGAAGCCCAGAAAACCAAATAAAAATATGGCTGCTTGGATTAGTAATTGCCATCCTTTCCCCCGTGGACACCTGGTTAGTGATGTTTACACCTGGGCATCTCTTCCAGGTACTAAGTATGCCCTTCTCCTCTGTAAGGTAGAGTGACATTTCAAAGGGAGAAGATGACGGGTTATTTCTTTTAGCCCCAGAGGCCTTGGGTCACTGTGACCCCAAGATCTTTGTGATGGAGAAAGAGAAAGCTTTTTCTTCTTTCTTTCTCTCCCCAACATCTTGCAAATGGTGTTGGGACCTAATGTTGTCAACTCAAATAGCAAATCTGAGTTGTTATTAGTGCAAAGATCCCCTGAGGGGGGAAGGCAGTGTGGATGAAATCTGCAATGGATGTTATGGGGAAGCGTGTTTATAATTATAATGGGATTTAATGTACACTGGGACCAGATGATGGTAGCCATTTAAAAAAGAGATGCTTAATAAGAGAGGTCCCTTAATGACAGGCAGCAGGGCTCAGGTAATTATGGAGAAGCACAGTGTTTCACTTGGTGTCACAAACCATGTGCCAGGTTTTATGGGGTTCCTAACAAGCTTTGGGGTGAGACACAGCACCCATGGCTGTCAGCTGTTGGGCATAATGTTTTAGTGCTGTTGTCTGTGAAAGGGGCATTTGCGCTCAAGAGAAAGACATTTTCTCCCTTTCAGATATACACAAGCAGAAACACACAGGCCCCAGACCAACACCGAGTAGTTTGGGCGTTTTCCTGCAATCTGATTTTTTCTGAGAAAGCCGGCCTCAGTTTCAAAATTCAAATCTTGTGGCTGTCGAGGGGTGCATATTGTGTGCATGAAATGAAGCAGTGTGACTCCCATTGCAAGTAACGCGAGTCCCACAGTGAAATCCCCAGACGCCACGCTGAAAAATTAACCCCCAAGTCCTCATCAGAAACGGGTTTTTTTTTTTGTTTTTTTGTTTTTCTTTAAGACTTTGGTATTTCTTTGTGGGGAGGCCAGAAAGAAGGGAAGTATGTAACATTTTCTTATGCTGTGTAAATAGCCAACTGTTTAACTTGTGAGGTGTTTAATGTTGCAGATTTGAATCCAGGGCAGCTGTTTTACAACAGGAAGCAGCCATAGTTATGTACACAACCTGGAAGGGGCTGCAGGGTGAGGGTCACGCTCCTTGAAGGTATCCCTAGAAGCACCACCGTCCAGAAATACAACTCATGTCCGAGTTGTATCATTCTATATATATCTCACCTGACTCGAGAGAAGTATCTGAAAACTAGTGTGTTTATCTAATATAAGCTTCATCCATGGTTATGGTGTTGTATATTCACAAAGCATATGGCTAGTCTCAGAGTCCTTAAAGCAGAATCTTTCCTTTATCCTGACAAAGAGAAAAGAGAAGGGATAAAATAAGTGAAAACTGAACTTCCAGTCCCACGGTCTTGGAAGTGGAATTTCTGGAGAAGGTACTCTTCAAATAAAAGTGGTATGTCGGGGGTACACAAGCCACAAGATGAAATGATTTTACTCAGTGACAGGTAATCTAAGCCAATCATGTTAAAATTATTACAGCAAAACAAACATTGGTATCCTGTGGAGTGGAGTTCAAAATTTGTATGAATTTTTAAGATAAAATGAGAGACTGCCTTGGAGTTCTCCCTTGAGGAAAGCTCACTGCCTTTTTCCCATTAGGGCTAAGTGGGTGGGAGACTGGGGGATGCCCTGTGGGTGAGGGTGGCTACGGGCTCTGAGCCAGACACTTTGACTCAGGCTCCCTCACCAGGGCAGGTTCATTCATCTCTTTGGGAAGTTCATTGTTGGATCTTTGATGTAATCTTCTCCACCCCACCCTCCAGTCAGAATTAATGTCTCCCTCCTCCATAAGTCCGTTCACACTGTTTAAACATTTATCGTAGTGTTGACCACCATCTGCCTTGTATGTGACTGAGTTATGTGCATTGTGACCACCCCCTCCATTGTGAGTTTCTGGAAGGCTTGGTCTCAGTCTTGTTCAACTTGGTATCCCCACTTCCGGTCCTCAGAGCCAGCACACTGTCAAGCGGAGTAGGTCTCAACACATGTTCATGAATGAACTAATTGAATGAATGCATACATGCATGAATAAATGAATGGACGTAGACACCAAGGGTTTGAGGAATTTGGGAGAGGAGGGACCATTCTGTACGCTAACATTTAGGGCAGAATTCTTTGTCCCTATGGGTTTTTCACCTGCCTTTGAAAAATCAAAGGGATACAAGTAAGGGTTGAGGATAGCTCTTGCATTTAATTGTATACAGCTCCCTGAGGGTATGACAGGGTTCTAGTTCAATTTATGTCTCCCTCAGCGGCCTAGAACCAAGCTTTTCTCAGTATCCTAGGAGCACTAATAAATATTTATTAAATTGCATTGAATTGAAATGAACTGATATGAATCCATACTACCTATTACTCTCACAATGGCCCTGTACTCCCAATCCCAAATGGCTGTTACCTAACCAGTCCAGGGCTGAGAGAGGAAGCATCTGATCTCCTGCTAGGGACCTCAGTGAGTGGAGGACTGCTGACTGCGTCCAGAACTAGCGCAGGAGATTAGGCACCGGTACAGGAAGTATTATCCAGTATGGCAGAGACCGGCTAGCTCTTCTCCAAATGTCTTCCTGAGCACACACTGGATTACATATTTCAGCGTACCCTGCTGCTAGGTACGGGCCATGTGATTGAGTTATGGCCAATGAATGGATTGTGATCAGAAGTCCATTGTGCCACTACTGGGAATGCCCCCTAAACATTCCCATGTGGAAATCTACAAGCCCTTGCCCTTTCTGTGACGTGACCCCACGAGCCTATAGAAACCTTGAAAGCTGAGTGATGAAGATGGTGGATCCAAGATGGAAGGAGCCTGGATCCCTGAACCACAACTTGGAGGGCGGCTACTTGTCTACTGAGAACTCCCATTGTGGACTTTATATAAACAAGAAATAAACCTTTGATGTCTTGAGTAGGCTTGCCAAATAAAATGCAAGACACCCAGTTAAATTTGAAGTTCAGATAAATAATGAATAATTTTAATATAAGTATGTCCCAAATATTGCACAGAACATAGTTATACTAAAATTATTTGAAGTTCAAATTTAAATTGATGTCTTTGTTTTTACTCCATCTGGCAACCCTAGTCTTTAGCTATTACATATTTTAGAGTTTGTTGATTATAGTAGCTAGCATTACCTTAATTAGTACAGTTAGTTTCATTTGTCAGAAGCAGCAGGGCCACGGCGCCCGAACTGGGATTCTGGTCTGGGACAAGGGGCTGACTCCAGGTCCTCTTGACCATTATGTTACATGTAGGGTAGGTCCACTGAGAACGGAGCATCCTGTGTGGACAGGGCCGAGTGGAAAACTAGGAAAGATCCCAACAGCTTCTTGTTCACCCTTTTTCCTATGAACCTAGTTTTCTTTAGCTACCTTTCCCACTAGACTGTAAGTTTGGGGAGAAAGATGATTGTGGGCTTTACCTCTGTATCTGCAGTACTCGGCAAGTGGTAGAGTTGAGTTCTTATTTGTGATGGAAAAGCTGCATGGCTGGTGGGGAAGGGCAGATGGGAAGGCATCATCATGTGTACCTATCCAAGCATTTGAGAAATAAAACTAGGACTAGCTGAGAACACTGTTAAGCCAATGATTGTGCCTTCCTCCACTTTCTCCTTTGTCCAATAACTACCCAGTGTAGCAAAAAGGCTGAGAACTTGGGCTCTGATTTACTTACATGGGTCTGTTTTCAAATACCACCTCCCATTTCCTAGGTCCTGGGTGATTTGGGGTTCGTTATTTAAACTCCCTGAGTTACGATGTCCTCACCTATAAACTGGGGACAATAATGGTACCCACCTCACTAAAGTCGCTAGGAAGATGCACAAGGGGTGCCTGGCCACAATAAAAGTTCTGAAAATGTTAGCTGTTATTAGCAATGATGTCAGGTTCTCTTTCTTTTCACTATCCCCCTTACAAAATGCCTTATTATAAATATTTGCTATAAGGTCTGTGAGAAATAAACTTTAAATCTCTTGAAAAGAATGAAGGGTGATCTGTGATTATTGACATACCGGTAGCTGCGAGCATCTGTTTGTAGCCCTGTTCTCCCAGTCTTGTCCCATCTATTCGGTTAGGATGAGGCAAGAAGGCAAAGGGAGAGCGAAGTGGGGAGTGCAGGGGGAGGTGTTAATTTTCACCTCGGAGCATGACGTGTTGATTAGTGTTTATTAGCGTGTACATACGCTAAGCGCAGCAGTTCGGTTTCCTTGAGCTAAATAGCAGTCATGCCCAACTGGCTCTCCATGTACCATTACTCCAAGTGATTGAGCCAATTTCTCCCTCTGCCATAAGTTTAAGTTGTAAACCTCTGAGCCAGACAGGGAGGCAATGATGGGCTGCCTGCTGTGATTATTATTAAGCTTGAGGATTGCGTTCGCAAGACCAGGGGGTCTGCAGAGGAGCCCAGGATGAGGCAGGTGCCAACTGCAGACGCCCACCCACCTACCTCTGCCTAGTCCGGTTGCGCTGTTCACTTTGGTCTTGCAGAGAGGCTCAGGTCCACCAGCCTGGGGTGAGTAATCTCTCGGGCTGCAGAAATGGTGAAATGGCAGGTTGTTGTCTGTTGCATTTGGCTGGGGATAGGAAGGGACATTGTGGGAAATCTGGAAAGAGTTGTTCTAGAGGTGCCATGGTATTCAGATTTTTTTCTCTTGGCCATATATTTATTAGTCAGACGCTAAGTTATCCAGCTGTCACCTGCCGGGACAGTTGCTAGCTGGTTCACCCAGACCATGTCTATTTAGCATAATTGTACTGGAGACCAAGCGTCACAGAGGGTGGCAGGGCTGGAGGAAAGTGATAAGCAAGCTCTCTCTCTTCCAGTCCATATTTCTTTTCTTTTTCTTAAAGGAACCTTCTTCCTTGTTGATTAATCAGGAATTGGCAGGGATGGCAGATCCCCGAATGTGGGCAGCTTGCTTTGCTTTTCTGAACAATTTAGTCTCTGCAAAATCTCTAAGAAGAAAGGAGGCCACCCCGGAGACCTGAGGTGTTTGTGTTGCTTCTTTGTTCAAAATCCAAGTGTATCTGTGATCCCTTACTGGGTGAAGTATGCAGTCAAAGAAAAAATATTTCTGCCCTCAGACGGTTACAGTCTAATAAGCAAGGCTGGAATCAAAAAGGACAGGTGCAGGGGCTGGGGGCAGGCGCTGTTGTAGTAGTGCGCTTTTTTTTTTTTTTTCCAAAATAAAAGCGGATGGTGTGAGGGAGGCATTTGAGTAGACAAGCACCCTACAAAACCTGCTTATGAGCAAAGATAACAGAGTAACCAATGAAGCCCAAATCTGACCTTTCCATTTCCTCTGATTTTGTTAAGCCCCTTCCCCCAGTCTCTCAGAGAGGGCCCTGCCAACAGGATGATAACCTCTGCAGTTTATGTAGAATGAATATTACAGTATTTGATAGGCTTAAACAAATTTAAGTCATGCCTTCCATTTATTTTTGCCGTGACACGTATCAAATACTGTTTGCAAGGTAATAAGCACGGGGAATAAGCAAGGGTGCTGACCCCTGTCACAGGCCGTCTCCTTTTTCCCTCAGATTATCCCGTGAGGTGGTACTGTTGTTATTCCCATTTTACAGCTAAAGGAACTAAGTTGGAAAGAGGAGGCAGCCTCCCTTTGGCCACACAGCTAACTAGAGGAGGCAGCCAGCTCCCAGCCTCCAGAAGCCACGTTTGGAACCACTGCCTCCTCCTCTCTGGGTTAATTTCTATTCCTGGTGGCAGAGTTATTTGGTCTTTCATCAACAGAAGGGAAGGAGGTGGACTGAGCAGATTTGTAAACCACAGAGCTTTTCCAGTCTAACCACCAGGCCATTAGAAGTAAGGGAGGAGTCTGTTTCTCAGGGACCCTCACCCGCTTGCTGGGGAATAAGAGTGCAGGTCTGTCAACAAGCTTTCCCCATGATCTGACCTTCTTTACAATTCCCTACAAACAATTAGGGAAAAGTAATTTTCCAGCATAAACCATTGGGGAAGCAGAAGAGGAAACATTGGGGAAGAGCTTTACCAAGGGGCATCCTTAGCTGTGAGAGAGTTCAGGGAAAGATTCACGCAGCTAGTGTAACACTGCAGGAAGCAAGAGAAGGGAGCCCAGGTCCCTGAAGGAAGTAGTTAAAGGACTGTGAAGGTGCTGCTTGTAAGGAAATGGTGCATCCTGATCTTTTTCTTTCGCACTCTGTGTCCTCTAGGTTTAAGGGAGGAACTGAGGCAGTGGGCTAATAGGAAAAATGGGTAGTCTGGGGCTTCCCTGGTGGCACAGTGGTTGAGAGTCCGCCTGCCGATTCAGGGGACACGGGTTCGTGCCCCGGTCCGGGAGGATCCCGCATGCTGCGGAGCAGCTGGGCCCGTGGGCCGTGGACGCTGAGGCTGTGCGTCCGGAGCCTGTGCTCTGCAACGGGAGAGGCCACAACAGTGAGAAGCCCGCATACCGCAAAAAAAAAAAAAAAGAAAGAAAAAGAAGAAGAAAAGGGTAGTCTGGTGGAGCTGTTGCATTTATTTCCGAATGAGGATCCACGAGGTCCTCCTGTCCATTCATATGCGTTAGGCATGACTAGAAGGCAAGACAGTTAACTTTTTGACGAGCATTCTAGGGCTTAGACAACCAAACAATGGCTGCCCTCTGCAAAATGCCCGATAGACTCAAACCTGAAAGGGATTTAAAACATCACCTAGTCCAATCTCACCATTTTACAAGAGAGGACGCAGAGCAGAGAGGCAGAACAATGTTCCCAAAGCCATGCGGTCAGTTAGAGCCAGGACTTGGGACCAGAGCCCCTTCGGGGGCCATCATGAGAATGTCATTGGAGCCATTCAATCATTCTTGGAAATTCTGTGAAATTTCCTTCAAAGTCTCTCAGTTTCTGAGCTGTAAAATGGGAATAACATTTATTCGCAGCTGTAAAATTGGAAGAACAAGAGTACCCACCTCATGGGGATTCATAGCAGTAATCTTCTGAGTCTTCGGTTATGGCATAACTTGCCCATAAGAGTGAAGATTTGATTTTCCAAAAAGCTCAAGAAGGTGATGAAGCTGGAGAAGAAAATTTGAGGTCAGAACTAGTGAGATTGGAAGGCAGCGAGACCGAGATTCTCCTATGGCTCATGACCCAGCAATAATAGCCATATAGTTGTAAGAAATACATCATCTTTCCCAATGTGACCAGTTAAAAGCACATAATATACATTTGGAGATACGTTATCTATCTATATCTGTGTGTGTGTGTACATACGTGTACATACATATATATCCATTCTGACATACCAGTTTAAAACTGAATGTTACTTGATAGTCATGTTTCCTACATGCACAATCCATGAATGTGGCCCTTTGGAGAACAGTCTTATGGAGAAGCAGCATGCCACACCATCTGGGCTTTGGAATCAGACTATGTGGGTCTCAAACCCAGATCTGTCATTTAATAGTGATATAAAATTTGGCAGATTTCTTGACTCAGGTCTCGGTTTCCTCATCTATATAATGAGGATACCTAAGGTCTCTGTAACCTCAAAGAAGTTAAGGAATTTGGCCATGATCCCACAATTTGTAAGGGACAGAGCTGGGATGTAAACCTAGGTCTATTGGATTCCCCAAACTGCTTCTTTCCTGGACGCCACTCTGCCTGCACTTAGGGAAGCAGAAGACAATTCCCTACAAGTAAGATTGGAGGGGAGGTCTGTACCCTGCCCAGTCCTGTCTTTTCAAAGCCATCTCTTACACCTGTATGAAAGAAGCAAATAGGTTAAGATCACATATGATTCTAATGATGTATATGTTAGACTTCAGTTTAAAAAAAAAGGCCTCTCCCACTCCCTCACCCATGTCTAAAATTAAAATGCCAAAAATATTACCAGGAAGAGAAATTTGGTGAAAAGCAGGAAAGACTATAAATTGACTGCAGAGTCTACTGCAAGACATGGATTTTTCTGATTTATTAAAGCCCCATTCTATAGGAGCTCCTTTCAAGAAGAAGCCCTCAAATAAACTGCACCAATGTTTGACTGTGTGGAAGCTCTTTTCAAAGACTTAATATCCTATCTTCCCAGAAAGAGAATTTTCCTTTTTTTGAGTTTACTGCCTATTGAGTGCCCTCAGTAACAAAGAAAAAAGTAATCATGAAGAATGGTAAATTTTCTTCTCCGCTAATACTTCTTTGGAACATTCTGGAATGTTTCCTTGTTGATTTTTTTGGTGAGGCAGATTGGAGAGCATGGTGAAATTATAAGAACAATGATTTCAAGTCAGAAGACCTGAATTCAACACCAGCTTTGCCAAACACTTCCTGTGTAACCCTAGGCAAGTCACTTACCCTCTCTGTGCTTCAATATTTCCCTCTGTAAGAATAGAGATATTACATGGAAAATGTCTCTGACCATTTAAAGTGCTTGCCCAGTTCTTTGAGAAGAGCCCTAAGACCTGTCCCTAATTTACTGTCTGACTTTGAGCAAGTTACTTCCCCCTCCTTGGGGCCTCAGTTTCCTTGTGGAAAACATGAAAATCCGATAATACTCTGTGAACTCTATCAGATATCAGAAATGCGGTGCCAGCATCTTCTGATTGAGAGAAGGAATGATGTGGGTATGTTTAAGGGAAGAGGTCTCTCTTAATCATAACTTCGATTCCCAGCATGAGGGAACCCAGGTGTTGGGGAGTCTTCTACCTCCACAAAGGAGCAGGCAAAATGGAGGAGGGTGAGCTGGGCTTCGGCTTGGGCAGGAAATGGTAAGGTGCTTCTGTCGGTGATGGCTGTCTGTGGTTCTAGAAAGGAAAGGAAATATCAGTCGTGAAGCCATAGCCAGGTCATAGAGGAAGGAGTGTGGGAGGGGGACAGGGCAGCTGTAGTTAAGGGAGGGTTCAACTGTGACCCAGATAAGGTGTCCTTGGTACAGAGAGGGGGATGGAGAATTATATCTAGATACAGACACAGATATGCTACTTAGAATCAGGTCTAGAAACACATTTGTTCCTCTCTTGTTCAGAAATTTTGCCCAAACCATGTACGCCTGACTCAAAGCAGATGACACAACTAAAGGTTGCTAGTTCCCACCTCAGGGCCTTTGCACTTGATGTCTCCCCTCCATCCACACATGCCCCCCCCATCTGCCCCGCCCCCTCCCCCCCCCCGCAAACCTTCCTCCCATCACACTACACACTTGCTGCCAAGGTAAGAACTCAAACAGCTCTTCCGAAAAGAAATCCTCCCTACAACTGCCTTATCTGGAGCTGCCTCCTACCCCTGGGCCCTCTGCCCTGCTTTACTGTTTCCACAGCACTACAGGAAATAGGAAATTGTTTCCTTTATTTATATGACAGCTTGTTTATTTCCTGGCTCCCCTCCCAAGCCTCCCTAGAGCTCCCTTCTACTTAATGTAAGCTTCCTGAGGGCAGAGGGCTGGACTCTCTTTCAGGTTGCTATATCCAGAGCACCAGGACGATGCTGGTATAGTAGGCTCCTAATAAATATTTGTTCAAAGAGTGAAAGAACAAAACAAGAAATGTGCTTTTTTTTTTCCTCTCCCCAGGAAGACTTTTTTAAACAAACAGGCAACATGTTCTTGAGAGTGAGAGATTCAGGCCCAAATCATTAACAGCCAGGGAAGTAAGAGGACGCCGTCCTTCCACAGGCTCTGAGCTAGCAAGGCTGATGGGGTAGCAGTTATTTTTACTGATACTGCTTCCAAAAGAAAACTCCTCGTGCATCCTGATGTCCCCGTTCTCTGAGGCTGTGCCAGCCAAGGAGAAGGCGGGATGAGTGGAATTCATTCCAGGAACGCCTGGAATGTGTACAGCACTGTCCCCAGGACTTTCACATCATTTTACCATTTCATAAATGGGGACACCCAAGCTCATAAGACTCAACAACTTGACTGAGATCAAGTCTAGAGTCAGGACTTGGATCCGGGTCTGCACCCGGTGCTGCACCCGGTGCTCTTGCCTCTGCATTTCGATTTCTACAAATGAACACAGGCTGGCTGGCTCCCCATACCCACCCCCGATAGAGAGATGATGAGCAGCCACCTACAGATGGGGCCAGTAATAATAAGCTCCTTAGCAGTGCCAGGACCAGAGGAGGCAGGTGAGGCACGGAGAACAGGGAGAGTTTAAGGAGGCATCACTCACCAGGCTCTTGCATGATTCTGAGAAATGCCTGGTTAAATCCTCCCCCCCAAGTGTACCTCTTGCTTCATCTGGTCCTGGCCCTGCTCACTGGAGTTTTCTTTAAGTTTTCTGCCCTTTTCTCTCACGTCATGTGATACTTCTTTGTCTAGAAATACCGTCAAAATGACTAGAGGGTAGATTGCGCTTTGGGAAGGATTCGGCTCACTTTGCCAGCTAGCTTCTAGCCACCACTTGGCAACCTCCCCTCCAGTTGGCCACTGGAATGATTTTTCTAAGGGATCGATCTGTCACTCCCCCACTGCAAACCCTCCAGTGCCTCTTCTCATGCCTACATTGTTTTATGGCCTAAACTACTTGGCATGGCCTTTAAAACCTTTATATGCTGACACCGTTCTGCCCCCTGAATGTTACCATGCGTCCACAGCTCTGGACAGGCTGTGCCTTCTGCCCAGGGGACCCCTGCCCCGTCTGTCTGGGCCAACATCATTTACCCTTCAAAGTCCGACTCCAAGGTCACTTACGTTCAAGATGGCCCAAGACTTGGAACAGGGACTTCCCTGGCGGTCCAGTGGTTAAGACTCTGCACTTCCACTGCAGGGGATACATGTTCGATCCCTGGTTGGGGAACTAGGATCCCGCATGCCACGCAGTGCGGCCAAATAAATTAATTAAATTCAATAATTTTTAAAAAAATCTTAAGAAAAAAAGACTTGGAGCAAAGCTGATGTGAAGTCAGCTCACCACTAGTGGCCAGAGGGTACCTGATCTAGGAGATGAGTGTGAAGCAGAGGGCTGAGAGCCATCAAGCCAGGTGGTCAGGACCCTCCCAGGACCCCTTCCCACAGTCTCTGCTCGAACAGGGGCTGTACCAGGAAGGCTGTCTCCCACCCTTAGCCTGGGCAGTGCTAACTTCATAGCCGCGCTCAGTGTGACTCCAGCCTTTGAACTAACTTTATATTTTCCTGTGATAATGTGGATCCCAGTTGTTGGCAATGAAATGAAGCCGGGCTCCCAAGTACCCCGGAACCTCCCCATTCACCCAGGGCCTATTTTTCGACTTTGCCCTTTGGCATCCAGCTTCCGAAGCTGCCAGGGTCGGGGATGTTTAACTGGTTTGCAGCTTTAATACGTGGGCACTGCAAAGCCCAGCCTTCTGCCTGGCTCCCCCCACCCCCTCTCATTGTCTAAGTTTTCATCTATTTGTTTTCCTTCCTCCTCTGTGTCTAACTTTTCTGCCTTCTTTGCACGATCTTGAGAACAAATCCACAGTCAGGCTGACATTTTGGCCCAGCCTCTGCCCAAGTAGCTCAGATCTGAGATCTTTTTGCCTGGAAAGAAAGTTAATGCATGTGTTGGTTTGGGAGAGGCTTAGAGCAGAAAGGATATCCAAGCAGGCTGGATAATAACAACTATAGTAATAATAAATAGCAATGATACCTACATTTGCTGAGCACTAACTACATAATAACTGTGCTGAGTGATTTTTTGATGCTTTTTCTCATTTAACCTCCTAGGTATGATTGCTATATACCCATTTTAAAGATGGTTACTATTACGTCCATTTCCAAATGAGAAGGTTGAGGCTCAGAGAGTTGCATAAGTAGCCTGAGGTCAAAGGGCTAGTAAGGAGGGCTGGTGTCTAGGTTGGCCCTACAGCTTTTAGCTCTATTTGGGAGACCCTGAACAGGTCACTTCACCGCTCTGCATCTCAGTTAAATTGCATCTGTGACAGAGAAATAAGGAGAGCTAGTCCTCCTTACTTTATAAGCTGGTTAGGATGGCTGAACGGGTTAAGGAATATGAGGTGCTAGGTAAGTGTTAGTAATTATTTTTATGAAATCCGAGACTCTCTAGATCTAGGTTAGAACAGAATTACGTAAGACACTGGGAATTCTTTTTCACATATGAAAATTATTTATATGTTCCTTGCTCTGATGTGAACCTGTATCTCCTATTTTGAGAGATAAATCATCCTTTACAAGCCAGGCTCTTTGGATAGACTAGGGGACTTCATGCTTTTGCTTTTCAAAAGATGGTTTTATTTGAGCCTGATGACTATTGGGGAGCTACACAGGACAGATATATATCCCCGTTCTGCAGGCAGGAAAACGGAAATCAGAGTGGCTGTCAGGAGATGGCTCAGAGCAGGACCTCCTGCCGTCTACTCTGGTCCTCTCTGCGTTCCTTCCATTTCTATCCCAGGAGCCTGGGCAGGTGACAGTGTTGAGAGATGGGTAGGGCCTGGCAGGTCGGGGACAAGGTTTTGGGGGGTGTGGGAGACAGCCCCTGGGCTCTCCTCCTTTAGGCCATCAGAATGTGCATAGGCCCTCATAAACATCATTTGTGTAAAACTCTACCTGAAATGTGAGCTGTGGTTACCTACTGTTATTTTGTCGTCATTTAAATAAGTGTTTTTAAACATTTAAAGTTTGTCATTTTCCTTTTGTGTTTAGGTGTCAGTGCAGGGTTTTGGGTGTCACGCAGGTGCTAAACTTTGGTGGCCCTGGAACTTGGCCTGGAAGCCTCTGCTCAAACAGCCTGGGCGGAGTAACCAGAGGCTCTACCTTGACTCTTTTATTTTATTTTATTTTATTTTTGAGGTGGAGCTTTGGAGCTCTTGCCCAGACACATCTGGGTTTAGATCCTGTCTCTGCCACTTATTAGCTGCGTCCTGGAAATTATTAAAACTCTCAGTGTCATCTGTAAAATGGAGAGTGCTGCATATGTGTGGCTACTCTCCAATGTTGTTATGAGTATTTTTTGTTTTGTTTTGTTTTTTGGTACGCGGGCCTCTCACTGTTGTGGCTTCTCCCGTTGCGGAGCACAGGCTCCGGACGCGCAGGCTCAGCGGCCATGGCCCACGGGCCCAGCCGCTCCGCGGCACGTGGGATCTTCCCAGACCGGGTCACAAACCCACGTCCCCTGCATCGGCAGGCGGACTGTAAACCACTGCACCATGAGGGAAGCCCTGTTATGAATTTTACTATAATGTATAGTAAGGTGCCTAGTCCAATGTAGTAAGTTTCTAATATTGTAGCTGTTTTTATTATCGTTTCTTTTTTTTCCTTAACCTAGTTGGACTCATGGTGATGGCTCCCTGCAGGGCGGTCCTTCTGACAGTGTTTTTGTGAGAAGGGAGAATGGGCTGTAGAACTCATCCTGATCATGTCTCTTGAGTGACCATGAAGAGGGTTTTGGTAGAGGTCTAGGCAGTGGTCAGGTGGGCCCAGGTTAAACTCTAGGCCCTCAGACTCCTCTCGCCTCTGACTGCCCTAAATCCTTTCATTCCATTAAGGTCCAGGTTGAGACCCAGAACCACATCCACAAGGGCCCCAAGTTCAGGCCCCAAGTATAGTTTTCCAGGACCCCCCCCCATTACCGCATAATGGGACGGGGGCCTGGCATGTTTGTCCTTCCCCTGCTGCTGGGGTTAGTAAGGGAATCCAAGGAAAGGGATCGTATAAAATAGGAGGAGAAAAGAAAGAAACTGCACCGTTGAGAGTGAACAGACCCGGTGGGAGAGAAAAGAGCATCTGAGGTTCTCTCTGCTGATGAGGCGGGCACTCCACAGCTCCCCCTGCTGGCTGGATGGAAGACTGAAGTCCCTGTGGGAGCATAAAACCCACCCTGGACCAGCCTGAAGTCAAGGTTGGGTAAAGAGCCCAGCCAGGAGCTGGGGGGATGGGAGGAGGGAAGGGCTCATCCGCCTGACAATTTCAAAACCTGAGGCTTTTGTCAAAAATACGTGTCCCAGGGCTTCCCTGGTGGCGCAGTGGTTGAGAGTCAGCCTGCCGATGCAGGGGACACTGGTTCGTGCCCCGGTCCGGGAGGATCCCACATGCCGCAGAGCGGCTGGGCCCGTGAGCCATGGCCGCTAAGCCTGCGCGTCCGGAGCCTGTGCTCCGCAACAGGAGAGGCCACAGCAGTGAGAGGCCCGCGTACCGCAAAAAAAAAAAAAAAAAAAAGTGTCCCTGAACTCCACCCAAAAACCTGCTCAGTCATTGTTTCTTAGGGGCATGAGGCTCAGGAACCTGTACTCCTAACAGATTTCCCGAAAACATTTGAGGGTCTTTAGGGCTGAACAGAAAAGGATCTAGAACATTTTCCCTGTGGGTTGATTTTAAATACCATGCAAGTTAGACTGAAGATAAGTTTGGCAACAAACATTTTGGCTTGACAAATGTTTATCGTACACCTACCATGTGCTAGGCACGTATTCTGCCGTCAGGCTTCCTCTCAGTTTTGAGGGCTGGGTGGACTTTGTAAAGAGCAATCACCCCACCGACTTGTGGGCAGCCTAGGAGCACGCATGTGCAGTGTGCCAAGGGGCATCTGGGAGCTGGAACTGGGAACAGGAAGGAGGAACTGGAAGCGGAGCAGGGGGGCCTCTGCAGTTTTCATTTTTTGAGATCCAGTATTGCTGACAGAAGGTGGATTACCCTGGCTTTCTTTCCTCTTAAACTGAAATGTGAGGAAGCCTCCTTTCTGCCCACCCTTGACGTTATCCTTCTTGGACGTGATGAAAGGAGAGCGAACCACGGGTTTACGTCTATTTGCTTATCTGAAATTTGGGCCCTGTGCGGTTCTGCGTACTACATCTTAGCCAAAGTAAAGGGACTTTCTGCTTTACTCTTCTCCAGCAAAAACAACAGTGAGTCAAAATAAACAACCTCTGGAATCCAAACGCTGGCTCCTCCTACCAAAAAGGCAAAATATTTCTCCTTTTATTGACGGAGGCCCTCTGTGCAGGGCACGGCTGTGCCCACCTTCAGCGCGCACCCACCTGCATCGGAGCGCGCTGGTGACCAGGTGGAGAAATCCTGGTGCCGAGACGCGCTCGCTGCGGGAGGCCTGGATTGAGAGCTTTTAATCAGGGATACTTTTTTAAAAATCTTGTAAGTTAAGTTGACTTTCTGTGGCTCACAGGCCCTGATCCAGCCAGCAGTCCGCCTCCGCCCCCTCGCGGTGTCAGGTCTTAGCCGGGGGCCGGACCTCCATCCGCTCCAGGCCGCGGGGGAGCGAGAAGGCTGGACCTCCGCGCCGCAGAGAGCCCAGATCCCGGAGCCGGGCGGGGCTTGGCCGCCCAACCGCGGCCACTTCCTCCAAGCCCTGCTGACCTCTAGTGGTCACGCGATGGAACTGACAGGACGCTGGGCCAGAGTGGAAAACCAGGGTTTGTCTGGAACCTCCGCGTTCTCGCCCTTGCTTTTGCACAGTAGAATCACTTGGGACCTTTGAAAATACCCCTGGGGGTCCTGTGCGTGAGTGTGTGGCTGCATGGGGTGAGAGACCTGGCTGGAACTCAGACCCTAGGAAAAGACTCAAGAAGCAAAGGGGGGCCTCCTTGGTAGCACAGTGGTTAAGAATCCGCCTGCCAATGCAGGGGACACGGGTTGGATCGCACGTGCCACGGAGCAACTAAGCCCATGCACCACAACTACTGAGCCTGCGCTCTAGAGCCTGCATGCCTCAACTACTGAGCCCATGTGCCTAGAACCTGTGCTCCGCAACAAGAGAAGCCACCGCAATGAGAAGTCCGTGCACCCCAACGAAGAGTAGCCCCCACTCGCGGCAACTAGAGAAAGCCTACAAGCAGCAACGAAGACCCAGCGCAGCCAAAAATAAATAAATTAATTAATTTATTAAAAAAAAAAAAGAAGCAAAGGGTCCTGTCAATTTGTCCTTGAGAGTCGGAGACGATCGTTTACAGCCTTTTCTGTGCTCACAGAGTTCACACTCTCTGATCTTAGGAAGTTCTTCCTGTTGTCTCACCTCAGTTCCCTCTCAAGAAGAGAAAAACCTCAAATGAAAAAATGCCAGTTTACCTATCAGCTCTGGTAGCACTGCAGGGTAGGTAAGTCGGCCTGGGGCTGCCGTATCCACAGCTGCCTGGATGCGCCGGGCCGATATCTCTGGGCTCCGCGCTCCATCAGGCCCTCGATGAAATGGGTTGGAAGGGAGAAGAATCAGCACCAGCACAATTAAATTAATTTCCAGCAGCTGCATGGGATTAAAATTACCCACTTCTCGCCGGACTCTGTTTAATGTTCCTGAAAACCGTCTCCTGATCGTCCACTTCTGCTCTTTTCTCTTCCTCATAGACTCAGCTTTTGGTAAATTTACTCCTGTTGCCCTGCCCTTCCTCCCTGTAGGCGTGGCTGGAGGGTACAGCCCTGGTGAGACCCACCCTTCCCAGACTTGCCCAGGGAGCTGGGCAGGGGCAACATCGGGGGCAGCATGACCCTCAGGAGTGGGACAGGCTCTGTGGGTGGCTCAGCCCTCACGGAGTCCCAGGGAAGTGGAGGCTTGCACGCCCCGTGCCTGTCCTTCCAGGCAGCAGAGGGAAGGCAATAGCCTGCGTTAGAACAAGCGCCAGATGGGTGGAGGATGTGGGCTCACGTGCTGTGCTTGCCTTCGCCAGCTCATCTCCCCTCTGAGCCTTAGTCACGTCCTCCATAGAGAAGAGACTGTTCTCTTTACAGGTTGCTGTGAAGACTGAATTAGATAATACGTAGACAAAATGTATGTATATAACACATAGATATATAATGGATAGAACCCGACCCAGTAGATGATCATACATAATGTAGATTATAGTAATAGCTATATAAATACATAATAAATAGCACTGGTTGAGGGTACATTACAGGACCGTGTTTTAAGCTTTTTACGTGTATTGTTTATCATCACAGCAATGTGCTGAGGCGAATCCTTTTATTTTCCCCATTTACAAATGAGGAAAACAAGGTAAAGAGGTATTGGGAGACGTGCCTAAAGGCACACAGTTAGTAAGTGGGGGACTTGGAACGTGAAAAATGAGCCCTAGAAATCTGATCCCATGTCCTGGGAGAATATACCACTGGGCTGTGCCCATACTGAGGCAAAGTGCTTGCTTGTCTCTGTGCATGTGGGAGTGTGTGTGCACACACACATGCACACATACACACAAACACATATACACACACATGCACACACACATACACATACCCAACACACATATACGCAGATACACACATATATACACACCCAACACACATATACGCACATACACATACACACTCACGCACACATACAAAATACAACGCACACATATAACACATATGTACACACACATACATGTATATACTCACGTGCAAACATATACATTCACACATACATGCACACACATACACACGTACATACACCCATGCACACATATACACACATGCACACATACAGACACGTCCTTGCACATTGTCACTGTGTAACCGAAGACCCTGCACCCTTCCTCCTAGAAGAGCTTCCCTAAGGGGGCCACCTCTTGGAGAAGTAAAGGGGAAACAAATTAGTCACTGCAACTAGTAGGAGAAAACTAGTGGGAAGGGAAACCAAGTGCCTTTGGACAGAGGGAGAAATTCCCGAGGAGCCAGCTGGGCCGACAGGGTGCCACCCACACCTCAAATTGTGAAGCAGACTCGTGAGAACAGGAACAGGCTTCCTGTGACACTGTCCTTGCCTGATTACCCTGTTTCTTTCTAGGGACCCCGGGACCCAGCTGTTTAGCATGAGGGGCAGCGCTCCTGATGCTGCCATGCTGCAGGCAGCTCATCCCAAAGCTTCATCCAGGGATTCCAACAAGGGGCCAGATCCTTTCTGTGCTTTTCGTGTAATTGACACTTAATGGAATTTGTTCAATTTCGAGTTCTCCTCTGCTGCACTCTGTTCCCTTCCTCGCTGATCTGCCGAATGGAGCTGGGGGTGGGGATTTAGACTAGGGACTTGCTTCCGCCCTTTTCTAGCTGACAGCCGTGGTCACATCATTACCTTCTCTGGTCAGCTCTAAGGCCCCATCCGGCCTGGCATTCTCAGGCTAAGATTCTCATCAGGTCTCATCAGCCACGGCCCACTGTGGCTAGCAGGTGACTTGGGTAGTGTGTGCAGGGGGGTCATTGCATTTGGGAGCCTCAGATGACAGTGTGTCATCACAGCAGAGGAAATGGTGTGTGTGAACGGGGGCATATGTCATCCTGACTGACACTGCCCCTGCCCACATGGCTCGATCTCAGAGTCAGAATCAGGTTTGCGGATAATGCAATGTCGTCGTGGAGTTACCTTCCCCCAAATACGTCAAAGGGATAAAAGGAAATATCAGAGCAAAGAAAAGGGATAACCCAAGAGAGTGGTTCTGAATCACAGCTGCCCCCTGCATAGCACTGCGTAGTGTCAGCTACTGTCCTAGACCCTTCAAGAGACCAACTCATTTAGTTTTTGGAACAACGCTGCTGGGGTGGGTACTGATATAACCCCCATTTTACAGATGAAGACACTGAGACATAAAAGGTTACACAGCTGGTAGGTGGCAATGCTAGGATTCAAAATTATAAACCAGTGTTTATAGTTTTAACCATTAAATTATACTGCTTCCCAAGGAAAGTCTCTGTCCAGGTGGAAGGAGCCACTTGGGAGAAGGTAAATTTCCAAGTTGTCTCTGGAACCCGGCTTGGATACTGCCCATTTCAGAGGAAGACCGTGATCGGGAAGAGGGGAGCCCCTCACAGCCAGAGCACTTGCTTTTTGCACACTAAAGAATCGGCAGGCAATTCCTCCTCTATTTAATTTTTGCTTGTAGCCCCCAGGCGTATGCCTGGCCCTCCCGCATCCAGAGGATAAGGAACAGCGGGATGCTTTGCCCTCTCGAGATGACATTCTCAGACTGGCCCTCTGAGGCACATCTCTCCCATCCTCCTCTGGCCACCCCCATGCCCACCTTCCCTGTGGGAGGACTGGCAAGGCCCGGGCAGCAGAATGTCTTTGCAACATGGGCCAACGCTGGCGCCTGCGTCACTTCCCTATTTCTGCTGAAAACACGCGCCGAAGATAGAACTGGGAGGCAAAGCCCCAAGACGGGTTCGAGCAGAGAAGGCAGCTGCACCCAGGTGGCTGAGCTGCGATAGAGCGTGACAGCCGGTGGATCATGGGAGAATCCCGAGTATAGCCCTCACCGCACGGGCAGCTCACCCCCTCTCCTTGAGTGGTGCTGGCTGCAGCTGGCCTCATGCCATGGAAGTAGAGAAGGAAGAGGGGGAATCCCAGAAGTGAAAACAACACCAAAAGAGAGTGGAGAGGAAGATGAGTGAAAGTCCTAGCTGATGCAAATATTGACTTAACCATTACGGGAGTAAATAAAACTCCCATTTATGTCATGCAAGTGCTATATTCCTTGAATACTTCTGCTGGAGGAATGTTTTATTTCACCATAGAAGAAAAATGTTTTCATATTCTCTCCCGCCGCTCAGACCCAGAACCCAGTGAGGCCTTGTGCCCCCGAGAGCCATAATATTATTTGTTAACATTTTTATGATGCCAAATGGTCTGTAGGAGAACGGGCGCAATTCTTTAGCTGAGAAACCATATGGCACGACGAGCAATAAATAAGGTATTGTGATAGTTAATGAACCTAATTGCCAGCAAAGGCTTTGATACAGAGACTGTGCTGCTGAGAATTTAGCACCACATTAGGGATGCTGCGGAGCTCCCCTGACTTCTGAGGCTTAATTTAAGTTCTATATTGCAAACTCCAGAAAATAATTCCAAACCCTCCTGCTGGAACAGCAACCTGCTGGTAGACTGTGATTATACCAAATTACTAAAATCACAATCAATTTTATACACACAGTTAACCCTTGCCAGGAAGGACTCACAGGGAGGAGAGGGATCAAGATTGCAACCCAGGGCTTCCCTGGTGGCGCAGTGGTTGAGTCTGCCTGCCGATGCGGGGGACGCGGGTTCGTGCCCCGGTCCGGGAAGATCCCACATGCCGTAGAGCGGCTAGGCCCGTGAGCCATGGCCGCTGAGCGTGCACGTCCGGAGCCTGTGCTCCGCAACGGGAGAGGCCACAGCAGTGAGAGGCACGCGTACCAAAAAAAAAAAAAAAAAAAAAAAGATTGCAACCCATTCTACCTGTCGCTCTGGATGGAGGAGGACAGGGAGAGGCAGGAAAGGGGTGGTGCCTGAAGAAAGGGGCCGGAGCCAGGGGTCCTGGTCTGCAAAGAGAGGAAGTGGGAGAGATGCTGATAGGAGACCTAGGCACAGGCACGGTGTGTTGGATTTCTCTAGTCCTGCAGGGTCCCTTTCCCTGTGGGACAAGATGACAGAGGGTCTTGGAGACGGGGGTCTGTGCTCACCCATCACTCCCAGCAGCAGGAAACCTGGCAGGAGAAGGAACTTTGCCACTGCTGCTATTATTCCATAAGTCAAGGTTATTAACTAGAGAAGATCAAATCGTGGCAGTCAAATAACCTTGTACTGTGGAAAATGTAAATGCCGAACAGCTGCTGCTGAACTTTCAGTGGTGTCTGGTCCCTGGGCAAGAGAGGCACACGGCAACAAGGAGAGGAGCTGGAGGAGAGGATCCCACACCCTTCTGGAGCTTGCAATAGCCTCGCCCACCCACCACCCCTGGCCCGGATGGAGAAGGGTCAGCTGTAGAAAGACAGTCTACCGTAGCAGGTCAAGCCAGGCGTGGAGGGAGAGAATGTTTTGAGGTTGTGGCACCCCGTCCACAGCCCAAGTTCCATGGCAATGCCCAGGCTGTGGTTTGGAGAGCAGCTCAGAAATGTCCTTTCCAGAGAGCACTGTGAAAGAGAGGGGAAACCTAGCACAGCTCTGTGTGCTAGGCCCTCCTGCATTCAGAGAGGGCAAGTGGGGCAGGTTGAGAGGTGAGAGCGGGTATTGGAAATAAGGAATCTTCCCATAAACCAAGAAGACAATGGAGGGGCTTCCCTGGTGGCGCAGTGGTTGAGAGTCCGCCTGCCAATGCAGGGGACATGGGTTCGTGCCCCAGTCCGGGAAGATACCACATGCCGTGGAGTGGCTGGGCCCGTGAGCCGTGGCCGCTGAGCCTGCACGTCTGGAGCCTGTGCTCTGCAATGGAAGGGGCCGCAATAGTGAGAGGCCCACGTACTGCAGAAAAAAAAAAGAAAAAGAAGACAATGGAAAAAGCTTCTCAGGTTGGAGAAGCTGGTAAAACCAAAAATGTACAGAAGAATCTGGAAGGTCATTAGAACCAGGTAGGAGGCAGAGGCAGGCCTGGCCTCAGGTATGAGACCCATGAGGGGTGACCACATATGGCCCTATGGCTCCTTCCCAGGGAGCTTAGGACAAAGCCCATTTCCTGCTGTGGACTAAGGTAGATTCAGCCTCATCTGGGATGTTGGGTGCACCCTGGAGTCCCAGCAGTAGGGTTTATGGGACAGGCCTTACGAGCTGTGGCATCAGGTGTGAGAGAGAGGATGAGGCATTACCGTAGGTGGTAAGCTTCTTGAAGGCAAGAAAACTGACCTTGGCAGCCAGCCTGCGCACACTTAGGAAGTTGAACGAGTTGAATCTCGGAGGACTAAACTCCACAGGGGACCAGAAGAGGAAGCACGTGTATCAATCCAACCAGCTGGGCGGTCTGTGTGGGTGACAGGTCCTCCAGACAGCACTGGCAGGGTCTAAGACCCTCACGGTCTGCTAGAGAGGGAAGGACCAGCCTCACGCTCAGCCCTTCTCTTGGCGCAGGACACTCCCTGCTACCCTGGCTTGTCTCGGGTCTGTGGTGCTCAGCCGTGGGCGTGGCCCTGAAGTGGATGCTGTCAGCTGCCTTGTCTATAAATCCTGCCTCCAGAGCTTGGTGATAGAAACTGAGACCCTAAAGTCTTTCCCAGACCCTGCCTATGGGGGTGGGGAGTTAAGAAAGGGTCACAGGACTCCCATAGGCCCTCTCTAACCCTGATGGAACTTCAGAATCAACTGGGGAGCCCCACCCGCAAAGACTCTAATCCAGCAGATCTAAGAGTAGGTGTTTAAAGTTACACAGGTGATCTGGACACAGTACTGGATAGAAAACTATTTCTCTGCATGGTTCCTCACCCTGACCTCACCCTCACTCTACCCTCCCCACTCAGCTCCAGACTGTGGAAGGAGAAATACATACACTCTCCCTGGTAAGCAATTGACAGAACACAGAGATTCTGCTTAAACAGTGAGCAACATGGAGAAGCAAAAGGAAGGCATTCTTAACTCCAGCGTGGTTTACCAACCCCTGGGTCAAGGGCACAGGTAAGGTTGTTGAATTTCCACATCTGGTGGCCTTTCCAGTTAAATAGATACACATCTGGAGGCAGAGGGATGACAATGGCCTTCAGATCTTTGGTGTTTGTAATTTGATGGTATTTCCGTATTTATAGAGGGGGAAAATGAAGGCCAGAGAGGTTGTGTGATTCTTACTCAGAAGGATGGTATGGAAACTGACTAGAACCCAGGTGTCTTGACTCTAAGTGTGTGCTCTTTCTAGAACAGTTTGCTTTTTCTTCCTTCCAGTTGTGTACTCTGGGCACTGGGAAGATAAAACGAGCAAAAGAAGATCTAGGATTCACGTTCATATATTGGATATGAAGGGGACAGAGGGTTCCCAGAGAAGGAAAATGTAAGATGCTACAGGAGCTCACCATCTAGTTGGAGAGATTCTTACATAGTCGTAAAGCTGTTTATTAAAGTTAAGATAGTGTAGAGTTTATGGGAGGAAGGA
Organism: Delphinapterus leucas; assembly: GCF_059928025.1. Classification (NCBI taxonomy): domain Eukaryota; kingdom Metazoa; phylum Chordata; class Mammalia; order Artiodactyla; family Monodontidae; genus Delphinapterus; species Delphinapterus leucas. The sequence goes on along the minus strand of NC_143135.1, from coordinate 90,964,293 downwards.
CCTTATCCGAGAATGCTTCCTAGAAAAGGACTCGGAAGTGATAAGTGCTTACTGTTAATTGTGAGTTGATCACCCAGCTCTGTGCTAGAGGCTTTGGGAAAAACAAGGATATTGTGTCTGTCCACAGGGAGCTTTCAGTCAAGTTAGAGAAGCAGTGTGTACCTGAGAGGCATGGAGAATGCCAAGGCAAGCAGGCCCCTGAGCCCTAGCGGTGGGACCCAGACTCTCAAGTGCTCTAGTCTCCCAGTGAAACTCACTTTCTCCAGATTCTGAGAAGTGGGGAAAGTTGGACCAAGTTGGGCCAAGACTCCCAGTGGCAAAGGGGGCTCCCTGGGGATCCTGGGCGAAGAGTCCACAGGCCCTGGGGAAGAACTGCTTCCTCAGGGTCAGGGGGTACAACTGGGATAAGCTCTTGACTAGCTTCTCCATTCCCCCGGGGCCGGAGGGCAGAGCCCAGGGCCTCAATGACCCCAGCTCTCCCTCTCCCAAACAGAAGGTGGTAGGAACCCACCATGGGCCCTGAGCCCTGTCAGATCCAGAAGTCCTGAGATGAAGAGCTGCCAGGTGTGGATTTAATACTGTACATAAATACACTTTACAATCACAGGGAAGGCTTACTACTTTGAGGAGACCATCGAATATGTTATAGTGATGCAGATCCAGTGAAAAAGAGGAGAATAAGTAAAAGGAAAGATAATTTTCTGACGGAGTTCTCTTAGGATATGCCACAGCAGGGAATACCTGCAAAGAATGCAGATAGAGAGACACAGCTATTCAAGCATCAAACTAACCTTTAAGTTGTCAGAAGCGAGGATGGGAGGAAAGGAATGGGAGCGATCTGGGTGCACATCATGCCATCAATACTGGGTCCCTCACTCCACCTTGCTGGCAGCGGTCTCTGTGCGCCAGCCACAGCACAATCCTGCAGAAGGGAGCCGTCGCCTAATAAATGTCTCTGGAAAATTACGACTGTACTGCTACAGTAAAAAGATGGCGCCGTTTATCTCAGCACCATCTGCACAGGCTCATTTGTTGCTCCCGAGGCAGCCCACACGCACCCAGCAAGTTTGCAACTCTCCACCACTTGAAGTGCTTTCCTCACGAGGATGTTCTGGGGCCTGGGGTGCTAATTCCTCTTCCGGCTCTGGGCAGTCAGCAGGAGAGAAGCTGGAAGAGGCCTGCAAATGAATGCTGCAACATCAGACCCGGACCTTGGGGTGGAGACCAGGAGCCCGGCACCCTTCCCACGCAGGTGAAGAGGAACACAGAGCATCGTTCATTATTCATTCATTCATTCATCTATTCAACCAACTATATGGAGGGTCTGCTACTTGCCAGGCACTGTGATGGACACTGGGCCACCTGGGTAGTTTGCTTGCACTTCCTGAAGGATTGGATTCAAATGTCATCTTCTCCATGAGGTCTTCCCTGGGCCCCCCATCTAATATGGCAGCCCCCCCTTTTGTAGCAGACTCCCACCCCACTGGGAGTCGCCTTTAACCAATGATTGATGGACACAAACCTCTGAACCCTCTCACTCCTTTGCCCCCAGTGGCTACCACATTGTGATGTGTTTGGTGCTGTTGAAACATAAGATCTTGAGGAGGGAGTAGGTTGCTGTAAAGCTAGGAATATGCACGTGCTGCATTCACAGGATCTGTGGGCATTTAAAGCGTCTGCATTGAGCTGGTTCCATTGACAGGTTGGAGGTGGCACTGCTGAAAGCTGGTGAATGAAAGCGACAATATACCGGTGTGGAGGGATGTGGCCATGGTCTTTGCTTGGACCCCGGTCCATTTTTTCATCCACCTGGAAGACACAGACTGCTCTGGTACCTCTGGGAATCTCAGCACAGTAGCAGCGAAGCCCATCAAGACCATGATCCTGAGAAGGCTTGAGATGCCTGCCTTCTCTCCTTCAGGGTCCTCTGCTGATACTGAAATGGAAACCCCTCTCTTCTCCCTCTTCCCTTCCCTCCTCTCTCTGCACACAGCCCAAGAACATCAACTTCACATGTAATAACCCTCCTTCGCTGTCTTCAGGAAAAAGAAGCACTGTTCTTTCCGTCATGTGCAGAAGCACTTGTCAGACTTTGCTCTGGGACTCAGTGAAATCACTGGTGGGGAGTTAAAGCTGGGGAAATAGGGACGAGAGTATGACGATGCTTGCTTGGCTTTTTTTCAGTAGGCAATGCAGATAACGGTGATGGTGTGAATCAGGGGCTAGAGTGAACCAGAGCTGCCCAGTGTGGACAATGAACTAGCTGGAGCCCATCCCCGAGGTGGTGAGTCCAAGGAAGGGTGTCCCTGGAATAATCGGGGTGATTGTGTAGTGTGGGTGATGGTGGTACAACGCAGGAGCCTTGAAAGCAGCACCAGAGAGGAGGGAATTGCTAACGGATATTCAGGAAGTTTAATTAAGAGAATTCAGTGACTGATTAGGTGTTTACATGTGGGGAGGAGAGCAGATTTTTGTGCGAAGGAGAAATGAAGGTCAGAGACAGAGAGGAAAGGTAAAGAGATATTAACAGGATTAGAGAAAGGGTAGAGAATGACAGAGGTCAAAAGAGAGATGGAAAAGAAGCAGTCAGAAAGAGTCAATGAAACTCCTAGTGAGACTTCCTAATTTTTTTTAACTTCTTATTTCCAACTGATTTTAGACTCACAGAAAAGTTGAAAAAACAGTACAGAGACTTCCCACATACCACTCACCCAGCTTCCCCTAATGTTGACCTTTTATACAACCATGGCACAGCTATCAAGACCAGGACATTAACATTCGTACAATACTGATCGCTAAGGTGTAGACTTTATTGGAATTTCACCAATTTCCTAGTGAGATCTGGAGAGGGAGAAGCATAAACACACAGAACCAGAGAGGGAGATGGGTTTAGACAAAAGAACTCAAGGTCCTCTTCATGGAAAAAGTTTAGAAGGTGGCCCCATCAGATCTCAAAGGCATGGACTATCTTAGGGACATATGTTTGGTACCTCATAAGTGGTTATTTAATAAATGAATACATTCAAGTGCTCCAGTCACAGACCAGTCATTTTAACAAGTATCCACACAACCAACCACAGTCTTCAGTCTGCTTGAAGCTTCCACAGTGTCCAGGATCTGTGGCTTACACCGTAGGCATTTTTAAGGGGCCAAATGCCGAGGGCTTCTTCTAATCTCAGGTTCCCAGCTTCATCCTCCAGAGAGAGGTTCCTCTACTAATGCCCTTAGCTGACCTCTCTCCTTAAGTGTCTCCATGGGCGCACAGTCATGGCAGCCAGGATCTCAATCCCACTCCCTTTGAACGTATAATTTAGGGACTGAGGGAAGTTTATTACTGTCATGGAGTGAAGAAAGGAGCCTTTTACCCATCAGTTGGGGTCCTCAGTAAACTCACCCTCTTCATTTAGGAGCCAGGCAGCCTAGGGAATGGGTGGCTGTCAATCACCAGGGGGTTCATTAGTTCTCCCCTTCTGGTTTCCTCAGGCATGGAGGGAAGCCAGCCACAGCAGAGAGCAGCTGTGTGTAATGGCAACCCAAATGGGGCTCCCAGCAGCCCCTTCTCTGGCCAACTCCAAAAGCCTGTGAAACCGCCCATGGCCAAGCCAGCCTGCTTTCATAACAATGGCACATTTGAAGTCTTCTCTAAAAGACCCATTATTGTAGTTCTTTGTTGCATTATGGGGGAGAAATCTGCCATGTTGTCTCCTCTTGATTAAGTGTCAAGAGTCCCTTGAAGAGGTTGTCCACTCTCACCACAATTATTTAACACAGTTTTGGAAGTTTTAGCCACAGCAATTAGAGAAGAAAAAGAAATAAAAGGAATCCAAATAGGAAAAGAAGAAGTAAAGCTGTCACTGTTTGCAGATGACATGATACTATACATAAAGAATCCTAAAGATGCTACCAGAACACTATTAGAGCTAACAATGAATTTGGTAAAGTAGCAGGATACAATATTAATGCACAGAAATCTCTTGCATTCCTATACACTAATGATGAAAAATCTGAAAGAGAAATTAAGGAAACATTCCCATGTACCACTGCAACAAAAAGAATAAAATATCTAGAAATAAACCTACCTAAGGATACAAAAGACCTGTATGCAGAAAACTATAAGACACTGATGAAAGAAATTAAAGATGATACAAACAGATGGAGAGATATACCATGTTCTTGGACTAGAAGAATCAACACTGTGAAAAAGATTATACTACCCAAAGCAATCTACAGATTCAATGCAATCCATATCAAACTACCAATGGCATTTTTCACAGAACTAGAACAAAAAATTTCACAATTTGTATGGAAATACAAAAGACCCTGAATAGCCAAAGCAGTCTTGAGAAAGAAGAACGGAGCTGGAGGAATCAGGCTCCCTGACTTCAGACTATGCTACAAAGCTACAGTAATCAAGGCAGTATGGTACTGGAACAAAAACAGAAATATAGATCAATGGAACAGGTTAGAAAGCCCAGAGATAAACCCACTCATATATGGTCACCTTATCTTTGATAAAGGAGGCAAGAATATACAATGGAGAAAAGACAGCCTCTTCAGTAAATGGTGCTGGGAAAACTGGACAGCTACATGTAAAAGAATGAAATTAGAACACTCCCTAACACCATACACAAAAATAAACTCAAAATGGATTAAAGACCTAAATGTAAGGCCAGACACTATAAAACTCTTAGAGGAAAACATAGGCAGAACACTCTATGACACAAATCACAGCAAGATCCTTTTTGACCCACCTCCTAGAGAAATGAAAATAAAAATAAACAAATGGGACCTAATGAAACTTCAAAGCTTTTGCACAGCAAAGGAAACCATAAACAAGATGAAAAGACAACCCTCAGAATGGGAGAAAATATTTGCTAATGAAGCAACTAACAAAGGATTAATCTCCAAAATTTACAAGCAGCTCATGCAGCTCAATATCAAAAAAAAAAAAAACCCAATCCAAAAATGAGCAGAAGACCTAAATAGACATTTCTCCAAAGAAGATATACAGATTGCCAACAAACATGTGAAAGAATGCTCAACATCCCTAATCATTAGAGAAATGCAAATGAAAACTACAATGAGGTATCACCTCACACTTGTCAGAATGGCCATCATCAAAAAATCTACAAACAATGCTGGAGAAGGTGTGGAGAAAAGGGAACCCTCTTGCACTGTTGGTGGGAATGTAAATTGAGGTTCCTTAAAAAGCTAAAAATAGAACTACCATATGACCCAACAATCCCACTACTGGGCATATACCCTGAGAAAACCATAATTCAAAAAGAGTCAATGGACCACAATGTTCACTGCAGCTCTATTTACAATAGCCAGGAGATGGAAGCAACCTAAGTGTCCATCAATGGATGAATGGATAAAGATATGGCACATATATACAATGGAATATTACTCAGCCAAAGAAAGAAATGAAATTGAGTTATTTGTAGTGAGGTGGATGGACCTAGAGTCTGTCATACAGAGTGAAGTCAGAAAGAGAAAAATAAATACCGTATGCTAACACATATATATGGAATCTAAAAAAAAAAAATACTAGGGGCAGGACAGGAATAAAGACACAGATGTAGAGAATGGACTTGAGTACATGGGGAGGGGGAAGGGTAAGCTCGGACAAAGTGAGAGAGTGGCATGGACATATATGCACTGCCAAATGTAAAACAGATAGCTAGTGGGAAGCAGCTGCATAGCACAGGGAGATCAGCTCGGTGCTTTGTGACGGCCTGGAGGGGTGGGATAGGGAGGGTGGGAGGGAGATGCAAGAGGGAGGAGATATGGGGATATATGTATAGCTGATTCACTTTGTTATAAAGCAGAAACTAACACACCACTGTAAGGCAATTATACTCCAATAAAGATGTTAAAAAAAAAAAAAAAGAGTCCCTTTGAAGGCCAAGGGCAGTCCTAGGGGGTTATGTCAGAGGAAAGAGAACATAAAACTTGGATTAGCAGCAGACAGTAGGGAAAGCTGTCACTTGTCTCCACCAAGGGACCAGTGATTCCAGGCCAGTATAGATGGCCCTTGTGGAACTCTTAGTCTTTCTTTTCCTTCCTTCCTTCCTTCCTTCCTTCCTTCCTTCCTTCCTTCCTTTCTTTCTTTCTTTCTTTCTTTCTTTCTTTCTTTCCTTCCTTCCCTCCTTTTCTTTCCTTTCTTTCTTTCTTTCTTTCCCAGGATATGGGAAGGGAAGGGACTGGGAACACCCATTAGTTGAGGGATACTTAGATAAACTTAGATAAAATTACGTCTCACACACCTCCAGACACTAGGAGTGTGCCCTGTATATTATCCTCTCATCCTTGCCCTTGAAGACCTTCCCATGATACCCCCTTCTCTTCATAGATAACTCTGATCTTTCTCTCAACCTGGTGGAGAGATGCATGGAGCAACAAACAAGAAAGAATTAAGGGCCTGAAACAATTTTTTTCAGATTTGTCATATTCCCCTATTTGACTCAACCCTCCCCAAATAATCACTCGATCAGCTTGCATCTCTTTCCCTAATAGCAAGGATAAGCAAGAGCTGGCTTATATAGAAATAGAAGGAATTCCGTTTAGCTGTACTGCTGGCCCAGTGCTTGACATAAAGCACGTACTCAAAAATATATGTTAACTGAATGAATTAATGAGTGGTAATACAGGGAAAACCTTTATATCTGGCCAATATGGTGGAAAGAGCATTGGAAGTAGAGAGAACCAGGTTAAAACTCTGGACCTGCTCCTTTCCATGTGCCCTCAGGCAGGTTACGTGACCTCTCTCAGCTTTAGTTTTTCTCACTAAGAAAAACAAAGATGACTAGCTCCACTCTTCAGTGCTATGGTAAAAACAACAGATAATGTGTATGCGAGACAACGCACGTAGCTTACTCGGTCTCTCTGATGGCTGGTGAGATGAGGTCTGGCTTTAGAATCCCTCAGCAGCACAGCCGAGTGAGAGGCTACTTCCTGCATGGAGGAGCACCCTACACTCTCAGCCCTCTAGCAGCAGCAGTCCGGGCACCTTCTATGTGACAAGGGGATGCTTGCTGTCACATACTGCAGTCTCATTAAATACAACAACCCTGCAAAACAGATGTCTTCTCCCCATTTTCCAGATGAGGAAAGTGAGTCTCAGACAGGGGAAATGGCTTGACAGTGGTTGGAGCTTCAGCGAGCACCGGCGTCACCTGGAGGGCTTGTTAAAACTCTGATGTCTGGGCTCCAGCTTAAGTCTCTGATGAAGTGGGTCTGGAATGGGGCCTGATAACTGGCGTTTCAAGTTCCTAAGCGACACTGATGCTGCTGCTCAGAGACCAGAGTTTGAGGACCACTGATTTCCAGGGTCGTGGCTAGGAAGCGGCAGGCCAGGCATTGAAACCCAAGGCTTCTGATCCCAAGGCTCTCCTTCCCTGTCCACCTCAGCGGGTGCCTCTGCACAGTGGCTGGGTAGGAGCTCCATCAATGCCCTGAAATCTCTCTACCTGGAGTCGAGTAGACTGGCCGGGGCCACCGTAAATCCACAAGGCTCCCAGGGAAACGGGGTAAAGCAAAAGCAAGCTCCCGTGAAAGGGAGAAGGTCTGAGGACAGGATGTGGCCCCAGTCATGATCCTAGCTCACTGGCCCCTGGAGCTTCTTTTACAGAGTGTTTTATGAGCCAGTTTTCAGTGCCAGCATCAGACTGCGGGGGGAGCCTAGGCCCACCAAGAGTAAAGAGCAGCCTGGACAGGCGGGCAGGGTTCGCAGAGGGGCCCCCAACGCAGGGCGGTTTTAAATTGCTACTGTATTTAATTGTTAGCCCAGCTCCTTCGTTGGTTGAGTGATGGGAGAAAGGAGAGGTAGGCAGGGCCCAGAATGAGCTGTGAGAAGCTGTATTTCTCTCCATTTGGGGCTCACTGGGGATTCTGTACAAAGCAGCGCCTTGGGGCTCAGCGCTGGAGTTTATCAACCCCTGTGCTTGATGGGTTCAAGGTTTGTGCTTCCTGGTTAGTGGGACCCAGGAGGCTGGGGAGCCCAGCTGCTCCTGGCATGCATCTTGCCATTCCTGCGGGCAGGGACTGACTTTGACCTTTGTGGGTCCTGAAATAGAAGTCACAGCTAGTATGAGGCACCATAAAGCTTCTTGGCAGCCACACGCTGTCACCTGGCTCTTCAAGGCCTCGTCCTAGCAGCGGAAATACAAGAAAGCTGTCTGGAGGCAGAGGGATGGCCACAGAGATCTCTCCAGGGCGTTGCCAGCCTGAAATCCCAAGGATCTTGTGTCTCCTGAAACTTCCTGGCCCTAAGGTGAGGGCAGGCATCTTTACCCCTGAGATCAGTCCAGACACCCATCCATCTTTGCCTATTCTTTCCCTCCTACTATCTTCCAGCAGGAATCCAGAACCGCTCCTGCCTCAGAGCAATTTAACCCAACTGAGCAGGGAGAATATTAGACTGAGGAAACCTCATCACTAGAAAATGATAGTAATGATAACTATTGCTATCCCCCATTCATGGCATACTAAATGCTGGCCACTGTTCACGTGCTGATGCATTTAATCGACTCAATAAACAATGACCTGGGTACTGTTATTATCACCATTTTACAGATGGGAAAACTGAGGCACTAAGGGGTTGAGTAGCTTGGCCAAGACCACACAGCTAGAGAATGAGTGAGCCTGCAGGGCAGGAAGGGCATTTGGGGCAGGTTGAGCAAAGGCCTAGGGAGGAGGTGGCAAGGCCCTTTTGAAGGCCAACTAGGAGTTCAGTGAGGCTGGAGTGTGTGTGTTGGGACAAAGAGGTAAGAGAAGGTATGGTGAAGTAGGGAAGGGATTAATCAGGAAGGATTTTGAATAGATGCTAAAGAGTTTAATTTTATCCTGGAGGCAATGAGAAGTCACTGAAGAAAGCTAAATATGTGAAAGACGTCCTTAGATTATGTTTTGGGAAAATCACTCTGAAAGTAGTGTGGAAGGTCAAAGTAGCATGGAGACTGTTCACGGGGCTACTGCAGTAATCCAAGTTCTCCAGAGACTTACACTCTTTTTCTATATATAAAGAGATTGATATATTTGTTTATTTTTTGCCAAGCTGGAGACCCAGAAGAGCCGACATGTAGTTCTAGTTGGAAAGCCAGCAGGCTGGGGATCTAGGAATAGCTGATGCTTCAGTTTGAGTCTGAAGATCAGAAAAAAAAAAATGTCCCAGTTCATGCAATCAGGCAGGAGGCATTCCCCCTTACTCACAGAAATGTCAGCCCTTTGTTCTATTCAAACCTTCAACAGATTGGCTGAGGCCCGCCCCCATCAGGGAGGGCAATCTTCTTTACTCAGTCTAACAATTCAGAAGTTAATCTCATCCAGAAACACCCTCACAGACGCACCCAGAATAATGTTTGCCCAAATGTGTGGGCACCCTGTGGCCCAGTCAACTGACACATAAAATTAACCATCATGCAAAGGAGAAATGATAGTGGCTTGGATGAGAATAGTGGCCACAGCAATACAGAGGAAATAACAGATTAGAAAATTGTTAACAAGTTGAACAGGATTTGGTGGCCAGTCAGTCTTGAAAGATGGGAGAGAGAGTCCATGATAACACCTGGGTTTTGGTTTGGGGAGACTAAGTGAAAGGTGGTTCTTTTTACTGGGAGAGTGTCATCTTGTTGTCCCTTAGCTTCACCAGTTTATGGGGACAAACGCTATCACATTAACAGTTAAATGTCAGTTTTACTGGCTCAAAGCCCCACCTGCAGATCCTTGCAAAGTTTTCCCAAAGAACTCCTGGCATCTTAAAAAGTCTTACCCACATTCATGAATCCATCTGAGTCATCAGTCATGGGCGCCACATCTGCAGAACAAGAGATCCACTGCCCCCCGCCTCTCGTTGGCACCAGCAGCCTAGTGGAGCTCTGCCCAGGTGTGCAGAAGCTGTAGGCTGTGCACATGTGTGCGGCCACGTGCTGGGAGGTCAGAGCGGGGAGCTCCTTCCCTCTGGCAATGAGGCTGTCATAGACCATACAGCTTTTACAATGAGATTCTTAGTTTCACCCCTGGAGCCCTTGTTTCCTGGGGTGCATACCTGCCATCCCCTAGGTTCTGGGGGTTCGTCCATACCAGCTGCCCTGCAAAACCTAGATCGGTACCTAGATCACTGCCCTCCTATGACCACTGGGCACTTTGGGCGGATGTCCCTTATCATACTAGATGTCTCCATTTGTGGGGAATTCTCTCCTGGAGGCCTGGAAGTTCTTATGATTTGGCCTCTGCCAGCTACCCCCAGTCTCGCGCTCCACCCCTCCCACTGCACCTGACGTGCCTTTATGAGCCTGGAAACCAAATGCAGATGGAGTCTCTGTCCCCACACACCAATGGTCCTCAGCCCGATGGATCAGTGCATGGAGATAGATGCTCAAGGACATGACTATTGTTCAAATCTTGGGGTGGTATGTTTTGGTCTAGATTTTTTGTTTGTTTTCTTGCTTTGTTGTGGTTGTTCACGCTTTGATTTTACTTTGGATCTTAGGTATGGAGGGTTGAGGTAACCGTAGTCCTCATTCCAAGTTACGGCCACCAGATCTGTGCAAGTTCTCCCTCCTATTTATTTCTTCTTCTTATTTCCATACCTAGAGCGACTGTATGTTTATTATACAAGAAGGAGCACATCGGAGAAGAAAAAGAGGCATTTTAATAATCGTTATGCTGGGATCACAGCCGTAATCCGGGACAGAAACGGGCAAACCAGGACATATGGTCCCTGCTTATTCATGTGTCTGTTTCTGTGTCCCTCTAACAGCCATTCTATTTTGTCTAATTAGTGCATTTCATTTTTATATATTTTTATAAAATGTGTATTTTTGTTTTATGCACATGCATTGTTATATAAATGATACTTTGCTATAGATCTATTTCTGTTTCTTACCTTTTTCATTAAGCACTGTTCATGTTTACATCGAATCTGTTGCTTCTAGTGAATGCATAATAAATACTCCGTGTCGTGCAACAACCACAGACACGGATGCGCCCACTTGGTGATGGACACCCAGGTGCCCAGCCTCACCCCATCATGGATCATGCTGTCGTGATTCTCCTTGTTCAGGGAGCCTCAAGAGCTGCTGGGAGAATTACTTTGGGATCTCAGGAGCAGAATTGCCAGGTTGTTATTTAAGTAAGTAGTACCAGATTGCTTTCCAAAATTTGCCTGACTCTTCGTGACTAATGTATACATTTCAGCTCCAGCCCAGCTGGGACACCCGGGGAAGAGAAGGTTGAGAACAGAAACCAAGGAAGCACCAGAGTTTTGAGAATGATCAGAGGGGGTGGATATGATGGTGGAGACTGTGGCCGAAGCTGTCATAAAGGCAGGAGGGAAAAAACAAAAAAGGCTGTAGCAAGATGAGACATAGCAGCGCAGAGCTCTGGCTCTGAGGGAGACACACCTGCGCTTGACCTCAGCCCAGCCCCCAGCTAGTTATGTGACTTTGTTTCCTCACGTGTCAACTGGGCATAACAAGTCCCTGCTTTGATAGGTTGTAATTTAGTTCTGTATCTGGCATATAAGCATCCAATAAATGTTAGGAATTTGATCCTCTAACAGTTTTTCATCCAAGCACTTATCAGAGTTTGTGTTTATTTTGTCATTTGTAGGATTATTTGATTCATATCTGTATCTTCCACTATATTGTATGCTGCTTTGGGGCTGGACCCTGTCTACTTGATGACGACTTTATCCTTAGCACCTACCACAGTGCCTGGCACAGAGGAGACACAACAGATATTTATTGCATTAATTAACCAGTGTAAGTAGAATACAGAGGATAATTACTGGTTGTGGTAAGTGCCCTGAAGGAAAAGACATCATGAAGTAATTGAGAATAATTGAGCTGAGGGAAGAACACAGGTAGGTCTGCAGGGAAGGCTTCTCTGAGGAGGTGATATGAACTGAGAGAGAAAGGTAGAGAATGGACCGTCCATATGGAACGTTGAGTGTTTCAGGCAGAAGGACAGCATGTTCAAAGGCCCTGAGGCAGGTCAGGGCTTGGCATGTCATGGGAAGTCAATGAGGGATCTTAATAGGGAAAGTAACATAATAAATGAACACAGAGAAAACAGTTAGGAAGCTGTTGCCTTTAAAAGATTATGATGGCTTGTATCGTGAATAGATGATAGGTGGGCTTGGGGTACATTTTGGAAGTGGAAGATAGGACATGCCGAATGATCAGGTGTATGGCAGAAGGAAAATATGTAAATTAAGGTTGACTTGGGCAATTGTGTTAGTAGTGGTACCATTTACTGGGACCAGAAAACCTGGGAAGAAATAGGATTGGTGGTAGGGTGGGAGATTGAGACTAGAAAGCTCAGATTTCAACATATTTGAGACTAGAAAGCTCAGGCTTCAACATATTAAGCTTGAGATAACTTCAGATCACTAAAGGGAGATATTGAATAAGCAGTTAGATAGAGAAGTCTGAGACTAATCGGGAGAGGTCCTAGTTTATTTGGAGTCATCAGCGCGTGAGAGGGTAAAGTCATGAGATAGGATTGGATAAACTCCCAAAGGAATAACGTATTGATAGAGGTGATAAGAAGGCCCTGCACAGAGCCTTGGGCCCTCCAGCATTTAGAGGCTTTTGGAAGGGGAGGAGCCAGCAAAGGAGACTGAGTAGGTGTGGCTAGTGAGGTGGGAGAACCTGGAGTGATGTCAGGAAAGGCAAGAGAGAGGAGGGAGTGGGCAACTGTTAGGCTGCTGGGAAGTGCAGGAAGAGTGGGGTAGGGAGATGAGACCTTTGGAATTGGCAATGTGAAGGCTGCTGATGTGTTTTTCTTATGACTTTTTAAAACAACAGGTTTATCGAGATACAATTCACATACCACAAAAATTGGCCCGTTTTAAGTACACGGTACAGATTTTTCGTATATTCACAGAATGGAGCCACTGCCACCACGGTCTAATTTTAGAGCACTTCCATCATACTTATTAACAGTACTCCCCTTCCCCTTCCCACCCCCTACCCAATCCCAGCTCCAGCCAGCTACTGATCTACTTTATGTCACTACAGATTTGCCTATTCTGGACATTTCATATAAATGGAATCATACAATATGCGGTCTTTGCCTCAGGCTTCTTTCACTTAGCGTAATGTTTCCAGGTCTCCTCCATATTGTAGCACGTGTCAGTACTTCATTGCTTTTATGACTGAATATTACTCCCTTGTACGAACATGCCACCTTTACTCATCATGCATCAGTTGGTTACAGTTTGGATTGTTTCCACTTTTTTGCTATTATGAACAATGCTGCTGTGAACATTGTGTACTAACTTTTCTATGGACGTATGTTTTCATTTCCCTTGGGTAGATACCTAGAGGGGAATTGCTAGGTCATGTTAAACATGTCATTTGGGCTTCCCTGGTGGCGCAGTGGTTGAGAGTCCTCCTGCCGATGCAGGGGACATGGGTTTGTGCCCCGGTCCGGGAAGATCCCACAGGCCGCGGAGCGGCTGGGCCCGTGAGCCATGGCCGCTGAGCCTGTGCGTCCGGAGGCTGTGCTCTGCGGCGGGAGAGGCCACAACAGTGAGAGGCCCGCGTACCGCAAAAACAACAACAACAACAAAAAATGTCATTCTATGTTTAACATCTTGAGAAATTACCAAACTGTTTTCCAAAGTGGCTGCTCCATTTTATATCCTCACCAGCCCTGTATGAGGGCTCTAATTTTGCCACATCCTCACCATCTCTTGTTATTGTCTGTCTTTTATTTTAGCCATCCTAGTGGATGTGAAATGGTATCTCATTGTGGTTTCGATTTGCATTTCATGACTCTTTCATGTGCTTATTGGCCATTTGTATATAGCTACTGGTAAATTCCACCAGGACGGATTCAAGGGAATCTGTTGAAACCAGACGAAGTTAACAAAGAATTGAAGGTGAGGAATTGGGAAAAGCAAATATAAAAACTATTTGAGAAGTTCCCCTCTGGAACAGTTTCAAGGGAAGTTTCTTTGTGCTTTCTTAATAATAGAAGACACTAAAATATGTTTGTTCATGAGGATGGTCCAGCAGACCTGGTTGCTACATGATGCAGAGGAAAGGGAAAATAAACACAAAAGCAAAAGTTCTTGAGCAGGACTCAGGGCATGTGAGATGGGGTTGCCTTTGAAATGATCCCCCTTTCCTGCATCTTAACCTGTGAGAACTTGGGTACCGGTATGGTCCATCTGTGGATTTGCTGGTCAGAAGATGAGGGGGTTCCTTTCTGATGGCTCAGTGAATGAAAGAATGAGGTCATCGACAAGAAGCAGAGTGGAATAGGTGTGGGAGGTTGGGAGAAAAAAACAGAATAATATAATAATTATTTGGAGAGTAAGAACTCAAACTTAAAAGAGAAATATAGGCTTGCTGGGGGTGGAGGGGGCGGTCATTCAGTGCCCGTTATAGTTTGAAGCCATGGATTTATAGTAAATCCAGTCAGCTCAGTTTGATTTTCTCCAAGAATATTCAACTACTCAGATGTGGGAGCAGAGAATGTGGCTGGCTGGACTCAGCTGGGGTTGTGGCTTCACCAGGTGAATGAAGATTCATTTCTTTCCCATGTGGACACCCAATGTGTTAGACAGGGAGCTGAGTGGAGGGTTGAGGATGTATATAAAGTAGTAATTATAATAAGGGCCATGGCAGTGGTTCTCAAGGTGTGATTTCCAGATCAGCAGCATCTACATCACCCAGAAACTTGTTAGATATGCAATTTGGGAGCCCCACCCCAGAACTATATAAGACGATAGTGTCCTCAGAGGATGCAAGTGACGATGGAAGGGAGTCAGCTGCTTCTAGATTGGAAGCTCCAGAGGAGAGATGAAATGGGTTAGTTTAGGAGATACGACCAGCAGTTTGGGGACCAGTGATCCACTGATAATGGATGACCCAGGAAGCCTGGACTTCTAGAGGTTCCTAAAATAAGCAGGGATGTGAGGTGTGATCGGATTTACTGTGAAGGGCCCTAGAAGAAAGTGGGTGATAGTTCATTCCAGGGTCCTGAATCCTTAGCTGAGCTCTAGATGGCAGCTCCTCCTGAGGCTGGGAACGGGCATCAAATCACTTCAACCACATTCTACTGATTATTAATAAAGTCACAAACCCAGTTCACATTTAAGGGGAAGGGTCTACACAAAGGCATGAATACAGTCAGGTATGGCTCATTGAGAACCACCACTGTACCAGACCACCACAACTGTTAATACTTTTTATGTCCAGCTTAAAAAATCATTGACTGCTACAAGATCATTAAGTTATTTTATGTTCTATTTTTAAAGCTTTTTGTTTTACTTTTTTTTTTTTTTTTTTTTTTTGCCACACAGCACGGACATGCAGGATCTTAGTTCCCTGACCAGGGATCGAACCCGTGCCCCCTGCAGTGGAAACATGGACTCTTAACCACTAGATCGCCAGGGAAGTCCCTGTTTTCCCTTTCACATTTAGATCTACCATCCATCCGGAATGGATGTTTGTGATCGATGCAAAGTAGGAGTCGAGATTCATTTCTTTCCCATGTGGACACCCAATGTATTAAGAACACCATCCTTGTACCATTGCTATACAGTGCCATCTTTGTCATAAATCAAGTATTCATATATGTTTGTGTTTATTTCTGGATTTTCTATTTTGTTTCATTAGTATATGTACTGTGGCTGCCCCTATTCCAGTCTGTCTTGATTACTGTAGTTATGTGAAAAGTCTTGATAACCAGTAATGGAAATCTTACAATTTTGTTCTTCTTCGTATAAGATTTTCTTGGCTTTTAGCATTTTTACAAGTGCATCAAAATATAATAAGATAATAAAAGGATAATGAGATTGTTGTGGATTGAATTGTGCCCCCCAAAAGATATGTGTAAGTCCTCTCAGTGCCTCAGAATGTGACCTTATTTAGAAATAGGACATCTGCAGATGTAATCAGGGTAAGCTAAGGTCAGACTGGAGTAGGGTGGGCCAATACGTGGGGTGGGTCCTACTCCAATATGAGTGGGGTTCTTATAAGAAGAGGAGAAAGCAGATACACAGAATGGGAAGGCCATGTGACAACGGAGTCAGAGATTGGAGGGATGCAGCGGCAAACCAAGGGACATCGAAGGGTAATGACCACCACAAGTTAGGAAGGGGCAAGGGAGGATTCTCCCCTACAGGTTTCAGAGGCAGCATGGACCCGGTGACATCTTGATTTCCAACTTCTAGCCTCCAGACTGTGAGATAGTAAATTTATTTAAGCCACCCATTTTGTGAGATTTTGGTACAGTAGCTCCAGGAAACTAATACAAAGATGTTATAACAAACAACTTTTTTCTAATAAATTCCAAAATTTAAATGAGATAGACAAATTCCTAGGGCAACACACTTACAAAATTGACACAAAAAGAAATAAACGTTTTGAAATCCTGTATCTATTAAAGAAGCTGAATCTATAATTTAAAAAAAGTTTGTCCACAAAGAAAACTATAGACCCAGATGACGATTTTACCAAAATTTAAGAGATGCATTTTAAATCGTCAGTAATGTGGAGAATTGTTCAAGGTTAGAGTACAAGATCCCAGGCAAAAATGATGTGGACTTACATTCTTTCAGTGAAAATGGGTATGGTAAAGAGAGGATGCATAGAAGAGAGATTAGGGAGAGAAGGCAGAATCAATAGAATTTGTGGATGTTCTGGACTTGAAGGAAAGATGATGGAGTGACATCCTTGCTCAGGTGTCTTGCTTGGACACTTAGGTCAGTAGTTGTGACATTCACTGAAACAGAGAGCATGGAAAGTACCGCTGAAGGAGGGGATTGATAGGAACTGAAATTTGACCTCTTGAATTTGAGGCGACGCTCCAAGGGCAGATGTTAGATAGATCTGGATCTGTAGTTCAGGAGTGCAGTGTGGCTTGGGGATACAGACTTAAGGGTTAGGGGCCCACCGAGTGATGTTTGAAGAGTGGCTATGAGAGTGGCTGAGATCCCTCCAGGAAGGAGTGTTGTCAGAAGAGAAGAGGCCAAGGACAGAAGCCTGAGGAACATAAAGACTTATCGGTTGTCAGTCTGAAAGCTATTACAATTAAAAACAAAACCAAGGGACTTCTCTGGTGGTGCAGTGGTTAAGAATCCGCCTGCCAGTGCAGGAGACACGGGTTCGAACCCCAGTCTGGGAAGATCCTACACGCTGTGGAGCAACTGAGCCTGTGAGCCACAACTACTGAGCTGGCACGCCACAACTACTGAAGCCCGCACACCCTAGAGCCCGTGCACCGCAAGGAAGAGTAACCCCCGCTCGCCGCAACTAGAGAAAGCCCGCGCACAGCAACAAAGACCCAACGCAGGCAAAAATAAATAAAATTTTAAAAATTAAAAAAAAAACAAAGCCGAAAAAAAAAACCCAAAACAAAACCGCTATCCAACTAGATCGAATGATAAAGAAAAATTGTTATTATGCATAACAAGTGGTCTCAAGGTAGGGGGACTGTAAGGTTGGTTGATAGGTGAAAAGGATCCTATATTCATTTCCTAGGGCTGTCATAACAAAGTCGCACACATTGGATGGCTTCAAACAACAGAAACTTGTCTTACAGTTCTGGAGGCTAGACGTCTAAAATCAGCTGTCATCAGGGCCACGGTCCCTCCCACATTAAAAGATCAGTGGCTGCCAGGGCTTGTGGAGGGATGGTGGGGGGATGAATAGGCAGAACACAGGATTTTTAGGGTAGTGAAACTACTTTGTAGGACACTATAGTGATGGATACTTCTGTCCAAACCCCTAGAATGTACACAGCAAGAGTGAAGACTGAGGCAAACTATGGGCTCTGGGCATGGGATGTGCCAATGTAAGTTCATCGATTGTAAAAAATGTACCACTCTTTTGGGGGATGTTGATGATGCGGAAGGTTATGTGTGGGGCGGGCAGAAGGTACAGGGGAAATCTCTGTACCTTCCACTTAATTTTGCTGTGAATCTAAAACTGCTCTAAAATAACTCTTCTTTTAAAAAAGCATATTTATAGCCATTGACTTATACCCACCTACATGTCTATACCTGGAGATACACTTGCTTCTAGCATTGCATGTAAACATACACACACTTTTCTCCCTGTCTACATGTCTTTCTAGCAGCTACTGCATAAACAACAGGGAGGCACAGAATCTCCATCGGCGACACTGATGTATACAACTTTCTCTCCTTATGTAAGTGAGAGGTGTGTCAGTCCAGGTCCTCTGAGAATCAGATGCCAATATGGGATTAAATGTGCAAGCATTTTACTAGGGGGAATGCCTGTGAGGGGAACTGGGGAGGGAGACAGGGATGGCGGGGAGAGCTGTCAGACTGCTCGGTAAGTAAGTCTGGTCTGAGTGAAGGAGAGAGGGAAGGAATGAGGGAAGGAGTCTTCCTGGACTGCCATGCAGCAGAGGAAAGGTTTGGCAAGGCTGTCGGGGAGTCCTTCAGCCCCTTGTTCATCAGAGGAATCCCACGTCCCAGGAACGGGCCTCTCTTAGCATCCCTGCCACTCTCAGTCCCCGGCCAGGGGCAGCCCTTGGGAGGCGTGGCCTTGGCACCAACACTGCTTTCAGAGCAGCACCTGGAGCCCTTGATCAATTGCCCTCAGCATAGTTGGCAGTCCAGGAGCAGGGCGTTCTCATGGCTACCCTAAGAGGTGCCCTTTTCTTTTGTACTTAATCACTCCAGATTAAAAAACAGAAAAGCACGTCATAGTTGGAGAATTCACCTGGAGACAGAATCGCCTGTGTGGTCCTCTCTGTCACCGAGGCTTTTCTAGATGGAGCCTCTGCTCAGAGAGGCCCTTCAGGTTGGCGCCTCAGGAAGGCCAGGGCTGTCCGAGAACTTGGCCTGTGCTCTACTCCAGCCGTGCCTTGGGGAGCCCTGGCTAAGCTTATTGCTGCTGCTTCCTGGCTGCTTTCGGGGAAGATTTCCCTGCTCAAGCACAGGAGAGGCCAGGACACTCTTGGCTGGTGTCTTCGGGGACCCAAACCTCAGATCAGGGACAGAGTGAGTGGGGAACGCCCACTCAGGGATTCCCCATCATGTCTCCCTCTCCCTGGGGTCCATGACCTTTGTGGCAGAGCTGCCGGTCCAGCCCTCATCAGAGCACAAGGAACGGAGGGCGGCCAACCAGGCCAATGGCTCAGTGTGAATCATCTTGTGTCCAAGGCCGAGTTCCACTGATGAAACTGCAGAGAGCCACAGCGGCCCAAGCCCAGTACTGTACAGATGAAAGTCTTGTTTATGCGAAAGATATATCTACAGAGGGAGCAATAAACTGCAAAGAAAAGTATGAAGGTTTGCAGCAAATGCTATAAAGTTTTATATTCCTGAAAACTAGGGATAAAAGATATAACCATTTAAAGCAAAGTGGCTAAAAGGGGCTTCCACACGATTGTAAAACAGCCTTATAATAGCTAATTGCTAGTTTCTTATTACAGCGGAGAGAGTCAAAATAGCCTTTAAAATACCCGTCGTTGGAAAGTGGGAGGGAGAGAGGACAAGGACAGGAGGGAGTGACCTGCCAGAAAGGGTTTGGGTCCCAGTCCCCAAGGGGTCTCAGAGGAGAGACCACTGTCATCCCTGCAAGGCGGTCCTGTCCCCAGTGCTGAGGGCCTGAGGGCCTGTCCAACGTTCCCATTCACTACCGCAGAGAACTTGAGTGACTGTGGACAAGTCATCTCGCCACCCTGGGCCGCAGCATCTTCTTAACCAGGAAGAGAGTGCACGATGACCTCGCAGGTGCTTCCAGCTCCGGTACTGTCACCACTGTCCACCCGGGGCCTCCACATTCCAGGCACTGTGTTAGGAAGGTGGCGGGGAGGACGGCTAAGATTCTGAGAATGGTGGAGAAGATCAGTGCAATTCCATGTAATATGTTGTGGAACAGAGGTATGTGTGGCTGTGATGGATGCTAAGAGCTCTCAGAGGAGATGACATCTGAGCTGCCTTTTGGGGTTGAGTAGGAACTTGCCAGAATGACATACTAGGCAGAGTGACTAGCATGTGTAAAGGCCCATGACCAGAGCTTCCTGAGTGGTACACTTTGGGGTCCGTGTAAGTGGTGCCCCTGGGTCTATACAGTGCACAACCTGTGCAGCCTGACGCAGGCATCCTATGAAACAGTGCAGAAGATGGTGAGGTCGGTCCCAAACCCCAGCAGGCACTGCAGTAGACCTTCAGCTTTGGACCCCTCAACCCACCCCCGTTTCCCACTGCCTCCCTTATATCAGGCCCCTTAGGGGTTATACTGTTTAAATGTGGCCTGACCCCAGGGGATCTCTGTTGTACTCCCAAACTCTGGGGAACCCCCGGGGAACTATCAGGAAGCTAGGGAGAGGCCCAAATCCATTTCCCCCTTCAGCAATACAATTGCTCTTTCTCTTTACTCTGCAGGAGGACATATGGGTTTCCTCCTCCACAAACGGGATGATTAACGAAAAGTAAACTTTTAAGGCAGTGGTTTACCCCAGGATTCCTTGTCAATCCAGCCCCATTTAGCCAACTTCCAACCCCATGGGGCACATCCCCTGCCAGCAGCGCTCCCTCCACACTGCACCCCACCCCACATAGAGGCACTGGGCAGCAACTCCTGCTTCGGGGGTGGAGGGAGTCCCCAGGACCTGCCCTTCAGCCCTTCAGATGGTGGAGATGGGGACCCTTGGACCCCCTCCCGGCCTGCCTCTGCCTGCCCAGCACCGCTTCCTGCTCCAGAATCAGCCCATCCTTCTTCCTGGGGGCAGGAGGGCAGAGGCCGAGCTAGGACTCTACATAGCGTTGCTGAGGACATGCGGCATTTGACCCATGACCCTACAGGAAATCCTTCCAACCTCTGAAGCAAACCTCAGGAGGAAAACCATGACCCCAGAGGGAACAAAGGGCAGTGCTGTGCCTCTCCTCCCCTCCCCCAGCCCAAGATGGCTCAACTCTGAAACATGCAGGAGTGAAAGCATTCGTAGCCGACCAGCCCGGCTCAGGTCTCAGCCATGGAAGGGGGCCAGGGAATCCATAAAGAGGTGAGGTGCATGCATGCATCCTGCTTGCCCAGGACAGTCCATGTGTAATTAATAATAGCACCTCCATTTCCAGGACAGAAATGCTCTGGTCTGGCTGATAATTACAGGATCATCCTAGCAGAAAGGGACTCACATAGAATCCACACCACCACCCCCTTCATTCATTCAAATATTGAGCTTCCACCCTGAGCCTGGCACAGGTCTGGCCCTGGAGATGAAGAGGCAGGCAGTCCTGGCTGTGGGAGCTCACAGATTTTGACAGCTACAGCGCCAAACCAGCTATGGCACAATGTGTAAGTTCTGGGGGCAAGTGATTCATTCTCTTAAAGGATCTGAGAAGGTTCACCGAAGAAGTGACATCAGGGGTTTCAATGGCCAATCAGCCTCCTTAAGGCCACTCCCCCCAGATTCTCCACTCAGCCCCACAAAGTTACTGTCCCGCCCAGATTCTCCCATGCCGTTTAGGCTGCCTGGGTCTCTCTTATGCCTTACTCCCTGCGCCTCACCCAAACTGGCAGTGACGGGAGAGGTAAAAAGTAGATTAGGGAAGGGGTTGCAGGTCAGAGCTCCCTTCTGCACAGCAGATGTCTGTCTCCCCCACCGCAGCTCATCCACTCGTTGGCCCACTAAATGCCAAGCGTGGGCTGCGTGCCAGTGCAGTGTGAGTGGCGAACAGGACGAGAAATACCGGCCTTTGGGAACTTACAGGCTGGGAGGCAAGATAAATGCTGAACAAATCACCCGACAATAAAGAAATGCCTCACAGCTCTTGGGAGAGTGAAGAAATGGCGGGGATGGGGGGTTAGCAATGGGAGAAACACGTCGCTCACCTTCACAAGACTTTTGAGGGGTGAACCTTTCATGGGAATTTTAAGCCCAATGACAAACCCATCTGGCAGATGGATTTGAGTTTCATTAGTGAGAGCCAGAAAAATGAGTCCTTGGGTGAAAAGGGCAGTGGGTGGATATGTCAGCAAAGAGAAGAGGATAGAGCACAGAGCTGGAGCCTCAGGCCAAGATGAAGTGTCACCCAGATGGAAAGGCAGGATTTCCTGGACCCTGACCTGGGAAGGTCCTCCAGAGTTTATTCTATCCATCCCCCTGCCTGTACTGCTTTCTCAAAGAGGGTGGATTAGGAGAAGTGGGGTGGGTGTCTCTGTTGAAGTCTTCGGAGGGAGATGATTCTGCACCCCATTCTGGGTTTAACACCTCTTGCCTCAAGAAGCCCCAGGAAGATGAGAAAACTCTGGGAGTTGCGGGCATTGGGGAAGGTGCTGCCTTGGCCTGATCCTATATCTCCTACCAGGCTGGTGTCCTGGTTTCATTGCTTTCATGTCCCCTTCCCCTAAGGTCATAAAATAGCTCAAACTCATCACCATAAAGCTATTGCACGAATGAACACTGCCTAATGGACAGTATTATTTCTTATATAGTGTTAATTAAATAGGTCTGAAATGGACCACACCTCGTTTTTCCTGTGCAGGGGCCTGGGCAGGAAGCTTCTAGATTTATGCATAAAAGCAGTAAGAATACTGTAGTTAAAATTTATCAAGCACTTACTTTGCGCTGGACCCTTTACTTGCATTGCTTCTTTTACTCCTCCCCAAAATCCCGTAAGGTAGGTATTGTTAAGTGTGTCTATTTTACAGTTGAGGAAACTGAGGCACAGAGAAGCTAAGCAACTTTGCCCAAGATCTCACAGGGTAGTGGGCAGAATGATGGCCCCCCTCAGAGATAACTACTTCCTAATACCCAGAACCTGTGATTATGTTGCATTACAAGGTAAAAGGGTCTTTGCAGTTGTGATTATTTAAAGATCTTGAGGTGGGGGTTTATTCTGGCTCATCTGGGTGGGTCCATTATATTCACAAAGGTCTTTATAAGGGAAAGAGGGAGGCAAAAGGGACAGAGAAGGAGATGTGATGAAGCAGAGAGATCTGAAAGATATTACACTCCTGGCTTCAAAGCTGGGGGAAGGGGCCATAAGCCAACCTCTGAATCTCTAGAATCTAGGCAACCTCTAGAATCTAGGAAAGGC
Source organism: Delphinapterus leucas (assembly GCF_059928025.1). NCBI lineage: Eukaryota > Metazoa > Chordata > Mammalia > Artiodactyla > Monodontidae > Delphinapterus > Delphinapterus leucas. The sequence continues at coordinate 90,941,255 of NC_143135.1, read as the reverse complement.
AAGGAAACAGATTCTCCCCTAGAGCTTCCAGAAAGAACAGAGCCCTGCCGATGCATTTTGGACTTCTGACCTCGAGAACTGCAGGATAATAAATTTGTGTTTTTAAATTGGTAATTTGTTACAGCAGCAGCAGAAAACTAATAAGCACAGCTAGCACGGGGCAACAGCCAAGTTATGGGTGTTGCCCTAGGATGGGTAAAGAAATCATGTCATTAACCCTATTTGGGACCGACATCATCTCTACAGTCCTTACCCCAGAGCCACTGGACGGGTGTCTCCCAGGGTCCCGCCTTCCTCATCTAATTACTGACCCCCACGCCCACCCCTACACACACCTCCCCCACTCCTGCTCTGGGCAGCCCCTTACTCTCACTCTTCTTTTCCTAGGACAGTTGAGGAGCACTTCAGAGCCAGTGTGAAGGGGGATGGAGTTGGGGTCCTAGAGACATGGGCAGAAGAGAAAGGCAGAGAATCATCCGTGGAACTTACGTGTATGGGTTTTGCGTAAAACAACTTCTTCACCATCAGGCATCAATATCTTCATCACATAAGCGGAAAGGGGAAAATAAACTAAGTGTGCAGCTTAGTGTGGGGTCCAGGCCTGAGCACAGAAACAAGAGGGGCAGTTGTTCAGGGATGAGTGCTGGCACAGCCTCCTCCCAGAGCGTCAGAACAGGGCACCAAGCAGTCTGAAACATGATCCTTAGTGCTGGCCAAAAGGAAGGGGCTGGCCTTGAGAAAAGGGGACTCAGAGGCTCCTGAGGAGGGTTGGGGCATTTGAGGGGGAAGGGGGGAGAGAAGGGGGCAAAAAAAGTTTGCCTAATCCCCTCGATAGAATAGCTGGACTTTGCTGCCACCTTGTGGACAGAATTTAGAAGGACCGGGTTGTGACTGTCCTTGGCCCAAGTTTGATGTCCTATTCCGGGCCTTACAGGATGGTACTTCTTTCTGAGTCTTGAGTGGGGGGTTCGCCCAGGCACATGGAAGTGAGTCCTAGGCTCCCATGGTCCTGGATGTCATGTTCATGATGTGTCCCACTGCCAGGAATTTAGGTCTCTTTGCAGACAGGGACACAGGAGGTGGAATTGAATAGGAGAGACCCAGCCAGGAGGAGGATGATCCCCCCCAAGCTGTGCCCAGTATTCACATGCTTTCCCAGAGGAGGAACTCAAAGCTGTAGTTTTAGGGAGGAACTCTGTACAAAGGAGCCTGGGAATTTACAGGGGCGAGCGAGGCTGAGTGGGTAGAGATAGGAGAAAAAGGGACAGTAAGGTATGGGACATAAAGATATGAATTCAGCCTGGTGTGGATAGAACTTTATCCCCTGCTGGCCTTATAGTGAATGCCCATCTCTAAAATGGAGCCAACAAGGAAAAGGGAGACGTTCCTACCCATTCAGAATGTGATGTGAGCAGACCAAGGAAGGGCCCCTAAGCCACTAGACATCCCTCTACTCCAGCCTCATGACTTCCCTGGGCTTTGGCCCCATACTGAGAGTATGGTGCCCCACAGCACCTATGAGCAGGTACTAATGTGTGCCCATTTTTCAGATGAGAAGGTTGAGGCACAGAGGAATTAAGTGCTTGTCCAAGGCTTCACAGCTAGCATGTGATGGGGCCAAAATTCAAATTTGGGGTGGCCCACTCCACATGGCACTCTGATATTGTGCCCAATAAATGTATTGCAGAAGGAATGGGAGTAGCCATGCTTCTGGTGTCCTAGCTCTGGTTCCCTCCCAACTTGAGTTTTGACAGTGGAAATTGAGGCAGATCTTCTCCCTGCTCTGCCCCTTCCCAACTTAGATAAAAGTCTCTCTTTTTCTTTTTCTTGCGGTATGCGGGCCTCTCATTGTTGTGGCCTCTCCCGCGCAGGCTCAGCGGCCATGGCTCACGGGCCCAGCCGCTCTGCGGCATGTGGGATCCTCCCGGACTGGGGCACGAACCCGTGTCCCCTGCATCGGCAGGCGGACTCTCAACCACTGCGCCATCAGGGAAGCCCTAAAAGTCTCTCCTTAAAGGCTTCTAGGAAATGAGTTCCATTCCTTCCCTTTCAGACTCCCAATCTCATTCATGTCAGGAATATGGCTCTCAGGAAGTTCTTCTTGCAGTCTAACCTCCCACCCCTCCTCCTGCAGGTCAAGCCCAGATATAAGGTCCCAGATAGGAGAGAGAGAGGATGCGAAGCAGGCTTCTGTTTCCGAGAAGGGTATTCTTGGTCTCTAAAAGCAGAGTTTCATTCTCTAACCGTGACAGTCAGGGCTGGCCAATCACAGGCCTTAATGGGAGAGCTTAAATTATAGAGGACCAAGTTAGAGGAAAGAAGAAGAAGAAAAAAAAAAAACCCGCCCAACTCCCAACCCCTGGTACTGTAGCTGATAGGTAATTATCTGCTGTTTGTGTGCACTGTTGGGGCTCCAGCCCTGACTGCCCAGGATGGACATTGCGGTCTGGGGAGAAGCCCACTGAGCTGGTGTCAGGTCAAGGCGATTGAGAGGGGCCCCGGCCAGACCTTATTCCCCCCCTCTTCCCCCCCCTCCACTCCCCTCCAATCAGGGGAGGAGCTGCCCTCTCTTGCCCGCCACCCGTCCCCCAACACTCGGAGGAGAGAGGGAGTGATTAGCATGGGGCATTGTCCTTGGATAATGGGCCCCAGCTGCCGCTTGAAAGAAGAGACAAAGCGCCGGACCGCTCCACAAGCATTATCCCCTCTTTAAATCTCTGTTATTAGATTAGATTCAAAACGTATTGATTCAGAGGCTGGAGGGAAGTGAGGGAGGGAAGGAGGGGAATCTGGCTGGGGAATGTTGAACCATACCTCCCAACTGACTCGTCCTCCCCCCTACCCCACCAGGCAAGTTTCCCTCCTATTCTCTCAGTGAAATCTCCCCTAAGCCCACATCCTGACTCTGAGCTCAGCTACTCTCCCTAGACCCTCCCAAGAGCCGCAGAATGTCCACTGTTGTCAGGGGCCCTGCGGTCGCTGAGCAGAGATGGCCATTGCCTAGGAGGAGAGGCAGCCTCCCTGGGATGGTGGCGGTGGACTCCACAGCTTGGAGCACCATACAGGGCGGTTCAGGCTGGGCACTTTCAAGATCTTTAAGGGAGTCTTTTGAGGAGAAATGACAGGTTTGGAAAGCTGCGTGGATGGGAAAGAAGGTGAGAAGCGGGACTATTCGTAGGTGAATGGAGAAGGCTGCAGGAGAGGAGTGGAGATGAGACAGAGAGAACCAGGGTGCTTCCCAGAAGCACTTGTAAAGACGTGGGCGGTTTCTGGTTTTCCCTCTCTGCCTAGGACACACGGAGAGGGAAGGAGCTGAAGTGGCAGGAGGAAGGAAGCAAGCAAGTTCTGGGAGAGATAACAGGTGAGAGGGAGCTTCTGGGTGTTCTCATATCCCAGACTGGGTAAAGGTCTCCTTGGGAGGAGCCCAAGATCAATACTGACGGACAGGGGTTAGTACACCGGGGGATCCTCTGGCCCTGGGTCTCAGTTTCCCATCCCTGGGCAGCGCAGCCTGGATGCTGCATTGATGAGCTGATTGGCTGTGGCTAGTGGAGCGGAAGATGTTACATGTGGTGGCTCACTCTCGGGTTGGTTGATTGGCTGCCTCAATGCTGGGCTTGTTACCCCATTGATTGTGGGTGAAGAGTGGGGAGGGGGAGATGGGGAATCAATAGGTTGATTAGTATCTTACTAGCTCTCTGGTTGGACACCTTGTCAATAGCCACCCACTTACTGATCAGTGGTGCATCGACAGTTCCAGACTGTCCAGCTTTCTCTCTCTCTCTGGCCTGAGACGTGAGAATCACCCAGCAGCATGACTGGCCCAGCAGGGCCAAGTGGAGAGTGGAGTGGGACAGCTTTGATCCCAAGACCAGGCTCCCAAGTTTGGGCTGCCAGGACCATCTTGAGAGAGTCGGGATGAGCACCCCTCATCTTTAGCCCAACCTGCGCTTAGCAGGAGGCAACAATTGTGAATGGGAGCCAATCTCCAGCCCCACAGTCTCCTGCTTTTTGCTGGGAAACCCTGATACCTATCCATGAGCAAAACAAACAAAAATCCTTAACCAATATCAAGAGCACATATGTCTGAGGAGAGCAGATGAAACCTCATTCCAGGTCAATTTACGAACCAGCAGCCGGATAGACAATATTTAATGAGTTCTTTCGGCATGCTGGGGAAACTGGGGTGAGAAGAAGAAGCTCAGAGAAGCTAAACCAGACAAGCCTGCTTCCTCAGCCTCTAGGCTTTTTCAGACATGAAGCTCTCAAGGGCCTAAGGTTCTGCCCTCCGTCCAGCTTCACTGGATGGTCTAGAAACTAGAGCTGCCGAGTTTGGGATCAGGGAAAGTATAGGTTCAGGTGATCCATACTGAATCCCTTGTAGTTCACCAGCCTTGAAACAACTCATCCCAGGTATTTTGGGGGGTCCTTTTCTTTCAGCCTTGTAGAATTCAGTCCCTAAGAGACAGGCACCCCAAGACAGGGAAAGAGATAAAGCTGGAATGAGAAAGGGAGAACCAGAGAAAGCCTCAAGCAAACATGGCAAACACGAAGCCATCATTCTTGGTGGTTCTGGCATTCCTTCCCTCTGAATGCTTGTTAGGTGGATGGAGTGATAGAGTTGGGATGCTCCTTAGCATGTCTTAAATCCTGATGTGTGGGAGAGGGGCCAGGATCTGAGATGCAAGATCAAAGACCATGCCCCGGCCTCTGCCTCCATCATGGTCCTGCTTTCTGGTGGATGTGCCAGGGGCCGGCTGCTGAGAGTTCCCAAAGGAGAAACATAAACTCAAGACTTAGCAGTTTCTGCTTTCAAACACCGAACCAGAGGGTGCTGGCTGTGGTGCCGATGTTCTTGCAGGGAGAGAGCTGGCTTCCAGCTTCACCAAGAGACCGTGAGCCCAGAATGATAGCAGGACTGTGTAGACCCTTCCAGCATCTTTCCAGGAGGTCACAGAACTGAGCACCCTCCTCCCCACCTCTGCATTGTGTTCATGGTCCTGACCCTCACACCTTGAATCCCACCTCCTATTTTTTCTTTTTCAGAACAGCCACTGTTTGGTCACTTCTTAATTCCTTGGGGCAGAGAGCATCATACATCTGAAACCACAGATAATTCCCCAACCTCATTTCCACCAGCAACTTCAGACCTCGTCTTCCACCCACCCAGCTGCTGACAAATGGTCAAGAAGAGAGTTTAGGGGCTTCATAGCATTTTATTACCCCACCTCCCCCATCTGATGGATGTTCAGGGAAGTGGCCAGAGGTGAAGTGAACAGAGAGACATTAGGGTTGGATAAACCTAATGCAGAGTTATCAGGCCCGTGTGGTAGAGAGTTGGTTTACCTTCCGTCTCAAAACAAGGCTGAGGGAGTGAGCAGATTCCAAGGTGCCAATTCAGGGGAGCGCCAATGGGGAAACTGAGGCTTGATGCTTAGATAGAGTGAAGTCAGGGCATGCGTGGATTTCTCCTGATCTAAGATAGTGTGTTTTAAAGCCATAATGGGCCTGTAAGAGAGTGGAGGATGTAAGAGCCTTAAACACCAAGTTTTTAGGGGAAGGGTTAAGGCCCTGTCTCAGGATTGCTGAGAGACTTGGCATTGGAAACAGGCATGGAACTGTTTATGTGTTTTGAGAAGGTCCCTGGCATCCCTGGGCCCTGAAATTCCCCCATCCCCAGCCTAACCAGCCTCATTACCCACCCCCTACTGGGCTGGACCCACTCAGGAATACTGCCAGATGGACCAGAGCGTGACCAGGGTGACGCTGTAGGCCAGCACCGCCAGCAGGTAGATGCGGAAGAGCAGCCTGTCCAGCACGGAGCCCACGCGCAGCCACTCCCGGGCCACCTCTCGGCTCTCCTCCCGTTTTTCCAGGAAATGCCGGATGGAGGTCAGCTCCTGCAGCAGCCCACGCACCGCCAGGGAGGCCTCCCGCGGCGGTGGGGGAGGGCTGCCACTGCCCCTCGGGGTCTTCTCCAAGTCCCGGGATCCCCCCAAATGGCTGCAGTGGTTTGCCATGTCTAGAAGAAGGGCAGAGCATTGGCAAAGGAGGGAGGCCCAGTAGCCTTGCTTGAACACTGACCTTTAGGTTTCTAAGGCCTCAGACATTTTTATTATTTATAATCTTAGACCAAAAAAGTATAGAGAATAACTTACGTATTTGTGTACCCACCATCCAACTTAAACAAATAAAGAAAGCCAGTACAGGGACTTCCCTGGTGGCGCAGTGGTTAAGAACCCGCCTGCCAACGCAGGGGACACAGGTTCAAGCCCTGGTCCGGAAGATCCCACATGCCACGGAGTAACTAAGCCCGTGCGCCACAACTACTGAGCCTGTGCTCTAGAGCCCACAAGCCACAACTACTGAACCCGCACACCACAACTACTGAGCCCACGTGCCACAACTACTGAAGCCCGCGCGCCTAGAGTCCATGCTCCACAGCAAGAGAAGCCACCGCAATGAGAAGCCTGTGCACCACAACGAAGAGTAGCCCCCGCTCACCACAACTAGAGAAAAGCCCGCGCACAGCAATGAAGACCAGACGCAGCCAAAAATAAATAAATAAAGTATGGTTCATTAAAAAAAAAGAAAGAAAGCCAGTACAGTGGAAGATCCGTGTATACCTCTCCTTAGTCACATCCTCCGTTCCCTCCCCACATCACCAAGATCATGAATTTGATATTTATCCTTCCCATGCATTTTTTTAACCCATGGGCCTTCCCCAGCAATTTGATATCCATTATTTCATTTGAGCCTCCCAGCAGCCCCACAAAGAGGCAGAATAAGAGTAATTACCAACCACACTCTTCATATAAAGATGCTAAAGCTCAGAGGGGTTGTGACTAGCCCGTGGTGACACAGTTGGAGCATCATTTAAAGGGGAAGCCACCAAGGCCCAGGTATCTGGACTCCAAAGCCACTGCTCTGTCCACTACATCATATTGCCTCACTGCCCTCCTCTCCATGACTTCAAATCCTTCTAGGCCAGAAAATACACCTTCGCATCACTACCTTCCCCAGGTGAGCAGTTGAATTAGGTATTAGGCTGTCGCGCGAGCTCACGATGAGATGGTCTTTGATTAACCAAACATCTTCTGTAAAAGGCCTGGCCCCAGCCAGGAAGAAGACGCAAGGAGGGGAGTGGGGTGGAGAGTTTAAAACTCCAGCTTAGAGTCAGGTGGGCTTGGGTTCCAATTGTGGGTTCACCAGGTCCTGGCTCTGTGACTTAGGGCAAGCTATTTGGCTTCTCTATGCTTCTGTTTGCTGATTGAAAAATTAGAGTGCAGATCCTATTGAGTTGCCATGAGAATCACCTGTGATGATGCACGAACAATGCTTTGCAAACACCTGGTAAAGTGCTCAAGAAATAAACCAGCAAACCAACCACCACCACCGCCAACAGCAAGGATGACAAATTCCTCAGGGGCATGAGGAATTTAGTGTCCCTCTGTGCCCTGTCCCTCTGCCTTATAGGTGTTTGAAATTCTAATGGACCTGGTCTTTGGCTGTTTCTAATGAGAGAGTGTTAGGAACCCGGGTGCAGTGCTGAACCACATGAGGCTAGCTGTCCCATAAGTGCCCGAGAGGCATCCATTTGACACACACACACACCCCCCCCCCCCCCCGCCTCGGGATCCATCTCAGGAGAGGCCACCCTCAGCCCAGAGGTCTCAGCTCCTGATCTGCTCAGCCTCTGGGACTCCTAATCCCTCTCCGTCCCCACCTGGGATGATGCGCAAATACAAAGGTGAGGAAAGGGTTTTATTGATGCCTTTGGCTGAAGTCCACCGTGGGTTCTCTGTGCAGGATGGTACCCACTTCCCAGGGCCTGCCCAGGCTCTCTGGCCCAGCTAGCCCTCCAGAGAATCCCTCCCATGTCCCTGCATCCAGGCCAGAAGTTCCCTCTCTCACCTGAGCAGTCATCGGTCTTGGCAGCTTGGGAGGTGGCTGGGGGCCTCCGGGAAGTCGACTGTTCCCCTAGGCAGAGGAGCAGGGCGACTCTCTCCAGGACCAGGTGTCGCAGCCAGGCAGGCACCGGCTGCTGCAGGTTCTGCTTGTGTACCAGCCGCACGATGAGGATGGTCTCGGCCAAGCTGATCACCAGAAGAGCCATGCACACGACGAAGTAGACACCTGTGCACCCCGGGGTGGGGCGGGAGTGGGGGACACACACGGGAGGTAGGAGAGGGCCGGTTCCTCTGTTCCTCGGTCGCACTGAGCTCCTCCCCGGGAGCGGGCCTTACCAATGAGGGGTGTGCCGATGGCCGTGGCCGGCAGTGTGTCGGACACAATGATCAGGAAGACCGAGTAGCCCAGGAGGAGCGTGATCTTGAAGGAGACCCTCTCGCCACTGTCCGGGGGCAGGTAGAAGCCTACGATGTCCATGACCATGAGGAAAATACTGGGCAGCAGCAGGCTGACCGCGTAGAATAGGGGCCGCCGGCGGATGACCACCTGGGACCAAGAGAGGAGCTCTGGGGGAGCCGGGAGCAGACGGGTCCTGCACCCAGGAACCACCACCCCATCCCAGACACCCCTGCTTCGTGGGGCTTGCAGCCTGGATTGCTCGGAGAAGGAGATGGGCAGACCCCATATTCCGCCTCCAGATCCAGGCTTGCGGCTGTTCAGGAGAAGTAAAGGACAATTCAGTTGCGTTTCCCCACCTACTTCACTGAGGGAAGAGTGTGAGCTGGGAAAGGGCTATGCCTCCTTAAGTCTACCTGGGTGTGACTTTATTCATTGTTTTACCCACATCCGCTTCGTGTCCGACTCACATAGAACTTCATCTCTGCGTAACAGTCGCTGCTTTCTATACTGAACTCCCGAAACTGGGTCAGCACCCCCAGCAGCTCCCACTCGCCCTGGTTCATGAAGATGCTCCTGTCCAGTTTCACCTTTTCCGGCAGGCGCCACAGGGAGAGGTTGATGTCCTGGACTGAGAGAGGAGAAATCAAGCAGCTTTGGAGTCTGAGCCAGGGGTGTGCCTGTGATGGTGGGGCAACACCCACGTGGTGTGGCTCAAGCCTCAGCTCTTAATCTTCAGCCTCAGTGTCCTCAGCTATACGATGAGGTAATAGTGCACACCGCACCTGTCTGTGCAGTGGGGCTGTAACAAGGGAGACGAAGTCTTGGGTGGGAACACAGCAAAATGCAAAGAACCAGCGAACCATTTATTCGGAAGTTCTCTTCTCTCTCTCTGTTTCTGTTTCTGTCTTTGTCTCTGTCTCTCTCTGTCTTTCTCTCTCTGTCTATCTCTGTCTGTCTGTCTGTTTCTCTCTCTCTCTCTCTCTCTCTCTCTCACACACACACACACACACACAGCCCTTCAAGCACCTTTCTAGGTTTCCTGTTAGAATTTCTCATTTAGACAATGAGCAAGAGACAGCTTTCCTCACCTTTGCCTTGATAGAAAGGTGAATTAGGAAAATAAGCACTTACTATTATACTCACTTATAGAACAGTGGTTATACTGCTCTGTATCAATACTAGAGAAACAGATAGACATATGCACAAAAGGACAGAAGTAGGCACTGCAGCAAAATATTGGGGAAGATCTAAATGGCTACCAATCAGGAAAATGCTCAATAAGGTATCATGCAGTCCAAATCATAAGCTATTCTACAGCAGTCAAAATTTATGAGGAAGAGCTAAATCTGCAGTAACTTGGAAAAATGTCCAAGACCTGTTGTTGAGTAAAAAGCCTCAGATACCAGTATATAATAGAACATGAAATATTTTACATTTATGTAAAATAAAAACCTATAAGACAATTTCCAGGCACTTTCCATAGATGTGTATGTATGTGTATATATTCAAAGGATAGAGCAGGATCTGGAAGAACATATTGTGTGGAGTCTGTACTGATGGTACAAGTTGTTAAGTCTTGGTGCGGGGAGTTGTTGGTAAGCGTTTGGGACTGAGAGTAAGGGTCAAAGATCAAAGATTATTTGTAATTAGGGCTTTCAAATAAAATTTTTTTGCCGCGCTGCGTGGCATGCAGGATCTCGTTCCCCGACCAGGAATCGAAGGGCAGAATCTTAACCACTGGACCGCTAGGGAAGTCCCTGTAGTTATGGCTTTTGTTCAAGGGAGTTAGGTATTACCTTTGCCATTTACAGTTAATGCAATAAAATCAGGATAGAACTGGAGGATGCCTTTTTGCAGTAGGGCAATTCTCACTTCACCAGACCATACTGGGCACCTAACGTTTGTCCACTCAGTAAAAGTTTACCGAGCGACTTCCTTTGGGCCGGCACTGCCCTGGGGATCTAATGGTGGATAGAAATCATGTCGCTGCCCTCTCTAAGTTTCTATCTGGAGGAGTAGACATTGAACGAGTCCTTACAAGTGACTAGAAGTGGGGAGAACAGGAGACTAAGAAGTTGAGTGCTGGGGATGCCTCGTCTGGGGGATGAGAGGGGATTTCCCTGGGGCACGGACGGGGACACTGTGATTAGGAGGACTGTAGAGGAGTTGGCCCAGCTGTGGGAGGGCCAGTGGGGCAGAAAGGGGAAAGGGGGAGGGAGGGGAAGGGACACATTGGCCTAGGAGAGGAAGCAGCATGCGAGTAAAGGAAAGAACAAGGGGCTCTGGGGCCCAGGAAGGCAGGCAGCTGGGCTGCGGAGCGCACACCAGGTGAGGCCGGAGGGGTGGCCACACTTTGCAGGGGCCTCTCGGCCAGGTAAGAGATTTGGATTGTGTCTCAGGGAAGCAGACAGTGACGTGATCAGATCTGCATTTTAATGAGATCTCCCTGGCTGCTGTGAGGAGCATGAATGGGGGGGAGGGAGGAAGAATGAATGGGTGGGGACAGCTAGGAGGCTACTGCAACAACCTGGGCAGGAGATGAGGGTTGCTTGCACTGTGGGGAGGGTCCATCAGTGGAGAAGTGGCTGGATTTGAAAGACATTTCGTGCCAGCTCCTACTTGTGATATTGGGAAAGAATTGTCCCTGAGCATCTTGCCGTCAGTTTACACTGTCTCATTCAATCCTTATGACAACTGAGGGAGGCAACAAGGGCAACAATGGTAGTGCCATTTGGAAGATAAGGAAACAGAGGCTCAGCAACATTAAAAAACAAGGGGTGATCAAGTTGGAGGAGGGAGACTGCATCCTAGGGTGTGCTCCTCAAGCGGACACCCTGGGCACCCCCAACATGTGCTCCCGCCTCCCGAAGCCCACAGACTCACTGGTGTGCAGCCAGCTGGTGAAGGTCAGCGAGCAGTTCTGTACATCGAAGGGGAAGTTGTAGATGTCGAGGCTACAGGCGGTCACCACCTGGAGGGGCTTGTAGTTCTGGACCTCTCCATGATGCCGGACATACACGTACGGGATATTTGGAGACTTCCCCACGTCCACACTGGCCAGGGAAGAGGGGTCGGTTTGGGACTCAAGAAGCAGGTGAAGCCGTGGGAGTCTGAAGGTCTCTGAGCTACTCGGCAGGGAGGTTCTAGGCAGCAAGACATCCTGGCAGTTTTGTCTGGCCTCCATTTTTCCAACCTTCTTATCTATCTTAGGCTTCCTCACCTGCCATTGCCAAGGCCACTTTCCAAGCAGTAAAGGGCATTTCTCATTTATTCCCCTGGCAACCTCACCACAAAAGGCAGGCCAGGAGTCCATGGACCCCCAAGCCACAGGCTGTAAGGAGAATGCCCAGCTGTCCCCATGCGCCCCCCACCCGGGCTGGGCAGACCTCAGCCCCCAGGATCACCAGCCCGATGGTGACGGGCAGGCTTGGTGGGAGAGCAGGACCTTGGGTTCCATCCCTAGAAGTCCTGTGAAATGAAAACCATCATTTCCGGGGTGGGGCAGTGGGGAAGGAACTGGCAAAATCAGTGAGGAGAATTGGAACAAAACAGCAAAGTCCTGCAAACTTCATCCCGTTCTATCAGCCCACCCCGGGCCAGGCTCTCCCAAGCAACCACTGTGGCTGAGCCTCAGATCCTGAGCCTGCAGAGCCTTCTGTGACATCAGGTTGAGAGATGAGAAGTCAAGACCAAGGCTACGTCACTGTTTAAGCTGGAGATCCAGCCAGAAACTGGGGCTCCCCAATCCCTCCAGCCTGAGCTATGCAAGGCCGGGGCTCTGAGTCAGCTGCCTCCCCAAATAACAAGGTGAATGGCACCCCCTGGAACTGGGTGATGCGGGGGGTACTGGGTGGAGGGCAACTGGCCCCCACCACCTTCTCCTTCTGTGTATCTCCCCAGCCATCTTCCCAGACCTTGGATTCAGAAACCCAGGCAGTGGAGCCTGAAGAATGGGGAGAAGGAATGTTGGCGGCTAGGAATAAAGGCTGGTGGGACCCACTTCATATCGGGGGTGCAATTTGTGGCCAGTGAGGCACATGTGTGACTTGAAAGTTTGAGTGTCTCCCGGCCCCAAATCTCCTTCATGACCAGGAGCAGTAACCACTGCTAGCACTTCATTCCCTTCAGTAATGTAACTGTCCCTTTTGAAAACGCAGCCGTTCCTCATTAGACTATTATGATTCAGTGTGGATTCATTCACTGGCCTCCCTTCCCGGGGAAGGGGGCCCTTGGACCAAGAAGTGCAGAGTTTCAACATCAGACATAGAAAAAGAGGAGTTTTCTAAAAAGAAAGGAAAGGGAGAAAAAAGACAAAGGGGAATTGGGGCCCGATTCAACCTCACCTATGGTTCGGCAGGTCTAGTGGGGCATCTCAAATGCAACAGCAGTGATCCTGTCTCCCGCCCCCTGGCTGCCCAGTATCTGATGGCAGTACTCACAACTCGTTGATGAGGATGTCTGGGACCCAGATGCTGTCCGTGGGGATGGACAACTTGGTGATGTTGTCAAAGTCCTCAGGGTTCCACTGGAGAAACTCATCAGTCCAGTACTAGGGGAGGGACAGGAACGGTCACAGGCTACCCCGTCCGTCTCAGGCCGAGTCGTCCACAACTCAGGCCAACTTCACCACTTGGAGCCCAGGTAACAGGTGGGCATCTTCTTGGGAGAATCTGGGTGTCAGTGGCACCCAGACCACTCAGCGGTACCCAGATGTCCCCCCACCTCTATACTTACACATCCCTACATGCGAATACAACACAGACGGATGCAGCCTCTCCCCGGGAAGGTATTCAATAATTTCTAATGTTACAAACCCCCTAGCCACCAACTGAGGGATCTTAGACAAATTGCTTCTTGGGTCTTGATCGGCACATATGTAAACAGGGATAATAGCATGCACCTCATAGGGTAGAGACGGTTATTACTAAATTTTGATCAATGCCTCCTCCACTATCCTGCCAGAATGACTGATCTAAAACGTAAATTTCGTCATGTCACTCCTTTGCTTAAAAGTCTTCAGTGGAGCTCCACTGCCATTAGGATCATGGACAACAAAGGCCCACCCGATTGGGCCTCCACCTATCTCTCCAGCCTCATTTTTCTTGCCATGGCTCTCTGTGGAGTCTACACTCCAGCCACATGGAATTAAACATGGTCAAAACCTCTGCATCGCTGCGTATCCTGCTCCCCGCATGCTGCAGTCCTGCCTTCTTTATCGAGGTGAGTCTTACTCATCCTTCCAGACGTAACCAAGGAATCTGTCTGTTTCCTTCTCCAGGAGCCTCCCATGACCCCCACTCCCCAGGATGAGTTTAGTGCCTCTTCTTTGCTCTCACAATTGGCATCTTTTCTTTGCTGCATAGGAGCGGCTATCTTGCTGTGTTGCATTGTCTGTTCACGTGTCTGTGGCCTCCACTAGTCTATGAGCTCATTGTGGGCAGGACCTGAGTCTAATTTGGTGCCTTAGCACAGCTGCTGGTACATAGTAGATTGGCATCTCCTACTGCTGGAGCAGACAAGTGACCCTGGAGGTCCAGAGGTGGGACTTAAGCCAGATGTCCCGGGAAAGGGGCCCCAGAATGCCTGTTCTGGCTTGGGTCCCTCTCTTGAAGCAGGTGTGCTGTGTATTAAGAGATCTCGCTAAGGCAGAAAGGGAGCAGGACGTCAGGAATCAGCATTCTGACTTCTCCCTCCACCCCACTCCCTGTCCCATGAGGAGCGGGAGGGATTTAACAGAGACCCACATACACCAGGTGTGTCCTCAGAGCCTCTCTCGGGTTTGACTTCTAGGAACTGTCCCCCACCTCCTGCTGTCCTCTCTTCAGCCACTTTGGTGTCCCCTCCTGCTCTGATGTCTTCCCCACAGCCTCAGGGGCTGCCAGAGCAGGACCAGCCTGTGGACGGCAGCCCGCACTGTCTCCTGCCCTCCCCGGCCAGCTCCAAGCCAGAAATGCTGCCAAGGCCTCACAGCCCTCCACACACCAGTGCCTGAGCGATGCCCTTCAGAAGCTGGAAGAGGGGCAAATGGCCGGGGATGGGGAGACTAACTGGATGGAATCATCCTGTTTCAATCACCCAATTTGGTTGTCGTCCAATTTGGCTTTAATAGAAGGAAGAACTTTCTAGCAATTAGAGCTGTTTGAAAGCAAAGTGACTGCCTTCTGAGCTACCAGTCACTGAGGTGTTTGAGCAACAGAGGTGGGAAAAGCACATGTTTGTGAGGCTGTGAAAAACTTCAGAAACCAGGGTGTGGAGGATTCGTCCTCCACCAATCTTTTTTTTTTTTTTTTTTGCGGTACACGGGCCTCTCACCTCTGTGGCCTCTCCCGTTGCGGAGCACAGGCTCCAGACGCGCAGGCTCAGCGGCCATGGCTCACGGGCCCAGCCGCTCCGCAGCATGTGGGATCTTCCCGGACCGGGGCACGAACCCGTGTCCCCTGCATCAGCAGGCGGACTCTCAACCACCGCGCCACCAGGGAAGCCCCACCAATCTTTAAGCCGCCTTAAGCCGCCTTAAGCCACCTTAAGTCCTGAGGTTAGAGCGATCCAGATCCAGGAGATCCTGGATCTCGTGAGTAGGCCTCCCACCTCTTCCCTCCCCTCCCCTCCCCTCCCCAAGGCCTCTGAGATCCTGACTCCTTTGAGATGTAGGAGCCCCAGTCCGAGGAAATGGGGGTGGGGGAGGGGCAGGGGCTGGTCAGCTCACCTGCCGGTACCAGATGTACGTGGTCAGCACCTGATTCTTCTCATCCTGTGGAGAGAACGGGAGCTCAGCGTAGGTGGCCCTGTGGGCTGCAGGCCCCTTGCGCACACCAACCCCAGCAGGAGGGGCTGCTCTGTGTCTCTGTTCACTTGGGAAGTGACAGTGAGGAAATGAGGTGGAGGAAAAGGGGTGAGCCCGGAAGAGTTGGTCTTTTACTAGGACACACCTAGAAAGAAGTCCAGTGATTTCTTTTTTAACATAGTGCGTGTGTGTGTGTGTGTGTGTCTTCTATTATCTTCTATTCTGTTGTGTGTATTTTACATATACATTTATAACACAATAGAAGATAATGATAGAAGACATATAAGAGCATCATATAGATGTATATCCGTACATTTATATGTGTGTATCTATCTCCTGCTCTAGCATGGAGTCAAGCTGTACAAAACCACACAGGATGAAAACTCCATCACTATCCCTCCCTTCGATCCAATTCCCAATTTCCCTTCCTGAAACGGCCAACTGACTCTAGTAGAGACAGCCAGAGAAGTCCATTCCACCCATCCTACCCCAGTGCAGTGCCCTTGCAATTGCCCTCTCATTTATCTCTGCCCAATGTCCGACCTCCTCGGCTGGGCAGTGCACCCCACCCTACTTCAGTAATTGATTAATTGATTTATTTAGGATTAATTCTTCAACAACAATTTAGTAACACCCGCCATGTACCAAGGACGTGTGTAAGACAGCAAGGGTGTAGAGACGAATAGGACGGTCTGAACCCTCACACAGCTCACACGGGTAGGTACGATTGTGAAAACCACATGCGCTGAGTGACCCGCTGGCTGTAGGGTACAGGAGAGGCAGCCATGAAGGTGACCCCAGTTTTCTGGTTTGGGCAGCTGTCCTGAGCCGTGGTGCCAGAGCACAGGTACTGTGGGCGCTTGAATGCCCACCGTGTTGCCTGGGGGTGACTTGGTCTCACATGGTCTCCCACCCAGAAGGTCCACCTCTGAGCCGGGCAGTGGGGACAGGCGCTCACCACGCTGAGGATGGCGTAGACGATGACATCAATGGACACCGTGGTCGGTGTCCTCCAGTCCCGCACAGGCCGCACACCCTTCTTGTAGTTGGCCAGGAGGTGATCTGACAGCCGCAGCAGAGCTGGCCTGGAGGCATTCCGGGCCTGGGGGCCCCGCCTGTGCTTGGCTGGGAAGGAGAACAGTTCAAATCAGACAACAGAGCCTGAGTCTCCCCCAGTTCTCTGGCCCTGGTTTGAAAACGATTAAAAGGAAAGTGTCCCCACCCTTCCCAGATACTCCCATAGACTGAAATTCCCATCACTAGAGCATGCCCAAATACAAAGATATTGTCTCCTAAGGGTAGCCTAGGCGCCCATTTACATGAGAAGGGAAGCTGGGCTGTGAAAGCAGGTGTCAGAAAACAGGTGAGGTCTCAAGTAGGCCAAGGGCTGAGAAGGATTGAGAGAAGCTGCCTGCCCAGAGGAGGTGGGCCCATGGGGCCCTGCATGAGGGGCTCTGGGAGATAAAGGGGAGCTGGCCCTCGGGTGTGATACTGGAAAGTGTGTCCCCAAGTGCACAATTTCTAAGCCCAATGGTCTGCCGAGGGTCAGTCTCAGCCAAGGTCACATCTCAGCGTCTGCATAGCACATTGTCCCCTTGACCCCAGCCTGCAACTGGTAAGGAGAAAAGGGTGGGCATCCAGTGAATATGGACATTCCTTCTCCCTCCTGCAAAATCTACTCAGAGGAGATCCCTGCCCCCTCTCCACACTCACAGAAACTCCTGGGGAGGGTTTGCCAGGCCTCCTTCTAGGGTAGCTTTATGGGCAGGTTTGATGGGGTTAGGAAGAGGGCTGGGCTGAGGTGTGGATGAAGTGAGGAGAAACCAAACGGTCCCCAGAGCAGGAGGCCTGCAAAGATAAAACAGTGAAACCCCAACCCCTAGGCCCTAGCCCCGCTCTCTGGGGATTTCATGAGCACCACAGTTGTCCGTCTGGGAAACGGTAGAAGCACCTCCCGAAAGGTGCCAGAAATATGAAGGTGAAAGACGGGGTCGGGGAGGGGAACAACTTGGAGGACAAAGGCACAGGCTGCAAGGCCGTGAGGGGCTGGCAGAGGGAGACCAGGGTCTTTCACAGACCAGGGGCCAGCAGGCCCGGCTTTCTCTCGACAAGGCTGCTTCTTCTCCCATCTCATCTATCATGTGTGGACCTCTACAGCAAGTTGGTCCTGCAGAGCCCCCTTCCCGCCCCTCACCCACCTGCCCCTGATAAACTTTCAGCTTCCCTCAGAAAGGCAGAGAAGAGCAGAGAGAGAGGAAGACAAGAGGACATTTATTGAGTGTCCCCTTTGAAAAAATATCAACGAACGTATTGTCCATTTCAGTCTTAGGAGAGCCCACTGGAGTGAGTATCATGACACCCCATTTATAGATAAAGAAGGTAAGTCTCAGAAGCCTTGGTGAGGCTCCGCAAGGCTCAGAAAGATGAGTGCCATGCCCTGCAAGGGAAGTAACTGAAATTCAAACCCAGGTCCCTGTGTGTCTTCACTACACGACAGCTCAGATCCTACTGTCTGGGACTCTGATCACTTTGGACAGAACAAGTCTGGGTCCTGCAGGCCTCAGAGCAAAGGACCAATGCTGGGAGGGATAGAGCTTCTCTTCAGCCAAGGAAACTCCAGACCACAGTCCTAACTTGCAGCCCAGGCCTACTTATCCTGGGCTGAGTTTCCCCAAACGACAGCTCATGGGAGGAAAACCATTGTGCCCAGAAGCCCTTCAGATCCGTCCAATTAAGCACATCCTAACTGTGCCCCAGCCCCAGCTTCAACCCTGCTCTGGATGGAGAGAAAACCTTCCCAAATGGGGAACAAATATTGTCTGCAGCAAAAGGAAATGGATCCTTTTGTGACCAAAACGCCCTGTGTCCCCAGGAGGCGGAAAGGGATGGGTGGGGGAATGCAGAGAAAAGTTTGGTGCTATTAGAGGTTAGCCCTGGAAGGAACTTTAGAGAACCCATGCAACGAAAGCAGTGAAGCTGGGGAAACATGATGACATTCATTCTGGTCTCCACTCTACTGCTAAGGAGCTGTGTGACCCTGAGTGAATTACTCCCCGTCTCTGGTCCACAGCATTCCCATTTATAACAAGAAAGGGTGGACAAAATGAGCTCAAAGTTCCCTTGCAGCTGCCCTTCGATGAGTTTGGGGGCAGGGCAAAAAGAGAGGAGCCCCTGTCCCATGCCTGTCTAAGCATTTCCCACACAGCTCAGGACCCCTCTCTGCAAGCCCTGCTCTCACCCGACATTCAACATCCCCAATTTCTAGCTGGATCCCAGTGTGTTAAAATCCTTTCATGCTCATATGCAGTAAGATCCCCAACTTGCTTGTAGCCCCACCCACTCCAAAACCCTCTTTCCCTCAACTTTTGGAGGGGCCAAGCATCCCCTCTCCCACCTCTGTAGCTGCCAGCCAGGTCCTGCGTGCTTCCCCACGGTCTCCTTACCTTCTCCCTGGGCCAGGAGCGTGGGCAGAAGCAAGGCAAGCAGCGCCTGCGGCACCCACAGCAGCATGGCGAGCTTCTCGCGGTGTCGGACGCCTCGAGTGGCCTTCAGGGTGAGCCCTGCTGAGGACCAGCCTGCCTGCGCTCTGCCAGCCTCATGTCCCAGCCAGCCTGCCTCTCCCAGCTGGCTGCTCACTGCACCTTCGGAAGCTGCAGCCTCGCACTGCCCCGGCCACCAGGGCTGGGAAGCCGCCAAGTTTTCCTGCAATCAGTCCTTCAGCTGGATCAGGTTTCAGGGCGGGGAAGGAAGAAGAGGGAGCCAGTGAGAGGGGAGCCCACCAGGTTGATGTCATGCGGCCAGAGCTCAGTCCACCCATTCAGCCAGGTGGCCTGGCCAAGTTCCCCAAGGAGCAACTTGGTGTCAGGGGGCTTCAGGAGCTCCTGGAGCAAGGGTACAGCCTGTCCACTGGGAGGTGCTTTAGGCTGCTGCCTTCATTTATGCCCGTCGGTAGCATCGGGCTGGGGCAGGGTGGGGTGGGGTCCGAGAAGCAGGAGGACCATGCTTTAACTCCACAGGTGACACAGTGCCCCTGCCTAAGCGGGTGACTGGGCATTATCATTAAAGAGCAAATACACATTTAACTGCTCCCCTGCCACACACACACACACAAGGACACAGAATGTCCCATTCTGTATCCTTGGGGCTCCCTGTGGGTAAACATGAGGCACCCCCCGCCCTGCTGTATTTTGCTCCAAGCCCAGGCCAATGTGGCCTGGGGCCCATTCCTTCCACTGAGCTAAACCCTCCAGAGGCAGCAAGCCAGGAAGGAGCCTCAGACACTGAACTTGATCTAAAAGGGGCAGCACTGAAGCTGGAGGAGAAAAAGGGACAAGAGGAAGCTGAAAAGAAACAGAAGGTAAACTATAGAAAGGGGGGGTCTGGAGAAGGAGAAGGGGGAGAAGTAAAAAAGTAAAAAGAAAGCTTCCCTGGTGGCGCAGTGGTTGAGAGTCCACCTGCCGATGCAGGGGACACGGGTTCGTGCCCCGGTCCAGGAAGATCCCACATGCCACGGAGCGGCTGGGCCCGTGAGCCATGGCCGCTGAGCCTGCGCGTCCAGAGCCTGTGCTCCGCAATGGGAGAGGCCACAACAGTGAGAGGCCCGCGTACAGCAAAAAAGTAAAAAGAAGCAGAAAAGGAAGACGAGAAGAGAAAGAAAAATTGGTAGGAAACTGAGAAGGAAGAGGAAAGTAGAAGTAAAAGGCAAGGAAGGAGGGGGACAAATAGAGGAAAAGAAGTAGGAAAAGAGGAGAAGAAAGAGGAGGGGAAAGGGTGAAGCAGAGGCAGCAGGAAGGGGCTGAGCGGTGAGCCCCAGGTGGCCTGAATGTGGCTGATTCTCCCCGAATGGGACTCTGGGCAATGGGCTCTCCATACTGCGGTGGACCATCTCGGGGACAGTAAGGAAGCCTGGAGGCCCTGTGCCACGGACCCCAAGCTTTCATTTCTGCAGTGAGCTCCTGGGACCCTCTGGGACTGCCCGATTGTGTTAGGGATGGAAGAGGATGTCTTCTGCCCAGCGTGTGCATTAGAGAATTAGCTTCTTAGGTAACAGAATTAGAGCGAGTCGGGCAGGCCATGGCCTCCAATGGAGATGTATTGCCTGTGTGTCTCTCTGATGGAGCAGCAATCAAGTTTCCCTTGAAGAAATTAATGGACTTGATGGCACAACAGACAAGGGGAGTTGAAGCCGTGGCCAGTGGCGGGGCGTAAACTGCCTCCGATGAAACTGTGGAGTCACTTCTGCCCCTTTAAAACAAGATAAGAATTAGTGTGAGGCCTTGATGAACTCTCCTTGGCCAGTGGGGATGAGGGAAAAGCAGAGGCCTGGCTAATTTGATTCCTGAGCTCTGCCTGCAGACGGCCAGGCTCCTCCCAGGGAGGCAGACGCACAGATGGCAGCCATCCAGCGTGGGTAATGAAAAGCTCGGAGGCTGTAGGGTCTGCAGGCCTTCCTCTGTGTCCAGATGCTCCCAGAACCATGGGAAGAAGGACTGTGTTCACATGTGTGCCTGGAGCTTTCCACCCATTCATGATGCTGTCCCATGACACAGTCCTTTAACCACTTTTCTTGCTCCCATTTTCCAGGTTAAAACACAGAGCCCAGAGAGCCTCCAGGACTTGCCTCAGTTCCCAAAGCTACTTATGGATGGAGCTGAGATCCTCCAGACGTGTGGTTCCAGCCCTTCCCATTACAGCTGTGTGCTTCCCATCTCCTCCAGTAGATTTTTACTGGTCTGTAAAACGTTTACCACCAAAGAACCTGATCTTTTAAAACCTATAAACCTATAAAAATTCTGCAGCCTGTAGTAACATCTGGCCCCACTAGAGGCCCACTGGTTGGAGAAGGGCTGGGGGAAGCATATGGTTTCTCATTATGGTGCTAAATGGGAGATAGAGCTTTATCCTCCCCCAACCCCTTGAGGAGAGGGATTCACGAAGCCCATTGGTTGGACACCCAGGCTTGGTTCTTGCTCACGGAGCCCCTGTGAGACCCACCTCTCTTTGCTCTGGGGGTGGCATGGGGGCAGCCTTTCTACCACCTAGTTCCAGGGACCTGACACATCCTGGCCTGGAGGCTGAACAACTTAGGTGTTGTCTATTCATGGAGAGGGTGGAAACCAGGAGGATCAGTTTTCCTAGTTCCCCTGCCCAAAGAGGCAGCAGTGGCCTTTATAGGAAGGAGAGAAGAGGAACAGTGTCTTCAGACATTGAAAGGTCTCTTCTCTCTGGGTTTTTCTTTCCTCGATGTCCCATCAGGTCTCATCACGACCTGTTCTCTAATAAGGCACCGGTCCTTGGAATGGCCTGGTGCCACATCGCTCCACCAACAGTACCTGCTATTTACCAAGCATACTATGTGCCAGGCACTGTGCTAAGCTCTTTACCATATTTAATCCTTACTTCCTATGGAGAAGATATTATTCCCATATTGCCGGTGAGGAAATTGAGGCACAGAGAAGTTAAGCAACCTTACATAGCCAGTAAGTGGAGAACATGGTATTAAGTCTTATAGACTCGGAAGCCTGGGCTTTTAACCTCCTGATTGCACTGAATCCCAGAGCATCTCTGGATTTAGACCCAGGCTGATTGGACCCTGGCTCCAATCCCGGGAATGCATGGGGGTCCACATTCTTGCCTTGACTGGTTTTGTTGAAAGGGTAGGCTCACAAGCCTGCTAATTAAAGATATTTTTATTGAGGTGTGTCATAAGTAGAATATATGATAACTTAATGGACTGTTAAGTGTACGATTTTCCCCACTACAAAATGGATGCAGAAACACCGCACTCCACCATCCTCGTCCCAGCAAAGCTCTGTAAATGTCAGGTATGGACCGCACAGTAAATGTGGAACTGGTGAACTCTGTAGCCCCTCCTCATGGTATGGACGTGATGCTAGAGTTTTTGGAGTCTGATATTACTCTGTAGAGTCTGGGTGCATGAGGTGGGGCTTCATTAGAAGGATGGGGTTATTTCTTGTCTTGCCACCTGAGGAAAAGGCTTTTTTTCTAGCCCTATAACCAGACAGGGTGGAGATTCTGAAGTAAGTGATACATTGGGGCTTTTTCTCTCAATATTGACCCCCAAAGGTCAAGATGACCAAGGGTTTGTTCCCAGGAGGTGGCTGCTTATATTGCCACCTTCCACACGCAGACAGGCAAGAAGTAGGAATGAAGACACCCAGGCAAGGGGCCTGTGAAGTTATGCTGTTCTTTCTGGGACTCTATGAAGCTATTTTGGGACACTAGGTCGAGGAGGAATGAGTGCCCTGTGCCCTACAAGATGGACTGTCTCAGTCTTCATGTACCCCTTTGCTTACTTCCCTCACCTCTTCCCTTAATATGTACTCAATACTGATTGCCCCACCTTCATCCTCCACGCTGAGGGGAGGAGCAGGAAGGGGAGTTTACCACTGATTAAGCCAGTGTGGTGGCAGCAGCGACGGTCTGAGAGAGAAGCACTGAGAAGAGTGAAACCCAAGGGACCACGATGGGCTGCTTGGTCCCACTGCCTCACCTGCCTGACCATCTTCCTGCTGCTAAACTTCAGAGATCAGGGACTTGTTTTCACAAGGGAGCTGGTAATCCTTCACACAATCCATGGTGGTGGTGGTGGGGTCATGGGTGTGAGAAACAGCAGAACAGGCAGGGTCCTTCTGGCAAAGAAGGATGGAGGTCTCACTCAAGTCCTAGCAAAGGTCCAAGAGGGGGGTATTCCAGCCTCTTGAATATGTCTCCTTCCTAAAGATGAAACTTTTCCCCTTCCCTTTTCCCTAAATTTCCATCAAGTTCTAGCTTCTTCAGCTCCTTGAGATGGAATCTCTTCTTCTGTGCCCCCCAAAACAGAGAAACTTCTCCAAGGTAGAAGGTCCTGGAAATGCATCTAGAATTAGCAAGCTAGTAACAAAAGCCAGGCCTTAATGGGGCTGGTTATGGGTCAGTCCATCTGGTCACCCAAGATCTAGACCTGGGGACAGAAGGTCATTTGGCTTACATTTCTCTCACTCAAAAGAATTACTAAATTCCAGGGAGGAAGGGACTAGAGAAGACACCTTATTCCTAGTGAGTGGCCATTAGTCCATCTGGACACCCCAGAGCTGGGCCTAGGGATGGAGACGTTTTGGCTTAAATTTCTCTCTTACTTGAATTCTAATTCCAATCAAGGAAGGAACTGGAGTGGCCTTTTTATCCATCCTCTTGTTTCCGGGAAGATTAGAGCCTTAATATATTGTTATTAGTATTTTCTGAGAAATGATCTTTTTTTTTTAACATCTTTATTGGAGTATAATTGCTTTACATTGTTGTGTTAGTTTCTGCTGTATAACAGAGTGAATCAGCTATACTTACACTTATATCCCCATATCCCCTCCCTCTGGCTTCTCCCTCCCACCCTCCCTATCCCACCCCTCTAGGTGGTCACAAAGCACCGAGCTGATCTCCCTTTGCTATGCGGCTGCTTCCCACTAGCTATCTGTTTTACATTTGGTAGTGTATATATGTCCATGCCACTCTCTCACTTAGTCCCAGCTTACCCTTCCCCCTCCCTGGGTCCTTAAGTCCATTCTCTATGACTGCATCTTTATTCCTGTCCCGCCCCTACCTTCTTCAGAACCTTTTTTTTTTTTTTTTTAGATTCCATTATATGTATTAGCATACAGTATTTGTTTTTCTCTTTCTGACTTACTTCACTCTGTATGACAGATTCTAGGTCCATCCACCTCACTACAAATAACTCAATTTCATTTCTTTTAATGGCTGAGTAATATTCCATTATATATATGTGCCACATCTTCTTTATCCATTCATCTGTCGATGGACACTTAGGTTGCTTCCATGTCCTGGCTATTGTAAATAATGCTGCAATGAACGTTGTGGTACATGACTCTTTCTGAATTATGGTTTACTCAGGGTATATGCCCAGGAGTGGGATTGCTGGGTCATATGGTAGTTCTATTTATAGTTTTTTAAGGAACCTCCATACTGTTCTCCATAGTGGCTGTATCAATTTACATTCCCACCAACAATGCAACAGGGTTCCCTTTTCTCCAGACCCTCTCCAGCATTTATTGTTTGTAGATTTTTTGATGATGGCCATTCTGCCTGGCGTGAGGTGATACCTCATTGTAGTTTTGATTTGCATTTCTCTAGTGATTAGTGACGTTCAGCATCCTTTTATATGTTTGTTGGCAATCTGTATATCTTCTTTGGAGAAATGTCTATTTAGGTCTTCTGCCCATTTTTGGATTGGGTTTTTGTTTTTTTGATATTGAGCTGCATGAGCTGCTTGTATATTTTGGAGATTAATCCTTTGTCAGTTGCTTCATTTGCAAATATTTTCTCCCATTCTGAGGGTTTCTCCCATTCTTTTCATCTTGTTTATGGCTTCCTTTGCTGTGCAAAAGCTTTTAAGTCTATTAGTCTTGAGTCTTAGTCTATAATAGACTATTATTATTACTATTAGACTATTACTAATAGTCTATTAGTCTATTAGTCTTGAGTCTTCTTCCTTTTTTTCTTGATGAGTCTGGCTAATGGTTTATCAATTTTGTTTATCTTCTCAAAGAACCAGGTTTTAGTTTTATTGATCTTTGCTATCGTTTCCTTCATTTCTTTTTCATTTATTTCTGATCTGATCTTTCTGATTTCTTTCCTCTGTTAACTTTGGGGTTTTTTGTTCTTCTTTCTCTGATTGCTTTAGGTGTAAGGTTAGGTTGTTTATTTGAGATGTTTCTTGTTTTATAAGGTAGGATAATATTACTATAAACTTCCCTCTTAGAACTGCTTTTGCTGCATCTCATAGGTTTTGATTATCGTGTTTTCATTGTCATTTGTTTCTAGGTATTTTCTGATTTCCTCTATGATTTCTTCAGTGATTTCTTGGTTATTTATTATCATATTGTTTAGCCTCCATGTGTTTGTAGTTTTTAGTTTTTTTCCTGTAATTGATATCTAGTCTCATAGCGTTGTGGTTAGAAAAGACACTTGATACAATTTCAATTTTCTTAAATTTACCAAGGCTTGATTTGTGACCCAAGGTATGATCTATCACAGAGAATATTCCATGGGCACTTGAGAATAAAGTGTATTCTGTTGTTTTTGGATGGAATGTCCTATAAATATCAATTAAATCCATTTTGTTTAATGTGTCATTTAAAGCTTGTGTTTCCTTATTTATTTTCATTTTGGTTGATCTGTCCATTGGTGAAAGTAGGGTGTTAAAGCCCCTTGCTGTTATTGTGTTACTGTCGATTTCCCCTTTTATGGCTGTTAGCATTTGCCTTATGTATTGAGGTGCTCCTATGTTGGGTGCATAAGTATTTACAATTGTTATATCTTCTTCTTGGATTGATCCCTTGATCATTATGTAGTATCCTTCTTTGTCTCTTGTAATAGTCTTTATTTTAAAGTCTATTTTGTCTGATATGAGAATTGCTACTCCAGCTTTCTTTTGATTTCCATTTACATGGAATATCTTTTTCCATCCCCTCACTTTCAATCTGTATGTGTCCCTAGGTCTGAAGTGGGTCGCTTGTAGACAGCATATATACGGGACTTGTTTTTGTATCCATTCAGCCAGTCTATGTCTTTTGGTTGGAGCATTTAATCCATTTACATTTAAGGTAATTATTGATATGTATGTTCCTATTACCATTTTCTTAATTGTTTTCGGTTTGTTATTGTAGGTCTTTTCCTTGTCTTGTGTTTCCTGCTTAGAGAAGTTCCTTTAGCATTTGTTGTGATGCTGGTTTGGTGGTGCTGAATTCTCTTAACTTTTGCTTGTCTGTAAAAGTTTTAATTTCTCCATCAAATCTGAATGAGATCCTTGCTGGGTAGAGTAATCTTGGTTTTAGGTTTTTCTCTTTCATCACTTTAAATATGTCCTACCACTCCCTTCTGGCTTGCAGAGTTTCTGCTCAAAGATCAGTTGATAACGTTATGGGGATTCCCTTGTATGTCATTTGTTGCTTTTCTCTTGCTGCCTTCAATATTTTTTCTTTGTATTTAATTTTTGACAGTTCGATTAATATGTGTCTTGACATGTTTCTCCTTGGATTTATCCTGCCTGGGACTCTCTGTGCTTTCTGGACTTGATTGATTATTTCCTTTCCCATATTACAGAAGTTTTCAACTGTAATCTCTTCAAATATTTTCTCAGTCCCTTTCTTTTTCTCTTCTTCTTCTGAGACTCCTATAAGTTGAATGTTGGTGTGTTTAATGCTGTCCCAGAGGCCTCTGAGACTGTCCTCAATTCTTTTCATTCTTTTTTCTTTATTCTGCTCTGCGGTAGTTATTTCCACTATTTTATTTTCCAGGTCACTTATCCATCCTTCTGCTTCAGTTATTCTGCTATTGATTCCTTCTAGAGAATTTTTAATTTAATTTATTGTGTTGTTCATCATTGTTTGCTCTTTAGTTCTTCTAGGTCCTTATTAAATGTTTCTTCTATTTTCTCCATTCTATTTCCAAGATTTTGGATCATCTTTACTATCATTACTCTGAATTCTTTTTCAGGTAGACTGCCTATTTCCTCTTCATCTGCTTGATCTGGTGGGTTTTTACCTTGCTCCTTCATCTGCTATGTATTTCTCTGTCTTCTCATTTTGCTTAACTTACTGTGTTTGGGGTCTCCGATTCACAGGCTGCAGGTTCGTAGTTCCTGTTGTTTTTGGTGTCTGCCCCCAGTGGGTAATATTGGTTCAGTTGGTTGTGTAGGATTCCTGGTGGAGGAGACTGGTGCCTGTGTTCTGGTAAATTAGGCTGGATCTTGTCGTTGTGGTGAGCAGGATAACGTCTGGTGGTGTGTTTTGGGGTGTCTGTGATCTTATTATAATTTTAGGCAGCCTCTCTGCTATTGGGTGGGATTGTGTTCCTGTCTTGCTAGTTTTTTGGCATGGGGTGCCCTGCACTGGAGCTTGCTGGTCATTCAGTGGAGCTGGGTCTTAGCATTGAGACAGAGATCTCTGGGAGAGCTCTCACCAATTGATATTACGTGGGGCCTGGAGGTCTCTGGTGGTCCAATGTCCTGTACTCGGCTCTCCCACCTCAGAGGCTCAGGCCTGACAGCCGGCCGGAACACCAAGACCCTGTCAGCCACACGGCCAGGTACGTGGGGGAGTTTCTTGCCTTTTGGGAAGTCTGAGGTTTTCTGCCAGCATTCAGTAGGTGTTCTGTAGGAGGTGTTCCACATGTAGATGTATTTTTGATGTATTTGTAGGGAGGAAGGTGATCTCACATCTTACTTCTCTGCCATTGTGAAGGTCCTTCTTCGAGAAATTTTCAAAGAAAGAGACCTCACAAGCCCCTCTGGGATTCCAAAACCAAGTTTCTTCTAATATCTCACTTTAATTGCACTTGGTACACTTTGAATCGTTTCTTTCTATCCTGTAGAAATGAGTCGCATCTCCATCCATCATCTCTGAGAGGCGGTGAGAACACAGTGCGCTTTTCTGGACTCTTCCAGAGAGAAGAAAGCAGAGGCAAAGAATAATAACATTTACCAAACTTTGTACTGCACTGCATGGATTACAATGCACTTTCATGCATGTTCTCATTCCCTTTGAAATACACTAGAGCACTCTGAGGTAGGTGACATTATCGTCATTTTATAAATGAAGAACTACCACATCGAGACTTTTAGTAATTTGTCCAAGGTCACTCAGCTAATAGGTGGCCAAGTCTGCTAGGAACCCTAAGCCAACTAGGGCTACACTCATGAAAAATGGATGCTGTCATCTACCTTTTCCACTGAGGTAAGAAGCAAAGAGGAAGGAAACACAATGCACTGTAATGGCCATTGCCCCTAGGGTGTTGTGGAATGTGGATCTAAAAACAGGGTAGGCAGGATGTGGAGGTAGTTTTTCTGTATCTACCTATTAAGCCTTTACATTTTGTACCATGTAAATATATTACCTATTCAAAAAATGAGTTTTTAAAAAGAAGCTATGGGAAGAATGGAATATAAGCCGGTTAGTCATGGCTCCATCATAATCTATCCGAGTGACCTTGGGTAAGTCAGCTAAACTGTCTATGCCTCGGTTTTATCACCTATCAAATGAGGATAAGGAGTAATTGCCCTGACTACTGCATTTACCTGTCTATCAAACGCACAGGACTTTTTTTGAGAGTAATCGTTCAGTAACTACTAATGTGGAATGGGAAAGACAGTATCAGCATCACCTGGTTGAAATTACACATGCCCCTCCACCCAGGTATTCTGATACCTGCTCCCCCTTCCCCACTACACAATTATGAAAACCATAATTCATAACCAGTCTGTGTTATGAAAAACCACAGAACCTGGAGTCAGACTTGAGCTCAAATCTCAGTTGCTCAGCTTACTAGTTGTATGATCCTGGTCAAGATACCTAAAGTGTCCAACCTCATCTTTCTCGTGTCTAAATTGAGTGTACCATACTTCTCCCTGAAGGTCATTGTGAGAATTAAATAAGGTGGTGATATAAAGCATGTAGCACAATGCCCAGGACCTAGTATATATTCAAAAGCTGTGTAGTATCCTTCTTATTACAAATAAAAGGGAAGCAATAGAATTAATAGCCACCATCCATTCTACTCTCTAATTCTATGAGTTCAACTTTTTTTTTTTTTAAGATTTTACCTACAAGTGATACCATACAGTATTTATCTTTCTCTGTATGGCTTATTTCACTGAGCATAATGCCCTCCAAGTTCATCCATGGTGTCACAAATGGAAAGATTTTCTCTTTTATGGATGAAGAATAAATATTCCATTGTGTTTATATACCACATATTCTTTACACTTAGGTCTTATCCAAATCTTGGCTATTAGACATGAGAGAGCAGATTTCTTTCTGAGAGTCTGATTTCATTTCCTTTGGATATGTAACCTAGAAGTGGGATTGTTAGATCTTATGGTAGTTCTGTTTTACTTTTTTAAAGAACCTCTGTAATGTTTTCCATAGTGGCTGTACCAATTTACTTTCCCCCCAACAATGTACAAAGGTTCCCTTCTCTCTACATCCTCACCAACACTTATTTCCTGTCTTGATAACAGCCATCTTAACAGGTGTGATGTGAAGTTGTATCTCATTGTAGTTTGATTTGCATTTCCCTGATGGTTAGTCATGTTGAGCACTTTTTTATGTACCTATTGGCCATTTTCTTTAGAAAAACGTCAAGTCCTTTGTCCATTTTTCATCAGGTTATTTGTTGTTTTTGCTACTAAGTTGTATGAGTTTCTTATATATTTTAGGTATTAATCCCTTATCAGATAATATGGTTTGCAAATATTTTCTCCCATTTCGTAGGTTGCCTTTTCATTTTGTTGTTTCCTTTGCTGTGCAGAAGATTTTTAGTTTGATGTAGTCCCACTTGTTTATTTTTTCTTTTGTTGATTGTGCTTTTTGTGTCATATCCAAAAAAATTATTGCCAAGACCATCGTCAAGGAGTTTTTTCCCTGTGTTTTCTTTTAGGAATTTTCTGCTTTCAAGTCTTATATTTAAGTCCTTAATACACTTTAAGTTAATTTTTGTGAGTGATGTAAGATAGGAGTCCAATTTCATTCTTTTGCATGTGAATATCCAGTTTTCCCAACACCATTTATTGAAGAGACTATCCTTTACAGGCAGGGAGTTCTTTAACCTGCTGTGTTGATTGTTGAATTCCCAGAACCTGGAAGAGTGCTTGTTACATAGTAGATGCTCAATAACTATTTGTTGGGTGAGTGAATTACTGGCATTAGCAGAAGGGAAGAAAAATGGGGCTATTCTATCAAAATCCTCCTGTGCTCTGGAGCTCTCCTGACCTCCTTGGGGGGCCTGTCAACTGAGGTAAGAGGATGCTGCCAGCCCTGGAGCTGGGATCCTTGGCTGCCTTCTTTGGTTCTGGGGATGTACTGAGCACACTGTCATGGTCCAACTGTTGCCATGACTCTGGTCTGCTGCTCTCTTGGACACATGGGACTCAGCTGACCACTGGGTGGCTTGTGTAATAACACATTTCTTGGAATGGGGAACATTTGGGCCCCCTGAGATACCATTACCTGGAGTAAGAAAATACTCTGGGACCCAGAGCCTATAGTCCTGTGTGAGTAGATAGAGAGATGGGACAATGGGGAGAGGACAGGCATGAGAGAAACTCCAGCCTCACTCCTGACAAGGGGGAGGCAGCAAGCCCTCACAGGAGCTCTCCTTATAGGAGAGCAGTCTGCCTCTCAGCTCAAAGCAAGGCCCACACCACATCCCAACAGACTCAATCTGCCTTTGTATCAACGTCCTCCAGAGTGGCAGATAGAGAAAACTCCCTCGGGTCTTAAAAACCACCTAGTCCAGCCTCCATCCAGCACCCAAATCTCTATGACATCTCCAGCAAACGATCTTCCAGCCTTTGCTTGCAGACGTCCAATGAGGAGACTTTTCATGACAGCCCATTGTATTTTTGCAGAAGTCTTTCTTGTTCCCCAGATCGGTTACACAAAACCTTCCACCCATCCAGACCTTCCTTTGGGACTACTCAGAGGAAGGCAAATTCCTTTTCAGTATCAAAGTCATTCCATCATCGTGCCTTCTCTTCTATAGGCCATGCCCTTAAATTCTTCCAGCACAGAGTGTAGAGCAGGAAGGACCCTGGACAGGGAGGGCTGAGGCCATGCATGACCCGCCTTAGAGTCTGCAGTGCTGTGCTGTGTGCCTGGGGCCTCATGGGTGCTTGACCAAGTCCATTGAATGAATGGATGAGTCAAAGAATCCGGTGCAAGCTTCTCAAGTAAAGTGCATCTCAGTGAGGCTTAGTGATGTCCGCAAGCCCATCAGCTCTTCACACCAGAACTAGCTCCAGTTCAGAGGATTTTCCAGAGTCCCCTACCAGAATGTTTAGAGACCTTGCTTTGCTTTGTCTTTTATTTTCGGGTTTGGCCTCGTAGCCCATCTGGCCCCTGTTCCCTCTGTCCTCATCTGCTCTGCTCCTCTTCCTGTGGCCCTTCCCATCATCCTGTCCACTCTGCCTTAGAGCCTTTGCTCTAGTTTTCTCTGCCCAGGGCTCTCTCCCCACAGATGCCCACTCGGCTAATTCCCCCTTGCCTCCTTCAAGTCTTTGCCTTAATCTCACCTGCTCAGTGAAACCTACCCAGACTACTCCATTTAATACCCTCACCTGCCCAGTCCCACCCCAGCACACCTGATCCCTCTTACTTTGCCCTACTTTTTCCCATAGCCCCATCACCTCCTAATATTCTACAGGGTTGACTCCTGTTGATTCTTTATCCTCTGTCTCCACTGATAGAATGTTAGCTCCGTGAGGGCAGGGATCTTTGGGGGCTTTGTCTACTGATGTATCCCAAATACCTAAAACAGTGCCTGACACCTAATAGGGGCTCAGTAAATATTTGTTGAATGAATGTCCTACTCAGAGAATGCAGCAGGGCCCCAGGTCTGAATCGGCTGCCAACAGGGCACAGTAGGGGCTGAATACACATTTATTAATAGATAGACTGATTGATTACATGACATGTCTTTGCTGTTCTGTAGCACTGTGTATTGGGCACTGGCTACCCAGCTGAAGGAAGAGGTGTGTACACAGGCTCTCCTGTGGTTGCCACAGAGGTCCCACCCATGGCCATGGCCTAGTGGGTGCCCTCTATGCCAGGCCGCAGCAGGAGATCTTTGCAGTATGACTGGGTTCATGGTTGCCCCCTTTGCTTTCCAACCCATCTCAGATGCCCCACGTGGTAAGCTGAATAATGACCCCAAAGATACTCAGGTCCTAATCCCTGGATCCTGGATATGGCAAAAGGAAGTTTGCAGGTGTGATTACGTTAAAGATCTTGAGAGGGAGAGATTATCCCAATCTGCCCTAAATGTAATTACAAGTGTCCTTATAAGAGGGAGGCAGAAGGAGATCCTATGACGGAAAAGGAGAAGGCCGTGCGACGACAGAAGCAGAAACTGGAGTGGTGAGCCTTGGAGGGGGAGGAAGGGGATGCAAACCAAGGAATGCAGGTGGCCACTAGAAGCTGAAAAAGGCAAGGAAATGGATTCTCCCCTCAAGGCCTCCAGAAGGAACCAGTCCTGCCCAAACACCTTGACTTTAACCCTGTGAAACTGATTTTGGATTTCTGACCTCCACAGCTGTAAGAGAACATATCTTTGTTGTCTTTTTTTTTTTTAATTGGAGTATAGCTGCTTTACAATGTTGTGTTAGTTTCTGCTGCACAATGAAGTGAGTCAGCTATATGTATACCTACATCCCCTCCCTCTGGGACTTCCCTCCCACCCCCTACAATCCCACCCAACTAGGTCATCACAGAGCACCGAGCTGAGCTCCCTGTGCTACACAGCAGGTTCCCACTAGCTATCTATTTTACACATGGTGGTGTATTTATGTCAAACCTAATCTCCCAATTTGTCCCTGAGAAAAGCATAATTCAAAAGGACACATGTACCCCAATGTTCCATTACAGCTCTATTTACAATAGCCAGGTCATGGAAGCAGTCTAAATGCCCATCGACAGATGAATGGATAAAGAAGATGTGGCACATATATACAATGGAACACTACTCAGACAAAAAGAAACGAAATTGGGTCATTTGTAGAGATGTGGATGGACCTAGAGTCTGTCATACAGAGTGAAATAAGCCAGAAAGAGAAAAACAAATATTGTATATTAATGCATATATGTGGAATCTAGAAAAATGGTTCAGATGAACCTATTTGCAAGGCAGGAATAGAGACGTAGACGTAGAGAATGGATGTGTGGACACGGGGGGAAGGGAAGGGTATTGTCTTAAGCCACTAAGTTTGTGGTAATTTGTTACAGCAGCCATAGGAACCTACTACAGGCCATTCCACTGGCAGCTCCCCTTCACAACCCCCCCACATGTGTTTTCTCACACCACACGGAACCTCAGACCCACACTGGGGCAGGAGGACCCTGCAGTGTCCCAGGTGATGGCAGCCCTGACAACCTTGTGTTGTTCCAAGTTGAGCCACCCTCTTTCTCCTCCTCTGCAGCTTTTTCCAAACGCTTTACCAAAGGTCTTGCTGGCCTGGAATAGCTTCCCTGAGAAGACCCTCTGCATCTTCCTGCTTCTAAATATTTAATTAGTTCTAAATGAAGAATCCTCCAAAAGTGAAGAGCACTTTGCACATCTGCCGACATAATCACATTTGCATGGTTGCTGTTGCTTCTGGTCATCCTGGAAACTTTCCTTCCCCTCTGGCTCCACTGCAGTGATTGCAGGCACACTGAGAGCGGCGGCACTTTCCAAAGCACATCCTCTTGTTTCCTGGGAACCTTCCAAACTCTATAGCTCTATTTGTCATTCCACCAAACGAAGGTTGAACTGATCAGCCCCAGAGTATTCCTGAATTCTCCCATAAACACAGATCGCCATGATGCAGGGTTCCCAGACTTGGGCTTTTTATAAACAAGTCAGCATGACAATCCTGAAAGGTAGAATTATTATTCCCTCCTTATAGATGAGGAATCTGAGGCTCAGGATACCGTGGAATGTGGTGGTTAGAAGCCAGATATGGTGACCATTAGAGCTATGCTCCATATGTTCTAGATGTCCCCTTTTCTGGTACTTGTAAGAATCTCACTTCCTGGTCTTGCAGTGGTTGGGCAGGTTGCATGATTGAGGACAATAGGACAGTGAGTTGTGAGCAGAAAAGATACGTTTGTCTTCCAGGCCAGGCAAGACCCTTGTGAGATCTTCTTCTCTCTACCACGGTGACCAACGATGTCCCAGATGGAGGCTGCTCCATCCATGTGGGTCTCAGAGGAAGGACATGGGTCAGAGCTGGGGCTGATCCAAGGCGGGAACACAGCATGCTGCTGTAAGCCACTGAGAGCTGGGGGTCATGTGGCCACCACTAGCTTCTCCTGACTACCTGGTTTAAAAGTCAGCTCTGCCACTTTCTAGCTATGTGACCTTGGATGAGTCAGTCAGCCTCTCTAGAGCTTGGCAGGATGGATGCATGGCATCTGCCACAGAGTTTGGGGGAGGATTTAACAAGATAATATGAATAAAATTCTTAGTGCTGTGCCTGTCACATAGTAAATGCTCAGTAAATGGAAGCTGTAGTCACTGTTGTTGTTGTTACTGTTATTATTATAAAAGAAATTCAGTTAATTGCCCAGAGTCCCCTTAGTTAGAAGTGACTGTTGGTAAGGTACAGGAAGGAAAAGGGGACCGAATTTTCTTCATCCTATGTGTTGGACATCATTATCCATATTTTATTTTATATTTTCACATCTTTATTGGAGTATAAATGCTTTACAATGTTGTGCTAGTTTCTGCTGTACAACAAAGTGAATCAGCTATACATATACATATATCCCCATATCCCCTCCTTCTTGAGTCTCCCTCCCACCCTTCCTAACCCATCCCTCTAGGTGGTCACAAAGCACCGAGCTGATCTGCCTGTGCTATGTGGCTGCTTCCCACTAGCTATCGATTTTACATTTGGTAGTGTATATATGTCCATGCTACTCTCTCACTTCGTCCCAGCTTCCCCTTCCCCCGCTGTGCCCTCAAGTCCGTTCTCTATGTCCGTGTCTTTATTCCTGCCCTGCCACCAAGTTCATCGGTACCGCTTTTTAAAATTCCATATATATGCGTTAGCATATGGTATTTGTTTTTCTCTTTCTGACTTACTTCACTCCATATGACAGATTCTAGGTCCATCCACCTCACTACAAATAACTCAATTTCATTTCTTTTTATGGCTGAGTAATATTCCATTGTTATATGTGCCACATCTTCTTTATCCATTCAACTGTCGATGGGCATTTAGGTTGCTTTCATGTCCTGGCTATTGTAAACAGTGCTGCAATGAACATTGTGGTAATGACTCTTTTTGAATTATGGTTTTCTCAGAGTATATGCCCAGGAGTGGGATTGCTGGGTCATATGGTAATTCTATTTGTAGTTTTTTAAGGAACCTCCATACTGTTCTCCATAGTGGCTGTATCAATTGACATTCCCGCCAACAATGCAACAGGGTTCCCTTTTCTCCAGACCCTCTCCAGCATTTATTGTTTGTAGATTTTTTGGTGATGGCCATTCTGACCGGTGTGAGGTGATACCTCATTGTGGTTTTGATTTGCATTTCTCTAGCAAATTACCAATGGCATTTTTTGCAGAAGTATCCATATTTTACAGATGGGTAAACTGAGGCTCAGAGAATTATTTAACTTTTCTAAGGTCACAGAGTCATTAAATGATGGAGCCAGGATTTGAATTTAGCCCTGGATGACTCTCTCCCCATCATCTTCTTTATTTTCTTTGAAAGAGAAGGCTCCCAGCCCTGGGCACCCCTAAGCCCTGCACCTCTACTCCAGCCCCAACTAGTTCCATCACTTCCCCAGAGCAGCATGGCTTGTCACATTACAGTGCCAGCCTTCTTAGCCTCCTCCTTAAATCTGGACCTGGCCCATCCTGACTTGACCTGCGGTAGCCCAGTCCCATATCTGACCCCTTCCCTTACCCTTCCCACCAGCTTCTCTCCAACCTGGGCAGGGGAGCACAGGGAGTCCTCAGGATTCTAGCCCAGGACGGTGTGTGTATCTTCTAACATGACAGCACGGGGGCAGGGCCTCTCTCCCAGCAGGGTTAACCTCGGGGAGGCGCACTGCATTGGGAAACAGAAGACCCCAGCTCTCCTCTGGGCTCTGCACTTGAGAATAATAACCCCTCATGTTTGCAGCTCCCATCCCCTCAGGAGCTGATTTAACTCTGCCACAGCTCCCTGCGACAGGGAGGGCCCCGGTTATCATCACCACCTCCCTAAACTCTAGAGATACTAGATGCACCTAGATACTGACATCTAGATACTAAAGCTAATAGGTGTTAAGTCAGATAATCCTGAGCTCAAATTCTACTCTTTCTCTTACTCACTATGTGATGTTAGTTAGGCAAGTTATTTAGCCTCTCTGGGCCTCTGTTTCTGTATCTGTAAATTTACTCGACCCTGTAAGATTATCAGGAGGACTCACTTATGTGCAATATGGGAAGTTCTCACATTTAGTGAATATTCCATAGGTGGTAGCCGTCAGTAATCAGTATCATTACCATCATCTTTATCACTATCTATGGTATTGTTATTTTCTCCCAGCCTCATCTACAAAATGAGAGCTTTGAACGAGATGGTCTAATTCCCTTCCAAATTTGAGTGACTCCCTCAAACTCACACACATACACACACACACACACACACACACACACACACACACACACACACACCCTGCTGCTCAAAGAGGCAGCGCAGGGGACCCCAGATTTACAAAGCCACAGTGACAAGCCTGAGCTCTGCTCAGTTACCCTCAAGGGTCAAGTTCAGGGAGTAGGCAGAGTGTCATGGCGGCTGAAAGGCAAGAGGATAGAGGGTGAGGGAGAAACAGGCCAAATGCCCAGAAGGGTTAGCAGGGTGCAGGGAGACCTAAGGTCCTGGAGTGCAGCCCCAGAGCCATCACTTGGAATCAGTGCCCCGTAAAACCTAATGGGTGTTTGAAATATCACCAGCCAGGGAAGGTCTGGGAGTTGGAGAGAGCTTTCATCCCTCCCCGCAACTGGGGCTGAGACATGGTGGCAGGGAGACCTGGGTGGGGAGACAGAGCGTCGTCTCCACTTGAGCGTCGCCTCCTCCCAGAACTGGCACCTCTGGAAGGCAGGCAATGAGCGGTGACGGCAGCACGGCGCACCTTGTCACCTGGGGTTCTTCCCGTCCCCACCCCCGGGGCCCAGCGCTTTGATGCAAGATGGCAGCAAAGCGCTTGCCCCACCGTAGCTTGGCCGGCTACCTTCCGGGGAAACTGGAGCACATGTTCCTACATCCAGGACACCCAGTGCCCCACGCTGTGCGGGCCTGTGATTACATGCCAGATACGGTTAGGGCGACTGCAGCTCTGGTTGCAGGTCTACCTTCGCCCGGTATTCTGAGGCGCCAAGCTCTGGAGAGTGGCGAGGATTTGGGTGAGCAAACCTGCTCCATCTGTCAGAGGCCAATCCGTTAGAGGAAGCCCCTCCTGCGAGGGCAAGGATTCACACAATGGAGGTCCATGGAGATACTCTGGCCATGACCTGGCCGGCAGGAGGGCTCAGTAGTTTGCTGCACTGAGTTTGCTCCACGGTGAGTGGGCTCTGGGGGAAAGGGGCCACCTGATGGTTGGTATCGGCAGCTTGGTTCTCCAAAAAAGAGGGTGTCTGCTGTCAGGGGAAGGAGGGCAGTGGGAGGGGCCTTCTCTTCCCTTCAGTGCCCTCTCTCTTTGGACGGCATACACAGAGTCATCTCCAGCATCTGCCCACAGCCTGTAATTCAGCCACCCAGCTGCACTGAGTGCTTGGCTGCTCTGGTTGTGGGGAGGGCAGATTACTGAGTGGAGTGAAGT
The DNA here is from genome assembly GCF_059928025.1 of Delphinapterus leucas. Classification (NCBI taxonomy): domain Eukaryota; kingdom Metazoa; phylum Chordata; class Mammalia; order Artiodactyla; family Monodontidae; genus Delphinapterus; species Delphinapterus leucas. Next base: position 90,903,797 of record NC_143135.1, on the reverse strand, counting down.
GATTGGCAGGTGCCTGGGGGGCCCGGCTGCCCTGGTAGCAGAGGCAGGCTCCATGTGACGCTGTACTGCCTGAGAAGCCCCAGCTCCCGGGACTCCTGTGCGTCCCCTTCCCAAAACTCAGACCGTCCCCCTTTCCCTTCATCATTCTTTAGATCCACGCTTCTCTAACTGTTATAAGCAAGTGAATCATCTGGGATGTGGTTAGAATTCAGATTCCAATTTAGAGCCCAAGATTCTGTATTTCTAACCAGTTCCCGGTACTGTTGCTGCTGCTGATGCAAGGGACAATGCTCTGAGTAGGACACCTTTAGAATTTTCATAGCATTATTATGTATACGATCTCTGCTCTCATAACAGCCCTGTGGAAAGAGTAATGATAATAATGGTAGTAGCGTATATCATTCTCATTGCCTCCAATGCAAGACACTGAACCCCCGAATTTCATAAATCCTATTTCAATCTTCACAGCACCTCAGCAAAAGAGCTCTTTCTCAGAATTTACAGGTGAGAAAAAAGTTGACATTCTGAGATAACTTGACAAGGTCACGAACCCAATGAGCGGTGGAGTTGGAATTCAAACTTCCATCTTCTAACACTGGTCCCTCCTCTATTTATATATAAGGTTGGCAAATTTAAGCTTCTTTTAAAAAGTAATGGTCAAGGGTGTAAGTTCTGGAGACAGAGTGTGCCTGACTTTAGCAGAGAGCCCAAGAATCTGGACCCAGACTCTTAAGATTTGAATGCTAGCTTTGTCACTTGCTAGCTTGATGATCTTGGACAACTTACTTAACCTCTCTGTGCTTCAGTTTCTTTAACTGAAATGGCAATGATAATACTAGGGTTATTACGAGGATTATACAGTCAGCCTTTTGTATGGATGTGGAACCTGCAGATACAGAGGACTGACTGTAAGACACGTGAGCATTTACAGATTTTGGTATCCAAGGGGGTGGGGTCCTGGAACCAATGCCCCTCAGATACCAAGGGACACTGTAGATACTATGATATCTCATTATATATGCATCTCATAATATATATAATCCTCATAATAACCATAGTATTATCTATCTATCTATCTATCATTGACCTTAAACAAATAGACAGTTATTTCTTCAGCAGTACATGGGTTTATTCAGGATCAGCAAAGAATTGTAATTTGGGGTCTGCAAGCATGATGAACCATGTGTAAGTGTTGTGCAACAAAGTGAGGAGAACTCTTTTATAGAGGGGGAAAGGAAGCTGGGAGGGCTATAGTAAACGTAGAGTCCATTGGAGGAATTGAGAGTTCAAAGCATAGTGGCTTTTCATTGGCTGAGCTCCTGCCAGCCTAGAAGAGAAAGATTTTCTTCTTCCTGTAGGGCTCTGCTATCATCCAGGGTGTGAGAACTCCTCCTTCTGACCTCTCAACTCGAGATTCATTAAGGTCTCTGTTTATTCATTTTTATATTATCTGTTCAATGAGATTATAGACAGAGAGCACTTAGAAAAGTGCCTGGCACAAATATCAGTGATATGATTACTTGTGAAATGGGGATATTGATACTAAAGATAAAGACTATCATTCAATCAAAGACTTTGCAAGTGTCAGACACTTTTCTACATGTAGTAACTCATTTAGTTCTCATAATAATTCTATAAGCTAGGTTTAATATTAATCACATTGTATAGATGAGGAAACCGAGGCACAGAGTTTAAATAACTTGCCCCAAATCACATAGCTAATAAGTGACAGAGCTGGAATTTGAACCCAGTGTGATTCACACAACACGTATTGACATATTGATTGAGTGTTTACAGTGTGCCAGGCACTGCTGTAGGCACTGGAAATACAGCAGTAAGCACAATAAACCCCCTGCTCTCTAGGGGTCCTAGACTGATACCTCCTAAGCACTCAGCACAGTGCTTGGCACATGGCAAAACCCTCAATGAATACTAGCTCTGCTTGTCCTCTTACCCTTCTCTTGCCTGTGGCAGACATCACTAATTGATCACAGCATTCTTTCCCGCAGAGCCTGCCTCTGTCCAAAAAACCTGTCTTAAGACAGCACTCCAGGCAGCCTCTGTCTGCACTGACACCAAAGCTATGTCAGCTCTGAGTAATCATGGAACAAATGAACATTTCTGACCTCAAAGCCTGTGGTGTCAGCACCCAGGAGGAGGCAGATGGGACAGAGACAGAGGGAGGTTCATATGGGGAAGAGCCGAGAAGCCAAGATTGACCAGGGAGGTGGGGAGGGAAAGCACTACCAACAGCTGCTCAACTCCCTTGCTCTCGGCCTGGAGCTTTCTAAAGAGGATGAGCAAGACGACTGGGCAGGGGGCTGGCCATCCCCATGCAGGTCTGTCCCTAGTGACACCAGTTAGGGCTGATAATCCTGCTAGGCCCTCGTGGGCCCCAGGTCTTTGGAGCCCGGCACTAGGCTTGGGGAGAGGTAGAAGGTGAGGTAAAGGGTGAGCAAAGGGCTCCCCACCCCGGCTCTACTGCCTGCTATCGAGCCCACCTAGTGCCCAGCAGTCCCCTCCTGCCCAGCAGAAAGCCTGGCTGCAATTCCCACTTTATGGCCTCTGCCAAATGAAGCACAAACTTAACTACATCACCCCCCTGACAGGACAGGGAGGGGCTGGAGTGGAACGCTGGGTGGCTTCAGCCCCTAATCTAATCACTGGCATGGGTCATTTCAATTCCGGAGTGTGCTGGGGGCGTGGCAGCTCCCAAAAGCCTCCATGCTGGCGCTCAGCTAATTGCAAATCTCTTACTGTCTCCCAGGTGAATAACTCAGGACTAAGAGCTTCTGGTTGCTGAGATGGAGTGTGAGCTGGGGAACTGGACAGGGCAACACCTGAGATGGGCCCTGGGGCACAGATGGGGTTGCAGGGAGGGAAGCACAGCCTTCCTGGAGGGGACACAGGGACTGTTGTCCCTGCCCTGGGGTGACCACCTACCATCTGGGAACTGGTCTTAAAACCCAAGACCTAGAAACAGACTCACAGACATAGAGATCAGACTTGTGGTTGCCAAGGGGGAGGGGGAGAAGGGGGGCGGGAGAGGGATGCACTGGGAGTTTTGGGGTTGGCAGATGCAAACTATTACATTTACAGTGGATAAACAACAAGGTCCTACTGTAGAGCACAGGGAACTATATCCAAGCTCCTGGGATAAATCATAATGGAAAAGAATATTAAAACAAAGAAAGTCTATATATGTATAACTGAGTCACTTTGCTGTACAGCGGAGATTGGTACAACATTGTAAATCAACTATACTTCGATTTAAAAAAAAAAGAAAGAAAGAAAGAAAAAAGAAAAAAAAGGAAAACCCAAGACCTGAAGTTTTCTGGAACCTCAGAGCCACAGGATAGGGCAAAAATTTAAGTTCCACCCCTTCCTACTAACCTTGCCTTTAGATATATAATTAGATCCCTGAGGAGTGAGAAGGCCCGGGAAGCCTCGGGGCTTTAGCGAGGGGAGAGCTAATGCCTTCGGGCAGCTTCAGGTTGGCTGCCTGCAGGGCGGCTCTTCGGTTCGTTTATGGGTCTGGCCCATAGAGGCTTAAAGCTGGACCCCGGGAGACTGGCTGAGTCATGGAGATGTAAGAGGCGAGGGGCTCAGCATCCTTAACCACACAGCTCCTCTCCTCTAGGACAACTGGAGAAGGAGGTGGGGATGTCTTGGGAGGAAAGTGAGACCTCTGCCATCGAATTATTGGCCATCCAACAGGCTGCAGAGACTGTGGGAGATTGTGGCAGCAGCCCTTGGAAGTTTTTCTGGGTGTAATGACAAATAGAGGGCTGCCTGTGCAGCCAGGGGCTGTGCGTAACTAACTCTTTATTCTAGATGTCCGTGAAGTCCCAGAGCTGTGATTTCTTGGTGAGTGCTGAAACTACCTGAGATTCTGGGAAACAGCAGACGGTAGGAGCATTCACAGCTGGGAAAATCCCACTTTTGCTCTGTTTCTCAGTTGCCTTGCTCTATGAAATGGGAATCATGAAAGGTATAAACACTTGGAGAGGCTGAGCCAATGCTGTTCTGTAAGGAAGGGCTGCTGGTGCCCTATCTTCGTCCCACTGCAGAGGGACACTATTCCAGGAGGAGGGCTCTAAGTGCCATTCGCTAATGATAGCTTTGCTTCAGGCCCTGACCCAGGGCTTAGAATGAGTCCCTGGCTGCCATGTTGACATCAGGGCCACTTGGCACTTGGACAGAGGAGGTCCACACACTGGGGCCTGGTTCAGCAGCCAGGCTTCACTCCTGAACGCCTGCTGACATAGAGAGGCTGGGAGAGATTCCCTAGGGAGAAAGCCAAGGTGAGCTGCATGGGAAGTGAAATGGGAAGTCCCTTGGGCAGCACCCAACCCCACCCCTCGCCCGGCCTGCAGCCCAAGTCCCTGACAAGGAGGCATATGGTGGCTTCAGCCCTTGGCCTTTGGATTCTGGAATAAAGGCCCTTCTGGGGCATCCAGTCCATAAATGGGTTCTGATAGAGGTAGCTGGAAGAGGACCTCACAGCAAAGACTAAAGAATGGAATCCATCTGTTGATAGCAGGCAGGTGTTTTTATTTCTCAATATATGATTTACTTTTCCAAGTACTCTTAAATACATTGCTTCATTCTGAGCCTCAAAATTCTGTGATATGGGTAGAATAAGTATAAGCAGCCCCGACGTCAAATAGTAAGCCGAAGCTCTGAGAGGTCAGTCTCAAGGTCCCCTGGCTATGTAGTGATGGAGCCAGGAGCAAAGTCAGGTGCTTTGTCCAAGACAGGGGTGGAAAGGAAGGAGACTGTAGTGGGGACCTCACCGCAGATCTTTTCCTTTTCTAATAACCGAGACAGTGAAGAAAGATTTGGGATCAATTTAGAGGCTAACTGAGCAGGTCGAGGCAGAGGAGACCAGGAGCAGGAAGTAGGAAGCGAGGAGGGAAACAGGTGGACGTTTGCATGGACACTTCCTGTTCACAAACTTCTTACGCTCCTCATTTCATTAACAGCAGCAGCGGAATTTCATGGACAATTGGCGTTGAGCATTAACTGGGAGGTAATGAGAGAGGGAGGATGCGGTAAAGACTGTTTGAATTTAAATTCTTTTCCTTTGGGGGCATGGGGGGGCAGATATTTTTAAAGGCAATTTTAGTGCTGGAAAAAGTTCCTAGCAAACAGCAGTCCTCTGTAAGCAGTGTTAGGAGTAATGCCTTACCCTCAGCCCATGGTGTTCTTCTACCCACCAAATTCTGATGGTTGCCCTGAGTGAGGGATGCTGAGGGACTGGGTGTCTGACCCTGGGCAGATTCAGTCCCTCAGACTTGGGGAAACACACTGGTAGATGGTAGAAATGTGTCTATCATCAGCCATGAGCTAGAATGAGTTTCTCTGCAATAGTTATGGCAGAATCACCATGAAAAAAACTCTGTATGGACCTGGGCAGAGATGAGGATGACCTAGAAATAGAAAACAAGATTTCTGTTTTAGGAGTGTGCGATCTATTTGACAAGTGATACACACACACACAGAGCCAGAGCCACGAAACATTCAAGGGGAGAAGGATAGGAGATAATGTAAGTCTGAAGTTAGAGGAGAGGGGACAGAGTCATAGGGTGATCAGGTGGTAAGGGTGGGGGAGGAAGGCTGTTTTTTGAGCCAGGTCTTAGACAGGGACCTACAGATTGGTGAAACAGAAGAAGACTGTGCCAACTAGAAATAGAGGCTTAGATGGAAATGAACCCCTTCCTGAGCAGGATGGTAGGCAGGCTGGCTTGGCTAGATTGAAGGTTCTGTAATAGAAAGCAATGAGAAATGAAGAAAGTTAAATATAAGGGGAGGGAAACTTTGTGGAAGGCGTGAATTCTGATCTTAGGATTCAGGTTATGAGGCCACAGGAACTGCCATAAGATAGGATAATCAGTACAGAATTGGCCACTGAGGAGAGTGAACCAGCAGTTGATTAGTTACCCAAGTGCAAGGTGATCAGGGCTCTTCTATCTGGACAGATGGCTGTGGGCACAGATGGGGAGCTAAGGAGCCATCGGGACTCTGATGGCTAATTTTCTGTGTCAATCTGGCTGGGCCACAGATATTTGTTCAAACATTATTCTTGGTGTTTCTGTGAAGGTATCTCTTAAATGTTTAAAGTCTTTAAACCAGTAGACTTTGAGTAAAACAGATTGTCCTCCAGAACGTGGGTGGGCTTCATCCAATCATTTGAAGGCCCTAATAGAAAAAGACCAACCTCTCCAGAAGAGAAAATCCAGCCAGCAGACCGCCTATGGACATAAACTGCAATTCCTTCCTGAGTCTCTAGCCTGCCAGAATACCCTACAGATTATGGATTTGCCAAGCCTCCACAATCATGTGAGTGTTATGGGCTGAACTGTGTCCCCCCAGAATTCATATGTTGAAGTCCTAACCCCCAATACGTCACAGTGGGACTGTATTTAGAAACAGGGCCTTTAAAGAAGTAGTTAGGGTTACATGAGTTCATAAGGTGGGCCCTGGTCCAGTGTGACTAGTGTCCTTAGAAGAAGAGGAAATTTAGACACATATGTGTCCAGAAGAGAACCACAGGAAGAAGGCAGCTATCTACAAGCCAGGGAGAGAGGCCTCAGAAGAAACCAACCTTACCAACACCTTGATCTTGGACTTCCAGCCTGCAGAGCTATGAGAGAATCAATCTCTGTTTAAGCCACCCAGTCTGTGGTATTTTGTTATGGCAGCCAGAGCAGACTAATACAAGGATAGCAGATTATAATAAACTCCTTGAACCCAAGGGCCATGCATTAAGCCTATCCCCCAGCTCAGTGCCTTACACATGGTGCGTGTTGATGAAATGTTGTGCTAGATCTGGATCCCCTCCAATAGGAATGCACTGCTGAGAAGGCACAGGGGAAGATAGACTCACCTGGGATGAAGGGAACAAGAGCTCCAGGATATAGATAAGGTGGGAACTTTGTGTTCTGGTTGGAGCAATGTTCCTTAGGGATCAAGTCAAGTGAAGAATGATCTGAAACTGACTTATTTTGTACTCTCTGGTGTGCCTAACACAAGGCCTAGGACTTAATCAACACTCAATACAAGTTTTGTTGAACGACCGACTGAATAAGTGACCAAGACAGGACTGGGAGATGGAGTGCTCTTACACCTTTTAAAAAACCATTTAAACACACACGTATGCTTGCATGTGCTAGAAATTTTCTGAAAGAGGTTGCTAACGGTGGTTACTTCTGGGGAGTGAACTGGGTAAGAGGCCAGGATTACTTTTCACTGGATACCTCGTACTGTTTATGCATTTTCATCATGAATGCATTACTCATGGGTCATTCAATAGCTAATTCGATGATGTGCATCCCTGGGCTGAATGAAAAGAGGCAACGGGGGCTGGAGAACATTTTACCCCATCATTTGTCCCCTTCCAATATCCCCACAAAAACTTTTCAGCCTTCCCCAAGTGCCATGCAAACACATTGATGGAGACCAGCAAGCTTGGGTCTTCATAAGCCACTCCACAGCACCCAGAGGGAACACAGGGTGATGGTGTAGAACCCCAGCACAACAAGATAGCTTTGGAAGAGCAATCGGTCAAAGCGCTCCAGGAGGGCCAGCCACCCAGCCTCCTGTCGGTCTGCCTGGTCCTGGGTCTGGAAGTAGCTGCTGATACGTTGAAGCTGGGACCAGACTTCCCTCAGGGTCCATGGCTGGGCCTGGTGCTCCTGACAGATGGGGGACTCTACATGAGAGGAAGACACTCTAGGTGAGCCAGGGGCTACCAAGGCTCCCCCAGCCTTCCCATTGAAGCCGATGGCCTCAACCTTCAAGAAAGGTGGTGGGCAAAACTGGGCAGTGGGTTAGTTAGGATTGGGGACCCTCTCCCTACCTGCTGAGGGGAGGAAAGACTGTGCTGAAGGAACCCCTGGAGAACACAGCAAGTAGCGTGTTTGTGTAAGTAGGGTGTCGAGGCTACATCTATCCGGGAGATTTTTCTGAGCTAGCAGCCAGCCCACATTGACTTAGAGCTTCAGGGGCTGGAATGGTTCTTTTTTTTTAATTGAGGTATAATTGACATATTATATTAGTTTCAAGCGTACAACATAATGATTCAATGTTTGTATACACTGTGAAATGATCACCACAATAAGCCTAGGTAACATCCATCACCACACAGTTACAAATTTTTGTTCTTGTGATGAGAACTTTTGGAATGTACTCTCTCGGCAACTTTCAAGGATACAGTGAAAATATGGATTGCTTCATGACTTTGCATATCATCCTTGCACAGGGGCCATGCTAACCTCTGTATCATTCCAGTGTATGTGTTGCCAAAGGGAACACTGGGATGATTTGTATACTTTTGCACATTAAGCGATCAGATCCCACATGTATACAAACTGTGTGTGTGTGTGTGTGTGTGTGTGTGCGCGCGCGCGTGCACATGCACGCACTCTGCTATTCTGGAGTCAATGGCTCCAAACTGGAAAATAAAACAAGCTAAGGGGACTGAGGCCCTGATCTCTAGGCTGACATGTGGCTTCCTGGCAAGCCAGCAGGAGACGGTCTTCAGTCTCCAGGGAGGTAATGTAATATGCAGGGCAGAGGTTAAGAAGCAGGTGTTTCCATTTTTTCATACAGCTGACTCAAGACGGTCTGGTACTCCACCCATGGGAACTAAGGCTGAGGGTGGTAAAGCAGAACCAGGCAGGGACATCAAGACTTCTCACAAACCTGTTACCCCAGTGAGCTGGGCCCAGGGATCCATTCTAGACCCTTCCGCATCGGTGTCCCCTCGAAGGCACAAGAAGGTCCACTCCCGCCGGCTGCACTGCTCATCATGGAGGAATTTGACCAACAGGATGGACTTGGATAAGCTGAGGACCAAGAAGGCCATGCAGACCGTGAAGAAGACCCCTGAGGGAAGGAGCCAATGGAGGTGGAGTTAGCAGGGGTCCCTGGGCCTCTTCCTTCCCCATCTGAAAGGCAACATCAGATCTTGGACAGAAGTAATGCAAGACAGGTACCTAGCGACCCCGGAGCTGCTTACCAATTAGAGGGGTGGTCACTGTGCTCTTCGGCACCTCATCAGATATGTTAAGCCTGAAGACGGTGTAGCCCACCAGCACGCTGGTCTTGAACACAATCCTGGCGTGGCAGGTGGGCGGGATATAGAAGCTCCCCAGGTCCACGAGCATTAGGAAGATGCTGGGAATCAGCAGGCTCACAACATAGACCAGTGGGCGCCTGCGAATCACCACCTGGACAGGGATGAGGAATCTGTTGCCAAGAGGGTCTAAGCCAATGGACAAATGTTTGGCCAAAGAACACTTAGCCAAGAACACTTTCTGCCATCCCAACATTTCTGCATAATATGAAAAGTCTATGTAGTTTAGAATAGGAGATTATCTTGTGGTTTAGAAAATAGAAAAAAATCCTTTAAGCTTTTACATAGAACTAATATTAATATTATTAACCATTATAAGAAGAAGCTACCATTTATTTAGCGCTTGCTCTGTGCCAGGCACTGGAATAAGTGTTTCATATGATTTCTCTTATTTAATCCTCACAACAGCTCTGAGGGCTGCTCTGAGGGCTGGGTATTATTTTTTTTTTTTAACGATTTTATTGGAGTATAATTGCTTTACAATGGTGTGTTAGTTTCTGCTTTATAACGAAGTGAATCAGTTATACATATACATATATCCCCATATCTCTTCCCTCTTGCGTCTCCCCCCCTCCCACCCTCCCTATCCCACCCTTCTAGCTGGTCACATAGCACCGAGCTGATCTCCCTGTGCTATGCGACTGCTTCTCACTAGCCATCTATTTTACATCTGGTAGTGTATATATGTCCATATATACACTACCACTCTCTCACAGGGCTGGGTATTATTATATCCATTTTACAAACCGAGAAACTGAGGTTCCTAGAGATTAAATTGCTTCTCCAAATTCACATAACTGGTGAGTGAGAAACTGTTTTAAAACCAGGTCTTACACCATAATCTTTCTTTTTAAACCATTTAGTTTGCAATATATTGTATTGGTTTTGGTTTAGTCTCTCTTCTTACCTGGGATGCAAACACCTTAGTACCTGTGTATCTGTCAGAGTCTTGTTAGGAACAAAGAGCACAGTTAAACTAGGAAAGTTGAGGAGGGCTTGACAAGGTGTGGACAGGACATAGAGAAACCACAAGGAAGAGGACAGTGCCCCAGGGATTCGGGGGACTGCGTCAGCTCTTCCTACCCTTAGGCCTGAAGGGACCAAAGACCGGGAATGTGGTTGGAACTTGAGGGGACAGAAAGCTGGTTGGACTTGTGGCTTCCTCATAGGAGCACAGCCAGCTGGCGGAGACACCGCGGGGTGGGGAGAAATGGAGAGATAAATGCCCCACTGACTCTCCGCCTCCTTCCAATCTCCTGCCACTGCCTCCCCTGCCCGCTACTGGCCAAACATGATGAGGAGTCCCAACTCTACAGGCCGTAGACCAGCCTCCAGGAGCAAAAGTAGACGTGAGGTGGGGACAACTGCAGATACCCAGCAGGGCCTGCAGCACGGCTGGGCAGGGAGCTGCTGAGCAGGTTTTTTAGCTGGGAATTTAAGACTCATAAAATTACAATGATTGCTGTTGCCATTTTGTTATACCTAGCTTCTCTGGGATGGGAATAGGAGATGTCTGTAATTAACCCAAAATCTATTCTCATCCTTCCTGGAGAGAAACTATGATATGACAGGGCTGTTTCCCCCATCAGACACTTACTGCTTTGCAATGACCGTTTCAGGGTGAAAATGGCATTTTTTAATCCTTCATGGGGCCAGAAATAATACCTATCTTACAGTGGGTGTTCGATAAATGTTTACTGAACAAATGAATGTTCTGGGCCATGTTGCTGTTAGATTTGGAAAAAAATAATGTCTGAAATCTCCCATTTCTCTGATTCACCAAACAGCTGAACGATTTCTACGTGTCAGTTAGTGTGCTAGATACTTTTTCACATGGGATGTGATTTATTTACTCTTCACTGTCAGTTTGTTGGGAGGTAATAGAGCATCCCCACTTTATAGATCTTTAAAAATAAAGCTCAACCCCCTAAGTAAGCTGAGTAAGTGGCAGAGCTGGGATGTGCTCCCACATCTTCTGGTTCCAAGCACTGTGCTCTTTCCCATACAGCCTACTCTTGGTCTGATCAGACCTCTGAGCTGAGTTCAGGGTCTTCTCTCTCACCTCTGCCTCCCTCTCTGGACGAGGATCACATAGAGGGAGCCAGGTCAGAGACCAGGGAAAGAGCAGAAGGTGGTGGGCGAAGAGCCTGGCTGGGTGAGACCAGATGTCACCTTGCTGGTGAGAGCAGGGCCTCCCCAGCCTTTGGGTCCTGAAGCGTGTCCTGACTCAGGGGAGTTCTGCAGACCAGAGCCATTCAGCGTATTGTAGTCGGGCTATTGTCTTTCACATGAGACATAACTGGCTGCAAATATCTAAACCAGAGTGACACTCACTGCTTTGCAATCATTTGGTTAAAATACATTTTTACCCAAGTGCAGTCAACAAGGAAAACCATGACCTGTCATCAACCTGCACCTTTCTACTCCCTTCGTTGTGCTGTGACAGACATAGCCGTGTTTGGAGGCACAGGGGGAAGGGAGTCAAGGCGCCAGAGTCCACAGGGGCTCTTGTTTTGTGAGCCCCACCTGGGCTGTTGGTGATCTAGCCATATGGGGAGATGGGGGCGACCAAGCCTGCTGTCTCTGGAGGGTAGAAGTGGGAAGACCCCCAGAGACTTCGTGGTGGATGTTACATAAAGGAGATGAAAGGAATAAGAATACCACCCTAAAGAAAAGTACCAGTAGGCATGTTGGTTAAGCAGAAAGAGCCCAGACTTAGAGTCAAAGGAACAGCAGAGTTCCTAAGCTTCTCAATTTGATGTGCTGGTTCAAGTGATTCTGGATGGTATCGAACCTCTCCTTGCCTTGATTTTTCCCTTTTTAAAAAAGCAGTTTACTTTTGCCTTGCCAAGCATCTTGGGTACAATTGAGATTAGCTGTTGTACTCCTTAAATAAAGTTCCCGTGTAAACAGCGCATATGCTGAGATGACTCTTCTCCACCCAGAGGCTGACGCAGAGAGTGGATGGAAATCTGGGACGGAACCAAGCATGGGCAGTGTGGCTCCTTAGGGTCCCTGGTTCCTAGGAAAGTGAAGTTTCACCAAACCTCGTGTTCTCCAAGGTGCCAGGGGAGAGGCGTGGCAAGAGCTAAGAGGCTGAGAGGCACGCCAGCTTCATGCAGTCACAAGGAGCCCGGCGCTGAGATGGGCCCATGCTTGGCTTTGTGCCATTTTGAGATTCTCAATAATTTTTAAGCAAGGGACCCTGCATTTTCACTTTGCAGGAGGCCCCAAAAAGTATGTAGCCTGTCCTGTTGTGACGATACTCCTCACTGGCTATCAACAATAGCTGAAAGTAAACAGGTAGGTACAAGGGTGGACGATTAGCTTGGGCTGTGACATAAAGCAGAAAGCTCTATGTCTGTTTGGCTTGTAAAATCGTGAAACGAGACAGACCCTCCAGAACTACCTTAGCCGTTTTTCTGCCTTTTAGCAAGGATGTTCCAATTCCTAAAACAGATCAAATAGTTCCTACAGTTTTGGTTTTCTTCAAGCACAAAGGACCCACCTTTTACTTTAAGTTGATCTGGGGGCAATGTTACCTATGGACTAGACTAATTTTCTCTACAAGCCCAGTACAGCCTAAAGAAACTCTAATTTTATCCCACAGTTTTCAGAAATGTTTTGTTTTCATGATCTCCTTTGATGCTCAAAGCCCTCTGTCCCCCCGCTCAAGAAACATGAATTGAGCATGAAGAGAGTATCAGGCACTAACCTAAATGATAGAGTTAGAACTGGTGACAGGACAGGTCTCTACTCTTGCCCCGCAAACCCCCAACCCATGTCTTATGGGATCAGGAACCAGATTCTGATGGTTAGATATTTCACAAGTCTGCAGATCGAAGTTTGCCCCAGAATGGACCATACCCAGGGTCTATACTTGATTTGATGACAAGATTTGGGACTTTCTGAGTTTATGTTTAGGTGATATTCTGGTCTTAGAATCAGTACTGGAATGGGTTAAGACATTTGGGGATGTTGGGATAGGGCGTCTATATTTTGCACATGGGACAGACATGAATTTGGGGGAGTCAGAGGGTGGCAGATGGTACTGGGTTGAATAATGCCCCCCAAAATTCGTGTCCTTCCAGAAACTCAGGATATGACCTTATTTGGAAATGGGATCATTGCAGATGAAATTAGTTAAGGTGAGGTCATATGGAATAGGGTTGGCCCTTAACCCAATATGACTGATGTCCTTGTAAGAAGAAGAAAAAATGGATATCCTTTGTATCCATTCAAAGGATAATGCCATGTAAGGATGGAGGCAGGCATTGGAGTGATATGTCTACAAGCCAAGGAAAGCCAAAGGTTGCTAGCAACCACCAAAAGCTAAGGTAGAGGCATGGAGCAGTCTCTCCCTCAGAGTGCCCAGAAGGAACCAACCCTGCCAACACGTTGATGTCAGATTTCTGACCTCCAGAGCTGTGAGAGAAGAAATTTCTATTGTTTTAAAGTGGTACTTTGTTATAGCAGCTCTAAGAAACTAATACAGGCGACTTGGCCGGTAACACACAGTGGAAGGATGCCACAGACTGGACTGGAATATTACTGCTTGTCTTTAGTTGTGTGTCACCATCATATAGGATTAGGCACATAGTTTCTGGAGTCAAGTCCAGGCTCCACCAGTCACCCTATAACCTTGGTTAAGATACTTAACTTCTCTGCACCCCAATTCAAGCACTTGTAAAAATGTGGATCCTTAGAGGCTGCATCTCATAGAGATGTGAGGGTTACAGTACGACCTCTTAAAACAGTGCCTGGTTTGGAGTTAGTGCTTGGTTTTGTGGTTACTGTTATCATGTCTCCCTGGGCAGATTTTGAGGCCTGTGATAGGAACCAAGAGACTTGTTTTATTCATGGTTGTGTCCTCAGTGCTCAGCATTGAGCTTGGTGCATGATAAGAACACAAAAGGTGTTCATTGAGCTGTATTAGAGTCTGTTAATAATGCTTCTTTTAGCTCCAGTAGGGTGGGAGAGTGGAGCGAGCCCAACGGGGGGCTCTCATCTTAAGGTCAGTGTGCTGAGGGCTGCCTCTCTGCAGGTCATGTCAGGCAGTGACCCCTGTATGCCAGGGGACGGTATGTCACCAGCCCAGTGAGACGCCACTCTCTGCAGAACTGCCCCTACCTAGAGCCCGTCATTTCTAATGGACTAAAGGAGCTGGTGCCTTTAAATTCCACAGAAGGGGAAGAAACAGCACTTTGGTTTCAGTCCGTATTCTCCATTAGACACCCTTCAGGTGTTAGCAGTATTATGCCACAATTTCATCATCCATTAAAGCCAGGTAATAATAAGTACACAAAGGTATTTGGAGCCTATCGATGTTAATGAAAGAGATCAATCTAATTCAGAATGTGTATGTGGAGAGCTCCTTGGAGATGGAATAGGCCCCAAGGTTAGCCTCTAATTGCCTCCTTGATGGTAGACCTCACCAGTACTCAATTTTGCATGACCATCTTTATGACATAGTTGGAATTTTGACGCCCAGACTCATGCTTCATACAGAAGCCCATTCTCCTCCTCTCCCAAGCCCCTCCTAACATTCCCAATTCAGAAAGAATGGGAAAGTTGCGGCCATTTAAGTAAGATCCTTGCACAAGAGTGAGAGTTTCTTGGAACTAGACCATGGGTCGGGTTGGATTAGCAGAGAGTCCGTGATTCCAGGGTTACTTGAGTGACCCTGGAAGGGTTTCTAGGGGTCTAAATTCTCTCTATCTCTATCTCTCTATCTATCTATCTATCATCTATCTATATATCTGTGTGTGTGTGTGTGTGTGTCTCTCTCCTCTCTTTATCTCTGTCTCTGGAGTGACCTAATAGAGCTTAGAAGGATCCTCTATCAAGTTTCTGAGCTGCATTCAAAGGATATCTCAATGAAATTAATCTACCCTACTCTAGAAAGGAAAATTACATCTGAAAGTGAGGGTAAACAAGGCACCTTTCTTTCCCAGATGCCCCTCTGCATTTTTCTAGGAGTCCCCTGTGGGCCTCCCAATTCTGGCCGCATGAACATTTAGTCAGTGAGAGGACATCTGTGGTCCGGCTCACTTTAGTTCCCACGGTCCGCCTTTTTCTATCCAACGTGAGTTCTCAAATTTTATTTCTACCGCCTCTCACTTCTACCCTCATTCTTTAACAAACAAAAAAGAAACAAAACACTACCATATAGAAATCAAATGTTCACCCTGCTCTTTCTGGGAACCAGCACCTCTGGCAATGTGTTGGAGGAAACCTCCCCTCCTATGGCTGCTGGATCGGGTGCCAGGCTGCACACAGACATCCTCGTAGGCAGAGGTGCCTGTGCTCTGGGCCCCCTGTGGAATGCAGCCTGACCCAAAGTGTCACCGGTGCCCTCTGATCAACAATACATGTCCTAGAGCTGCAGACAGGATTGCACATTAGCCAGAACTAATGGGGCACCCGGAGCATTTGGTTCAGTATCAATGGCAGCATGTACATCAGGCCCAGGTTGATGACGTACTTAGAATAGATCTTTGTTCCTCCTGCCTGCCCCACCTGTTCCCTACCCGCTGCTGGGTAGCCTGGACTTGGACATAGGAGGTGATTAGATTAAGAGGGAGTTGGCCCTTTGCTGTCAGGACCCTGGCAGGCCCACTGTTGGCATGGAACTGGGCTCTGAATTTCACATTATTGGCTAAAGGTCATTGAAGGACACCAGGGTGACTTGATTGCTAAATTCAGAGTAGGATGTCTGGCACGGAGTAGGAGAACATGGGCCGACACGGTGCACATAGTGGGAATAGGGAGTCAGGGAGGCTGAACGAGGTCGAGGGGGACAAAGAACTGAACTGGAGAGTCATTCAATCTACTTTGTCTTCCAAAGTTGCAGGAATGCCCCTGAGTCTGACTCCCTGCCTTACCAAACACGATCTGTGGCTCTTCTCAGGATTCTTTCCCTACTCTGTTCCAGAGGGCCAGGGTGGAAGGCAGCCTGCTAGATAACCAACCTTAACCTCCAGGGCAAAGGTCCCCAGGGAGAAGTTCCAAGAGCATGAAATCTCACACCGATGTCCCCTCCAGCCCCACTCAATGTAAACACTGAATGGAAAAGAAGGGTGGCAGTGAAGACAACAAACGAATGGGACCTTGGTCCCCGAGATCCAGGGAGGAGATCGTCTTCTCCCTTTAACAATCTTTTACGCTTCTGTTCATCATATTTACATGGAGCTAGGACATAGAAAACCTCTTGCCAGGACTTCCCTGGTGGCACAGTGGTTAAGAATCCACCTGCCAATGCAGGGGACACGGGTTTGAGCCCTGGTCCGGGAAGATCCCACGTGTTGCGGAGCAACTAAGCCCGTGCACGAGCCACAACTACTGAGCCCACGTGCCACAACTACTGAAGCCCGCACACCTAGAGCCCGTGCTCCACAACAAGAGAAGCCACCGCAACGAGAAGCCCACGTGCAGCAGCAAAGAGTAGCCCTGACTCGATGCAACTATAGAAGAGCCTGCGCACAGCAACGAAGAACCAACACAGCCAAAAATAAACAAACAAATAAATAAATAAAGTAAAAAAAGAAAACTTCTTGCCACTGTTGAGAAGACAATTAATATTTAGGGTAAAGAGTGACATGTAACTACAAATAATGGCTGCTCTATGGAGAGAGTGCGTTTGTGTGCGCGGGAACACACACTCCTGTTTACCTGCCCCGTCTCCCATCTTTGTTTGTCTCCTCCGTGCAGTGTAGGTAATGGTGTGTGCAGCGTTCTCCAGAGTGCTTGATAGGTGACTGTGTTCCACCTTGCATGTGCTACTCCCTCACATTTCCCTTTAATGATCTCCATTATTCGGGCTGCATTAATAATGTTTGTGGGCTGATATCTTTAAAATTAATGAGGTGTTTACTCTTAGCCAAGAAACTCATTGAAATTAAAAAAGCTTTCTTTTTCCCCTCCCTTTCTCTTGGAAAAAAAGTGGACAAACAAGCCATGATGCAAGCTTTGATAAAAACCAAGCAGAATAGGCAAGAACCCAAGCCCTACCGCAAAGAAGGTATGAATTGGGATTAGCTGGTGCCTGGAGTTATACATTAGTCATGTTCAAATCACAGCTGTGTCTAAGAGGCCTTGATTTAACAAGAGCTTTGCTAGAAAGCTGCATACCACACCTTTTAACCAATGGAGGACTTCCATGCCCTCAATAATCGCTTATTTCATCCCCACCACTCGCCTTAGCATATGATCATCCATTGTAACCGTAGCACCTTAGTCTAGTCTGACTTTTCCTTCTTATTCAAAAGGTTTGTTTCCAGGAGACTTCATCTGTGTGAATTCATCTGTGCAATCCTGACCTGTCTGTAGTCTCTACTTTTCAATCAGATTACCTGTCATGAAAGACCCTCCCACTGCCCCCAGCTCCCACCACCAGCTGACTTTGTGCAGAAAAGCAGGGCTGAATACCAATGACAAGTCTGCCGGCTGCAGAAACTTGCTGCAAAGTATCAGCCTTCACTGTCCTGCTCCCAACTGCCTCCCAGGTGTCTGCTGGACAAATTTCCCCAGGAACAGTGCAGCCAAGGACATTCCCGGTGACACATCTGAGAAGTTTGGGTTCTTATCACGTCGTTCTAGAGTAGTTGTTCTCTCTGATCTGGAAACCACCAGTGGTCTCTGTGGATCCTGCAGGTGATTTGTTAGCTAATACCTCAAGATACTCAAGTTAATAATACGATAATTTTATGCACTTGAGTCTGGGATTAATTAATAATTTACTCAATTGCAAACAGGACATTAATGTTGAAGAGACACTCTTCTCCCAATTTTTTGTTGCTGTTGTTGTGGGGTATTTTTTCTCTCTCTCTCAGTAGCAATTAAAAGTGAGGATGTTACATGTATTGAAAGCCTTGGAGATTCCTGCTGTAGGGGCTGGTTCAGGTCTCTGTCTGAAAACCATTCTCTTTATATTCACATATGGAATAGCTACAGCAGGAGTCCAGGATCTACGGCTGAATCTCTCGTCTCTGAAATGCCAAAATGCAAGTGGATGATGGAACCATTGGAATCTCCTGTACTTAGGTGGTAATGAATGAGAAGATGCAGGAGAGAGACTCCTCAGCCCAATAGAGAAGGTGAAAGACTGCAGAGAAGTGGGCAACAGGGACAGGAAGGGGGAGGACTTACATTAAACTGAATCTGTGCAAAATCTCCAGCGCTGCTCTGCAGGATGTTGTATGTTGAGGACACAGAAAGAAGTTCCCACTCACCATCATTCAAAAATGCTTTTTGGTCATGTGTCATGTCTTCTCTGCTTCTCAGGAAGGCCAGGTCTACATCTTCCACTGAAAACAACAGAAACACTTGACTTCCCATGGAGAGAGGCACCAATATTAACCCACTTTTCCAACTCACAATTCAAATCCTTCCTTTTTACTCTTGTCCCCACATGGACAATCTTATGGAGATGGGGTTCAATATACCATTTTGAATTAGGGGTAGGGATGGGGGATAAAAACTTTCAGGTCATGAAAAAAAGCAGCTATGAACTGAGGGTTTGTACTCCATTGTCGATAGAATGAGACTTCTGTAACGTTCTCAATGGCAGTAGAGGCCTAATATTGTATTTTCAAACCAACAGCAGCAAAGGGCAATATCTCTGGGCACAATACTGTACTTAGTCTGAATTACAGCAGGAGCCAAATAACTACAAGAAGAGATTTAGCTTTATAAAAAGTCAATTATGTGCAAGAATAAAATAGACCTGAGGGACAGCGTAATGTAATCATTTCACCTATGTGTGCCAACCCAGCACAAGTGTGTTTGCCCACTAGCAGGCTACACCTCTCATGGCTTACCTGTGTGCAGAATGCTATTGAAGGTTAGGCTGCAGTTCTGGATATCGAATGGAAAAGCGTATGTCTCTAAACTGCATGCAGAGACCAGTTGGATGGGCTTAGAGTGCTTAATGGTCCCAGATGAGTTCACGTAAACATAGGGAAGATCAGGTGATCTTTCAAGGTCCACACTATATGAAACACAAAAGATCTTTGTTACAGAAAGGGCTTTAGTCATTCCAATACATAAGCAGAACTGATTATGAGATGATAGTGACCGTAACACCCAAGACTAGCCTAGAAGTGCAAAGACAGAATCACACTTTACATGAGATAGCCACCCTGGCAAAGGTGGGTTCAGCAATGACAGCCTTGTAAGTCAACTCACTGGAGATCAGCTCGGTGACTGCCTGGAGGGGTGGGATAGGGAGGGTGGGAGGGAGGGAGACGCAAGAGGGAAGAGATATGGGAACATATGGATATGTATAGCTGATTCACTTTGTTATAAAGCAGAAACTAACACACCATTGTAAAGCAATTATACTCCAATAAAGATGTAAAAAAAAGAAAAAAAAACACAGACATAGGACTTCCCTGGTGGTGCAGTGGTTAAGAATCCACCTGCCAACGCAGGGCACATGAGTTCGAGCTCTGGTCTGGGAAGATCCCACATACCGCGGAGCAACTAAGCCCGTGCGCCACAACTACTGAGCCTGCGTGCCACAACTACGGAAGCCCGCATGCCTAGAGCCCGTGCTCTGCAACAAGAGAAGCCACTGCAATGAGAGAAGCTCACGCACCGCAACGAAGAGTAGCCCCCGCTCCCCTCAACTAGAGAAAGCCCACGCGCAACAACAAAGACCCAATGCAGCCAAAAATAAAAAATATAAATAAATAAGTAAATGTATAAAACAAACACACACACACACACAGACATAATCCATGAGTAACATCAAGCATTAGCAATCAAATCTGTATCTTAAATGATGTCAACTCATGGTACTTCTAACCTGAATATTCCCAACAGTATGCTCTTCTTCAAGTTGAGAAACAAAAAATAGTAACAATGACTTAAAGGGAGCAGCAACCAGCCTGAATATTCTAAGCAGTCTAAACCCCACAGAAACACACCCCAGCACACTTACAACTCATTTATGATGATATCAGGAGCCCAGATGGCACTTAGGGGTAGGGAGATCTCTCTAATCTCATCAAACATGCTGGAGTTCCAGGATAAAAACTCATCATCCCAAACCTGTATCCAAAAAGGAAACATCACAAAGTGGCAATGCCAATCTCATCAAAGAACTGAAGAGGGATTCGGATGAATAGCTCAATTGAACAGCCCGTTGGTTCTATCTGTCAGGGAAGAGGACTTTCCATTCAACTCCTAAAGACGGTTGCCCCAACCAGAAACCACAGCCATGTATCTTACTCAGATTCTAATAAATCAGGTCTGCTGCAGACATAAAGAACTAGAAACACAAGATAGTATCTATTTCTTCGAATAATTACATCTTGCAAGAGATCGAGTTCAGGAGTCCAGCATGCACGGAAGAAAACATAATCATTTACCTCATGATACCATACACTTGTCTTTAATTTTTGATTCTGTGCATCCTGCAAAGCAAAAAGAACATACACACCAAATCTTAGAGTGTCAGTAAATCAAAGCCCAGTTCAACAGTATGACAATTCAGAGGAAGAGAATCAAATCCAATGAAATAATGCTGATTTTAGAAACATTACCTTGACTTTTCAATATCTGAGTATTCTCAGTTCTTATTTATTACATACACCTGTCGCTATGAGCTTTACTATATTATCTATGATAAAACGACACACTAACTGCACTTGACATCTTAAATGATTTGTGAATCTCTTTCCTACTCTAATTGTTACCCTGCCATTAATCAGACTAAAAGATGATATGTAGTCGTAGCCAATTTTGGACTAAAAAGATGAGACCACACTTTTATTTGTAATCAAGATGTTATTCATAATCTTTCAATGAGTGTTATCTCAACTGCCATTGGCAGCCATTCCTGTTGTTACCTTATGCTTGGATTTCTCTGCTTATAAAACAGACTGAATGAGCTTAATCCAAGTGAGGTATATTTTTGGTGATATAAATAGATGTGGCTTCCCACGTCAGTGATTTAAAAAAAGGATCTCCCCAAACAAACAAAAAAATCCACTTTACTAATTTTTTTCATATTGAATCTAGTAAAAACATGCTAAAATGATTATATTCTTAGAGATTAAAAGAAAAGGAACATCTCATACCATATACAAGCATTAACTCAAAATGGATCATAAACCAAAATGTAAGAACTAAAACTATAAAACTCTTAGAACAAAACATAGGAGTAAACTTCATGACTTTGAATTAGGCAATAATTTCTTAGATATGACACCACAAGCACAAGCAGCAAAAGAAAAAGTAAATGGGACTTCATCAAAATTTAAAACTTTTGTGTTTGAAAGGACATTTTCAGGAAGTCAAATGACAAACCACAGTATGGGTGAAAATATTTGCAAATCATATACCTAGTAAGGGGCTTGTATCCAGAATATATAAAGAACTCTTACAACTCAACAATAAAAAGATAAATAACCCAATTTAAAAATGAGCATCAAAGGACACAACCAAGGCTTCCCTGATGGCGCAGTGATTGAGAGTCCGCCTGGGGATGCAGGGGACACAGGTTCGTGCCCCGGTCCAGGAAGATCCCACATGCCGCAGAGCGGCTGGGCCCGTGAGCCATGGCCGCTGAGCCTGTGCATCCGGAGCCTGTGCTCCGCAATGGGAGAGGCCACAACAGTGAGAGGCCCGCGTACCGCAAAAAAAAAAAAAAAAGGACACAGTCAACAGAGTGAGAAGGCAACTCATAGAATGGAAGAAAACATTTGTGGATCCTATATCTGATAAAGGGTTATTATCCTGAATATTAAAGAACTTCTACAACTCAAAACAAAACCAATATCCTTATTTAAGAGTGGACAAAAGACTTGAATACACCTTTGTCCAAAGTAGATATACAAATGGCCAATAAATACATGAAAATATGCTCAACATCACAGCTATGGACCAAACTGTGTTCTTCCAAAATTCATATATGACTGTATTTGGAGATAGGACTTTTAGGAGATAATTAAGGTTAAATGAGGTCAAAAGGGTGGGGCTCTCATCCAATAGGATTGGTGACCTTAGAAAGAAAGGAAAAGAGAATGATCTCACTTTCTCCTCCCTGTGAGGACACAGTGAGAAGGCAGCCATCTGCAAGCCAGGAGGAGAGCTCTTACTAGGAACCAAATTGGCTGGAAATTTGATCTTGAACTGCCCAGCCTCCAGAACTGTGAGAAATAAATTTCTGTTGTTTAAGCCACCCAGTCTATGGTATTTGTTACGGCAGTTGGAGCTGGCTGATATAATCTCTAATCATTAGGGAAATATAAACCAAAACCACAATGAAATACCATTTCACTCTCATTAGGATGGCTACTATCTTTTTTTTAAAGCAGAAAATAAGTGTTGGTGAGGATAATTGGAATTCTTGTGCACTATTGTTGGGAATGTAAAATGGTGCAGCTGCTATGGAAAACAGTATGGCAGTTCCTAAAAACTTAAAAATAGAATTACTACATGGTCCAACAATTCCTCTCCTCGGCATTTACCCAAAAGAATTGAAAGCAGGGACTTGGACAGATATTTGTACATCTATGTTCATTATTCACAATAGCCAAGGGGTGGAAGCAACCCAAGTGTCCCTCAGTGGATGAATGGATGAACAACATGTGGTATATATATGCAATGTAATATTATTCAGTCTTTAAAAGGAAGGAAATTCTGACACATGCTACAACATGGATGAACCTTGAAGACACTATGCAAAGTCACAAATAAGCCAGTCACAAAAGGACAAATAGGGCTTCCCTGGTGGCGCAGTGGTTGGAGGTCTGCCTGCCAAGGCAGGGGACACGGGTTCGTGCCCCGGTCCAGGAAGATCCCACATGCCGTGGAGCGGCTGGGCCCGTGAGCCATGGCTGCTGAGCCTGCGCGTCCAGAGCCTGTGCTCCTTAACGGGAGAGGCCACAACAGTGAGAAGCCCACGTACCGAAAAAAAAAAAAAAAAAATATATATATATATATATATATATATATATATATATAATCTTTGTGCGTAGGGTCAAGACTACCACTCTCTTCAATCCAGCCTGGGTGGGGGGTAGGGAGGAGCCATTGTCATTTACTTCTTGCGGGGGGTGCACCTGGAATTGTGTAGTGCTCAGACTATACAGGTGTACACAGGATGGCATCATTTGAAAGAGAAACAATAAACTTTTTAAAGTTCCCCCTTTTTGCAATCAAAAAAGCAAGTTGCTATTGAATAAACATTTCTAGATACCTTGAGAAAAAAGGGATTGTGCACAGATACAGAGGGACTCTACTTCAGTGGTTCAGCAAAGGTTAGCTGGAGTGAACTTGCTCTGCAGATTTTTATGAACTTCAAAGAGATACATGAGAAAGGCAGGTTTTAAAATGGTATACAGTTGTCCCTCAGTATCCATGCGGCATTGGCTCCAGAACCCCCTCAGATACCAAAATCTATAGATGCTCAAGACCCTTATGTATAAAATGGAGAAGTATTTGCATGTAACTTACACACATCCTCCAGTATACTTTAAATCATCTCTAGATTACTCATAATACCCAATACAATGAAATGCTACGTAAATAGTTGCTGATGAGTGGCAAATTCAAGTTTTGCTTTTTGGAACTTTCTGGAATTTTTAAAAATAAATTTATTTATTTTATTTATTTATTTTTGGCTGCCTTGGGTCTTTGTTGCTGTGTGCGGGCTTTCTCTAGTTGCAGAGAGCAGGGGCTACTCTTTGTTGTGGTGCGCAGGCTTCTCATTGCGGTGGCTTCTCTTGTTGCGGACCGTGGGCTCTAGGCACGTGGGCTTCAGTAACTGTGGCACATGGGCTCAGTAGTTGTGGCACACGGGCTTAGTTGCTCCGCAGCGTGTGGGATCTTCCAGGACCAGGGATCGAACCCTTGTCCCCTGCATTGGCAGGCGGATTCTTAACCACTGCGCCACCAGGGAAGTCTCTGGAATTTTTTAAAAATATATTTTCGAGGCACAGTTGGTTCAATCTGCAAATACAAAACGGATATGGAGGACTGACTGTACAAAATGTAAACACTGAATTCACAAGTAATTCCCTAAGAAACAGCTTGGAGGAGGTACAGAGAGGACTCCCAGCCAAGATAGGCTCTGAGGGGCTCAGGGCAGTTAAAAAAAGACCTCTACTGAGAGCCCAAGATTGGGTGACACCACTTTCTTCCAAGTTTTACTGGCTGAGAGAGCCTGAAATAGATCATATCTCACCCACTAACACACAAAAGGCACAGTTCTAGGCTTAGCTGCAATCAAAGAGGGCCCCCCCTTAACAATGGAAAAAGTCCAAAATGTTGTTTCTATTACTGAGAAATATAGCTTTTAGCTACTCTTTCATAACAAATATACTTTTACATCTATGAAATGTCCCAACCAGTTTCTTTATCACTGTCATGACAAGTTGTGAATATAACTCATTGACTCAGTCATGTGGCTGGGGAGGAAGGTCTCTACGTATTAATGTTTCATTTTCACTGTCATTTTACCTAGTTGGTTCTTATTAACTGCCATGTTGATGCCTTCGCTCGATTTTCTCTTCCTGCCAAGCCCTTTGTCATGTTACACGTAACAATAGTGTCAAGAATTTTTTTCCTAATATCTTATGGGGGTGTCTGGGAAGATTTGTCATTCAGCCCTAAAGAACACAATGTCAAAAAGAAGTTTGAAGCTAAAACTGAAGTCTTTTTTTTGTCAAGGGAAACAAGTTTCTCAATGCCAGCTGGTGAACATAATTGGTTCTCTGGTGGCATTATTCACGCTTTTCCCTCTGTGCATCTCTTTCTTTTTTTTCTTTAGATGCCTTCCATCTTGTTTGTTAAAAGCAAAGGATATTTCAGAGAATTGGAATTCATTAGCCTTCCTAACAGAGGGAGTCTATTTAGATCTAAATTGGTGGTTAGCAAATATACAGATAATTCCTGCACATTCTTATTTATCTTTCCCAGTTCCAAAGACTATAGAAACAGATGCCTCAACGTCTGGCTGGGAGTCTCTAGTCAATGGACTGGAACACAAAGGAATCTTGGATTCGGAATTGACAAAACTCAATAGAAACAAATGGAAACTCATCCCTGTTAGTAGATTATCTCTACAATCAGATTTCCCTAAGGTACACATAATACCCAGAAATTCTAAGACAAGACTGTAGTCTTTCACGTAAACAAAACAGGAGGCAAAACATAACGGAAGGGAGGTGCACTGATGAAAGCTGGGCTGAAAGCTCTTCACTCCAAACAAAAGTTGCCAGCAGTTCAGCTGTTGGTAGATGTATCCAACAAGTTATCTGTTCACATTGGGAGTGTCCTTGTCTGAGCAGAATTTGTAAGTGATTTTTATCAAGTCCTTCAAACCGGCCCTGCCTCTGGAACGAACTTTAGGAGCAGCCCACCTGAATGTAATAGAGACATTTGCAAATTATATTAGACTAAGTCATTCATAAAGACAACCCTAGAATTGTACTCACATATCTTAATTAGTTGGTTAGACATATATCTACCCAGTAGCTTTGAAGTAAGGTATACTATGCTGCATATTGTGGGAAATAGGACCATGAGTTAGAAAATCCTTCCCTCAAGTAGCTATTAGTGTATGTGACATTTTAACAGCTAACTATGGGCATTAAGAAATACACATACTTCGTTGGATTCAAAAGAGGGAGACATTGCTGTCAGTTTGGAGAATTGAGGAAAATTTCTCTTAGGAGCTGAGATTTGAGGACTATAATATTTGATAGATGGCAAATGAAGAGGAAAACACATGCATTGGAGGAAATAGCAGAATTAACAGCATATAGGCAGGAAACAAGAAGTTCAGGTTCCTTGTAGCATTGAGTACATGTAGAAGATAAAGTTAAGACAGTAGATAGGGATAAAACTAGAGGGATGGAATATAAGATTTTTCCATATTTCTGAAGGCAAGTTTTCCATATCCAATAAAATATGTCTAACATATTTTTGTAAAAAATTAGTATACTTCACAACAGTGGAGAAAAGCATATCTTTGAAAAACTAACGGTGTTCTCCTTACCCACCATAAGGGATATAATTTTATTTTCTTTTATTGGGGTAGGAAGAAAGAGTTAGATTAAAACTTTCAATTTGATACAGTTGTTCCAAGGGAATTAGTAAAATAAAGACTTTACTCCTTTTCTTTATCTCCAAATAAGCCTCTAAATGAAAGCCTGAGCAATTCTACTTCACCTTCGCCAATATGAACTCAGAAAGTAAAAGAAAGAGGAGAGACCTAGAAACCTGTCTTCAGCTCTTAACTCAAGGCTGATTCTATCTCTTCCCTGGAGTTTCATATAACATGGTTCATATTGTGTCTTTATTCAAATCATGTTTTTCCCTTTGGACAATGTCCGATAAACAATATAGACATAATAACCCACTGACAACTAAATAGCAAGGACTAATATCTCTTAAGTAAGTGAAGATGCAGCCCCAGAAAATTGTCTCCCAAATTCTAGTTCAACATCCAAATAGAAAAGAGATTTAAAGGAGTTTTCTATTGGGGCTTTGTATAAGACTAGGTCTTTTGGATAGTAAGGGTGGCCGTTTTCTGGCATTTAATTAAACAGTAATTTCTAGGATCTTAGAGTACTTTTACTAGTGTGAGTGGGAAAATAAAGCTGAGAAAAGTGAAATTGTGTGCTAAAAGGAGGACTTTTTGTGTTGCATTTAAATGTACCTACTTATGGCCACATAGCACAGGGAGATCAGCTCTGTGCTTTGTGTCCACCTAGAGGGGTACAATAGGGAGGGTGGGAGGGAGACGCAAGAGGGAGGAGATATGGGGATGTATGTATATGTATAGCTGATTCACTTTGTTATACAGCAGAAACTAACACACCATTGTAAAGCAATTATACTCCAATAAAGATGTTAAAAATAAATAAATAAATGTACCTGCTTACGAAGAAATAATGAGTAGGGGTTTATCTAAGCTCGAGGAAAATTATGCTAAAATAACTTCATTGGATAAAAAATAATTTAAACCATGTTATAACAGAAAATTTATACTTTCAGTTTTGAAGTATTTTTCATCAATTTCAATACCTGAGTCTCAGTCAAAAAATCAGAGTCTATGATTCATAGTGCAGCACTAAGATATTAACATAGAGAAACACGTCCATTAAAATAAATTAAAGAGAAATTATTGAATTATTTTTTAAAGTACAGTAAAATAATAACACTGTATTATAGGGCATATTATATATGTAAGTGTAAGGGGAACAGGTAAATAGAATTTTACTGTTGTAAGATTTGTACATTTTATATGAAGTGTAATAACATTAATTCTAAATACATTGTATTAAGTTAATGATGGATATGGAAATCCCTAAAATAACATCTAAAAATAATACACAGAGGGATTGCAAAAAAGCTAATTTGATTTCAGAGGAACTAAAATCAAATATTAAAGAATATTTAATTTATCCAAAATAAGGCAGGATAAGAGGATCAGAAAACAGAAAACAGATGCGACAGCTAGAAAACAAATAGCAAGATGGTATTGGTAAATGGACAAAACACTTCCATTAAAATGCATAGGTTGACAGGTTAAAATAGCAATACCCTGGAACACTACTCAGCAACAAAAAAGAGTGAACTATTGATACACACAACAACTTGGATGAACCTGAAGGGAATTACACTGAATGAAAGAAGCCAACCTCAAAGGTAAGATACTACATGATTCCATTTATATAATATTCTTGAGATGACACAATTATAAAGATAGAGAAGGGATTTATTGGTTGCCAGGGGCTAAGGGTTAGAGGGGAGAAAGGATTGCGGCTATAAAGCAACAGTACCAGGGAGCCCTGTGATGATGATTGTGTAGCTTGATGTGGTGGTAGTGGTGGTTACACAAAGCTACACGTATGATAAAATTATAGAGAAACATACACACACATGCAAATGAGTATATGTAAAACTGGAGAAATCTGAATAAGCACCAAAGTCCATTTTCTAGTATTGATACTGTACTGTATTTACACAAGATGTTAACATTGGGGGGCATTGGGGGTGAAGGGTGCACAGAACCTCCCTATAAATTTATTAGCAACTTCCTGTAAATTTATAGTTATTTCAAAATAAAAAGTTTAACAAAATGAAAGACCAAACTACATGCTCTGTCTAAGAGATGATTTTGAGTACCACAGAAATTGAAAATAAAAGGATGGCAAAATACATACCATGCAAAAAGTAAGCAAGAAAAAAACTTCAAGAAAAAGAATATTACCAGAGATAAAGAAGGGTATTTTATAATGGTAAAAGGTTCTGTTTGTTAAGAAGACATATGATCTTAAATGTGTATGCATCTAATAACAGGGCAGAGAAATAGACAAACCACAATTATAATTGGGGATTGTTATACCCCTCTCTACAAAATTAAAGAACAACTGGACAAAAAAATTGTTATAGGAGATTTTAACAATACTATAAACACATTTATTGAATTTACATTTATAAAACAGTGCACCCTTCTATTCAACATTGCACTAGAGGTTCGAGTCAGGGCAGTAGGAAATAAAAGGAAAGAAAAGCTATAAAGATTGGAAAGAAAGACATACAGCTTTCATTATTCACAGACAACATGATCTTTTACAGAGAAAATTTGAAAGAATATACAAAAAAGACTCAAAAATTAATTAGATGGCAGGGTCACAGGATCAAGGCCAATATATACAAATCAGTTATATTTTTGTATGCTAGTAAGTAACAGAGACACAAAATTAAAAAACATTTATATTATTAAAATTTTAATTCTCTTTCTTATTAAAAAATATCATTTATAGGGCTTCCCTGGTGGCGCAGTGGT
Organism: Delphinapterus leucas; assembly: GCF_059928025.1. Taxonomy (NCBI): domain Eukaryota; kingdom Metazoa; phylum Chordata; class Mammalia; order Artiodactyla; family Monodontidae; genus Delphinapterus; species Delphinapterus leucas. Next base: position 90,874,851 of record NC_143135.1, on the reverse strand, counting down.
TGAGAGTCTGCCTGCCGATGCAGGGGACACGGATTTGTGACCCGGTCCGGGAAGATCCCACATGTCGTGGAGTGGCTGCGCCCGTGAGCCATGGCCGCTGAAGCTGCGCATCTGGAGCCTGTGCTCCGCAACGGGAGAGGTCACAACAGTGAGAGGCCCGTGTACCGCAAAAAAAAAAAAAAAAAAAATCTTTTATAATAGCATCAAAAATGTGAAATACTTAGGGATAAATTTAACCAGATATGTGTAGAACACTGAAAAGCACTAAACATTATGCAAAGAAATTGAAGAACTAAACAAATGGAGAGATACACTGTTGTCATGGATTGAAAGCTTATTGTTAAGATGTTGATTCTCCTTAAATTGATCTATAGATTAATGCAATCTCAATAAAAATCTGGTAGTTTTTAAAATAGAAGTTGATGAATTTTCTTAAGTTTATATGGAAATGCAAAGCGCCTAGAAGAGTCAAAACAATTTTAAAACAGAAGAATAATGTTGGAAGACTCACACTATCTGATTTCAAGACTTCTGTAATGCACAGTAATTGCCACAGTGTATTGGTGTAAGGAGAAGTATATTGATTAGTTGGACAGAATAGAATCTAAAAATAGACCAAAACTATATAAAGAACTTCTGCAACTCAATAATAAGGTAATAAACAACGCTATTTTTTAAAAGGTAAAAGATTTGAGTGAATACTCTATTTTAAAAGATATACAGTTGACAAGTAAGCACATGGAAAGATGTTCAACATCATTAGTTTTTAGTGAAATGAAAGTTTAAAACCACATCGAGATATCACAAATCTACTTTGTGGTGACAAATCTACTAGAATGGTTAAAATTTAAAGAGTGACAATATCAAGTGCTGGCAATCATGTGGAGGAACTGAAACTCTCAGACATTGCAGGTGGAATGCAAAACAACACAGCCACTTTGGAAAACAGTTTGGCAGCTTCTTATAAAGTTAAACATAGACTTATACAACACAGCAATCCCACACCTAAGTATTTATCCAACAGAATTGAAAACGTATGCAAATGTTTATAGTGACTTTCTTCATAATTGTTCCAATTTGGAAACAACCCACATCACATGTCCAACAACTGGTAAATAAGTAAACAAATTGCAGTACATTTGTACAATAGAATACTACTACTGACATATGCAACAACACAACACTGATAGCTCTCAAAGGCATTATTCTAAGTGAAAGAAGCCAAAACTAAAGAATAAAATACAATATGATTCCATTTATATGACATTCTAGAAAGGCAAAACTATAGGGAGAAAAAAGAAAATCTGTGGTTGCCAGAGACTGGGGCTAGGGGGAAGGGACTGGCTTAAAACAGATGAGTTTCAGGGACTTCCCTGGTGGTACAGGGGTAAAGAATTCCCCTTACAATGCAGGGGATTTAGGTTTGGTCCCTGGTCAGGGAACTAAAATCCCACATGCTGCAGGATAACTAAGACTGTGCATCACAACTACAGAGCCCAGGAGCCCTGGAGCCCACGCACCACTACTAGAGAAGAGAAAACCCACATGCCACAACTAGAGAGAAGCCCACACACTGCAACAAAAGATCCTGCATGCCTCCATGAAGATCCCGCATGCCACAACTAAGACCTGATGCAGCTAAAAATAAATAAAGTCAATAATAAATAAATCTTAAAACAATGATGAGTTTCAGTCTATATAATTTTTACCTCAAATTTTAAAATGCATCAAAATTTCATAGGATACAGTTAAATTAGTGCTTGGGGGAAAACTTATAACTTTAAATGCTAAAATTATAAAAGAAAAAAGGTTTAAAATCAATGATATAACTTTCCACTTTAAGAAACAAGATAAAGAAGAAAAAATTAAGTACACAGTAAGTAGAAGAAAGGAAATAAAGATAAGAGTAGATATCAGTGAAATAGAAAACAATAAGGAAAATTCAAAACCAATATTTGGTTCTTTAAATAAATAAATTAAATTGATAAACATTTGGCAATATTGGTCAAGGGAAAATAAGAGAAAACACAAATTACCAACATGAGGAATGAAAGAGGCAGTATCACTGGAGATCTTTTGGACATTAAAAGAATTAAAAGAGAATATTATGAATAAATAAATTTGTAACTTTGATGAAACAGACAAATTCCTTGAAAAATACAAATTACTAAAACGGACACAAGAAGAAATAGAAAATTTGAATATTCCTATATATGTTAATGAAATTGAATTTATATTTAAATACATTCCCACAAAGAAAACTCCAGTCCCAGGTAGTTTTACTGGTGAATTTTATCAAACATTAGGGAAGAAAATTATCCATGTTACACAATTCCTTCAGGAAATTGAGGAGGGAACACTTTTCAACTAGTTTTATAAAGCCAGCATAACCTTGACGCCAAAACCAGAAAAATACATTACAAAAAATAAAACTATAGCCCAATACTCCTCATTAACATAGATGCAACCTACAATAAGTAGGAATTCAAATCCAGAAATATATAAAAAGGATAATATATCAAGATCAAGTGGGGTTTATTCTAGGAATGCAGGGGTGGTTTAACATTTGAAAATCAATCAAAAATAATTTACCACATTAACTGCATAAAACAGAAAAATCATATGATCATTCAAATTGATTGAGAAAAAATTTGATGTAATTTAGTGTCATTCATGATTTTTAAAATATCTCTCAGCACATAGAAAATAGGAGAGGACTTTTTCAACCTGATAAAGATCATCTATGAAAAATCTATAGCTAACGTCACACTTAATGGTGAAAGATTTTTCTGTAAGGATGGAAACAAATAAAAATGTCTGCTCTCACCACTTCCATTAACACTGTAGTAGAGGTCTTAGGCAATGCAATAAGACAAGAAGAATAAAGGGTACACAGACTAAAAAAGAAAGAAGTAAAACTATTTGCAGATGAAATGATTGTGTATGTAGAAAATATTAATCTGAAAAACTACTAGAATTAGTAAGTGAATTTTGCAAGGTCACAGGACACAAAGTCAACATACAAAATGAATCCTATTTCTTTATAATGACAACAAATAACTAGAACATTTAAAATTTTAAGTAATATTTATAGCTACATCAAAAATACTTTGGGATAACTTTAATGGAAATATGTATAAAACTTCTACATTTAAAATTATAAAACACTGCTGAAGACCCAAATAAATGAAGAGACATACCATATTCAAAGACTGGAAAACTCAGTATTGGTAAATGTCAATTCTCCCCTAAATTTCTCTGTGGGTACTACACCATTCCAAGCAAACTCCCAGCAGGTTTTTTTTTTTAATGAAGTGTGACAAACTGAATATAAAATTTATGTAGAAGTACAAAGGTTCTAAAAAGCCAAACTATCTTAAAAATGAAGAACAAAGTTCAAGGACTTACACTATCTGATTTCAAGATATCAGATAGTCTGACACTTATAAGTTAACTTAATTTTCAGCCAAGACATCACAGCAATTCAACGGGGAAAGGGAAGACTTTTCAAAAAATGGTGATGGAACAAATCCTTTCTAAATGCAAAAACAAAACAAAACACAAAACAACAGCAAAAAACTTTGAACTATGCCTCACACCATTACAAAAATTAATTCTCAAGATCACAGAACTAAATCTAAGGAGCTAAAAACTATAAATCTTCTGAAAGAAAATATAGGAAAATATTTTGGTAAACTTGTAGTAGCAAAGATTTCTTAGACAGTACCCAGAAAGCACTAACCATAAATAAAGAACTGGTAAAAAATGGACTTCATTAAATTTAAAAATTTCTGTCCATCATAAGACCCATTAGGAAAATGAGTAGGCAAGCCACAGACTGAGAATAAACATGTGCAATACATAGATGACAAAGGACTTGTGTCCAGAATATATAAGTAATCCCTATTAATCTATAATAAAAATACAACCAACACAATAAAAAATAGGAAAAGACTTAAACGGGTACTTCACAAAGAAAGATATATAAGTGGCCAATAAACACATAAAAAAAGAGCCCCTAATTATTAGCCATGGGAAGTATAAAGAAAAACCACAATGAAATATCCCTACACACTTACCAGAATGGCTAAAATTAAAAAGACTGATAACACCTAATGTTGGTGAAGATGTGGGGAAATGGGAACTCTCGTAGCTGATGGGCGGGAGTGTATAGTGTACAACGACTTTGTAAATCAGTCTGGCAGTTTCTCATTAAATGTACATCTATCCTATGAGAAGTGGCAGTTATTCCACTTCTAGGTTTTACTGAAGAGAAATAAAAACATATATACACCAAAATACTTGTACAGAAATGTTCACAGCAGCTTTATTCATAATACACTAAAACTGGAAACAACCCATATGCCTATCAACAGGAGAATGGATAAACAAATCATGGTATAGCCATAACCAAATACTACTTATCAATAAAAAAGAAAAACTACTGATATGCACAACAACATGAATGGAGCTCAAAAACATGCTGAGTGAAAAATCCAGGCACAGTAGGGAACATAGAGTAAATTTTCATTCTTAAGAAGTGCTAGAACTGGCAAAAATAATCTATGATGAAAGAAATCAGAACAGTGGTTGTCCTTGTGGATGGAGGGGATGATGATTGACTGGGAAGGAAATGGGGGATCTTTCTGGGGTGATGGAAATGTTTGACATATTGATAGGGATATGGATTATGTGGGTGCATGCAATTATCAAAACTCATACTGTGCATTTCAATATCTGTATATTATACCTCAATTGGAAAAAAAGTTTTGAGAAGTAAATTGAAAAACAATTATTAAACTACTTTAACAAACAAGCTCAGTAAAGTCTGCTTTAAAAGAAATCAAAAGAAATTTGGGATCTATTGATACTGAAGACTTTGTGATTAAGAAAAAGAAGAAAGAAGAAGCAGAGATAATTATACGGGCCATCACTGAGGGCTTCCTAAGACCTCTGCTAACTGCTTTACATGCACTTTCTCATTTAATACCCACAACAACCCATTTTTCAGACATAGTAGGAAAGATGTGCTTTAATAAACAAACCTTCCCACTACCCTTAGCAAATACCTTAGGTATAAATTCCCTTAAAAACTCAGGATAGCAAGGCACTTTTTTCCCCCTTTTAAAATTTCAGGCAGTAAGTTGTAGAAGTTGTTTCATAAACCTGCTACTATCACTAAGAAATGTGAACCATAGAAAATAACACCTATTACCATTTTTGGTTTCAGCAATGCTCATAAAATATGTTCTGTGACCTATGACCACAATTCTTAAAACATCTTATTTCTGTGAAATTCCTATTTCTAGGAACATTTTCTAGATATAGAAATTCCTGTTTCTATATCTGCCCTCACACTGTAAGTCAGGGGCTAGAAAGCATGATTTGCCTAATAAATATTTACCCCAGGCTCACTGCTGAGCCTAGCACAACTTCTCTATCAGCTCAACGAGAGTCTCAAGAATAAAACTTCTCCTAGACCCCTGCGTAAACAGCAGGTAGTTTTACAAAAGAATGGTGGGACTAGGAGATGGTAAGATGGTCCTTACCACATCCAACACAGCGCAGACAAACACATCCAGGTATACTGTGGTGGCCTGGGTCCCGTTGTGAACTGGCCTCACTTCCTTGCGATATTTTTGTAATAGCTGCTCGGTGAGATGATGCAGAGCAGAACTCCTGGGATGAGGGGTATCTATGGCCAGGATTCCTGAAAAAGAAAACGATCATCGTTTTCATCGTTTATGAAAATAAAAAGAACTTAGCATCTTTAGGACACTTCAGACTGCTCAGGACTCAGTGGCTCCTAGCAGGATATAGTTTTCAGCTCATCCGAACTGCTTAAGTTCACAGCCAACTAGCGGGCTTATTGGCAGACACTTGTTTAAAGTAAGCTGATGACATAGAAAATACACTTATGGTTACCAAACTGGCAAGAGGGGGAAGGGATAAATTAGGAATTTGGGATTAACAGATACACACTACTGTATATAAAATAAACAACAAGGACCTACTGCATAGCACAGGGAACTATATTCAATATCTTACAATAACCTACAATGAAAAAGAATCTGAAAAAAAAAATGTGTGTGTGTGTGTGTGTCTATAACTGAATCACTTTGCTGTACACCTGAAACATTGTAAATGAACTATACTTCAATTAAAAAGCAAAAAAAAAAAAAAAAAAGCAAAGTAAGCTGATGGTCTAAGTGCTCAATGGAGAAATCTCATTGTAAAGATAAATAAATCAACCCCATCTCTGAGGATGCAAACTTTCACTTACAGTTCCATTTGTACAACAATCTTGCATATTGGAGACAACATCCTTTCTTTTTTCCTGTATCACCCCCTCCCGGTACATAGGAGAAAACTTCCTATGCACTTAGCCAACATTTAACTTCCTCTTTGGATTTTTCTTTTGATTTTCTGTTCGTAATTCAAAATCACATAGAAAGCCCAAAGCAGAAACATGGACAAACCAGTTGAACACAAAAATTTGTGTGGATTTCTGAATAATGGGATAAGTGAGATTCCAATTCATATTTTTCTCCTCAAAAATATATCTGTTCTCTCACTCTGCCTTAAAATGCACTTGTCAGAAAATGAGATCTTCATTTTGGGAAAATTCTCTGTGGCTCCAGGGAACAACCATTTCCTATGACCCAGGAATCTTGATTTGTAGAGGAGCCGTGATTGGTGTTGAGGCCGAGAAGGCCAGGGGAAAGCAAGCAAGAGAAATGAGCACCAGCAATTGGAAGTGACAAATCTGTGAGGGCTTTCTCAGAATTGCAAAAAGATATTTTGTTCACCAGCTTTGCCGGCCCCTGGGGGATTCAAAGCTTCGCTAAGTCATTGGACTGAAGCAAATTGCACACCTCCCGCCAACAGCGCCTGAGTGAAATCTATCTGTAGTGTCCTGCGTGTGAATTCACCTCGGCTCTCAGCGGTTTTGATGGTTATTTTGATGAGCTGCTGAAGGTACGCGGGATCCAGCAGGAAACTGTAAATGAGATATCGTCTCCCCATGCGACAATCCTGTTTATACCCATCTCTTTATGAATGATGCTGGGTCACTTGCTGCCGCAGTCAGCAATTTCTATATTTATCAATGTCAGTGTGACCAAAATGCTAACAACGGTGCTGGAGGTGCAATTCCAGACTCATTGTGGGCAGTGGAATATTCACTTTCATTATCACCTGAACCGGGAATCTAATTAGCGTTTTAACTCCCTAACTATTCACCCGACAAGACGCCAGAAGTGTTAACAGCTATTCTGGCATGCGGGACTAAGGTGGGTGACTTGCATCAGGCATCATCTTTAGTTTTTGTGAACTGTGATTGTCAAAAAGTGTGCTGTGAATCTCTCTACCTGAGACTGTTTCTTGCTGGCGGACGCTGCGGGTAGAGATTTCTGGAGCCCAAAGCAAAGCTGGTCTGGTGCTTTTCCTGAGAACTTCGCTTTGGGCAAGTTCACTCTTACCTCCCTTGGAAGCTCCCAATTCAAGTCCCAGCTGGGGAACCACTGAAATGTGCCTGTTTCAATACAGGAAACCACTTGAGACAGAGTTAAGACATAATTCTGAGAAGTGAATGTGTGCTCCCTATACCCTCTGTTCATGGAGAGTCAAATTCCCCTCTGATACCTTTTCTAGGAAACAATCCATAGGTCCCCTATGGATAAACACATACTTTCTAGAATGTGTCATAGTCTTTGGGTAAAAAGAGAATGTTCTGGAAGCTGGAAATAGGAACAAAAGAGAAGCAGGCAATGATTGGAGAAAGATCAGAAGCAAACGGAAGTATGCTTAAATAAACTACAGAGGGTAAGAGTTCTTTGTTTAAAATGGGAAGAAATAATAAATTACATTTCTACTATGAGTGCAAATTTGCCTGAGGAGAAAGATCAATTAGAGGAGAGAGATTAAGGATTTAAGTGACCATTAATTAACAGTAAATTATGCCCCTTGAAAGCTAATGTGACATTCACACAAGCACTAAATGACTCACAGTTCAGTGATGTTTCAACAGACACTGATGTAAACTATCAACAGACCCAGGAAAGATTCCTCACTAGCTCTGCCTCCTTGAATGATAATAATCAGCTTCAAATAATTCACTTGTAAATTTCTGGAAAGTAGAATGTGTTAGGAACTGAGCTGTGAAGCACTTTTGGTGAAGAGAGATTTTAAAAAGTTAAGGATACAATAGAATTATTCCTTTGTTTTCCTTATTTCAACGAGTTACACACATGCCTATCTTAGAATGTTCTGGGCACTTTGATGAAAAGAGCTCTTTTTGCTTTAGTGAGTCTACCACCTTTAGGATTATAAGAGAATGATACTGAGACAGGCTGGGACCTGGGACCTAGGACCCTTTGCTGCAGTGCTTACACCTGGACAAATGTCTCCTTAAGAAGAAAAATACAAAGAAACTAAAAGGGACTAAAAATAACTGCGTGCATGTGCAGTTAGGGCAAATTATGGACAACAAGATACAAAAAGACCAAAAAAACCCAACTTCCACTTCTGAAGAGCAGGGAGCAAAAGCAGGGTACTGCACATGCCCCTGCACGCAGCACCACCAAGGGGGTGGGCAGACCACCTAAGCCTCCCCTCTGGCTGGACCCCTGGACACACCCCTACCCTCACGCCATTTAAGGAACCAGCTCCTCCCACCTCAGGGAGCGAGCAAGGGAACCTGTTACTTGTTTTTACTCCTCCCTGCTATATAGTAGGAGTCCCAATAGAGCCTTGCCTGAACTTCTTGTCTGGCCTCTTATCAATTTCTATTGATTAAGGAAGGCCAAGAAACCTGGTTGGTAACAATACATATATCTGAGATGTTACAAGGAAACAGAGGTTTGGGGGCATGGTACTACTGAATACCTAATACTGATTAAATAATTAGCTGTGTGCCAGGCACTGGGCTAAGAGCCCTTTACATGAATTATCTCATTTAACTTCTACAAGAAGGTACTCTACAGCCCCATGAAGGGTCACTTACAGGTGAGGGACTCTAGGCCTAGTGAGGTTAGTACCACTGAAGATCACACAGCTTGTAAGTGAGGAGGCCAGAATTTAAACGAGACTGATCTGGATGCAAAGGTCAAGCTCTTACTCTGGCACTACCCTGAACTGGCTCCCTGAGAATACTAGGTGAGTAACCCTTCAAAAGGAAGAGTTGCATGTTGTACATTTTTGGACAGAAACAGCGCATTGTTATTTTCTGTGTTTGTGGGGTTTTTAAGAATATTTATTTATTTGGCTGTGCCGGGGCTTCGTTGCGGCCCTCGGGATCTTTGAGTTTCATCATGTGAACCCTTAGTTGCTGCCTGGGGGATTTGTTCCCTGACCAGGGATCGAACCTGGGTCCCCTGCATTGGGAGCACGGAGTCTTAGCCACTGGACTGCCATTTGTGTGTTTTCAGGTCAGTGATATGTTACATTTGCATTGTAGCTTACAATTTCATAATGCTATCTTATTCGGTCTTCATGAATATACAAAATAAACAGTTAACTTATAGGGAAACAGAGTCTCTAAGAGGTTAATTGACTTGCCCGGGGTCACGTGGCTGGTGAGTAGAGTGGCAGGACCTAGATGGTTCTAATCCAGGCCCCCTACCCTAGCACATTGTCTCCTGGGTGCAGCGGTGAATTGGTGGTTGGTTCAGGGCTTTAATGTTTACAAATCATCTTGATATTAAACCAGTAAAAATTCCAAAGGATGAATTTTTCTGCAACAAATGTTCTCAGTATGATTTATGGTCAAGCACTGATTACGAGACACTATTAAAACACTTTCTCTGCCACAGTTAGAGCAAAAATCAAGCATAATGCAAAACATTAGAAAGAGAAATCTTGAAGAAGAATTTCTTCTGTTTTCAAACCTTCATTATTCTATTTTATCTTACTTAGTTTAATGTTCACAATTATTTTCTGCTAAGAAACCCATTTGACATTTAATGAAATTCCCTCTGTTTTCATTTTTATAATTAAGATATGCTTTTATCCTTTAAGTTCAACACCCAGCATTTTTATTCTTTAATAATAAGTGGCTATTTTTCTTCTCTATCCAATAAAAAAATCATTGCCAGCTGCTTGGCTACCAAATTCCTTCCTCATCTCCGTAATTGACTCATTCCACTTTCAGTTATATTTTAAAACATGGAAATTCAGATACGAGCTCTAGGAGAACCCTCAAGAAAGTGGGGTGTTGGGAAACACCAGCATAAACATAAATTTTTGATTTGTGTATATTTTCTAAGAACCAATTGTATCCTATTCAAATGGCTCAATTCAGTAGAGTTAATACTGGCACTATGGAATTTTAGTTTCAGAAATTTAGGGAAAGAAAACATATATACATATATATATATATTAGTTTCTAAAGTATTTTTAAGGGGAATTGTACACTCAAAACATGCAAGTTTATAGAGCTCGTCTTTAGAGAAACACTCATCACCTACACAGACTTTGTATGGCTGGATGTAAAGCCCCTAATACCAAAATGACATCCAGGTTTCTGTAGCTATGATGGATCCAAGGAACGAACTCTCTGGGCTACTAAAAGCCAAGACTACTTTGGATAATAAAAATGTACTATTCAGACATAAAAGTAAATCTGAAAGAGAATACCCCAAACCCTCAATGTCAATTGTTGTAAAGAAAGCTTGATTTCTAAGGAAGCAGAAATTTATCAGACAATTATAACATTTCAGAGCATATTTTCAGCCATGTGTAAAGCCCCACTGTGTGACTCTATGTGTATATACATCTATAATTGTAGGAGCAAAGTCGTAACAAATTGTTGGTCTCCGTGTAGCTTCACAGGACTGACATTTTACAGATGGTAAATAAAAACAAACACCTGTGACGAGTTATACAGCACAACGTAGAAAACCATGTCTCTAGCTTCTAGGCGTTAATATTCAAAGCCTAGTAATATCATTAAAGGACTCACCTGAGGCGGCCACCAGGACCAAGGGCCACAGAGGGGCCATTGAACTTGCCAGTGTTCCCCAGGCACTTCCAGAAGATGAGAAACACAAACTTGCCTATTGGATGGAATGCCGCTCAATCTTTCCTAAAAGACCTCCTTTCCATTCCGTTCTCTGTTTGCCAGTTTATGCTGTCCTCGCTGGTGCTATTTTGTAAACACTAAATGGGACCAAAGGCAGTACCAGCACCACACAAATGTTTTGGAATTGATGCCATTGCAATACCTCTTAACTTCTCCATTTGGTTCTGCCCCAGGATCAGATCTTGGCCAACATTTCAATTTCCCTGACAGGAGATAGCTAAGTGAATAATGTAATCTAAGAGGAGCCCCTAAGCAGGGGAAATTCCACACTAATGTGATTTCCTTTACAGCCTTTACCTAAGGCAGTGCCCTTGCTGGCATATAGGACACTAATTTCATTAATAATTGAGATCCAAATAGCTGATCTAAATCAGACTTATGCAGTAACATCGTCAACATTTGACTATGATTATTGGACTCTTGAATTACACTAAGCTAATGGAAACCTGGTATCGTCAAATGAAGAGCAACTGCTAACAGTACAGTGGGAAGAGTGTCTTTTGTTTCTCCTAAGCCCCTTTCATTAAAAGAAACATCGATTTTTGATAAATAGAAATGCTTCTTAAATTCTCACTGCCCACAATTCAGAAAGTAACTACATAAGAGAGAATGCGTCTAGGCTTACTGAAGATGAAAACTACTAAAGTTTAACATCACTCAATAAAAACTGGGGTTTTTTTTTTCACTTTTTGATTGAGCCCCATTCACTTTTCATTATTAAGGAAAAAGATGCATCATTCCACATAACTCTATCTTGCATTGGTAGACCCCTAGATGCTCTAGAAACAAAAATTAAATTTCATACCATTTCCAACATCTGCCCGCTTTTTACTATAGATGGAATGTAGAGGAACAGGTTTGAGATAAGTTTTCGCACAACAGACTGAGGGAGGGGAAGTATATACCTGATCCCTGTTCTCCTAATCATTTGGTCCCTTTGTTTAGAATCCATGAAGCTCTGTTTTTAATTTTCATCTACCAGTAAAATATAGATGTTGGTGAAAGCAGTTACAAATATGGAAAGGGAGAAAACTAGGATGAACCCTGTAGTGTTGAGTTGGTTTTGGAAGTATCAGAGTGAACTCTTGGTTTTCGATACATGTAGCTAAATATAGAAATACATACAAATGTAAGCGTGTGTGTACATGTGTTCATACATGCATATGTTCCTAGCTCTGTCCACTAGAGTGCCTGAGAGCAGGAACAGCCCAAAAAAATAAGTACACCTAACACCCAGATCTTGGTCTCTAAATAGCATACATACCTACAAGGAAGAAATGGAGAAATGCGTGATGCCAGGGCCAGGGCAGGAAAGTAGAAAAAGAGCCTAGAATGCCTCCTTGTATCACAAAGTAAAGAAGTGCTAAAAGAATCATGCGGACAGGATAAAAGGACAGAGTCAGCTTGAAGGGGCTCCCACTGGCCAAATCTGTGATGATTCAAGCATGAAAATCAATAATGATGGCAAAGAATTATAACTCATGAAGTAGAATAACAATCCATGAGGCCATCCTGATTTAAATAAAGAGATGAATGGGAAGAAGAGAAAACTTTTCCCTTAAATTAGAATTGCCAACTAATAAATGTAGAAGAAATAATGGAATCTTTATAGTGATAATTAATTCACAAAAGAAACATCAATGGGTGATAAAAACTAGTTGGCAAAAGTTTGATGAGGAGCAGGACATTAACACAAAATACTTATTAAATACAAAGATTTAAAAAAATCTTTCAGGACTTCCCTGGTGGCGCAGTGGTTAAGAATCTGCCTGCCAAGGCAGAGGACACAGGTTCAAACCCTGGTCCAGGAAGATCCCACATGCCGCGGAGCAACTAAGCTCGTGTGCCACAACTACTGAGCCCGCACGCCACAATCACTAAAGCCCGTGCGCCTAGAGCCTATGCTTTGCAACAAGAGAAGCCGCCGCAATGAGAAGCCCACTCACCGCAACAAAGAGTAGCCCCCGCTAGCTGCAACTAGAGAAGACCCAACGCAGCCAAAAATTAATTAATTAATTAATTTTTAATAATCTTTCGGTGGAGAAGCCTGGCAGACAACACCTTTATCAAATGATGAAAATTAGCATCACCAGTTATGGGAGTTGTGCACCACGAGATTTGAGAAGATGCAGCAGCCCTTCTGTTATCATCCTGCCAAAAACTCATAACTTGAATCTATCCAGTAGGAAACCCCGTATTGTGGGACATTCTACAAAACAGCAGGCATGTAATCTTCCAAAGTGTCAAGGATATGAAAGTTAAAGAAAGACTGAGAAACTGTATCAAACAAAAGGAGATTAAAGAGGCATGACAACTCAGTGCAATGTGTGATTCTGCAGTGGATCCTTTTGTCATAAGAATATTTTGGAGAGAACTGGTGAAACTCAAATGCGTTCTGTGGATCAGATGGTAGTGATATAGCAATGTTGAATTCCTTATTTTGATTGTATTGAGATTATGTAAAATAATGTCCTTGTGTGTAAGAGTAATGCTCTAAGTAATCACAGGTGAAGGGTCATCATGTTGGCAACAAACTCTCACATGGCTGGTGGGGGTGGAGAGTTCTTTCTACTTCCTGTGCTTCCAGCTTTGCTGGGCATTTGAAAATACTTTTACTTTTTCAGAAGAAAAAGTAAAAAAAGAAATATAACCTGGTAGAGGAAATTGGATACAAAGTTATGGAAAGTTTGAGAAATACCCTTGAGATAGGGTAGAAAAATAAATGGGGCTTCATCAAGAGGTAAGATCATGAAGGACTGATCCGGCCGTCAAAATCCCATCACTTCCCATCAATGCTTTGAATTGTTGGCTTCTACCTATGAGATGAATTAGGACAGGAGAAAGGCAAGCTGCAGGCAGCAGACCTTTTTTCTTTATGGGCAGGGAGCACAGAAGCTTGCCTTTATGCAAAGCTTTAATTGAGATGGTAATCAACATTATCTTCTTGCCACACATGTTAGTAAGCCATGACTCTAAGTCAAACCTCCTGGGACACGCTTGCCCTCCCTTCTGGCTCACTTTCTCATATACCCATCTGTTACTGGAAGGCCACTGCTAATGACGTGTAATACAGGTACGATACGACCTTCATTAGCTAATTTAACAACAGTCTGGTGATCCTGCCCATTACAGCTCTTTATTGGCTGATGAATTTTGCAAAGACAAGAAAGGTTTGTGTGAGTGACTTGTCTTCAAAGTAGTTTATATACAGATATTTCCTGATCTTCCCTTGATTGCCCTGCTCTGCACCACCAGATGGCTCAGAGCTTTCTTTTCCCAACCTTACTGTCCTGTCTAGGTTTAGTTTATATACTCAATGCCTTTACATTTGGTGTCTGTCCCTTGCTCAACCTTTAATTTTCCATGAAAACCATCTCTTCTCAACTCCTTAAATTCAATACTGTTTACTCACATTATTTTTTGCAATCCATTAGTCAAAGATTTCATCCCCCTTAGACATCTCTTTAGGAAGGATGAATGCAGGGTGAACCCTGTTCAGACCCTTGAAACAGGTCAGGGTATTAAAGTAAAGAAAATGGAATTGTCAGGGGATAAGCATTCAGGCTTCTTAAATATCACCTGGGAAAAAAAAGACTTATTAATCTGAAGTTTGAATCTGCCGTTCTCTGAGAGCAGTTCAGGCCAGGCCTAACATTAAGAGAGTACCTAGAAATATATTTATTTCAGAAGTCCCCTCTCCACATTCCCATGAGCCCTTGCACTTTGATTTTCCATTATTTCCGAGTAAGATGTGACACCTCTTGGACCGGTTTTTTGGAAGAAGCAGGGGGAGAGTGTTTATTATGCAAACATAATAAGGAAGTGTTTATTATGCAAACAGCGACTGAGTTATGTGTCCTTTAGGACTACTAAACAGTTTTTAATTGCTGCTATGTCAGTAAATCCCATAAATATGCAAATGCAATTAGTTGACAAAATAGGCCTTAAATATCTTTATTCCTCTCCAACAAAGTTGTTTGAAGTTAATCGCTAACTCTCTTTGTTCACTCCCTTGGCAGTAGTGCTAAAATTGACAGGAATTTTGACAGATGTACATATTCAGGGAGAACCAAATTTTCTGAGCACATCTGGTCAGGCTGGAGGAGAAAAGCAGAAATGGACACTCTAGCCAAACTCAAATATTTAATGAGTAGAGTGCCATATGAAATTTCTTTTATTCCATAGCATTGCCTTCTGAAATAAATATCAAGGTAACCACTTGGGTACCACTTCAAGTCCAAAGCTACATTGAACATTTGCTTTTTTTTCCTGGCACAGGATTTCATTTTTTAGTAATAATGCACATTTTCTGGTCCCTAAAAATAAACAAAGAAATATGGTCTGCCATGACCCTGGCCTTTCGTGGTTATGTGACATTGTTTTCCATGAGAACATAGGAGCTAAGGTTCCAGGCTTTGGAGTCAGACACACCTCATTTTGCCTCCCGGCTCCATCACTTGCTAGCTGCTCATGGCCTTGGTCAAATTGCTTACTGTTTCTAAGCCTCAGTTTTCACAACTGTAAAAAGGGTACAGTAGGCTCTGTTTAGTTTTCTATAGTTGCATAACAAACTACCACACACTTAGCAGCTTAAAACAAAGCTCATTTGTGAGCTCAAAGTTCTGTAGGTCAGAAGCCCAGGCACAGCAGGGATAAAATCTCTGCTCAGGATCTTACAAGGCAGAAATCATGGTGGTATGCTGGAGCTGGCTCTTACTGCATCAGAAAGGCCAACTGTGGGAACTTCCCTGGTGGTACAGTGGTTAGGACTCTGTGCTTCCACTGCAGGGGGCACAGGTTCGATCCCTGGTCAGGGAACTAAGATCCCAAAGGCAGCCCTGCACAGCCAAAAAAAAAGGGGGGTGGGGGGGGCAACTGTGTACGTCCCTTCCCAACTCTGTGTTCAGGTTAGTAGCTTGAAATCAGCCATGATGGAAGTATCTGCCACACAGGAACCAGCAAACACTAAAAATCAGGTCTCCTCCGACCAGCTGGTTACTAAACACCCACTAGCACCCCAGGGCCCACTCCCTTGAACTTACAGGGTTTCATAGACACCTCCATTATGGCACTTAATTCAAGTGTATTATGACTATTTGTTTACTTTCCTATCTCTTCCAGAATTCTGTGGATTCCTTGAAGGCAGAGCACTGTATCTTATTCATCCTTCTATCTCCAGCACGGAGCTTGGTACCTAGTGAGTGCTCATTAAATGTTTGAGAAGGATGAAAAGAGGAGAGGAAGGAAGGAATTAACAAATAGGCAGAAAAGAATTTTGGTTTATGCAGGAAAGATGGCACCAGGAAGGGCCTAGCTTTTTCACAACCACATATAATATGCTAACCTTTCACTACCCATCTCACAAAGGATGGTGAGAATAATGACTTGGGTTCAGATCAAGATTGCTTTTATTTAGTTTGCTCCAGAACTGGCCAGCAAGCCGTGAAAAGGATAAACATGGGACACAAATGCAGGAAGTTCATGCCTCTCTTTGAGTCTCTCAGAGGGTACCTAAAATTTGGGGGTCTTGTGATCACCAGGAGTGAGATGTCCCCCCAGAAGCCAGAGGAATGTAGACCTGGGGGCTTGTTGCTTCTGTGTATTTCTTCAGTGACAGCAGTTCCAGGAAGCTGCTTAGACTGCAGTGTAAAGCGAAGAGTCTGACTCACGATGCCATGCTGGTCAGGCCTTCTGCACAGATCATGAGCCTTCAAGTCTTGCTGTGCCAGCACTGGGGAATCTCTCGTGACCTGTGGCTCACCGCAGAGCCCAGGACTTTTCCATTTAGGTTCATTTAGGAGTCTTCTGTGGAGAGGCCTGGATATGGTCAATCACAGAAACCAGTAAGATATTCTGGTTTGGTCTAAATTTCTGGATATTTCTCAGAAACCAGTAAGAGATTCTGGTTTGGTCTAAATTTCTGGATATTTCTATCTCTGCTGTGCACTCAAGATGGGCAAGGGCTTTGATCTTTTAGAGCTTGCTTTATTCATTCATTCATTCACTCTGTGGAGAATTGTGGTAGACACTGGGGATATAAAGATAAGGGAGTTCAAGGAAATTGGGATGGAGGTAATAGGTAAGAAACACCTAGAATACAATGAGATAAATGTCAGCAGATGAGTGAAGTGGGGGAAAATAGAAGTAAAAAAAAAAATGGAGCCCAGATTTGGGGTGAGGTGAGGACACGCTTTTCACAAGTGACATTTGTGCTGGGTAAAGATAGGTAGGTGAGGAGAGAACTAGGAGAGCGGAAGGAATAGCCTGTGAAAAGGCTGGACGGTGAGATGAAAGAGCATGATAGAATGAAATGATGCCATTTCAGCAACATGGATGGACCTAGAGATTATCATACTAAGTGAAGTAAGTCAGACAGAGAAAGACAAATACCATATGACATCACTTACATGTGGAATCTAAAAAAAGATACAAATGAACTTATTTACAAAACAGAAATAGAGTCACAGACATAGAAATCAAACTTATGGTTAACCAAAGGGGAAAGGTCAGGGGGGAGGGATAAACTGGGAGTTTGGGATTGACATGTACACACTACTATATATAAAATAGATAACCAATAAGGACCTACTGTATAGCACAGGGAACTCAATACACTGTAATGACCTATATGGGAAAAGAATCTACAAAAAGAGTAGGTATATGTATATGTATAACCGATTCACTTTACTGCATAGCAGAAACAAACACAACATTGTAAATCAATTATACTCCAATAAAAACTAAAAGAAAAGAAAGAGCATGGTACCTTCCAGGGAGCTGCAAGCCTCACTGCGTAAAATTGGGAGGCAGATAATCCCAGATTCACATGAGTTGAGTGGATTAATAAATTCGTGCTAAAAAGCGTTGAGGAGAGAATAAAACGGAAAAGTGAAATACTGTATAAGTCTGTATAAGGGCTGTTGTTATAAAGCTGTCTCCAAATGGCCTGTAGCAATTATTCTAAAATGCACAACAGCTGTATTTGTCCCCTTTCTGCCATTGCTGACATTTACACTGTCATTGCTCCAGGAGGAGGGCTTGGCACTAATAATAGGCTGGCTGACTATGGCTGGAGTGTGACAGACCTCTAGTCAGAGCCCTTAAAAACCGCAGAGTGGGAAAAGGGAAAGCTACTTGGAAGTCAAAGTGAGTGTAATCAGAGCGCTGCCTTGTGGCAGCTGTCATACCTGCAGCCCCAGGAAACGCCAAGCTGTTTTCTATTTTATTACACAGTGCACTTTTACGTGACTTGAAAGTCACGTCCCGCCTCTATTCGTGTCACCACTCTTTTTTCTTTGTTCTGACTATCCCTCTTTAGATTCCCCAACATCAACTCACACCAACCTGTCTAATCTATTTCCACTCTGCTTACAAATGTCAACCAATTCCTCCCTGCTCACTTATGTTTGTTCCTCCAAACTCTTTGTTTCTGGGAGTTTCCCAGTGACTCAGTGACTTCCCTACTCTGTTCCTAAGAGCAGGAATAAGTAAAACCTTGATGCTCCTTGTCTGAAAAGTTATAAACAGTATTATTAAAATTCATGTAGAATTTTAATATTAGACAGAAAGTATAAAATTCCATAAAGCTGAATGTCTTAGATTGGGTTTTCCTGAAACATACCTGAGATAAGGATTTGTGAACACGTGTTTATTGTAGAAGTACTCACAACAGAAATAGCTAAGGAAAAACAATCGTTATAGCCTCACACTGCAGGGAAACTGACAGAAACCTACACTAAGAATTTGTTCGTTAGTAAGGGAGCCTGGTGGCGGCATACTCACACCTGTCTGTCATTGGCTTTGGGCCTGGGGGCAGGGGTGATGGAGTGAACTCCCAGGCATTTTCTGCTCTTTTCTTGGGCAGACAAAACTTTAGTAGCCCAAGGAAAGTTCTACGAAAGTTCTAGGTATTGGCATTTGGAAGCAATAGCACATAGAAGTTGAGATAAGGGAGCACAGAAACAGTAAAAAGGGATCTGAGAAGAGCTGGGAAGATCACTGAAGGTTTCCACTGAAGAGTCAGCAAAGATTTGTTGGAGATACTACGTTTCTTATTTTTCCAGAAGACTGTTACATTCTAAGGAACCTGATGATCAACTTTGTTTCAGAGCCTAATCATACAGAAATGTAAAAAGCTACATTTCACACCTGAAATTAACACACTGTAAATCAACTACACTCCAATAAAAAATTTTTAAAAATAAAACAAAAAGGTACCTTCAAATTAATACTACCCCACCCTGAAGGAAGCTCTTCTCTCCCCAAAATACAATGATGATTTTTCCATAACTTTTAGCAGAGGCACATGATTCCTAACTTAATCACATCTTTTAAGAATAATATACGAAGGGACTTCCCTGGTGATCCAGCGGTTAAGACTCTGTGCTCCCAATGCAGGGGACCCAGGTTCGATCCCTGGTCAGGGAACTAGATCCTGCATGCTGCAACTAACAGCCTGCATGCAGCAACAACAACAAAAAAGAAAGATCCTGCAGGCCGCAACGAAGATCTTGTGTCCTGCAACTAAGACCTGGCGCAGCCAAATAAATAAATATTTTTAAGTATTAAAGAATAAGATATGAAACCATAAAATCGTAAGTCTAAATTATAGTGGCATGAAGTCTAAACAAGAAGCTTGCAACCTTGGCAGCACACTGGGATCATTGCAGTGCTTAAAAACTTTAAAAATATTATGTGGGGGGCTTCCCTGGTGGCGCAGTGGTTGAGAGTCTGCCTGCCGATGCAGGGGACATGGGTTCATGCCCCGGTCTGGGAGGATCCCACATGCCGCGGAGCGGCTGGGCCCGTGAGCCATGGCCGCTGAGCCTGCACGTCCGGAGCCTGTGCTCCGCAACGGGAGAGGCCACAACAGTGATTACGTGGGCCCCAACTTCACAGATTCTGATGTTAAGGTAAAAAGTGGGAACAAGGCACTGGCATGTTTTTGAAACTCCACAGGTGACTCTGATGTGCAACCAGGTCTGAAAATCACAAGTTTAAATCAGTGCAAATAGATGCACTTGTAGATGGATGGAATGAATTTCCCTTCAATTATCATTGAATTCTACTTTGCCGCTTGTAAAAAGAAACTGTCAGGATATTTGCCTTGTGTACACTTCCCTTCTTTGATAATTGCCTCCTTCTCCAGTTCCCATGGCCATGTGTGTATTGTTTTCCCAGCCACTCTGACCAAAGCCAATAGGACAAGGGGTGGCCTTCTGGTCCAAGTGGACCACTAGACTCTCTCCCAGATCTTGGGGGATAAGTCACTGGCCAGTTGGTTAGTGGTGCTGGGGCTGGGAAAGTGTCATGGACCTGGGGTTGGGGAAATGTCAATTTCCACAGAGAAGCAACTGGACGACAGAGAATGAGAAGAAAACAGACCTGTAGAGAGATCAAGGATGAGAAATCACGTGGCAGCAAAGAGAAGAGTAACTGATTCCTGATGACTCTCCAAGAGTTGGTTTCAGTGCTCGTGTGGCCCAGCTGTGTTACCAAGAAGTTGCCCTGTGGCTTCCAAAAAAGCCCTCCTCGCCCCTTTTTACTTAGAGCTTCTTTGTGCTGGTTTCTCTTACTTACAACTAAAAAGCCTTTGTTAAAACAATGGTAGTTTGGCCAGGTGCTAAGTTTGTGCCCCAGAATAACTTTCCGTTAGGTAAAGTATATGAGCTCATAGTGCGTATACATTTCTGAGTCTGTGTGGAATCATTCTTCATCACCATGTTTGTCTGCCTCACTGAACTAGAGGGCCCTTAAGGAAGAGAGGCTCTGCCTTACTCATCCAGCTGGCATCAAGCACAGTAAAATGGTACAGTGAAGGTTCAGTACATGATTGTTGAATTCAACTATGAGGCTTGTCAAATAGAATATGTATATATTAGTCTGCTAGGGCTATCATAACACAATACCACAGACTGTGGGGCTTAAGTAATTTATTTTCTTACACTTCTGGAGCTGGACGTCTAAGATCAAGACGTCAACAGGGGTGGTTTCTTCTGAGGCCTCTCTCCTTGGCTTGCAGGTGGCTACTTTCTCACTGTGTCTTCATCTGGTTGCCCCTTGGTCTGTGTAAGTTTCTGTGTCCTAATCTTTTCTTATAAGGATCCCAGTCGTATTGAACTAAGAGCCACCCTAATGATCGCATTTTAATTTAATTACCTCTTTGAAGGACTTGACCACATAGTAACATTCTGAGGTACTAGAAGTAATGGCTTCAACATACACATTTGGCGGGAGCACAATTCAGCCCATCACAATGTGTGCTGATTTATTTATTCAACTCACTTTTATTGATTGTGATGAAATAGGTCGAGTGTGATCCTTCAAACTAAAGACTCTAGGGTGCTCCGTCATTGCTAAATATGCCAACTCCTTCATATTCTTAGTTTATAACTCTCAGAGAATCTTAGAGATTGAATTAACTCC
Source organism: Delphinapterus leucas (assembly GCF_059928025.1). NCBI lineage: Eukaryota > Metazoa > Chordata > Mammalia > Artiodactyla > Monodontidae > Delphinapterus > Delphinapterus leucas. The sequence continues at coordinate 90,853,346 of NC_143135.1, read as the reverse complement.
AAATTATATGATTAGCCCTCAGAGGAAATCTAAGGCTACACACTTCAGAAAAATAGGTAAGTTCCCAGCACATAATCTTATTATTAAAACCAGTATGGATAGAGTTTTTAAATTTTTGCTTCATTATTTTTTTAAATTAAGACTTTATTTTTTAAAGTAGATTTAGGTTCCCAACAAAATTAAGGGGAAGGTACAAAGATTTCTCATACACACCCTGCCCCACCCAACACACGCATAGCCTCCCATATTATCAACATCCCCCACCAAAGTGCAGCATTTACTGCAACTGATAGACCTACACTGACATGTCATAATTTCCCAAAGTCCGTAGTTAACACTACATTTCACTCTTGATGTTATACATTCTATGAGTTTGGAGAAATGCATAATGAGTGACATGTATTAATCATTATGGTACCATACAGAGTATTTACATTGCCCTAAAACTCCTCTGTACTTTGCTATCCCCTATGCCCCCTCCCCCAACTCCTTGGCAACCACTGATCTTTTTACTGTCTCCATAGTTTTATTCCAGAATGTCATATTGTTTGAATCATACAGTATGTAGCCACTCAAGATTGGCTTTTTTTCACATACGAATATGCATTTAAGGTTCCTTCATGTCTTTTCACGCCTTGAGAGTTCATTGCTTTTTAGTGCTGAATAATTTTCCGTTGTCTGGATGTACCACAGTTTATTTATCCATTCACCTACTGAAAAACAGTCCAATTGCTTCCAAGTTTTGGCAATTATGAATAATTACTACTATAAACAATTGTGTACAGGTTTTAGTATGGATATAATTTTCAGCTCCTCTTGATAAATACCAAGGAACACAATTTCTGGATCGCATGATAAGAGTATGTTTAGCTTTATAAGAAACTACCACACTGTCTTCCAAAGTGCTGTGCTACTTTGCATTCCCACCAGCAATGAAGGAGAACTGCTGTTGCTCTACATCCTCACCAGCATTTGGTGCTGTCAGTATTCTGGATATTTTTTTATCGTTGATTTACAATATTAGTTTCAGGTGAAAAACAAAGTGATTCAATATTTTATAGATTATACTCCATTTAATGTTAGTATAAGATATTGGCTATATTCTCTGTGCTGTGCAACATATCTTTGTATCTTATTTGTCTTATACATAACAGTTTCTACCTCTTAATCCCTCACCCCTATCTTGCCCCTCCCCTCATTCCTTTCCACACTGGCCACCACTAGTTTGTTCTGTGAGTCTGTTTCTCTTTTGTTGTATTTATTTGTTTGTTCTATGTTTTAGATTTCACATATAAGTGATAACATAGAGTACTTGTCTTTCTCTGTCTGACTTATTTCGCTAAGCATAATACCCTACAGGTCCATCCATGTTGTTGCAAATGGCAAATTTTCATTCTTTTTTATGGCTGAGAAGCATTCTGTTGTATATATACACCATGTCTTCTTTATCCAGTCATATGTTGATGGACACAAATTGCTTCCATATCTCAGCTGTTGTAAATAATGCTGCTACGAACATAGGGAAGCATGTATCTTTCGAATTAGTGTTTTCTTTCTTTTTCGGATATATACCCAGGAGTGGAACTGCTGGATCATATAGTATTTCTATTTTTAGTTTTTTGAGGAACCACCATACTGTTTTCCATAGTGGTTGTACCAATTTATATTCCCACCAACAGTCTATGAGGGTTCTCTTTTCTCCACATCCTCACCAACATTTGTTATTTGTGGTCTTTTTGATAACAGCCATTCTGACAGGTGTGAGGTGATATCTCATTGTGATTTTGATTTACACTTCCCTGGTAACTGGTGACACTGAGCATTTTTTCTTCTGCTCGTTGGCCATCTGTATGACTTCTTTGGAAAAATATCTGTTCAGGTCTTCTGCCTATTTTCTGATCAGGTTCTTTGTTTTCTGATATTGAGTTGTATGAGCTGTTTATATATTTTGGATATTAACCCCTTATCAGACATATCATGTGAAAATATTTTCTCCCATACAGTAGGTTGTATTTTCATTTTGTTGATGGTATTCTTTGCTGTGCAAAAGCTTTAAGTTTAATTAAGTCCCATTTGCTTATTTTTACTTTTGTTTCCTTTGCCTGAGGAGTCAGATCCAAAAAAAATAAAATATTGCTATGACTTATATAAAAAGTGTTCTGCCTATGTTTTCTTCTAGGAGTTTTATGGTTTCTAGCCTTACATTTAGGTCTTTAATTAATCCATTTTGAGTTTATTTTTGTATGTGTTGTGAGAAAGTGTTCTAATTGCATTCTTTTACATGTAGCTCTCCAATTTTCCCAACACCACTTGTTGAAGAGACTGTCTTTTCCCCACTGTATATTTTACCACCTTTGTCGTGGATTAATTGACCATATATGCATGGGTTTATTTCTGGGCTCTCTATTCAATTCCATTGATCAATATATCTGTTTCGTGCCAGTTCCATGCTGTTTTTATTACTGAAACTTTGTAGTATAGTCTGAATTGAGGGAGCATGACAACTTCAGCTCTGTTCTTTTTTCCAAATATTGCTTTGGCTATTCAGAGTCTTTTGTACTTCCATATAAATTTTAGGATTATCTGTTCTAGTTTTTTGGATAATGTCATGGGTATTTTGATAGGGACTGCATTAAATCTGTACATTGCCTTGAGTAGTATGGACTTTTTTTAAAGTTTTTTTAAAATTGAATTTGTTACAATTATTGCTTCTGTTTTATGTTTTGGGTTTTTATGGCCAAGAGGCATGTGGGATCTTACCTCCCAGACCACAGACCAAACCCGCACCCCCCTGCATTGGAAGGCAAAGTCTTAACCACTGGACCACCAGGGAAGTCCCCTAGTATGGATATTTTAACAATAGTAATTCTTACAATCCATGAACATGGGATATCTTTCCAATTCTTTGTATCATCTTCAATCTCCTTCATTAACATTTTATGGTTTTCAGAGTATAGGTCTTTTGCCTCTTTGGTTAAATTTATTCCTAAGTGTTTTATACTTTTGGATGCAATTTTAAATGGGATTATTTTCTTGCTTTCTCTAATAGTTGGTTATTATTGTATAGAAAAACAACAGATTTCTGTATATTAACCTTGTATCCATCAACCTTGCTGAATTCATTTACTAGTTCTAATAGTTTTGGGGTGGAGATTTTAGGGTTTTCTATATATACTATCATGTGATTTTCTGCTCTGATCTTCATTATTTCCTTCCTTCTGCTAACATTGGGCTTTGTTCTTCTTCTTCTAATTCCTTTAGATGGTAGGTTAGGTTGTTTCTTTGAGATTTTTCTTGTTTCTTGAGGAAGGCCTGTAACACTGTAAACTTCCCTCTTAGAACTGCTTTTGCTGTGTCCCATAGATATTGGAAAGTTGTTTATTATCATTTGTCTTGAGGTATTTTCTGATTTCCTTTTAATTTCTTTATTTACCCATTAGTTTTTTAGTAGCATGTTGTTTAGTCTCCACCTGGTTGCATTTTCCCCATTTTTTCTTCCTGTAATTGATTTCTAGTTTCATATAGTTATGCTCAGAAAAGATACTTAGTATAATTTCTATCACGTTAAGTTTGTTGAGACTTTTTCTTTGTAGCTTAGCATGTGTTCTATCTTAGAGAACATATCGTGCACTTGAAAAGAATGTGTATTCTGCTGTTTTTGGATGGAATGTCCTGTAGATATCTATTAAATCCAACTGGTCTAATGTCTCAATTAAGGCCACTGTTTCCTTATTGATTTTTTGTCTGCATGATCTGTCCATTGATGTAAGTGGTGTGTTAAAATTCCCTACTATTATTGTATTGTATTGAATCAAATTGAATTGTATTGTCTATTTTTCCCTTTATGTCTATTAGCACTTGCTTTATAAGTTTAGGTGCTCCTACCTTAGGTTCACATACGTTAACAAAAGTTATGTTATCTTCTTGTATTGATCCCTCTATCATTATGTAATGTTCTTCTTTGTCCTTTGTTATAGACTTGTTTCAAAGTCTACTTAGTCTAATATGAGTATTGCTACCTCAGCTTTCTTTGCATTTCCATTTGCATGGAATAACTTTTTCTATCACCTCACTTTCAGTCTGTGTGTACCTTTAGCTCTGAAGTGAGTCTCTTGTAGGAAGTGTAGAGATTCATCTTTTATTATTATTATTCAATCAGCCACCCTTTGTCTTTTTTTTGTTGTTTTGAATGTTATCTTACTTATTGTTTTATACAGCAGGTCCTTATTAGTCATCAATTTTATACACATCAGTGTATACATGTCAATCCCAATTGCCCAATTCATCACACCACCACCACCACCTCCCTCCCACTTTACCCCCTTGGTGTCTCAATTTCTGCCCTGCAAACCAGTTCATCTGTACCATTTTTCTAGGTTCCACATATATGTGTTAGTTTATGATATTTGTTTTTCTCTTTCTCCCTTACTTCACACTGTATGACAGTATATAGATCCACCCACGTCTCTACAAATGACCCAATTTCATTCCTATTTATGGCTGAGTAATATTCCATTGTATATATGTACCACATCTTCTTTATCCATTCGTCTGTCGATGGACATTTAGGTTGCTTCCATGACCTGGCTATTGTAAATAGTGCTGCAATGAACATTGGGGTGCATGTGTCGTTTTGAATTACGGTTTTCTCTGGATATATGCCCAGTAGTGGGATTGCTGGAACATATGGTAATTCTACTTTTAGTTTTTTAAGGAACCTCCATACTGTTCTCCATAGTGCCTATATCAATTTACATTCCCACCAACAGTGCAAGAGGGTTCCCTTTTCTCCACACCCTCTCCAGCATTTGTTGTTTGTAGATTTTCTGATGATGCCCATTCTAACTGGTGTGAGGTGATACCTCATTGTAGTTTTGATTTGCATTTCTCTAATAATTAGTGATGTTGAGCAGCTTTTCATGTGCTCCTTGGCCATCTGTATGTCTTCTTTGGAGAAATGTCTATTTAGGTATTCTGCCCATTTTTGGACTGGGTTCTTTTTTTTTTAATATTGAGCTGCATGAGTTGTTTATATATTTTGGAAATTAATTCTTTGTCCATTGATTCATTTGCAAATATTTTCTCTCATTCTGAGGGTTGTCTTTTCATCTTGTTTATGGTTTCCCTTGCTGTGCAAAAGCTTTGAAGTTTTATTAGGTCCCATTTATTTATTTTTGTTTTTATTTCCATAACTCTAGGAGGTGGATCAAAAAAGATCTTGCTGTGATTTATATCACAGAGTGTTCTTCCTATGTTTTCCTCTAAGAGTTTTATAGTGTCCGGTCTTACATTTAGGTCTCTAATCCACTTTGAGTTTATTTTTGTGTACGGTGTTAGGGAGTGTTCTAATTTCATTCTTTTACATGTAGCTGTCCAGTTTTCCCAGCACCACTTATTGAAGAGACTGTATTTTCTCCATTGTATATCTTTGCTTCCTTTGTCATAGATTAGTTGACGATAGGTGCGTGGGTTTATCTCTGGGATTTCTATCTTGTTCCATTGATCTTTGTTTCTGTTTTTGTGCCAGTACCATATTGTCTTGATTACTGTAGCTTTGTAGTATAGTCTGAAGTCAGGGAGTCTGATTCCTCCAGCTCCGTTTTTTTCCCTCAAGGCTGCTTTGGCTATTCTGGGTCTTTTGTGTCTCCATACAAAGTTTAAGATTTTTTGTTCTAGTTCCATAGAAAATACCATTGGTAATTTGATAGAGATTGCATTGAATCTGTAGATTGCTTTGGGTAGTATAGTCATTTTCACAATATTGATTCTTCTAATCCAAGAACATGGTATATCTCTCCATCTGTTTTTGTCATGTTTGATTTCTTTCATCAGTGTCTTATACTTTTCTGACTACAGGTCTTTTACCTCCTTAGGTAGGTTTATTCCTAGGTATTTTATTCTTTTTGTTGCAATGGCGAATGGGATTGTTTCCTTAATTTCTCTTTCAGATTTTTCATCATTAGTGTATAGTAATGCAAGAGATTTCTGTGCATTAATTTTGTATCCTGCAACTTTACCACATTCATTGATTAGCTCTAGTAGTTTTCTGGTGGCATCTTTAGGATTCTCTACATAGAGTATCATGTCATCTGCAAACAGTGACAGTTTTACTTCTTCTTTTCCAATTTATATTCCTTATATTTCTTTTTCTTCTCTGATTGCTATGGCTAGGACTTCCAAAACTATGTTGAATAATAGTGGTGAGAGTAGACGTCCTTGTCTTGTTCCTGATCTTAGAGGAAGTGCTTTCAGTTTTTCACCATTGACAGTGATGTTTGCTGTGGGTTTGTTGTATATGGCCTTCATTATGTTGAGGTAGGTTCCTTCTATGCCCACTTTCTGGAGAGTTTTTATCATAAATGGGTGTTGAATTTTGTCAAAAGCTTTTTCTGCATGTATTGAGATGATCATATGGTTTTTATTCTTTAATTTGTTAATGTGGTTTATCTCATTGATTGATTTACGTATATTGAAGAATTCTTGCATCCCTGTGATAAATCCCACTTGATCATGGTGTATGATCCTTTTAATGTGTTGTTGGATTCTGTTTGCTAGTATTTTGTTGAGGATTTTTGCATTTATATTCATCAGTGATATTGGTCTGCAATTTTCTTTTTTTGTAGTATCTTTGTCTGGTTTTGGCATCAGGGTGATGGTAGCCTCATAGAATGAGTTTGGGAGTGTTCCTTCCTCCACAATTTTTTGGAAGAGTTTGAGAAGGATGGGTGTTAGCTCTTCTCTAAATGTTTGATAGAATTCACCTGTGAAGCCATCTGGTCCTGGACTTTTGTTTGTTGGAAGATTTTTAATCACAGTTTCAATTTCATTACTTGTGACTGGTCTGTTCATATTTTCTATTCTTCCTAGTTCAGTCTTGGAAGGTTATACCTTTCTAAGTAGTTGTCCATTTCTTTCAGGTTGTCCATTTTATTGGCATAGAGTTTCTTGTAGTAGTCTCTTAGGATACTTTGTATTTCTACAGTGTCTGTTGTAACTTCTCCTTTTTCATTTCTAATTTCATTGATTTGAGTCCTTTCCCTCTTTTTCTTGATGAGTCTGGCTAATGGTTTATCAATTTTGTTTATCTTCTCAAAGAACCAGCTTTTAGTTTTATTGATCTTTGCTATTGTTTTCTTTGTTTCTATTTCATTTATTTCTGCTCTGATCTTTATGATTTCTTTCCTTCTACTAACTTTGGGTTTTGTTTGTTCTTCTTTCTCTAGTTCCTTTAGGTGTAAGATTGGATTGTTTATTTGAGATTTTTCTTGTTTCTTCTGGTAGGCTTGTATAGCTATAAAATTCCTTCTTCTCCACCATTCTGTCTTCCAGGTCACTTATCCATTCTTCTGCCTCAGTTATTCTGCTATTGATTACTTCTAGTGTAGTTTTCATTTCAGTTATTGTATTGTTCATCTCTGTTTGTTTGCTCTTTAATTCTTTTAGGTGTTTGTTAAACATTTCTTGCATTTTCTCGATCTTTGCCTCCATTCTTTTTCCGAGGTCCTGGATCATCTTCACTATCATTATTCTGAATTATTTTTCTGGAACGTTGCCTATCTCCACTTCATTTAGTTGTTTTTCTGGGGTTTTATCTTGTTCTGTCATGTGGTACATAGCCCTCTGCCTTTTCATCTTGTCTATCTTTCTGTGAATGTGTTGGGTTTTTTTTCCCACAGGCTGCAGGACTGTATTTCTTCTTGCTTCTGCTGTCTGCCCTCTGGTGGATGAGGTTATCTAAGAGGCTTGTGCAAGTTTCCTGATGGGAGGGACTGGTGATGGGTAGAGCTGACTGTTGCTCTACTGAGTTGCAGAACTCAGTGAAACTTTAATCCGTTTGACTGCTGATGGGTGGGGCTGGGTTCCCTCCCTGTTGGTTGTTTGGCCTGAGACAACCCAACACTGGACCTTACTTGGGCTCTTTGTTGGGGCTAATGGTAGACTCTGGGAGGGCTCACACCAAAGAGTACCTCCCAGAACTTCTGCTGCCAGTGTCCTTGTCCCCATGGTGAGCCACAGCAACTGACCTCCTCTGCAGGAGACCCTCCTACAGTAGAAGGTAGGTCTGGTTCAGTCTCCCCTGGGGTCACTGCTCCTTCCCCTGGGTCCTGATGCGCACAATACTTGTGCAATACTTGTGTGTGGCCTCCAAGAGTGGAGTCTCTGATTCCCCCAGTCCTGTTGAAGTGCTGCAATCAAATCCCACTAGCCTTCAAAGTATGATTCTCTAGGAATTCCTCCTCCCATTGCTGGACCCCCAGGTTGGGAACCTGATGTGGGGCTCAGAACCTTCACTCCTGTGGGTGGACTTCTGTGGTATAAGTGTTCTCCAGTCTGTGAGTCACCCACCCGCAGTTATGGGATTTGCTTTTACTGTGATTGTGCCCCTCCTACCGTCTCATTGTGTCTTCTCCTTTGTCTTTGGATGTAGGGTGTCTTTTTTGGTGAGTTCCAGTGTCTTCCTGTTGACGATTGTCCAGCAGCTAGTTGTGATTCCGGTGTTCTTGCAAGAGGGAGTGAGAGCAGTTTGTCTACTATGCCATCTTGGTTGCTAATGTCTCTCACCCTTTGTCTTTTGATTGGAGCATTTAGTCCATTGACATTCAAAGTGATTACTGACAGGTATGTGCTTTTTGCCACTTTATTACTTGTTTTCTGGTTGTGTTTGTAGCTCTTCTGTTATTTTCTTCTTTTAGTCTTTTTCCTTGTGGTGTGACAATTTTCATTAGCACTATGCTTGTGTTCCTTTTTCTCTAGTTTTGGTGTATCTATTGAAGGTTTTTTATTTGTGGTTACCATAAGGTTCATGTATGTTGACTGATAACTTTATCCACTTGTTTTAAACTGGCAGTCATTTAAGTTCAAACACTTTCTAAAGATCTACATTTTTTACTCCTCTCCCCCATGTTTTGTGTTTTTGATGTCATAGTTTACATATTTGTGTCTTTCCCTTAACTGTTTATTGTAGTTCTAGTTGATTTTACAATTTTTGTCTTTCATTCTTCATACTAGCTTATTTAAGTGGTTGATCCACAACCTTTACCATATATTTGCCTTTACTAGTGGGATTTTTTCTTTCCTATAAATTCTTACTTCTTGTTGTAGCCTTTTTCCACTTAAAGGAGACCTTTTCACATGTCTTATAAGATCAGTTTAGTATTGATGAAATCTTTTACTTTTTACTTGTCTGAGAAGTTCTTTATCTCTCCTTCAATTCTGAATGATAACCTTGCTGGGTAGAGTATCCTGGGCTTAGGTTTTTACCTTCCAGCACTCTAAATATATCATGCCACACCCTTCTGGCCTGCAAAGTTTCTGCAGAAAAATCTGCTGATAACTTTATGAGGGTTCCTTGTATGTAGTTCTTGGTTTTTCTCTTGCTGAATTTAAAATTCTCTCTTTATCATTAACTTTTTGTAATTTTGATTATGGTACATCTTGGTGTCAGTTTGTTTGGGTTCATCTTGTTTGGGACTCACTGTGCTTCCTGTACCTGGAAATCTGTTTCCTTCATCATCTTCAAGAAGTTTTCAGCAATGATTTCATCAAATATATTTTCTATCCTTTTCTCTCTTCTCCATCCAAATTCTAGTATGCTTGATATGGTCCCATAGGTCCCTTAAAAGTCCTCATTTTTAATTTTTTTTTTGCTATTCCGATTGGATGATTTCCATTATTCTTTCAGATTGCTTATTTATCCTTCTGTATCACCTAGTTTGCTGTTAATTCCGTCTACTGTATTTTTCATTTTAGTTATTGTATTCTTCAGCTCTGTTTCTTTTTTATATTTTTTAGTTCCTTGTTAAAGTTCTCACTGTGTTCATATATTCTCTTTCCAAGTTCAGTTAGCATTCTTATTACTATTACTTTGAGCTCTTTATTTGGTAAATTATTCAATATTTATCTCTATTTCATTAGGGTTCTTTTGGGGGGCGAGTGTTCTTGTTCTTTCAATTGAAACATATTCCATTGTCTTCTCATTTTGCTTATCTTTCTCTGTCTCTATGAAATTAGGTGAAATGGTTACCTATCCCAGTCTTGAAGGGGTGTCCTTGTGTGGGAGTATCCTTATACAATCTGCTTGTGCTCAGTGGCTTTAGTGGAAGAGCTGAATCTGAAGCAATCATGGGCTAAATCTTCCCCCAGGGTATGCTGGCAACTACCACCTTGGTAGGAGGTAGGGCTGGAGATGGAAGGGCTAGGGCCAGAGACATGTGTAAGCCAGGGCTTCTCCTCTGCTCAATGGCAGTCACTGCCTTCTCAGGGATGGGAGTGGAGTTCAAGGGACTGGAGTGGAAGTCCTGAGGGTTGGGTCTGAGCCAGCTCCATTCCCTTTAATTGTGCACACTCTCCTTAGCAACAGCACCTCCACACTAGCAGAGCCAGAGCAAGAGGGGCCAGAGAAGGTGCCTGATATGGACTGGGTTGCATGCTGGGGTGGTCCCAGCAAGCTGGTCAGAGCCCAGGCAGTTTTCAACCTGCTGCCTCCATGCTCTCCCTGGGGGTAAGCAAGTGTGTGTGTGTCCACTCCCAAACAGCAGAGTCTTGGTTTCTTACAACCCTCCTGTAAGTTCCACTGGTTTCCAAACCAGCTAAGGGGACTTGTCTTCCTGCTGTTGGACCCCAGGGCTGAGTTGCCCAAACTGTGACTTGAACCCCTCACTCCCCAAGGAGGATCGCCAAGCCCAACATATTCCCCGCCTCCTCTGTGTCCCCATGCTAGGAGTGTGGTTCCTGACCCAATTACTTCTCCTCCCTTTCTACCTGACTACATGTGGATCTTTTTTATAGTCTTGGTTGTAGAAGAGCTTTTCTGCCAGTCTTCATGTTATTTGCAGTGAGAGATGCTCCACATATAGATATATTTTGATATGTTTGTGGGAGAGATGAGCTTCACATCCTCCTACTCCGCCATCTTGATCCAGTATTCTGGATTTTGACCATTCTAATAGGTAGGTACTGGTACCTCATTTTCGTTTTAATTTGCATTTCCCAGATGACATATGTAGTGGAGCAGTTTTTCATATGCCTGTTTGTCATCTGTATATCTTTGATGAGGTTTCTGTTAAGGTCTTTGGCCCATTTTTAGTCAGGTTGTTTTCTTATTGTTGGGTTTTAATAGTTCTTTGCATATTTTGGATAACAGTCCTTTATTAAATGTGTATTCTGCAAATATTTTCTCCACGTTTGTGGCTTATCTTCTCATTTTCTTCACATTGTCTTTCACAGAACGGTTTTAATTTTAATGAAGTCCAGTTTATCAATTATTTATTTCATGAACTGTGACTTTGATGTTGTATCTAAAAAGTACCCGAGGTCATCTGTGTTTTCTCCTATGTTATTGTACAGGAGTTTTATAGTTTTATGTTCTACATTTAGGTCTGTGACCCATTTTTGGTACTTTTTTGTGAAGAGTGTATGGCATGTGTTAGGATATTTTTTTCTTTGCATGTGGATGTCCAGTTGTTCCAGCACTATTTATTGAAAAGAATACCTTTGCTCCATTGTATGGCCTTTGCTCCTTTGTCAAAGATCAGTTGACTATATTTAGGTGGGTTTTTTTCTACACTCTCTATTTTATTCCATTGATCTATTTGTCTGTTCTTTTTCTGAGTCTACACTGTCTTCATTACTGTAGCTTTATATTAAGTCTTAATGTTGGGTAGTGTCAGTTTTCCAACTTTTTCTTTTTCAATATTGTATTGGCTATTTTGGGAATTTTTGCCTCTCCATATATACTTTATAATCAGTTTGTTGATATTCACAAAATAACTTGCTGGGATTTTGATTGGGATTCCATTGAATCTATAGATCAAATTGGAGATAACTGACATCTTGACAATATTTACCATTCCTATCTACAAGCATGGACTATCTCAAAATTTATTTAGATCTTCTTTGATTTAATTCATCAGAGTTTTGTAATTTTTCCTCATGTAAATCTAGTACATATTTTGTTAGATTTATACCTAAGTATTTAATTTGGGAGGGAGGGAGTGCTAATATAGATAGTATGGTGCTTATAACTTCTAATTCCAATTGTTCATTGCTGGTATATAGGAATGTAATTAACTTTTATATATTAACAAAGTGTCCTGAAACCTTGCTATAATCACACATTAGTTCCAGGAGGTATCTTTGACAATTATTTGGATTTTCTACATCGATGATCATGTCAGACTTATTTCTTCCTTCCCAATCTATATACATTTATTTATTTTTCTTGTCTTATTGCATTAGCTAGATCTTCCAGTATGTTTTTGAAAGGAATGGTAAGAGAGAACATCCTTGCCTTCTACATGATTTTGGTGGGAAAGTTTAGAGTTTCTCACCACTTGGTATGTTGTTAACTGTAAGTATTTTGTAGATAATCTTTATCAAGTTGAGGAAGTTTTCCTCTATTCCTAGTTTACTGACAGTTTTTATCATTAATGAATGTTGGATTTTGTCAAATGCCTTTTCTGCATCTATTGATATGATCATGTGATTTTTGGAACCAGGTTTTTTGTTTGTTTGGCTTTTGGTTTTTTTGGCCACGCTGCATGGCATGCAGGAATCTTAGTTCTCTGACCAGGGATTGAATCTGTGCCTCCTGCAATGGAAGCATGGAGTTCTAACCACTTGACCACCAGGGAATTCCTATGGAAATGGTTTTTTAAAAGGCTTTTATTCTAGTTTTCACCCTCAGTTTGTCCAGCTCACTTTTTAATTCTTTTACTTTTAAATTCTTCTTTTTTGTGCTTTGTTGTTACTGTAAAATGAGATAATAATTTACATAGGCTAAAATGCACAGATCTTAAGTGTACAGGCTGATGCATTTTGAAAAATGTATACATTCATGTAACCAACATCCCAATTAAGATACAGTACATTTCCAAAAATTTCCTTCATGTTCTTTTCATGTTCTGTTTAACACATCTTTGCCTTTAGAATTTCATATAATTGGAATCATATACAGTATGTACTCTTTTGTGCCAGGCTTCTTTTTCACAATTAAGTGTTTTTGAAATTCAAATATGTTGTTATGTATAACAATAAATCTTTGATTTTTATTGCTGAATGATATTTTATCATATGGATATTACACAACTTGTTTATCCAATCTCCTGTTTATGAACATTTCAGTCACTTCCAGTTTGGTACTATTATGAATAAAGATACTATGGACATTCTTGTACAAGTCTGTTTATGGATGCACACTTTTCATTTCTCCTGGGTAAAAACCTGGGAATGGATTGCTGGGTATTAAGATATGTGTATGTTTAACATATAAGGAACTCTCAGTTTTCCAAAGTGGTTTTGCCATTTTATACTCCCACATTGTATCTATATGTGAGTTTGGGTTGCTTCAAATCTTTTCCAACACTTTATAAAGTCCTTTAAATTTTAGTTGTTCTAGTGGGTGTGTAGTAGTATCACATTGTAGTTTTAATTTGCATTTCCCTGGTGACTAATTATATATTGGACATTCATATATCTTATTGTAAAGTATCTGTTCAAGTGTTTTTGCCCTTTTAAAAATGAGCTTTTTCTTAATGATTTGTAGGCATTCTTTATACATCAGGTTATGAATAATCTTGTAAGATTTATGCATTGCAAATATGTTCTCCCAGTCTGTGGCTTACCTTTTCATTTTCTTAACAGTTTTTTGAGGAGCAGAAATTTTTCATTTTGATGAAGCCAATTTATCAGTTCCTTCTTTTATGTTTAATGTACTGCATGTTCTGTCAAACAAATTTTTGCCTATATCTAGGTAGAAAAGATATTCCCTTATGTTGTCTTTTCTCTAGAAGCATTAAAATTTTAGTATTACATTTAGATCTTCGGCTGATGTGGAATTAGTTGTTGTATATAAGATTAAGGTCAAGGTTCATTTTTTCTATACAAATATCCATTGTTTATCACCATTTATTGAAAAGACTTTTCTTTTCCCAGTGAATTGCATCAGCAGTTTTCTGAACATCAATTGACTCTGTGAATTTGTTTCTGGACTCTCTTATGCTGTTGTGTTGATATATTTGTCTACCATAAGGTTTCTCAATTTCAGCACTACTGACATCTTGAGCCAAATAATTCTTTGTTGTGGGGAAGTTTGTCCTGTGCATTATAGGATATTTAGCAGTGTCCCTGACCTCTACTCATAAGATGCCTGTAGTACCCATCCCCTAATTGTGACAACCAAAAATGCCTCCACACATTGCCAAATGTCTCCTAGGGGACAAAATTGTCCCTGGGAGAGCCACTGCATATCCTTTTGCCACGACTTGAAATTATATAGTATAAGGTCTCCAATTTGTTGTTCTTTTTCAAGATTATATTAGTTATTCTAGCTCCTCCATTTTCCTATACAGGCATACCTCAGAGATATCTGGGTTTGGTTCCAGACAACACAACAAAGTGGCTATCACAATAAAGAAAATCACATGAATTTTTTGGTTTCCTAGTGCATATGCAAGTTATGTTTACACTCTACTGTAGTCTCTTAAGTGTGCAGTAGCATTATGTCTAAAAAAACAATTTATACACTTTAATTTTAAAATTCTTAATTGCTAAAAAATTTGCTAACCATCATTTGAACCTTTCGTGAGTTGTAATCTTTTCACAATGGTAACATCAAAGATCACTGATCAGAGATCACCATAACAAATATAATAACAATGAAAAATTTGCAATATTGTGAGAATTACCAAAATGTGATACAGAGACATGAAGTGAGCAAAGGCTGTTGGAAAAATGGTGTCAATAGATTTTCTGGATGCAGGGTTGCCACAAACTCAGTTTGTATTAAAACACAGTATCTGCAAAGCACAATAAAACGAAGTGCAATAAAATGAGGTATGCCTGTACAAGCTTTAGAATCAGCTTATCAATTTCTACAAAAAAACCTGCTGAGATTTTGATGAAATTATGTTGAATCTGTAGATCGATTTGGAAAGAATTAACAACATAACAATTATTGAATCTTCCCATCTGTCTTAGCTTAGGCTGGCTATTTTTATTATTTCTTGTAATAAAAATAGCAGGGACTTGGTGGCTTAAACAGTAGAAATTTATTTCCCACAATTCTGGAGGCTGGGAAATCCAAGATCAAAGTGATTGATTCCTGGTGCTCACTTCCTGGATTGCAGATGGCCAGTTTCTCACTGTCCCTATATAGCACTTGTAGGGCTGCCATAACAAAATACTATAGACTGGGTGGCTTAAACAACAGAAATTTATTTTCTCATATTTCTGTAATCTGGAAGTGCAAGATCAAGGTATGCCTAGTTTGTTTCTCCTGAGGCCTCACTCCTTGGCTTATAGATTGCTTCCTTCTTGCTATGTCTTCACATGACATATGTGAATTTGTACACATACATCATTGGTGTCTCTTCCTCTTCCTATAAGGATACCGGTCCTATAGGATTAGGGCTCCACTCTTATGACCTCATTTACCTTAATTATCTCCTTCAATGTCCTATCTTCAAATATAGTCACATTAGGGATTAGAGCCTCAGTGTGTAAATTTTGGGGGAACACAATTCAGTTGATAACATAGGAGGTTATCAGTTTTCTAAAGTATGTTTCAATGAGCCAGATTTTGGCTTTGTTATTTTCTTTCTTTTGTCTGTTTTCTCTTTCATTGTCTTATCCTCTTATCTTTATTATTTCCTTCCTTACGCTTACTTTTTTCCTTTGCTCTTCTTTGTTTATTGTCTTACAGTGGAACAGTAGGTCATTGATTTAAGACCTTTCTTCTTTGTCTAACATAAGCATTTAAAACCATACATTTCCTCTAGGCACTGCATAAGTGACATTGCGCAAATTTTGATATGTTGTATATTTACTATTTTTCAGTTTTAAATATTTTCTAATTTCTCTTGTGATTTCTTTCCTGAGCCATGTATTATTTAGAAATGAGTTGTTTGTTTTAAATTTTGGATGTTTTCTAAATTTATATTGCTTTTGATTTCCAGTTTAATTTTGTTAATTTTGTCAAAGAACATACATACATATGATTTCAATAATTTCATTCTGATTGAGAGTTGTTTTATGGCATAGCCTATGACTTACTATTGTGAAAGCACCACGTACACTTGAAAGGACTGTATATTCTGTCATTGTTGGATGTAGCATTCTGTGAATATCACTTAGATCAGGGTGGTTGACTGTATGTTTAGATTATATTTTTACTGATTTTTTTGGGGGGGGGTGGTCTCTTGTTTTACCCCTTCCGGCAAGATGTTAAAATCTCCTGCCACTCTTGTAGAATTGCCTGTTTCTCCATTTTATTCTTTCAATTTTTGCTTCATGTATTTTTGAAGCTCTGTTACTAGGTGCATACACATTTATGATTATTATGGCTTCCTGATGAGTTGATGCTTTCATCAGTATAAAATGACCCTCTGTGTAATGAGATCTATTTTGTCTGATATTAATAGCCACTCCAGCCTTCCTATGGTTATTTTGCACTATGTCTTTATCATTTTGGGCTGCTAAAACAGAATACCAAAGACTAGGTGGCTTATAAATAACAGAAACTTATTTCTCACAGTTCTAGAGGATCGATGTCCAAGATCAGGGTGCCAGCATGGTCAAGTTCTGGTGAAGGCCCTCTCTGGGTGGCAGAATACCAACTTCTCTGGTATCCTTATATGGTAGAAAGAGGACTAGAAATCTCTCTAGGGCCTCTTTTATAAGGACACTAATTTCATTCATGAGAGCTCTACCCTCATGACTTAATTACTTTCCCAGAGGCCCCATTTCCTAATACCATCACATTGGGGGTTAAGATTTCAACATATGAATTTTAGGGGGACAGAAACATTCAGTTCATTTTCCACCCCTTTTTTCCAATCCATTTACATGTGTTTTTATATTTAAAGTGCATCTCTTGTGTATAGCATAGTTGGGTCTTGCTTTTAATTTTATTTTGTTAATTTGTGCCTCTTCATTGGAATGTTTGATCCATTTAAAGTAATTATTGATATGGTTGGATTTAGGTCTCCCATTTTATGATTTGCTTTCTATATTTTTCTGGTTTTTCTGTTCCTCCTTTTCGATTTTTTTTTAACTCCCATTTAAGATTACCTATTGACTTTTTAGCTATGTCTTTTACATAATTTTCTTAGTGGTTACACTAGGGATTAAAATATTCATTCTTAACTTTTCACAGTCTACTTTTAGCATTAGAACTGTACCTTCCCATGAAATGTAGTAATCTTGCAATCACTTAGTTCAATTTACTAGCCCCTGCTATTGTCATATGTATTCTGTTTTATATACTCCATGTGAAAATATTATAGTTTTTCCTTTACATAAAAATATGTAGCCTGTTATAAAGCCAGTTCAATTACTTTATTTCAAATACTGAATGTTTTAAGTTCTAAATTTTTTATTCGGTTCTTTTTTTTTTTTTGTGGTACGTGGGCCTCTCACTGTTGTGGCCTCTCCCGTTGCGGAGCACAGGCTCCGGATGCGCAGTCTCAGTGGCCGTGGCTCACGGGCCCAGCTGCTCTGCGGCATCTGGGATCTTCCCAGACCGGGGCACGAACCCGTGTCCCCTGTATCAGCAGGTGGACTCTCAACCACTGTGCCACCAGGGAAGCCCCTTTCATTTGGTTCTTGTTTGTATTTTCTAATTATCTGTTGAGGTTTTCCAGTTTTTCATTTATTACATGTATGTTTTCCTTTACTTCATTAAGCATAGTTATCATAGACACTTTATTTTTTCAATTTTTATTGGAGTATAGTTGATTTACAATGTTGTTTTAGTTTCAGGTGTACAGCAAAGTGAATCGGTTATGCATATATATATATCCGCTCTATTTTTTTTCAGATTCTTTTCCCATATAGGCCATTACAGAGTATTGAGTAGAGTTCCCTGTGCTACACAGCAGGTTCTTATTAGTTATCTATTTTATACATATTAGTGCGTATATGTCAATCCCAAACTCCCAATTTATCCCTCCCCCTCTAGTATGGCTAAATACTGCTAACCAAGAAAGGAAACAAAAATGTCACTTTAACAAACTTTTGCTTCAAGAAATATCTCTCAAGCAATCTCTAGAATTTGCTATGAAGGTGTAGGCTTACTTGGTAATGTCCACAGGCTGATGGAATAGGGGCTCTTTAACTACCCTATCCAGTTTGAGCAATGCATATTTAGCATTTGTAAAAATCAAAACATTCAAGTGTCTGTTCATAATGTCACAATATTTTCATGTTCATCAGATGAGCTCAGAACCAGCTCATTCAGATACAAGTCGGAGTGTTGGTTTGCCCTCAGCCCATTCTCTTTGTCTTGCCAATGAAATAATGAGATTTAGCATAAAATAACAGTCATTGGGATCACTGCTCATCTTTTCATAAAGCTGAAGGAACAAAACTTGAGAATCCTCTACTTCAAATAACATGACTAACAATTTTAAGCTGAAATACTTTCCTAAAGCTTTTTAACTCCTTGGTACTAGAGCTCCTTGATTTGCAGAAACCAGCTCTCTAATCTGCTGGCCCCAGTAATGCAATACTTAACCTGTACTCCCTAAAGACACTGTCACCCATTCTACAGGGCTGCAGCTCCTCACAAAAAATGGTTGGATTCCAGACAGTCTATTCAGCACCCCATTCCTTTGGTTTTAAGTTGCTTGCTATGGATTACTCTGGAGAAGTGTAAGAGACAATAAATACAATTGTTTCAGAGCTTCAGAGTTCCTACCTTTGTCTCCTCAGGTCTGAAATTCTAAACTCTTCCTCCAACCGGACAGAAGTAAAGCCCCATTCAATTTCTGCCCTTAGCCTTTACCCCTCAGGCAGAGACCATCAATTATTACCTGCCCCCCCCCCACTCCCCGCAACTCCACAAAGCTCCATCTCTTCAGGGATGGCCTTGAGGCACCTAGGCCTTAAGTGCCAGTAGAGGTTGGCTTACAAAAGTGAAAAAGCTACAGTCCCTTAAGGGCATGGGACTCAAGGCCGGGAATTCACTCACAGTAGGGTACCCTCTATTCCCTCTGGCTGTGTTCTTTAGAAATGAAACAAATTCTTGTGAATGATGCATGCTTATCAGACTTAGCTAGTCTGAAACACTTTGGGAAATACTATGGTAAAATTCTCTAGGATCACTGCTTAAATTAAGTTCAGGATAAAATGCTCCATAAGGAGGGTGAACACGTAATTTATCATCCAAACCTGGAAGTTTGAGGAGGGTGGAGCTACTAATAATCATGTGGGGAAAATAGGGGTAAATCAGAATTGCACCAGGCAAACTGGGACCTGTGCTTACCCCAACTATAACTGGTCTTCTGAGTGCCTGAACTCCCATTGTCTTTCTCTCAGCCTTCCCTGTCTTTCTCAATTCAAATAGCACCTCCTCAGAGAAGTCTTTAGAGGCTGTTTCTTCTCTAATTATTCATCTTTCCCAGACTGGGTTTCTCTAAGCCAGAATCTTCTTAACTTTTACCCAGGCTACAGAAAGAGAGCTAGATTGCTCTCGCTTAGAATCCTGGCTCTACCTTTATTAGTGGATAGACTTTGGGCAAATTAACCTTTCTGTGGTGGTTTTCTTATCTGTTTAACAGGTAGTAAATAATAATAGTACTTACTTGTGAGGATAAAATGAGTTCATATATGCAAAGCACTCAGCACTAGGTTGTAAGTGCTCAGTACTGTTAGCTATCACTTCCTCTAAAAATATTTTTTTTTCCTACCAGAGTCAAGTATCAGATCACTAAAAAATTTGCGTTTCTAAAGGCAAAATTGTATAAGTTACTTTTGCCTCATCTATTCTTTCAAATCCTGATATTTTGAGGAGGATATTTTCCTTCAGTGGTGGTCCTGAGTGAAAAAAAATTAAGTCACCTGGAGTCCCAATTTATGTCCCAGTACTTGCTGCATTATACAAGTTTCTATTTACTTTTCCTGGGTGGCTTTCTGGTTTTTATCCTAAGTCATGTTTTTGGTTTCTGTAGCAAGGCCCCAGCTTTGACGCATGTGGAAAAGAAGGTCCCACCTGCCATTTCAGTAAACAAAGGATGTTGCAGCCATAAAGCCATCAGCCACGGTAGCCCCCGCTGGTGTGCCCTGAGGGGAATTCAGGATGGAGGAAAACAGGGTACTGGCCCTAGATAGGTAAGATGCGTATCAGAGGAATAAATTCAGTGAGCCCAGACTTGCATCTTTCCATACCTAGAAAAGGACTAAAATCATCTTGAGATGTCTTTATTTTTAACTAAAGTAGAGTTGATTTACAATACTGTGTTAGTTTCAGGTTTACAACATAGTGATTCAATGGATTGTACTCCATTTAAAGTTATTACTAAATAATGGCTATGTTTCCCTGTGCTGTACAATATATCCTTGTTGCTTATTTATTTTATACATAGTAGTTTGTATCTCTTAATCCCCTTTTTTGCCCCTCTTCTCTTCACTCTCCCCACTAGTAACCACTAGTTTGTTCTCTATATCTGAATCTGTTTCTGTTTTGTTATATTCATTTGTTTTATTTTTTAGATTCCACATATAAGTGATAATGTAGAGCACTGGTCCCCAAACTTTTTGGCACCGGGGACCAGTTTCATGGAAGACAATTTTTCCACAGATGGGGGTGGGGATGGTTCAGGCGGTAATGCGAGCGATGGGGCGCGATGGGGAGCGGCAGATGAAGCTTCGCTCGCTTGCCCGCCACTCACCTCCTGCTGTAGCCGGGTTCCTAACAGGCCGTGACTGGCTGGGGACCCCTGACGTACAGTATCTGTCTTTGTCTGACATTTCATTTTTCACTTAGTTTAGATATGTGATTCTCAGCTGGAGGATAATTTTCTCCTTAGGAAACATTTGACAATGTCTGGAGACATTTTTTTTTTTTTAAATTTATTAATTTATTTTTTTGACTGTTTTGGGTCTTCGTTTCTGTGCGAGGGCTTTCTCTAGTTGCGGCGAGTGGGGGCCACTCTTCATCGCAGTGCGCAGGCCTCTCACTGTCGTGGCCTCTCTTGTTGCGGAGCACAAGCTCCAGATGCTCAGGCTCAGTAGTTGTGGCTCACGGGCCTAGTTGCTCCGCGGCACGTGGGATCTTCCCAGACCAGGGCTCGAACCCGTGTTCCCTGCATTGGCAGGCAGATCCTCAACCACTGTGCCACCAGGGAAGCCCTGGAGACATTTTTAATGGTCCTACAACTTGGCAGGGGAGAGCTACTGGCATCTAATAAGTTGAGCCTCCACAACAAAGAATTATTGGGCCCAATATGTTAATCATGCCAAATGAAACCGGAGGTTTGTCCTAGATACTAATATGTTACCAGTTATATGTATTGTAAATATTTTCTCTCTGTTAATATTTTCATTTTTCCTGTAGTACCTTTTGATGAAGAGAAATTCTTAATTTTAATGTAATTTAAGTTATCAACCTTTTCTTTTATGGACTGTGCTTTTGTCTCTGATTTAAGAAAGCTCCCCTCTGCCCTAAGGAGACGCCCCAATGAAGTGTCTCAAAAGTTTTAAATCTTGCTTTTTTACATTTAAGCCTTTCATTATGTTTGTTTATAATGTAAGAGTCCAAAACTAATTCTTATATGAAGAACTGAGGACCGTTTATTAAAAGTCCATCTTATCCCCACTGGGTTACAATGTTGTCAAAAATCAAGTTTGCAAAAATGGACTTATTTCTAATTGTCTATTTTTACCTTTCCATCTGGAGGCTAAGGTTGTTTTTCACTTTTTTATAAAAGGAAAATTGAATCCCAAGAGTTTAAGGTTTTCATGTATTTTATGAAAACAGATTTCAGTAGGTTTTTTTGTTTTTTTAGTGTTTCTCTATATTTTCTAGAGAAACAAAAGGAAGGAAACCTGATGTTGTTATTTTGAATACCAGTGCCCAATACTTCTCAAATTAAAATGAACTCATTAACTTTACTGAAAGTTGTTTCAATTCTCCACAAAATACATTGCCTATAGTACACATTTCAGAAAGGCTGGAAACACATTTGTTTTTCAACCAGCAAAAGAGAGCCTTTTCTGAAAACTTTTTAACACCTATATTTAACCTTACACATCATCTAACTTTTTCATCTAGGGGTTATAACAGAAATACCCATATTCTTTCCTCCATAGTAAGAAAGGCCATTTTCCTAACTGCTGAGAAGCTGGCTCTAAGGACATTCCTGCCTAGATCATTCCTGGAAAGGAATCCATAGCTCAAACAACAGTCACACCTGTTAGTCAGCCTCAGCCATCAGCTTTCAAATCCAGTTGCAAAACTATTTACGGAGTGAAGCAGAGAAGAAATATAAGTACACATTGCTTTCTTTTCCCTTTTTTCCTTTCCTAACATTTCCCCTTCATTGTCATTTAGCCCACACAAGCTCCACACCAGTATTCAATAACACTGAAATGGGATCATTTCATTAAAACAAACTATACTTTGGAATTGAGGTAAATCAGAGGTAGAAATATAAATTCATTGACTCAGAAAATAATTTAGCATTGGGACAAGAAGATTTCCAGGAGAGGAAATTTTCTCTTTGGGAAAATACTCTGGAAATGATTCTTTTTTTAAACAAGTCAATTATTTGCTACTGCTTGTTATTATTTCTTTTTTTCCTGAATAGTCTTCAAATGATTATCAACTAACAACGCAATTATTCTGGAGCCTTCAAGTATGGTTTTAAGGACAAATGAGAAGGGGTTTTCTGTAGTGACATTCCATGATAGCTACTTTTTATATTTGATCACCATGAAGATTGCCAACTGATGGCCAAGCAATGACATAGAGTATTCCTTAAATACTCTGGTTGGACAGGGGGTCTCTAGCTGATTACTACATCCAGGACCAAGTGGTAGTTAAACCCAAGGGGGCTAAGAGGATTTACCAGATCTACGGCTCTCAGATTATAACAAATTTATTAGATCTGGAGCCCTGTTTAGAACCATATAGCAGAAAGACACTTAATCAAAACTCAGGGGCCTGTATTTACAAAATGGCTATGCATACCTCTTTCAGATATATAGGTGTAGAAGGTCTCTGGGGGTCTTTTAAGGCAATTTTCATAAACAAGAGTTATAGGTTTCCACCGCATTTAAACACATTAAATAAGCAATTTCCTAAAATCAATGTGCAAAGGCAAACGAGTTGCTCCAGAGACATGGTAAAGACACACGGAAACAGAGCTTTCTGACAATGTAGAAGTATGCAATGCTGCAAAGAAAGTGGACTGAGAAATCAACTTATTTTGCTATGACCCCCAGGTTGAGGCCAGGAACACACGTTTTGATTACCCAGGAGAAAAAAAAAAAAAAAGTCAAAGCCACAAGCATAAAGAGTCCTACAACCATCAGACATAAACACATAGCCTGCTGAACGTGGAAGATTATGATCACGCTGCCAGTTTACCTGCCAGGGAAAAGAGACCCCCTGAATCTCCAGGTGAAGGAAGTAGCAGCAGTCGTGGTCTGGGCTCCTGAGAATAATCAGGTCTCCCATGGGAGCTGCACCTGCTCTGTACCTGTCTCCTTATGCCTCAAGCTGTGCTTCCATGGAGACTAGAAACGCCTGCAGGTGAAACATCACAATCACATGAGCACAGGAAAGGCCACCATCCACATAAAATTCACACTGAAGGTGCTGCCCAAGGGCTAGACCAGGGCAACCAGATAAGCACTACCCTCTAAAAGAGGCCCTTCCCTACCCAGCCTCCACACAGATTTGGACCAAAGTGTGCCAAGTGGATTGTCATTGCGATACATGTGAATAAACGTGAGACAGGGTTTAGCAGTTACAATTTCCATCAAATTGTTGAAAACACGACCCAACTGAGGACACCTTAGCTCTTAATGTGCCATCATAAGCATCTGGCTCAAACTTAAAACCCTATAAAATTTCAGTTTGAACGCTATAAAATCTAAAATGGGAAAACTGGGCAATTCTTGCTCCCCATGCCCAGGTCGGTGTTAGGGCACTTCCCTGAGCACCAGTGAATCCAGGCACTGGTCCGTTTGGTTAGCTTTACCCGTCAGACCACTCCATTCAGCCTCTGCCTTTCCTTTTCTCCAGGATGATAAATTTTTCGTGTCACTGGACTTGGAAATGGCTCCACCGCCAGGTGGAAAACCCTCTATTACGCGGTCCCTAAACAGGTTCCCCAAATGGGGAGCAGCCTGAACTCGTCTGTGAGGAGTCTTGAGCCGGTGGTGAGTCCTAGAAATGAGCAGGTTTGAGGGACGACGGCAGAGAAAGAGACTTGGGAAACCAGGGTCCACAACCCACACCACCATTTCCTGGGCGTCAACCGCCCAGAACACACCGCTCGGGGGCAGACGCTGACCGTTAGGCGCGGGCGGGGCCTCGGTCACGTGACCGGCGCCGGGTCATATCCCAGCGTATGCGGGAGCACGTAAAGAGCGGCTCGGCCCTCGGCCGCGCGCTTGGCGTGCGCGCGCAGACCGGGGGCGGAGCGTGTGGGCTGAGCCGCCGGCGCGCGGCGGGGCGGAGGCGGGGCCCTAGCGGGGTGGAGGGCGGGGGCAGGACCACCTCCTCCACCTCCTCGTCCTTCTTCTCTTCCTCCTCCTACTCCTCCTCCTCCAGCGAGGCTGGGCTGGCCGCGGCGGCGGGAGGTGGGTGACCAGCGGAGCGGCGTCTCGGCCATGACTGCGGAGCTGCAGCAGGACGACGCGGCCGGAGCAGCCGACCGCCACGGCTCGGTGGGCCCCGCGGCGGCGGGCGGGAGCCGGGGGGGCTGGCTCCGGGTCCCGCGGGAGTAGGGGGTGCGGGGCCGGGGCGGGAGCGGCGCGGGGCGCGGGCGGGCGGGCGGGCCTGCGGGGCTCCGGCGGGGGGCCAGGCGGGAGGGGGCTGCGGAGGGCTCCCGGGCCCGGCTGGGGAGAGGGCGGCGCGCCGGCCGGGGTGAGCCCCGGGGCTCGAGGAGGAGGGTGAAGTCTCTGCAAGGCTCGGTCGCAGAGATTGAGGACTCTCTTCGGGTTCGGGGACGGGCTGAAGTTCGAGGGAGATTAGCTAATTTGGAAAATCAAATATAAAGGGCTGGACGTGGGCTGTCTGCATCAGGGATCTCTAAGAAGAGCGCTCCTGGCCCCCGACCAAGGGTGAGAAACTTCCGAAAGGGGCAGCTTTGGTGGTTTTGGTTTTTGTTTTCGAATCCGTTTTAGGGCAGTGCTGTTCTAAGAGTCTAAAGCAGACCGAAGTTACCTAAGTTAAAGCCAGGATTTATCTACACCGTGTGAAAGACCAGGGGTCCTTGTTACCACTTCATGCCTTCCACACACACCCCTATTTTTTTAAGCAGAAAGCAGCCTTCCCAATTACTGCATTCATCACTAGATTTTTAAGGAAGGGGGAGGAACAGAACAGCGCGATGAATACAAGGTATGCTGATAATGCTTTCCCTTTTCTATTATCTAAGAAGATTGAAATCAATACGAGGATTTCTGGGCTAAGGTGGTGAGAGTAAAAGAATACTGGTTTGAGAGAAAATCAAACGGCTGATGTCTGTGCGAAAAAAAACTTGGGAAGTGGGCAATTTGAGAAAGTCTTCTAATGTTACTTTGGAATGTTATAACTTAAGACTACCCGTCACCCGTCAAGTGCTAAGCTGTTTCAAGACAGAATTGGAATCCTGTACCAAGTATTTAAATGCGAGTTTGGAAGTGAGGAATTTCATAAAATATTTACAGTACAGAGCTGTCAGATACTTCCACGTGAGAAACCTTTTATGCCTTTTTGTTTTTCCTCTTCAGGCACTCGGGAGACCAATAGTGTGTAAAGTGACCGCACTTACTTTTTAAACTCCTGTAGTAAAAGATACCTCTGGGTCGTGGACTCAAAAATGAAAGTAGGCAGATGGTGTTTCATGTGCTGATTTGTAATAGAAAAATTGTTAGGTGTTTACCAATGCCTGTTGGAACCTGAGTCAGGATTTTCTTTGGTTTCAGAGATCAGTTCTGTTTGTTTTTAGGACAGTGAGTTAAAAACAGGTGGGAAAATCTTAGCTTTGAGACAGTCATGTTGATTTGGAGAAGAGACTCTTTTAAGGGAGAGCAAGTCATTTAAATTGGTTGGTTGACACCATGTGCCTTTTGGTCAGCAGCAACTGCATTTACCTCTGCTGCAGTTTGATAGGTGACCATTGTCTCAGCACTCTCTGTTTAAGAGTTCGTATGTGAGGTGTTTGATGAACACTTGTATATAAGTCATAGCTGTTTTTGGAAAGATTTGGAACTCCAGTGGCTGTGGCTAGCTGGAGGACCCTGATTCCTGGCAACCTGCAGAGTGATGACATTTACTGCTCTTCTCAGTGATTCGCCCCATACAGACAGTTGATAAGCTTGGAATGCTTGATAATGTTTGCCCTTTTTGTTTTTGCTAATGTAAAATGCTTGAAGTTAGCAGGCTAGGCTGAAGGAGTCTTATATGAGGAAATTACCTTTCACATCTCAGAGGAAAGATTTTAATATCTTCTTCCTAATCGTCGTAAGTTTCATGTTAGAATGGACTCTATTTTGAATTCTCTGAAGCATTCTACATTGCCCTTAAAGGATCTTTAATTGCTGTAATTGAGGGGAGCTCTCCTCCCCTGACACTCAATCTATTTAAAACCTAGAATGCTTCCCTTCCATTATTGGTCATTTGTACATGGAACAGGCAGAACCCATGATAGCCGTCCAAGATTCGAGTGCAAGAAAAACGTAGTACTCTTGAAATATGTTCTCAGTATGTACTCGAGTCTAAAAGAGGGTACTATTTCAATCAATTCTTGACTTAGATGAAAACCAGCAGCAATGTTTACTGTTATTGTAGTTTACAACTTGAAGTCAGGTTGGCTCTTAGAAACCTGTGGTCCTTGGCAGCTAAACCAGGGCTCATCACACGTTCTGCTAACTGAAGCCCTGTGAAAACCTGTCAGTTTCCGTGAAAATTTAATGCTTTCTTTTGATTTTTTGGCTTTACACCCTCTTTTTTTTTTTTTTTTTTTTGCGGTACGCGGGCCTCTCACTCTTGTGGCCTCTCCCGTTGCGGAGCACAGGCTCCGGACGCACAGGCTTAACGGCCATGGCTCACGGGCCCAGTCGCTCCGCGGCGTGTGGGATCCACCCGGACCGGGGCACGAACCCGTGTCCCCTGCGTCGGCAGGCGGACTCTTAACCACTGCGCCACCAGGGAAGCCCTTTACACCCTCTTTTACCTTGTCTCATTAATTGTGATTTTTGGAACGTCAGTAAGTCAGTGCTTGGTTGGCTTCCACAACTCTCATGCCTCCAGCTACAAACAGTTCCTATTCACACAGTACTTTTAGTAAATTTATAAAACACATTGACAAGTAACACCTCACCAGGCAAGATCTTTCCATGTATTTTGTTTCATCCAAGAAATTTAAAGCAATAGCCAAGTGAAACATTTTTCAAGGAAAATAATGACGCTGATAATAGTAGTAGATAACATTAATTGATCATGTACTGTATGCCACACTCTGTGCTACGGCTTTAACATATATTATCTCAGTACTTGTGACAGCTCCAGGAAATTTTCTTGTTAAATAATTTGCCGAAGGTCACCAAGCTAGTCAGTGGTACAGCCAGGATTGAACCCAGGCGCTTCTGACTCCAAGGAGCCCAGGAAATCCCTGATCCTACTTCTTAGTCAGTGGACCCATTGTTTTGGGTCAGATCCTTTCTATTACTCTCTAGAACTCTCTTCCTGATGTTTTAAACTTTCAGTCCTCCCTGCACTCTTTCTAAATAGATAACCTTCCTTTCTACTTAACTGAGCTTGCTGATACGTTAAGAGCTCTCTGTCTCATATTTGGGTTTTTTTCCCTCCTCTTTAGCATCCCTTTTTCTCTCAGTGGAAGAGGTACCCTTCCCTTCTCCCTTCATTTCTTAGAGATGAATCTAAATCATTGGTGTCTAGAGACCGTTTTGATTGTGACTACTGGGGGAGAATGCTCCAGTAGAAGCCAGGGATGCTGCTAAACATCCTACAGTGTACAGGATAGTCCCCCCTAAACAAAAAGCTGTCTGGCCCAAAATGTCAATAATTTTGAGCTTAAGAAACCCTGATTTAGATGTCTCTCCTCACATGCCTAAGTTTTCTTACATCTTCCTTATCCGAACCTAACCCCCAGGCACCTGCACTGACTTCTGCTCCCTTGCGACTCAGAATGTGGTCCATGGACCAGCAGCATCCACATCACCTAGGAGTTTGTTAGAAATGTAGAAATTTTGGGTGTGTTGTAGCCAGCTTGTACTTGTCCTGCTTCCAGACTTTTTTGACAGTTTATGAAGCACTTTAACATTTATTCTCATTGAATCCATGTAGCAACCCTATGAAGTAAAACTTAGTGCGACTAGGAAGTAGAATTTGCAAAGTGACACAGCTAGTAAGTGCTAAAACCAGAACCCTGGCACAGGCAGTTTTCTCCTAGGATATCAGTATTTTTACTACGACCTCTAGATGAGTTTTGTTAGATGGGCAGGTCACAATGTTTTACATTTAAAAATCATGTTTTCATTTTAGTAACAATTCCTGTATGCATTACTTCACTTCATAGTCACACCAGTGCTGTCAAGGCTTATGGTATACTTTATTTTCCAGGTGTGGAAATTGATGCTCAAGAAAGTTGAAATTTGCCTAGAGGCTAATGTGTGCTAAGAATCTGGGCTACTTAGTGCTATTTCCACCATCAAGGCTTTATAATAAAAAGGGAGGTCAAAATACCAGACATTCAAAGCCAGATTAAAGATCTGCGTGAATAGGTGCTGGCAGCTGCAGCGTGATGGTTGGTAGTTAGGTTAAACTTGAGATGCCCTAAACAAATATGTCCTTTTTCAATATTCCAGCCCAAGTTAGTACTTTCCTGGTGTCTTTTTTCTTCGTGTGTGTGTGTGTGTACGTGCGTGCGCGCGATTGTGCAAAGCTTTCCCTTTTTATTCAGTTGAATAAATTCATATAATATAAAATTAACTATTTTAAAGTGTACATTTAGTATATTCACAGTATTGCACAACCACCACTTCTGTCTAGTTCCAAAATATTTTTAACACCCCAAAAGAAAACCCGCTAAGCTGTCACTCCCTACTCCCCCTCCCCCTGGCAACACCAGTCTGCTTTCTGTCTCTGCATTTACCTGTTCTGGATGTTTCATGTAAATGGAATTGTATAGTACGTGACCTTTTGTGTCTGGCTTCTTTCGCTTAGTTTAATGTTTTCGAGGTTCATCCAAGTTATAGCATGTATCAGTACTTCCTTCCTTTCAATAATGGCTAATATTCAACTCTATGTATCTATTACATCTTGTCTGTTTTTCCATTGGTGGACATTTGAGTTGTTCCCACCTTTTGTTTTTTATGAATAGTCCTTCTGTGAACATTCACGTACGAATATTTTGAGTACCTGCTTCCAATTATTTTGGATATATACCTAAAAGTAGAATTGCTGGATCATAGGGTAATTCTATGTTTAATGTTTTGAGGAACTGCCAAACTTTTCCACAGCAGCTGTACCGTTTTACATTCCCACCAGCAACGCACAAGGGTTCCAGTTTCTCCACATCCTCCCCAAACACTTGTTATTGTCCATTTTTGCTTTTTTTTTTTTAACATCTTTATTGGAGTATAATTGCTTTCCAGTGGTGTGTTAGCTTCTGCTTTATAACAAAGTGAATCAGCTCTGTACATATACATATATCCCGATATCTCCTCCCTCTTGTGTCTCCCTCCCACCCTCCCTACCCCCACCCCTCTAGGTGGTCACAAAGCACTGAGCTGATCTCCCTGTGCTATGTGGCTGCTTCCCACTAGCTATCTATTTTACATTTGGTAGTATATATAAGTCCATGCCACTCTCTCACTTCCTCATTTAGTTTTGATTTGCATTTTCCTAATGGCTAATGTTGTTAAGCATCTTTTCTTATGCTTATTGGCCATTTGCATCTCTTCTTTGGAGAAATGGCTGTTCAGGTCCTCTGCTCATTTTTGAATTGGGTTTGTTTGTCTTTGGTGGTTTGAATTGTAAGAATTTTAATATAATCTGGATGCTGGACCCTCATCAGATTTATGATTTGAAAATATTTTCTCCCATCCTGTAGGTTGTCATTTCACTCTCTTGATAACGTCCTTGGATGCACAAAAGTTTTTAATTTTGATGAAGTGCCACTTACCTGTTTTTTCTTCTGTTGCTTGTGCTTTTGGTATAATATAAAAAGAATCCATTGCCAAATTCAAGATAATGAAGATTTACCTTTAACTTTCTTCTAAGAGTTTTATAGTTTTAGCTCTTATATTTAGGTTGTTAATCCATTTTGAGTAAGTTTTTGAATATTGTATGAAGTAGGGGTCAAACTTTACTCTTTTGGAAATGGATATCTAGTTGTCCTAGCACCATTTTTGTTTGTGGTGTGTGTAAATTTAAGGTGTACATCATGTTACTTTGGAAAATTTGTATATTATCAGATGTTTGCTCCTGTAATGATACTTATCATATGACATACTTATAGTGCAATATTATTGTCTACATTCAATAAACTGTACATTAAATCTCTGTGACTATTTTAGTACTTGTTACAAGTTTGTACTCTTAAACACCATCAATCTTATCCCTACAGCACCCCCAGTACCATGTTTTGAAGAGAATATTTTTTCCCCATCAAATGGTTTTGACACCCTTGTCAAGAATCAGTTGACCATAGATGTATAGTTTTTTTCTGGACTCCCACTTCTTTTTCATTTGTCCATATGCCTGTCC
Organism: Delphinapterus leucas; assembly: GCF_059928025.1. Classification (NCBI taxonomy): domain Eukaryota; kingdom Metazoa; phylum Chordata; class Mammalia; order Artiodactyla; family Monodontidae; genus Delphinapterus; species Delphinapterus leucas. The sequence continues at coordinate 90,822,625 of NC_143135.1, read as the reverse complement.
TTATGCCAGTACTACACTGTCACGATTATTGTAGTTCTGTAGTAGGTTTTGAAATCTTAAAGTGTGAGTCCTCTAACTTTGTTCTTTTTCGGTATTGTTTTGGCTCTTCAGGGTCCATTGAAATTCCATATGAATTTGAGGATCAGCTTTTCCATTTCTGCAAAAAAGGTCATTGGAATTTTGATAGGGGTTACACTGAATTTGTAGATCACTTTGGGTAGTATTGATATCTTAACAATATTAAATCTTTGTAATGATTAGTTTTATGTGTCAGCTTGACTAGACCAGAAGGTGCCCAGACATTTAGTCAAACATTATTCTGGGTATGTCTTCGAGGGTGCTTCTGGATGACATCAGCGTTTGAATTGGTAGGCTGAGTAAAGCTGATTGCCCTCCCTAGTGTCTGTGGGCCTTACCCCTTCAGTTGAAAACCTGAATAGAACAAAAAGCCTGAGTAAGAGGAAACTTTACCCACCTGACTGGGTGCAGGTCTTCTCCTGCCCTCAGACTGGAACTTATATCATCAGCTCTCCTGGTTTTCAGGCTTTCCAGATCTGACTGGAATGACACCCTTGGCTGGTTCTCCAGCTTGCCAACTGCAGATCTTGGGACTTCTCAGCCTCCATAATCCCAAGAGCCAATTTCTAATAATAAATTTCTTAATTCACACGCACAGGAAACTAGGAATACAGGGTCTCTTCATGTGCTCGCACACACATGTGCCCTGTTGGTTCTGTTTTTCTGGAGAACTCTGACTGATACAGTCTTCCAATCCATGAACTTGGATGTTTTTCCATTTATCAAGGTTTCCTTTAAGTTCTTTCTCAGTGTTATGTAGTTTTTAGTGTACAAGTCTTTCACCTTCTTGGTTAAATTTATTCCTAGGTGTTTTATGCTTTTGGATATTATTGTAAGTGTAATTGTTTTCTAAATTTCCTTTTCAGATTGTTCATTGCTGCTGTGTAGAAACACAACTGATTTTTGCCCGTTGATCCTGTACTCTACAGCTTTGCTGAATTTATTTATTAGCTCTAGTGACTTTTTTGTGGATTCTCTGGGATTTTACATATCATGTCATCTGTGAATAGAGATAGTTTTACTTTCTCCTTTCCAGTATGGGTGTCTTTTATTTATTTTTCTTGCCTAATTGCTCTGGCTAGAACCTCTAGTATAATGTTGAATAACATTGGTGAAAGTGGGCTTCTTTGTATTCATACTGATTTTAGGGGGAACTCTTTCGGTCTTTCACCATTGTGAATGATGTTAACTGCGAGTTTTTTTAAATAAAGGCTCTTTATCATGTTGAGGAAATGACCTCCTCTTCCTAGTTTCCTGATTGTTTTTATCATCAAAGGGTGTTGGATTTTTTCTGCATCGACCAAGATAACTGTGTTTTTATCCCCTTCATTCTGTTAGTGTGGCATATTACATTGGTTGGTTTTTACTGGTTTCCTTTCATGTCTTCATCAATCACGTTTTCTTAGGCATCCATTTTCAAATATTTGGCTAAGCTTTATCTCTTCATTCTTTGAGATGTGCAGAGTATACTCTACCTTTCCATTTCTCCTGCCAGCTTCCTATCTCTGTCATCACACTTGGTTTATTCAGTACCCCTATAACTCATGGTTAAGCTTTCTTTCCCTAGTCTCATCCCACTTTAAACTAGTTGTTGACATGTGCTAGATGAATCCCCTTAAAGTACCTTTTTTACCCCTCATATTTCTTCCCTGCTGAGGAACCTGTAATAATTTTTTATTGTTCATTAGATCGAGTCTAAACTCATCCTGACATTTAGAACCCTTCATAATCCAATCCCACATCACCTCTCTGGTCCCTATTATTTACCAAAAATGGAAACTACACACTGAGGCCCATCTAATAATAACTTAAAATTTTACTGTTAGATTTCTAAAACTATAACCGTGTAAACTTGATTTCTTATATCTTTTCCCATATTTTCTTAGTTTCTCAATAAACCTTAGCAGTAGATTGCTGAATGGCATTTTCTTTAATTTTTGAAGATACATTTCATAAGACCTTATTGTAACAGTTTCCTGGCCTTGTTTCTTGTATTTAGTTGGGGCACATATGTATTTAAAGAAGTGAAAAAAATATTGTCTTAATGTATTCAAAAGTAAGAAAAAAACAAGGTGCAAGACATGATGTATAGTATGAAAGAATATATTTGTGTGCATAGACCATTTCTGGAAAGATATGTCAGAAACTATTAATAGTGATTACTCCTGGGAAATGGGACTGGATGGGAGGAAGAGGGAAATTTCCCTTTCATTTTATATCTTTTTGTGCTGTTAGAATTTCCTACTCAGTGAATGTGAAAAAAAAAAAAAGAGATGAAAAAATTTGAGTGAATAATGATTAGGTTTTTTTTCTTGCTTTTAATTTTAGTTTAAACCCCACTATACCATTTAGAATTAGCTAACTTTTAAAAACTTTTAATGCTTTTTAAAAAGTTTAAGCCAGTTGATGAACTGAAACAGTGATTTTCATCACATACGTAATTTTTGCACCATTAAAATAAGTTATCAAGTAGCCCATTTCGGGGGATTTAGTTTCATCCACTAAAGAAATGCTATTTGTCAATTGTAGAGTCATAAGGCACTTTAGATTTCTACGTTATGAGTAAATTGGACCAACATGGAGTTGTTGCTGGGAGAAAAACTGAAAAAATACCAGGGCTTTTGTGGACTTGTTCCTTGTTTCGTGGAAGTTGGAAAGGTTAGTGGCAGTCTCAGACTGTGTTGTTAAGACCCTGTTGTATAGGTTGGGTTTCTGGAGCTGCTGCTGTATATTTTCTTTGACTCCTAAAGTTATTCCTTTGCTTTCCTTGGGTATTTAAGTTTTATTTTAAAATTAGAAAACGAGATCTTTAACTTTGGAGGGAATTTTATTAGGCACACCTTGGTAGTTCTTTGGAGTAAAGTAACATTTATCAATTATGTACTTAGTTTTAAATTTAGAAATGGCTTTGTAAAAAGAGACAGTTGAGATCAGGAAATGTGTGCATGAGAATGATGAAAATAGCATCCCTGTTTGAAGGAATGGAATAATCTAGAAATTATAATAAGAAATAACTGTAAAAAAGAAATCTAGCATCACAGTGCTAAACTGGGTATTTGAAGATTGTGAGATTAGTCATCTCACTAATTTGCTGATCAAAGATTTTAATTTAGTTGCAGTGGGATTAGGACTAAAAAACTTCATAGTTTAATGTTTTACTGGGTGACTAATCCTGTTTATTGCTTACTATAAGGTGAGTTATTGTCTTTGCTTTAAGAAAACCTCAGTCCTGAGAAGTTTTGCACCAAAACCACAGAGTAGTTGAGGTCGGAAAGCTTGAGTTCCTTCTTTCTAGAGATTTCTGTGTGCCTGTCTTTTTTCACTGCCTCTGGGCAAGAAAAGAGAGTACTCTTTGTTTTATGAAAATAATGTGTATTTAGCTATAGGGAAGTGCAAACATGTTGGCTCTTGCCAGTTATTTGACCTCATTATGACTGGAGCACAGGCTTTCTCTTGTCTCATGTTGGGTGTGTACTTTATATGTGTCATCATAGTTAGGGTGAAGTTAATATTTAAATCAGCTTCCTGTGAAGTTCCAGAAGAAACTGTGAGTCAGCAATACCGTAGGATCCTAATGAGCTTAGCTTGTCTGTTGTGGTAAAATTAACATGTCATATATAGTACTGATTGCGTTGTCTGTGTGAGAATTTAGGTTTACCTAAATATTTATAAGACTGAGTCATGTCATAGCAGTTGTTCATGTGTATCACTAGCATAGCTTAATCCTTGTGAAACTTGTTATTCAGACTCTTAATAGTTATTTTTGATTAATCTTTTAATTCAAGACACTTGATGACAAAATAGGTTTTGTAAACCTTAGTTTTCTAATTTGCACAATGAAGATAATGATTCTTAACTTTTTTAGGGTTGTTCCAAGGATTTCGTGTGCGTGTGAGGCATCTAAGGTTCCTGACAGAAAGGCGTTCAGTAAGTGTTAGTTACAGTTGTGAATAGCACTGTCCTATGGCTAATTCAATTCAGCTAGTGTGTTGTGTGATCCTTGCCTTTACAGAGGCAGGAATTTCACTTAGAACGGTTAGGAAACCACATGGTGAGAAATACCAGGTAAAGCCAGTAAGTCCTATTCCTTTGCAGGCTCATTCGTTCCCTCAACATGGGAAAGGGAGAGGATAGTGAGGGACCAGAGTTCTTGAAGGAGGTAAGATGAATATAATGTCATTCTTGACACTGTACAAAATGATTTTATGTAGCTGTCATCTCTGCCCAATAGCTTTTAAAAAAGGGAAACAAAGAGTTTATTTTCCTTTCCTGAGTGTATTATTCTAGATGTGTTAATGTCCACTGCTACCTGTTACAAAGTGGAGACAGAGGAGTGGGACTTTAACCCACAGCCAAATGTAATGGTTAGTAAATTATTTATCATTTCCATACCGTATTTCATTGATTAGCATTTATTTGGCATTCTGAGATCTCTGAAATTGAGATGGTCCTTACGTTTACTATCACCCAAGCAGCACATGCGGTGTAGTTACCATAGTCTGCACATGTGTGGGCTTAGTCATAGCTGTTCCTGCCGCCATGGCAGTCGGGTTATATGCACTCTTGGTACCGCACGGTTAGTTTACTTGCCATTTAAAAGGGCTTTAAAAAGATCGAAAAAGCTATGAAGAAAGGCATAGAAATAGAACAGCAGGGTACAGATTTGATTTCATGTGAAGTAAAATATTTGTCATTGGAGGAATGATTGCAGTTTCAAATTTTCTTGCAAAGCTACAATCAAGTGCATTATGGGACCTCAGAAAGGAACATACTATAGGTGTTTTAAGCTTTTTTTCGTTTTTGCTGAGAAATATGCCAAAGAATTATCTATTGCATGCCAGGCAGTGCACCTGGAAGTAGGGTTAATTGCTCTATTTCTCAACATAAATGAGACATTTTGGAGCTACAAGAAGCTGATGTGACCAATTCATGTGTCTCCTAGGACTGTCACGAAGGACTTCGTCACACTTCACTGTCATGAAGGCATTTAAGTGGCAGCCGTTTTTGTCTTTGGTGGTGCATAATAATGGTGCTTTTTATAACCGATGGCACTTTAGATTCCGTCCATTATAGTGTTTACCTCTCTACTTCCTGATGATAGCTTATTTGGAACTGATTGTACTAAGTAATCAAAATGGTGATTATATAAGGGCAGCTAAAATAGGAAACTTGTTAAGATGCAGAGATCAAGGTCAAAATATAAGAATAAAATGTTTGCATTGTTTTGCATTAAATAGGTATTCTTGCCTGTTTTCTTTGTTTTCTCAGATACAGCATGGCATAGAGGTTAGAGTGCAGACTCTGGAGTCAGGCAGCCTGGGGTCAAATCCCAGCTCCACCCCTTACTAGCAATAACTTTGTGTAAGTTACTTAACATCTCTATGCCTCAGTTTTCTGTCAAATGGGCGCAGTGTCTATCTCACAGGTTTGTTATGAGGGTTAAATGAGTTAATACATATGAAGTGTTTGGAACAGCACCTGGCTAAAAGTAAGCAGTGGGTGTGAGCCATTATTTTAACTGGGATTGTCTTCTGTGACTCCTGCATCAGTTGGTACACAGAGTAATTTGAGGTGAAGATGTGATTGTCTATCCACTCTTACCTTCTTGGTTCCAGTTCAGGGCTGATATGCTACGCATTTCCTCATCCTTTTATTCCACCCTTTTTTGGGTACATTGATTTGGATTTTTTAGAAAATTGGTTATGATTGACCTATATAGATTCACACACTTACACAATACGATCAGTGGAATTAGAATTTGTTTGGAAACAAACTTTTTAATACTTTATTTTTCTAAAAATCATATGCTGTGTTTTCAGTGTTTTCCAAGGTTAAATCTGGATACCTCTTAGTGTGAGAGCCACTCTAGCAGTGCCCAGGTGGTGACTGCCTTTGACAGACTCACAGCCTCCAGGGCTGCTGGGCTCAGCAGGGTAGGGTTCCATTTCTAGCCTATGACGATGACCTGTGACTAGAACAGAAAGACTGTTGATGCTTTTCCAAGGACTGTACAGGGGTGTTTCAGTTCGTTATTTCTAGTGGTGTGCTGCTTGAGTGTTGCATTGGGCCCTCAGCTGTTGAAGAACAGAGGATACTGTTTCTGTTACAGCTGGCAGTGAACTAGACTGCCTAATGCCTCTTGGAGACATAGTACTAACTGAAAGACAGTTAATGGTCAAGCATCAAGTATTGAATTGGGGCTTCATTCTAGTACAATGTTAAGAATAAATTAGATTTCTTCTCGCTGGATTAAATTTGAGCTATTTCGTTTTCAGCATTCATCTGTAAGATCACTGTGTCTTCACTTGGGCCAGCCAATTGTTTAAATTGTTGAAAAGCTTACTTGTAAATAGGTGTTTTGTGTTAACTTGTCAGTTGAAGACTTTAAGGCTGAAAAGGGTTATAAACTGATCTTGTAGCTGGAAGTTAATAAGAAAGGTTTTTCCATGATTCAGATTAATGAAGAGAAAACATTCCATACTTTATTCCCTCTGCAATTGTATTTATAATTCAGAAAATTCTAGCTTTATCTATACATTTTTTTAAGCAATCAAACCTAAAGTTTCAAATATGACATTGGTGGTATCATTTGTTAATTACATGATTGGAAACTTAATGTCAGTGAAAAATGACACACACAAATGGCATGTGCAGTGAAGCTTAAAATAGCACATCTTCACATCCATGCAAATTCCCTGGACTCCTTATAATGGCCTACTTACATACTGCTCACAGAGAGAAACCTGAGGCACTTGAAGCGTCCATTAAAGCTGGAATATTACATTCAAATGTTTTATGTATTTGTAGTTTTGCTATTTACTCATGTTTCGTCCACAAATGCCAAAAGCATTTTCCATGATTAAGCTTTAGAAAGAGCAATACATTTGGCATTTCAGAATGTGTCTGACAGTCAAGTACCTTGTTCCTTGGAGCTTGTTGGTTTTTTAAAGTAAACAATGCAAGTCTCAAGCCTGTTTACCCAAGATGCTGGTGTCTATTCTTTAAATGTGTCCAGGTTTACTTTCCGATTGACACGTGTGTGTGTTCTTTCTGTTTCTCAAATACAGAGCTGCCAAATGCTGTTAAATCAACTGAGGGAGATCACAGGCATTCAGGACCCTTCTTTTCTTCATGAAGCTCTGAAGGTTAGTCTCAAGGCCTCTATTCAACAGGTTTTAAAACTGTTGTTCATATCATAGTTATGTCAGTTCAAGCTATATTTATGCCAAGATGAATGTGCATACGTATAGGACGGAAGTTCTAAAGGTCAAATGACCCAGTATCTTCAACATGTAAATTATAAGAGCAGGAAAAAGTTGAGGAGGGGAGAGACTCATAGTGCGGGGGGAAACCTACAGAGATTTAAGGTACCTATCAACTAACTGCACCGTACGGACCTTTTGTGGATCCTGATTCGAACTAAAAAGTATTTGAGTCAGGGAAATTTGAACTGGTTATTTGTGTGAGGATAGCATTATGGGTTATATTTTTTTAAAAAGATACATTCTGAAATGTTGACTGATGAGATGATAAGACACTTAGAGTTTGCTTCAGAGTATCTGGGGGAGGAGAGGCAGAATAGGTAAAATAAGACTGACCAGGGCTCGGTAATTATCGAAGCCGAGTGATGGGCACATGGGGTTCAATTATACATTCCCTCTCCTGTTGTGTATGTTAGAATTTTTTCCTAAGAAAAGTTTAAAAAGTTAAAATGAAATAGAAGTGTGGTCATCACTTCATCACTATAGAATATGGTAACTGTTTGGCACCTTTACCGTAGGGGCTGACTTCACTTAGAATCTCTGTGTTAATCGCCGGCCCCCTTCTTGATACATCATGCCGTAGCTGTTCTGTGAAATCAGCCGGCATAGTATCCAAAGCAGTGAGATTTCATTCTCGTTTGCATGTTGTGGGAAATCAGAGCATGGCAACTCCCTTCCTGTAACTAGGAGTTTAATGGCAGTGCTTTAAGCGTAATAGACCTACTCTCCTCCACTGTACTCTGTTTCCTCCTTTATACCCTAGAATTATGCCTAGACTTATTCCGTATGTCACCAGGGTAGTAAGAGTTATAACTCCCAGACTAACTTGCTGCTTATTTTAAATGCTGTGATGCTTTACTTTTGAAATTTCTATTTTTTTCCTCCCCTCAGGCCAGTAATGGTGACATCACCCAGGCAGTCAGCCTTCTCACTGATGAAAGAGTTAAAGAGCCCAGCCAGGAGACTGCTGCTACAGAACCATCTGAAGTAGCGGGCAGTGCTGCCAACAAAGAAGAATTAGCAAGTAGGTATATCCTGGCTTGGTCCCGCTCTGAACTAGCGGAGAGTAAGAGATGAGTTTACGTGAGTGTCCTTTCCATCACATCAACCCTTCGGAAATAGTAGTAATAATGGCTAATTACTGAGCCATTACTAGGCGCCAGGCACGATTCTCAGCGCTTAAATGGTTCCATTCATTCGGCACTTATTTAATGAACCCCTATTATGTGCCAAGCCCTCTTTTAGGCACTGGAGATGAACAAAAGAAACAGGAATTGCTGCCCTGTGAGAGATGAGGCCATTGAGGGAACAAATGGGAGGCAGATCTTGCGGAGCCTTCATAGCTGCTTGGCATTTACTCTGACTTAAGAGGACTAGCCATTGGAGAGTTTGGTGCAGAGGAATGCTGTAAACGGGTTTCCTTTGGCTAAAGATCATTCTGGCTGCTCTGTTGAGAACAGAATGTGTGGGAGGGAGTAGCGAGCATGGGGCAGAGCAGGGAGCCCAGGACGACTCAGGAAGCTATTGCAGATGAAGGTGGTGTGGGCCAGGATGCAGTAGTGGAAGGGTGACAAGTGCTTGCTCTACAGGATTTGCTTACAAAGGATCTGAGGGTTGTGAAAGAGAGAGGGGTTAAAGATGACTCCAGGTTTGTTTCCTAAGGAGCTGAAAGGATGGAGTTGCACTTAACTGACATGGGAATAATTGCAGATGGAGCAGATTTGGGGTGGAAAATGAGGAGATCGGTTTTGGCAATATTAAGTTTGAGATGCCTGTTAGACATCCAGGTGGAGTATGAAAAAGGCAGTGGAGGTCCAAGTGTGCAGTTCAAGGGAGAGATCTGGACTGGAGGTGGATAAAACCTGGAATCATAAACCTGTAAATGGTACTTAAAGTTATGAGACGGGATGAGCTCTCCAAGGGAGTGGGTATAGAAAACAGGAAAGGTTCAGTGACTCAGCAGTAGATCTTCCAGTGTTGAGATGTCTGGGCGGGGGGCAGGGGAGTAGGAGGAAGACCAGGAGAGTGGTGCTATGGAGGCCAAAGAGGCTTCCAGGAGGAGGGATCTATCAGCTGCGCAAGGTGGTGTTAATGGATATTTGAGCTTTTGGCAATTTTGAACTATTCTGAATAATGCTGCTGTGAATATTCTTGTATATGTCTTTCGGTGCACGTAGTGACTTTTTCAATCCACATTTTTCTTTTCGAGACGCATCCATGTTGGTTGTACCTGTAGTTATTTCTTTTGACTGATGTGTAGTATTTCTTGGTCTGAATATACAACAGAATTGATATATTTGTTGATTGACTTTGGGGTTGTTTTGAATTTTTTTTGCTGTTGTAAACAAGGCTGCTGTGAGCTTTTTTGATTTATGTTTCTTGTGCATGTATGCAAGAGTTTCTTTAGTGTATATGCCTAGCAGTGTAATTGGTGAGTATTAAGATGTGCTCATCTTCAACTTAGTAGTTATTATTAGTGACATTTTCCAAAGTGATTTTTTAAAAAAATATTTATTTATTTATTTGGTTGTGCCGTGTCTTAGTCGCGGCATGTAGGCTCCTTAGTTGCAGCCCATGGGCTCCTTTAGTTGCGGCAGGTGGGCTCCTTAGTTGTGGCATGCGACCTCTTAGTTGCGGCATGCATGTGGGATTTGTTTCCCTGGCCAGGGATCGAACCTGGGCCCCCTGCATTGGGAGTGCGGAGTCTTAGCCACTGTGCCACCAGGGAGGTCCCCAAAGTGTTTTTTTCACATATTTATACTCCCACTAACAGGGTTTGAGAGTAACTCTTGCTCTCAAATTTGTTAGATTGTAAAATTGTTGCCTGTCTTTTTGATATGAAATGATAATCTTGTTTTTAATTAGAATTTTTAAAAATTAAATAATGAGATTGAACATCTTTTCCCTTTTGACCATTCATGTTTCCTCATGTGAAGTTTCTTTTCGTGTCTTCTGCTGGTTTTTCTGTTTGTTTGCCTCTTTTTATTGATTCCTGATATTCTTATTGATAGTGACCTTATATTCTTGATATTAACCCATTTTTCTGGACTTGGGTGTTGCAGATATCTTCTCCTTGTTGATGACTTGTGTTTTTACACTATGGTGATGAACTAACAAATAGCTTTCACTTATTAATCTTCTGCTATGGTTTGTGTTTTTTGTTTAAGAACTCCTATACTGTGAAGTTATAGGATATTCTGTTATATTTTCTTCTAAAATTGTAATGTTTTGCTTTTCACATTTAAACCTTTAATTCATCTGAAATGGATTATCTTGGTAAGGCATAAGATAAAAACATAGTTCGATCCACCCCCTCACTTCCTCCAGCTATTCAGTTGGTTCAGGACCTTTTATTGAAAAGGCTATACTTACCCACTGTCAGATTTTCATGGTTTCCATTCTATTTCATTGAGTATCTGTTTTTAATTCTTTGGGATATATACCTAGGAGTGGAATTGCTAGGTCATATAACAATTCTGTGTTTAACTTAAAAAAAAAAACAGGACTCTTTTTTCATAACTGCAACAATATTATCACACTTAAAAATTAATAACAATTTCTTAATCTCATCAAATACCAGTGTAGAAATTTCCCTGCTTGTCTCACTAACAATATGTGTGTAATTGGTTTGTGAGAATAATGATCCACATAAAATGAAAACATTAAAGTATGTTTGAAATGTTTTTTAAGATCCCTTTTATCTATATAGTCCCCCTCTCTTTTTTTCTTGCAGTTTAATGTTTGAAGAAATAAAGTCCTTTGTTTCAGGATTTTATTTGACAGGATTTGCATGATACCACATGATTGCATTCCTGTGGTATCCTTTAGTGGGTTTTTATGTTCTCTGTCTTTCCTATTAATTTAGATGCTTATCTGGCATGACAAAGTCATAGGTAGTGGTGTGTGTATTTCTTCTATTTTGTCGTATCAAGAAGTAAATAATGTCTGGTCCATCTTTTTGTGTTGTTAAAATTGTTAGTGTGTTCAGATTGTTAGTTTGATTAATTTATCATAAAATTCCCCACCTAGTATTTCCAGCCACCATTGGTGATTATTGCTTAGATTCTTTATTTTATTGGAGATTTCAAAATGGTAATATTTAATCTATCATTGCTTAATAATTTATTAGTTGGAATTCTTTTTTTTTAATTGTAGTTAAATTAAGTTTAATTGTAGTTAAAATGTAAATAAAATTTACATTTTAATCTTTAAAAAATTTTTTTTCATCATGGATATTTTTTGGGGGGACATCAATTTTAATTAATTAATTTATTTATGTATTGGCCACACCACGTGGCATGCTGGGTCTTAGTTCCCTGAGCAGGGATTGAACCCTGCCCGCTTCAGTGGAAGCAGAGTCTTAACCACTGGACCGCTAGGGAAGTCCCACATTTTTAAATGTACAGTTTAACCATTTTTAAGTGTACAGTTCAGTAGTGTTAAGTATATTCACATTATTGTATAAAAGATCTCTAGAACTTTTTCATCTTATAAATCTGAAACTTTATTCCCATTAAACAACCCTTTTCTCCCTCCCCGCCCCCAGTAACAGCCTTCTACTTTCTGTTTCTGTGAATTTGACTACCTTAGGTACCTCATATAAGTGGAATCATACAGGATTTATTTTTTTGTGACTAGCTTATTTCATCTAACATAATGTCCTCAATGTTCATCCATGCAATGGCATGTGACAGGATTTCCTTTTTTTTTTCTTTTCAATTTTTTTAATTATGGTAAAATACACATCACATAAAAGTTACTATCATAACCACCTTTAAGTTCAGTGGTATTATGTACATTCATGTCATTGTGCAACCATCACCACCATTCATCTCCAGAACTCTTTTTTTGTCTTGCAGGACTGAAACTCTCTACCCATTAAACAGTAACTCCCCATTACCCCATCCCCCAGCTCCTAGCAACCACCATTCTACTTTCTGTTTTCTATGATTTTGACTACTCTCAGTACCTTATATAAGTGGAATCATACAGTATTTTGTTCTTTAGTAGCTGGCTTATTTCACTTAGCATAATGTCTTCAAAGTTCATTCAGATTGTAGCACGTTAGAATTTCCTTCCTATTTAAGGTTGAATAATACTCCATTGTATGTATATACCAAATTTTGTTTATCCATTTATCCATCAATGGATATTTGGGTTGCTTCCACCTCTTGGCTTTTGTGAATAGTGCCATTTGAACATGGATGTGCAAACAGCTCTTTGAGACCCTGGTTTTTCATTTTGGATATATTCCCTGAAGTGAGATTGCTCGATGATATGGTAGTTCTACTTTTAATTTTTTAAAAAGTGTGGGAACCTCCACACAGTTTCCCATAGCATTTGCACTATTTTATAATCCTGCCAACAGTGCACAAGGGTTCCAATTTCTCCACATCCTCGCCAATACTTGTTATTTTCTGGTTTTTGTTTTTTTGATAGCCATTCTAATGGATGTGAGGCATTATCACATAGTGGTTTTAATTTGCATTTCTCAATGATTAGTGACATTGAGCATGTTTTCATATGTCTGTTATCCATATTATATCATCTTTGGAGAAATGTCTCTTCAAGCCTTGTGCCCATTTTAAAATCAGATTGGTTGATTTTTTGTTGTTGTTGGGTTGTAGCAGTTCTTTATATACTCTGGATATTAACCCTTTATCAGATACATGATTGGCAATTATTTTCTCCCATTCCGTAGGTTGCCTTTTGACTCTGTTGATTGTGTCCGTTCATGCTTTAAAGTTTTTAAGTTTGATTTAGTCCCATTTGTTGATTTTTGTCTTTGTTTGTCGGTGCTTTTGGTGTCATATCCAAGAAATCAATGTCATGAAACTTTTTATGTTTAACTTTTTGAAGAACTGCCAGCCTCCATTCTTCTAACTTCCACAACAGCTGCACCATTTTACATTCCCACCAGCACTACACAGGGTTCTAACTTCTCTACATCTTCACCAACATTTGTTATTTAGCCATCCAAGTGGGTGTGAAATGATAATCTCATTGTGGTTTTGATTTGCATTTCCTTAATGGCTAATGATGTGGAGCATCTTTTCATGTGCTTATTGGCCATTTGTGTATCTTCTTTGGAGAAATGTCTAATGAAATTCTTTTCCTATTTTTAAAGTTGGGCTGTTTGTCTTTTTATTATTCAGTTGCAGGAGTTTATGTATTCTGTATATAGGTTTCTTACTAGATACATGATTTGCAAAACTTTTCTTTCGTTCTGTGGGCTGTCTTTTCACTATCCTGATGGTGTCCTTTGAAGCCCAAAGATTTTTATTTGATGATGTCAGATTTACCAATCTTTTCTTTCACTGCTTGTGCTTTGATTGTCATCTCGAAGATGCCATTGTCTAATCCAAGGTCATGAAGTTATACCTGTTTACTTCTAAGAGTTTTGTAGTTTTAGCTCTTATCTTGAGGGCTTGATCCACTTTTGAGTTCATTTTTGTAAATGATGTGAAGGAGGGGTTAAAAGCCACTCTTTCCCTATTGAATTGTCTTGGTACCTGTGTTGAAAATCAGTTGACTATAACTGTGAGGTTTATTCCTGGACTGTCAGTTCAGTCCCACTCATTCTGTTCCATCGATCCATATGTTAGTTCTTATGCCAGTAGCACAAGGTCTTGATTTTTTGTTTCGTGTTCTTTGTGGTTTTTTTCTTTATAAATTAAGTATTTCATTGCTCATATATAGACATTCATTCAACTTTTGTTCATTGATCTTTTATCTAACCATCTCTTATTTTTTTTACATCTTTATTGGAGTATAATTGCTTTACAATAGTGTTAACCATCTCTTATTAATTATAACTATTTTCCATAGATTATTTTGGGTTTCCCTTGTAGGTGATCATTATCTGTGAATTATGACAGGTTTGTTTCTTATTTTGCAATCTTTATTATTTTTTTAAAATTTATTTTATTTTGTTGTCACACTGCCTGGAACTTTCAGAACCATGGTGAATAAAAGCCCTCAACAACAGACGTCTTTGTCTTAGTCTTGGTTTTAAAGGAAATGCATGTAACATTTCACGATTAAGTGTAAAGTTTGCTGTGGGCTTTCCATGGATATTCTTTCTCAGTCTAAAAATATTCTTTTCTCTTCCTGCTTGGCTTGGAGTTTTTATTCCTTAATGGAGGTTGAATGTTTTAAAATACTTTTTCTGTATCTATTGAGATGATCATTTTTTCCTTTAACTGTTAAGATAGTGGATTTTACTGGTCTGTTTTCTAACATTAACTCAGTATTTCATTCCTACAGTGAATTCAGCTTGGTCTTAATATATAATCTTTTTTGGTGTGTTAGCAGGATTCTATTTGCTTTTGTTCAGGCTCTTTGCATCTGTGATCATGCGTGAGTTTGTCATTTTTCCTCTCTCTTACTGTTCTTGATTGGTTTGTGATATACCAAGGTGTTATGCTGACTTCATAAAATGAGTTGAGGAGTATATCCTCTGTTCTCTAGAATAGTTCCTGTGAGATTGAAAATATCCATTCTTTGAATGTTCAACTTTTAGCTGATAGTTTACAATGGTAAGTAAAGAGACTACTTAACCTACAGGTATGGGATATATTTCTGACTCTGTGAAGTAAGGCTGCAAAAGGGGGTATTTGACTCATTGCATTTTAGCAGCTTGTTATTACTGTACTGTTAGCTAATCATAAGGTTACAGTGTAGCTGTAAGTTATTCATTTGATTCTAGCATAGAGTAATAAAGTTGTTTTTACACAGAAGAGCCATTGTATTGAGAGTTAGGGAGTGTATCTAATTTTGTGAATGCTTTTACCTTTTTTCCTACAATACAAACAGAAAGGCAATGTTTCCTGCATGTAGACTAATTAAATTTCTATTTATCTTACAGAAGTAATAGACCTTACTCATGATAGCAAAGATGATCTTCAGGCCGCCATTGCTTTGAGTCTGCTGGAGTCCCCCAAAATTCAAGCTGATGGAAGAGATCTTAACAGGTTATTGATTTAATTTATAGTCTTTGCTCTGCACATCAGTGTGTAGGTCAAAGGCAGTATCTCTGAAACAGTTCTGCCAAGCTTCTTTAATTGCACCTAAATGAAATTTCTTTCATGAGAAAATTTAAATTCACATTCGCTTACTTACTCCTTGGTTCACTTTTGAAAAAGCTAAATATGATAAGGGTCTTATTGCAGCCTGTGGTCTTTGAGTAGAAGCCTGCAAGGTTTTGTAGTTCATATTTGCTAGTGGGGAAAAAACTGTCTAGGGCAAATATCTGATAAATATGTATTCTCTTTATTAACTTTGAGCCTTTGTAAACTTTGAATGTTTTGTTGTTGGCTATTGAAAATGAAAGTTATCACTCAGCTGCCCTAGGACTAGGAGGATATATGTTTTGAATTGGTACTGATTTGGTGATTGTCTGGTATTGTTCACAGATACCCAGTTCCAGTGGTGCCCAGTCAGTTTCCAGACATGTTTATCCCCTCATACTGCCAAGTTGTTTCTTTCAGGGAAACATAGGGCCATGGTTTGTGTGCTAAGCAATTTCGAGGAGGCTCTTATCTTTAGCAGAGTGTCTCTCCTGCCTCTTTCAATGGCAAGGTCTGAGATAAGGCACTATTGTTGAAATGTAAAACTTTTAATATGGTAGCCATAAATAGTCTTGAGTCTCAACTCAGTTCCATCAGGGCCCTTGTTAGTAATAATCTCTGCTTTGGCAGGATTAACAACTCGATGTTTAAACCTTTTCACTTATGTTGCAACCTTATAGTTATTATATAGCCAGCGGTTACCCAGTAAATAGTTTATCTGGCATTTTGAGTTACCTGTGAAAGCTTACCTACATCCTCCATATAGTATATTGTTGTTTAACTCTTTTCTTTTTTGATGTGTGATATGTTGGCACAATATAGGATGCACGAAGCAACCTCTGCAGAAACTAAACGCTCAAAGAGAAAACGCTGTGAAGTCTGGGGAGAAAATCCCAATCCCAATGACTGGAGGCGAGTTGATGGTTGGCCCGTTGGGCTGAAAAATGTTGGCAATACATGTTGGTTTAGTGCTGTTATTCAGGTATGGTATTAAGAGACAACTGTGTCTTCTGGAAACGATTTTGTAATTTATTAAACTGAAATGTAAGAAACATAGCTTTAAAAAAAAGGAAACAGATAAATAAAACTGGAGGGTTTTCCCCATGGCATTATTGTGTTTTGGTTGCTTTCTTGTGTTTTGGACCTAGATGCTCTTGGGTCTAGCTTGGTCAGTACTGAAAACAGAATCTTCTGTGGTTATAAATAGGTTGAGGAGGTGTTTTGGTGAATGCTGTATTACAGCAGAGCAAGAGCTAATAAGGAGAAATCAGTCTTTGGGAGGCTATCATAAATGACCAGGCAGGAAGGAAATGATGATGGCCTGGAATAGAGAAGTGGCATAAGCCATGGAAGGGAGGAGTCAAAGCATTCACGAGGTATTTAGGAGATCAGATCTATAGGATTTGATAAGCAACTGGGTAGGGATATGTGCAGGAGGGGCTGAGAAAGACTGCAAGGTTTCTAGCTTGAGGTACCAGGTGGACGATAGTGCCATTTAACACTGGAGGAAGAATAATTTGCGTGAGTGTTAAACGGGGGATTTCAGTTCGCTTCATACATGCTGAGTTTGAGGGTCCACGTGGAGATACCGTGTAGGCAGTTATCTATGTGAATCTGTTGTTCAGTAAAAAAATCTGGGCTGCAGATATAGTTCTGGGAATCAGTAGCATGTAGATGGTGATAAAGCCAAGCTAGAGGATGAATTCGCCTGGGGAGCGTGTTGCCTCTTAAACTTAACGTGGCTGCCGTGCAGCACTTGATCCCGCCCTGCCAGCTTCTCCTTCACAGTACTTGACACCGACCCAGCTGCTTAGCCAAAAATGGAATCCTCCGTTTACACACATAAAATCCATGGGTTCCGTCAGCTTACTCTGTGCCTGGACTGTTTTAGCACTGGGGAAACAGCAGTGGATAAAACAAAGCCCTCACTCCCATGGAGTTTACTTGGAAAAGAGTGGGACCGACAGGAAACAAAATATATATCAGATGGCGGTAAGTGCTATAAAGATGAATGAACGGGGGCAAGAGGGGCTAGAAAGGGTTCAGCTAGAGAGGGAAGGGGTGCTGTTTATATAGGGGGGTTACGTATGGCCTTTCTGCTAAGGTGGGCATCTGAGTAGAGGCCTGACTTAGGCGAGGGAATGAGCCATGTAGTTCCATGAAGAATGTTTCATATAATTATATAGAGGACACTGCAGACAGGGAACACCAAGTTCAGAGACTCAGGTCAGGAGCTGAGAAATAGGGAGAAGGCTGGAATTGAGCGACCGAGGAGGGGGAACAGACGGCTGTGAGTGCAGGGAGGTGGTGGAGGCGGGGCGGGGGAGGGGGAGCTTGGGGTCGTGATGAGGGTTCAGGAATCACGTGAGGTGGGAAAGTATTGGAAGGTTTGGAGCAGACAAGTGCTGCGATCCTACTTCCATTTTAAGAGGCTCACTGGCCTCTGCATTGAGAGTAGGATGTAGGAAGGTCTTGGGGAATGAGGGACACGAGTCAGTTCTTTCCTTTT
Organism: Delphinapterus leucas; assembly: GCF_059928025.1. Lineage (NCBI taxonomy): Eukaryota > Metazoa > Chordata > Mammalia > Artiodactyla > Monodontidae > Delphinapterus > Delphinapterus leucas. Next base: position 90,804,707 of record NC_143135.1, on the reverse strand, counting down.
GAGAGAGAGGGAGAGATTGAGAATCAGACCGAGACCCTTCCCTGCATTCACTTCCCTCCTGTGAGAGATGGTGAAAGGAGCGAGCCTATGGAGGGGATGACTGAGAAAGGCTTCTGAGAAAGCATGGGAGGACAGGACAGAGAGCAGGGCGTGTGGGGAGGGCTTGGCCTCCGACAGCAAGAGGGCAATAGGGTAACAGGGGAGAGGACAAGGAGGAAATGATGACTGCCAGTTAAAGTGGAAATAGTTCCTAGTAGTCGTTTTTTCCTCTGAAATAAGCAGCCATTTTTTGAGGCAGAGTGGAAGAGTGACAGAATGAGGTTTTAAAGGGAGTGAAAGTTTAAATGGTTGTTGTAAACAGCGGGAAACCAGTTGGCGCCAGAATACAGTGGTAGGATTTCTGAAAATGTGAAGGTCTACTTGAGGTTGTAGACCTTAAATGTATAGTGGTATCCACATGTCCTGTTTGCTCGGGACTTCTTCTCTTAGCAGTTCTCCAAAACGCTTAAGTGGAAAATTAAATTCATTTAAGTTGGAGGATTTGCTGGGTATGATGAAAGGACAAAAGAGCAGTTTGAGGGACTTCCCTGGTGGTACAGCGCAGTGGATGAGACTCCACGCTCCCAAAGCAGGGGGTCCGGGTTCAGTCCCTGGTCTGGGAACTAGATCGCACATGCATGCTGCAACTAGGAGTTCGCATACCATAACTAAGGAGCCTGCATGCTGCAACTAAGACCTGGTGCAACCAAATAAATAAATACATAAATAAATAAAAACTAAGAGATTGTTTCAAAAAAAAAGAGCAATTTGAGAATTTAATGAAAGATGGGTAGAGACCACGGAATCAAAGCTGGGGAGAGGGAGAAATGAAGACAGGAAGGGAGGACAGGAAAGAGGTCTGTTTGCTTGGGTTCCTGATGACGTCAAAGCACAGGTGTCCTGTGGGTCATTGAACAAATGAGCCAGAAGACAGGTTATGGTTCAAGAGGAGGTTTTTCTGAATTTGTGACCTGAGAAGCGGCAGTGTTTCCGGTATTGACATATCCTGGGTATGTAGAGATGGAGTGGAGGAATAGGTCATGAGACATAAGATGCTCATGGGAGCTGGGGGGTCCCTCGGCTGAACAAAAGTACCTGTGTTCCCTCAGAAAATGTGAATTGGACTCCTGCTGTGTGCCTAGCACTGTTCTAAGCCCTTGAGATATAGGAGTGAACCAAACCAAGACAGAGACTTGCCCTTAGGGATTTAGATTCTTGTGAGGCAAGACAGACAAGGAACAATAAATAGTTGAAATAGGAATCAATAAATAGTTGAAAAACTAACTAGTTAACTACATAGATGTTTATATAGTATGTTAAACTCTGGTCAGTGTGATAGAAAAGAGAGCAGCAGGGTATGGGAGATTGGAATTGCTGCAGGAGGGACGGGAGCAGGTTCCAACATAAACTACGATGTTAGGTTAGGCTGTGTGAGGGGATGAGATTGGAGCAGTTGCCCTGGACGCAGCAGGCGAGGGAGTGAGCCAGGCAACTGTCGGGGGAGAGCGTTCCATGTAGAAGGGGAAGCACCAAACAATGGCCACAAGGTGGGAGTGAGCTTGGCGTGTTCACAGGACATCAGAGTCCCGAGTGGCTGGAATGCTAGGAGCGGAGGCAAGGATCACTGGAGGTGGGGTTGGAGAGGTAACTTGTCTTTTGCTCTGAGTGAGATGGGGAGTCTTGAGGGTTCTGAGCAGAGGAGTAATGGACTCTGACTCGAGTTTTAAAAGGCTCCCTCGGGCCACTGTGAGGAGAGCAGAATGGAGGGGGCGCGGATACAAGTGGAGAGACCTATGAAGGGGGCCGCTGCAGTCATCACTGAGAGGCCGTGCTGCCCTGGACCAGGCTGGTAGCCGTGGAAATAGAGAAGAGGTTGGAATCTTGATTTATTCCCAAGGCGGAGCTGACAGGATGTCCTGTGGATTGGGTACTGACCAAAGTCACCTAGTAAGGATGGCAGACTTGGGATGGCAGAGCTCTCACCATATGACAGTCTTCGGTGAATCAGGTGCTTTATTTTGGTTACATTAGAAAGATAGTTAGAAGGAGCTGTGTGGAGAGTGGGCTGGTACAGAGGAAGTTCTAGAGGCAGGGAGACGATGTGCCGTGATCCAGGTGGGCAGTGATGGGAGTTTGATTAGAGCAGGTGATAGGGACTGGTAGAGAGGAGGTGGTTATGAATAAAATAGCGCCCCAGAGGCAGAGTGCAAGGGACTTCTTACTGGATGTAAATGGTTGATAAAGGGAAAGGAGACAACGATTATTCTGAAGTTCTAAACTTTGATGCCTGGAGGAGGAGGATGTAATTAGTGATACAGAGACTACAGGAGAAGAAGCAGATGTTGGAGGATCAAGTTGATATTGGTTTGGGAAATGAGTAACATCAGCTCACACTGTTGTAATTTTTAAGAATAATAGCATCTTTGGGAAAAGCCAGATTTTGGTGAAGGTGAGGAAGTGGAGTGAAGGGACTTGAGAACGTAAGGCCATTTTTCTCAAGGTAGAACAGAAGTGGTGGAACATGTTACGGGATAGTCAGCCGAGTAGGGGTGAAACCAGGAGGAATGGAGATGCGCTAGGTAGACATGGGAGGTGGGAAGAGAAGAGATGGGGCTACTTGTAGAGCTGAGCATCCCAGCCCCGGCTCCAGATAGAACTTTGGTATCACATCCTAACCCGACTTAAGTTCCCAGTCCAGGTGTACATTCCTCCTATTGGCTGAATCCCGGTAGAGCTTGTCGTGGAGTGGGGGAAGTCGGAGGCTTATAGTCCACCCAGGATGCTGCTTCAAGAGTTCCAGTCTGTGGGCTGGAGGGCTTTTCATCTGAGGATTATGTTGGGATGAGGAGTTATATTCATACAAGAGGTTTTTTTTTTTTTTTTTTTTTTTGCTGTACGCGGGCCTCTCACTGTTGTGGCCTCTCCCGTTGTGGAGCATAGGCTCCGGATGCGCAGACTCAGCGGCCATGGCTTATGGACCCAGCCGCTCCGCGTCATGTGGGATCCTCCCGGACCGGGGCACAAACCCGTGTTCCCTGCATCGGCAGGGGGACTCCCAACCACTGCGCCACCAGGGAAGCCCATACAAGAGATTTTTTAAAACATTAACTTTCAAAAGATATTCGTAGTTGGAAAAATGTATGATTTACAAACAGTAAAAAGGAATTCCTTTCCCTAATTCTGCCAGCCAGAGATATCTGTTAAAATTTCTTAAAATACAGTATTTAAGGCAAAGAGTGGCGAATAGTAAAGCTTTAGAAAGAAATGTTTCAAATCCCTGTGCTATTAAGTCCCCATTGTACCCATCGCCCGTCATACCACCCCCTTCACACAGATACAACCACAGGTGTATGTAACCCTAAACAGTGTATCATGTTGTTTTATATGATTAAACTTCTTATGAGCAATATAATACTCTATCCTTCTACACCTTTTTCTCACACAGAATATTTCTGAGATACATCTATGTTGATACATGTAGCTCTTGATCACTCATTTTTACTGTGTAGTTGTCCTTTTATGAAAACATTGTTTCTACAGTATTATTTTAATGACTATGTAATAATCTGTTATACAGATGTACTATAGTTGATTTAATCTTTTCCTGCTAGCCATTAGGTTTTTTCTAGTTTTTTCCTAAAAAGGATTAACATTCTTTTGGCGAAATTTTTATGTGTAGCCATTATTATTTCCTTAGACATAGTAGAATTACTAGGTTGACAGTTATACATACTTTTAAGGTAAAAAATATTTTTTTGCTGCAGTTATTTTGAAAGAAAGGCTATTAATCCATTTCTTTATTTCAGTCTCTGTTTCAATTGCCTGAATTCCGAAGACTTGTCCTCAGCTATAGCCTACCACAGAACGTACTTGAAAATTGTCCAAGTCACACGGTAAATTGGCGTCAAGGAATCTTCACTGTTGTTTAGTCCCATTCTTCCCAAAGGCCTTTTAATTTTGGTTAAAGCTGGTTACTGTGATGCTCTTTGGCTTGTGCAACATTTGTTTTCATTTCCAAATGGCTCTTGTTCTTTCTTTGTGACAAGAAATAATGTAAAGTTAAGCAGGAATAAAATTAGGAAAACAGTTCTAAGAAAGTGGCAGGTCACCCTGATGGCCTCAGCTTTTCTGCCTCTGGGTGGGAGATTTAGAAATCCCTGTCTGTTTGCGCCTTCTTCAGGCTCCTTTAGTCGCTTGCCCTGAGGGATGCAGAGTGGATGACATGATGCCGGGAGGCCTGGGCCTTCTTAGAAGAGTCTTTAGTCCATTCTTGCCAAAGGATATAGCCTCCTGCTGAGATCTAACCCTTCCCAGGATTTCCCTTGGTGATGCCTTTCCCAAAAGGAGGGATGGCAACGGTTTTAGAAAATAAACACTTTTGCTTTCTGACATTATTCTCTCTCTGGCTTCTACATAGATATTTTCGAGTTTAGGGCAGTCCCCTACACAGACTTTATCAGAGTACCTATAACAGTTTGAGACCTGATTCCAATCTAGAACTTCGTAAATATAAATTAGAGATTGTTGACCACTTTTTTCTTTATGTGTTCAAATTTTCCAAATATGAGGTTATAAGAGTACACATCGCTATCTTTCCTGCAGGAAAAGAGAAATATCGTGTTTATGCAGGAGCTTCAGTATTTGTTTGCTCTGATGATGGGATCAAATCGCAAGTTTGTAGACCCTTCAGCAGCCCTGGACCTCTTAAAGGGAGCATTCCGATCGCCTGAGGAGCAGCAGGTACAGGAAGCCCATAGTCCTCATTCTTTCCCTCGACTCTGGAGTTTGCAGTGATGCCTTGTTACTACTACTGTGATGTTGCCTTGTTTCAGCTGTGTAATAAGCTACGAATGTGACTATGCAGGACTCCGGGTGCCTGCTTTTGCCCTTTGTAGTGCCTAAGGAACAAGTAAAACAAAGTGTGTGCATGTACGTGTTGTGTGGGGGAGGCTGGCTGTTTTAAAGGAAAGAAGAAAAATTAGTAGAAAGAATAGAATTTCCCAGGGGCTGTTGAAGTAGAAAGGAGGAGATTGGAAAATATCTCAGTAAATCATGGCAGAGGGTCACCGAGAAAAGCAAAGTCTGTCCTTTGTCTGCACCTTTGTCTTGGGATGGCCCAAATAGAAATCCTATTTTTAAAACGATCTAAACCTGAGTTCAGTAGCTTTTCTGAGCAGTCTTTCTCTTCTAGACTCTAGTACGTTCCTTTCCCTACCTCTTATTCAGATCAAAGCTATCACTATTAGAGCAGCTGCTTCTTCATAAAAGTACTTTTTTTATCTATTTGTCTAAAGGTCCTGCAGTTCTACAAAATTCTCAAAACATTTCATAAAGGTTTCCTTTCTCCATTCAGATCTCATATTGTTCTAGAGAACTTCAGTCTGTTCTTTGGACCTTTTTTTCAAGGCCTAACTGGAAGATTTTGTTTGTTAGTTTGTTACAAATAGATGTGGCTGGAAGGGGTAGTGTTCCCATTTCCTTCTAATCAGAAATCGCCCAGTGGGTCTTGTGTGTTGTCTGCAGCAGCTGGGTTCCAATGTTCCTTGTATCTTCACGATATTTGGACCTGAAAAAGAAATCCTTTGTAGTAATAGAATCTTAAGCATTGGTGGGATAAGGGCATATTTTCATTTCCCTAAGTATACTGTTGGGTCTAACTCATGCAATTTGTGCGTCTGTTACAGCAAGATGTGAGTGAATTCACACACAAGCTCCTGGATTGGCTAGAGGACGCATTCCAGCTAGCTGTTAATGTTAAGTGAGTGTTGAGGATTTGTTTGTACATCCTTCCTACTCACAGCGGGCCAGTGAGAATTATGATTTGGGGGGAAATTATTCTTCTCAAGTAGAAATTGCTGATTTTTACCAAACCCTGTGGGGTAACCACTCATATTTGTCATTGTTTATCCCCCTTGCCTTTGGTTTTTCCCCCTGTAGATAATCATATTAATCTGTAACTTTTTTTCTAAAAGGGTCATAACTATTAACTTTTTAAAAGTCATCACCTGTGCTGTAAAAGTATTGAAAGATACAAATCAATCCTTGATGTGAGAATGGAGGTATAATATGAATACATTGAATTTAATTATTTCAGTCACTGACAGAAGTAAAATTCAAAGCAAAGAATATAAATAGCCCTTGCCAAATACAGATGCAGAGATACTTGCTTCCTAAGTTTTTTTTAAACTCATAAAACAGCTTTCCAAATAGCATCTTACATAGTTAATTTAAGATAGGCTTATAGAAATAAGCTGTTTTCATTCCATCTCTATTGTGCCACCAGGAAAGCATTTTCATATTCATTTGGAAAACTGAACAAGAGGGTTCATTCTTACCTTTATATGACTTCTATACCTTATATATTTCTGTCACTGGATATAGATGTATATATTGAATGTACACACACACATGTATTTGCATGTATGACTCCCCTATTAGACTTGCAGTTCTGTAAGGCCAGGGATCATGCCTGTATTGCCTTTGTGTCTCCAGAATTTGGTACAGTGCTGGGTATATACTTGTTTAATGAGGGTTTTTTTTGTTTTTTAATTTTCTTTAGCATCTTTATTGGAGTATAATGGCTTTACAATGGTGTGTTAGTTTCTGCTTTATAACAAAGTGAATCAGCTGTGCATATACATATATCCCCATATCGCCTCCCTCTTGCGTCTCCCTCCCACCCTCCCTATCCCACCCCTCTAGGTGGTCACAAAGCACCGAGCTGATCTCCCTGTGCTGTGCGGCGGCTTCCCACTAGCTATCTATTTTGGTAGTATATATAAGTCCATGCCACTCTCTCACTTCGTCCCAGCTTACCCTTCCCCCTCCCCGTGTCCTCAAGTCCATTCTCTACATCTGCATCTTTATTCCTGTCCTGCCCCTAGGTTCTTCAGAACCATTTTTTTTTTTTCTTTAGATTCCATATATAATATGTTACCATATGGTATTTGTTTTTCTCTTTCTGACTTGCTTCAGTGTATGACAGACTCTAGGTCCATCCACCTCACTACAAATAACTCAATTTCGTTTCTTTTTATGGGTGAGTAATATTCCATTGTATATATGTGTCACATCTTCTTTATCCATTCATCTGTCGATGGACACTTAGGTTGCTTCCATGCCCTGGCTATTCAATGAGTTTTTGAACTGAACTAATCCGTTACTTATTTTAGAGCATACTTAGATCTTTGAGGGTTGATGAAAATGTATTATTTTTGCTTTTGAATGCTGGTTTGGCTTAATGTATTGCTTATCTGATCCAAATGATACAGAATTGTTTCCTTGTTTTAAAAGCAGCAATCCCAGGAACAAATCTGAAAATCCAATGGTGCAGCTATTCTACGGTACTTTCCTCACTGAAGGGATTCATGAAGGTAAATTCTCTGCTCTAAATGTTAATTCTAGACTTGTGACCACATCTGTATTACTGTGAAATGGCTTGAGAGTCAGACAAATGCAGGCCTGGATACTGGTTCTGCCTCTTAGTATGTGTGTGATCGTGGACAAATTACATGAGATCCTGGATCCTCAGTCTCTTCATCTGTAGAACGGGCACAGTGTTCGTCTCAGAGTTGCTATATTGAATTGTGTAATATTTGCACAGCCTAAATCTGGTATTAATGTCAGACACACACTGACGTTAATCAGTTTTCTCTGTTGTTTTATCTAATCTCAAGGTTTCATTGAGTCAGGCTGCCAAAAGTGTGTCTACTCTAGGGGCTTATCTAAGCTGCGTGTTGGACACATGGCCAATCATTCTCCATCTAACACCTGTCTTCTTTTACCCCTCTGATAGCCTTTGTAAAACAGTCTAATCCAGGGACTTCCCTGGTGGTCCAGAGGTTAAGACTCTGTGCTTCCACTGCAGGGGGCATCGGTTCAATCCCTGGTCAGGGAACTAAGATTCTGCATGCCATGCCGTGTGGCCAAAAAAAAAAAAAAATATCCAATCCACCGTCACTCCCAAAAAACAGCATTTCTTGATATCATATAACTAGTCAAGTGTTCGAACGCCCAATTTGTTTTACAATTTCATGTGTATATAAATATATAATTTTACATATGTAAAAATAAATACACTTCCCCATATGTATACTTTTTTACAGTTTGTTTTAATCAGGATGCAAATGTGGTTCATTTATGATTGGTCTTTTAAGTTCTTTTCAGAATCTGCAGACCGTCCCTTCCCTCCATTCTTTCTTCCTTGAAATACATTTTTTAAGAAATTAGGTTGTTTGTTCTCTTATATTCTCTACAGTCTAAAATTTTGCTGCTTGCGTATCTGTGATATAGTTTAACATGTTCCTCTTTGCTCCTCTTTTTGTAACTTGATAGTTGGATCTAGAGTTTGACCAGATTCAGGTAAGGCTTTTTAATTAGTCAAGACTAACTCACAGGTGGTGGGACAGTCTTTGACCAGGAGGCATAGTTGGTTGTCTTTCTTTTTGTGATGTTAGCAGTTGTTAATGATCTATGCCTGGATCCGCTGGTTCATTAGAGGTGGCCATCCCGGCTAAGGATACTTGTAACCAGTTCTCAGCAAGTTGCTGAATTAAGAAGATACTGTCTGTGTGGTGCCAGGAAAAAAGCTTTTGATAGCAGTAGTGATGTCTTTTAAAAAGCAATCTGTTTCTTTGCCTAGGGAAGCCCTTTTGTAACAATGAGACCTTCGGCCAGTATCCCCTTCAGGTAAATGGTTATCGCAACTTAGACGAATGTTTGGAAGGGGCCATGGTGGAGGGTGACATTGAGCTGCTTCCTTCCGATCATTCAGTGAAATATGGACAAGAGGTGAGTTGGATATTTTTATTTGCTTTGCCAAGACAAAGCCAGTTAAATAGGACTGAGCTTTTGGGCAAACTGTTTTCACATCACATATTAAATAACTTTACACTAACAGGACTTGAACTAGTCTGAAGTCTGTCATGAGTTGATAAGAGTTAGTGAGTCTTAGTGTTTGATGAATAAATTCTTGTATGAATTTGAGTTAATCGTATAAAGGTTGTATGCTGCTTCTGACGTTTTAAGTATGATCAAGTTTCTCTCTTTCTGTTGAAGCCTACCTGTACCTGAGTAGGGAGAACCACTGCCTCCATATTTTCGGAGGGTAAAAGTACAGTGATTAACTCCTATGGTATGCCATTTAGAATATTTTCCCTATTATAGTGTTTACTTTTCTCAGTTGTAAATTCTGCCTTTGCTTTAAAATTTTTTATATGTAAGATTCATTTATTTATTTTTGTGGGTTGGAAAGAAAGGGGGAATTACAGGGCAAGCAAGGGTAATTAATATCTCAAAGTTCCCGTTAAGAATTAGTTACATTGTAGCATAATTGCCAACACCACACAGCTTGGATTATTCTCCTTTCATCATACATTTTGAACAGAATTGTGCCTTATATGAGTCCAACTCAGTAATTACTTATAAGGGAAAGAAAATCTTTCTTGAATTAAATAGGGAGCCTGACTTGAGCCTTGTTAAAAGTGTATTAGCTGTAGAGCAGTGTTGGAACTGGGAGAGAGCTACTGCCTCCCTAGCTTTCCAAGGAAAGTATGAATTCCTGATTGGGAGGCATATCATCTGTGCCATCTGTGCAGAGCTGATGCTTGCTCTTACAAAAGGCAAGGAGTGTTCATTAGCGACTTAGACCTCTGGAGACCTCTATTCAAGAATGGGACCTCTCTATTTAAAAAAAAAAGAAGAAAATTGTGCCTATTTAGGTATAGCTCTGAGGTGGCCAGACAGGCTGTCTGGATTCACCTCATGCTGACAAGGGTATGGGGAGGGAATATAGCTATTTGCACCTTTGGTAAAGGGAACATTTTAAAGCTGTTCATACAGACCTCTGGCATACAGGTGAATTGAACAGAAATGCCTTTCCGGGTTTAGCTTTTTCCTCATCCACTATCAGTGACAGTTGAGATCTTCTTTATATTTCAGTGCTTTCTGTTCTTGAAACTCAAGGCAACATTATAGGTTGATTTGACTAGTCCTTTGTGAGATCTGTAAATTCTTGGAATCCAGAGATTTTCTCAGAAACTTCAGAACTCATAATCATGAAGCTATTTCAAGTTTCCTTTTTAGAAATAAAGGGGATTCAAATTATGGTTAATAGACTGTAAATAGTATATAGTATATGTACACACATTAATCTTTCTGGACAATTTCTAATTCTTTGGTTAGGCTAGCCGTTTTCTCCAGGTTTTAAACCTCTTGAATACTGATGGTGCAGTGAATGATGTGGAGATTCTTGGTGAAGTTCACATATTTAAGGGTCGTCATGTCTGAGGATGATAGTTGAGTTAAAATGTTGTTCACTGGCTTGTAAATTTGGAGTCTTGAGAAGTGTTTAACCATATTCTCTAAGAAGGCATGATTCTAAGTGGTCATTTTACTGTTTGGAGTAAAAAAAAAAAAAGAACTCTAGTATGAGTTTCATTACCAAAGGAAGAAAGTCTGATGAGGGACAGTTTAAATCTGGCTATTGCTAGTTCCTAAAATTAACTTTTCTCTCCCGCATTTCTACGCCTGACATAGCGTTGGTTTACAAAACTACCTCCAGTGTTGACCTTTGAACTCTCAAGATTTGAGTTCAATCAGTCCCTCGGTCAGCCAGAGAAAATTCACAATAAACTGGAATTTCCTCAGATCATTTATATGGACAGGTGAGTTCTGTGGTTGATTGTCTTCTTAATGTGTTGTAGCAGTAGAAGTGAGCATATACTAAGTGTATTGTACATAGGACTCACCTGGAGCTCTTGATAATATACATATTTAGATTCAGTGGATCTAGGTTGCGACCTAAGAGTTTGCATTTCTAAGAAGCTCTCAGGGCAATGCTGTTTGATGCTTCTGATCTCTGGACCACAATTTGAGTAGCTAGGCTTCAGGTGAAAGCCCTGCTGTCTGGTGAACAGTATCTGGAGTAGCTGCTGTGTATTTCTTGCTCATTTAATACTATTTGTATTCCTGAAAAAAGAAAAAAATCCTAGACAGACTTACATTATAGAATTTTAATCTTCTTAACGTCTGTTTTATTGACATATAGTTTACATACAAAGAAATGTTACCGTTCTTAGGTGTACAGCTGATGAATTTCAACGAATGTATACAGCCAAGTAATACCACCATCGCCCGGAAGGTGATATAGATATAGAACATTTCCATCACCCAGAAGGTTCCCTCGTGCCCCTTTGCAGTCAGTCCCTTCCCTCCACCTTCAGGCAACCACTTGTTTTCTGGCCCAGTACTTTTGTCATTTTTAGAATGTCATAATTAGGGACATTAATATTCAGTATGAGCCCTCTTGTGGCCGTCATCTTTCACTTAGAATAATGTATTTGGAATTCATCCATGTTGTTGCATATATCAGTGATTTCTTTCTTAATGTTATTGAGTAGTATTACATTGTATGGAGGTACCACAGTATTTTTTCCATCAACTAGTTGATGGACATTTCAGATGTATCCAGTTTTAGGCTGTTATGAATAAAGCTGCTGTGAACTTTCACAAAGAAGTCTTGGTGTGGTTTTTAGTGCTTCTGGGTAAAATACCTGGGAGTGAGATTGCTGTTGTATGAAAAGTATATTTTTAACTTTATAAGAAATTTCCAAACTGTTTTCTAAAGTGGCTGTACAGTTTTGCGTTCCTATCAGCAGTGTATGAGAGTTACATTTGCTCCAAATCCTCAACGATACTTGGAATTATCGGTCTTTTAAGTTTTAGCCATTCTCTTGGGTTTGTAGTATTTTATTTTTCTTTTGATTTATAGTTCCCTGATAACTAACAATGTTGACCGTATTTTCATGTGCTTAATTAATGGTCATTTGTATATTTTCTTAGGTGAAGTGTCTGTTCATATCTTTTGTCCACTTTTTAATTTGGTTGGTTGTGTTCATACTGAGTTGTAAGAGTTCTTTATATATTTTAGATACAAATCCAAATATTTTCTAACTCTACTTGTCTCTTCCATTTCTTTACTGGTATTTTTAGAAGAGTAGGGGTTTTTGGTTTTGATGAAGTCTAATGTATCAAGTGCCCTTTTATAGTTTGTGTTTTTTTGTGTTCTAATTAAGAAATCTGCCAACCCAAGGTCACAAAGGTTTTCTTCGATATTTTCCCAGAAATTTTGTAATTTTAACTCTTATGTTTATGTCTATGACCCATTTAGAGTTCATTTTCATATATGGTATGAGGTAAGGGGATTTTTTTTGCAGGCTGCGTAAGGCGGCATGCGGATGTCCAGTTATTCCAGCATCATTTGCTGAAAAGACTCTCTTTTCCCCCATTGAATTACCTTGGTACTTTTTTCAAAAATTAGTTGAACTTGTATTTGTAGGCCTTTTTCTGGAGGTTTTATTCTGTCTGTTGTATAATCTTATGCCAGTGCTACATTGTCTTGACTACTGTGATTTTTTTTTTAACATCTTTATTGGAATATAATTGCTTTACAATGGTGTGTTAGTTTCTGCTTTATAACAAAGTGAATCAGTTATACATATGTTCCCATATCTCTTCCCTCTTGCGTCTCCCTCTCTCCCACCCTCCCTATCCCACCCTTCTAGGTGGTCACAAACCACCTGACTACTGTGATTTTATTGTAAATCTTGACATCAGATAGTGTAAACCTCCCACTTTGCTATTCTTTTTCAAAAATTGTTTGGGCTATTCTGATCCATTTCTATCTAAATATTAGAAGCAGCTTGTCAAAACCCCTAATAGCTATTAGGATTTTGACTGGGACTGTGTTGAACCTATAGATCAATTTCGGGAAATTGACATCTTAACAGTTTTTAGTCCTTCAATCTATGAATATGGTATAGCTCCATTTACTTGAGTCTTTGCTAATTTCTCTCAACAGTGATTTATAATTTTTTGTGTACAGTTCTTGAACATATCCGATTGTTTATCCCTAAATAATTATTGCTTTTGATGTTATTAAAAGGCTTTTTAAAAAACTTTACTTTTTGTTTGTTCTTTACAAGTATACAGAAATGCAATAGATTTTTTTTCCTCTTTCTTTTTAAATTGACTTTGCATCTTTTGACCTTACTAAGAAATTCACTTATTAGTTCTGATGCATTTTCGTAGATTCCTTGACTTTTCCTATGTAGATGATCATGTTATCTGCAACTAAAGGCAGCTTTACTTCTTCCTTTTCTATCTGTATGACTTTTACTTCTTTTTTTTACCTTACTGCACTGGCTATGCCTCCAGTAAAACATTGAATAGAAGAGGCAAGAGTGGGCATTCTTGGATTGTTCCTGATACTAGGGGAAGGCTTTCAGTCTTTCACCATTAAATATGATGTTAGCTCTGTGTTTTCATAGATATCCTTTGTCTGATTAAGGCAGTTTCCTTGTATCCCAAGTTTGCTGAAACTTTGTGTCATTAATGTTTTTAAATATAAATTGTGTTTGTGGGATTATTATTTGCTCAGGTACATGTACAGGAGCAAAGAGCTTGTTCGAAGTAAAAGAGAGTGTATTCGAAAGTTGAAAGAGGAAATAAAAGTTCTGCAGCAAAAACTGGAAAGGTAAGTCATAGACAGCTTTGTACTTAGAAATGTGAAAGATAGAGTAGGATATTCAAATCGGATAATTTGCTTTTATCTAAAAATTCAGAGTTTTAAGTATTAACTAGTGTTATTTTATAAAATAGATAAGAAAAATGTGTTTCTAAGTGTGAAACTGTCTTTAAGATGTGCAATAGTAGTCCCAGGGAACATTAGTGTCCCAAGTCACACAATTGGCAGTGTACTGAAGGGCACCCAAGTTCTGATTTCACAGCTCTTTACTTTTTCTGCTCTCCTTGCCGTCTTTTTCACAAACACAGGAGAGGTGACTGCCACAAAACTCTAGTCGCTTTGTCTTGGGAAAGCAGTTTTGAGGTGCCTGGGGAAGGTAAAACAATGGTGTTCTCTCTAGAGTGGTGCTGACTCAAACTGAAGGCTTGTATTTGTGACACATACCAAGCCCTTTCTCCTGTGGAGGGATCTTTCCCTTTTTGTTCATCTGTTCTGCAAGGAATGTTTCTGTGGACTCGCCACGTGACTTCTTAAGGAGGAGTCATTGTCATTTCTCTCTAGTAGAAGAGAGCCCACTGATTTAATGTGCAGGAAAGAAATCATAAGTACACTGTCAGTGGCTTTTCCCCCTTTATCTACTTAGCATTTTTGCTGCTACCACCCCACCTCTACCCACTTCATTGCTAGCTCAGTAATTTCCCTGACGGGAAGAACCTTCCATACCAGCCCGAGAAAGACCCTGTACCTGTAGGTGCCCCTCTCCAGCTCCCTCTCTCTCACTTAGGAAGAACTTATCCAAGAGGTATTATGATCCATCATCTAGTTGTCTAAATATAGACTTAAGCTGGGGATTGATTCCTCACATACTCCTGGAAGTGACTTATGGGACTTTATACCTGTGGCAATATTTTACTTTTAAGATTTTAGTGATACTTTGTAAGATTGGAAAGTTCTGTGTTTATACAACCAGTTATACGTGATGCATTATAGCTCAAAAATGCTCAATTTTCCAGTAACCAGCAAGGCATTCTGGCTTATTTAGATTTTAAAATAGTGTACAGGAGCATTTTCTATAGTATGATACTACTTTCTTTTTAAAATAAAGTGACTTTTAAAATTTCAGATAATTTTACTTGGGTAACTTTTTTTAAAAATTGCTTGTCTGTGTGTGACATAATCCTGGGAATCTATACAAGACACTGTTAATGGATACCATTAGGTGGTAGAAGTGAGATGGGGGTGGATGGCTTTTGTGGTTTGTTTTACACATTTTTGTAATTGTTTTCTTACCAGGTGCATGCATTACTTTTATTATTCAAAAAAATAAAAATGTTCACCATTTCTTCTATAAGGTACTCTAATATTAAAAGTAAGATTTCTTGTGTACAGTGTAGACATCTTTTTTGAAACTACTTTTGCTCTGATTCTACTAAATTAATACAAGTGCTGCATTGGATGAAGTAGTTGGTCTAAAGGAATTCAGTAGAAGAACAGAAAAATGATTGTCATAAAATTGAAGATAAGTTTCTTAGAGAAAATTTTTTCCTGAAATTTTGTAGAAGTATCACGTTAAAATGCAGCGAGCCTGAGAAGAGTTAGAGATGTTAAAGAACGGCTTAGAATCTTATGCGATTATCAGTGCTGCCGTGCCAGTAAGAAGACGTTTCCTTTGGTCCAAGCCAGTGCTGTATTAATAACTTCTTTCAACAAACACTGAAAGCTTAAGAAGACATGTTAACCATGTCTGTGGGATAGACAAGAGGTTTAGTTCATGTACTGTAGGAGTTCAGGGAGGGGAGATCTTCCTTTGGCATTTGGGGGCATGGCATATGGAGGGGAGACTTCATGGAGAAAGTAGATCTTGAAAGACCAGTTGAGTTTAGGTAAACTGATAGCTGCAATTAAGCCAAGGAAATAGGAATGTAAGGAATGGAACAGTTCTTCAAAGTTCTTCTAGTTTTACATATTTAATATCCTTTTCAGTGAAAGCTGTAACTCTCTGTGGCAGGCAGATCCACAGGAGAAGTCATTCTAATTCTCCTTTCAGTTAGAGTAGCTGAAGTGTCTTTGCTGCATACCCTCTAACGTGGTTGATTTTGAGTCGCATTATTTTTTTTGTTTGTTTCATAATGTCCTTTTTGATATAGAAACAGACAATTTTCCTTCTTCCTAGTTTTATGCCTGTTTCTTTTTTCACTTTCTTTAGAGAAATGTGAAGTGACTCTATCCTTTTGTAAATGGAATCCCAGGATTATAGTTTACCTGTACCAATGAGTCAGCTTAATTATGTACCATTTAGACTGTCTTCTGCAGTGAGCTGTAGAATTCACTAAAGTAAATCGCTTTACTGAGTGTAGCATGTGCTAGTAATGGCAGAACATTGGGTATTATTAAAATAATTAATCAGTTGTTTTGGTTACATATTGAAGACATTTATCGTTTACTAATCCCAAAGAAATCTTCAATAATTTATTCCTGGCCTGGCCTGTTGAATGAGTACGTGAATAATAGGGTACGTAGGACTCGGCAGAAGAAAGATTTGCGTTTTCTTATCTCTGACCTTTGTCAATACCTGCTTCCCATTTCCAGATTTCTCTCTCTCATTTTTCCTAACTGCAGAGTACTTGATCTAAAGGGCAGCAGAGAAGAAACCGTTGGATACTAGTTCACCAGCATTATTTTCAGATTTGAGTCATGATAATATATCCCTTTTGCTTTAAGAAACAGAATTTACTTTTATGACAAGAGCCTAAATGTGATATGAATCAAGAGGAAGCATCACTGGCGTGGCTTTGACTAGGAGCCCATTTTAAATGCTTTTTGCCAGGTGTAAAAATTTAGGTTATTGTCAGTTTTCACTTTTGTAGTTAGAGAACTTTTTGCTCTATAGATTAACGTATTAAATATTGTATGGCATTTAGGAATAAGCCTTTCCATTGACTCTTCAGAAAATAACAGATCTTTTGTCAGCGAGCCTGAAAATACAAGGCAGCCTTGGCAGTAGAGTACCATTGTCTCTGCCTCCTAGGTATGTGAAGTACGGCTCGGGCCCGGCTCGGTTCCCACTCCCGGACATGTTGAAATATGTTATTGAATTTGCTAGTACAAAACCTGCCTCAGAAAACTCTGCATCTCAAAGTGACGCACGCATGACGTTACCACTTTCTTCTGAGCACTGCCCGGCTTCTGACCTGATATCCAAGGAAAGGTAATGCAAACAAGTTTTAAAAATAGTATGTAATGGGTTTTTTGGTTTAATTTGAACTGTGCACCATCTTTCCACCTGATTAACACTCACCCCGTAAGAGCTCAAAGGCCGTGAGCTCTTTGTCTTAAAGGGAAGGATTTTGCCAACTGTCACTTGGGTGAATTTTTCATAATTCCCACCGGTGCCTTCGTCTTGCCCACACGATAGTTGGGATTATTTCAGAGGCGTTTTGAGCTGTTTGGAATAGTGTTCATTCTCCAGCAGGCCCAGCTTGCTTTGAGCTTGCTATAAGCTAGGTGCCACAAAAGGCCTTCCTCAGAGGAAACCTCAGCCCCTGAACTTCTAAAACATCTCATTTTCTCGTTTGCTGAAGAAGTGTGCATGACTAAGTAAACATCAAGGGAAGGGGAACTTACTCACAAATAGAAAATTAAGATATGGAAAAGAACTGGCTCGAAATGGAAGAGGACAGCCTAGAGGGGTTTATCCAGTAAAGAGACAGGGAGGCCACGTCACGTGAGCCCTTGCTTCTCTTGCGGCTCAGCCGTGTACAGCACCCTCTGTGGCCTGGAGGAGCCGCTGGGGCCAGCGCGGATCAAATTTGATGTGTGTGTCCTGGCTAACAAAAACACTAGAACCTGTAGAAAAGGTTAGACTCTGATGTTAAAAAAACAAAACAAAACAACCATTCTTCCAGCTCCCCCCGCCGCGCACACACGTATTAATACTCATTCATTGATGTTTGTGCAGAAGTGCATATGTGGATAGAACATACCAAATGGTAGGAGTGATTATCTCTAGGGCATGGCATGAGGCAAGGGGCGGGGGGTTCTTTTACTTTTATACTCTACCTATGCGTATTTCTTTGGGCTTTTGTAGAATGTTTTTATGTCGTTTGTAAAATATAAATGGTTTTAATTTTTAAAAAGTGGTTTAATAACATAAAATAGTACTGCCTATATTAGATGTTAAAGTGCTCTGTGTGTGTGTGATCTTTTCTGAGATTGAGATGTCTGCTCGTTTGCTTATGTTGGGCTTATTTTTCCATGTGTATGGGTCCTTAGGGAAAAGAGGTTTTCTCCATTACTCTGTGTACGGGAGAAAGGCAGGTGGGAAAGGGAGAGAGGGTTGCTTTTAAGTCAGAGGTAGGACGTTTATATGCTTCAGTTTTGGTGTGAAACAGAAACCTAAGCACAGTCACAGGATTAGTGTATCTTCCTGCTGGTTTGTCTCTGTGCGGTTTGTTTGGCATTAGGTAATTAGTAGGTAAATTAACATTTACTTTACATACTTTATTCTTGGTTTACAACAAGGATGTAAAGAAGTTAACATCCCACATTTCATAGCTGAGGTATCAGATAGATTACTTGCCTGAGGCTACTAACTTTTCCTTGGGTATTTGGCTAAGGCCTGGTAGAGCTGAGATTGTCTGCCTTTAAGTCCTGCACCCTGTACTCTCCCAGGGGGCCACCTATTTGCATTCCTGTGAGTTGGATGTTGAGCTGATACTATTTTTCTTCTGTGTATTTTGTTCCTGCATCCGTCTCTCCATCTCACTTTAGTCAGTTGCATCTTGGAAACACTATAGTTGATTCCTTGATTATTCCAGTCCCAGTCTTCTCTTCTCCATGTTCCTTCTCATCCTTTCTTCATGAAAAGGCAAGTGGTTAGAGAGCAGGAGGCATAGACTCTTAAACCCAGGCGGATCTGGGTGTAAATCCCTCTCTGTCATTTACTAGCTGGGTGAACTTGGATACGTTGCTTTATTTCTCTAAATCTTAGGTCTGTAGTTGGTAAAATAGGGATGGTCATAGTACCTGCCTCATGAGCAAGTTGTGTTAAATGAGATGATGCATGTAAAGGAAAGGTTTGGCTCAGTAACTGCAGAGTAAACACTCACTGAGTTATAGCTGTACTTCTCCACGTAGCAGCTTGCTTTAGAAAGCGCATTAATTTAGGCCAAGGCGTATTTTGGAAATCAGCATCTGAGCATGTTTTTTATCTTCCTTCAGTACAAGTAAAGAGAGCACGTGTCAAGATGCTGAAAGCACCTTTTCTTCTGAAGGTTCTCTACACAAGTCTAAGGTGGCGAATCAGCCACTTACACCTTCCCGATCTTCCATGGAAATGCCCTCACACCCAGCTCCTCGAACGGTCACAGAGGAGGAGATAAACTTTGTTAAGACCTGCCTTCAGAGGTGGAGGAGCGAGATTGAACAAGATATACAAGGTTGGCTCTTTCAATACTTCCCAGTTACTCTTTGCCTTTTCTGTTTGTTTGAATATGTGGAAGTTAGGTACCTTGGGTACATGTCCTGCCATTGCCATGTATACTGTTGAATTTTGGGGATTGTGACCTCTTTGGTACTTTTTGTTCCCTGTGAGATTGGGTCACACACGTCTGTTTTACAACCATGAAAAGATTCCCCCCCTGGATTCCCTCCTCAAAATTTCTGGGAAATCCTGGGTAGCTTGGACACTCATGACACTTAGCTTTGGCTGAGAATTTTCTGCATCTGCTGATTTTCTTTTCCCATAGTTTATCTGAACTCTGGCTTCAGTTGACCCAAACTTAGAATTTTGTTTTCCTGAATTACCACTTTTAAAGTCTTTTCTACATGAAGTATGCTTTATTGAAGGTTAATGAAGCAAAGAATATGTGAGTAATGCACGCAGTGTAAAATCGTATTATTCAGATTCTGTTCCGAAAATCCTTTGGCCTCGTTGTCTTGTTGCTCAGACTTCCCCTCCTCCCCTTCCTTCTCCTTTTATCTAGGGAGCAGTAAATAAAGAAATAATACAAATCTAGATTCCTCCCAGGTTCTTATTCATAGAAATCTGGCCCTGCCTTTTGTTGTGCCTTCTCCTTTCAGGTCCTGTCCCTGGGACATATATTTTACACCCAAGTGCCCCATTAAGGTCTTTTTCTAGAAACTGTTTTCTCTCTAAGAAATTCTGGTGTGAATTATAAGAGGTGATTTTTTAAAAATCTTAATGTAGTTATATTAAACTAAAAGCCTTTGTAACCTAAAGCTCCACCTACTTTAAAACTGCGTCCTTCTTCGTGGTTCATAGAGTGAAGTTGAACTGGTCAGAACCCCAGGTGCAGAGAAGCAGTACTCTTCGCAGAGCTAAAGCTGCCTGGGTGACGTGTAATGAAATCATTTTAACTAAGTATTCTTTTTTTTTTAACAGATTTAAAGAACTGTATTGCAAGCACTACCCAGACTATTGAGCAGATGTACTGTGATCCTCTCCTCCGTCAGGTAGAATGAAAATTGATGGGAAGGTAGTCAAGGCATGTTCTAATGGTGCTAATGGTAGATACAAAAAGAAAAGTTGATGGTTTTCTTGGAAACTGAATGGAAACTTCCCTGAGATATAAAAATAACTTTAGGAAAGAAATAGCTATTATTCTATATTTTAGGCTAAAAAAAAGCAATGTATCTTGTCACCAACAGAACCTAAAATATATTTGTTTTGATTCTGCCACATGGTATTTTTTTCATGTATTTGAAAAGTTTGTCATTAAATATTAATAAAAATTTCTCATAAAATGGTTAATTTAAGTAGTGCAGTGGGGGAAACCTGACCAGGGACTGGTTCCCCATCCTTTCCAAAGTACCATGATCCTTCGTGATCCTTTGTTTAGCAGCGTGCTTTCAAGCTTTATATCTCTAGTAATTCCAAAAGGGAGGTAGGCAGGGCAGAAATTTTAGTTTCCACATATGTTTTTGTTTAGAGTAACATTCTGGGCATAGAGGGGAAAGAGGCTCCAGTTAGGGGCATGCCCTCCACTGGCTTCTGTGTGAACGATAGGCCGCGGGAGGAGAGCTCTGTTTCTAGGGTCGCATGGAGGCACAGTTGTGTTGCACAGCAGGAATGCATCATGTAAATCTTGGCTGTTCCCCATTTTCTCTTTTCTATTATTTAAAAAATTTCACCACCAGTAAAAACATGTCAAGGTACTGATTAAATGTAAGTTTACTTTGGTTCGATGGCTGACTTTCTTTCACCAGTACTTACTTGGCACTTAAGCATTGCTCTATTTTCCCCATATTGGGGGAAAAAAAGGCTTTTCACATGTTGAAACAAACAAGTATGTCGTTAAAAGGGTCTTCACCCCCAGATAAGTGGATGATAACTTGCAAGAAGAAATATAGAGACCACGAGACCGACTAATAATGAAATATGCTAACTTAGATTTTGTTAACAAATAAAATAGGCATAGAACAAGATAGCTGCTAAACTTGTTGTAGGTACCAAGTGTGGTAAACATCTTCTCAACATGAGTAGTCATGGTGATTCTGTTTTTAGATAAACTGAGTTTGGAACTCGTGGAATAAATAGGTCTCAGTTATCTTTCGTTTTAGATGTATAATCATAGGAGTTTAGAGTTGAAAGGGGCCTCAGCGAGGTCATCTAGTTCAATTGTCCGATTTTAAAGATTCAGGAACCAGGACGTAATTAGGAGATTCCAAGGCTGTGTTTTTGTTAGTTCATCTTGAATCAGCAAGATGTTTTGATGTGAACCTAACATCAAACACATGTATAAACAGGCAGTTTTCTGATGTCTGACAGTTGGGTATACTTTTGAATTTTAGTAACCTAAGTCTTGTCGGATTATTTTGCTTATTAACCTGATACAGGAATTGCTTTGTGATTTGCAGGTGCCTTATCGTTTGCATGCAGTTCTTGTTCATGAAGGACAAGCAAATGCAGGACACTACTGGGCCTATATCTATAATCAGCCCCGACAAGTCTGGCTCAAGTACAACGACATCTCTGTTACCGAGTCTTCCTGGGAAGAACTTGAAAGAGATTCCTATGGGGGCCTGAGAAATGTTAGTGCTTACTGCCTGATGTACATTAACGACAAGCTACCCCACTTCAGTGCAGGTAAAAACACCTTAACAGAAGCCAGGGGTGGGGGAAATCTGTACTGCTCAGGGAAGGGAACAATCTTGTAGTTTAAAATAAAAATTTTAACTCAGATTTATTACAAAGTAATCATGTATTTAAAAAATACAAATAGTATAAAGGAGACTAAAAAGGAAAAATAAATTAGCTTTCCTACTCCCGTCCTTGAGCCCAACGAGTATCCATTCGTAGGTCTCACGTGTGGTTTTCAAGAAGTGTTCTATGCGGAGGCTAGATTTTATTTATCGATCTCTCTCCCGCCCGATTTCTCCCCCCAAAGGGGACATTTTTCCATTCTGTTCTGCGTCTTTTTCATTAATTGTTTTTCGTAGTGATCTGCATATTTTTATAAATAGAACCAACTTATTCTTTTTAACAGCTGCATAATAATTCCATTGCATGGAATACGTATATAATCTGTTAAACCAGCCTCCCATTGACAGACTTTTAAGTTGCCTCTAGTTTTTTTTCTCTTTTAGTGACATTCTCGCACACATATTTTTACACCCTTTGGAGAATAGCTAGATGTTACAAGTGGATTTGCCTGAACAGTTTCATACTTCTCATAATACTACTGCTAATGCTAAGAGCAATTATAATTATCATTTATGTTGGTACTTTACTCCTTATTGCACACTTTCAAACTTTATTTCTCTAATAACTTATAACTCTAAAAGGGAGGTAGGCAGGGCAGGAATTCTTATCACCCACATTTTCCAGCTGAGGTTCTGCACTTGTCTGGAGTCTTATAGCCAGTAAATATTCTGATTCCAGGTTCTGTGCTGTTTTCCATTTATATTACTCTCTCTTTCTTTCTTCCTTTCACATCTGAGATCATGGAAGGCATCTTCTTTTAGTGTTCAAACTTCACTGTGTTGCATAAGTAAGGAAACACATAAGGCATTTTGTCCGGGCAGCAAATGATCTTTCTGATTTGTTAGCGTGTGCTTGAGGGATAAGCAATGGAGAGAATGATCACTTAACGGTAACTGATCTTCATAATTGCATGTTTGCAGTGTGAAAGCAGGAACAGCTGCTCGTGGGAGTTACTGTGCAAATAATTGTGCAGGCTGTTGGTGGTATCTAGGAGCCTTGTTGTTACACGTATGGCTCATTTTTATATTACAGAAACAGACAAAAAGTGGAAACTGTCATTTGCTTAGTGAAAAGACTAGTTAATAGCAACGAGTACATGGATGTGCTATTCTGCTGTAGGTTTTTATGTTTTGTTTTGGTCACAGGGTTAGAGATGAGATTTAATATGTCCTCGCTATCCTTGCCATTTTTCATCATAGCCTTTGATGAACCAGGAATTACTGACCATCTAACCTTTGTATCAGTTTGCTTTCTTATAGCACTTGATTGTGTGAAACTTAAGGCGGTATAAATGTCTTGGAATTCATCTCTAACCGTCTTGAGATGGATATTCTTATCAGTAATAGGAGCATTGGTTACACTGATAAAACTGTCTACCTTGAAGTATCCATTGGATCTAATGATTTTCTCAATTTCCAAGAAATGTTTGGTTTGTCCTTGCTACTTTGTCACTGATTGGCCTCTACTCCAAATCCTTAGTCATTGTCGTCGATTGATTCGTTTAACAAATATTCAATGTGCCTACCTACTAATATGCCAGGCACTGTTACTGGGGTGCTGTGACTGTTGGCCTGATATTGTCAGTACTTCAGATGGATTATGTACGTGTGTATGTATTTTTCATTAGGAGTAAGAAAAAAAGACAAAGTGTCTTATTTTCTTTCTTTCTAGAAAGGACCTTTGGATTCCTTGAGACCTTTTGCTTGGTGGAACTTCGTTTAAACTCTGTCCTTGTTCTTCCTCAGAGGCGGCCCCGGATGAATTAGATCAGATGTCAGGAGAAGTGGAAGCCCTCTCTGTTGAACTGAAGCATTACATTCAGGAAGATAACTGGAGGTTTGAGCAGGAAGTAGAGGAGTGGGAAGAAGAGCAGTCTTGCAAAATCCCTCAAATGGAGTCTTCCACCAGCTCAGCATCACAGGATTTCTCTCCATCACAAGGTACCTGAGAAGGGCATCTGTGCCGGTGATCTGGTGGGATTCATGCTGCACTCCAGTAGCCAGTCCCGTGCACTTCATCTGAGTGAGCCGTGCCACGGTCTGCACACTGGAGTTCAGATAGAGTTGGTGTTGCACAACCTGACGGCCTAGCCTGTGGCTCTAGACTGTCATTTCTGCTGAGCAGAAGTAAGAGCAGAAAGAGTAGCTGCCCGTACTTTCACTCTGTTTCGTTTTTTGCTTATTTCCCAGGTTGCAGGAGAAACTACGTAGGATTAATAGGTAGATTTTATGAAAACTATTCTCCAAAGGTGATCTTCCTAACAGATGGTTGGTTGTAGGAAGGCTTCTTGGCATAAAGAAATATGACAGCATCAGGAGCACATTAAACTTTACAGCATCGTCAGTGGCTTCTTGCTAAAATAGCCATTTCTTTTAGTCACTAGTTTCTAGGGGAAATTCTGGGTTTTTTTAAAAAGGCTTGTTAGAAGGTTTGTTAGAAGGTTTGCACATGAAACTTTGTATCAGTCCTGCTTGCCGTTCACAGAGTGCTCTAGAGGTTGCTTCTCATCAGATGCTCATTCCTTGGTGCGGTTCTTTATCAGAGTCTTCAGTCGCCTCTTCCCACGGGGCTCGCTGCTTGTCCTCCGAGCATGCCGTGATCGTGAAGGAGCAGACCGCCCAGGCTATTGCAAACACGGCACGCGCCTACGAGAAGAGTGGTGTGGGAGCAGCGTTGAGTGAGGTGCGAATGGCTTAGAAGCCCAAGTGCAGGAGGGGTGGGCTCTTGGCAATAACGGCCACAGTTTCTCGCATTTCTGTTTTCCTGTGCCTGCTGCATTTAACCAATCCCTCTTTATTTCTTCTGTTTTTTGCTTACTCTTTCTCTCCGTTCTGCTGCCACAGCTTAAGGAAGCTGAACCCCAGAAGCCCATGTCCCCGGAAACAGACCTTGCAGAGCAGCCCGAGCAGCCCGCACAGGCTCATGACGCAGAGTCTGCTGCCCAGCCTAATGCTGAGGTCTCTGAAGTCGAGATTCCCAGTGTGGGAAGGATTCTGGTTAGATCTGATGCAGATGGATATGATGAGGAGGTACAGAGATGAGTCAGGGTTTAGCTGTCTGTCGTCAGTCTTGTATTTCCTTCTCACGTGACTCAATATAGTTGTGTGAGGTGTTTGGCAACAGTTACTGTTTTCCCATTGACGCAAATAATGGGCGAGAGGGCCTATCTCAGTTACCACTGCACACTGCTGCCAGTATATACCTACCCAGACCTGTCCTTATGAGGGCCGCTGCAGAGCCAGATGGCTCAGAAAGGCAGAATTTAGTTTTTTGTTTGGTATTATGAGCAAAGAAATTGCCTTTAGGAGTCTTTGTCTTTGGTCATATTAGTCCATTGTGTCTCCTCCAAATATAAAGTTTTCAGTTGTCTAGTGAGCAAAAAAACAGATGTGACTTGAAGGTGTTTTTAATTCTGAAGCTTTAGGGAGAAGCTGTAGAATCCCGGGTTGTTCATTGTCTGCCGCCTGTACAGTTGTCACCACACACTAACTGTCGGGAATCCTGTCCTCAGGTTTCTGTTTTTTCCTGTGGGGCATTTTTTTAATCATTGTAAGAGTTTCACTTTGTAAAGTGTTATTTGTGTATCCCCTAGTTTCCAGACTGTTTAAAATGTGCTCTTCATCCTAGTAAAACTCCAAAATACTGGTGTATTTAGGATATACACCCAAATTATAGAACTCAGTTGGAACTCTCGCCTCAGACACTTCCCCTCTGAGAGTTGTAATTTAACTCGATTCTGTAGCAGCGCCACATCGCAGGTATTTTTAGACATACATCTTTATTCATTGGCTAAATTAGAGAGAATATGTAGGAATAGCTTGTCTTGGGCAAAGTCTTGACATTGTGCAGAGGGCCAGGGCTGTGAATGTGTGTAGGACCCGGTGTGTGAGCGTTGCCTCGCAGTGGGTTCCAGCCACGGAGCACGCTGCCATGCTTCCCTGCAGCTGTCTGTTCACCTTTCTTTCATACAGTCTTCTTTTGAACCTTTCTTCTCTCCCTTTTCTCTCTGTTTTGTGCCCTCTTGTGGTAGGTGATGCTGAGCCCTGCCATGCAAGGGGTCATCCTGGCCATAGCTAAAGCCCGTCAGACCTTTGACCGAGATGGGTCTGAAGCAGGGCTTATTAAGGTATCTCTGTTTTTTGAATTCTCATCCTTATACCACAGGTATCATAACACGGGGCAGTACTTTCCTTAGATGCTAAAAAATGGGATTAAAAGGTTTTCATCGAAGTAAAACATAGAACTTCCTTTCCTGCCCAGCTAACGACCCAGCCACCTCACAGCACTGATGGCTTCTCCTCTCTTGGCACCGACGCGGCTTTGGTGTTCTGTGTTACACCCGGCCTGGAGGGCTTGTTGTTGTTCTTAGGAGCCATCTGTTCATAAAGCTGTGAATGGGACCTTGCCTTTGTAATTTGGGGGCCATAATATAAGAATGAAGGCCATGCTTTTTAAGGTACTTGAATAAAATTTAAGGTACTTGAAGAAATTGCATTCATGTCGGTTTTTAAATGTCAGGCCCTTGGTACTCAAGGATATGCCTGAAACAATTAAAACTAAATACTTGTTTTTCTGAGAACTTTATGAGGAGGAGGAGTTTCTTGTGAGTATGTCTTTGGTGCCAGAGGAGTTTTATCCTTACGAAATGAAAAAAACTTTCAGATTCCATAGTTGCCTCTGTCATGTCTCAGTAAGAAGGACTTCTCAGAAGTCTTCTTGGAGTGATGAAAACCTCTGTAGCGCTTAAGGCGTCAGTTTCTGTGTGTAGAAGGTCACAGTGTGCGCTTTTCTAACCACCAGTTCTGTCTTCAACAGGCATTCCATGAAGAGTACTCCAGGCTCTATCAGCTCGCCAAAGAGACCCCCACCTCTCACAGTGATCCTCGACTTCAGCACGTGCTTGTCTACTTCTTCCAGAATGAAGCGCCGAAAAGGGTAGTAGAGCGGACCCTTCTGGAACAATTTGCGGACAAAAATCTTAGCTATGATGAAAGGTGAGGAGGGGCTACTTCGGTGAACCACCCTTCCTTCTGGGTCTGGCTTGACTAACTCCTCTGAAGGGGGAGCTTTCATTGCTTTCTGAACTTCGTTCACAGGTCAATCAGTATTATGAAGGTGGCTCAAGCGAAATTGAAGGAGATTGGTCCAGATGACATGAATATGGAGGAGTACAAGGTGAGATCTTCTCTTTACATCTACAAAGCAAACACGTTAAGGCCAAGCCAACAATTTTATATTATCACAGACTGACCACCCGCCGCCTACCCCCCAGAGAAAGCTGGGTGAGAATGAATGAATGATCTTTTCTTACCCTTAGAATGGCCAGTTTCTTTATTCCATTGTTCTGTTAGACTGAATCAGCACTTCATTCCTCTTAAATACCCACTTTAGCCCTGTTCTGGGCAATAAAATTCTTGAATTCATGGCTTTGCTTTGCTTTAAATAATTTAGTTCTCTAACATTTCTATATCTGAAATTAGATTTTTGCACATTAAAATGCATGCATGACTACAGATTTTCAAAAAAGGCTTCGTGTTGTAGGAAAGACGCTGTCCTGTGCCACCTAAAGTATGTCACCACCCCCACTGAGCTTAGTGTTGTTCTGTGAGGTTGGAATGGCCGTGTCCCTCCGTCTTCCGTCATCTGGATGGTTTTGTCAGAACTCGGGAGGCCGTTCATTTATACCAGAACTGAATGACTTTGACGTGGGTGTTGGAAATTAAGATCCTAAATTCTAAAGCTCATGTGAGATGAGTATTTCTGTTCCTCGGGGGAAGGAGCAAGACATGGAAAATTAAGGTCGGCGGTAGACGTTAATTCTAAATGTCGAATACTTTATTATCTGAAAGCCTTTGTGTCTCCTGTTTTTGTGCCTGGCCATGTGTGCTCAATGAGTATTTGTACTGAGTTTGAAGTTTACTGTGGCGGAAAGGGTAGAAGCAGTGGTGGTCATAATCATGAATGGCTGTCATTCCTTTTCAGAAGTGGCATGAAGATTACAGTTTGTTTCGAAAGGTGTCTGTGTATCTCCTGACAGGCCTGGAACTCTATCAGAAAGGAAAGTAAGTTGGCCTCTTATGTCACTGAGATTACTGGTCAGGACACTTATTTATCGATGCCTATCAGGAATTCAGAGGACCACAGCACCTTCACCCCCCTTCTCACATGTACCCTGTGCCTCTACCTTTTTCCAGTGTTTCACTTCACTTTTGCTCTGAACATCACACATGTTTTTTCATCCTTTACATAATGATAGATTTCTTAGTTGAGAGATATAATGGCCAGGTTTTCTTTGTGATAAACGAAAATGAACTCAGAAAGTGAATTTTAAGAGTTGGTGTGGACCTTAGTGAGCCTCTCGTCCACTTCTTTGTTTTAGAGTTGGGAGAAACAGAAGCCCGGGGAGGTTCCATGATTTGCCTTGGGTTTCTCGGCCAGTTTGCAGAGGAGCTGAGACTGGCTGTGGTCTTTGGCCCTCAGGCTTTTCCCAGTGCTCCATGCTGCCTCCATCATTAAGACTTTTCCATCGTCTCAGCCAGTTGCATTCTTGTATTAGGGAACAGTGGGGACTAAGCCCTGGATTCGGGGAAGGAGCACTGAGCTGTTTTTTATCTGCCACTTTCTAAGGTACCAAGAGGCGCTTTCCTACCTGGTGTACGCCTACCAGAGCAATGCCGCTCTGCTGATGAAGGGGCCCCGGCGGGGCGTGAAAGAGTCGGTGATCGCTTTATACCGAAGAAAATGCCTTCTGGTTTGTACTGATTGTAAAGCCGTACGACTTTTTAATTATCTATTGTGTTTACCTCTGCTCCTTGAAGCCGTGAAGAAATAACAACTTAAAAAAATCTCCAACAGGTTTTAGATTTTTCCAAACTCTGAAGAGTAGTTTTACATGGAAACAAATTATTTTAAGTTACTTCAGTGAATGTCATTCTTCTTCCACCCCTGATAGAAGTTAGGTGAGAATCACTTATCCCCATTTCGGTGCCCTTTCTATGTACTGCATTATAGCTTTTATCACATGGCCTGTCTACTAGACTGTGAGTTCCTGAGCACAGATCCTCTTCTTATTCAGCTGTTTTCTTGGTGCCTGGCCCAGAGTAAACATGTAAGAAATGTGTGTTTTTCCTGGGTTCCCTGCTCAGCTAGTAGATGAGCGTTTTAGTGACTTCCAAAGAGATTCCAGTTTTTTAAAGGTATGAACCGTCAGGATCGGCCCTGCCATTCTGTTAATACCCTCGTCACACACCGCTGGAGATCTATCCTGACCTATTTTGCATTTGGCCGCCACGTGGGAAGGAGACCCATGTCCCCTCTGCCTCCCCAGGGGTTCCTGCAGGCGCTTGTCCTTCAGAAACTACAGAGGCGGCTTTCCCAGACCCACGTGCTTGCCTTTAGCCTCTCTGACACCCGGCAGGATCCCCCTTCACGGGAGGAGTCAGGCCAGCGTTTCTCCCACTGCCTCCGTTAATACCAAGTGGAGGAGGTTAAGTCATGACATGTATTCTCTCAGAAGCGCCATTTTCTGATTGCACTTGGGCTCCTGCATCAGTTACACGTATGGCGGGCACTTCGAAGCTGAAAACAGGGCCTTGTAGACTTGATGGGCCTCAATTTTAGCAAAGACATGAGTTTATTTTTTAAATCACCAAATACAGATTACATTCTGAATATCCCGCTCAGCCGCCACAGGGAGACAGTACTAGGGATTTAGAGTCTTTCCACCTCTGGCTCTCAACCTCCAGTGTGCGTCAGAATCGCCTAAGGAGCTTTCAGATGGTTGGGACCCAGGCGTCTCCCCAGACAGTTAAACCAGTCTCCTGGGGAGGCGCCTGGGCACCAGCTGGCCTTCTGCAGGTGATTCTGGTGTTCAGTGAAGATTGAGAACCATTGAATAGGCCTTTTGACAGAAGCGGGTGTTAAATATGACCTTGACTTGTAAGTTTAGGCCACTGGGTCAGAGACTTTGCTGCATTCGGATCACCTTGGGAGCATTAAAAAAAAAAAAATCCCAGCGCCCAGGTCACCCAAATACCAGTCAGTCAGCTTGCTTGGGTTGGGGCATCGGTAGTTCTTAAAGATCCCCAGGCATTTCCAGTGTACAGTGAAGTTTGGGAAGTACTTGTTTAGGCTCTTCTAAAATAGATACTTATCTTCTCTTTCAGACTTTTATTTTTGTTCACTCTGTTTTTTATCTATAGGAGCTGAATGCCAAAGCGGCTTCTCTCTTTGAGACAAATGATGAGCACTCTGTAACAGAGGGTATTAATGTGATGAATGAGTTGATCATTCCCTGCATTCACCTTATCATTAATAACGACATCTCCAAGGATGACTTGGATGCCATTGAGATCATGAGAAACCACTGGTGCTCTTACCTTGGGCAAGATATTGCAGGTGTGCTGTTGTTGCCACTTCCAATAATTTCTAAGGCCCTTGAGAATTCTAGAAATTGCAGTGGACTCAGTTTGTAGTACCGGTTGTCAAACCACTTTAAGGCACTGGAATCCCCTAGAATATACAAGAGTCAAAAGTACATCTACTCTATTGAAACAAGGAATGGGAGCCTGCACCCCTGTCCTTCTTAGCCTCCCCTTACCTCCTCTGTGGCTGCTGAATCACCTCCACAGCCAGCCAGCCAGCCAGCTCTGTTTGAAATAAATCACTGCTCTCCAGGAATGTCAGACTGCTGTTACTTTTTCATCTGCCGAAATCTGAACTTTAATTTTATAGTTTAAAAATAAAAATCTATTTATGCAGCTTGATTACCTGTTGGTGCTGTAATTAAATTTTCCTGTGACTTGAAGTTGCAAGACGTAAACATATTATTAACTGTGACGCCTTCAAGGTTAACAAATTAGTAAATGGAACGTCTGTGCATGTCCAAAGCATTTTGGAGAGGGAGCCTAAAACTAGGTATTTTTAGGTGAGTTTGATAGATTTAGAAAGTTGCTACGTATCCTAATACGAATCCTCTTTGTTAGTTTCTCACTGATGTGGAGATATTCTATTGACTTGTTAAAGTGTTCAAGTTTATAATATTTATTGAAAAATTCTATAATAATTAGTAGCTATGAATTTTGTTTTAATGTCTTCAGTTTTTATTTAGACCATGTGTGATATATAGCTTTACATAATGCCGTGTACACACTGGTATATTTTAATTACTTGAAGGAAAAGAGCAGCATTTTATTTATGGCAATAGTATATTTACGGTACGTTATATTTATGGTACTTCCTCAGATTTTAAAGGATGATTGATTGGAAGACGTGTCCATGATGAAGTGAATATATAGTGTTATTCTGCCACACGTCACATGGCTTAAAACAGTGACCTAAAACTTTGGTATATTTGGCAAATAGGTCTTTGCTACTGGTTTGGCCTGAAGGAATCATCATTTGTCATTAGCTGACCAGAACAATGCTTTAACCTTTCAGGTTGGGTGATGGCTATATGAAAGACCTTCTCCTATCATTGCAGACTTAGTTTTTACTCAGAGATTTATTTAGCTGTACAGTAACCATCCATTTTTCCTCCACAGAAAATCTGCAGCTGTGCTTAGGGGAGTTTCTACCCAGACTTCTAGATCCTTCTGCAGAAATCATTGTCTTAAAGGAGCCTCCGACTATTCGACCCAATTCGCCCTATGACCTTTGTAGCAGGTTTGCAGCTGTCATGGAGTCAATTCAAGGAGTGTCAACTGTGACAGTGAAATAAGCCCCCACGTGTTCAAGTCCCATCCTGGTCTTTGGTTGACTGCCTGTTGCACAGAAGTCTGTTGTCACAGTGTTTACCTTGGGAAGGGGATTAGGTGGAAAAGTAAGATTCAGATCCAGACCCCAACCATACTGTGTATGTAAAGAAGGATTGAAAATAAAATTGCACTTTTTAGGTACAGAATCATAAAAGCGATTTCACTAAAAAAGGCAGGAACCAGTGTATTAAGGTATTGATTTATGGCAGAAGACCTGAAATGCCTCTTGTACCTACCGGCGTGCTTGGGCTTTTCTAAGCCTCTTGACACTTTTAAAATTATCCTTCAGGCATAAGTGTTTTTGACAGCAGAGTAGAAGGGTGATTCATCAGAACCTGAACCATATGAACAGCTACTAGTTATTTTATCAAATACAGATGACATTAAAAAATTCTTAACCGCAAGAGAGGAGAAGCATACACCTCGCCTGGCTCTTGACAGGAGATGACAAGATACGTTGTTGATGAACCACTGCCCTTTCACACGTGGGTAGAACATAAGGTCATGCATGTGGCAGTAAGATGTTCAAAAGTCAAAAGAAAGCTGCCTCTCCTTTCTTTCTTCTCTCTCTTTTACTTTATGTTTTTAAATAAACCAGAAAACCTCATACTCAGTCCTGAGTGAAAGAAAGGAAGGCATTAAGGACTTCAGATGGAGTAACAACATTGTGAAACTTGACTAAAGATCACGTTTTCATAGTCAACCATTTAGGTAAAAATTTCTAGTGTCTGAAAAGTGTCAAAACCCATGTCTAAGGCTGCTGCTGGCCCAGAAGAACATTTTGATGCCCCTCCCCTTTTTTGCTTTTAAAAAATAAGGGATGTGGGTTTGTAAAAAGAAAAAAAAAATCTATATATATATGTATATGTAGAGAGAGAAATATCCCCTCTTGATAATTTTTAAAAGGCTCCAAATTGGGTATCCAAATTTTAAGATTAATGAGGGAATCGTGGGAGGGAAAAACACTTACTACAACAATGCAGATTTTATAAATGTGCAATAAAAGTATTTGTTTTACCTTTGGTATGCAGTATGGCCTTTATTTAAATATATATTTTCTGTTTCGGAAATGGATGGACTCAGTAAGCGTTTCTCACGTTTCACCTTTTCTTCTTGAAAAGAAAAAGGCAGATTAGAGCGTTGAGAAGCTTGAGGGGGATGAAGGGCAGTGGTCACTTCTTGAGCAGCACCTAGTGCTGACTGATCTCTTTTCATCTCATTCGCTAGTTGCATTGCATGTAAGTGTATCCACTTTGTAATTTTTCTGATTTAGAAGGCAAAAAAATTATTTTCTTGAAACCAAATTCTTATATTTTGGTTAAATTAATGGTTAGGCCATCTTTTACAGATATTCAGAGGTGATTTGTGTTTTAAAGCTCACTGCAAAGATCTGTTTCATGGGAAATTAATCACTTTTCTTACCCATTGATTACCTTTTACTATATAAAATTCTAGGCAGTAGCACCATTTGCCTTCTGCTTTTAAATACCTGTCATTACTGATTACTGTGCACAGTTATATAACAACCCTGGGATGAAAACGGGGACTGTGGTTTGCCCAAGGTCATAGGTGTCCTAAGTAGTGGAGCCAGGACACTAACCCTTGGTGTGTCTCACTTCATAGCCTGTGCTATATTAACAACTGCTTGACTGCCCTTGGAAGTCTTGTAAAATCTTTTGCTTTGTACCTTTCCACACTAGTTATTTCCTGATGAGCTTTTGAGAACCTGCAGTTGGTGAAGAAAGGAACAGCTAGCTGTACATCTGTAGTGTTGGATCCACTCAGACCACCATGGCGGGTACTGGTGCTGCCTTAGGTACAGCTTAGTTTCTTTCAGGGTCAGCAAACTGTCTCAAGCTAAGAATGGCTTTACTTATTTAAAGGGTTGTGAAAAAGAAGGATGAGGGGAAGGGATGTTGGGGGTGGGGTGGGAGAAAGAACCAGTGTGACCCTTAACCAGAAATGATTTCAAGAGTTTGGGCAGGGTACTTGACCTCAGCATAAATTCCCTGGAGACTGGGTTTAGCCTTTCCCTGGTTAACTGGAATTGCAATCCTTTTCCATTTGGATTTGTTAATTGGCTCTGTCAAGAACTATGGAGCATATAAACTCATTGTTATCCTACCCACTTCAAGAAAGAGGTGTGAAGTGGATACATAGAACAATTTAAATAATGAATGAAGAAGAGGCAAGGGTTGAATGAAGGGCTGGGATGTAGCAGGGATAAGATAGAAGGGAGAATTAACTGCAGCTGTAGTTTCCTCATTTTCCTTGCTCGGTTTATTATATTTCATTGGATGAATATACCTTACAATTTTTTATGCTAATTGTCACTTGAGTGTCTCCAGTTTTTGGCTGCTACCCATAATGCTACCAGGAACGTTCATGTACATGTCTTTTGATGCGCCCAAGAATGCGTTTCTGTTGGTATGTAATTCTGAGTGGAATTACTGGATCATTAGAATATAGGGGTCATAGGAATAGGTAGATGTAGCTTTATTAGGTTCTACCAAACAGTTTTCCGAAGCAGTTATACCAATTTAAACTCCTACCAGCAGTTTATAAGAGTTCCAGTTGCCCCATATCCTTGTCAAGATTTGATTTTGTCAGTATTTTTAATATAGCCATTCTGGTAGACATGTGATGATATCATTTTGATTTGCACTCCCCTGTGTCAGCTGAAGAAAAATGCACAACCTACAAGTTGCAAGTTATGTTTTATTTAGGGACCTTACTGAGGACTGTGGCCCTGGAGGCATCCTCTCAGATAGCTCTGAGGAACTGTTCCAAAGAGGTAAGGGAGGGGAAAACATGTAGCTGAACATTAAAAGACTACTACTAATCTCAAAAACACCAGACATTTCAAGTTAATGATTTTAGTGCTTTTCTACCTATGAGAAGATGCGAGCCTCATTGAAATTTTTCCTTAGGTATGCACCTTAACTATCTAGGGCCAGTATCCTGTTTTTCTCTGTCCTGAATTCCCCTCAGGGTGCACCATCAGGGCTGGCTGCAGTGGCTGATGGCCTGATGGTGGGCAACATTCCTTTTTTTCCTGGGATGGCAGGCAACATTCTTTTGTCCACATCTGTGTCCTAGGGATGTCCAGCATCTCTTAATATACTTATTGGCCTTTGGCTATTCTGTTTTTTGAAATACGTATTTAAGTCTTTTGCCCACTTTTTTCTTTTTTCTTTTCCTTAGTGATTTATAGGAGTTTTTTGAAAATATAGTCCAGTTATGGAAGCTTTTTTGGTTATATGCATTGCCTATATCTTCTCCCACTCTGGCCTTTCATTTGATGTCTTTGGGTCAAAACAAGTTTTTAATGTTAAGGTTGTCCAGTTTATCAGTCTTTTCCTTCATGGTTAGTGCTACTGTGCCCTCTTGAGGAAATTATTTCCAAGGTCATAAAGATATTCTGTGTTATCTTCCAGAAGTTTCACTGTTTTACCCTTCACATTTAGTGGACTGACCCTCACCATTTATTGAAAACGTTTTGTGTTTCCCAGTGCTATGCCTTTGTCATAAGGTGTCTATGTAGGGTTCTGCTTCTGGGCTCTTTTGTCTGTTCTATTGGCCTGTTGGTCTGCTTGTACCAATATCACATTGTCCTAATTTGTGTAGCTTTATAAGTCTTGATATCTGGTACAATAAATTGTCCAGTTTGGGACATCTTCAATATCATCTTGGCTATTCTTGATTTTTTTATATTTCCATATAAACTTTAGAATCAGTTTGTCAATTTCACACATGCATACACAAATCTCCAGGGATTTTGATGTGGTTTATAGTGACTATAGATAATTTGAAGAGAATTGACATCTGATCTATGAACATTGTGTATACTTTTTATTTAGGTTTTCCTCAGTTTCTGTATAAAGGTCTTCCACCTCTTTCATAAGATTTATTCCTGGATCTTTGATGTTTTTCAACCTATTGTAAATGCTGTGATTTTTTTTAAATTCCATTTTTAATTGTTTGTTGCTGACATCTGGAAACAAATGGATGTTTTTATATCAAGCCTGTAAGAATTACTTATTAATTCCAATAGTTTATCAGGTTTTTTTTAGATCTTCTGTATACACTATGTTATCTGTGAATGATGACTTTTATTTCAAGTCCTTACAACGTTTCTTTTTCTTGACTGGTCACACTAGGACCTCTGATATAATGCTGAATAGAAGTGGTGATAGTGGGTGTCATTATCCGCCCCCCCCCCATATCAGGGAGAAAGTTTTCAGTATTTCACCATACTGTAGGCTTTTTATAAATTCCGTTTATTAGGTAAAGAAAGATTTCTTTTATTCCGAGTTTGAGTTTTTTTTTAAATTATGAATGGGTGTTGAAATTTATCAAATGCTTTTGCTTTATCTATTGAAATGATTACATGGGTCTTTTCCTTTACTCTGTTCATATGTGAATTACATTTAGTAATTTTAAACCAACCATGTTGCCAGAAGAAACTGAATTTGATCGTGATATATTTTTGATATGCATATGGAATTTTTTCATATTTAGGACTTTTGCATGTATATTCATGAAAGAGATTGGCCTTTAATTTTCTTTTCTTGTAATGTTCTTATCAAAGTTTTGGTGTAGATTATTCTGGCCTTATTGCATGAGTTGGGATGTTCTCTCATTTTCTATGCTCTGAAAGAGTTTGTATAAGATAGGATTGTTTCTTCCTTAATTTCTGGCAGAATTCATTGTTGAAGCCATCTGATCCCAGAGTTGTTTTTTTTGTGTGTTTTGAAAAGATGCTTTTAATTATAGATTCAGCTTCTTTTATACATTTAGGGTTTTCAGACTTTTTTTGGTTACTCCTTGTGTCAGTTTTGGAAAATTATTAGAAATTCGTCCAAAAAAAAGAGAAATATGTCCATTATGTCTAAAATTTAAAATTTACTTGGCAAAAAGTTTATAATAACGCCTCGTGTGTGTGTGTGTGTGTGTGTGTGTGTGTGTGTGTTTAATGGCTCCAGGATCTTCGTAATGGCCCCCTTTTCATTACTGATACTGGGTGACACGTATCTTCTTTTCTTTTTGGTTAGTATTTCCAGAGGTTTATTGGTCTTTTCAAACAGCTTTATTTTGTTTTTATTTATTTTTCTCTTGTGTAAGTTTTTTCCTGTCTTTTTTTTTATTTATTTTTGGCCATGCCATGAGGCTTGTGGGATCTTAGTTCCCCGACCAGGGATCGAACCCGTGCCCCCGGCAGTGGAAGCACAGAGTGTAACCACTGGACCTCCAGGGAAGTCCCTTTCCTACCTTTTTAATTCAGAGCTCTTCGGCAGTGATTCCTAACCCTGGTCACCAATCCAGAATCAGCTGTCACTTTAAAAACCCCGGTTGCCAAGGCCTCAACCCTGCAGATATGGACTAATTAGACTTCCCTGGACCCCAGGTGCTTTTATGCTTGGGAAGCATCACAGGTGATTCTGATAAACATACAGTCACAGCTGAGAACTACTTCTTCATAGAACTTCCATGCCTACTAGTAAGGTGGCTTTTACATTGTCCTCAACACACTGAGTTCTGTGGTTTCATAAAGTCTGTAGAATCTTCTGCAATGATAGTTTACAGGCTTTTACGCTTTCTGAGTTAATGTATTATAACTTTGGTGTATTCCTCGTGTTGTGAAGCTCAACTCTGATGGAGATACAGAAAAATACATTTTTTTCTGTGTAATTAACCTTTCTTTTAATTACCGTAAACACATCAGTTCCTTAAAAGTTCGCTCACAGGCTCAGCTTCTCAGCTATTCAGTCATTACACTGCTTTTCCCTGAACCTTTAAAACAATTATCCACATTCTCTTAGGCTATTAAACACTAAATTGACATAGTAATCTACTACAAATCAGA
The DNA here is from genome assembly GCF_059928025.1 of Delphinapterus leucas. NCBI lineage: Eukaryota > Metazoa > Chordata > Mammalia > Artiodactyla > Monodontidae > Delphinapterus > Delphinapterus leucas. The sequence goes on along the minus strand of NC_143135.1, from coordinate 90,767,298 downwards.
GTGGAACTGCCTTGAGAGATTTACAGGGCACTTTCATGTCCTCCTCCTTTCAGCCCTCTTGTTTGCTGCATTGCCCAATAGGCTGTTGGCTAGTTACCTGATTCCGCAACCTCCTTGTTGTGTGTAACTGATTGGCCATTTACAGACAAGTGAATGGGTCTTATAAGGTAGAGACCTGGTCTCCTCCCTTCTCAGATAAGATAAGCCTGGATTGTTCCTGCTATGAGGAAGACAAGAAATTGTGATATTAAGCAATGAAGCAGGAATATTAACTTTGAGTAGGAGGAGGGGACAGAAACCTTCTAAAGAATTTAGGTGACTTGGGCAACGAAGAGTAGCCCCCGCTCGACACAACTAGAGAAAGCCCGCACACAGCAGCGAAGACCCAGTGCAGACAAAGACAAAATAAATTTTTAAAAGAAGAATTTAGGTCACTTGAATTGATAAGCTGCTACATAAGTACTGAGGGATTGCCAAGAGTGTGTGCTGGTCCTTGTATTAATCATGTTCATGGAGGTACGATCAGTTTTCTATCTAGAGCCCTAACGGTGGGCTAGAGGTATCACTCATGTCAAAGATGGTCTTCCCAAATGAGCATTTAGATTTTAACAGTAAGGATGGAACCCCCAATGATGACCCAGGAGTAGCATCATCATTCACTAAGTCATCTTGACCGTCTCTACTTAGGGAATAACCAGACCTCATTCATGAGGTGAACAGTTTTACAGCTTTCCTGATTTATAAACCACTGCTGAATCAGTGTGTCTCATGAAGTTGTAGTTCATGGAAAGAATATTGGCATCGTTAGCTAACAACTGAGTTCCAATACTGGCTAAACCTACTTTCCTGGTCTATAAAACCAAAAAATCCTTAACCTTGCCGTTATGTTCTAAGGGTTAAAAGAAACAATAGATGCAGCAATGACTTGGTGTAAAGTATTGTTAGCTGCAGGTCTCGTGTGGAAATGTCTTGTGGGGCAAGGTCTTTAAGGCTTCTCCTTGGCCTATGTAGGGCTCACAGGTGGATGCTAAATAACTGGGACGTAATGTAGACATCCAGGGTGCTGTAGGTCTCTGGCAAGCGGATGTGATCATATTTTAGCCAGTCTGACTGGAAGAGAGGTGCTGAAGGGATCCGGGCCTATGCTGGATAGAAAAATTACAGTTATCTCCTGTCGGGTTCTTTTCTTGCTTTGGGTATATTTTTTCTTTAATCATTTTATTGAATGGCCTAAACTTGATAGGGAACAGTGAGTCAATAGCTTTCTTTTTGTTTCCATGGCTACCTTCCAGTATGATCCTTTGGCTGTCCTTTCCCTGAGAACTTTATTGTCCCGTTTGATTATGGAAAGAATAATTTTCATGTATTACAGCGTCTGGTCCAGTCTAGATCAAAAGTTCACTCTCATCCATTTGCTTCAGTGCTTCTCCCCTCATCTTAGTCCAGGCCTCAGCCTGAAGTTCGGGGGCTAGCAGTAAGGAAGGAGCCGTGGGATGTTTTTCTACTCCCCTGCTCCGTTCCCCTCCTAACCCCCAGCTCTGGCAGCCCTAGAGCCTGGGGGAGGAGAGTTTATAGCAGAAGAAGGCAAAGGGCAGTGTTTACTTTTTTGTTTGGTTGGTTGGTTGGTTGGGTTTTTTTGTTGTGTTTTTTTTGCGGTACGCGGGCCTCTCACTGCTGTGGCCTCTCCCGTTGCGGAGCACAGGCTCCGGACGCGCAGGCTCACCGGCCATGGCTCACGGGCCCAGCTGCTCCGCGGCATGTGGGATCTTCCCGGACCGGGGCACGAACCAGCTCCCCCTACATCGGCAGGTGGACTCTCAACCACTGCGCCACCAGGGAAGCCCCAGTGTTTACTTTTTAAAGAAATAGTTTTGTTTCTAATACACTCTTGTTCTTTGTTATGGCAAGAATCCAATTACTAGCTCTTGGGTGGGGTATTTTATGGGTTCTTCAGAGAGCTCTGTAGAAAACTTCCAGATCATTCCCTGATATGGCTTTTGGACTTCCTGGCTGGCCTCTTTCAGTCCCTCTCAGCTCCTGCTCTAGTCATTCACACCGTCCAGCAGTGCTCTAGGACAGTGTCACCCAGACTGCCTGCCCCAGCACCCATCTGGGCTACAGAAAGCTTACCATCCTTGCCCCAGTAAAAGGCAGAAGGGCGGGTGCTGCCCCACTCGAGCCAGCCCCCTGCTGCAGGCTGCTCCGGTGGTGGTCAGGCACCCTCCTCTGTGCCTCCATAGCCCAGGAGTTTCCGCAGCTCAGCACAGGTGTGATGGGTGTGTTTCAGATACCCATCTTCCCTGCTGGGAACAGCTCCATCTGTGATTGGCTCTTCTGAGGTCCATCTCCACCCCACTCCTCACAGGGAAGGGTAGAGACACCACAGTCCTCCCAACTGTTACGAATTCCCTTCCGGGAAGCCTCCCTAATGAGTCTGGGTGTTTCTCTTATGTAGGTGTTGGGTGTGAAGGCTGACCACCAGTTTGGTTACTTCTTAGCAGCAGTGTGGTGAGCCCCTGTCTTTAGAACCCAGGGCATGTATCACCCATGGGATTTGGCTTTGAGGCACTATTCAAAATTCTGGGCAACAACAAAACAGTCTGTACACATACTATAAATGTGGCAAGGTAGCAAGAACAACTGGCTTAAAAAAATAAATCCATCAGTTAGTAGAGTAGAATGTGATCCCAGCTTCTTTCAGTTCCATATCAGAGGCCAGTGACTGCAAACATTTCCCTAACTCTGAGTTTTGTATTATCCTAACCCTCCCTGGCTGCTAAGACACGTCTCCTGTCCAGAAGCCCATAAAACTATTTCTTACTTTCCTCCCATCCCAAAATGTGTCTAACCCTTGGGGCTTTTCCCTTAGAGCTAGTCTCAGAGGCTCAGAAGGGTAACAGATGAATGTTTTGATAGGGACCTTCTGGAATGCCTTCTCTGCTAATGATGAAATGTTCAGACCCAAAGGAAGGCCGGAGGAGAAGACAGCACCGAACATACCAAATTCTAACTGCATCACGTTTGGCGAGTCCCCGGGTTATTTTCTTACGATGCTTTGCACATAATAAAAGCTTTTGCCTTGGAACGTCGATTGATTGATGTCCCTTTCTGTTCCTAATACATATGACAACACACCTCTCCATGTGTAACCACAATAAAGAAATGTTTTTGATGTTAATTTGCCACAAATGCATGAGAAAAGGCTGAACTGAAGCTAAGATTTAATTCGTTCTATTTTTATTTCTCATTCTTTTCCCTACAACGCAGGTAGATAAAAACAGTGGCGGTTTTTGGTGAAAAGCATCTTATTCCTCAGACTCTTTCTATAAAAGTAGATTCTGGCCAGAATGCAGATCACTTTTCCTTCAGGGGTAGATTCTGGCCAGAATGCAGATCACCTTTCCTTCAGGGGATGACATGCTATTGACTGCTTGGGAATCAGTCAACAGTCCCTGCCCCACTCCTGTCGTGTTAAGAAATGCCTTTGGGGACTTCCTTGGCGGTCCTGTGGGTAAGACTCCGAGCTCCCAATGCAGGGGGCCCGGGTTCGATCCCTGGTCCAGGAACTAGATCCCACATGCATGCTGAAACTAAGTAGTCCACATGCTGCAACTAAAAGATCCTGCGTGCCGCAAGTAAGACCTACCGCAGCCAAAATAATAAGTAAATATTTAAAAAATGCAGACCTTGGGGGGCTTCCCTGGTGGCGCAGTGGTTGAGAGTCCGCCTGCCGATGCAGGGGAAGCTGGTTCGTGCCCCGGTCCGGGAAGATCCCACATGCCGCGGAGCGGCTGGGCCCGTGAGCCATGGCCGGTGAGTCTGCGCGTCCGGAGCCTGTGCTCCACAACGGGAGAGGCCGCAGCAGTGAGAGGCCCGCGTAACGCAAAAAAAAAAAAAAAAAAAAAGCAGACCTTTAAAAAAATTTTTTCAATGCCTTTGTGTCCTTTATAAAGGAGAGTTAGGAAAACAGGCTATTTTTTTTCTTAATAAATCTTTAGTTTGTGTCCAGTTTCTTTGCAGAGGAAGCCATAATCACATGCTGATGAAAAATACCATCAGCGCCTGCACACGTGGGATTAGGATGAGGGCTGCAGGTCACCAGCAGGACCAGGTGAGCCACCTGGCAAAACAGATCCTGTTTAGACCTCAACAAACGCACAGAGCACAAGATTTTTCTTTTAGGTCTTTGTTTTTTTCTTCTGCTTGGGTGCTAGTTTTTCCTTTGGTCTGGTGGATTGTCTCAGTCACCCATCCCCATGAAGCAACAGGATGGGGTGGGTGACAAAAGCCTGCCATGGCATCCAAGCCTTGGATTCAAGTCTCATCCAGCTAATTACTCACCGTGGGCATGTTGCCTAAATTCTTCATTTTCTCATTAGCAAAACAAATAACATCTGTTCTCCCAATCTCAAAAAAAAAAAAAAAACCTCAATATAACAGTAAATAAAACACAAGATATGTGAAAGTACGTTGTCATCTCTTAAACCCTACACAACTGTGTGGTAGGGATACGGCCCAGGGACAAGGTGTTAGGAAAGGTGGAGCAGGCTACTGTTTCGGTCAGCTGACCTCCTGTTCCTGGCCTCATGCTTGGCTTCCCTTGGTTCTGAGAACAGAGACAACATGCTCCTTCCTACTTCACCAGCCTTGTCTTTTACTTTTTTCTCTCTCTATCTAGAATTGCTATCCATCCTTTAGCTTGTAGGCAGTTATCATTTCCTTAGGGTACCCGCTCATTTAACCTGACTAGGTTAAATTGTTCCTATTGCATGATCTTATAGAACCATGTACCTTTCAGGATTTGTAAAGTTTGTCACAACTACAATTTGCATTGATGTGATTTCCCATTAATATCTGTCTCCCCTAATTGCCTATATGAGGGGCAGGGATACATTTTGTCCTACCGTTTTATTTCTGGTTGCTAGCACAATGCCTAGCACGTGGTAGGTGCTCAATAAGTATTTGTTCAAAGAGTGAATAAACGGCCAGATGGAGGAATAACAAAATGAGTCCTTCTTGTAGATCCTATGGGATCCAAGGATCACTCTTGGATATTTGAGCTTCACCCCTGAATGAAACTTGGCCTAAAGATCCTTGAAACATAATCAAGAAGGGGTAGTTGATAAAATGGGCATTGGAACCAGAGAAGGCCGGAATACAAATTTGATGCAAACTGCTCTTTTATACTCAAAAATTTATTTACCTAAGAGTCATTTGGATTTGTGTATGTCAAGTGGACATATACAAAAGGACATACTGGGAAAGGAGCTTTCTGGAGAAACTGTGACTCCTAGAGGATGCTATTCTGGGTGAGAAGGTAACTGAGTCAGGTGCTGAAGACGAAGTTGCACCTGAGCAGACTCATTTCCTCAGGAAAAAAAAAGAAAGGAACTGGCCTGGGCTATGCCGGCAAACTTGTTTATTCTCGTGTTGGTGCGTGCGTATTCTGTGGTGGCTACCTCAAGATGCCAGGGCTATGCCGATGTTATTTAATTGAGAAGGAGAGGCATCTGAACACAAGCAGTACAGCCTCAAGGCAAAGCACAGTACCAGCGTGTGGAGGGAGGGAGCTCCTCAGTCCTGCGAGCAAAAGGTGCCTCTGAACTCGGAAAAGGGGCATATCTGGGGACACTGGGAACCATCACCCTTAGTTGTTCTCCTGTGGGAATTGTTGACGGGGTCAGTGGTGACTCTCAACTGATTAAGGCAGCGGGAGGCAGATGGTAGCCAGAGGACCAGGGTGGACACGCAGGGTAGTTTCAGCTGATGGGCAGGTTTATGAGCAAGCGGGAGGCTCCTCCTTGAGGACTTGCAGAAATGCCTGAGGAAGACCTGGCCCAGGCGGTCAGGAAGCAAAGGAACTTGGGTCACTGTTGTGAAAGGGACTTTACTGGTTGCCACAGCCTAGGTAGTTCTGCTGACATTTAGGTTAAAATTTAAGGGATTTATAATGTGATTTTGCATATGGTAAAAGACATTTCCGAGTAGCTGATAATTCTCTCCACATGTATGCCCACATTGGGCAGTCCTTGGGTACAGCCACAAGGACTGATATATTGTGAAGCTCCCTTTCAAATCGTGCACCCGAGACTGAAAATGAACCCAAGGAGGGTCCCTGTCCTGAGGTGATATAATATCACCAGTAATTCATTTTCATTTGCAAAGGCATATCTTTAGCTTTTCTGTCTTCATATCCAGTAAGACTAGGTTTTCTAGGTTGAACGCTATTTTGTAATATGTTTTCCCTAGTAATAAAAGAATCAAGTATATAATTAATGTTATGAGTTTAAAAGTATTTTATGTAAATAAAATCTAAATCAGATAAACATGTCTTTAGAAACTGTGCCTTGATTTTTCATTCTGAAATTAGGATCACCATATCACCAAGATAGTCAAATTCTTGAACAAATGAGACAGTGACTACCACCTCTAAAATGAGGCAAGCAAATATAGAGTGATGGAGGATAAGGAAGAGAGAGGATTCTCCTGACATTCCTCTGTTCCATAGATTTCTTGGCAAAGCTTGTCCTAGATGAACAGGGTCCTAGGTCTTGGCATTAGGTGGACCGAGTGATCGGACTCCTCCGCTCGAGCACAGGATGGTGGGGCTGCTGTAGGGACAGCCATCTGGACAGAGGGCACATCTTCTTTTCCCAGGCAGGCCGAGGAGATAAGGAGTAACCCACCAAGGGCCAGGAAAACATCAGCAGCCCAGCCCAGCTAGAGGGCATCTCCAAACTCCCACCAAGGCACAATCTCAGGGACGCTGTCATCCCAGAAGTCTTGGATTGTGGCGCAGGCCACCCAGGAGACTGGAAAGAGGGGAGTGGCCAAAGCTGATGCCTCCAAAGTCCCTCCCAGGAGGCAAAGCCACCTCTGGAATACCCATCTGATCCTTGAAACTGGAAGCATTGGGCCCCAAAACCAGAGAGCAGAAGCCGCAGTAGTCCCAGCCCATGGGAGGCTACCATGAGGATGCGGGATGCCTGGAGCTCCAGGGGCAGAGACGAGAAGGACTCAAAGGCCTTACACACAGTGGCAACTTCCTCCTGATCTAGGCAGACCTCCCAAAGTCCTATGATCCAGGTCTCCATTTCATTCAGCTCCAGACTGAGAGTTTTCCATTGGGGCAGGATGGTGGTGACACATGAACAGACCCAGCCAAGCAGAGAGAGGAGCAGTCCCCCAAGCTGGGCTTTCCCACGGAAACTCCAGGCCATGGTTGCTCCCACCACAGAGGAAAGGCAGAAAGAAAAGGAGGACAGGCGGCTTGGTGGCTGATGAGCAGGCAGGGCTCTTGGGGAGCTGAGTGGAGTCCACTCAGCAGCTGAGGCAGGCGCCAGGAACTTGGCAAACTTTGGGTGTAGGGGGTGTGCCCAAGATTGGATGTGGGTGTGGATCCTGGGGGAGGGTCCCATGAGAGGCAAAAAAGCCAGACAGTAAGCCATCAATACATATTTGACGAGTGAATTCATACACTTAAATCACTCCCCAGTTCCGAGAAGACGAGAATGATGTTCTGGGAATATACATTGATGTACTCTTTCTGGAGGGTAACATGACTTCATGTTTTACACTTTTGAATATCTGCATACTTTGACCCAGCACCCTACGTCCAAGAACTTACCTTAATTTACTGTGACTATTTACCAATATTTATGAAAATATCCACTGAACTAGTGTTAATAATTGTATATTATTATGTACAATTTAGGCAGCTGTTTTAAATTGATGTAGAAGAAATTTTAATGACATGAAAAATGCTTTTGGGGCTTCCCCGGTGGCCCAGTGGTTGAGAGTCCGCCTGCCGATGCAGGGGACACGGGTTCGTGCCCCGGTCCGGGAAGATCCCACATGCCGCGGAGCGGCTGGGCCCGTGAGCCATGGCCGCTGAGCCTGCGGGTCCGGAGCCTGTGCTCCGCAACGGGAGAGGCCACGGCAGTGAGAGGCCCACGTATGGCAAAAAAAGAAAAAAAAAAAATGCTTTTGATACGTTGTTAAGTGAGAAAAGCAGTGACCAAACAGTATATAGAGTATATAGAATGCAGTTTCACTTTCACAAAAAAGCGCATATATCTGTATCTATGTGTGTGTATGTATGTATGTATCATATACCACAAAATGTTAACCATGGTTATGTTACTGGAAGGATTATGGATAGTTCTTATTTTCTTTTGTTTTTGTCTTGTGCTTGTCTATGCATTTTATACATTTTTACAGATTTATCATTTAGTATTTTTGTAAACAGAAGAAAAAAATTCCCGAATCCAAGGAACCTATCCAGACCCAGAATATACCAGGAGGGAAAGCCCTTCCTCCCCAGTCCCCTGCTGCTGCTGGGACAACAGCTATAAATAGATGGTAGTCACACCAGCTTCCATTCCTATTTGTTGCTGCTGCCAAGAGGCAGGTTCCGACAGGAAAGGCAATAATTTGCATTTACTGAGTGAGGCTAAATACCAGACTTTTGGCTAGATTCTTTTTTTTTTTTTAACATCTTTATTGGAGTATAATTGCTTTACAATGGTGTGTTAGTTTCTGCTTTATAACAAAGTGAATCAGTTATACATATACATATGTTCCCATATCTCTTCCCTCTTGTGTCTCTCTCCCTCCCACCCTCCCTATCCCACCCCTCTAGGTGGTCACAAAGCACTGTGCTGATCTCCCTGTGATATGCGGCTGCTTCCCACTAGCTATCTGTTTTACATTTGGTAGTGTATATATGTCCATGCCACTCTCTCACTTTGTCAGAGCTTATCCTTCCCCCTTCCCATATCCTCAAGTCCATTCTCTAGTAGGTCTATGTCTTTATTTCCATCTTACCCCTAGGTTCTTCATGACCTTTTTTTTTTTTCTTAGATTCCATATATATGTGTTAGCATACCGTATTTGTTTTTCTCTTTCTGACTTACTTCACTCTGTATGACAGACTCTAGGTCCGTCCACCTCACTACAAATAACTCAATTTCGTTTCTTTTTATGGCTGAGTAATATTCCATTGTATATATGTGCCACATCTTCTTTATCCATTCATCTGTTGATGGACACTTAGGTTGCTTCCATGTCCTGGCTATTGTAAATAGAGCTGCAATGAACATTGTGGTAATGACTCTTTTTGAATTATGGTTTTCTCAGGGTATATGCCCAGTAGTGGGATTGCTGGGTCGTATGGTAATTCTATTTATAGTTTTTTAAGGAACCTCCATACTGTTCTCCATTTATAAGCAGCTCATGCAGCTCAATAGCAAAAAAACAAACAACCCAATCCAAAAATGGGCAGAAGACCTAAATAGACATTTCTCCAAAGAAGATATACAGAATGCCAACAAACACATGAAAGAATGCTCAACATCACTAATCATTAGAGAAATGCAAACCAGAACTACAATGAGATATCATCTCACACCGGTCAGAATGGCCATCATCAAAAAATATAGAAACAATAAATGCTGGAGAGGGTGTGGAGAAAAGGGAACACTCTTGCACTGTTGGTGGGAATGTAAATTGGCTAGATTCTTTATCCTTATTTAATTTTCACACCACCGCTGTGAGATACATGTTAGGTAACTTGCCAAGGTGCACCAGCTGGCAAGCAACAGATCCAACTCCTGAGCCAGGAGGCTCGGACTGTGACATTTCCTATTCTTGTCTCCAGCTCCAGAACAGAGATGCCTCCTGCGCTGCACCTGCCCACTGGTGACACAGCATGCAGGCATGGGCTCCTCTTTATGGCAAAATATGGAAGAAAATTGGGATTTATTATATTGAAGACATAGATGTTGACCGATGTATTCTCCTGTACATATTCTAACCTACTGATTGCCCTGTGGTACGCTACGATGTGAAAAAGGGACATGGGATAGTCAGCAAGGAGGAAGCGTCTGAAAAAGCAGTATCTTGACTTTACCCGAATGACGTCTCAACACCTAAGCAGCCGGATTAGCTTATCAGTCTTGTAGGGGTGGAAGGAGGTGAGCAGAAACTTCTGGAATGCCTTTTTTCTTTCATGTTTTATTATAGAAATTTTCAAACACATACGAAAGTAGAGCAAATGGTATAAAGAAATCTGATGTACTATCACCCAGTTTCAGAAATTATCCACTCATACCAATCTGTTTTCACCCATACCTGCATCCACCACTCCCCCTCCCTCCCTTAATCCTATCTTGAAGCAAATGGGATCCTCTTTTAAATTGTAGGCTCCTTCTGCTGCCTTTATAACAAGCGCATGTTCTAATCAAAACGATGGCAAAATACTATGCATCTCTGGAAAGTGTCTGCTTGCACTATATCCATCCAGATTTGTGTCTGTTACTTAGCTTCCTGAATCCAGGCATGCCACATGTGTGTGAGACATGATTGGTCAGGAGGAATCCTTTCAGACATTGTTCCTTATTTCTTTGGCTTTTCTTCAGAGCCCTTTCTTGGTAATTTATGAAAATCGGTGAGTCAGGAGAGATACAAACCACGATAAGCATGAAATATGAAGGAGGTCAGATTAGTGAGGGAAAACAGAACGCATTCATTTGTTAATTTCTTTTTTAAAATTTTAATTTATTTTTTATTGAAGTATACTTGATTTACAATGTTGTGTTAGTTTCTGGTGTACAGCAAAGTGATTCAGGTTTATATCTACCTATATATATATATATATATAAATATATATATTAATTCTTTTCCATTATAGTTTATTACAAGATATTGAATATAGTTCCCTGTGCTATACAGTAGGTCCTTGTTGTTTATCTGTTTTATACACAGTTTGTATCTGCTAAACCCAAATTCCTAATTTTTCCCTCCATAGCTTTCCCCTTTGGTAACCATAAGTTTGTTTTCTATCTCTGTGAGTTTGTTTCTCTCTTGTAAATAAGTTCATTTGTAACATTTTTTAGATTCCACATATAATTGATATCACATTATATTTGTCTTTCTCTGTCTGACTTACTTCACTCACTATGATAATCTCTAGGTCCATCCATGTTGCTGCAAAAGGCATTATTTCATTCCTTTTTATGGCTTTTTATCCCGCTGTATATATATATCACATCTTCTTTATCCGTTCATCTGTCAGTGGGCATTTAGGTTGCTTCTATGTCTTGACTATTGTAAATAGTGCTGCTGCGAACATTGGAGTGCATATATCTTTTCGTATATTAGTGTTTTCTCCAGATATATGCCTAGGAGTGGGATTGCTGGATCATATGGTAACTCTAGTTTTAGTTTTTTAAGGAACCTCCATACTGTTCTCCATAGTGGCTGCACCAATTTACATTCCCACCAATGTAAAGGAGGGTTCCCTTTTCTCCACATCCTCTCCAACATTTGTTATTTGTAGACTTTTTCTGATGGTCATTCTGACCAGTGTGAGGTGACACCTCATTGTAGTTTTGATTTGCATTTCTCTAATAATCAGCGTTGCTGAACATCTTTTGACGTGCTTTTTGGCCATCTGTATGTCTTCTTTGGAGAAATGTCTGTTTAGGTCTTCTGCCCATTTTTTGATTGGGTTTTTTTGTTGTTGTTGTTGAGTTGTATGAGCTCTTTGTGTACTTTGGAAATTAAGCCCTTGTTGGTTGCATTGTTTGCAAATATTTTCTCTGAGTCTGTAGGTTGTCTTTTCATTTTGTTTACAGTTTACTTTGCTGTGCAAAAACTTGTAAGTTTGATTAGGTCCCATTTGTTTCTTTTTGCTTTTATTCCTGCTGCCTTGGGAGACTGACCTAAGAAAATATTGCTATGATTTATGTCAGAGAATGTTTTGCCTATGTTCTCTTCTGTGAGTTTTATGGCATCATGTCTCATATTTAAGTCTTTATGCCATTTTGAGTTTATTTTTTGTATGGTATGAGGGAGTGTTCTCACTGCATTGATTTACATGTGGCTGTCCAGCTTTCCCAATACCACTTGCTGAAGAGACTTTTTTTCTCCATTGTATATTCCTGCCTTCTTTGTAAAAGATTAGTTGACCGTATAGGTGAGTGGGTTTATTTCTAGGCTCTCTATTCTATTCCATTGATCCATATGTCTCTTTTTGTGCCAGTACCATGCTGTTTTGATTACTGTAGCTTTGTAGTATTGTCTGAAGTCTGGGAGGGTTGGGCCTCCAGCTTTGTTCTTTTTCTTCAGGATTGCTTTGGCAATTCTGGGCCTTTTGTGGTTCCATATAAACTTTAGCATTATTTGTTCTAGTTCTGTGAAAAATTTTGTGGGTAATTGGATAGTGATCTCATTAAATCTGTAGATTGCTTTGGATAGTATGGCCATTTTAACAATATTAATTCTTCTAATCCAAGAGCTGTTAATTTCTTTTTATTTACTCAAGTGTTCATTCATGCCTGCATGCATTGTCTGTCTGTGTGTAGCAATCCTACTCCATTCCCTATGCTCTTTTTTCTCCTTCCTAAGTCTGGCTCTCCCCTGTCTCTTCCTGGAAACTTGAGGGATAGTCCTTAGCTTATCCAGTGCTCAGGGAGAGGTGGAGCTTCTGCAGTTGTATTTGTGGGTATTCATGGCTTAATTTCCTGGAGGAAGATTCCAGAACCTCAACCTGACACCTCCTTCCATTCTTAGTTCAGATTACTTATTACTGTGGAACCTCCCTGATTCAATCAGTGACTGGGTGCTCCTCCCCCAATATTTCCTCTGCCCTTTGTACCTCCTTAGAGGTGGATTAAGCTTCCAGGCCTGTTACTTGCACAGACCCCTTCCGAGGCCTGCACTTAATTTTGTATTTGTTATTTTATATTCTTTTACTTAAAGAGTCCTCCGCCTCCTGGCAAGTGTATAAAATTTAGGCCCTACCACATCTGGATCAATCCCTCATCTACCTCAAGGATAGTAATGATCATATTTTCCTGAGATTATTTATTCACATATTTTGGATTCCCAGCCTAGCACAGTGTCCGTCATATAATGGTTGCTCAATAAGTATGTGATACAAATTTTCAGGAATTTCATTTGCATGTCCTTCTTTCTCACTGGGCATTTATTATTAGTAGCATTTAGAATTCAAAGAGAGGCTGACAGGTCTACCAAACAGAAGTTTGGTTGGTTTTCTAGGGAGAGGCGATTCCCAAGATGTTATGGCTTCCCGTCTCAACCCCCTTTGCTCATGTCACAGGAAGCTGCCCCTGCGTCACTAGGATAAGCAGATCGTTCCACAGGCACTTAAAATTGACAGGGACCTTAGTGTCAGCATCTACTTGGGGGTCCACCGTCACAAGGTACCTTTAAAAAAATTTTAAAAAGCATTTTAATCAAGGCAGTACATGTTTATTGTAGAAAAAACAGGGAAAAGAAGAGAATAAATACCATAAATTCACCACTAAGAGTTAAATTGGTGTACTTCCTTTACCTTTACCTCTATATATGTATCTATATCTATTTATTTTTTAATACTGTACATAGTATATTGTGAAAGTCTTTTAGTATGTAACGCATTTATATGCATATATATATACATACATACATATATCTTATAGTATGTATGTAACACATTTAAATAATGAAACAATTTTTTTAAAGTTTTGATAAAATTGATTTGTAATCGCTGATAGAAAGTGCTAAGTATCATGTTCCAGTCCATACAGTACTAATGTTATTTATACCTAGGTAATATAAATAATATAAACTTATAATATATTTAATAGATGTTATATATGTATATATATATACTATATATAAAAGGAGTGCAATTATGAGCATACTTTTATTTATAATGAGGTGATTCCACTTCCTTGCACAACTGCAGAGGGCACCATTCACATAAACTTTGATGGCCACTGAGGCCCATGAGAATGAATATTTAACGAAAAAAGATCAAGATGGGCTCGTTAGGTCTTCAGGCTAGATAAATTTCACAGGTAAGCGTTTTGAAGCTGAGAAAAATTCAGTTGTGACTGGTTATTAAATAAAAACATTTTTCTTCTAGTGAAAACCCGGCGGGAAAAGGCAAGCTGTTTGAAAATGAGCAAGGAGAAAACGCGTCTCCGCACAGTTTGCCAACTACGGGACACCGTGAGAAGTCCACGCTAGGATAGCCGCGGTGCCTACTGGGAGTTGTAGTACGGGCCTCGCTTTTCGTGCGGAGGTCTGGGCCCCGCGAGACTCCGTTTCCCGGCAGGCCGCGCGCCAAGGCCTCCGGCGGGACTGGAGCTGCCGCGCTGGCTACAAGAGAGTGACTCTGCCCGGGTTGCTTCTTGTGGTAGCGATGGCCTCGTTCGTGACGGAAGTCCTGGCACACTCGGGGAGGCTGGAAAAGGAGGATCTGTGCACTCGGATCAGCCGCCTGACCCAGCGGGTGGAGGAGATTAAGGTGAAGCCGGGGCAGCTGGCGGCTGGCTATAAAGGGACGGAGGGAGGAGTAGAGCCATGGCAGCCAGAGTGGATGCCAGCGGTCAGGCGTGGAAGCCGAGTGGGAGGAATGAGGAGTGGGAGGGCTGGGAGGTATGTGGGCCGGGGAGGGGACTTAGAGGGAAGCCGAGACCGGGGTTGGGGACTGCGAAGGAAAGGAGGCGGGACAGTGGAGAGGAAGAGGCGGTGACTGGGGCAGCGTTGGGAGTGGGTTTAGGCTGGGGAGGGATTGGGGGGTCGAGGGCGAAGGCCGAGGAGACAAGCAGAGCAGGGGAAGTGGGACTGGAAGCCCGAGATTTCTAGGGAGGGAGAATAGGAGCGGGATAGAAATGAGGGCAATCCCGCCCACCCCTCATCGGTGTGTGATTTCCTCCTCTGTCCGATTTGTGGATGAATATAATGGCTTTGGGAGGATTGTGCTGTTCTCCTCCATCCCTGAAATTTTTGTTATTAAAACCTATCGATATTTTATTAAACTCTCTTCTCCACCTCCAGGCCCTTGAGACTACGATGTTATAAAACACGTGAATAGCACTTCTTTGGACCCTGCTGTCTTGAGATTGATACAAAAACAAAAGGCACAAACCACACGCAGTTCCACTTTGTACTGCTATCTTTACCCTACATTTGTGTTTGCCCACATCTTTGTTGCTTTCATTTAAAAAGATGTGCACGTATATATGGAATCTAAAAAAAAAAAAAATGGATCTCACAAACTTAGGGGCAGGACAGGAATAGACACAGATGTAGAGAATGGACTTGAGGACGCGGGGAGGGGGAAGGGTTAGCTGGGACAAAGTGAGAGAGTGGCGTGGACATATATACAGTACCAAACGTAAAATCGATAGCTAGTGGGAAGCAGCCGAATAGCACAGGGAGATCAGCTCCGTGCTTTGTGTCCACCTAGAGGGGTGGGATAGGGAGGGTGGGAAAGAGGTGCAAGAGGGAGGAGATATGGGGATATATGTATACATATAGCTGATTCACTTTGTTATACAGCAGAAACTAACACACCATTGTAAAGCAATTATACTCCAATAAAGGTGTTAAAAAAATAAAATAAAAAGATATGTACCGTGTAGGTCTGGATTTAAGGGAGCCATTTTGGCACTGTACCGTAAAGGCACAAAAATGTTTTTATTTTACCAAAATTATTTCCTAAATGTTAAGTATTCATGTCACTGGCATCTCTTCTTTAATATGGCTTTAGGATTTTTCATCACTTTTTTATTTTTATTTTTTCGGTACGCGGGCCTCTCACTGTTGTGGCCTCTCCCATTGCGGAGCGCAGGCTCGGAACGCGCAGGCCCAGCGGCCGTGGCTCACGGGCCCCGCCGCTCCGCGGCATGTGGGATCTTCCCGGACCGGGGCACGAACCCATGTCCCCTGCATCGGCAGGCGGACTCTCAACCACTGCGCCACCAGGGAAGCCCCATCACTTTTTATATGATGGAAAGAGGGCAGGCTATTAAGCTACTTTAACATGGCACTCAAGGCTCCTCCCTGTTCTGGACCTAACTTTCCTTTCACTAGTTTATTTTCCCTGACTTGAATCTTCAGACAGTTGAGAATTACTTTTTGTACTCCAAACAGGCCCACTTTTTTCCTAGTTCCCAGATTTTACTTACGTTGCCGTTTCTCCATCTTTAACCTATTAGTATTTCTACTCATTTTTCAAGTTCCATCTCAAATATAGTTCCCTGCATGAAAAATATCCCCATTTTCCGTCAGGCAGAGGTGCTCTGTTTCCCAGTTGTGCTCCTGAAGGACATTAACTCTGTTGCTATATTACATTTCTCTATTCTGTATTCTGATTACTTAAGTGCATACTGTCTTTCCTAAAAGGAATTTGTGTGCAAGCATAATTTATTCCTGTGTCTTTCAAAACATTGACTAATTCAGTGCAAAGTATTCAATAATTTGTTTGCATTAAAGGAGATAATGGAACTCAAATCAGTTTAGGGTTTTAAGGGACTTCCCTGGCGGTCCAGTGGTTGAGACTTCGCCTTCCAATGCAGAAGGTGCGGGTTCAGTCCCTGGTTGGGGAGCCAAGATCCCACATGCCTTGCAGCCAAAAAACCAAAATATAAAACAGAAGCAATATTGTAACAAATTCAATAAAGACTTTAAAAATGGTCCATATCAAAAAAAAATCTTAAAAGAAAATTTAGGGTTTTAAGATTAGGCCTTACAATTTTATAAGCAAGAGAATAGAAATTCATAAATCCATTGAGGTATGTAGATTATGGGTTTAATTTATCCATTTACTTTTTTTTCTATTAGGTGTGATTAAAATTAGTGGCTATAGTCTGAGCTGATAATAGTTCAAAATGAGAATTTTTGTCTCTTCGTTTCTCTTTTTCAGTGTTTGTACAACTCTTGGGCACAGTTGGCATTTGGTGATCATTGCCTTCTTGCACCCTAGTCGTGTTATGGGACTCTTAACAGTGGGAGAAATGTGTTTTTTGAGGAAACCCGTTGGCTTGGAGGGAAAGTGAATGGGTGTTGGTAACTGGCAAGAAGGCCCTAACTTGGAAGATACCTAATAGAAGATGAGCTATGTATTTTAACAGAGTTCCCTACTCATCTCATTGTAATTTTTCCATCCTATATAATAGGGCGAGGTATGCAGTATGATCAGCAAGAAGTACAGTGAATTCCTGCCTAGCATGCAAAGTGCACAGGACCTGGTTACCCAAGTGGATAAGCTATCTGATGACATTGACCTGCTGAAATCCAGGATAGAGAGTGAGGTAAGAATAGTTTGTTATATAGGGTAGGTTTGTAGGGAGGCAGTTCAACTTCCTGATTTCTAAGACAATTCAGTTTTATACAACTTTTAAAGACCTCGCTTTCCTTATTGGTAAATGGAAGTTGAATTAGATGATTTTAGGGTAACGTCCAGTTTTAAAATACAAATATTTTCCAAAACTATACTTTAAACAATTTCTTTTTTATGATAAAAAAAAACCATTTTAAGCTATAATAATAATATCTTGCATTTTAATAGCACTTTATAAATTAAAAAATAACCTCAGGATTTTATTGTCTTCATAATAAAACAAAAACAGATGAAGCATAGAAGTGTATAATTTGGCCTTTTCCCTTATCATCTCCTACTTTAAAATGCTTATCTCTTAATGGCCAGCATTCTCTTATATCTGCAGCTGGCCTCAGCATATTAAAGCTTCAGCACAATCTTTTCTTTCGGCCTTCCTCTGGAAAATTGGCTCAGATCGCCAATCACAACCACTCTACTTCCTGTCATAAAGCCACTTTCCCTGGACATGCACAGAATCCCTGCCCGTCTTGTACTGTGTCACTTTGTGGGGCTAGTGCTTGCTATACTTCTTATGGAAAGTTTGGCAGGTTTTAAGAATGTTCATCACATTTGCCAGAGCGCTGTCATTGCAAAGAAGTAAGCCTGTCTGGAAACAGGAATATCCATTTTATAATTTAAAAAATATTTTTCACATATATTATCTCACCAGGATTTTTCCCTTGCTGTTTCCTTTTAGGAAAAAAAAAGCAGTTGAAAAAAATCAAGCTGATACTAGAGATTTAAATAAAGTAGGTGTCTTGTACCTCAATTTCTAAATTATCAGTCAGGGTGCATTGATATCCAAAATCAGGATGTTGAGGTATTCTCAAGGTCCTAAAGGAAAGACACCAAGTCTCTTCTCTATGTGATAGTTACCAAAGAAGGAAAGAGAACAGATGTATTTTTTAAAATTCTCTATAAAAACTTGAATCACAAGTGGGGAAACCACTAGCTACCTAGAAAATCTATTTAACAGTGAGTTTACCAGTCATTCTGGTTAGAGGTTTGAATAAAAGTAAATCCATTACTCTACAACTCTGGCGCAGTTCAAATAATATTTTCAAAGTGTATTGTCAGACAAATGAGTCAACAGTGCAATCTTAGACTGTGCTGTTAGAAATGAAGCGTCTGGAACAAGAGAGTAATGGGCTCTTTGTACGTTTTGCTGGCCAGATTATGGCTGGTGACGTTTATTCAGTTCTGGTTGTTACATTTTGAAAGGTGACTGGTCTCGATGAGAGGGTCCAGGCCTGAACACTGTACCATCTGAAGAACAATGACGAAACTCAGGGTGTTTAGCTTCAATGAAAAACACTTCCAATATTTGCAGCCCAGTATTTTCATATGGGAGAAAGATTCAAATTTATGGCTAGAGAAGGGGAATTAGATTCAATAGGTGGACATTATAAAGGTGTTTATTGAGTTTATATATATATTTGTTTATATATATATTTGATATATTTATCGAGCATCTGCAAGGTGCCAGATACTGTGGTAGTTGGTGAACTAGACAGTGTTTTATTTCAAAATGTGAATCTTATGCCTGTTATAGATGAATAACATAGTGTGATATACACTAAAATTGGAATAATCCAGTTAAAGAGAGCAGATATAGCTAAGGATGGCTTTCTGTAGGAAGTAGTGTCCAAACCAAAATCTGAAGTGGCAGGTAATTAAGCAAAAGATGAAGGAGGAATGTTTAGGCAGGCATAGGGGACAGCATGGTAGAGGCATGGAGGTAGTGGAGAGGCGTCACTTTTGGAGAGCTGCAAGTATTCCATATGACAGATACTTAGAGAGTGTGGCGGGAGGAGACATGAGATGAGATTAAAAAGGTAAGCAAGGACTGTGTGTATCAGTTTAAGGAGTAAGGACGTTATCTTGATTGCCCTGTGGAAGCCATGGAAGAGTTTAAGCAGGAGAGTGATGTCAGATTTGAGTTTTAGGAATCCCATTCTGCTTGCAGTCTGAAGAAAGGACTTGAGGGAAAAGAGACTGGGAAATGAGAAGGCACTTAAAGCATTATGAGGCAGTTAAAGTAATCAGGCAAGACAGGATGCAACCTGCTCCATCGTCAATGGCAGTGGGGGCGGAGAAAAGCGGACGAATCCTAGGGACTTTGAAAAGATATAGGATCTCTGGGATTTGTTGATATGGGGGGTGAAAGACTACGGAGTCAAAGATAACTGGGGAACTAGGTCATTGATGTGTCATTCACTGAAACAGAATCTAGAGGAGGAGTAGGTTTTTGTTGAGTTTAAATGTGGGGTGCCTGTGGGGTATACAAATGGAGCTGCACGGTTGGATTGTATGAAGATGGAGGCTAGACTGTTGTAAAGAAAGATGGGGCCGGGCGGGAACTTGAAATGCAGTGGCTTAAACAAGATACATATTTTTCAATCGTAGTGTCTAGGCTAGCAGGCTGATTCTACAACCCGGGGCCTGGCTACTGTAGTGTAGTCTGTGTCAAGAACTGTGAAGGACAGTTTATTACTCACAGCGGTAGCCAGAGGATGAACGTTTTTGCACAGTGCTGCAAGCCCCAGTTTCTACAGGGCAGTGTGCAGTGGGCTGTATGGATAGAAGGGAACCTGAACCTTTTCTAACGGGCAGTGAGCGTGCTGGCTTTTTGCTATGGAGGAAAACGCCATCTCTATTTTTCGAGCTGTTTACTACACAAACGTTTTTGAAAAGATAGTCCAGAACAAAAGACAGTCAATTGCTTCACTTGCAAGATAGTGCAGAAATGTGAGAGACTCCTAAAGAATTGTCTTCCAACGGTCTGTAAGGCAGCGGAATCGGCAACACCTGGTGGCTTGTTAGACGTGGAGGATCTCAGGCCCCATCCCAGACCTACTGAATCAGAATCTGCTCTTTAATAAGATTCACCAAGCAATATGTGTGTATGCATGTTATAGTTTGAGAAACACTGCTCTAGGATTTTGTTGTTTGCATGGTTGAAGTTGGTCTCTCCCCATGTCTAGTTATAGCTGCAGGTTAAGGTCAAATAGAGGGAATAGAGGAGACACATCTGTTTTCTTAAGACTTGGAAATGGTACACATCACTTCTGCTTATATTGCATTGGTGGGATCTTAGACACATGGTCACACCTGACTGTGCAGGGCACTAGTACATATAGTCTAGCTGCGTAGCCTTGCGCTGTTACTGTGGGAGAGTGGGAGAATGGATTTTAGAGGATAGTTTGCATGTCATGCCATCCATATATATATTTGGATGTTAGGAAAATGGTGTGGACATGAGATAGCTGCACTTAGAAGTTGAAGCTATGAGAATGGATGAGATTGCCCAGAGAGAGCGTGGAGAGCAGGGCTTTTCAGTACAGGCACAGCTGGTATTTGGGGCCGGACGTTCTTTGCTGTGGGGGCCTATCCGGTACACTGGAAGGTGTTCAGTACTAACCCTGGCCTCTACTCACTAGGTGCTAGTAGAGCGCCCTCGATCGTGGCACGCAAGATGTCTCTAGACATTGCCAAACGACCCTGGATGGGGGTGGGTTCAAAAAAAAACGTTTATTTTTTGAGAACCATTGGTTCAGAGTAATGAGAGGGCCAGGGAGAAAGGAATATCAGCGTGTGTGAAGTGATCAGAGGGGAAATTTCGCTCCCAAAAGAAGATGAAAAGGAATGGCCAAAGAACCAGGAGGAAAATGCGTAGATATTGGTGTCATAGAACTAAGGGAAGGAAAGTAGCAGTGTACTGATGCAAGGTAATACTGGTGACATATGCTTTGGATTTAGCAGCAAGGATTTGCTTGGTATTTTGGCACCAACTGCTTTGGAACAGCTTTGGTGGAATGGCAGGGGTAGAAAGCAGATCACGTGAGTTATAGAGTGAATGAGAGGTGAGAAAGTAAAGACAGTGAGTATGGATCACTCTTGCAAGAAGCTTGTTTGTGAGAGGGAGGAGAGAAATCAAGTAGCTACCGAGAAATAGGGTGGTTGCTAAGGTGGAGGATACTTTTTCATAGAGTTGGGGGAGATTTTAAATCATATTTAAATCTGATGGGAGGAGCCATGCTCTAATAGGTATTCACATAATTGGAATGGAGAATGACTTAGGGAGAAGTAAAAGATAGAGAAGAGAGGAAATAATCGATAGTGCAAAGTCCCTGAAAAGGTGGGACAGAATGGGAGGCGGATTCTCACTCAATGTAGAGAAATCTTTCTATTAGTTAGAACTATTCAACTGAAGAATGAATTATCACTTGGCAGGGGGGATACCAGTAATCCAGGTGGATGAGTTCTTTGATGAAAGATAACTGCTTAAACTAAGAATACATGGATTCTTAGAATACGAGGATATTATGTTGATGGGAACGGGTATTCCTGCATAGGATAAGGGTTTGGGCTAAGTGGACCACTTAAAGTCTCTTCCTACTACATTCTGTGACTTTTATTCCAGTCTTAACCAGCATTTAAATTTCATCATGAATTATATTCACCTAATAAAGCTTATTGATTACAGTAAAAGTTTCATTTCTTAAGTATAGTATAGCTTAAAAGTACTTGTCTTTGGTGTGTGACTTAGGTCCGCCGGGATCTTCACGTATCAACTGCTGAATTTACAGACTTGAAGCAACAGTTGGAAAGAGACTCGGTAGTCCTAAGTTTACTTAGACAGCTACACGAGGTCAGTATACTCAAATCAAACTTTAGTGTTTTGGTGGTGAGAAAGTTATTTTTTTTTCCAATTGTCTTATCATTCAATGGGTATCCCCTATGTGGTATTCTTTCATAGTTTAAAAATAAACAAGCAGACAGATTTGAAATAGTATGATGTATAAAATAAAATACCTGATAACTATACTTATCTTTTCAGTTTTCTACTGCTATTGAGGACTATAATTGTGCATTGGCAGAGAAGAAGTATGTTACTGCTGCTCAGCGTCTAGAAGAGGTATTAAACACTTTCTCTAAAGCATGAGCAATTAGTACTATTCTTTTTTTAAAAAATTAATTAATTTATTTATTGGCTGTATTGGGTCTTTGTTGCTGCGCGCGGGCTTTCTCTAGTTGTGGTGAGCGGGGTCTACTTTTCATTGCAGTGGCTTCTCTCACTGTGGAGCACGGGCTCTAGGTGCGTGGGTTTCAGTAATTGTGGCACGCGGGCTCTAGAGCACAGGCTCAGTAGTTGTAGCGCACGGGCTTAGTTGCTCCACTGCATGTGGCATCTTCCCGGACCAGGGCTCGAACCCATGTACCCTGCATTGGCAGGCAGATTCTTAACCACTGTGTCACCAGAGAAGTCCAGTACTATTCTTGTTTTAAGTAAATTTTGTGTTGCATGTATTCCTTATCATTATACAAATATATTCTAATTGCCTAGAGTCCAGATGAAATGTTAACAACGATTCCATTTCACTACCAGGCACAGATATGCTTGAAGTTATTAAAATCCAGAAAATGCTTTGATTTAAAAATACTGAAATCTCTCAGCATGGAGCTTACAATACAGAAACAGAACATACTTTATCACCTTGGAGAAGAGTGGCAGAAGCTGATTGTGTGGAAGTTCCCACCATCAAAAGGTGCTGCTGACCTCAGGTGGACTGCTTTGCTTAATCTGCCTGAACCAGTTTGGCCTCTGAATATATTCCAAATATTTTATGTTGGGAGAGAGGAAGGTTTCATTAATTAATTTTGCAATTCTATATTGAGTTCTCATGTTAAGCAGAATGCTTGTTAGGACCAAAATGCTTGTTACTTCCCGTGCATTTCTCTTTCTGTCCCTTTCACTGGGAAGGAGCAGAGAAGAGAGAAGATGATTGGGAGGGGTCCAGGTGGTGAGGCTGTGGTAGAGGAGGTGGTAGCACTTTAAGACCACACAGTTTCCACTGCATCGTAGGATGTGCCCATTCCCAAAGCTCTAATCCCAACAGTTTATCTTTTCTAGAAAGCTTAAAGAAGCTGTTCAACCATTCTTTCTCTCTTGCTAAGGAAAGGGATAGGAGTTTGGCCCAGTTTTTTTCAGTCCTTGGAGAAAAATGGTGACAAAATCATGAGATGGGGGATGCTTTGCAAGATGAAGAAACAGGGTAACTCTGGCCCTGGCTTTTATTTATACTACTTGGCTCTCAGCCCCTCTGCCCACCTCTGGGTGTGAGCCCTCTTTGATATCTTGTTTACACAAAGTAAAACCTCTGAGGGTATATGGGAAGGACGTGCCATTAAACCTGGTATATTTTCCAGCATTTAATCTTGAAATTTAGTCTGTTTCAGGGGAAACCTCACAGTCTCCCCTTGCTCCCTTTCCCATATCCACTATGGCCTTCAAATACATTGTATATGTATGTGTGTACACACACGCATGCGTGCACACACGCACATACACACTCACACACACATACCCCACCCTATATGTATTAGGTATTTTCAAGGAAGTCATCTAGAAAATTTTAGATTCTATTTCCAAGCAGACTGTAAAATTAAGAGAAGGTGGCAGGTGTGTTAATTCTTTGTTGTAACACACCCTGTTAAACTTGTTTGGCAGGCTGTTCTCTTTACTTCATAAGAGGGAACATAGAATAGGAGGCCTTAATTGAAACTAGGATCTCACTTTTTATTCTTTGCCTTCATTCTGTCATTCAGCACATTCTTTTTTTTAATTGAAGTATGGTTGATTTACAATGTTGTGTTAATTTCTGCCGTACAGCAAAGCGATTCAGTTATAAATATAAATACATACTTTTTCATATCCTTTTCCATTATGGTTTATCACAGGATATTGAATATAGTTCCCTATGCTATACAGTAGGACCTTGTTGTTTATCCATTCTCAACACATATTTAGTAAGCAGTTATTGTATGCACATCATCTTACTTTGGCACTCAGCTTGATTCTTTGAACATACCAAAGGAAGTAATTTCCTGTTTTAAAGTGATGCCAAGGACATGTATGTAGTAATTCATATTTGATTGCATTAGAAGTGTATTGTAGTAAAACCACATATTTAGGACCCTTAGTAGACGGTGGGCTCTCAGGAATAGAAATGGGAACATCTTGTATTGCTGAGACAGCTGATATTTTTTCCCTTTTTCTTAGATATGAGCAACTTGGAATCTTGCCTACAAACAGAACTTCATTTATGCGCTGAACAATCTCAGAAAGAAGAGAAGACCCCCGTGCCACCCATCAGTTCTGTCCTCTTGGCATTTTCTCTTCTTGGGGAGCTACATACCAAGCTTAAGTCATTTGGTAAGGCATAATACTTTGTTTCATTTACATGAAATTTCAGAAGGTCCATTGTTAAAGGAATGACAGAAAAATTATCAGTATTCTCTGAATAATATTGATGATGGATCATAGGGTTTGGCCTCATGATTTATCAAGTGGAATTGTATAAATATTACACTTTTCATTAAGGGCTTAGATCCTTTCCTTTTCTCTTTTCTTTTTTTTTTTTTTAAAGTAGCTGCTGGTATTTATTTTATTTGATTTTTTGAATAATTTACATAAAAATCTGTAGACAATCTGGGAAACTTCAGTGGGCAAACCTGCAGTGCATAATGGGTGTTGTGTAATGTCATGGTATATGTATTTTTGTTGTCAGGCTCGAAGATCTTTTTTTTTTGACGTGATTTATTTTTTATGAGTGTTGATAAAACTTTCAGGTCAGATGCTGCTGAAGTATATCCTTAGGCCTCTGGCATCTTGCCCATCCCTTTTTGCTGTGATAGAAAGCCAACCTAACATCATTATCATTCGTTTTGAATCTGTGATGACTGACTTGGAACATCCATCGCCATCTGAAGTTTTTGCCAAGATCAGACTGGTACTGGAAGTGGTCCAGAAACAACTTCTAGGTATGTATCCCCAAGGCAGTGCTTTTATATTTTAGAGAAGTCGATATGGTGTTTGAAAGCAAATATTATTTTAAAGTGGATAAAAATGTCAGCAATCTGAGTGAATGGCGGATCAGACGTGAGTAAATTATGTCATGGGAACAAAGTAGTTACCTTTTTATTTCTTGCTCTATTTTGCATTCCTTCTCTGCCCTGTGTTGACAAGCAGGGTCTTTAGTGGTGCCCTAGAGTCTGTGTTTGTAATATTTAGTTGAATTTTGGGATGCATTTCCCTCATGGGACTTCTAGGAACATCACATTTTGGGACTCTTGCTTTAGTTATCGGAGAAGCAGAAATGAACCAAGTGCTGTTTTATATCTTTTGTTGGGAAAATCCCCGTCAACCTAGTTGATATAAACAAAATAGGTTTAACATAGGCAATGAATTTCATTCCATCTCAGCCTACTGGTTAGATCTTTATATATTCACCCTTGAAATAGTTTCTATGTTGCTTGAATCATTTTTTGGCTGTCACACTACTAAAAGTAAAATTTCTTCTGGTGTTTTGTTATAATACTGTTGGTTTTAGTCTATTTGACTTACCTTCTTTTTGCTTTTCTCAGTTGTCTTATTGAATAGACAAATTAAGCATTCTTGCTGTGGAGAAAATGAAAAAGACACGCTGCTATTGTTTGTATGCCTTTCTGGCAGTCAACATAATTTATTTATATATAAATTTATTTTTTTTTAAATCGAAGTACAGTTGATTTACAATGTTTTGCCAATCTCTGCTGTACAGCAAAGTGACTCAGTTATACACATACAGACATTATTTATATATAAATAATTTATATGTAGAGCAAGGAATTCTTTCTAGTTTTGACAGCAGAGAATAAAAAATTTTAAGGCTTGCATAAATTACAAAAACCCAAGGTAGTTTTCTTCTTATTCCTTTACTTAGGGAGATAATCCACCCTTATTTTTATTAGATATAAAAAAAGAGTTGTAAGCAAAGTATCCAAGGATTGGAAGGAACTAGAAAGGTGACGCAATACAGATATCTCTGATGCTCGACTCTCCTCTGTAACACTCCCATCAATTGGTCGTATAACAAACTTGAGCACCTTTAGTGAGAGGGAACTCACTTCCTCTTGAGGCATTCCATCCTACCTCTGGACAACTCTGAGTTCTATGAAGTTTTTGTTTGTTGGTTTTTAAAAAAAATTGTATCTCCTTTCTTAAATGCTATTGCCAAAATGACCATTTTGGAACTTAAATCTTTAGGGTAGTTGTTTAAAAAATATGTTCAAAATATATGCCCTGTAATATCTGCTTTACTGATGCTGTTTCTAGTATGTGGAGCTATATAGAAGTCTAATTCTTATTACATATGATGGACTTTCAAATTCTTTATAGTAGCTGTTATTATGTTGCCTACATCTTATCACCAATATAAAACATCTTTAGTTTTATTTTTTTAATGAAATAGTTTTTTAAGTTCCTCTTACCTTCACTGATCTTCTGTGAATATATTCCATTTCTTCCATAGTCCTTTTATTAAAGTTATGGTGTTCAAAACAGAACAAAGTATTCTAAGTATAGTCCGAACCAATTCAGAATAGTATGGGATTGTTCACACTCATTCCCAGTTTCATGCTTCTGTTAGTATAGCCAAAGGGTATTATTACACAGTTAACTTACTGAGCTTGACGTCAGTGAAAATCCTATGTCATACTCAGTGCAAACTGCTGCTTTCCCATCTTGTACTTGATTTTTTGGCATTAACGTTAATCTTTGTTAAATTTTACTTGAGAAAATTTTACATTATCCTTTCTACTTCATATCGAATGCATAATTGATAATCATGTTTTCTTACAGTTTAATCTGAGTCAGTGATGGTACTATTACCTAGGATAGGGCTAGGTCAGAGGGTGCTCTGGGGAATTCCAGTAGAAACCTCTTTCCAGTTTGACGTTGGTCCATTTAAGTATTCAACCTAGTGTTTTATTTGTAAGTTTTCTTAGTACCTAGGATATTCAGAGCAGAAGACAACTCACTGTTGCTAGGTGCTCTTCTAATCTCTTTACTATCTTTCAGTCAGTATTCCCTTCCTTCATCTTCTTGCCCTAAATAAAACCTGAGGATCATATTTTGTGGCCTTAGTTCTTTTTGGAATCCTCTACTTTCTTTGGATTTTAGTTATTCTGAAACTTCATAAAGATTTTTACCTTCCGTCTTATGTTTGTCTTTGGTTTTATGCTCTTTTCATCTTTTAAATATGTATTTTTTTCTCCCAGGTTTTCTGTATTACTAAGCATCATTGTACCAACAGCAAAGGAGCTTTGAAAAGAGGAGAAAAAAAATTCTTTTGGAAATAATTTGGCAAAATATATAAAAAGCCTTAAAATGTTTATATCCTTTAAACCAAGGTTTCAACTTCTAGGAGTCTGCCTTGAAGAAATAATCTTAAATATATAAAACCATTTATGTATAAGGATGTTCGTCATAATGTTACTTATAATATTGAAATACTGGAAAGTCATGAAATCTTGAAGAATAGGGAAATGATGAAGTAAAGTATACAGCTGTATAATAGACCACTTTGCATAATTATGTTATACTTTATTGATTTTTTTAAAGTAATTAATTTTGAAGCTAATTGCTTCTAAAAAGCCAGCAACAAGCATCTATTAAAGGATTAAAAACTTTATTTCCATTAAAATCAGTTTTAAGTCAGGAATGCACGTTATTATTAATATTCGTTAACATTGTTTTAGGGGTTATGGCTGTTGCAAAGAAGAGAAAATAAGTATGAGTATTAAAATAAGGAGAAGAATTTATCTTTACTTGTAAATGGTGTAATTGTATACCTAAAAAAACAAAAGACTACTAAAACTTTAATAATTAGTAAGACATTTACTAAGTTGTCTAGGTACAGTATAAATCTATAGAAATCAGTTTCTCTCCAAGCTAGTAACAATCAGTTATAAATTAAAATATAAAGATATCTTATTTATAATGGCAATAAAATCTATGAAATCCTTAAAAGATAAATTTAATAAGAATGGGAAGAATACATGTAAGGGAAAGCATAAAACTTATTGAGGGCGTAAAGTAGGGGGAGGCTATCGTGGATTAGAAGACAGTCTCAAAAAATTGTCAGCTCATTCCAAAATAATGTATAAATTTAAAACATTCCCAATCAGATTCTTGTTATATATTTTTCCAACTTGACAAATTAATTACTCTAGAGCTTACATCAAAAAATGTATTTATGAGACCTGCTAATAAAGATTTGCAAAACACTAGTTGGAGAATTTTATAATTAAAACTATGTTCTTGACATAAGAAGATCAGTGGAATGAAAAAGCGTCCAGAAGTAGAGCCAAGAATAAATGAGAATTTACCATTTGATCAAAGTAACATTTCAGTTTAGTGAGACAGATAGTTTATTAAATAACGGTGCTAGCAAAATTGGCTATATGGAATTAGACAAAGTTAGATTCCTGCTTCGTACTTCATACAGAGATACATTCCAGATAAATTAAATCCCTATATGCAAAAGGTAAAACAATAAAAATGTTAGAAGAAAATTTACAAGAAGACTTAAATATTCTCAGGAAGCTCAGAATGCATAAAGGAAATGATTGATAAATTTGACTACATATAAATGTTAAATTCTGTATGGTAAACAATGCCATAAACAAAGTCAAAAGATAATATTATACTGGGAGAAAATATTTGCAGTACATTGGCAGACAAGGAGCTAATACAAAGATTTTTTTTACAAAGAAAAAGAGAACATAATAACAGAAAAAGGGTAAAAAATATGA
The DNA here is from genome assembly GCF_059928025.1 of Delphinapterus leucas. Lineage (NCBI taxonomy): Eukaryota > Metazoa > Chordata > Mammalia > Artiodactyla > Monodontidae > Delphinapterus > Delphinapterus leucas. Next base: position 90,738,485 of record NC_143135.1, on the reverse strand, counting down.
ATAGGCAGTTTATGGAAGAAAAGGTGCAAGTTGTTAATAAACATAAAGGTATGTATTGCTTAATCTCCCTAATAGTGGAATGGAAATCACACCATCAAAGTAGAACTTTTCACCCCTAGGGTTGACAGAATTCAAAGATTTGTGTAAGACACTTTTGGTAAGAAAATGCAAAGGTAGTCTCCTTCATCGCTTTAGTGAGTTTTTTAGAAAGTAATCTGCAGCTCTATAGTTATGCTAAAATATACATCGCTTTGACCCAGGTGTCCCACTTTTTAATTCCTTACTATGTGATATCAACAGTGTATATGTTTGCATGTATGAGTACTGTATATACTTGCATACTGGAATGTGCATCATTTGAAGAATGGTGCAGCTGTTGAAAAGAAATGAAGTGGAGCTAGATATAGTGACCTCGGAGATGGCCACAATCTATTTTTAAGGGATAAAAAAGTTACATGTAAAATCTATGGCATAAACCCATTTTATAAAAAAGGAAGTAGCCCCTTATATGAATGTTATATTAGTTTGCTAGGGCTTCCATAACAAAATTCCGCAGGCTCTGTGGCTTAAGCAATAGAAATTTATTCTCTCACAGTTTTGGAGGCTGGAAGTCCAAGATCAAGGTGTTAGTAGATTTGGTTTCTCCTGAGCCCTGTCTCCTTGCCTTGCAGACAGCCTTCTTACTGTCCTCACATGGCCTTTCTTCTCTGCATGCTTATCCCTGGTGTCTCTCCTTTTCTTAAAAGGACACTAGTCATAGTGGATTAGGGCTCCACCGTTATGCCCTATTTAAAGGCGGGCCCTGTCTCCAGGTACAGTCACACTGGGGACTAGGGCTTCAACATATGAATTGTGGGGGACACAGTTTAGTCTATATCATGTGTCTGCGTGCGTGCATGCATGTGTGCGTGTGTGTATTATTAATGTAAGGGAGGAAGAATACAAACCAAACTCTTAACTCTGGTTACTTGGACACAGAGAGAGAGAGAGAAGCTTGTGGGTATGGAGAGGGAAAATTAGGCTTTCTCTTTGTAAACTTCCGTGGTGTTCGCTTTGTCACAACAAGCATATTTTGCTTTTGCCATGAATGATTTTCTAGAAAGTATACACTACTAAAATTTACCAAGAAATAGAGACTCTGAACATACAAGTAGTTGTAGAAGAAATTTGAAAGGTTGTTAAAGATTTTCCACTAAAAAGGCCACCATCAGGCACATACGGTTTGTGGCTACATTCTAAGTACTCTTCAAATTACAGATAATCCCTTTGATAATCAAGCTCTTTTGGTCAATAGAAAAAGATGGATAAGTGCCCTAATTAATTTTTTAAAAACCAGCATAAATTTGCTACCAAAATGTATGGAATGATTTTACCAAGTCATTTTATCGCTAGCTAAATTTACAAGCTCAGATCCCCTTAAAATCACATTTGGGGTTGGACATTTAATTGTGATTTCAGGTGACTAATTTTGTCAATTCTTCTTTGAGAGGAAACTTGACAAATTCCTAATGTATTTGTTGAAATTTCTCTTAATATTGTCTGCTTTATCATCTTAAAAATTTTTTTGCACAGCAAAAGTTTTGTTTTGCTCTGTTTTAGCAAGCTGCAGCTGCCATTTATTGTAAAATTTGTGGCATATTTTCTTCCAGTCTGTATTTTCCTTTTCTGTTCTACCAGTTCTTCTAGCTTCTGCACCTTCACTTGATTCTGCATCAATAGTGTACCTTAGTTTTAAGTTTAAAAGTTTGTTTATAATCATTTTCTTAAGCTAGAAAAATATATCATGGTGAAAATAATAAGCATTTCAATTTTACTACCGTTTTCAGTTTATTATAGGTATCACTGTAACCTGTGCTGTATGTGAAAAATATTCAAATAAATGCATTACAATGTTACACTGGTGCATAGGAAAACAAAGTCATTCCAGTGGAATGAATCTACATCGAAGGTGTGTTTATAAGAAATACTAGAAGTGATACACATGCCTGATGTGAGCACTACAGTACACACAATAGCTTATATGATGTGATGGTTAAAGTGAGGCATAGTCTTTTCAAAGCAACAAAATTGTGTTTAACAGAAAAATATTTTGCGCTACTTCCTCTTTTTTTTTTTTTAGTTTAAAATTTTAATTCAAAAAACGTACAGAGGTCCCAGGTACTCTTCACCCAGTTTTCCCCAATGTTAGCATCTTGTGTAACCATAGTATAGTATCAGAACCAGGAAATGGACTTTGTTATGATTCACAGAGCTTATTCAGACTTCTGCAGTTTTACTTGCACTCATTTGTATGTGTGAATAGTTCTGTGCAATTTTATTACATGTGTAGATTCATGTAACTACCACCACAATCAAGATATAGGCTCCCTTGTGCTACCCACTGTAACCACACACCCTTGCTTCCATTTTTAAACTTAATTTGAAATTGCTTAAAATTAAAAAAAAATTGAGTTCGTCAGTCACACCAGCCCCATTTCAAGTGCTCAGTAGCAAAATGTGGCTGGTTGCTGTCATATCGGACAGTGCAGGCCTAGACTTCAGATATTGTAAGATATCTCAAGGCTCCGAGGTAATATGGTCACTTTCTTTTAAGGTTCTTATATATTGTTTAGTTAATTAATGGTATGTTCTAAATATAACTCCCTCAAAATGTGTTAGAAAAAGCCACCATAAAATATACCGTGGGAGAGATACTGAAGTATTCTGTTCGGTAGGCCAGATATTATGCTATAATGTAAGGTGTTTATTGATATTTTACTTGGGATAAACACTCAGATCCTTTGCAGAGATGAAAGAAATGTATTTGTTATTGGACAACTTGGACTTTATTCTAGACTAGTTTCGCCTTGGTATGCAGAACTTCTGAGCGCTTCATATAATCAGGTCTGTGGATCAGCAGTAGGTGATGATAACGTAGGCGGCTTAATACCTTATTGTTAGAGAGAACAGGCAGGTGATTCATCTGAGCAGTGAAAATAAAATAATAATTGTGTGTCATGCTCTTCCCATGTAGTCTGTTGAGACAGCTAGAGAATTGTTCGTGCTGTTTTCTGCCCTGTCATCTTAAAATGAAAGAATTCTAGAAAACTAGGGAATTTGAGAATATGTCCAGACTGTGAAGAGTTTCTTGTTTAAAACTTTTTCTTTTGGATTCAGATTTGCCTCTTGTTGCTGACGTAGAAAATGAAAAAACATGCAAGATCGTATTGGCCGAGATGCTTGGTGACGTGATCTGGGAGGACTTGTCCGAGTGCCTCATTAAAAATTGTTTGGTTTATTCTATCCCAACAAATAGCAGCAAGTTACAGCAGTATGAGGAGGTAAGAGCAGAGATGCCACAGAGGGTTCGAAGAGACCGTAGGTTCCTGTTGGTGTCACTTGTTTACCTTGGAGATCTTTTGTTCTTTAGTGACATCTTTAAGAAAATTATTCATAAAGTGTGGAGGCAAATTCCCTCTGACTTCATGTCTCTTCTGGCTTCCTACCTTTTGATTGGGTGGGGAAGTATGTTTCGTTATTAAGTACGTTTTCTTTAGTAAGATACTTTTGAAAAACAATTGTTTTTCTATTGGTGTCAGCTATAGTAGCTACTATGTGACGCTTTACTTTTTGGCTTCTTTTTAGTGTTTCCTCGAACACTACAGTAGTCCCCCTTTATCTCTGGGGCTACGTTCCAGTTCCCCCAGCGAAGGCCTGAACCTGTGGATAGTACTGAACCACATATGTACTATGTTTTTTCCTATACTAATGGGCAGGTAGTGTATATAGCATGGATATGCTGGACAAAAGGATGATTCCTATCCTGGGCAAGACAGCAGGACGGCGCAATATTTCATCATGCTACTCAGAACAGCACACAGTTTAAAACATAGAAATTGTTTGTTTCTGGAATTTTCCATTTAATATTTTCAGACCATGGTTGACTGTGGGTAACTGAAGCCGAGGATAAGGGGGGACCTACTGTCTATTTATTTAAAAATGTTTGCGCCTTTACTAAGCAGAGTCAAAAACTTCTAATGAAGGTGCTCTTCCTCACGAATTTAAGGCTAGAAAAAATGAATAATATTTTTATACCTAGTAATTGATGATCTTTTCTAAAACTTAAATGACCAGCTGGTCCTTGTTCTTTCCTATACATTGGATTTGAAATTTTAATATTGGAAAGGAACATATGTATTTGATTCTTTTCCTTTTTTTTCTCTTGTGTTTCTTTCTCAGATCATACAGTCCACTGAAGAATTTGAAAATGCCTTAAAGGAGATGAGGTTTCTAAAAGGAAATACTACAGATTTGCTGAAATATGCCCGTAACATCAATTCTCATTTTGCTAACAAGAAGTGTCAGGATGTGATTGTGGCAGCTAGAAACCTAATGACCTCTGAAATTCACAACACTGTGAAGGTATTGGGGGTTACAGGGTGTTACCTTGTATTAGGAAGCAGCTCATTTTTGAGATGATTATGATAGAGTGGAAGAGCACTGCTGAGCTCATTGAGGCGAGTTATTAATCTTCTTAAACATTAGTTTTCTCATCTTTAAAGGGGTCCTAATTCCTACGTCTTTTTTAGGGTATTGTGGGGTCCAGATGAGATAATGCACATAAAAGCATTGTATAAATTAAAAAAGTCTACGTGAATGTAATAGATTATTGTTGAAATCAGAGAGTATATCAACCTATAGAGTTTTCTCAACTTTATCACTTGAATTTTTAGTACACAGTTTCGTGACAGGTATTGTTATATCCAGAGATTATATCCTGTTGTGAAATGTTGACTTTATTGCTTACGCTAATAGAGGTGCTAGTTTTGAAGTTAATAAAAACAAACAGAAAGATGTGATCTTTGTATGGTATAAACAATTACCTGTAAAATCCGTGGACAAATTAATTTGCATTGAGGGTAATTTACTCCTTTGACCTTAAATTATTCTGTGTATTTTTTTTAACATCTTACATATATAAAATAATATTTGACAAATGTAAGGTGTTACTTAGATTAAAAGAAGACATACACTAAAGTAATCCCTTAATAGAAAATTCCTCAGCCATTTATCTGTTATCGCTGAGAGGACTGCGCTCTTCCTCCCTCTGTCCTTTCTGTCATGCCCCATTTTCCTGGGGCTAGGTACCCTGTTATAGTGTCCACTTCAGTAAAATATTAAATTAGCCATTTGAGGTGCACAGATATTAGCACATTTTGATGTAATCTTGGGTGGTTAAGGGAGCCGAAATGCACTCAGTACCGGGAACTGGGCTGCAGGTGTTTTTCACATGAATATCACTTATGTCACTCTTGTGCACAGAATCCAGTGGCTTCCCGTCTCATTCAGAGAAAGACCCAGTAGCCTTGCAGTGGCCTGCACGGCCTCCTGTGAACTGTCCCCTTGTTGCCTCTCTGACTCCATCTCCTGTTGCATTCCTCTTCAGTCGCTCTGCTCGTTTGCCAGGCCGACTCGGCTGCAGGACTTTTGAACCTCTTTTTCCCTCTGCTTGGGATATTACCACAGACGTGCTCCCATTCCTGACCACTCTTTTAAGATTGTGACCTCCCGCTATTTCCTGTACTCTTTCCTTGCTTTATTTTTCGTCATATCACTTATTATCAGTAAATATTCTATATGAATTATTTATTGTTTTTCCCCTCTAGAAAATAAGCTCTATGTGGGCAGGGTTGTTTTTTTTTTTTTTTCCTGTTTGTTTTGTTCTTTACTGTTTGGTTTACTGTTGTATCTGTAGCATTAAGAAAATACCTGGTGCATACTACTATGTACTTAGTAAATATTTGGTAAATGAATTAATATATATCCCATTAACTCTGTTGTAACTCCTTGTTATAAATAGGATTGTTACTGGATCACTTTGTGACTCTGGGATAAATCTTTTAACCTTTTTGGACCTCATTTTCCTCTTCTGTAATATGACAGAATTGAACTAGATAATCTCTGAACTCCCTATTCAACTAGTTCTGACATTTTATAAGACTGTATTTTCCCCCCAAGTACCCAAATCCTAATGATGTAGCTTCCTCTAGATCAGAGTTTCTCAGCAGTGCCACTGTTGACATTTGTGGCCAGATAATTCTTTGCTCTGGGGGCCTGTCCTGTAGGATGTTTAGTAGCATCCCTAATCTCTACCCACTAGATGCCGGTAGCACCTCTCCCAGTTGTGATGTTTGTATTCTCATTTAAATGTCATAACAGCCCTATGAAGCAGACATTATTATACCATTTTACAGATGGCAAGTCTCATGACTTAAACACTTTTATTAGACTTGGAGCTTCTTCTGTCAGAAATTTTCCGTAGAGGTCCAGTATGTGCAGAGCAGAGCTGCTCTTCTTGCAGTGGGAACCTGCTGCTTCCACCTGCTTAATCTCCCCTTTTATTGGTCCCTGAGGCATCTTCAAGAAGCAAGGTTTGAAAACCATTATTGTAGTGCAGTTTCTTCATATTACAATGAGAAAATGAGGTCAAGAGAGGTTAAATGACTTTGTTAAAAGTTAGGGTAGAAAATATCACTGATGTTTCCCAAGTAGAAGCCTAGTGTTCTTTCCTTTAGTCTTGACCAAGTTTGGGAATTTTCATTCTGTATAAATGTTAGGGAAGCTTTTTTGGTTTTTGTTTGGAATTTTGTTTTTAAGAGCAGTATAAGCTAGCCTGAATGTGTTGTTTCTTTGAGTAAGCCAACACGTGTTTCTGGTGGGAAATAATTTGTTTAATGACAGTGGAACACAAGTCATACTGGTGTGTGTTAATCTAATAGTCTCATCTGAGAAGGAGGATTTTCAAAGGTCCTTTCATTTACCTAAAATCTTGGGCCAGTTTCACAGCGTTGCTGTTTCCACTAAGAGTGAGAGCGCACAGGAGAACTAGAAGAATGGCACAGTAAAGGGATTGCTTATTTCTCATGACGTGCTTTCACCCAAGATTGAGTAGTCATTGAAGTACTGCCATGTTTACTCAAATCTTTTAATCATTCTGTGGATCCACAGCTTAATCATCATGGAAGCAACCGGTATCTTATTCCTCGCTGTACGCTTGCGTTTGGATTATTCTGAGGACAGTGCGTTTTCTTTGCTTCTGTATTTGACCCTTAGGTTACTCCTGCTTCTAAGATAAGTGTGCCAGATTTACCTAGTCCTGCTGAGGGTGACAAGCTGCAAGTACAGAAAGTGTCCACAACTCAGTACAACGAAGTGATGAATTTAGAGCCTGAAAATACGTTGGACCAACATTCCTTTTCTTTGCCCACATGCCGCATCAGTGAATCTGTGAAGAAATTAATGGAACTCGCCTATCAGACTTTACTGGAGGCAACAACTAGCAGTGATCAATGGTACGAGTTCTGAGTCCTCTGGAAATGGCAATGACTTGGTTAAATGTATATCTAAACTAGACATTTATTAAGAAAATTAACTGGAATTCTTTGGGTTTTCTTATCTTACTAGTTAATATTTTTTTTCCCTAGAGAAAAGTATAGTACACACGTATGTATTGACAATTAACTTTTATTTACAATAACATACAATCTTACAACAAGGTATGAGCAATAAAAGCATTGTATGGATGGACAAATGGGTTTGACATTAAAAATTGTTAATCACTTTTTAACAAAAAGCCCTTTAATTTTTGTTTACTTTTAACTTTATTTGACTCCAGTGATATTACATGAGAAAGTGCTTGTGAAGAACTTAGAATGCTACCTGGGAAATAATTAATACTCAGATGTTTATCAGTACTGGTGGTGGTGGCCTCAGTGATAGTTGTACCATCTGTTTCAGCAGCTCTGGCCCTTTAGCTTAACGTCCATTTTACCTTTTGAAATCTGGGGCCTAATTAATTGACATTTTAAATGTTAATTGTAAAGCAATAATAGTTTATTGGGTAGCCAAAGGTAGAAGGAAAAGAATGGAATGCACCAAAGTTCTGATTTCTCCCTTTCAAGAAGCTTTCTTCTAATCAATATTGTATTCAAGGTACCCAAACTCAATCCATATACTTGCACATTTGTACTGAATCTCTTTTTGTTTAGTAGGCTCTTCCCATACTCCTAAACTTTATAAATTGAGGAGAAAATGGTAGCCAGTAGCCCAAATTGATTATAGAGCAGATTTTAAAAAGCCTCTTTAGTTTGGATCTGTGTGTAGTAGTATTTTTACTTTTCATCCTCAGAGTAGAAAACAGTTTCAGTTAGGGCTTGACTTAAATTGTGTCTTCCGATGGGCTTCTGGAGTTTCAGTCTTTATCTCCGTGTACAGACTAACCCCTTTATTTCATTCTGCTCTAGAAAGAACATGTTCACTAAGATACTTCCATGACTTGAATGAATCATTATATTCACAAGTCCATCCAGTTTTAAATCTAAGTAGGAAGAAAAATACATGTAAAAGGAATTATGCACTCCTTTGGCAGAATAATATAGGAGTGACTGTTTCATTACATGGCATTCACCTGAAATGTACCAGAGCAGAAGTTAGGGATGCAAGGCAATTTTTCCTAAGAGAATACCAAACAATATTTTTGTATACTGAATGTCTATGGACATTCTTCCCACCAAAAAAATAGTTTTAACAGGATAAACGAAAACACAACTACATTACAACAACTCACTTTTCCTATTATCAAACTTCAAACAGCAACACATGCGACAAAAATAACATGAAATAATTTAGTCAGGTATCATAGTAATCAAGTTGTAACAGTGTTTTGGGGTATAGTGATCATGACTAATTTTTAAAAGTTATTTGTGGAATTCCTGTGATGTATTCAAGGTACATAGTTTAAAATATTCTTATGTAGAAGTAAGCTACGCAAACCTTATATTTGCTCTTCCTAAGTGCTTTTTAATAATGATCTTTAGGCGTTCTAAGACCAGATTTAAAGGGCAAGAAAACTTGAGGTTGGATTCTGTCCTAGAAATGTTGATTCATCTCCTTGCATTGGGGTGAGAAGGAGGGAAGGTAGAGGCTGAAAGGCAGGCTGGTTCCGACAGCACCAGTGAGTGCCTTTATTGATACCTTGCCCTTTGCACAGTGTGTCAGTGAGGAGGTGACATTTGCTCGAGGCTTAGCTCCATTTGTCGCTGAAGGGGTACTCTGGGTACTGGCAGAACACAAACTGACGAATGGAAAAGAGGCTTTGGGTTGAATGAGGCTATTCTTAATATTATTAATGGGTGCAGGTTTTTAGACCTGTAGTCTGGTTAGTGAATAACCGCTGAGAATCTATGCCATCTAGAGGAATGTTGTTCTCAGCAGTGACCAAGGCATCTGTTCTCTCCAGGTGTGGTTTTCGCTGCTGACTCTCCCTTCAGGTGCACTGAGTTTGAATTTTTTTTCTCATTGCCAATATATCCTTCTGCATTTCTGTTGAAACTGTGTTTTCCTTTTAGCGCTGTTCAACTTTTCTACTCAGTGAGGAATATCTTCCATTTGTTCCATGATGTTGTACCAACATATCACAAGTATGTGCCGCTGTGTCTGACTTCTGTGTAATATTGTAGATCGAAAATGTTTGTGAGTCAGGTTAAAACCAGTAATTTTATATTCCCACCAAAGATAATTGGTTACTAAAATTCACAATAAAATGCAGTAAACATTTACATTACATGTTTAAAGGACATTGGTCATTTATTAATAAATTAATAAGGGTACTGTAATCTTGCAGTATAGTAGGTGACACAGATTTAAAGACTCAAAAGGACTTTACCCTGTTACTGATGGTAGGTACTTGCAGAACTGCCTCACTTTATTTGGTTACAAAACAAAAGGTCATCCATCACTCCATATTGCTATCCAGTAAACATCCCACATTTTCCCTTGGCATTCATAGCTTTGCAGACTTAATACCACAAGAGATTGCTATTTAACTGTCGATCAGCTGCTCTTAGCAATCTTAAGCTGTATTTACCTAATGTCTTGGTTTTTTAAGGTTTCTCTTAATATTAATCTCAGAAGTTACTCATAACTTTAAGCCTCCAGGAGTTCTCTCTGTTATCCAAATTAAGTGTTTTGGATACCTTTTACAAATTTTTTAAATAATATGTCAACAAAACTATTCCTTAGTCAAGGACTCTGGTTTCAAAGAAAAAAATCAGTTTATTGTTTGTAGTATTTTTTAGTTCAGATTTTTGAACAATTGAGATGTTTTTAAGTAGGGCCAGTTATTGTTTTTATTCTAAAAGACAGCTTATTTATTGTAAACATTATTTTTATTTGTATTCTCTTTGCTGTGGCTTAAAACTTTTATTTCACCTCCTACTTAGGTAAAGGAAAAAAAACATCTTCGGGTCAGTTAATAGCCACGTCTTTGGGGATTCAGAGACAGTTGGCTTAGGGGTTTTCACACTTAGAAATATTTTTCACACTGGTGTGGAGTTAGATTTGCCTCTTTTTCCGCATTGTATGATCTGGGAACTTTATGCTGGACCAGTGGTTTATAAACTTCAGTGTGTATCAGAATCACTAGGAAACCTTGTTAAACTACAGATTGCTGGATCCCATGCCTGAGGTGTCTGATCAGTAGGGCTGGGGTAAAGCCTAGAATTTTTAACAAATTTCCAGGTGATGCTGATGTTGCTTGTCAGGGGACCACGCTTTGAGAACCGCCGTTCTAGATTAGCGTTCACAGCTTTGGCAGTATTTTAGGCTCTTTTATGGACCTTGAAGAATATATTTGCTTAGGCCCTACCCCTAGAGATTTTGATTTATAGGTATGGTTTAAGATTAAACATATCTCTGTTTTTTAAAGCCCTACAATGATTCTGATGTGTAGCCCAAAGTGAGGACAACTGTCTTAAGATTGTTAGTTTCCAGTTTTGTATATTCTAGCCTGACATTGAATCAGCAAACTAGGAAGTATTAATTGAATGACTGCTAGTGGATATGTAGCAGAGGCATAAGACAAGATCTCTTCCCAAGCTGGGTAGGGAGACTAATATGTGCAGAAGAATTAGAGCAGTGATTTTCAATCTTTTATGAAAATTTAAAATCACATGGGAAGATTTTAAAACATATAAATGCCCTGGCTTCACTCAGAGGTTGTGATTTAATTTGTTTGGGGTGAAGTCTAAGCGTCTCTATATTAAAATTTCTCAGGTGACCCTAATCTGTAGCCAGCTTTGAAAACTAGTGAATTAGAAAATAGTTGAGTGCTTCATTATACAAATGAAATGGGGATTTGGAGAAAGGGGAAGCAAACATGTATTTCCACAGACTTATCAGTGTTAGATTTCAAGGGAATTATTATGTACAGCTATGCCAGGTTTCTAGTATAAAGAGTTGACACAGGTAAACATCTTGATTCCCTTGTTGTTTTTTGTTAATCACTAGGATAGTTTTAAAGGATAAGGTCCCATGCAGGCAGAACAACCTCAGTGACTGAGTGGGCGTGCTGAGGTTATGCCTTGTTATGTACAGCATTTATACAGTAGACAATGATTAGCACCTAGAAATACATTAAAAGGGTAACTTTTCATCAACCCCAACTTCAATAACAGGAGATTTCTTTCTTTTCCTACGCTTCCTCCTGACCTAGGGAGAACCTTCAAAAACTGCCCCAGTTGGCTGCCATTCACCTCAACAACTGTATGTATATTGCTCACCACTTGCTGACCCTCGGGCATCAGTTCAGATTACGTCTTGCCCCCATTCTGTGTGATGGCACTACTACTTTTGTGGATCTTGTACCTGGCTTCAGGAGACTTGGTAACTGATACTTTAAATTTAGGAAGGATATTGATAATGCAGCTTATCAGACTAGTATCTTTGTAATTTATGAATGCAGCAGTTAGAAATTAGGTGGTGGTCCTGAGCTGTATTGGAAAGTGGGAGGGCATTTAATTTGCAGGTGTTCCCAGTTAGTTTTATAAAGTGAATGCAGTCTTTTGAAAGCATTACTTTTTCATGACGTGATTTCATGGTACATTAGTGTTCCAGACTGCATTGCTGGTGTGCAGTGAATTCACCAAATCAGAGTTATGTCAGTAGAGTGACACATAACTAAGATGTAGTGTGACAATTCTGTTAGCATTGTTGGTAAGAGCTCACTAATGACAGTGCTTATTCTTTTGCAAAACCTCAACCTAGCTCCCTTCTCTTATACCTCCTTTAGCTTTACTTCTGATTATTAAAAATCAAAAGAAATGTGGGGTAAGTCAATAATGATAGCCTAAGAAAAGCAGAGAATCTATATGATTTACTTAGCTTTTCAATTCCTGACTTTTCCCTTAGGTGGTGTAGATATATCAGAAAAATAAGCAGTTACTTCTACTGTATAAGCAGTTTCTCTTATCTGACTCTGGACTAACTGTTGGAAAAGACTTACTATCCTGAGGGTGGGCTTGGAGGGACCGGCTAATGTATTAGCAGTGATGTTTCTAGTAACCTTAGGGCAACCTTATGATGTTATCTAACAAGCAGTTGTTTTCAAATAGGCAGAATCTGATATTTGGTTCATGCTTGTCTCTCCTCTTCCACCCTGGTTTTGCATTGTGTAATTGAACAACTTTTAGAATTCTTTATTCTCTTTTCTTATTATAGGGACAGAGTGTTTTTTGGCCCAAATGCGGGCACAGAAAGGAGAACTTCTGGAAAGATTATCAAGTGCTAGAAACTTTTCAAACATGGACGATGAGGACAATTATTCTGCAGCAAGTAAAGCAGTCCGACAGGTGGGAGGCTGTTGTTCCCTCTGGAATTTGTACTCTTCCTTTAGATGCTCCCCCACCTTGTTTTTTAAGCACCAAAGAGTATGTAACAGGTAGCTCAGTTCATGCCCCAGAGCTCCCATTGGAAAATGTGGCTACCTTTTACAGTCTTGTATACGATCTTTCCCTTCCCCTACCCCACCAAGTCAACAGGAAGCTATCTTCCCATCAAGCCACTAGTGATGGGAATAATAAGTCTGTCATAGCAAGTATTTAACCCATGAACTTAGGTTTGGGAAATTTGAAATACTAGCTTTCATCTTAGAAAAATGCCTCTCTCTCCTAAGTGACTTATCTTTTTACTAGTTTTCCCATCCTCAGAATAAGTCAGTTTTTCATCTAGCAGAGATATCACTAGGGTGAAATTTCAAGAAGCACATGTTCTTGATTACTTTACCTCACCGTTATATAACACCTCTTCTCCCATACACACACACACACACACACACACACACACACAAGCAGTCACACAATAAATGTAAATCTAGAAAAATGTGAGTTGTAACAATCTCTCTTCCATGTAAATATCTGTATTCTTCTGACAGGTATTGCACCAACTAAAGAGACTTGGAATTGTGTGGCAGGATGTCCTGCCAGTGAACATATATTGCAAGGCTATGGGGACTTTACTCAGTACAACAATTTCTGAGATCATTGGCAGAATCACTGCCCTAGAGGTAAGGGCCATTAGATGTCTCACCAGACTTGAGATGCAGTTCTTGTTCCAGATTGTCACTTTCCTAAGGAAGTGATGTTGAAGTCTCATCTTTAGTCAACACAGATGGTAGAAGAAATTGTTCATGTTTCATGTCTAACTCATTATACTGTTATTTTTTTCACTTTTGTCTTAATTCTGTTTTGCTGGAGAGTTGCTAATCTCTATCTTTCATACCTGTTTAAGAAAGCAGGATTATGCTGCTTCTCCATCTAGCATCTGTGTAAATTATGAATGAGGAAGTTGGAAATGGGGCAGTGCTCCCAAAATGTAAAGTGTGAAGTCATATATACTTAACATGTACGTGAACTAAATAATTTAGTAAAGTGAAATGCAGCCTTGTGCAGGTACCACTTTACCAACACACATGTTTGATCCTACAGGAAAGTTGCCTGGACTCTGCCAGCTGATACCTCTAAAGTATAGATTGGCTAAACCCTTGTGATAACACTCCCTGCTTTGCAGCAAACTGCACCACATTCTATTGGAGAAATGGATTTTTTCATGCAGGCAGACTAAATTACCGACAATCTGTTGAAACATATTTTGTGTCATTCTAGCTTTAGGAGTATTGTCAGAACTGATGAAATCTAGTGTCTAGTAAGGTGTGCTAAATTGGTTGGAAAACATCTTGCTGTGGCTGACCCCCTGAATAGTTTACACCAAAGATCTGCTTTTTACTTACTGCTAAGCTGGCTCAATTCTGTTCTGTTGTGTTCCCTTTGTGCAAAATCAGGACATCTCTACTGAAGATGGTGATAGATTGTATTCCTTATGCAAAACAGTGATGGATGAAGGACCTCAAGTATTTGCACCTCTGTCTGAAGAAAACAAGAACAAGAAATATCAAGAAGAGGTTCCGGTCTACGTGCCAAAATGGATGCCATTCAAAGAATTGATGATAATGTTACAAGCCAGCCTGCAAGAAATTGGGGATCGGTGGGTAAAATCCTTCTATAGGATTTATATATCTCTTCACAGCTGTAATAGAGTATTAGTGCCATTGAGAGCAGTGCTTCTCTCTGTTTCTTAATATTGCTCAAGAAAGTTTCATATTGAGTAGCAGTAGGTGGGGCCTTTGCATGGTCTATCATAGTGTGGATCTCATGACCATTTTCTCATATTTGATAGCGTAAAGACTTCTTGTTTCTATTATTTTGGTCTTGAGCACGTTGTTTTGTCATGCTGTACGTATGATCTTGTACTTCTTGCACTTACAAGGAGTACAACCATCTGACACCTGGATGGAAATTCTTGCCCATTTTAATCAACAGTGGATGCATTTTAAGATTGGCTTTGATATGTTAACAGAGAAGTGACTTTTATCTGTAAGAATATTCAGCATCAAGCCATTGTTTGATTGACCAGCAGTTTTTCTACAGGGAGTAAAGTAGTTTTAGAGATTCAGCGCCACACACATAGAAAGGATTCATCTTTCCTTAAATATAGTAGATGATGTTTTCTCTCAATACCATCAGTTAATGTTGCTGTGCTCTGTAATTGTATGCTATGTCGTATCATACTGAGTGTGTGAAGGTCATTAATACTATGCAAAAACTGGATAGATGTGGGCTAGTTATACATCCTTGGACGCTTTTATTATTGTCTTGGTATATTTTTAACAAGCATGCATACCTTGTATAGGGAACTCACTGAATAGGCATTAAGGTCCATATCCATCCCTATAGCTACTTGTCTATCTGCTTTGGCTTGGTTTATTATAGATGCCCAGTTACATTAGACTAGTTGTCCTAGATGTGTCTGAGTTGTTCCCAGCAAATACTATCCATTCTAAAACAAGGTAAATGAGATTTTTTGCTTGAAAAAAAAAAATCACATCAAAATACCTCTAACTACATTTAGTATAAAATTTGATTTATTCGTTTGTTACTTACAAGTCCTTAGTGAGTTATGTCTTCAGGTAAGACTCCAGAGGGCAGCAGATAAGAATTTTTCTTTCGGCTGTTAAAGGGCCCTCTTGCAACCCAAGAATGATCGTTAATTCTTCGTTATGAGAAAAATTACAATACTGATATATCTCAGCTTCTTTTCTTCTGCCTAGGAAGATTTTTTTTCCTCCTAGAGATTTCAGTAAATATAAGGATAATAACTAATTGAGAAAAATTTTTTTACCAAGGAAACTATCTCCAGTTGTGTACTTTAAACATTTAAAAATTATAAAATATACATGTGAAAGAGTACAGTATATATAACATATATTCACAGTTTAAAGAAAAAGAGTGAAATAAATGTTCATGTACCTATTGCTCAGCTTAAAAATATTACCGCTACCTTTGAAGACCCTTATGTACCCTTTTCCAAATCGTCCTCGCCAGAGGGGTAACCACTATCTTGAATTTTGTGTTATTTATCTCCTTGCTTTTCTTTATAGTTTTACCACATTTGCACATATCCCTAAATGGAGTCTTCTATAACTTGCTTCTTTTGTTCAGAAAATTCTTTCGTGAAGGTATCTGTAGCTGCAGTTCGTTTTCACTGCTGTATCATATTCCATTATATAAATATTTCATAGTTTTTTTAAAAAACTGAGTTATAATTAACATACAATATTATATTAGTTTCAGGTGTACAACATAGTGATTTGATATTTTTATACATTATGAAAAGATCACAGCAGTAAGATCAGTTACCATCCATCACCGAAGTTGTTACAGTATTATTGACTATATTCCTCATGTGTATGTTACATCCCTGCCTGTGACTTATTTATTTTATAGATGCATATTTCATGGTTTATCCTGTTGCTTCACATTTTCACCAGTATTTGGTATTATCAGACTTTAAAATTTTTGCTAGTCTAGTTGCTGTGAAATGGTAGCTCATTGTCATTTTAGTTTATATTTCCCTAAGTTCTAATGACATTGAGCATCTTTTTAGTGATCATTTTTCTTCTCTTGTAAAATGCCTGTTTATATTTTTTTTATATTGGGACTCTGTGTGTTTTTCTTTTGGAAGTATAGTTGATGCACAGTATTATTCAGTTACAGGCATACAATATAGTGAGTCACAATTTTTAAAGGTTATACTCTCTTTATAGTTATTATTGGCTATATTTCCTGTTGTACAATATAGCCTTGAGGCTTATTTTATACACTATAGTTTGTACCTCTTAGTCCCCTACCTCTAAATTCCCCCTCCCCGCTTCTGTCTCCCCACTGATAACCACTGGTTTGTTCTCTGTATCTCTGAGCTATTCATATTTTTTACCCTTTATTCTACGGGGTTGTTTGTGATTTCATATGTATTTTTTATACTTATCCTTTGTCAGTTAAAATGTGTTGCCTGTGGTTCACTTTTTAAAGTAGTTACAGATCCCATTACTCTATATAACCATGTGAGGATGTGGTCATAATTGTCAAGTTCAAACGGGCTTAGTGAGTATAGAATGAGGGAGAACAGTTTTATCTTCCTAACTTGGTCTCTTCGTCTGTCTATGCTGTTACCAAAATGCAGCCAAGAAGTAGAAGATGTCAAAGATACTGACTGGTAGATTCCTAAAGAAGGGGAAGAATGCCAGAATTTGTTTTATTTCCATTTTAAACAAATACACTGTTGGGATCAAATACGCAATTTAAAAATCTGGCTTATACTTAATAGGAAATAGAAATTGTGTTTTTCATTTTGCAGGTGGGCAGATGGAAAAGGGCCCTTGGCAGCTGCGTTCTCTTCCAGTGAAGTAAAAGCTTTAATTCGTGCCTTGTTCCAGAACACAGAAAGAAGAGCAGCTGCCCTTGCCAAGATTAAATAGCTCCATCTTCCTGAGAAAACCGTGTCTTGAGCAGTTGGATTCCTTTCTTGGTGTTATTAGTCTTTAAAGACTTCTTGGAATCACCCGTTGGTTTTGGTGAACTGATATATCATGGAAGTTTGATTTCACCTAAGAACGCCTTACCTCCTGGCCTGTATGAGGCTTTGTGGAAGAATTGGTTGTTAGGATCAGATGTCAAATGAAGCACCTCAATTTGTTGACTTTTTAGCCACCCTCCCTTAATAAGAAACTATAGGGTGACATTGTTTCATGTTGCTTCCAGGGCCCTCTGGGAACTGTATCCATTGAAAATATAAGCCCTGGCCTTGGATCAAGGAATCCAGATCGTTCCAAGAGTCAGGATAAAGAATTTGTGAGAGATGGGAGATATATTTTGGAGGGCAAGGGAACCATAAATTGATCTTGCAGGAATTAAGAAGACTTCCTTCAGTATTTCTTTCCAATAAATAATGCTTTTCAGAGTTAAGGGTGAGTGTCTTTAATAACATGGGAACTTTGACAAAAGAGGCCATCAAGTTTTCCTATCTTTCGTGCCATTCTTTTTATCGACATTTATGATCCTCACAGAGGACTCAATGACTTACCGTCTTTCTTCATGACACTATCTGATAATTTAACATTTCTTTCAGTATAAAGTTTTGGCACTTTTTGCTATTTCAACTAAATTATATATTTTTTCTGGCTGAGCCACGTGGCTTGCAGGATCTTAGTTCTCCTACCAGGGATTGAACCCGGGCCCTCCGCAGTGAAAGCAAGGAGTCCTAACCACTGGACTGCCAGGGAATTCCCGGACTAAATTCTATTTTATTGGTTGGATTTTTTTTTCTTTTTGTCTCCTCAAATTCCCTGTTTTCTGTACCTTATCAAATGGCAAATCTTTTAAATTTCAGTGTTCCTTCGGTATGTATGTGCCATGAGATGCTAACTCTGGGTTCGGTAGCCTTATCTTTTATTTGGTGGATGTGGGTAATCCTTCAGCTCAACTTTCTGTGTTTTTAACTCTTTGCAGCCATTGGAGGTTTATATTCTATTAAAATTATTCTCGGTAGGACTCTGGATTGTTTCTCTTCACCCTGAAATGTGGAATTCCGCTTGTGAAAAGAGGGTAAAGAGTGCGATCGATCTTTGTGTGCCTTGGAGGAAATGCTGTCTGGAGGATGTTTTCAGTACAGTGGGCCTGCTTCCTTAGGCTTCAACCCCTGATCCCTGGCACACATTCCGCCTTCACCTTCTTGTCCTTAGTTTGAGCTCAGCCCCTACATTCTGGTTGCTTAGTTTTTCTTTTACCTATTTAGGGGTCATAGAAGAATGAATTAGAAAGAAGATTGGTTTCTTTTTATAAGAGAACTCAGCTGTGGTTAGTGACAACCTATCTGTGTACACTTAGCATATCCTACTATGAGAACGCACAGAAAAAAGACTTGCCTGAACCAACTTTAGTTTTTTGAGAACAAAGTAGTTGTCTTTCTTGAGAGGGGGAAGGGACCCTTTGCACAGGTGAAGAAAATACCTGTTTCGGAAAATCCACACCATTTCAGCTAGCATTCTTTTTTCAGCAATTGAGGGAATGGGGAACGAAGAACAGAACTGAACTAAATGCCTTGCAGGACTGTTACACACATAGCATATTTCTTCTGTTCATAGAAGCTATTCCTGTTGCTTGACAGGTAGAGCAATTGGGGGGTGGGATCTCTTGTAACTGAAAAGCACACTCCTCTCTCCTTCCCTTCCCCCATTAGCACAGAAAACTGCATCATAGTTCTTCTGAGGCCCTGTAGACTCCATCCCTCGGGACTCCTTCCTCTGATGAATAGTTTATGTCGCCGCACACAGAGTGGGCGGACTCCATCCTCTTCCCTGGCCAAGGCAATTGACAGCTGGTGGTTAAGTGGATATTCGCTCTGGTTAGGGACGAGCCATCTGGCTTAGCAACATGGGAGTTGGGTCTGGCAGCTCTTGCAGGGACCTTGAAGGTACCTATTCAGATAGGGAACCTGAGACTGAACGGGAGGGGAGCCTGCTTCCTCTAGAAAGCGCGTGCGGATTATGTGAGTAAGGGAAACTTACGAGGCTTGACTCATTCAGTGGATCTGTAGGCCAACGGAAAGAAACCTCTTCCCAAATTACACCCAGAACTATACAAATGACTGGGAAATGAAATTCCAGAAAGGGTCCCCAAGATATTAGTAAAAAGGAAAGTTTTTGTTAAAAAGAACCTAAATCCCTTAGGTGACTTGATAGTGGCTGCTGTTACATTGTGGATCCTGAATTGTTGGAGACCCATTCATGGTCAGTTTTGCACTGGATTTCTCTCTGAAATGGGGATCCTCCAGATGGCATCTTTCCTCAGGCCTGGGAGCAGCACAAGGCATCTAGGCCTAGTCTGTGGAAATGGAAGCAGGGAGCCTGTCCATTTTACCCTGGGCTTACATTCTGGCCTTGATCAGCCCAGGAGGGTCATCCAGACTCTGCATGCATCTATATTATAAACGGTGACATATCACTGAACAATCACTTGTGAATAGATCAAACAGTATTTTCTTTGATTAATAACATCGTTAAAAAGGATACGGATAATCCTCTTCCCATGCCTGCAAATACTCATGCTATCACTTAAGGCAACGACTCCCAGCCTTTTGTGGGGTTTCATTCTATTGTTTATGTCTATCTTCTGAAAGTTCTGAGAGGTACACACACATCCTCTGGGGGTGTTTTTGTTATAAGAAAACTGGCCCAAAGGAGTCGTTTGCCCAAGCTCCCCAGCTAGTTTGTGCCACGGAGAAATGAAGGCATGTATAGGAGTGACTTCTTAGTGAAGGAGGTAGCTGTAAATTCAGGAAGGAATAAGGCTTTTGGAAATTGCCTCCCATGTAAAAAGTCTTGGCACAAAGTAGCCTTTTTAAATTGGGTTTTGATGCCCACGTTCTTCCTAATCATGGAACTGATTTTGAACATTGGTTCTGTGATAACTTCCTCCTAAAAATAGGCATTTAGCTAAAGCCTAAAGTTTCCTGAAAGTTACAAAGCCCCAATTTTGAGAAGTTTTTCAATTATACGGTTTAGACAGAAATTCCTCTCCTTGTCATGAGGAGTTTGGTTGAGAAGTTTGTGATGTCACGTGACATAACTGGAGCTAGGCTTAGATGTCTCAAAACCATGTTATGAAATCTCTGCCTCAAGTCTGGGGAGGAGGGCAATGACTCTGAGGAGCTATGTATAAGCTCTGCACCCCTCAGCAATCGGGTGCCCCAGATTTCTTGCGTAGTGCGAGAGAGCGAGGTGGGAGTGGATGGGTCTTAGCTACTCCTGCTGTTGAAGTAGGCACTAGTACCAGGGCCGAAGGCACCTTCTCCCTCCCTTGTCTCAGCTTTGTAAGTGGTTCTAAAACTTCCTACTTTTATTCTACTTACATTTATTGGGTGCCAGGCATTGTTCCAGTCACTCAACAACCTTCCCCCCCCCAAAAATAAAACCCCACAAAAATTATTTTTCTCTGGTGATTTAAATTCTGGTGCTAAAGACAGATAATAAATATGTAAGTAAATTAGATAGTATGTCTGAAGATTTTAATTGTATGGAAAAAATAAACATAGGGTGATAAATCTGAACTTCTCTGGAATTCCAGGGCTGGAGGAAAGGGGAGTGAGCTGACATTCTGAATGGGATGGTCAGAGGACACCTCCCCGAGACAGTGGGTAAGCCATGTGGATGTCTGGGTGCAGACAACTCTGAGCAGAGAGACCAGCCCTTGCAAAGCCCTAAGGTGGGAGGAGTGTGTCTGGTGAAGGAATAGCAGAGAATGAGGGAGAGAGGAGGAGGAAAGGTGGTGAGAGATATAACAGGAGAGGAGGGGGCAAGATTGTGTAGGCCATTAGAAGGATTTTGGTTTTTTTTACTCTGAGTCAGATGGGAAACTAGTAGCTTAGAAAAAAAAAAAAAGGAAATGTGTAAAAGAAGAGAAAATAGCGTGGTGAACCCCTAGGTACCCACCACCCATCTTCAGCAATTGTGGTCATACAGCCAATCTTGTTTCATCTGTGCCCCCCGCTCACCTCCGCCCCATTGCTCCCGCAAACATACACTGAATTGTTGAAGCAAATACCAGACAGCATATCATTTTAAACCCAGGGCTCATTCCTGTGAAAAGTCTGAATGTTGTTTCTTGCGAAGCTTTCTCTTTTTCCATCTCTCTTTCAGCCCCTGTCATCCCCCCTCTCCTCTTCCGGCAGGAGTTGTCCTCTAGCTGCCCGCCTCCCTCCCTTTTCCCCCAACCTCAGTTCCCCACTCAGGCTCAGCCTGTATCCACTCCACTCCCATCCCCTGAACACTGGGTATCAAATAACAAACATCTTAAATGCAGTTGACAGCTGACTCACTACCACTTCCCCTTTGCATCCTCCTTCCCTCTGCTCAGCCACTTGCTCCAGCTAACCCAATCCCATGGTTTCTGGGTGTTCAAAAGTTCCCCAAGGGGCTTCCCTGGTGGCGCAGTGGTTGAGAATCTGCCTGCCAATGTAGGGGACACGGGTTCGAGCCCTGGTCTGGGGGGATCCCACATGCCGCAGAGCAACTAGGCCCGTGAGCCACAACTACTGAGCCTGCGCGTCTGGAGCCTGTGCTCCGCAACAAGAGAGGCCGCGATAGTCAGAGGCCCGTGCACCGTGATGAAGAGTGGCCCCCGCTCACCGCAACTAGAGAAAGCCCTCGCACAGAAACGAAGACCCAACACAGCAAAAATAAATAAATTACTAAACTACTACCCCCAACATCTTCTTTAAAAAAAAAAAAAAAAAAAAAGTTGCCCAGGAAAGAATTCCTCTTACTGATTATTTCATCAGAGAGGATATCTCCTGCCCCCTTAGAATCAGATTCTCCTGGGTTCCTCTCACAGAGAATCCCAGTAGACATGGCAACCCAGCTCCAGCTATTGGGTGTTGGCTGGAGTCTGGGACTGCCTTGGTTTAAGGCAGAGCAACCCCCTTCCCTAAGGGGTGTCTGGGTGGAGTGGAATCGGGAGCGGAGCAGCTGCTGGCTGGCTTCTGTCTCCCAACCCCACTCTCTGACTTTAGAAATGCTGCCTCAAAAGAATATTAATTATTTTCATGTGCATGAAGGGCTCCATTTATGCTTGATTACCATTCAGCATGATAAAAATTATGCATAGCATTAAGTATGTCAGGTTAACTTTGTTATAAATTTCACTTAATTTCCGTACTAAGTTCTGTTCCTAAATGCATACTCTAGTTTGTTTGCCATATCCATATCTACATTATTATTATTCAAAACTAAAAAATTAGGACTTCTTGTTCACCCTCTATCTATTTAGTAATCTTCTCTTTTGTAATATTAACTTTAATCGCATTGGTCTGAAGTAGCAGTAGGTCTTTTGCCCTGTTTTTGAAAACTGGGACACTTGCTCATCTCAAGGACTATGTAACTTGGATTTGTGATTACATCTGAAGTTTCTAAGTCCCATGAGATATAATTCCCCTGAGTGTAGAACTGTGAACTCATTTAAAATCCAGGTTTTCTTTTTCTATCTTTTCACCTATCTTAGCTTTCATTTTCCTCTCAAATGTTTGTTCCAGCCTTTCCAGGTGGAAGATAATTCTCCTTGATAGGAACAGGGAAGCAAAATAGTGTTTGAGCTGTTCAGTTCTCTTTGTGTCATTTTTTTAACATCACATTATCAACTTCGAGTATAGCCAAATCCTTTTTGTTCCTTTTCTTTCACTGATCATCCTCTTTCCCTGTGCCCCTAAATTCCTTGAGATAATGTTTTTCATAAACTTCAGCATATTCTGGGCTTTGATCTTCCTGACACTATTTTTTCATGTCCAGGCCATTCTTATATTTTTGCCTATGAAGGGCCTGTTTTTGTTGAACCCATCACTTGTTTTCATTTGCAGCCACACTCCTGTTTTTTTAATTGTGTTGTCATATTTATTATATAGTCAGATTTTCAGTTTTGAAATACACCCCTCCTCTTTCATTCATAGTATGATGTCTTTTTTTTTTTTTTTTTTTTTTGCGGTACGCGGGCCTCTCACTGTTGTGGCCTCTCCCGTTGCGGAGCACAGGCTCCGGACGCGCAGGCTCAGTGGCCATGGCTCACGGGCCCAGCTGCTCCGCGGCATGTGGGATCTTCCCAGACCGGGGCATGAACCCGTGTCCCCTGCATCAGCAGGCGGACTCTCAACCACTGCGCCACCAGGGAAGCCCGTAGAGTATGATGTCTTTTTATTTTATTTATTAAGCTCTAGTTGATATACAATATTGTGTTTGTTTCAGGTGTACAGCTTCAGATTCTTTTCCATTATGGGTTATTATAAGATATTTAATTTAGTTCCCTGTGCTATACAGTAAATCCCTGTTGTTTATCTGTTTTACATATAGTGGTGTGTATCTATTAATCCCATACTCCTAATTTAATCCCTCCCCTTCCCTTTTCCTCTTTGGTAACCATGTGTTTGTTTTCTATGTCTGTGAGTTTGTTTCTGTTTTGTAAATAAGTTGATTTGTATTATATTTTTAGATTCCACATATAAGTGCTAGATGATGTCTTTCTTTTAGAGTCTGTGGCCGTGAGATTATTTCTGGCATTTTTTGGTGCTCTTTGAAATATGCTTTCCTAAAGCCAGGGCCTGTGCCTAGGCCAAATCATTTCTTCCTTGCCTGTTGTGAAATTTGCAGTCATTCTCTAACTGATGTTTTGGATAAAAAATTCCCCTCTTTGCTTCTTTGGCTTTCTGAAAAGCGATTATTAGCAAGGCAATTAAAAAACTCATGGGACATTCTGGTTTTTAGCAGAGTGGGACCTCTAGTAGACTTATGGAAAGCTGAAATCCCCTATATCCCTGTGTCAACTCCTTATTTATTAAAAAAAAATATCAGCCAGCTCTTCCATCTGGCTGGGTGTTGCCATAGTACGTGCACGTGGAGCATTATTTCGAATTTTCTGTTTCTCTTTACTCCAAGTGCCTGGTTGTTTAGCATTCACTTTATTAACCTATGAGAATTGAACTTGAGATTCCCTGAGAACTCAATAAAATCTTTCTGGTTTTGTTTTTTGTTAATTTCCGCCCGCAAATCAGTAAGAAGCAAAGAGTAGCTCATTTAGAGGAGAAGCAGACCTATATGACAACTAACTTTTTTATAAAGTCACGGTCTCATTAAGAAAGTAATGTTATTCTTCCATGAAGCAAAAACAGTAAAAACCTTTTTTGATTTGCACTGAAGTATATTTCCCCTTGGAGTTTGCTTCAGAGTATAAGAAAGGGGCTCCTGAGAAGCCCCTAATCTTGGTTCTCTGCTTTTTTGGTTTGCTTTTCTGGGAAAAGAGTAGTAGGAGCTATGGGTGAGTATGTGGGGATGAAAAGGGAAGGGAAGAGCGAGCTCTGATCGTTTGGAGGATCTTTGTGGCAGCCAGCTGGTCGACCGAGACTTGGATAAGAGGAAAGGCAGAGGAGGCAGGGTTGGGGGGTGAAGTGCCAGTGTGGGCTGTGGAGTCACACAGACCTGGGATTCATATCCAAGTCCACATTTACTTAGTTCTGTGACATAATTTATGTAAAACACATAGCATAGGGCCTGGCACAGATGAATGATCTGTGTTAACATGTTAACTCTAGTGTTTAGTGCTTCAAGCTCAGTGCACTCAATTTAGAGTTTAATTATGTAGGTGGTTCTCTAACTAAATTGCAGCTTTTTGAGGGTA
The DNA here is from genome assembly GCF_059928025.1 of Delphinapterus leucas. NCBI lineage: Eukaryota > Metazoa > Chordata > Mammalia > Artiodactyla > Monodontidae > Delphinapterus > Delphinapterus leucas. The sequence goes on along the minus strand of NC_143135.1, from coordinate 90,713,562 downwards.
GGAATGGTGTCGAATGCTTTTCTTGGACAGAGTAAACTTAATAAATAATTATGGATTGGTTTGAATTCAGCCCTACACAATGTGTGACAATGTGGCCCAAATGAAGAGAGAAGTGGGGCATCTTTGTGGCGTGAGCTGGAGTGTCCTTGTAAGGAGCCCATGAGATCTCTAACTTTGGAAATGTTTGATTTTGGTCCCAGGAGAGGTTCTTCCCTTGGCTGTGCGTGGATATTTGTATTTTTGTACATGTATAAAAGCCTGTTTGCTTAGAATTTATACCACCTGGAGATACAGTTCTTGTTATCAGGACTCTTCAGCACTAACTGAAGGCCTGACAGTGTCCCTGAAACACTGCCAAATTCTGCAAGGCTTCTGAAACAGGAAAGAGCCAACCATCCCAGTGCACTTGGAATTTAGCATATTTGATTTACATTCTAATTCTCTGGAAGTTGGTCTTCAGCTGCGACAGGATAACTTTTATTTTTTTATTATTTTTTAAATTTTTATTTATTTTTTTATACAGCAGGTTCTTATTAGTCATCAATTTTATACACATCAGAGTATACATGTCGATCCCAATCACCCAATTCATCACACCACCACCCCCCACCCCCCGCCACTTTCCCCGCTTGGTGTCCACATGTTTGTTCTCTACATCTGTGTCTCTATTTCTGCCCTGCAAACTGGTTAATGTGTACCATTTTTCTACGTTCCACATATATGCTTTAATATACGATATTTGTTTTTCTCTTTCTGACTTACTTCACTCTGTAGGACAGACTCTAGATCCAACCACGTCCAAACAAATGACCCATTTTCTTTCCTTTTTATGGCTGGGTAATATTCCACTGTATATATGTACCACATCTTCTTTATCCATTTGTCTCTCGATGGGCATTTAGGTTGCTTCCATGACCTGGCTATTGCAAATAGTGCTGCAATGAACATTGGGGTGCATGTGTCTTTTTGAATTAAGATTTTCTCTGGGTATATGCCCAGTAGTGGGATTGCTGGGTCGTATGGTAGTTCTATTTTAAGTTTTTTAAGGAACCTCCATACTGTTCTCCGTAGTGGTTGTATCAATTTACATTCCCACCAACAGTGCAGGAGGGTTCCCTTTTCTCCGCATGCTCTCCAGCATTTGCTGTTTGTAGATTTTCTGATGATGCCCATTCTAACTGGTATGAGCTGATACCTCATTGTAGTTTTGATTTGCATTTCTCTAATAATTAGTGATGTTGAGAAGCTTTTCATGTGCTTCTTGGTCACCTGTATGTCTTCTGTGGAGAAACATCTATTGAGGTCTTCTGCCCATGTTTTGATTAGGTTGTTTGTTTTTTTAATATTGAGCTGCATGAGTTGCTTATATATTTTGGAGATTAATCCTTTGTCCGTTGATTCGTTTGCAAATATTTTCTCCCATTCTGAGGGCTGTCTTTTCATCTTGTTTATGGTTTCCTTTGCTGTGCAAAAGCTTTGAAGTTTCATTAAGTCCCATTTGTTTACTTTTGTTTTTATTTTCATTACTCTTGGAGGTGGATCAAAAAAGATCTTGCTGTGATTTATGTCAAAGAGTGATCTTCCTATGTTTTCCTCTAAGAGTTTTATAGTGTCTGGTCTTACATTTAGGTCTCGAATACATTTTGAGTTTATTTTTGTGTATTGTGTTAGGGAGTGTTCTAATTTCATTCTTTTATATGTAGCTGTCCAGTTTTCCCAGCACCACTTATTGAAGAGACTGTCTTTTCTCCACTGTATATCCTTGCCTCCTTTGTCATTGATTAGTTGACCATAGGTGCGTGGGTTTATCTCTGGGCTTTCTATCTTGTTCCATTGATCTATGTTTCTGTTTTTGTGCCAGTACCATATTGTCTTGATCACTGTAGCTTTGTAGTATAGTCTGAAGTCAGGGAGTCTGATTCCTCCAGCTCCGTTTTCTTCCCTCAAGACTGCTTTGGCTATTCGGGGTCTTTTTTGTCTCCATACAAATTTTAAGATTTTTTGTTCTAGCTCCACAAAAAATGCCATTGGTAACTTGATAGGGATTGCATTGAATCTGTAGATTGCTTTGGGTAGTATAGTCATTTTCACAATATTGACTCTTCCAATCCAAGTACATGGTATATCTCTCCGTCTGTTGGTATCATCTTTAATTTCTTTCATCAGTGTCATAGTTTTCTGCATACAGGGCTTTTGTCTCCCTAGGTAGGTTTATTCCTAGGTATTTTATTCATTTTGTTGCAATGGTAAATGGGAGTGTTTCCCTAATTTCTCTTTCAGATTTTTCATCATTAGTGTATAGGAATGCAAGAGATTTCTGTGCATTAATTTTGTATCCTGCAACTTTACCGCATTCATTGATTAGCTCTAGTAGTTTTCTGGTAGCATCTTTAGGATTCTCTATGTATAGTATCATGTCATCTGCAAACAGTGACAGTTTTACTTTTTCTTTTCCAATTTGTATTCCTTGTATTTCTTTTTCTTCTCTGATTGCTGTGGCTAAAACTTCCAAAACTATGTTGAATAATAGTGGTGAGAGTGGACATCCTGTCTTCTTCCTGATCTTAGAGGAAATGCTTTCACTTTTTCACCATTGAGAATGATGTTTTCTGTGGGTTTGTTGTATATGGCCTTTATTATTTTGAGGTAGGTTCCCTCTATGCCCACTTTCTGGAGAGTTTTTATCATAAATGGGTGTTGAATTTTGTCAAAAGCTTTTTCTGCATCTATTGAGATGATCATATGGTTTTTATTTTTCAATTTGTTAATATGGTGTATCACATTGATTGATTTGTGTATATTGGAGAATCCTTGCATCCCTGGGATAAATCCCACTTGATCATGGTGTGTGATCCTTTTAATGTGTCGTTGGATTCTGTTTGCTAGTATTTTGTTGAGGATTTTTGCATCTATATTCATCAGTGATACTGGTCTGTAATTTTCTTTTTTTGTAGTATCTTTGTCTTATTTTGGTATCAGGGTGATGGTGGCCTCATAAATAAGTTTGGGAGTGTTCCTTCCTCCACAGTTTTTTGGAAGAGTTTGAGAAGGATGGGTGTTAGCTCTTCTCTAAATGTTTGATAGAATTCACCTGTGAAGCCATCTGGTCCTGGACTTTTGTTTGTTGGAAGATTTTTAATCACAGTTTCAATTTCATTCCTTGTGATTGGTCTGTTCATATTTTCTATTTCTTCCTGGTTCAGTATTGGAAGGTTATACCTTTCTAATAATTTGTCCATTTCTTCCAGCTTGTCCATTTTATTGGCATAGAGTTTCTTGTAGTAGTCTCTTAGGATGCTTTGTATTTCTGCGGTGTCTGTTGTAACTTCTCCTTTTTCACTTCTAATTTTATTGATTTGAGTCCTCTCCCTCTTTTTCTTGATGAGTCTGGCTAATGGTTTGTCAATTTTGTTTATTTTCTCAAAGAACCAGCTTTTAGTTTTATTAATCTTTGCTGTTGTTTTCTTTGTTTCTATTTCATTTATTTCTGCTCTGTTCTTTATGATTTCTTTACTTCTGCTAACTTTGGGTTTTGTTTGTTTTTCTTTCTCTAGTTCCTTCAGGTGTAAGGTTGGATTGGTTATTTGAGATTTTCCTTGTTTCTTGAGGTAGGCTTGTATAGCTATAAACTTCCCTCTTAGAACTGCTTTTGCTGCATCGCATAGGTTTTGGATCATCATGTTTTCATTGTCATTTTTCTCTAGGTATTTTTTGATTTCCTCTTTAATTTCTTCAGTGATCTCTTGGTTATTTAGTAACGTATTGTTTAGCCTCGAAATGTTTGTGTTTTTTACGTTTTTTTCCCTGCAATTGATTTCTAATCCCATAGCGTTGTGGTCAGAAAAGATGCTTGATATGATTTCAATTTTCTTGACTTTACTGAGGCTTGATTTGTGACCCAAGATGTGATCTATCCTGGAGAATGTTCCATGCGCACTTGAGAAGAAAGTGTAATCTGCTATTTTTGCATGGAATGTCCTATAAATATCAATTAAATCTATCTGGTCTATTGTGTCATTTAAAGCTTCTGTTTCCTTATTTATTTTCATTTTGGATGATCTGTTCATTGGTGTAAGTGAGGTGTTAAATTCCCCCACTATTATTGTGTTACTGTCGATTTCCTCTTTTATAGCTGTTAGCAGTTGCCTTATGCATTGAGGTGCTCCTATGTTGAGTGCATATATATTTATAATTGTTATATTTTCTTCTTGGATTGATCCCCTGATCATTATGTACTGTCCTTCCTTGTCTCTTGTAACATTCTTTATTTTAAAGTCTATTTTATCTGATATGAGTATTGCTACTCCAGCTTTCTTTTGATTTCCCTTTGCATGGAATATCTTTTTCCATCCCCTCACTTTCAGTCTGAATGTGTCCCTAGGTCTGAAGTGAGTCTCTTGTAGACAGCATATATATGGGTCTTGTTTTTGTATCCATTCAGCAAGCCTGTGTCTTTTGGTTGGAGCATTTAATCCATTTACATTTAAGGTAATTATCAATATGTATGTTCCTATGACTATTTTCTTAGTTGTTTTGGGTTTGTTTTTGTTGGTCCTTTTCTTCTCTTGTGTTTCCCACTTAGAGAAGTTTCTTTAGCATTTGTTGTAGAGCCAGTTTGGTGGTGCTGAATTCTCTTAGCTTTTGCTTGTCTGTAAAGCTTTTGATTTCTCCATCGAATCTGAATGAGATCCTTGGCAGGTAGAGTAATCTTGATTGTAGGTTCTTCCCTTTCATCACTTTAAGTATATCATGCCACTCCCTTCTGGCTTGTAGAGTTTCTGCTGAGCAATCAGCTGTTAACCTTATGGGAGTTCCCTTGTATGTTATTTGTTGTTTTTCCCTTGCTGCTTTTAATAATTTTTCTTTGTCTTTAATTTTTGCCAATTTGATTACTATGCGCCTTGGCATGCTTCTCCTTGGGTTTATCCTGTATGGGACTCTCTGTGCTTCCTGTACTTGGATGGCTATTTCCTTTCCCATGTTAGGGAAGTTTCTGACTATAATCTCTTCAAATATTTTCTCTGGTCCTTTCTCTCTCTCTTCTCCTTCTGGGACCCCTATAATGTGAATGTTGTTGTGTTTCATGTTGTCCCAGAGGTCTCTTAGGCTGTCTACATTTCTTTTCATTCTTTTTTCTTTATTCTGTTCAGCAGCAGTGAATTCCACCATTCTGTCTTCCAGGTCACTTATCCGTTCTTCTGCCTCAGTTATTCTGCTATTGATTCCTTCTAGTGTAATTTTCATTTCAGTTATTGTATTGTTCATCTCTGTTTATTTGTTCTTTAATTCTTCTAGGTCTTTGTTAAACATTTCTTGCATCTTCTCGATCTTTGCCTCTATTTTTTTCCGAGGTCCTGCATCATCTTCACTATTATTATTCTGGATTCTTTTTCTGGAAGGTTGCCTATCTCCACTTCATTTAGTTGTTTTTTGGGAGTTTATCTTGTCCCTTCATCTGGTACATAGCCCTCTGCCTTTTCATCTTGTCTATATTTCTGTGAAAGTGGTTTTTATTCCACAGGCTGCAGGATTGTAGTTCTTCTTGTTTCTGCTGTCTGCCCTCTCCAGGATAACTTTTAAATAGAATGGGCAGTTAACCAAACAGCCAATCTCCCAAGAAATCTGGACAAATAGGGCTTTACTAATATATGACCTTATTGTTACTGGAAGTGGTTTTCCATTTGGTTTTGTTATGATGATTATTATTTTGGGGTGGAGGTGGAAGGGTTTAAGTAACAAGCTTTTTATTTTTTCTAAAACCAGGCCACTGAAAAGGCAAATCAAAATGCATTCTTTTTCTCAAAATCTATTGGCTGTCTGCAGGAGTGAACTCAAGAGTGAAGTGGTGAGAGGCAGGCCCTGGGGGCTGCTGAATGAACTCTCTCCTCTGGCCCAAGTCTGGCAGGATAAGTGAAGGAGAGGGACTTCTGAGCATAAATCTGAAGTCTCCAGTCAGAGAGAGAGGGAGAGAGAGCAAGTGTGTGATAAATATAGCGGGGCAGAAAAAACAGAGAAGGGAAGCATTCATCATAATGTTCACAGAATCCCATAGAGGGTGTGGTAATATCAGGCTCTTGTCCACTTTGTAGTTATTTTATATAAGTGACTCATATCCATTATCATCTTTGTTGTTAGCTGGTCAGAATTTATGCTGGTGACTGCACCTAGTTGCTGAGGGGCCATGTGCGACCTAGATCTGTAGAGGCCAAAGACTACGTTTTCACATTTAATCCTAAGAACACTCCTTTGAGAAAGATACTACTGTCCTGATTTTACAGATGAGGAATCAAGGCACAGAGAGGTTAAGTGTCATGCCCAAGGACACACAGTGGGTAATACAAAGTCAGGGTTCCAACCCGAGTTTGTTTGATTCCAGAGCTGATGCTCTTTTCATTGTTCTCATGCAACTTCCTTCTCACCCAGAGGTCTTTCTGGCTCTCATATGTCCCCAGATATATTAGTTGGTGAGGGCTGCTATAACAAAGCACCAGAAATTTGGTGGCTTAAATAACAGAAATGTATCATCTCATAGTTCTGGAGGCAAGAAATCTAAAATCAAGGTGTTGGCAGAATTGCTACCTTCTGAGGGCTGTGAGGGAAAGATCTGTTCCAGGTCTCTCTCCTTGGCCATCTTCTCTCCATGTCTCTCATATTGTCTTCCCTCTGTCCAAGATTCCCCCACTTTTACAGACACTAGTCATATTGGATCAGGGCCCATCCTAATGACCTTATTTTAACTTGGTTACCTGTATAAAGACAGTGTCTCCAAATAAGTTCACGGTCTGAGGCACTGGGGTTAGGATTTCAACATTTGAAGTATTTTTATTTGCGGGGGGGGTTGTACAATTCAACCCATAACATCAGATAAATCACCTACAGGTCACACTATAGCTGCTGCTTTTTAGATGCTTTGTTTACAGTGAGGTGACTTTTCCTATCGCTCTTTATTGTCTGTGACCATTCTATTTAATCTGTTAACCAACAGCCATGAACATCATCACCTTCCAAGTGGGCCTGCTCACTGGAGTGAGCTTGAGGTCAATAAAGCATTCAGCGGGCTCTAATTTAATTAGCCAAGTTAGTGGGACAGCTGCTTCATAACTCTGGCTCATGAACTGGCAGAGATCAGAGATGAGACTGGCAGAGCTCGTTGTTGATCCCAGGCATCCCTGATGCAGCTCCAAGCCCTAAGAACTTCACTCCTGTTCTGGCAGGAAAAGAGAGGGAAGATGAACTGGCATTTGGAATTTCCTACCCTGGATGTATCTTTTAAAAGTATATGGGAACCACAGGCAAAGTCAAGGCCTTGCATTTTCATCTGCCTCTTTCCTCATCTTGCCACATAGCAAGTCCGTTCTCTTCCATAATTTAAAAGGTTTCTGAAAATCCCCTTCAACTGGATTTGTCAGCTGCTTCCACCCTGCCTGTCCAAGCTGGCCAAATTCTTCAAGCCTCTTCCTGTCTCCCCCACCTAAACCCCAGCCCTAGACCTGCCTCTTACTCCAAGGGCACTGATGTTGTCAGTCTCTCTGTGGTCTTTCCAGGTCTGTGGGAGGCAGCCCTGGAGAGGGGGGAGAGAGCTCTGGATCTAAAGTCATAAGATTCTGGCTTACCTGTGCCCCCGTCACTTGGCCCACCAGCGTGACCTTGAAGTGGTCAGAATGGCCATAATCAAAAAAATCTACAAACAATAAATGCTGGAGATGGTGTGGAGAAAAGGGAACCCTCTTGCACTGTTGGTGGGAATGTAAATTGATGCAGATACTATGGAGAACAGTATGGAGGTTCCTTAAAAAACTAAAAATAGAATTACCATATGACCCAGCAATCCCACTACTGGGCATACACCCTGAGAAAACCATAATTCAAAAAGAGTCATGGACCACAATGTTCATTGCAGCACTATTTACAATAGCCAGGTCATGGAAGCAACCTAAGTGTCCATCAACAGATGAATGGATAAGGAAGATGTGGCACACATATACAATGGAATATTACTCAGCCATAAAAAGGAACGAAATTGGGTCATTTGTAGAGACGTGGATGGACCTAGAGACTGTCATACAGAGTGAAGTAAGTCAGAAAAAGAAAAATATCGTATATTAACGCATATATGAGGAATCTAGAAAAATGGTATAGATGATCTTATTAGCAAAGCAGAAATAGAGACACAGATATAGAGAACAAAGATATGGATACCAAGGGGGAAAGTAGGGGGAGATGAATTGGGAGATTGGGATTGACATATATACATTATTGACACTATGTATAAAATAGATAACTAATGAGAACATACTGTATAGTGCAAGGAACTCTACTCGATGCTCTGCAGTGACCTAAACGGGAAGGAAAACCAAAGAAGGGGGGGATATGTGTATACAGATAGCTGATTCACTTTGCTGTATAGTAGAAACTAACACAACATTGTAAAGCAACTATACTCCAATAAAAATTACTTAAAAATATAACAACAAAAAAAAATGGAGATAGAAGTCCCTTCTTAGCTTACCTCCCAGGGTGGTCATGTGAACAAAATACACTTCAAAGGAGCTGTCTCCACACACGATGATGTAAAAACAAAGAAAAATCTGACTTTGCAGGTGTACAATATGACATATTACAGGGGCCATTTTGTTGACTCTGTTCTGCGTGTGTGTGTCTGCGCTGGACTGTGAATTCCAAGAGAGCAGAGAACTTTGCTCAGCGCCCCACCCCCATTGCTTGCAGTCAGCCATCGATGGGCTTTGGATAATTGATGAAAGCCAGTCTTGGAGAAGAAAGAAAAGACCAGTGGGTGCCAAAGTGGGTATCAAAGAAAGTTGCACATGGAGAGAGTGACTTATTTTCTCTGCACGAGATTTTACAGTCATGTCAGTCATTAAACATTGATTTGAAGTGTTAGTTATTGATGACCTGGAGAAGATGTTCAGGAAAGTACTTTTAATCAACCACATAATTGATATTTTTTGCTACTCCTTTGTGTCTTAATTAAAGCAGATGAAAAATGCCCTTTGTGTCCAATAGTGACAGCACTGACTCACCATGTGGGGAATTCTTCTCACAGTCCATATTCAGCTGAGCATTTAGGTTTAGTTTAGGTCTTCAGATATAAATTTGAACAGCTCCCAAAGTAAATGGCTTTTTTTTTTAAATGGCTTTTAAACAAAGTGAAAAAGAAATCTTTGCTAAACAAAATGAGCAATTTGGGGGGGATCACTTTTATTTATAGTGTGTAAATTACAAACTTGGTATTTTATTTCTGAGCTTGAGAAATCGTTCAGAAACAATGGATGGGCCTTTGTAGACTTCGAAATCATTTCCTAGAATATGGGTTGGGTCATTTTTTTTTTGTCTGAAGATTTGAACAAGGGTGGCTTTGTTTCTCTTTCCTCCTAGGAATGCAGGATCCCACATGGGGAGAGAGAGCTGCTTTCCTGTCCTTCCCACTCTTCAGGGCTGCCTTAGTGGCTGATGAGGGAGAGTGCAGAGCAGGGAAAGAATGGGACTGTGATGTGTTGGTTACTGGGCCTGGTGCTAGGAATAACTATATTTATACAAAAAAGAAGCCATTAATTTTGGATTTGGGGGATGAGAGGAGAAGCTTTGTGATAGGTTAGCAGTTGAGCTATATCTTGAAGCACCAGCAGTTTTCCAATTATGAAAACATGAGGGAAGCACAGCCTAAGCAGAGACATGGGGGTGGGAGTGGAGGTCTGCTTAAGGAATATTCTAGGATTTTGATTGTAGTTGGAATATAGGGTCCAGGGAAGGAAGGATGCAATGAAACATGAGGCTAGAAAGATTAGCTTGAGATTAGATCATGAAGTACATTGAATGGTTAGCCTAAAGAATTTGAATTTGACCCTGCAGGCAATGGGGAGTCAGTGAAGGCTTATGCAAGGAGCAGAGTGGTCTGGTCTGACCTTTGTTTAGGAAGGAAACCTGGTAGCCACTCGGAGGATGGATCGTGAGGGGGAAAGAAGGGAGGCAGGGAGATTGCTTAGGAGGCGAGGGATCATAGGAGTCTGAACTAAGGCAGTAGGGTAGAACTTTCCTGGCTGGGCAGAACGGTGGAGGGGAGGAAATAAAATTGACAACTACACATGTTGATTGGTTGATTGCCGCAACAAATCTTTACTGAGTACTTACCATGTGCTAGACACGTGTGCAGCTGTGAGGACAAAGATGAAGAGGACAGGGTCCCTGATGTTGAGGACTTGTCACTGAGTAACCCTCACATGTCACATGTGTGCATGGTACATGGGCTGCTAGAGGGGCGATCCAGGGTGGGGACTGTCTGGGGTGTTGGGAAGGTAGAGGAACATTTGACTTGGGTCTTAAAGGATGGTGGCAAGCTGATCATGTCCCTGGGCTGCTTTTTAAAAATGATTGCCATTGCTCTGGGGATAAGGACCGATCTTTACCTTGGCTCTAAAGGCTCTGCCTAATCTGGCCTACCCACCGCTCCAGCCTCTGCTCATCTCTTCTCTTCACTCACCCACTCTGGCTTCTTTCAGTCCCTTGAGGGCACCTCACTCTCTCCTGCCACAGGGAATTTACCTGTTGCCTTTGCTTGGAGCCCTCTGGCCACCCCCAGATCCCAGCCCAATCGCCCCTTCCTTGGAGAAGTCTTTGCTGAGTCTTCAGACTCAGTCATACGTCTGTTACATGCTCTCATTAGCACCTTGTACCTCTCATAGCACTTCTTCAGAGCTGTAACTGTGCACTTTCTGTGGTCCTTTGATTCATGTGGGTCTCCTCCCACTAACCGGCAAACTCCAACCAGGCAGGGATCGTGTCTGGTTTTGCTCAGCATTGCATCTTTGGTGTTTGCACAGTGCCTGGCACATAGAACATTCTCAATAAATATACATTGGCTGACTGATGGACTAAAATAATTAATTAGTAAAAGGGGGAAGGGTATTTCAGGAATAGGGGACAGCATGAACACAGGTGCTGTGGTTTTGTCGAAGAAGGACTAGTGATTGGCTTAAGGGGAGGAAAAAGATGAGGCTAGAAAAGTACGTTGGGTAAACTTGGAAAGAACCCTCCGTGCCATGCTAAGGACACCCTGGGTGCAAGTTAGGTGCTCCCACCACACCCTGTTCTTCCCCATCAGAGACTGCACTCTAATTGTTGGCTTGACGGAGCTAGACTATAAATTCCTTGAGGGCAGGGGCTCTGCCTGACTCATTCATTAATGTATCTCCAGAATCTAGAACAGTGCCTGGCACTTGGTAGGACCAACAAACACTTGCTGAATTAATGAATGAGTAAATGAATGAATGCTTTTATCATGGGAGCTTGGGGAGCCATGGAGGGTTTTTCATCTATTTAGACTTGCTCTAGGAAATGTTACTTTGGCAGCACGGTAGAAAAAAGAAGAGTCCATTTTCATTTATTTTATCCTTCCATATTGATACTTGAGCATCTGGATTGGCTGAAAAGAAGTAAAGGTACAGACTGATTAAAATGGAATAGACTGGAGGCAGGAGATCAACTGGGTGGCTGTTACAGTCATTCTGGGGAAGATCCTGGTGGCTGGTCATGCAGGGGGCTGTGGATCTGGGAGAGGAGTAGATTTGAGAGATGACCAGTTTGAATGACTGATGGAAGGTGAGGAGTTGGGAGCAGGCAAAGACGAGCCCAAGATATTCCAGATTTCTACTTGCCAAGAAAAATTCAAACTTCTTGCCAGTGGGGTCTTGCTGGAGAGGGAAGGGGGCAGTGAGGGGAGAAGACTGAGGAGGTGTCACCTCCAGGCCCTTTAGGGCCCTTCTGAGGGGCTGCCCTCCACACTTCCTTGGCCATCCCCTATTCTAGTCTTCAGTCAGAATAACAAGACAGAAGAGAGTGCTCAGAGACAGTATGCTAATGAGTAAGCAGCTGATTACCATATGAGACCACAGAGATTTCTTTTCCTTCTAAATACACTTTTATCCATTTCTTTGTATCCAAAGCAAGCAATATGGCAACAGACACTTGGGGTTTCTTCACTGCTTATCGATATGCAGTAATGGTCTGGAATAAGGTAACTGGATCTAGTGTTTTCCCAATTTTCACTCATTAAAGCTTCCCTCTTATTAGACTTAGGAGTCATTCATTTCTTCATTGAGAAAACCACTCTCCAGAGGGCTGGATGGAAAGGGTACGTGCCTGGGCCTCATTAGGCTGTGGGTTGGCAGCAGAGGGTCTGTGGCTTGAACTAACCTCAGTGGGATGACCCAAACTGAACTTGAAGGAGGTGGGGGCTGTTTGAGGGGATCCAGGGGTACCGTGCATGCATGCTACAGATAGACTGGATGAAGATGGGGGATGTATTGTTGGTAGACAAAGCCAAAGAAGGGAGTAGGATGGCACTGAGGGGGATGTACAGAGTGTTCCAGAATCTCTAGACTGCATCTTACATCATGCATGCTTTCCACCTGGAGCACTAACATTTCCCTCTTCAGAGGATAAAGAGAGAGTGATTATGGAGGCTGTTTAAGCAAGTCTGAAAACCGTATGGGAGGCAGTCAGAGAAGATCACGGGCAGGCTTAAATCCACAAACAAGGACTGAAGCTGTCATTCACTGGCAGACACGAAGCGGAGATCATGATCATGATGGAACTCCATAGGCACTGGCCGGAGCTGTGGTCCACAGGCGGAATTTCTTCTCTCTAAGCCTGCCTGCTTAGTGAAAAAGTGGCTTGTGGGGCATGTTTGGGAGTGGGGAAGACCCTGGACCAGGTGTCAGGAGACTTGGGCTTGGATGGCCTCCAATATGCTGTGGCTTGTTCACTTTTCAGAGCATCAGTTTTCTCCTCTGATAGGAGAGATGGTAGATTCAGTGGTCTCTTTAAAAGAACTTTATAGAGTCATTTTCACAATGTTGATTCTTCCAATCCAAGAACATGGTATATCTCTCCATCTGTTTGTATCATCTTTAATTTCTTTCATCAGTGTCATAATTTTCTGCATATAGGTCTTTTGTCTCCTTAGGTAGGTTTATTCCTAGATATTTTATTCTTTTTGTTGCAATGGTAAATGGGAGTGTTTTCTTAATTTCACTTTCAGATTTTTCATCATTAGTGCATAGGAATGCCAGAGATTTCTGTGCATTAATTTTGTATCCTGCAACTTTACCGCATTCATTGATTAGCTCTAGTAGTTTTCTGGTGGCATCTTTAGGATTCTCTATGTAGAGTATCATGTCATCTGCAAACAGTTACAGCTTTACTTCTTCTTTTCCGATTTGGATTCCTTTTATTTCTTTTTCTTCTCTGGTTGCTGTGGCTAAAACTTCCAAAACTATGTTGAATAATAGTGGTGAGAGTGGGCAATGCAACCCCTATCAAATTACCACTGGCATTTTTCACAGAACTAGAACAAAACATTTCATAATTTGTATGGAAACACAAAAGACCCCAAATAGCCAAAGCAATCTTGAGAACGAAAAATGGAGCTGGAGGAATCAGGCTCCCTGACTTCAGACTATAATACAAAGCTACAGTAATCAAGACAGTAGGGTACTGGCACAAAAACAGAAAGATAGATCAATGGAACAGGGTAGAAAGCCCAGAGATAAACCCATACACATAGGGTCACCTTATCTTTGATAAAGGAGGCAAGAATATACAGTGGAGAAAAGACAGCCTCTTCAATAAGTGGTGCTGGGAAAACTGGACAACTACATGTAAAAGTATGAAATTAGAACACTCCCTAACACCATACACAAAAATAAACTCAAAATGGATTAAAGACCTAAATGTAAGGCCAGACACTATAAAACTCTTAGAGGAAAACATAGGCAGAACACTCTATGACATTAATCACAGCAAGATCCTTTTTGACCCACCTCCTAGAGAAATGGAAATAAAAACAAAAATAAACAAATGGGACCTACTGAAACTTAAAAGCTTTTGCACAGCAAAGGAAACCATAAACAAGACCAAAAGACAACCCTCAGAATGGGAGAAAATATTTTCAAATGAAGCAACTGACAAAGGATTAATCTCCAAGATTTACAAGCAGCTCATGCAGCTCAATAACAAAGAAACAGAAAACCCAATCCAAAAATGGGCAGAAGACCTAAATAGGCATTTCTCCAAAGAAGATATACAGATTGACAAGAAACACATGAAAAATGCTCAGCATCATTAATCATTAGAGAAATGCAGATCAAAACTACAATGAGGTATCACCTCACACCAATCAGAATGGCCATCATCAAAAAATCTAGAAACAATAAATGCTGTCGAGCGTGTGGAGAAAAGGGAACCCTCTTGCACTGTTGGTGGGAATGTAAATTGATACAGCCACTATGGAGAACAGTATGGAGGTTCCTTAAAAAACTAAAAATAGAACTACCATACGACCCAGCAATCCCACTACTGGGCATATACCTTGAGAAAACCATAATTCAAAAAGAGTCATTTACCAAAATGTTCATTGCAGCTCTATTTACAATAGCCAGGACATGGAAGCAACCTAAGTGTCCATCATCAGATGAATGGATAAAGAAGATGTGGCACATATATATAATGGAATATTACTCAGCCATAAAAAGAAACGAAATTGAGATATTTGTAGTGAGGTGGATGGACCTAGAGTCTGTCATACAGAGTGAAGCAAGTCAGAAAGAGAAAAACAAATACCGTATACTAACACATATATATGGAATCTAAGAAAAAAAAAAAAGGTCATGAAGAACCTAGGGGTAAGACGGGAATAAAGACACAGAACTACTAGAGAAGGGACTTGAGGATATGGGGAGGGGAAAGGATAAGCTGTGACAAAGTAAGAGAGTGGCATGGACATATATACACTACCAAATGTAAAATAGATAGCTAGTGGGAAGCAGCCGCATAGCACAGGGAGATCAGCTCGGTGCTTTGTGACCACCTAGAGGGGTGGGATAGGGAGGGTGGGAGGGAGGGAGATGCAAGAGATATGGGAACATATGTATATGTATAACTGATTCACTTTGTTATAAAGCAGAAACTAACACACCATTGTAAAGCAATTATACTCCAATAAAGATGTTAAAGAAAAAAAGAATTTTATACGTCTGAGAATTCTGTATAACTTGCACGTGGGTCTTTCCATTTGGGTGGAGGAGAAAGATCACAGTGTTATCTGTCTGGAGGTGTCAGAGCACAGCTGAAGGGCAGTTGCAAATGGCCGTTGCTGTTTTTGAGAGTAGTGGCTGAAGAAGGAGAGAAAGCAAGGGTCTCAAGAGTCGAGGCTCATCCGTAGAGGCAGTACTGGGGAGTCAGGGAGTATCAGTGGGGAGGAGGCCAGGGAGCAGGGACAGGACTAAGGTGAGACTGCATCTGAGTTACCAGGGGAAGAACACAGAGGGGTTCTGATTCAGCTGGTTTCCGATAAGGCACCCTAGGGCACATGATTTAAGAAGGCATCACTCTTAAGGTAATCAAGGGCTGACAGCCCATTTGCTAGTGAGTGCCTCCTTAAATTTCGAACCCTAGGCTCCTGCTACCTCACTCTAGAGGTGGATATTCTGTCCAAACCAGGGAAATGGCCAGGGCAGCCCAGAATGGCTCATTTTGGATGCGAGGAGTAGCAGAGAGATAAAGAAGAGAGACTTCTTGGACAGCCAGGCAGAAACAACAGCCAGGAAGAGGCTAACCTCAGTTTAATCTAGAATCACTCTTTTAAAAAATGTCTTATCAAGGTATAATTGTCCAATAAAATTGTAAGATATTTAAAGTGTACCTCATGATTTGCTATCTGTATCTTCCATCTAGTTCATTAATACATCTATCACCTCATATATTTACCTTTTCATTTTTGGTGAGAACATTTAAGTTCTATTGTCTCAGCCAATTTCAGTTATATATTACATCGTTATAAGCTATAGTCATCCATGTTATAACTTACATTAATTATAAGAGGAATAAGATGCTCAGACCTTATTCATTGTATAACAAAAATTTTGTACACTTTTACTAAACTCTCCCTATTTCTCCCACCCCCAGACTGGAATCACTTTTCTACTGTTTCTGTGAGTTTGACTTTTTATTCAGATCCCACATGTAAGCGATACTACGCAGTGTTTGTCTTTCTCTCTCTGGCTTATGTCACTTAGCATAATGCCCTCAAGGTCCATTCCTGTTGTTGCAAATGTCAGGATTTCCTTCTTTCTCATGGCTGATTAATATTCCATTGTATATATAGACCACATCTTCAGTATCCATTTCATCCATTGATGGACACAGGTTTCTCCACATCTTGGCTACTGTGACTAATGCTGCAACGAACATGGGAGTGCAGACATTTCTTCCATATCCTGTTTTCATTTCCTTTGGATATATACCCAGAATCAGGACTGCTGGATCACACGGTAGTTCTATTTTCAATTTTTTGAGAAACCTCCATACCGTTTTCCATAGTGGCTGCACCAATTTGCATTTCTGCCAACAGTGCACAAGTGTTCCATTTTCTCCCCATCCTTGCCAACACTTGTTATCTCTTGTCTTTTTGATGCCTGCCATTCTGACAGGTGTGAGGTGATATCTTATTGTGGTTTTGATTTGTATTTCCCTGATGATTAGTGATGTGGAACACCTTTTCATGTACCTGTTGGCAATCTATATGTCTTCTTTGGAAAAATGCCTATTCAGATCCTCTTCCCACTTTAAAATTGGATTTTTTTTTTCTTGGCCATTGAGTTATATGAGTTCTTGTATATTTTGCACATTAACCTCCTATTAAATATATGATTTGCAAATTTTTCTCCCATTCTACATGTTGCCTTTTCATTTTATTGATGGTTTCTTTTGCTGTGCAGAGCCTTTTAATTTTATGTAGTCCCACTTGTTTATTTTTGCTTTTGTTGCCTTTACTTCTGGTGTCAAATCCAAAAAATCATTGCCAAGACCAGTGTCAAGGAGCTCACTCCCTGTGTTTTCTTCTAGGAGTTTTACAGTATCAGGTCTTAAATATAAGTCTATAGTAAATTTTGAGTTGATTTTCCTGTATGGTGTAAGATAAGGGTCTGGTTTCATTCTTTTACATGTAGCTGTTCAGTTTTCCCAACACTATTTATTGAAGAGACTACCCTTCCTCATTGTATATTCTTGCCTCCTTTGTCACAAATGAATCGACCATGGGTTTATTGCTGGACCCTCTATTCCGTTCCACTGATCTATGTGTCTGTTTTTATGCCAGTGCTATACTGTTTTGATTACTATAGCTTTGTAATATAGTTTGAAATCCAGTTTCGTTCTTCTTTCTGAAGATTGCTTTGACTATTTTAGAGTCTTCTGTAGTTCTGTAGAAATTTTAGGATTGTTTGTTCTATTTCTGTGAAAAATACCATTGGAATTTTGATAGGGATTGTGTTGACTTTGTAGATTGCTTTGGGTAGTATGGACATTTTAACAATGTTAATTCTTCCTATCCAGAAGCACAAAATATCTTTCCATTTATTTGTGTCTTCCACAATTTCTTGTATCAATGTCTTATGGTTTTCAGTGTACAGGTCTTTCACCTCCTTGGTTAAATTTATTCCTAGGCATTTTATTCTTTTTGATGCAACTGTAAATGGGATCATTTTCCTAATTTCTCTTTCTGATAGCTATTAGTCTATGGAAACACAACAGATTTTTGTTTATTGATTTTGTATCCTGAAACTTTACTGAATTCATTTATTTTAACAGCTTTTTGATGGAATCTTTAGAGCTTTCTAGATATAATATCATGTCATCTGCAAATAATGACAGTTTTTACTTCTTTCTTTCCAAGTTGGATGCCTTTAATTATTTTTTTGCTTGCCCAGTTTGACTTGACTTGACTTCCAATATTATGTTGAATAAAAGTGGCAATAGTGGGCATCCTTGCCTTGTTCCTTATCTTCAAGGAAAGGTTTATAGCTTTACACCATTGAGTATGACGTTAGCTGTGGTCTGTCATTTTTCTCTAATAAACTCTTTCCATATTGTTATAAGCCTTTGGTTAATTTCCAGAGTTCTAAAAAAGTTAATTCTGACAAATTTTTTTGCAGTTTTCTCATTGCTATGGAAGAGACAATTTGGGGGGGACTTTGCCCATTTTCACTGACATCTCTGCACTATATTTGAAATGCCCTTCTATGTGATTGCCTTCTCATTTCTCAAAACTGAGCTCAAGTGTCTCCTCCATTGTGAAGGCTTCTCTGGGTCCTCTGAGCAAAGGAGTCAGCTATTCCTTTATTCTCCTATACCTCTGTGTTCAAGCTTCTGTTATTTCACTTTTTACAAAAAAATAAAAAAACAACAGTTCTTTATATCTGTTCCTGTCTCTCCTCCCAGCCTGCAAGCTCCTAGCCTGTGACTTATTTATTCCTCATGCCCAGGCTAGTTCCTGACACATAGCAAGTATACAGATTTGTAGGCTGAAGAGTATTGTCCTAGGAGACCTCAGCACTTAGCCAAGAGCTTCTCAGCTCCAGCCACCATGTTCTCCTCCTGCTTCTATGACTCATAGCTGACCTCTGTCCCTTCATTGTGAGTGAGGTCCAACAGTAATCATTAATAATAATAGCAGCTAATATTTACTGAATAGAGTCTGTGCTAGATACTAGCTATAAAGCTAAGAATTTTATATTCAATAGCTCATTTAATTTCAGCATAAACCCTATGAGGTAGGTAATATTATCATAACTTTACAGGTAAGGCTGAGTAAGGGAAGTGGCAGAACTGGGGTTGGATGAAGGCCTGACTCTAAAGCCCCTGTTCTTAACTGTCTCATCTGAGGGATCTATGAGAGGCATTTGGAGGAAGGGGAGCCACACCAGTCTTTCCCTTCCTTGGGACCTCTTCTTCCTCCTTGACTAAAGAGATATGGCTCCCAGGTGTGTTCAGCCCATCCCGGGCTCAGCTGGGCCACCTTGTGCTTTGAAGCAACATAGCACTGAGGTCTCCTATAGGAACTGGTCCCCAGGGAAGTGGGGTGGAGAGGCCCCATTTCCCTGGCATTGGAGTGAGCGGTGCAGCCCTGAGGAGACAGGTCACAAAGATCCCTCATCAACATCCCAATTTCAACATGGTGGTAGCCCCAGACTGCTGGAAAAGCCAACCCACACAGAATTGAGTTATCGTCCAGAGGACTCAAGCATTTGAACAAATGCTAATATTAGTCTCTTGAATACAGCCCTGTCAGCGGGAAGTGGGGGGGATTGTGCCAGCATGCATGGGGCACACTTTTTGGCACAAGGGATCTTGTTGCTAAGCAACAGTAGCTGGCTTCCCCTCCTCCTCCTAACCTTTTTCTCTGCTTCTAAGCTTCCAGTTAGCTGATGGGAGGGGCTAGGGCTGCCCAGCCCAGGCTAGCCCTTGACTCCCTTTCCTGTGACAAGGGATCTATTCATGGTTTCTGAGCAGAGTTCATTGTCTTTCTGGTGTGTGTGTGTGTGTGTGTGTGTGTGTGTGTGTGTGTGTGTGTGTAGGACGGTGAAGGGAGAAGCCATGTGTGAACTAGGGAGCCCTCATCTTCTAACCAAGCTGGCCAGGCTATTTAATCAATGCTGATCCAAGAACAGGAGCAGAATGTTACCTAGCAGACCTTGAGGTTTTGCATTGGTGCCACGGACCCATATGGTAAGGCCATACCCTGCTCTGCCCTCTCTTTCTTTCTACTCCCACCCCTGACCCCACCCTTGGAATTCTAGGCTCTTGGAAGGAATCTCCTCCGGCAGCTCTGGTGCAGAGGAGAGGGGGCTCTAGAGGGGACCTGTGTGGTCAACCTCCTGGTTTGATTTTCCCCAGGTGTGGCTTTTATTTCCCACTCTTGTCCCCCATATGCCTAGCCAGGTACTTTGCCTGTAGGCAGCACTTAGCAAATCATTATTACATGAACTCCTCCTCAAAAAAAGGATGAAGAAGTCCTGTACCATTAAAGACCATTTTTGCAGGCTACCACATGGCCTTGGACAGGTGAGTGTTGAGGTGGGGCAGCTCCCGAGGTGAGGCCAGTTTGCTCAGAGGCTGAACTTCAAGCCAGGCTCCCTTGATACTGAGACAGGAAGAAAGGCTGAGCATGCTCTGGAATTCTCTCTAGACCAGGCTGTGTTGACAGGGGAAGGTGGTCTGCAGGGGAGACGGGACTTACTTCAACTTTAAGGGACTCTTTCTACTTTACTGGATTATAAATTCATTAAAGAAAGGACCCATAGTTTATATGTATTTCTTATTAATATATTATTTATTATACTTAATATTTGTGTTGTACTTTATAAAACCCTTTCAGCCACATAATCTGTTTTCTTCCTCCCTCCCTCCCTCCCTCCCTTCCTTCCTTCCTTCCTTCCTTCCTTCCTTCCTTCCTTCCTTCCTTCCTTTTATTCAGTGTGCATTAACTGAATTCCCACTTTGTGCTAGGCCTTGAGCTAGACTCTGGGATGCCTAGACCAGAGAGGAAGGAGAGAGAGAGAGAAGTAAATGAGCATAATAGAGGGTCACAATAGGTGCTACCTGGGTTGAAGAAAGCTTCCTGGAAAAATGACACTTAAGCTGAATCTTGCAAAGTCATAGGAGACAGTATACTGGGAAGGGGACAGCAGGTGCCATGCCTCCGTGGTGTGAGAGTGTGTGAGGATGCTGAGGACAGGCACGTGTGTTAGTATCACCCTGAGTTACGCTGTGGAGGAGTTAGTGCTGCCAGGTGAGGATGGAGAGGTGAGGAGGGGCGAGAGCACAGAGGATGCTGTGAGCTATGCAAGGGACATTTGGATTTACCCTGAAGGCTACAAAGATCATTAGATGCTCTAAAGATGGTGTTAACTTGCTAATGTTTGCATTTTAGAAAGATTGCTCTGGCATGGAGAAGGAATGGAGACAAAGCTAGATGGGGGAGACTACTCAATGTGTAGCAGGGGTTATCACTCTTATTTCATAAAGGAGAAAGTTGAAATTTGGAGGGCTGATGAGTTACCAAGTTCATATAGTAGGCTGTAGACCTAGCTTTGAACTGCTGGTCCAGTGTTTTTGCCAAGATCTTACTTTCCATTACTCTTCTTCATGGCACATGAATTTTAGGCAAATGTCTGACCTACCCCACTCTATGCTTTCTTACTCCCATTCCTTTGCCTCCTCAACACCTTTTTCCTGGAATACCCAATGACCATATATGTCAGCTCAAACCCTATTCATCTATGAGGGCCTGTCTCAGAGGCTGCCTCTTCCAGGAAGCCTTTCTTGATCTCCCCAACAAGAAGTAAGCTCTCCTTTGGAATTCCAATGTTAGTTAAACTGAACTTCTCTTCTGTCACTGAACTTGTGCTGCTTTGTTTACATGACTTATCTTCAGGACTCACAGGTAGGTTCTTTGAGGCGGTGGTTGTGGAGGTCCATGTTAATTTACCTTGAACTTACAGTATCCCCCACCGTGGACTGTCCACTTGGGCTGAATACTATTTACTGGGTGAATGAATCCATGGTTCGTAGGGGAGGGGCAGTTTTTCCTCCAAGATAGGAGGGAAAGAGGAAGGATGGGATCTTAGGATCTGAGGAGGGATGTTCAGGGATTCAGTGGATGTCTTTCATGCCACTATGTCACCACTTCCAAGGGGGTGGTGAAGAGTGCGGGCGTTGGAGTTGGCCCAATCTGGGCTCAGGTCTCTGCTCTGAAACTTACTGGCTGTGTGAGAGAAAGGTAGGTGGGGCTAGGGGCTCCAGGAGAGCAGGGAGGCCCGAGGGGCATCTATGGGAACACACATGGAGTCCCCAAGATGAAAAAAGGCTCACAAGTGGCAACGAGGGCCCGGCTGGAGTTAGAGAGTGGGGACTTCTTGTGGTCGGTGGTGATTTCTCTCCTTGGTGAGTGACTGACAGCTATTTCCCCAGAGCCTGATGCTGGATGGCCAAGCCCCCATGGAGGCTCAGTATGCAGAGGAGAGTCCAGGATCCTGGATCTTCAGAGCAGAGCCAGGAGACCCACTGCGGAGGCCCGAGGCCCGGCAGCAACCCAGTAGGCCAGACTGGGCCATCGGGGAATGACAGGGTGGGGGCAGTGAAGGGACAATCTTCCTACATCCTCCAGATTCTTTTTCCCCAGATCTTCCCAGGTCAGCCTTAAATGACTGATGGTGAGAGGCTGTCTCACTATTTATCCCAGACCTGCTTTTGCTGTTTTCCATTTGGGGGCTTGAGTGGGCTCCGAGGCTCCAGTGATCAGACCTCTGTCCCCTACCCCCCCAGGATGATGGGGCAGGGGGAGGCGCGCAGGTGCAGTGGGGTAAACTACCGCTGCAAGTCGGTGGCTGCCTGGTCCCGGGGTGGTGCCTCGGGGTGAAGTGTGGCTGGCAGGCGGAGGCAGGGTCCCCAGATGCTCCTCTGCCCTCCTCCCCCACAGTCTCTTGGGCAGGGCGCTGGTGCACAGGGCGGCGCGGCTGGGCGGCGTTGGGAGCCCTGGTGTTGCTGGCTGGTGCAAGCATTGGCTCCTGGCTTCTAGGTCAGTGCTGGGACCTTCAGTGGCAGGGGAGGGGCAGCGAACAGTATCTGGGGGACGCTGGGAGAGTGGAGCAGGTGCTGAGCAGGTGTTCAAGGCAGGTGGGATGAGCGTCTTTTCCGTCTAGTCTGAGTAGACAGCACGTAGAAATGGGGTGAAGGGCCAGCAGCAGGGACTCGGGCTCTCCGTAAAGAACATTTCAGTCCTACAGTGAGAAATGTGCTCGAGTGGATGATCCAGGGAGGCCCTTGTCAAACTTCTCCAAGAGATCTTTCCCAGTCAGAGGGAGAGACAGAGACAGAGACAGAGACATTGAGAGCGCAATGTCTCTCTTCTGCACGTTGCGGGGGGCCTGCCTCGGGCAGGGCGGTGAGGAGCCCCCCTGAGGCTGCCTTTGCCTCCCTCTGCTGCAGGTCCCTTGCTCTGCTCCTTGGCCCCCTCCTAGGGGAGTCCCTTCCTTCCCCCAGCCTCTCCTTGTCTTTGTCCTCTGAAGCGCTGTATCTGTGGCCGGCTGCCCCTCAGCCTGTTCCTGGGACCCTGCAGGATGAGGATATGAGCTTAAACTGCTCGGAGGCCAGCGGTGAGGAAGCCCTGCTCCCCTCGCTTCCCAGAGCAGGTGGGCCTCGCCCCAAGGTCGCAGGACTCCCACCTGGGCCCCGGACCCCTGCACAGCTGTGGGATCCTCCCTTCTGGCTGGGGGCAAGAGGACCAAACTGAAGGGCCACGAGTTCGCTGCCATCCACCTGTGTCTCCCGTACTGTGAGGGTGGAGCCACAGCCCAGCCTTGTAGAGCTGATCTCTGATTTAGGGCTTTCAGCACTCCTGGGGGACGGTCTTGATCTCTAGCGGGGGCATGGCCAAAACCCCAGGCTGCCAGGAGGGATGGCGACTCGCCCTTTGGGCAGCGTGAGGCTGTGGTGTGGGGAAGAGAAGCCAGGTGTGTGTGTGTGGGGGGGCAGCGCGGGGCTGGCAAGGGTCTGGGTCCAGGGCAAAGAACACACAGAGGGCTGGAAACGTCTCGCCACGTTGTCTCCGCATCCCGCACCCAAACCTTGTCCCCTCCCCTCCAGGTAAGAGTTGAGGGTCAGCAGATACGGTGCTGCTAAGGCTGTGGGTAGAATCAGTTACAGAGGTTAGTTAGGGTCAGCTTGGAGCCTGCTTTTGCTAGCTGTGTGCGCCTTTGGTTCCATTACTGCTTTGAGCTTCCGTTTCCTTCTCCATGAAGTGGAGATGAAAATAGTTACCGCATGAAGTTGGAAGCATGATAAGAGCATAAAATAAAAGGGCTTAGCACAGAGCGTGGAAAAAGCAGATGCTCCACAAACAGGAACCATCACTAGTATTGTCATGAGATTTGAAATCAGAAGACCTGGATCCATCACTTGCAGATCCTGTGACATAGGATGGGTTGCTTAACCTCCGTGCCTTACTTCCCTCTGCAGAATGTGGAGGATGGGAATTCTCACCCCACAGGGTTGCTGTGACACTTAGTGATGGAGCACGTTTAAAAGCACTTGGTTAAAACACAAGCCTAAAAAGCTGCGCAAAGAGGGGTTATTTTGCTCTCGGAACTGGCTGGCTCCCTGGGGAACAGGGAGCTTGATATGGGGTGACCCAGATGCTATCGTGAAGGCCTCTTTAGGTCCCATGGTGGCCAGGTCCGACTCGCCCTGCCCATGCCGCCCCTCCATCCCGCAGCAGGTGGGATGTGGCTTTCATGCTGTGGTTTCAGTGTCTTTCAGAATAAACACCGAGGACTTCTTGCTGGAAGTGCAGGTGAGGGCCCGGCCAGACTGGCTCCTGGTCTGCCATGAGGGCTGGAGCTCTGCCCTGGGGGTGCGGATCTGCCAGAGCCTTGGACATCTCAGGTAGCTGGGGCCAGAAGTGGGGCCTGGGGAGGGTGGAGAGCTGATGGGTGGGGGAGGAGCATTGAAGACCTCTATCTGTCTGTCACCATCAAAGTACTCAGGAGGTCATTTTGGCCTCTGGGCATGATGGTGCCCCAGTCTGTTTCTCTCCTTTGAACATCCTTGATTTTTAACAAATATAAATCCCAGAAGAGGTCATTGTCAAAGTCTTGTTCAGTCACTACACTGGTATAGTATCACATTCCGGTTATACTTAACCCCCATCTCTTGTGCTGACCGTCAGTTTAAAGCTGATTTCCTCCCGTTTTATTCCCTTCTCCTGCCAAGACTCACAGACCACAAGGCAGTGAACCTGTCTGACATCAGGCTCAACAGCTCCAGGCAGTTTGCTCAGCTCTCTCCTAGACTGGGAGGCCTCCCGGAGGAGGTGTGGCAGCCCAGGTAGGGCTTCTCGGGGGGCTGAGTGATGCCCCTCACTTCCTGGTGAGAAATCCAGCAAAAATCTTCCTATCATGAGAGCCTGGTGGCGAGGACACTGGAGGTGTAAGATAGGACAAGGAAGAGGAATATTTCCCAATTAGAAATTGCTAACTCAGCTCACAGGAGCCCTGCCCACCAAAGTTTCACATACATCATCTTATTTGCCCCTCACAAGAACGGCAGGATTGGGTGTTATTGTCAGAGGATTTGAAATGGTACTCCTATTCCCATTTTACAGGTGGGGAAACTGAGACTCAATGAAGTAAAGGGCCTTGTGCAAGGTCACAGAACTGATAAGCAGCCAAACCAGGTTCCTGTCTCCAAACTAGTCCCTCTCACCCCTGCCGCACTTTATTTGGATAATTCTGCTATCTCAGGAGAGAGATGGTTAACTGTCTGGAACCTGGAGACCCTCCAGAGAAGAGAGGGCTCTGGGATGGCCCCTTCCCCAAATCCTGGGGGTGGGTGCAAGCTGAGCGGGTTTTCACCCAGCCTGGGTGTCCTCCAGCTTTCCAGCAGCCTCCTCCTGTCCCTGCTCTAAAGCCTTCTCACCCCTTCACCACTGTTCCCGTCTGAATCTCAGAACCCTCCTGTCCAGCTCCTGTCCCCTGTGGGCTGATCAGGGGAACATGGGGTCCCTGTCTTAGATACCTTAATGGGCAAAGGGAAGTAGGCGTGGGACTGACTCTGCCAGGAGAGCCGGGGGGCCGTGGATTTGGGAAACTAGTAGAATCCAGGCATTAGGATGCTGGGGGCAAGAGAGAAGTCAAGAAAGAGGGCTTTGCTCCAAAAGGAGTTGATGTTTTTTCCTTTTTAAGAGTGTGTTTTTAAATTGTATTTATTTATTTATATTAGGCTGCACTATGTGGCTTGCGGGATCTTAGCTCCTCAACCAGGGATTGAACCTGGGCCCTCAGCAGTGAAAGCGTCGAGTCCTAACCCCTGGACCGCCAGGGAACTCCCAGGAGTTGAGGTTTATGCTAAGAAAGAGGAGGGGAAAGAGGAGAGCAGGCATATGAGCACACAGGGCCGGGCGAAGGGCTTGGGAGAGAGTGGGGTCATCTGAGGCCGCAGCACGGGACGAAGAACTGAGTCCATTCACTCACTCTGTTACCCACTCGTCCGCTGAGCACACATTACTCACGGGCCTTAGTGGGAACAGCCGGATTTTCACATTCACGAACGCTCCATTTGTAACTTTGGGCCCTGCCCAAATCCAACTGGAGGACCACGAAGTCCTGTGTGCCCGGGACGACTGGGCAGAGCACAGCTGCTGTCCCACAGACCTGCTACAAGCAGGGGCCTGGGGGCTTGGGTGGGGTCAGGAAGCAGGTGGCTGTGGCTACAGAGAGGCCCCTGCTGCTTTCCCCAACAACGACCCCCTCCCCCAGGCCCTCAGGTGGGTGTGCAGCCTGGGGTGGGCCCCGCCCAGCTTCCTGCTGGCGCTGCCTCTGTTTTGCAGGGGCAGCTGTACTTCTGGTCAAATGGTTTCCCTCAGATGCTCTGGTGAGTCCTGTCCTGGGTCCGGGAAGGAGGCAGTGGGAGGAGGGCGTCTCCCCCGTGCCCTCAGGGTGGGACATCCCCACTGGGAAGCTCAGCTGGGTCTGGGGTGGGGTTCCTTGCCCACCTGCCTGCAGGGCCCCTTCTTGCAGACAGAGTTCTGCCCAAACAGAGCCCTGTCTACACCTCTGTCCCATTCGCCACCAGCCACTGGTTTGGGTGGATGACCTCCTTGCCTCACTCCCCGCCCTGGCCTCTGATGTTCCCTGGCCTCTGGGGGCGCCCCAAAGGGGAAACAGCAGCTTCTGGAGACTAAGGATGGTGGGGAAAGAGGGGCCAAGTGAGAGACAGTTTGCAGAGTTCCTTTCACCCGCCTTCCCAGTCATCTAGCCATCTCTTCATCTGTCCTTCCACGCGTCTGTCCACATGCCACCATTTGACCCCTCCTATGGGAAAGGCGTTTTCTTAGATCCTGGGGCTCCATAGGTGATGCAGGCACCACCCCTGCTCTCAGCGAGCGCACCGCCTGATGGGGCAGGTGGATGTGTAAGCAACATTTCCAGCTTCCCGCCCCATGCTTAGGGCCAGGAATGATAAATGGGAGCCGTCCACGCTGGACCACAGGCCTCGATGGTTGGCACAGTGCTGACACCCACCCCGCATTCTTTCCATCTCACCAGTGCTTGTCTGTTTGCAGAGTGTGGGACCAGGCCCCTGGCTTCCCAGATAGTGGGCGGGCAGGCGGTGGCTCCCGGGCGCTGGCCCTGGCAGGCCAGCGTGGCCCTGGGAGCCCGGCACACATGCGGGGGCTCCGTGCTGGCCCCGCACTGGGTGGTGACCGCGGCGCACTGTGTGCACAGGCAAGGCTGGGGGCTGCCGGGGGGAGGGTGCCCCCTAGCACTTTCTCTTTGGCCGTTGGTGTGTCCTGTATACAATGTCCAGCTGTCCGCCTCCCATGTCTGCTGAGAGTGGGCCCGGGCGGTGTTTGTGAAATTCTCCCTGTTCAGTGCCAAGAACAGCTCTGCCTAGATAGCAGTCATAATACAAATATTGGTTCTTTAGTTTTGTTATGTCTTTACGTTTTTAAAATGCTTTCGCACTCACAGCCCTCCATGATTCTTAACGTTTATCACCACTGTAATTAAATCACTTTCCATGTAATTATTTGTTTAATGTCTTTCTTCCCCTTTACACTGGAAGCTCCATGGGGGCAGGGAAGAGTCTTGTTTACCACTGAATCCCTTTGTTGATTTTTCCCCTGCCTTGTCCCCTTGGCCTGGAATATAGTAGGTGCTTAACAAATGCTGGTTGGAAGGAATGAAAGAGCTCTTCGGCCCTCTTCTCTTGATGGCAGGCAAGGCAGTGATGTAATCGTCATCTTACAGCGAGGAACCCGAGGCTGGGAGAGCCGAAGTGCCTCCCCAGCAATCACACTTAGGAAGTGCGGAGACAGCGCTGAGGAAAGCTCTGTTGACTCGGCTTAGAGCTATGATAATAACACAAGGCCCTTCCATGTTTGCTGTAAAACTTGAAGGGGGTTATGCCGGAGAGTGCAGGGGTGGTGGCCAATGATCATAGTGTCTCACTTCTCTCTCCATCAGTGCCTGAGCATTTATTAAGCACCTACTGCATGCCCAGTGTCTTGCCAGCTGCTGGGGGATTCTAAGAGGCCTGGGTTCTGGGAGCTTGCAGCCTGGTGATGGGGCCCCCACTAACAGCCGTGCTTGTTGGCTTCCTCCCCTCACCAACTCATTTATGTCAACGTCTCCGGCCCTTCCTCCCCCAGGCTCAGCTCAGCTCCCTTGTGCAGTTTCAGGCTGTCCCGCCGGTCCAGCTGGAGGGTCCATACGGGGCTGGTCAGCCAGAGCACGGTCAGGCCGCACCAGGGGGCTGTGGTGGAGCGGATCATCGCCCACCCTCTGTACAGTGCCCAGAGTCACGACTACGACGTGGCCCTCCTGCAGCTCCGGACCCCGCTCCACTTCTCAGGTGAGGCTGTGGTGAGAGGGGTGGCGCAGGGAGCGCGAGAGCCCCGTGGGTTCCTAAGACCCCCTTGTGCTGTGAGCCCAACGTTCACTTCATTTGGTGACCGTCATGGACTCTGGCATCACCTGGACCTGGGGTGGTGCCAACTCTTCCACACACTCTTTTGGGGACAAAGGTTCTGGCCCTTTTCCCATCTAGGCTGCAGGCGGGATTTGCCTCGAGGTCCCAAGAAGAGCTTCTCAGTGGCTCCATCTCCCAACAGGCTGCTGGTGCCAGGTCCCAGCTGGGCTATAGTGAATAATAGTTAACTATGTATTGACAGTTAATAGGATAACAGTTAATAACTAGCACCATGTTACGGTTAATAAGATTTACCTTACCAAATATTCTTTCACCCCATCCTCAGAACAAACCTGACAGGGAGCTGAGGCTGGTGTATGTAGATAAGGATGTTGACCTTTAGAGAGCGAATTGACTCTCTTCAAGTTCACGAGGCAAACAATTCCTGGGGCAGAGCGTCTCCTCCACAGCATCTGCCCTTGAAGGGCAGCTCTTCCACACGTATGTGCCAAGTGCACTCACCTACAGACACACATGCTCACAGATACACACACACACGTGTGCATGCCCTCACATGCTCACACACTCATGCAAGGCTCACATAAGTATGCACACCTACTCCTGTGCACACCTACTCTCACACCACACACACACACACACACACACACACACACTCAGCACTCCTCCCTCCCGTTGCTACCTGGAGCCTTGGGTTTCCCCAGCAACAGTGGTTTCTCTATGCCGTTCGCAAATTCTACGTATATGGATGCTCTCTGCACCATTGTTCAACAGTTAATGCTTCTAAATTGACATGAATATATTTAAAGGGAAACTTTAGGCTACTACCTAATTGGAGAATCCATATGACTTATATTAAATAGATAATAACCACAAAAATGCACAGAGTGAAAAGAAAACAGTGCTCAGGTCCCAGCTAGGCACTGTGCTCTGCAGGAACTGCCGCGTCAGGCTGCTCTCTCTGTGCTTGGAAGGGGTGGGCAGGCGTGAAGAGAGGTACAGAGTAGCACCAGACAGGCGCTTTCTCCTTGGTGCAGAAGAGGGGCTGAAAGAGAACCGAAGAGGAAATACTTTCTCCCAGCGAAGTGGCGTTTATCTAACGGCAGGTCTATGCATTATGTAAAATCAGGTTCAGGCTCTGCCCACAGGACAGGTTGCACACTTTTGGAAACCATGTCCCAAGAGGGTCCACACACCCTGGGGAAAATCCAAAATGGGTCCTCACTAGGAGAAGTTAGGTACAAACACCCAGAAGGAGTTTCCATCCCCCCTCAGCCCTAGGTGGGGATGCACCGTGTGTACACCGCCCGGCCTAGGGCACCAGGCACACTGCAGTTTCCACACTGTCCTCTGCGTGAATGGTGGCTCCCAGGTGGGGCAGTGCCTGACCCGCACAGCTGTACGGGAGGCCGGAGCCAGGACTGTTTGAGGAGGGGGCGTGGAGGACGCGCCCGCCCTGGTCCTTTGCCCAGGCTCGCGGGCAGGGAGGCCGAGCCGGAGTGGGACCCGGGACCACTGCCTCTCCGCAGACACCGTGGGCGCAGTGTGCCTGCCGGCTGAAGAGCAGGATTTTCCAAGGGGCTCGCAGTGCTGGGTGTCTGGCTGGGGCCACACTGACCCCAGTCACAGTGAGTCAGCTCCCAGGGCCCGGGGTGCACAGGGGTGTGGGTGTCGGGAGGCATCCTTTCCCAAGGTGAGGCACCTCCTCCTTCCCTGGCCACAGGGCAGCGCCAGCCGCCTTCTCCTCTGGCATCACCCTTGGCCAGCCCCAGGGGCCCCAGTCTCCCCTGTCTGGGTCTTTCTGGGAGAACAACCTGGTGTTTTCCCCTAAACCCAGGCCCCTTCCTCCCCCCTCCCCTTCTGCCAGGAGGGCCACGGCCTCAGCGTCAGGGTGTATGTGTGGGGTCTACTCCTCCTCTTCGCTCACAGCCCCCAAGTCTGACGGACCCTTGCCTCCTCGCCCAGAGTCCACAGCTCCCATCCTGGGCTCCCCTCTTTGGGCCTCCGCACCTCCGGGGCCTCTAAGGCTCTCTTGCTGCCCTGCTTTCTCGGGCCTTGCTCTGCGCCCCTCCATCTCCGCATCTGCCTCCCGCAGCCCACAGGTCGGACACGCTCCGGGACACGGTGGTTCCCCTGCTCAGCACCCAGCTCTGCAACAGCTCTTGCGTGTACAGCGGGGCCCTCACGCCCCGCATGCTGTGTGCCGGCTACCTGGACCAGAGGGCCGACGCGTGCCAGGTGCAGGCGGGCGGGGGCCCGGTGTGGGGTGGGCGGGGCCTGCGGCCAGGCGTCCGTCTGACATCCTCTCTGGGAGCGGGGCGTCCAGGCAAGTGGGCAGCGCGCTGCGGGTTGAAGGGGGGCGCGAGGCAAGACGGGATCGTCCTGGAAGCAGGACCGCCTGGAACGCAGGGTGTGTTCCCAGCCCCGGGGTCGGCGGTTGGGGAGTGGTCTGCCGCCACTCCACCAGCAAGGACTAACTGCCTGTTTCTCTGTGTCCCGGTGCCTGGATGCCGCAGGGGGACAGCGGGGGTCCCCTGGTGTGCCTGGACAAGGGCACGTGGCGCCTGGTGGGGGTGGTCAGCTGGGGCCGCGGCTGCGCAGAGCCCAACCACCCCGGTGTCTACGCCAAGGTTGCCGAATTCCTGGACTGGATCCAGGACACGGCGCAGGTGAGTCGGGGGGCAGGTGGGGCAGACCCGTTTGTGAAGGACCAATAACCCTCGGAAACCGTGACCCTCATCCCTCGGGCCTGGGCCCTGCTGGGAGCTGGGGAATATTCCCAGACTGGGAGAAGGAAGAAGTGATGCTTATAACGTTGAATCCATTCTATCAATTTAAGCATTCACTAAGGAAGAGCTGACCTGAATTTGTAGCCCAGCTCTTCGATTTCCTGTGTGACCTGTGGCAAATTCCTAACTTTGGTAAACCTCAGTGTCCCGGTAGTAACCATCGTGGCTACTGTATATGGCATCATATGTGATGACGACATGAGGTAAGGCCTGCCCAGCATGAGGCTTAGAGCGAGGGATGCAGGTGTTATTATGTATTTACTTATGACCGTTACTCATCCCTGGTCGTGCCTGCTCTCCCTGCCCTAGGGAGAGAGCTCAGCATTTAGCAGTTTGAGTTCAGCAACTGATTCATTCTGTGTGATCCTGGGCCGGCCACACCACTTCACCCGTTCAGGGCAGGAACCAAGTGAGAGAATGTGTATAAGAGCACGTGATCTGTATGAAGTACTTTACAAACGCAGAGTGTGGTCGTGGGAAGCACCCTTCTGCGAGGTTGGGCTCAGGGCAGGCGGTAGATAATTAGAGTTTACAGGGGACCTATGCGTCCACCTCCTCATTCAAACCTTACAAAAACCTAGAGAAGCAGATACTTTAGCCCCATTGGACAGAAGTGGAAATGCAGGTTCTGAGTGGCACAGTGATTTATTAAAATGCTAGTTACTCGGCTAACCGAGGGTGGAGCCACTCTGTAGATCAGCTCCTTTCTCTTTCAGCCCAGGACTCCCTCCCCTGGTCCTGTTGTTTCCTCAGTCTCACTGCATACCAGCCTCATGTTTCCTGGGGTCTCTGGCAGGTCCACTAGATGGAGGAGAAGCAGCAGCCCCGGATGCAGAAGGTGTGGATCTCTTATCACTGCACAAGAGACAGTCACCACCCACTGGCCAGCCTCCAGGCCACAGGGCCTCTCCACTCCAGCCCTGATTTCCAGCCCCTCTATCTCACCAGAGAGCCTCAATGACAGGAGAGAAGCTGGGGTTGTGTTGGGAAGGTCGGGGAGCCAGGAGGTGGGGAGGGAGCAGCTGGAGAGGAGGAGGGTGCTGGCGGCAGTCGGGAGCCTGCCCTTCTGCCCCCTCCCAGCCCCCCAGCCCCTGTGCGCATCTTTTGGGAGGATGCTCAGGGATGCCCTGGGCCTGCCTTCTCCCTGTGATCTCAGGCGGGGAGATGCCTCCCTACAGACCCAGGTTGGGAAGCTCCTGGGCAGATGGGGTCAAGGCTGGACCGGCCCAGGTGAAGCCCATGGAGTCAGGATCCGCCCCACTCTTCTGTCGATCTCACCTACTTCCTGCTCTCACTTGGCTCTGACTGGCCCTGCTGGGGCGGGGGCGCACTCTGCTTGGTGTTGGAATAGGGCGTAGGGTTTAAATGACAGTTCTGTGAGCTGGTCCAGGACTTCCGGTATTAAAGTGAAATGATGTATGGCCTCGGCCCCGTCCTCCCCCCACCCCCCTTCTCTCTCTTTCTCTCACACCCACATTAAGGGGTAGTAGAATTACAACTTTCCTCCCATACATGTTTCTTAAAACTCTGGAACAGACTTCTGCTCATATAATTCTGTACATTTGTTAAATCTACATGTTATGATTGACAACAGAAAGCCCCAGCCTTCCAGGTGCTCTGATGCTGCAAGTCTGAGTGCCACTGAATCAGTGCTCCCTCCGGGAGGGTCTGGCTTCCCCATGAGACCCATCTCTCCTCAGCTCTTGTTTCAGGACTGGGCCTTCTGGCTCGGGAGATGTCTTTCTGAGTTTCTACCCAGTTAGCATTTTCCTGGTTAAGCTTCTCCCCCACTCTCTCCTCTCTAGCAATTAAAATGCAATTGGTATCTTATTTCTAAAAACCGCAATGAATTTTTTATGGTGCTTACCCAAGGAAATGCAATTAGCGTTTAGCAATAACACAACTTTTTTGTGAGTTTATCAGCATTTTTTTGAGGGGTAGTACGAATGAATATTCATTCCTGGAGGGTCTGCTTCCTTTGCAAAGAAGTGCTTTAGAAAAAAAAGGGCCACAATTTACTGTCATTTAAAAACAGCTGGGGAAGTGGCTGCTGGGAGTCTGCTGCCCAACTGCAGAAGCAACGTGGGTGAGGCCCTGGCAGGTGGTGGGTAGTCTGACCCTGTGTTCTGAGAGCCCCGACCTCCAGCCTCCATCCCGAGATCAGCATTTACTACCCGACTCTGGTGGGTCCCCACTTCAAGAGGCGCTTTCAGGGCTGCCGATCTCTCTGGGCAGGGAAGAGGTACCAGCAAATCCATCAGCGATGATCTTTTTTGTGTTTCTGTTGTTGCCCATAGGCGTTTGCTTATTTAAAGGGAGGTTTTTATTTACCACAGTCATTGTGATCTGTTAATAACCAGTAACACTTGGATACTATTTTACGGTTTATCAATCCTGCTCACACGTGGTATCCCATTTAGATCTCACACCATCTATGTGGTGAAGATATTATTATTGCGCGCATTTCACAGGTGAGAAAATTCATTCAGAAAGATGAAGTGACTTCCCCAGGACCAGCCCGCTAAGAAGCGCCAAAGCCAGGATGGGAACTTCGAGCCTTTTCACGCCAAATTCACATCCTTGTTTTGCACACGGATGAACGAGATGGTCCAGTATTACACAGAAGTATAGAATGGGGAGGTTGGTTTAGTCACCTGCCTACAGTAATGCATTGCTATCCCTCTTTTTTATAGGTGTTAACCAAAACCTGGGAAGTGGCTCCTGCCAGAGACCCTTCCTGGGCAATGTTCTTACAGATTTCCAGTTCTGCATGGTCTGACTTAAAATGTTACAAATGAGTATTTTCCACAGGAGGACGATAGATAAAAAGAATCCTAATTAGAGAATTTGCTAATAACGATTCCCTGTTTACCTATAGAAGGTCCTGGTATCTTTCACCAGGCTACCAGTCAGATCTACAGACTCAGAGGCTCTCACCTGCCCTTCCTGTATTGGCAACTGCCAATCCAGCCCTTAGGAAAGTGAGGAAAAGTGGGTGCCCTGGGCCGGCTGCTGGAGGGCAGGGCTGGAGATGGGAGCAAGGAAGAGTGACAAGATTCAGGTCCGGAAGGATTTTAATGAGGACCAGCTGGGTGCCCAGCTGTGTGACGCTCTGCAGGGAATTCAGAGGCAGAGAAGCGGCTGCCTTATTGGAGCCATGAGACGTATTTGCAATAAATTATTAGCGGCCAGCCAGGCACGAGGCTGAGTGGTGCGGCAGTAATTGCTAAGGGAGCGCCAAGGGCCTCTTGTTGACTAAGTCAGGGCATTTCTGTGTGCAGGAAACCTGTCTCTCTCCCCAGGGATTCAGCATCCCACTTGCCTGGGCAGAGCTTGCCAGCCTCCTGAGACTTCCCAGGAAGGTGGCTCCTGGCTGCCAGGCCCAGGGTAGAGCCCTTCTCTCATCTACTCCTTCTCTGTGCTTTGGGGGTCTGGAGGGTACAGCGGGGTGCAGGCTCTCTCTCCTTGTTAGACTTTCCGTGGAGTCCTGCTTCTCCTAGGAGAGTTGCTGTGAACGAGGGGGCAGCCCTGTCATTCCTCGGAAACATTTCTCGGGCTGTTTCCTGCATTTTATTTTTGGAAGTGTTGGGTTCACCCACAATAGGACGAAACTGTAAATGCTAGAGGGTGGTACAGCAGCTGTCAGGAGATGGTCTTCCTGAGTCTCCCCACTGTTTTTCTCTCTTCTTCCTTCTCTGCCCTCTCCTGGCCATGTACTTAGGACCCTCCTCATTGCTCAAAAGAGAACCCACCTACACCTGCTCCCACTCTTTCGCCTCCCTCGTCATCCTGGGTCTGGATCCCTCCCCACCTCCCTACGTAGACACACCAGAATGTATCTTTGTGTTTGCGTCACTGGGGCTCTGCTTCCTGCTAAACTCATTGGAGCCCAGTATGCTTAATGGCCCTTTAAACCGTGTCTTAAATACCTCCACCTCTAGGAAGGCTCCTTATCGTAGGTAGGGAGCAGCTTCCTACTGAGAGGTGAAGCTGGTCTTTCTTACACATTCTGAGGTCAGGAAAAGGAGGGGCGGAGCCTGCAGGCAACCTCTGCAGACTTCCTGTGCCCCCGGAGCCCCAGGGCCGAGCAGTGCAGGGAAGTCTGCTGGCGGGTTTTCTCCTGGGCTTGGTGCTGGGGTGGACCACGCTGGGGACTCAACAGAATGGAGAGAGGAGTCCTGGCTCCAGAAGGCGTGATCTGTCACTAATGTGACAGGAAGGCGGGGGCTTTCACAGGCCTGGGCTTATCTTCTGTGCATCCTCCCTTCCAAGGAATCTCTGGCTGTGGCATCTGATGGTGGACAGTCCCGTCTGGGTCTTTAACCACTGGAGAGTGTGCTGCCCTGAGCTAGTGACTCAGCCTTCTTGGAGTTTGGTCTCCCATCTATCAAATAAGGGGTCTGGGTGAGGGCGTCTCCGCGGGATCTGCCTTTTCAGGCCGCCTTTAACACAAACCTCTGCTGCCTCTGGAGACATCTATCTGCAACCCCAACACCCAGTCAGGACACCCATGGAGAAGAGCTTGTTCCCTGGGACAGATCTAAAGGAACAAGCTTGCTCTGCTGTGTCAGGCCCTCTCCAGGACAGCGCTCTGACTGCCCTCTGTGTCCTGGGAGGATGAGGCACCAGGCAGAAGATTTTAAAGCCATCTTTCCCCATGTCCCATGTACACTGGCGAAGGGTTCAAGGACAGGTTTTCTCAGGGGCTCCCCAGCTCACTTCCCAACACTCCAGGCTTTGGGTGGGGCCCCATGGTTGCCAGCTCCATAGAGACAGTGAGGGAATTTCCTCCCTGCCCTGAAGTCCGCAGACACTTTTCTTCTGCCTACTTTCCCTTGACAGCTCCTGAGCTGCCCACAGGACCCCCTGCTCTCCAGCCTTTCCTCCTGCATGTGGCCCAGTAGTGAAGAAAGTTTTCCGCCCGCAGAACCATTACCAGGCAGCTTGGGTCCAAGCTGTCCTCTGTCCCGAGCCATGTGTCAGGCTCACAGAGGGTGGAGCCTTTCCCATGGCCCCTCAGTTAGGGGAACCCCACCTTCCCAGATTGCCCAGGACTGTCCCAGTTGTAACACCAGAAGTCCCGTGTCCCCAGAAGCCCTGCAGTCCTGGGCAAACTGAGACAGTGGGTCATGCTAAGTCCATTGCCTCTCTTCTGTATAAAAGGCAAAATCCAGCTCCCCTTGGCCTCCTCCAGTCCCCTTTTGGTCTGATTGAGCTTAAAAGCAGCTTTCCCTGGTGGCCCAGAGTTGCAGGAGGAGAGGCTCCCAGGAATTCTCAAGATCTGGACTCTTTTGCAGAGATGCTGCCTTGGTCCAGAGGCTGTTGGAGTGAGAGTCCCTCCTTCCACAGGGGCCACAGCTGACCTGGCTGCCCATCCTTCCCCTCGGTGGCTCCTCAGACGGCACCCAGGGCAGCCGCAACTCATCTTGCCAAATGTTTTGAGCAAGCTGCTCCTGGAAGCCAGGAATACTGACTGCCCAGTTTCCCCAGGTCTCACTGCTTTCTGGTCTCCAGAGCGTGGTACAGGGCTTAGCATGTGATAGGTGCTCGCTGAGCTCTCTCAGGAGGAGGGGATGGGGTGGGGGGAGCTGCCACCCGCATCAGAGCTGGGTCGGTCTCTTCTCCTGGCCTCTGCCTCCTGGAGGGGATCAGAGAGGAGCAAAGAAGAGGCTGCCAGACTGCTAGAGCCCGCGGGGATTTGGTGGGGTTTGTTTTTCCTCGGCACTGTCTGCAGACGCGAGGGCATGAATAAAAAAGTGAGGAAGATTTACTGTTCCCACAGCTTGGCAGTAGCCCTGTATTTGTACAGCGGATCCGGGGGAGGAGAGGCGGGAGCAGGTGGGGATGCTGCTGGGGCTCGGACAAAGTCAGACCCTTGTCAGTCTTTTTGCAAAGACTGTGGGGTGCAAGTGAAGGTGAGGCTGGGAGGGGTCTACTTAGGCCAACTCTGTAACTACCGGGGTCCGGAGTGCCCTCCCCCCCTCCAGCCTACCCCCTGCAGGAGCCAATAGCAGGTAGCTTGGGTCCTTGAATCTTTAACCCCAGGGGCACATAACGTGCTGGGCCTGACAGGCAGTGCTGCCAGTGGGGACCCCGAAAGAAAGGGCCTCAGGCTGGGCTCAGCTGTCACTCATGGCCCTGGTAATGGACACAGGCGGCAAATGACTTTGAAAAGTGTCTTGCCATGACAAATATACCTTCTTAAGGATGTGAAAGGCCAGATGTGAATTTAGAATCCTTGAGTCTTTGGATTCTGTCCCGGAGCATGGTGGTGTCGGGAGAGCTGGTCCTACCCAGGGTCTTGTGGGAACCACGTGGGGCACTAATCCTGCTTTGAGGGGGGTGCCCACCAGTGGGGTCTGCCCTCAGGGACAGAGCCCTGTGCAGTCTCAGGGCCACTTGAATCCCAGGGTCTAGAAAGGGGCACACGGGCTCTGGGTGGGCATATTAGCTCAGCCCTGTGAGCTTCTCCCCTCAGGGAGAGTCTGGTCAAGAAGGGCCAGGACAGGATGAGGCAAGTGAGGCATGGCTCTCAGCATCCCATAGGGCCAGCTGGCTCCTGCCTCACCCTGGTCTTAGCCCTACAGGACAGGGTCCTATAAAGTAAGCATCCCAGAGCAGGGAGGGCTTCTCTTGTCTGGTCTCCATGGGAGCTGAAATTTATTCTGGTCCATCAAATGAGACAGAGGTAAGATGCCAGAAGGAGATGGTCTCTTCTGAGCACCCTCTCTCCTCTGAAGCACTGGCCACATTTCAGGGAGCCCCACTTCCATCAGCCCTGACCCCATGATGGTCCCTGGGCTCATGCCCAGTGGAAAAATACCCAGAGTGATTCTTTATGATTCCCATTCACGAGGTCTCTCAGAAATTAATTCATATAGGTGGGCGGAGTCAAGATGGCTACTAGGACGCGGAATTCGCGTCTCCTCACAACTAGGGCATCTACCAGGCACCAGTGGGGGGACCACGCACACCTAAGGGTATGGGAGGGACCCCCAGTGACCAGGTAGGACGTGGGGCATGGGGGGAGTGAGGGGGGAGAAGTGGAGGCGGGCCGGGACTGGCGCCGCTGAGGGGCGGCTGGGGGAGGGGAAGGGATCCTACGCCCGAAGGGGGAAATTGGGGAACCCCTGGAGGGCAGAGGATCAAAAGGGAGCGTGGCCAGGTTTCCCCTGCCCACTTGGGCCCCTAGGAGAACCTGCTGAGGTTCAGGGTCTGAACCTCTGCCCACCGAGGCCCCCTCCAGCCATGTGGGTCCTGAGGGGAGGGGGAGGGAGGGAAGGGGGAGCAAAAGTAAAGGCAGGACCTCTGGGACCGGCACCCCTGAGGGGCGGCTGGGGGAGGGGAGGAGTTCCTACACCCAGCGGGACCCACCCACGGTCAGGGGTCCAGCGGCAACAGGGGGGAGGGGCGCGAAGGAACGGAAGGGAATGCTGCCAGTGCTTTCCCCGTCCACTTAGGCATCACGAAGCCTGTTGGGCTCCCGGGCCTGATCTTCTGTCCTCGGAGCCTCCCTCCTGTCGTGCAGAGCCCAAGCCGCACCCCTACACCCCTACCCGGGGCCCCACCTCTACACTCGGACACCCCTTCTGAGACCCCCTCCAACGCGCTGGGCATAAACCCCACACACACACCCTCACCCAGGGCCCTACCTCCAAATTCCAGAATCCCACACTCCAGACGCCCTCCTTTCCACGAGTCGCCTCTCCCCTTCCCCTGCAGGTCCTAATCAGAGACCCCACCACACGCTTGAATGTCACCCCCCACCCACCTAGGTCCCGCCCGACCCTAAACCCCACCCCTACCTAAGTTGCACCCCCCGCCTAAACTCCGTCCCCATAGCGAAAGGTTTTTGATTTTGCTTTTTTCCTCTTTTAGATTGGGGTTCTGTTTTACCTTGTTGATTCATTGTTGTGGATTCTTTTATATTTTTATTTTTCCTAATAAATCTTTTATTCTTTATACTTTATTATTGTTCTCTCCTTTTGGCTTGTTCTCCCCCCTCCCCTTTTTTCTTTTTTCTGTTGTGTTTTTTTTTACCTTGTCACAGTTGTTTCAATTATAGTTTTATTTTTCCTAATATCTTTTTTATCTTTCTAATTTTATTTTGTTTTTTATTCTTTGATATTGTACTACTCCTTTTTTTTCTTCCTTTTCTTTATTTTACTTTTACCGTGCCACGAAGCTTGCTGGATCTTGGTTCCCAGGCTGGAGGTCCAGCCAAGCTTCTGTGGTGAGAGCTCTGAGTCCAAACCACTGGACTAACAGAGAACCTCAGACCCCAGGGAATGTCAGTTGGAGTGAGGCCTCCCAGAGGTCCTCATCTCAGCACCAAGACCCAGCTGTATCCAACTGCCTGCAAACTCCAGTGCTGGACACCTCAGGCCAAACAACCAGTAAGACAGCACCACCCATCCAAAAAAAAAAAAAAATGAAACGACAAAAAAAATGTTACAGATGAAGGAGCAAGGTAAGACAAAATATGTAACAGATGAAGGAGCAATGAAGACGAAATAGGCAACCTACCTGAAAAAGAATTCAGAGCAATGACAGTAAAGATGATCCAAAATCTTGGAAACAGAATGGAGAAAATACAAGAAACATTTAACAAGGATCTAGAAGAACTGAAGAGCAAATAAACAGTGATGAACAACACAATTACTGAAATTAAAAATACTCTAGAAGGAGTCAATAGCAGAATAACTGAGGCAGAAGAACGGGTAAGTGAGCTGGAAGATAAAATGGTGGAAATAACCGCCAGGGAGCAGATTAAAGAAAAAAGAATGAAAAGAACTGAGGACAGTCTCAGAGACCTCTGGACAACACTAAATGCACCAACATTCAAATTATAGGGGTCTCAGAAGAAGGAGAGAAAAAGAAAGGGTTTAAGAAAATATTTGAAGAGATTATAGTCAAAAACTTCCCTAACATGGGAAAGGAAATAGTTAATCAAGTCCAGGAAACACAGAGAGTCCCATACAGGATAAATCCAAAGAGAAACATGCTGAGACACATACTAGTGAAACTATCAATAATTAAATACAGAGAAAAAATATTAAAAGCAACAAGGCAAAAGCAACAAATAACATACAATGGAATCCCCATAAGGTTAACAGCTGATTTTTCAGCAGAAACTCTGCAAGCCAGAAGGGAGTGGCAGGTCATATTTAAAGTGATGAAGGGAAAAACCTACAGCCAAGATTATTCTACCC
Organism: Delphinapterus leucas; assembly: GCF_059928025.1. Lineage (NCBI taxonomy): Eukaryota > Metazoa > Chordata > Mammalia > Artiodactyla > Monodontidae > Delphinapterus > Delphinapterus leucas. The sequence continues at coordinate 90,673,220 of NC_143135.1, read as the reverse complement.
AGCAAGGGTCTCATTCAGATTCGACAGAGAAATTAAAACCTTTACAGATAAGCAAGTGTTAAGAGAATTCAGCACAACCAAACCAGCTTTACAACAAATGCTAAAGGAACTTCTCTAGGCAGGAAACACAAGAGAAGGAAAAGGCCTACAAAAACAAACAAAAAACTATTAAGAAAATGGTAATAGGAACATACATATCGATAATTACCTTAAATGTAAAAGGATTAAATGCTCCAACCAAAAGACATAGATTGGCTGAATGGATACAAAAACAAGACCTGTATATATGCTTTCTACAAGAAGCCCACTTTAGACCTAGGGACACATACAGACAGAAAGTGAGGGGATAGAAAAAGATATTTCATGCAAATGGAAATCAAAAGAAAGCTGGAGCAGCAATTCTCATATTAGACAAAATAGACTGTAAAATAAAGACTATTACAAGAGACAAAGAAGGACACTACATAATGATCAAGGGATCAATCCAGGAAGAAGATATAACAATTGTAAATATCTATGCACCCAACATAGGGGCACCTCAATACATAAGGCAAATGCTAACAGCCATAAAAGGGGAAATCAACAGTAACACAATCATAGTAGGGCACTTTAACACCCCACTTTCACCAATGGACAGATCATCCAGAATGAAAATAAATAAGGAAACACAAGCTTTAAATGATACATTAAACAAGATTGACTTAACTGATATTTATAGGACATCCCATCCAAAAACAACAGAATACACTTTCTTCTCAAGTGCCCATGGAACATTCTCCAGGATAGATCATATCTTGTGTCACAAATCAAGCCTCGGTAAATTTAAGAAAACTGAAATTGTATCAAGTATCTTCTCCGACCACAATGCTATAAGACTAGATATCAATTACAGGAAAAAAACTGTAAAAAATACAAACACATGGAGGCTAAACAATATGCCATTAAATAACCAAAGATCACTGAAGAAATCAAAGAGGAAATAAAAAAATACCTAGAAACAAATGACAATGAAAACACGATGACCCAAAACCCATGGGATGTGGCAAAAGCAGTTCTAAGAGGGAAGTGTATAGCAATACAATCCTATCTCAACAAACAAGAAAAATCTCAAATAAACAACCTAACCTTAAACCTAAAGCAATTAGAGAAAGAAGAACAAAAAAACCCCAAAGTTAGCAGAAGGAAAGAAATCATAAAGATCAGATCAGAAATAAATGAAAAAGAAATGAAAGAAACAAGAGCAAAGATCAATAAAATGAAAACCTGGTTCTTTGAGAAGATAAACAAAATTGATAAACCATTAGCCAGACTCATCAAGAAAAAATGGAAGAAGACTCAAATTAATATAATTAGAAATGAAAAAGGAGAATAACAACTGGCACTGCAGAAATACAAAGGATCATGAGATATTACTACAAAAAACTATATGCCAATAAAATGGACAATGTGGAAGAAATGGACAAATGCTTAGAGCACAACCTTCTGAGACTGAAGCAGGAAGAAATAGAAAATATAAACAGACCAATCACAAGCACTGAAATTGAAACTGTGATTAAAAATCTTCCAACAAACAAAAGCCCAGGACCAGATGGCTTCACAGGTGAATTCTATCAAACATTTAGAGAAGAGTTAACACCTATCCTTCTCAAACTCTTCCAAAATATAGCAGATGGAGGAACACTCCCAACCTCATTCTACGAGGCCACCATTACCCTGATACCAAAATCAGACAAAGAGGTCACAAAAAAAGAAAACTATAAGCCAATATCTCTGATGAACATAGATGCAGAAATCCTCAACAAAATACTAGCAAACAGAATCCAACAGCGCATTAAAAGGACCATACACCATGATCAAGTGGGGTTTATCCCAGGAATGCAATGATTCTTCAATATATACACAAATCAGTCAATGTGATACACCATATTAACAAATATGATAATCTCAAGAGATGCAGAAAAAGCTTTTGACAAAATTCAACACCCGTTTATGATAAAAACTCTCCAGTAAGTAGGCATAGAGGGAACCTACCTCAACATAATAAAAGCCATATGTGACAAACCCACAGCGAACATCGTTCTCAATGGTGAAAAACTGAAACCATTTCCTCTAAGATCCAGAACAAGACAAGGTTCTCCACTCTTGCCACTATTATTCAACATAGTTTTGGAAGTTTTAGCCACAGCAGTCAGAGAAGAAAAGGAAATAAAAGGAATCCAAATTGGAAAAGAAGAAATAAAACTGTCACTGTTTGCAGATGACATGATACTATACATAGAGAATCCTAAAGATCCTAACAGAAAACTACTAGAGCTAATCAATGAATTTGGTAAAGTTGCAGGATACAAAATTAATGCACAGAAATCTCTTGCATTTCTATACACTAATGATGCAATATATGAAAGAGAAATTAAGGAAACACTCTTATTTATCATTGCAACAAAAAGAATTAAATACCTAGGAATAAACCTACCTAGGAAGACAAAAGACCTGTATGCAGAAAACTATAAGACACTGATGAAAGAAATTAAAGATAATACAAACAGATGGAGAGAGATACCATGTTCTTGGATTGGAAGAATCAAAATTGTGAAAATGACTCTACTACCCAATGCAATCTACAGATTCAATGCAATCTGTATCAAACTACCAATGGCATTTTTCACAAAATGAAAAAGTTTCAAATTTATATGGAAACACAAAAGACCCCGAATAGCTAAACCAATCTTGAGAAAGAAAAACAGAGCTAGAGGATTCAGGGTCCCTGAGTTCAGACTATACTACAAAGCTACAGTAATCAAGACAGTATGGTACTGGCACAAAAACAGAAATATAGATCAATGGAACAGGATAGAAAGCCCAGAGATAAACCCACGCACATATGGTCAGCTTATCTTTGATAAAGGAGGCAAGAGTATACAGTGGAGGAAAGACAGCCTCTTCAATAAGTGGTGCTGGGAAAACTGGATGGCTACATGTAAAAGAATGAAATTAGAACACTTCCTAATGCCATACACAAAATTAACTGAAAATGGATTAAAGACCTCAATGTAAGGCCAGACACTATAAAACTCTTAGAGGAAAACATAGGCAGAACACTCTATGACATTAATCACAGCAAGATCCTTTTTGATCCACCTCCTAGAGAAATGGAAATAAAACAAAAATAAACAAATGGGGCCTAATGAAACTTAAAAGCTTTTGCACAGCAAAGGAAACCATAAACAAGACCAAAAGACAACCCTCAGAATGGGAGAAAATATTTTCAAATGAAGCAACTGAGAAAGGATTAATCTCCAAAATATACAAGCAGCTCATGCAGCTCAATATCAAAAAAACAAACGACCCAATCCAAAAATGGGTAGAAGACCTAAATAGACATTTCTCCAAAGAAGATACACAGACTGCCAACAAACACATGAAAAGATGCTCAACATCACTAATCATTAGAGATTTGCAAATCAAAACTACAATGAGGTAGCACCTCACACCAGACAGAATGGCCATCATCAAAAAATCTAGAAACAATAAATGCTGTAGAGGGTGTGGAGAAAAAGGAACCCTCTTGCACTGTTGGTGGGAATGTAAATTGATACAGCCACTATGAAGAACAGTATGGAGGTTCCTTAAAAAACTAAAACTAGAACTACCATTTGACTCAGAAACCCCACTACTGGGCATATACCCTGAGAAAACCATAATGCAAAAAGAGTCATGTACCGCAATGTTCATTGCAGTGCTATTTACAATAGCCAGGACATGGAAGCAACCTAAGTATCCATCAGCAGTTGAATGGATAAAGAAGATGTGGCACATATATACAATGGAATATTACTCAGCCGTAAAAAGAAATGAAATTGAGATATTTGTAGTGAGGTGAATGGACCTAGAGTCTGTCATACAGAGTGAAGTAAGTCAGAAAGAGAAAAACAAATACTGTATGCTAATACATATATATGGAATCTAAAATAAAAAAAATGGTTCTGGTGAACCTAGCGACAGGGCAGGAATAATGACACAGACATAGAGAATGGTCTTGAGGACACAGGGAGGGAGAAGGGTAAGCTGGGATGAAGTGAGAGAGGGACATGGACATATATACACTACCAAAAGTAAAACAGATAGCTAGTGGGAAGCAGCTGCATAGCACAGGGAGATCAGCTCGGTGCTTTGTGACCACCTAGAGGGGTGGGATAGGGAAGGTGGGAGGGAGATGCAAGAGGGAGGAGATATGCGGACATATGTATGCATATAGCTGATTCACTTTGTTATACATCAGAAACTAACACAACACTGTTAAGCAATTATACTCCAATAAAGATGTTAAAAAAAAGAAATTAATTCAGATAAACATGGAGAAAAATGCTAGTGTAGAAATAGATTGTACCTCCAAAGCCTCTCACAGAATTCAATAAAAACTAAGGAGAGTCAAAGCTAATTAGGAAAAAGGATGTATAGGTTTGTGTATAATAGATGTATATTGTGTCTTCCCCCACCCCTGCCCCATCCCCACTTCCCTGCTCCCAATGCATGTGTTGAAGTCCTGACCCTCAATGTGACTGTATTTGGAGTAGGGCCTTTAGGGGGGTAATTTAGGTTCAATGAGGTCTTAAGGGTGCAGCCCTAATCCCATAGGAATGCTGTCCTTATAAGAAGAGGAACAGACACCAGAGCTCTCTCTCCTTCCTCATTCACATGGAGAAGAGGCCATGTAAGGACACGGGTGAGAAGGTGGCCATCTGGCAGTGGGGAGGGTAGTTCTCGCCAGAAACCCATTGTGATGGCACCTTGATCTTGGACTTCCAGGCTCCAGAACTGTGAGAAATAGATTTGTTCTTTAAGCCACCCAGTCTGTAGTATTCTGTTACAGCACCCCTAGCATTTTAATAGAAAACTAAACCACTGTAAAATACACTCATAAAACAGTAGAATCAATACAAGAGCAGCCCAGGGTGTTCCAGTCTCATATGCGGCTCAGTTATTCTTTTTACCACGTGTGGGACGCATTTAGAGGAGGCTGGGTGGGAGGAGAGAAGAGTGCTGGCCCCAGAGCCCTGAAGTCTGGGTCCTAATCTGTCTTCTATCGCTTGTTAACCGAGCCCAGCTGTCACTGGACTTTGCTGAGTTTCTATTTTCTCCTCTATGTAATGGGACTAATAATATACGTCCTGTGCAACTCACAGAGCAGATGGGAATACCAGTAAAATTAAGTAATGAGAAGGCTTTTCAGATTGCATAGAGCTAGGCAAATGTGAAAGGTTATTGTTTCCAACCTGTAGAGGCAAATCTGCCAGATGTCATATCTATTTAGTCAAACCCCATTTATTGAATGTCTTCTTGGTACCACGACCCCTCTAAGGCTTCAGCACCCAGAACTGAGTAAAATAGCACTACCTTCGAAGGGTTTATGGTCTAGTTGGAGACAGACACTAAGAATGGGTTATATTTATTATTTGCTAAACAGCACAAATATGGAATATTTTGAAAGAGTTTGCTACAACTACTTTACTACCATTTACAGACAGATGCTTGCTGCCAAGAAAGAATTGATGTGGTAAATGTAGAAATTTCCCACCTACTCTATTAGCATGTAAGGTTTTAAGAAAGCCAATGGAGGCAACAATGTTTTGATCGTAATTGCAGAAGTGTGGTTTCCATATCAACATATTTGTGAGAATGAAAAGCCCAAGACAAAATGCTGACTCAAATTCGCAATATGGCTAGCCTTGATTGAATCATGTTTTTTAATAGGAAAGATGAACTCCCTTCCCTTCCCGAAGCGCCCCTCCCCCAGGACTGCCAGTGCCTGGCCAAACTGTTCATGCTCCTGTACACGTACACACAAACACAATGGTGGGTAAACGGGGGCCCTCAGAGGGGTCAGATCAGGCTCTTTTTGGAATCCTGGGTCCAAACCTTGGCCCATCACTTTATGTCCTTGGGTCTTGGTTTCCTCATCTATATAATAGGAGTAATACTACCTCATAAGGTTTATTGTCTTGAGACTGAAATGATATCAAAGGTATTATTATCTTGAAAGAGTAACAGAGTAGTCGTTCAGGTAGTCCAGAACATAGCTCATTCCGGAAGGGCTTTTCCCATGCTTGTAGGAGGTGGGCCAGCAAGAGGCTGCCTTTAGTTCTGTGCCTGCCCTGTCAGTCACCATGGAGGACCCAGTCCTGCCAGCTCTCCCCTGCTGGCCTTGGACCATCCCTTCCTCTCTCCTACCTCTCCTCCCTTCTCACCTCTTCCCTTTCCTCTTCCCTCCCTCCTCCCTGCCTCTCTCCTTCACTGTTACTGAATACCTATTGTGTGCGGATGTAAAGATAAATATCTCACTATTTCAGTAGAAGCTCACAGTCACGTGGGAACTTGGACCAACCATTTCAGGACAGGGCCAGGAATAAGGTGCTGCAGGAGCACGGGTAAGGCATGGAGCTGGGTGAGGAGATTCCACTTGAGTTGGACCTTGACTGATGAGTGTCAACTGAGTTGGGGCAGGGGTGGGGCAGATGTGGCTGCGAGGGGAAGAAGGGACGAGGGCGTTTTGGGTCAAGGGAACAGCGTGAAATACCTGACATTTCTGGGAAATGCCAAGTAGTTCTGTGCAAGTGGCCCTACGATTATGGACCGGGAGCAGGTCTGATGCCAGTGAACAACATGTGGGCATGAACCAAGGAGTCCTCACTTCATTCTATGGGAAATGGGGAGGAGTCACTGAAAGCGTTCAAGGCGGAGAGAGTCACAGTCAGATCTTATGCGAACCTGTGCGTATATAATGGAGAGGCTCCTGTGGGAGAGGCACGCGTGTGGGCATAGGCACGCATCATAACTGATGGAGTCAGATTTCTAACTTATTTTAAAAATAAAATCTTTGTTTGGAACGCTTAAATAGATGAGACAGAAACAATGTTTTGTGAGTGTACTTTTAGCTCACAAACTGGTGATGCCTACTTAGCATGAAACCAACGTGAGCAATGACGCTCTTCGGACGAGCATAGGGATTTGAAGTCAGGGGCTGTGCATCAAATTGCAGAGTTATATCAGTTTCTGGACCGAGTTCACTTCCAGGTTTTGGTTTGGTTGCAAAGCGCCAGGAAATCTTGACTTATACAGCTAAGTAATTGCTAATAGAGATGGGTTTTTCATGGCTGGACTTTTAGTCTCAGGACACTCTTTAATCAAAAGGGGAAAACTTCGGGCTTCCCTGGTGGCGCAGTGGTTGAGAGTCCGCCTGCCGATGTAGGGGACACGGGTTCGTGCCCCAGTCCGGGAAGATCCCACATGCCGCGGAGCGGCTGGGCCCGTAAGACATGGTCACTGCGCCTGCGCGTCCGGAGCCTGTGCTCCGCAACGGGAGAGGCCACAGGAGTGAGAGGCCCGCGTACCGCAAAAAAAAAAAAAAAAAAAAAAGGGGGAAAACTTCATTCAGAAGCCTGCATTAAAATATGTTAATTTCATATTCTAAGTTAATGTGCTAATGGTCTCTAATGTACCCAAAATGGTAAAATATGTTTTCATTATGATTTAGTTTGTTGAAATATCTTAACTTCGGCTACCATAACAAAATACTGTAGACTAGCTGGCTTAAACGACATAAATTTATTTTCTCACAGTTCTGGATGGAAAGTCCCAAGACTGAGGTCTAGAAGGGTTTGGTTTCTCGTGAGTCCTCTCTTCCTGGCTTGTAGACAGTGCGCTTCTCACTATGTCCTCACCTAATGGAGAGAGAGAGTTCTGGTTTCTCTTCCTATAAGGACACCAATTCTATCATGGGGGCCCTACCCTTGTTACCTCACCTGAACTTAATTACCTCCCAAATGCCCCGCCCCCAAATACCAACACCTTGGAGGTTAGGGCTTCAACATGTGAATTTGGGGGGAACGCAAACATTTAGTCCAGAACAGTCGTATAGCACCAAGAAATCCTGATTTTCACAGTTAAGCAGTTGTAAATAGCAGTAGGTTTTTCACAGCTTGACTTTTAGTCTCAGGACAGTCTCTAATTAAGGGAAAACTTAACTCAGAGACCTGTGTAGCAATGAGATATTTTGGCATCCTAAGTAAGTGGGCTGGTGTTCTCCATGTACCCAGCTTGGGCATATCGCATTTTCATTGTGCTTTAGATGGTTTTAATATATTTTAAATGAAATTTAAATCAAATATTTGAGAAATCCCGAGCCACATATGGAAATTGAAGATACACGAGATTATTCCTACCCTGAGATTAAAGGGTATTATGGGATTTGTGTGGGTTGGTCATTCCCTGGGGGACAGAAGTTGGCTCTCACCATGGCCGAAGTTGGACAGTTAAGAGTTGTACTAATACCTACTTCTTCATTGTGGGTGTTGAGAGGCACTTCTCTCAAAACTGGCAGGATGTGTGTGTGTGTGTGTGTGTGTGGTGGCTACACAGGGTTAGTCTTTCCCATGAACAGCATGTGGCATTTGTGTAATCTTGGTACCTGTCTGATCTATGATCTTCGGGCTTTAGGAGAATCCCAGCAAATTGTCAGCCTATTGAGAGACCTCACATCCATCTGGAAAATTCTACCTGCATACACTTATGGAGATTCCATGGACTACAAAAGCTCACCAACAAGAAGCTGGTAACAGCTCCATTTACTGAGTACCTACTATATGCTGGGCACTGTTTTATGCACCTTGTATGCACCAACCTATGGGATGATTGCTCTTATTATCTCCATTTTACAGATGACGATATTGGGGTACCAGGAGGCTAAGCATCTTCTTGCCCAAAGTCACACAGCTAGTAAGTGGCAGAGCTGGGATTTGAACCCACGGTCTGGCTCTAGAGCCTGTATGCCTAATCACCATGCTCCCTGGTGCCTGTTGAAGATAAGAATTCACATTAGACCTCTGAGGTCAAATATCTTATCACTGGGAATGAGCATTGCATGTGTTCATAATTTTTCCCAATAATGCCCTCAGTGCTAGTCGTAGAATGTAGGTCCTTATGATGATATTCAGGATGGGGTTTCAGTAGTGACTGTGCCACATGCAATACAGTTGGGGAGGGCGACTTACATATGTGTGAACTTTTTGGAAATGTGCTCTTCGGAGCTGTGCTTGAGCCCTCCCTGTTCTGGATTCATGATACTATCATGAAGTATCAGGTAACATGAAGTCAGTAAAGTGTCCTAGTGGGTCTGTGAGCCAGGAAGCCTCTGTTTCTCTTTTAATTGTAGGATCCAAGATACCAGGCGGGTGGGACAGACCCGGTGCAGAAAGCTGGTGGGATTCTGAGGCTGTGGGTGTGATGTGGTCCTGGCTCCTGAATCCACCTCAGACCTACTTTTTTTCTGGCCTTGGTCCTTCCAAGTAAAGAGAAAGAGCCCATTAAGCTTCCACCGAAGGTAGGGGGTTGAAAAGCATAAGAGGAGACTGGAGTGAAACGGAATAGGAAAAGCAGCTAAATTGACAGGAAACAGCAGACTGTGTGTGTGTGGTGGGGGGCAGCCGCTGCAAACCCAGTCTATTAAGGGAAGGTCCCAAGAGGCCAGGCGGGCTGTTCTCGAGAACAAACACTAAGCGAACAGACTGAGTAAATGAAGTCAGTCAGAGCCGCACAGGTTGACAGGACCAGCACCCTCTAGAATCAGGTCATGGGGTGGCAGCTGACCCGTCTGTCAAGGTTTCAAAGCAGTCACCACACCTTGAAGTTGGAAAGAGTTTATTTCAGGATTAACAAAAGGAATCTCCTGCTGGGAGCAATTTTATGGGGCTTGTTATCTCTGGTGTTCACGCCAGAGGGGGAGAATAGCATCAAGGAAGAATTTAATGAGTTCTTGGGGAGTGGGAGGGAAAGGGCTCTTAAGCGGAGTCAGCGAGGTGCAGGGAAGCTGCCTGTGTTCATGGGATCCTCACTGTGAAGCTCAGGAGCCCACCCTTCCCCTGGCCCCCTGGTGCCATTGTGCACCCAAGTGGACACAAGTCACTGATGCCTAGTGACCCTAGAGGGCTTCTCAGCTTCTGGCGTGCGGTACCCATTCCTGGGCTTAGTCTGAGCATCGTGCTCAGAGATTGCATACCACTGACTCATAGCCCAGAAACCTCAAGGGGTCAGCTTCCCAGGTCATGCCAAGCTCAGGCTTCTGCAAGAGCAAGGAACTGGTTCCAACCTAACCATGGCTCTGAGAATTGAGTGTGTGGCTCCTTTTCTTGTGGCCAAACCACTGCCCCTGGCTCAGAACAGGTAGGGAACCAGTGCTTTTGGGGACATCTCATTTGTATCAGGTACTTGAGCCAGGCATGTTAACTATGCTGGTTCACTGAATCTACAAAAACCCTGCTGGAGGCAGCCTGTTCTTTTTTGTGTAAATGGGGAAACCAAGGCTCATAGAGGCTAAGTAACACACCCCAGATCACACAACTGGTGAGGGTTAGAGACAGCGTTCAACTGCACAGTTTTGGGGGGTTCCCAAAGCCCCAAATGCAATGTGTTCTTTGCATTACCCCTACCTACTGAGGAGAAGGCAAGAAGCTCACCTCTTTTCCTGAACCCCGGGAGCAGGTGGCGCAGTGCCTCCCAGCGGGGCCAGGGCCAGAATGTTCCCCTCAGGACTCAGATGCTCTCAGTCCTTGCCCTGACCTTGGACAAGTTATTTGACTGTTTTGAGCCTCACTTTCCAACATGGATAACATGGGAATAATACACTCCCTTTCCCCTTTGCCGGGCTGTGAATATCAGATAAAAGCAAATGTGCAGAAGCCCTTTGTCACCAACAGGGACATGATTATACATGGAGCTTTTTGGTGACAGAATTATCAGTATTAAACTGCCCAGTGCATTCACTCCCCTCTTCCAGAACATGCACCCCTGGGGATCTCGGGGAGAACGTTGATCCCCAAAATGGGCTTGAAAGATGTGATGAAGATCTCACTATTCGGCCAAGAGAAAAGTCGTTTATAATTCCTTTCCGGGTCTGGCCTGGTCCTGACGGGGAAGGGTGGGGAAAAATCCATCTAAGAGGCAAAACTTTCTTTTGTGCCAGCACAAGAAAGAAAGTAATTTTTGGATTCAGGGCCTGGGCAGCCTGCCGAGTCCAGGGAACAACGGAAGGTGCCTGGGCTCGAGGCGAGGGCAGGCCCCGGGATGAGGACGGCAGCTCTAGCCAGAATCCTAGACGTTGGATGGGGGAGGGAGGACGGTGTTGGTAATTATGCAGAAGGAGATGATGGGTCCATGTGGACCCCTGGGAAGGACCTGTGGGGCTCCACTCAGTGGGGCTTGTCTCAGGGCTGCAGTGAAGGAGACCATGGGCTTTGGAGCCCTCCTGAATCCCCAGATGTTCCATTTATTTCCTAGTGGTGGGGTCCCACTGAAATTGCCTCTCTCTTTTTAAAAAAAAAAAAATCATTTATTTAATTAATTTATTTATTTTTGGCTGCATTGGGTCTTCTTTGCTGCACGCGGGCTTTCTCTAGTTGCGGTGAGCGGGGGCTATTCTTAATTGCGGTGCGTGGGCTTCTCATTGCTGTGGCTTCTCTTGTTGCGGAGCATGGGCTCTAGGCGCACGGGCTTCAGTAGTTGTGGCACACAGGCTTAGTAGTTGTGGCTCGTGGGCTCTAGAGTGCAGGTCCAGTAGTTGTGGCGCATGGGCTTAGTTGCTCCGCAGCATGTGGGATCTTCCCGGACCAGGGCTCGAACCTGTGTCCCCTGCATTGGCAGGCGGATTCTTAACCACTGTGCCACCAGGGAAGCCCTGCCCCCCTCTTAAAACACTTTGTGCTCTAAAGAGGCTTCATCCCTCCCAGAACACCCCTTTCCTGCCACTTGTCCCTCAGCCTATTCTTTCTGGCCTGTTGGGGACAGAACACGATCTGATCGACACCTCCCACTCCTGCCCTTGGTCCTCCAGACCCATAACGGCTTTTCCTGTGCTGCTTTTCTTCATTTTCTGCAAGCATCCACTGAACAGCTGCTCTGTGCCAGGCACACAGGACGGGGACAAATAAACGGACACTTGTATTAATCATACCTTTTCATTTTCTGATGCTTTGACCTCTGGGCCTCGCTGACTCGAAGGGATTGCCCCTCCCAGGGCTGGCCGGTTCCTAGAGAGAGTAAAGGACACCCTTGTAAGTGCACCTTTCACATGCAACCCAGCTACTCCAGAGCCCACGCCCCAAACAGCTCCATTACTGGGCTCTTACACCCTGGACCACTAACCACCCAGGTCTGGGCACCAGACAACAAAGGGCGGCCCCTACACGCAGCCCAGCCAATGGAATCATCCTCCGGCCTCCATCCTCCAGTGTCCAAGCCAGAAACCTGGGGTTATCCTGACTCTTCCCTTCCTTCCTCCTCCAATCATCACAGTCCTCCGAATCCCTCCTTGATGGTCCTTGAGCTGGAGCCTTCCTCTTCTTTCTCACAGCTCCTTAGCTCGGACTCTCTTCATCTCCCCTTATGCTTTTGGGTTCAGCTGGTCTCCCTGATTTACTTGGCCCTCACTCTACACCACCACCAGATTGATTTTCCTAAAACCTACATTGGATTGAGCCATTCCTCTGTCTCAAGTCTGTCCATAGCTCTCTCCAGTGTCCTCAGGGTAATGTCAGAACTCCTGAATCAAGTACACAGACTCCTGCAAAATCTGGTCCTCCTACTTCTCTGGTGCCGTTTCCCTCACTCCGGCTCTTGAACTTCACCTGCTGCCCTTTGTGTGCTCTCAGAGTTGCCTCCCCACACCTGCCCTGACGGTATCACACTCTCTTCCCTTTGCCAGGCCACCTCCTACAGCTCCTGCAAACTCGTCACTGATTCCTTCCTCCGTGAAGCTTTCCCTGACTCCTACTTCTCCCTCGCCCGGGACACCTTCATCTTTGGTGTCCTGGCACCTCTGCTTGCACACTTCTGACACTGCATGGGCGTCACGGTGGTCGCCTCTGAGGGGAGGTTGTTGGCCTCCCCTCCCATCCTGAGTGCTCTCTGAAGGCAAGGACTTTGCCTTTTTGGACTCTGTCTTCCCAGCTAGCTGTGGAAAGGACCAAGTTGGTTCTTGGTAAGTGTTTGTTGGATGAGCATGGAAGGTCTGGAGGACATGTAGGGAAGGGACCAGGGCTGTGCCTTGCACTGGTGTCTTCGTTTCATCGCCTTCAGCTGAGAGCTGAGTGTGTCCAGTCAGCTTCCTAGGAAATGGAGACTCTTGCCTGTGCTCCTACGATGGCGATGTGGGTTTTCACCATTAAGTGCCTGCTGGAAATGACCTTTCTCTATGCCTAAGAGCACATCTCATGTTCTGACATGAAGCCATTCTCGAACTGGGGAGAGAGGGAGGAAGGAAAGCCCAAGAGAGGAGTGAGAGGAGAAGGTGCCCACTCTTGGGGCCAGTCCCCTGGCTGACCTGTTAGAGACTAGTAAGCTGCAGGTGCCCTTCCTTTAGAGGAATTGCCCTTTAGAGACTTGTGGGGAATCAAATGGCTTGGGACGGCTTTGGATCGTAGTAAAGAGTACTCTGAGCCTTGCACCTAAGGTGCCCCTCCTGAGGCCCGGGAGAGTTGTTAAGGGGATGAGGAAGTCCCCAGTGGATGGTATTACCTACTAAACAGAAACTCTGAGATGCTGGAGTCACACTGGAACCCTGTGAGCCGTGACACACTGGGTTGTCTGGTCTGCAATCCCCCTGTGGGCAGCCGACCAGGATAGACAGATAGGACAGGAAGAAGGACAGGGTCTGTTCAAAAAGTTGCATGTGTGTGTGTTTTGGAAGGAAATGGGGAAGTAGGAGGAGAGAAGCAGGGAGGGGCAGCATCCATGTCCACGTGGAAGCCAGACTCAGGGGGATGGGGGTAGTGGGGCTGTACACACACTCTTGCTCCTTGGGGGACTCGTCACTCCCCAGACGTTGTCACCTGTGATGACCCCCTGGCAGGGGTGAGGCGTGATGCTGACAGGGCAGTAGAGTGGTGGTTGAAAGCAGGGCCGCTGAGGTCACACTGACCTGGAATCTCAGTTCCGACACTCGCTGTGAACTTGGGCAGACTACTTATCCTTCCTGAATCCCATATGTAACAATGGGGATAATACCTCCGTTAAAGACTCGTTGTGAGAATAAACTAAGATGATGTATGCAAAGAATTTAGCCCATTGCAGGCACATCCACACTCAGGGTCTGTCCCCACTGCTTGGATCGTTCTTCCCCCAGATGGCCACAGGGTCCCCTCCTCAGGTCTTTGCCGTTCTAAAAAGAGCAAACCCTCTCTAGCCCTGGGGATACCTGATTCCTTTTTCTGCTTTATTTTTACCCATAGTACTTATCACCATCTAACATAGTATATATTTTCATAGGCTCCATGAAGGTAGGAGTTTTTGTCTGTTTTATTTGCTGCTGTATCGCCAATGTCCGGCACATGTAATAGACATTTATGGAATGATTGCCTCATAAAGGATATCATTAAACTGTAATTACAGTAAGTCCCTTATATGCAAAGGAGTTCTGTTCCGAGAGTGAATTCGTAAGTCCAATTTGTTCGTTAAGTCCAGCAAAGTTAGCTTAGGTACCCAAATAACACACTATATAGTACTGTCCTGTAATAGGCTTATAGTACTTTCCACACAAATAATACATAAAGAACAAACACAAAAAATAAAGAAAACATTTTTAATCTTACAGTGCAGCACCTTGAAAAGTACAGTAGTGCAGCACAACAGCTGGCATCCAGGGGCTGGCATCGAGTGAAGAGGCAAGAAGAGTTACTGACTGCAGGAGGGAGAAGGGGTGGGAGATGGTAGAACTGAAGGATTGTCAGCAATAGGAGATGGAGGGCAAGCTGCAATTTCACTCACCTCTGATGTTGATGCAACACACGTTCGCATCTTTGAAGGTTCACAACTTGAAGGTTTGTGTGTAGGGGACTTCCTGTATATATACTAATTACTGGACATTTTTGCTATGTCATGGCCTGCAGAATAACCAGATCTCATGGACCACCTTGCCAAGGATCTAGGTCCCAAAGTCAAAGGGGATCTTCCTTCTCTTAAGCACCAGAGACGAGGGAAGGAAGATGGAATTCATACAGAAACTTGAATCATCAGTGGTTCTCTACCCTGGTTGCATGTTAGAATCACCTTGGCAATTACCTTAGAAATACCAATGCTGGACCTGATGCCGAAAACTTGGCTTCTGCGCACTAGTGCCGAATCAAATCTCAGAGACAGAGTTTTGGGTGAAGTAGAAAATAACAGCTTTATTTCTTTGCCTGGCAAAGGCGGACATAGTGGGCTCCTGCCCCCAAAAACTGTATGTCCCAAACCAGGGGGATTTGATGAGGAGTTTTATACAATGGTTCAAGGGTGGGGTTGCTGATAAGGATCAGAGTGTGTGCAGGGCCTGCACTCCTTTAATCTGGTCTCAGGTGTCTCCTAATCTTGACGAGCTCCTCTGGTTACTTTAATCTGGCCTCAGGTGGCTTCCTGGCTGCCCCTCCCTTGTCTCTGCATCCCCTCCCTTCCCTGATTAGCAACTGTTCGAATCTGCCCTTTGGAACTCAGGGAAGGTCATGGAGGCTGGAGTCTGTTCCCTACAAAAAACAGGGAACAGAAAGGCTTCCATGCCCAGGAGCCCCACAGGGCCCTCCTCGGTTTCAGGCCTGCTTCCAGAAATTCTGATTTAATTGCTCTGGGATGGGGTTCAGATTTAAAATTTATTGGTAAGCTTCCCTATTGATTCTGATGTTGGTGGTCAATAAACTACATGATCAAAGCTGCTGAAGGCTGGAGAGTGAGCTGGTCTTGCACAGAGGCTGACCATTGAGGTTGGAAGAGGGGTGGAACCATCTCAGGATAGGCCAAGGCTGCGGGAGGATTGAACATTCCAGCTCCTGCTTAAGGGGATAAGAGACATAGCCTGGGGGAGGAGGACTTGCGTCCTGCATCTATAATCTTGAGTTTATGTGGAAATCAGCAGAGTATACCTGCAATCAGGTGGAACGCTAAGGTGGGAATTTACAATAAAGGGACAATGAGCCTGGGTCTAGGATATTCTGGATCCCTCTACTCACTAAGGTGGCCTGAGGTCACTGACCTTACCCCACGCGATGCTTCCCTCTCCGTCTCCTTCCTCCACATTTCCACACTTAGCCAACGTTAGAGATGCACAGACTCCTGTGACCTGGAGTGAGGCTTCTTCAGTCCCAGTCACACGCAAGTGGGCTCCACAGAGGGCGAATGTTAGCACCTTCCCAAGCTCTGTGCATGTGTATCTCCTTCATTCTGCCTGGACTTCTGTCCATTAGATCCAAGCAGAAGCCTGCACGTACAGACCCATGGTTCTTTAGCATGCACCAGAATCACCTGGAGGGATTATTAAAATGCAGACTGCTGGACACGCACCCCCAACCCCTCCTCCCTGCCAGAGTTTCTGATTTTGTAGGATTAGGGTGGGCCTTGAGAATTTGCATTTATAATGAGTTCCCAGGTGGCACTGGTGCTGCTGGTCTGGGCAGCACACTTTGAGAATTTCTGCTTTAAAAAACAAGGTCCTTTCAGTCTGGATTTTCTGGATGTTAACCCCATATAGGGTGTCAATAAAAAATTAATCAGGGAACTTCCCTGGTGGTGCAGTTGTTAAGAATCTGCCTGCCACGGGCTTCCCTGGTGGAGCAGTGGTCAAGAATCCACCTGCCAATGCAGGGGACATGGGTTCGAGCCCTGGTCTGGGAAGGTCCCACATGCCGCAGAGCAACTAAGGCTGTGTGCCACAACTATTGAGCCCACGTGCCACAACTACTGAAGCCCATGCGCCTAGAGCCCATGCTCTGCAGCAAGAGAAGCCACCGCAAAGGAGAAGGCCACACACCAGAACAAAGAGTAGCCCCACCTGCTGCGACTAAAGAAAGCCTGCGGGCAGCAACGATAACCCAAGGCAGCCAAAAAAAAAAAAGAAAGAAAGAAAGAAAAATTAATCAGTCTATCTAAGAAAGAGATGGAAAATTTTATTCGAGCCAAATTGTAGATTACAACCTAGGAAAAGCATCTCAGAAAGCTCTGAGGACTATTCCATCCATTAGAAGTCAAAGCACAGTTATGTAGGTTTTTTGAGACAAAGGTCTCTCTCTCTCTCTCTCTCTCTCTCTCTCTCTCTCTCTATATATATATATATTAACATCTTTATTGGAGTATAATAAAGTTTCTGCTTTTTAACAAACTGAATCAGCTATACATATACATATGTCCCCATATCTCCTCCCTCTTGCATCTCCCTCCCACCATCCCTATCCCACCCCTCTAGGTAGTCACAAAGCACCTAGCTTATCTCCCTGTGCTATGTGGCTGCTTCCCACTAGCTATCTATTTTACACTTGGTAGTGTATATATGTCCATGCCTCTCTCTCACTTCGTCCCAGCTTACCCTTCCTCCTCCCCATGTCCTCAAGTCCATTCTCTATGTCTGTGTCTTTAAAGGTTTGTATATTAAATGATGTATTATTGACAGTTTATACAATTCAGACCTGCAAGTACAAAGTGGTGGGTCATCATGACCCCATACAAAAGCAAGAAGGAATGTTTTCTTTTAAGGAGTCGTCTTGCTGGTACTGGGAGAATGTTGCTCTTTATGGTTCAGCAGGTATTTCTGCCAGTGGGAGAGGTTTGGTCGATGCATAATGCAGATGCACAGTGCACAGCAGAGGGGAGAGAGGAGGCCAAAGGGCTGAGAAAATTTTTTTATGTTTAAATTTTTCTTGTCTTGCCATAAAATGTGAATTTTATTTCACGAGGGAGAGTCAAACCCTGACACACTCCTGGAAACCCAGGATATAAAGCTGTGCACCTTGTCCTCTCTTCACAGAAACTACATGAGAAAACTCTTGTTAGCCTCCATCAGCATCTCCTCTAACCACTGCAAAATATAATCCTTTTCTTTCTACTTTTTTTCTTCTGTTTCTCAGCCCTTTTCTCTTTTCTGGCCCTTATTTTTCATCTTTTAAAATATTCTAAGCTATTCTATCACTCGGCTGTTTCGTTGCACATGCTGAATTCTGTGCCTGGAATTCCCTTTACTTTTCTCTGTCTGGCTGATTTATTTACCTCTTTGGGTTTGAAGGAACATGCAGTCACTCAAATTACTTTATTTTACAGGGATTTTATTTTAAAGACCCCAACGAGAGGCTGAACAGGTTTCAAAAAGAGCAAAAACAGTTGGGTGGTTCTGATTTCAGAGTGGCTGAAGTGACAGCAGCAGCAGAAAGTTGTGTGTCTTTCTTCTAATGTTTGGCCACTAAGTGACTCTGCGACTCTCTGTAATGTGCCCCTTGCTCTACTCTCTACCAAGTAACTTATGCTTCCCCAATAGTCTATTTTTTCATCCTCTCTATAGCTTCTGCTTCCTTTCCTTCATGTTATTCATAGTTTGTGCTTCCTCATAACTTTGGTTGCCATGGCTCAAGTTCCACCTCACTGATGTTCTTTCAGATAGGGTGGATGGATTTATAAAGGCTGTTTCAATGGATTTATAATTTGTATGACAGTAAAAGTACAGGAAGTGGTCAAGGAATAGAGCTATATTGGAGCAGTTTTTGTAATCTATTGAAATTTAGTTAGTATTTATCCAACATAGATTGTTTTAAGTTAGGATGTTAATTGTAATCACCAAGGCAAGCACTAGGAAAATAACTCAAAAAACAGAATAAAAGAAACAAAGGAATTAAAGTGGCCTACTAGGAAATATCTTTTTAGCGCAAAGAAGACAGTAATGGAGGAATAGAGGAATAGAAAACAAACAGAGAAAACAAACAGCAAAATGCAGATGTAAACCCTACCTTAGCAGTAATTACATTAAGTGTAAATGGACTAGACACTACAATCAAAAGGCAGAGATTGGCAAAATGACAAAGACAGAGAATGGCAAGAGAAAAGGATGCCCACTCTTGCCACTTTTATTCAACATAGTATTGGAATCCCTAGCCAGAGCAATTAGGCAAGAATAATAAATAAACGGAATCCAAATCAGAGAGGACAAAGTAAAACTGTCACTATTTGCAGATGACATGATATTATATATATTGTAGAAAACCCTAAAGACTCCATCAAAAAAGTGTTAGAACTAATAAATGAATTCAGTAAAGTTGCATGATACAAAATCAATACACAAAAATCTGTTGCATTTCTATACAATAACAAACTATCAGAAAGAGAAATTTAAAAAGTAATTCCATTTACAACTTCATCAAAAATAATGAAATACCTAAGAATTGTTTAATGAAGGAGGTGAAAGACCTGTATATTGCACAGGAAAGGAAACAACCAACAGAATGAAAAGGCAACCTACTAGACAGGAGAAAATATTTTCAAATCATATATCTGATAAGGGACTAATGTCCAAACAAAACAAAACCAAAAAAAACCTTCTACATCTCAGTAGCAAAACTCAAACACTCCAATTAAAAAATACGTAGAAAATCTGAATTGACATTTTTCAAAGAAGTCATATACATGAGCAAGTACATGAAAAGACACTCAATATCACTAATTATCAAGGAAATGCAAATCAAAACCACAATGAGATATCACCTCACTCCTGTTAGAATGGCTATTATCAGAAAGACAAGGAATAACAAATATTGGCAAGGATGTGGAGAAAAGGGAATGCTCATGCACTGTTGGTGTAACCACAATGGGAAACAGTATGGAGGTTCCTCAAAAAATTAAAAATAGAAGTACCATATAATCCAACAATTTCACTTCTGGGTATTTATTTGAAGAAAACAAAAACACTAACTTGAAAAGGTATATACACCCCTGTGTTCATTGCAGCATTATTTACAATAGCCAAGATGGAAACAACCTAAGTGTCCATCGATTGATGAATGGATACAGAAATTATAACATATAGATATGGATCTATATATAAAATTCAGATATCAGTTATAAAAAAAGAGTGAAATCTTGCCATTTGCAACAACATGGGTGGACCTTGAGGGCATTATGCTAAGTGAAATAAGTCAGACAGAGGAAGACCAATAGGTTGAATGTAAAAGGATGGAAAAAGACATTCTATGCAAAAAGAAATCAAAATAGAGCTGGAGTGACTATATTGGTATCAGATAAAATAGACTTTAAGACAAAAATATTCATTAGACAAAGAAAGAAACTTTATACTGAAAAGGTTCAATTCCTCAGGGAGACATAACAATTATAAACATATATGTACCTAACAAGAGACCTCTAAAATACATGAAGTAAAAACTGGCAGAATTGAAGGGAAAATAGGCAATTCAACAATAATTGTTGGAGACTTCAATACCTACTTTCAATAATGTATAGAGCAGCTAAGCAGAAAATCAATAAGGAAACAGTGAAAACACTATAAATGAACTAGACCTAACAGACATCTATAGAACACTCCACCAATTATAGACTATACTTTCTTCACAAGTTCACGTGACACATTCTCCGGGATAGACCATATATTAGTCCACAAAACGAGTTGTAAAAAAAATAGACAATAATAAATTTTGGTGAGGATGTAGAAAAACTGGAACTCTCATAAACTGCTGGTGGGAATGTAGAATCGTGCAACCACTTTGGAAAACAGTTTGACAGTTTCTCAAAAGGCTAAAATATAGAGTCAACATATGACCCAGCAATTCCACTCACAGGTACATAAAATATATGTCCACATAAGCACCTATACATGAATATTCATAGCAGCATGATTTGTAGTAGTCAAAAAGCAGAAATAATCCAAATGTCCAACAAATGATGAATGGGTAAATAAAATGTGATATAAACACACAATGGAATATTATTTGTCAAAAAAAAGGAATGAGGTACTGATACATCTTATACGATGGGTGAACCACGAAAACATTGTGCTAAGTGAAAGAACCCAGAAACGAAAAACTGCATATTGTGTAATTTCATTGATATGAAATGTCCAGAATAGGCAAATTTACAGAGGCAGAAAGGAGATGAATGTTTGCCAGGGTTTGGGAGTGAAAGGATGGGGACAAGATTTCTTTGCGGTGATAAAAAGTCATATAATTAGATAGTTCTCATGGTTGCACATCTCTGTGAATACACTAAAAACGACTGAATTGTGTACTCTAAAAGGATGAATTTTAATGTCATGTGAATTACATTTTAATAAAGCTATTGTAAAAATGTGTTATAAAATTCATGGGCCCATATGAGGTATAGTAATTTATCGGTGAATATTTAGAATAATGGGAAAAGGAGAGGTACTTATGAATTTGTTTATTGTCCAGTCTGGGCACGTGAAGAGTCTTCATAATCAACTCTTCCTCTTCAGGCCCAGGAGCCATCTCTTTGTGTTCTATATTGTAAAATTTGCAGCTCCTGGCTAATTTTATATCTCCTACTGAGAAAAAGTAAGCTTTGATATTTTTATGCACAATTCCATGGCTCTTAGGAACGTGTTTGCGTTGAAACAATGTAATCGTCTTGCCTCTGGAACTCCCTAATACCATGTAGTTAAGGTTGGTTTGCATCATTACTCATGACCCTGCATCATCTGTCATACCACCTGTGAGTACTGGCTTCTAATGACTCTCTCAAAGATTGGTACTGTGCTTCTTTGTTGATGATGGCCACAAATGCAAGTCTTACCCAGAGTCTTCAAGAGATTGTGAACAATACTTTGTATTACGTACGTTAAATTCATCCTTTGAAATTTTATACCATAAACTTTAAACAGCACATTTTACAAACATACCTTCTTTTGACTTTGCTTGGCACTTTAGAATATGATTTCTTTCAATATTGACTTCACTCCTATTCCATACAATGCCACCTGCAGGGAGGATAGATGAGGGACCCATGAGTGGAAGAGGAAGGGCAGTCCTTTGTCTGGGATGGCTTAAGACCAGCCTGGAGAACTATCCATCAGAATCAAGAGAGGACATCGATAGGAAAAGCCTATTGGCAATATGGAGCAGTGATCCCTAAAACCTTTGGAGGAGATGTCAGCCACCCCCAGAGGACTGCCTGATATGAAGCATGGAATCTGTGGGAGTGGGGTGGGGTGGGGTGGTGTGCTACTGGTAGGGGAGCTTGGGTGCCCCATTGCCCTTGGGTATCGTAGACTGAAGGCAGCACCATGGATGGAATACAGATGGGTGAGAGCTGTTGCATACCCCCCCAGCCCCCTTCAGGCCCAAGGACTGGTGGTGGATTTTTGGTGCTGTAGAGTTCTGAGCTCATCTTGTGTCTGACATGAGTGAGAGTCACCCAAAGAAATATGACGGTATCATTCTGTCCACCTAATTTTGTACAATCCCATGAAATAAATACCACATTGGCCAGTAGAAGCAATGCTTTTGCCAGGCTCCCCTCCTGGAGCCTGGCCCTGCCTAGGAAACCTGGGACAGCCACATTGGTGCAAGACCTCTAGCTTTCAGGATATCTGGTCAATCTCACATATAGGAGGCTCTAGAGCACCCTGAAGGAAAGAAACAGGGAGCAGAGCCTGTGAAAACCCTAGTCCAGGCTTGGGGTGCCCCAGCTGGATGATATTGCTAGCCCCCAAAGGTCTCAAGCATCAGAGAGGAAGCCTGAGGTGTGGGGCCTGGGATAGGGGCCCTGCTGGCTCTGATATAAGGGTGCTGCTGTTCTCAAGTTCACTTCTCACTATCAACTACCTTATTGGCCCAGTATTTCTTGGTTTAAAAATTCCAGAGAGGGAATCTGGTTGTCCTAGGTAATTATTTTTGCTCTGGGCTGGTGGTACTCAAAGCGTGGCCTATGGAGCCCCTGGGGTCTGAGACTTTTTCAGGGGTTCTATATGTTTAAAACCATTTTCATGATTATACTAGTTCCATTTGCCTTATCCATAGTGGTGGTACTTGCAGTGATGGCACAAAAACATCGTGGATAAAACTGCTGGCACCTTGGCACAGATCAAGACAATGCCACCAAACCATTCTAGTAGTCGTATTTTTCGCCACCATGCACTCGCAGGAAAAAGAAAAAGCTAGTTTCACTAAAGTATGTCTTTCATGAAGCAGGAAAGAGTATTAATTTGGTTATATCTCGACCCTCGAGGACATGTCTTTTTTAAGTCTGTGTGAAGGACGCATATAGTGCTTCTCTTGCACGCTGAAGCCCAGTGGTCATCTCCAGGAAAAGCACTGTGTGACTGAGCTCCAAGCTGAACTCACCACCTTTTTCATAGAACATCATTTTACTTGTGAGATTTATGGACAGAAAAACTATGGTTATTCAGATTTGATATTTTGTAGATATTTTCTTGAAAGTAGATGAAGCAAGCCTGCCACTTCAAGAAAATAACTGGTGGTGTTGACAATGATGACATTTGAAGTTTCGAGTAAACATTAGGGTTTTGGAAAACTTGTATCCACCATGAACTGGATAGCTTGCCAATACTTAAAGACTTTTCTGATTGGCGGTGATATTGATGAATGTGACTTTTTGGATATAGCTTAATAAAGTGTGTCATTTGAAAAAATCTACATACATCAATAAACCAGTATTTTCCAAATGACCAAGAAAGGATGTTACACAATCATGCCCGGGTAAAAAGATCCAGTTAAAGTACTGGAGAGACCAATAGATTTGAATGTAACAGAGTGTGAAAAGTTCACTGATGCGGTTTCAGGTTCTACAACACAACAAACCTTTGAGTCGAGTTTCGATGACGTATTAAAGAAGACTGTCCACAATAATCTGAAAAGGCTATTAACATACCCCCCTCTTTTCCAGCTGCATATCTATGTGAGGCTGGATTTTCTTTGTATGTATCAACCAAAACAAAATATCACAACAGGTTGCGTGTAGGAGCAAATATGAGAATCTGTCTTCTAGTAAACCAGACTTAGGGAGATTTGCAGAAATGTAAAACAGTGCCATTTTTTTTATTTTGGGAAATTTAGTTGGCTTTCATAACGATAAGTTATTTATGTTAGGATATGATGAGTTTATTTTTATGTTCAAGTTAATTAATGAATAAACATTTTCAGAATTAGAAAATTTGGTAAATATTAATAGATATAAGCCCGATAAATGAAAGTTCTCTGTGGTCTTCAATAATTTTTAATCATGTAAAAGTATCCCGAGACCGAAAATTTGAGCATTGCTACTCCATGCCATGCTGGAGAGCCAGGGGCGTGGTGGCCCTCTGTCAGGCGCCCATGATTATGCAATGTTAATGGTGTCGGGTAAGACAGGTCATGACTGCTCATTCAGCAGGTCGTAGCTGGGCAGCTGGCCCTTAGAAGGAGCTGTAGGTGTAGTAGGCACCATGACCAAATAGCCAGCCTACTGACCGACCTCAGTTCATCCGCCGTCTCCGGGAAGCTGGAGCTCTCTTGGGCTAGCTTGGCCATTCCCTAGCACCTTGTCAAAGCTCAAAGCCTTGATGCCTTAGATGTTCAATTAGAACATGCACGTGCCTTTACCATAAGAGTGTGAGTCCCCTGCAGACAGCGACCTGCTCTTATTTGTGCCCCCAAGTTAGGAATAAAGGGGTGAAGGAACACACATGACCCCTACCTTCATGGAGCTCACAGTCTGGTGAGGAAATATGAAACAGAGTGCTGCACATGTAATTACACAATTACGAGCTGTGAAGGAAAAGTACAGGGTACCAGGAGGGAATAGAATGGAGGAACCGAATTTAGATTAGGGTGGTCAGGGAAGGCCTGCTCCAATGACATGCATTCTAAGGTAAGACTTGAAGGGTTAGGTTTAAGGTTAGGATTAGATCTAGGGTCAGCCAGGCAAGGAAAGAGCCCTGGCATGCCTGGGCCACTGTCCTCTTCTAGGCACGAGGGACAGCATATACCAAAAGACTAGGAATGTTTGAGGACCATGATGGATGAGGAGGGATGAGAGGGCGCTGCAACCTGGGACAAGGTCTGAGGTGGTGATGGGCCAGACATGAAGGGTCTTATAGGCCTTGTAAGGGATTGGGATCTTTTTTCTTTTTCTCAATTTAAGTGGAAAGTTTGAAGCAAAGCAGGGGACGCTGTGAGGAGATATGGTTTTGGATTGCTCATTCTAGCTACTGGGGGGAGAAGAGGCTGAAAGGGGACAAATGTGGGAGCTGAGAGAATAACTGGGGCTCCACTTGGGAGATGATAGTGGCCTGGACTAGGGTCATGGCAGTGGAGGAGAGAAGTAGAGAAATTGAGATATATATATATATATATTTTTCCTTTTTTATTGAAGTATATTTGCTGTACAATATTATATGTTATAGGTATACAATATAGTGATTCACATTTTTAAAAGGTTATACTCTATTTATAGTTATAAAATATTGGCTATATTCCTTGTGTTGTACAATATAGCTTGTAGCTTATTTATACCCAGTAGTTTGTATCTCTTACTCCCCTATCGTTATATTGCCCTTTCCCCCTTCTCTTTCACCACTGGTAACCACTAGTTTGTTCCCTGTATCTGTGAAGTGTGCTGCTTTTTTCTTATATTCACTAGCCTGTTGTATTTTTTAGTTCTACATATAAATGATATCATGTAGTATTTGTCTTTCTCTGTCTGACTTAATTTCACTTAGAATAATGTCCTCCAAATCTATCCATGTTGCTGGAAATGGCAAAATTTCATTCTTTTTATGGATGAATAGTATTCCATTATATACATACCACATCTTCTTCACGTTTTTTGTTTTGTTTTTTTTTTGTTTGTTTTTGTTTTTTTTTTTGCAGTACGCGGGCCCCTCACTGCCGTGGCCCCTCCCGCCGCGGAGCACAGGCTCCGGACGCGCAGGCCCAGCGGCCATGGCCCACGGGACCAGCCGCTCCGCGGCACGCGGGATCCTCCCGGACCGGGGCACGAACCCGTGTCCCCTGCATCGGCAGGCGGACTGCCAACCACTGCGCCACCAGGGAAGCCCTACCACATCTTCTTTATCCATTCATCTGTTGATGGACACTTAGTTTGCTTCCATATCTTGGCTGTTGTTAATAATACTGCTGTGAACATTGGGGTGCATGTATCTTTTGAATTAGTGTTTTCGATTTTGTTGGAGAGATAAATTTTGGAGATAGAATATTCTAGGCTTGGTGAAAGAAAGGTGGGAGGGGGATGTAGAAGGAAGGGTGGCAAAGATGTATCCTGGATTTCTAACCTGAGCACCTGGAGAATGGGAATGTCGTTCTTAAGATGGGCAGACTGTGAGAAGAACAGATCGGAGGGGAAAATCATACGTTCTGATTTGGACTTGCCAGGGGTGAGGTGTTTTCATTACAGGAAACAACCTTCGTAGAGGGACTGGAAGTCAGACTCTGGGAGCCCAAATAGGTAAGGCTGAAATGTTCCTGGTGTGGGGTGGGCACTCCCTGAGTAAACACTCGTGGTCTGTGCTCTTTGCGGGACTACGTGGGCTGCTTCCTCATGTGCTCTGAGTTTCTCTAGAAGTTTATTTGTATCATCCAGCAACTCCAGAGCTCCTATGGGGAAAGCTTGAGAGGGGTTGGCAATAGGGGGTGGGCTCAAGTCCCTCCCCCCTAGGCTGACTACACTCCTCTTGGAGGTTCTAGGCATCCTGGAAGGACCCAAAGGGGAGAAGGGAGCTTGGATAGACCCACTTCGCCTAACCATAACAATGCTAAAAATAAATGGCTCAGCATCCCAAGCTCTGCTTAGGAATAAGCTAGATACCCCCAGTCTTCTGTAGCATATCAGATACAGTGTTTTTCAGAAATTCCAATCAAAGCCTGAGTATTATTGCACAAACACTCCAAGACAAAATGCAATGAAAGACAAATAAGTCTGAAGCTCTGGCAGAATGGCTGAGACAAACAGAGCAAGAGAGAGAGCTGGCAAAACATCAAAGTAAAGCCAGTTTTCTTCTGGGACTCAGGGATCGTTCCAAAGGTAGTAATCAAATATCTGGAGGAGCAGAGAATTTGTCCTGGGCTAAGGTTGTGATGAAAGTTTCCAGTTGATAAAGGTGCTCTTGTTTAACCCTTTTCTACGTGTTCCTGTCACTAGAGGTGGTGCATAGCTTAAGCCAGTGGCCAAAAGCCCCAAGCCCACACGACCACAAAGAGGAGGCAATGATATGTGGGTGGAGTGGGGGATTGGGTTGAGTTTGGAGTGTGGCATGGAGCAGAGATGCTGGTCCATGGGCACTGTGAAGTCCCTACTGGAAATCTCTCAAGTGGAAATCGGTCTTATTTGCCTCTATATACTCAGCCTAACGCTGGCTGGCACAGGCAGCTAGTACTTGGTAAATATTTGTGGCATTATACTGTGAACTGCTTTATGGGAATAATGCAGAGGGGATAAAACATCCCAGGCTGGGAGGAGGAAGAGTCTTCATGGAGCCAGCAGCAGAGAGGAGGCTGGAATTTCCCCAGAGGACTTGTTGTGGCAGGAGAGGCAATTAGAGGAATAAAAGGCAGAGAGGAGGACGGACAGAATGGGAGGGTAAGGACTGACAAAGGAGAGCAGAGAGAGAGATGAAAGATTGTTGATGGAGATCAAAATGCAGGGGTAGACGGAGGTCGTGGCAGGCCTCCTGCAAGCCTGAAGAGGTAGAAATAACAGTTCCCAGGCCTAGGCTCCATTGCCTACCAAGTCCTTGGATGGAGGCCTCAGAAACTAGAGTGGAGACTGCACACTAAGTGCGCAATTTTGCCAGCAGGGCCACTCAGCAAACCGTGGTTCTATAGCCCTTTCTCTGCAAATATTCCCAAATACCACTGATGTCACACCATTTATCAACTCAATGGCTCCCCAGTGCTTGCAGCTTTAAGTCTCACCTTTATTCATTGTCTCCTATCCATTTACTAATGAATTAATTAAAAAGTATTTATTGAGTGCATCCTATATGCCAGGCACATGCTGGGTACAAGGGTCAAAATAGTGCAGTCATTCTCAAAGTGTTGTCCCTGGACCAGCCTCACCAGCATCTTCTGGTGTATTAGTTATCTATAGCTGCCTAACAAATCACTCCAAGACTTAGTGGCCTAAAACAGCAATAACCACTTTGTTGTCCCTCATAGTTTCTGTAGGTTCTGATTTAGAGTCTCTCATGAAGTAGCAGTCAAAATATTGGCTGAGGCTGCAGACGTCTGAAGGCTTGACCAGGACTGGAAGATCTGCTTCCAAGGTGGCTCATTCACATGGCTGGTAAGTTGGTGTTGGTTGTTGGTTGGAGACTTCAGTTTCAACCCGTGTGGACCTCTCTGCAAGGCTACTTGAGTGTCCTCACATCATGGTGGCTGGCGTCCCCCAAGTGAACAATCCAGGAGAGTAAGTGGCAAGCTGCAATTTCTTCTGTAACCTAATCTTGGAAGTCACACACCATCACTTCCACAATATGTTATTGGTCACGCAAGTCAACTCTATTCGATGTGGGAGGAAACCCACACGGGGTTTACCAGGAAGCAAGAATCACAACGGTCATTTGTGAGTCTGGGGACTTGTTAGAAATGCAAATTCTCAGGTCTAACCCAAGACCTACGGAATCAGACACCCCAGGAATGGCGCTCTATAACTGGTGTTTTAACAAGTCCTCCCAGTGATTCTGAGGTACACTAACATCCAGGAATCATTGCAGTGATGGATGAAACAGTCTCCATTCTCGAGTTGCTCATCGCCCAGACTAAATTATTAAACAGTCATGAAACAGTGCTGTAGTAAGCACAGGGGAGAAGTCCGGGGAGGTTTCCTAGCCCTGCATTTAAGGTCTGACTTAGCCTGAGCTCGTCTGACCCTTCCTCTTGTTCCTATCGTTCCTCTCCTACTTGGGCCCTCTGCTGTCATCTGCCCTCTTTCCTGTCCCCATTCCCCCCCATGGTGCTTATTCCCTCTCTGTGTGGATGTGACAGCGTCTGACATGGTGCCTGATACATGGTAATTGCTTAATAAATGTGACCTTGCTTCCATTCCCTTGTTCTGGATTTCACATTTGGAGGACCCATGTCCTGCACCCTCCTTCTAACCAAATTCTAACATTTTTTCAAAGACTGATGCAGGGTTCCATTTCCACGAAGCGTTTCAGAGTTCTCCGTCTATTCTAGTTTCTCCCTTCCCTGAATCTCTGAGCACTTAGAGTCTGACTCATACAGCCTAGCCCTTGATTCCACTGATGCATTTTGTCCTGTATTTTCCCCTTAAGATTCTCCGTTTGTGACCATCTTTGCAGCTCTCATCAGTATCTGAAATTGCCTTATGTATTATTCTGTTTCCTTGTTGCTTCCTGTCATCGCCACCTATGCCTCAGCCCTTACCTTTACCAATAGGCTAAAATCACTGCCCCTCCCACCCAGGGCCCCTGGGAGAGAACAGCCTCCAATGTCAAACACTTTTAAATTGGTTTGTCTTTGTTAATGGGCTCCTAGAATGTGCAAGGCCCCAAGGTAGGACCTGTACTACAGGAGAGAGTTCCCTTTTAAATGCTATTACCTGTGGGGCATTCACATCCCAGGGCAGTCACTTCCTGTGCCTGAAAGAGCACAGGGCAAAAGACACGCTGGATTCTTGGCTCTCTGGCGACTGGCTGCATCATCCCGGGCAAGCCCTCCTCACTGATTTGAACTTGGGTTTTCTCATCTGTGACATGATGCCCATAGCCACCCACATCCGAAGGGTCATAAATACATAAGGAAAGAATGGATAGGAAAGAATGAAACTATAAAATTGCCAAGGAAGTGAGGGCTAATGCTTAAGAGTTATCAGTTATTTATCACCCATATATGAAACGTTCACTACACGTTAGGACCTGTATCAGGCCCTGGATATAGCATGGTGAAAGAGCTCCCTTAGCACTGGAGACTTTGGAACGGTTATCAGGGCAAACAAGGCAGAGGTAGATTACTCTTTTTTTAAAAAAAATGTGTATTTTAAATTATTTATTTGTTTATTGTGTAATTTGGGATGTAGCTATTTTTTTAATTGAAGTATAGTTGATTTACAATGTCGTGTTAGTTTCAGGTATGCAGCACAGTGATTCAGATATATATATATATATATATATATATATATATATATATATTCTTCAGAGTCTTTTCCCTTATAAATTATTACAAAATATTCCGTAGTTCCCTGTGCTATACAGTAGATCCTTGCTGGTTATCTATTTTATATATAGTAGTGTATATATGTGAATCCCAACCTCCTAATTTATCCATCCCCGTTCCTGCCTACACCTTTGGTAACCATAAGTTTCTCTATGTATGTGGGTCTATTTCTGTTTTGCAAATAAGTTCATTTGTATCTTTTTTTTTTTTAGATTCCACATATAAGTGATATTTGTATTTCTCTGACTTACTTCATTTAGTATGATAACCTCTAGGTCCATTCATGTTGTTGCAAATGGCATTATTTCATTCTTTTTTATGTCTGGGTAGTACTCCATTGTATATATGTACCACATCTTCTTTATCCATTCTTCTGTTGATGGACATTTAGGTTGTTTCCATGCCTTGGCTATTGTCAATAGTGCTGCAATGAACATTGGGGTACATCTATCTTTTTGAATTAGAGTTTTCTCTGGATATATGCCCAGGAGTGAGATTGCAGGATAGCTCTTTGAACAAGCTGGTGGAGACTGTGTGTGAGGGCAGGAGGAGGGAACAGGACCCTGAGGCCCTGGCAGGAACCATTGGAAATGCTGCCATTCCACAGGCAGCTCCCTAAGACCTTCACTTTCCTTTCTTCCTGCCCCCAAGGACCCCAGGGCAGTCCTTGGTTTTGCTGTAGCACATTGCTGCCCTGTGTCTTCCCCGTGGGCTGGGGCAAGGAAGGGAGGGTAGATGGGGTCTCTGTGGATTCCTCTGAGTTGGGTTTCATCTGGAAGAGGCCCCTTGGAGAGCCTTGACCCACAGGCCATTATCTGTCCCCCAGGGCTATCTGTCAGGCCCCATCCTTTTTTTTTTTTAATGTGGCAGCTGAACTGCGACTCACGTAAATATTTCTCAGATTGTCTTCAGTACTAAAAGAAGGTGTCAGTTCTAATTGTCTCGAGGATTAATTCCCCTGTGTGGTTGGCTTAATTGCAGACATAAACATGCTTACCCACACCAGTATGGAGAGGGGTAGGTGTGGGGTAAAGAATACGTCCCCGTGGTTGGCTTTTAATAAGGAACTGTGTTTGGCTCTCTCTCGCTAAAGTGATGCTCTTGGGGTCCCTCCGGTCTGTTTGGGAAGGAAGGCAGTCATCTGCTTACCTCTGATGAATTCATGTTCAGAGAAGACGACAGCCAGCTATAGTGGGAAGATCATCAAAGTGGTGTCAGGAGACTCCTTTGGTCCCAGCACTGTCACTAAGTAGCCGGTGGCCTTGCTCAAATCACAGAACCTCCTTGGACCTTGTGTTCTCATCTGTCAGGTGAGTGGGAAGGATGAGGGCGACCCGTAAAGTCCCTGCTGCTCTTAGTCTGACCCGTAAAGTCCCTACTGCTCTTAGTCTGACCCGTAAAGTCCCTACTGCTCTTAG
Source organism: Delphinapterus leucas (assembly GCF_059928025.1). Taxonomy (NCBI): domain Eukaryota; kingdom Metazoa; phylum Chordata; class Mammalia; order Artiodactyla; family Monodontidae; genus Delphinapterus; species Delphinapterus leucas. The sequence continues at coordinate 90,641,812 of NC_143135.1, read as the reverse complement.
CCTGGGATTGTAGGAGGAGCCTCCAAGCTCATTTCATGCCTTATGATTTCATGACTTCTGCCTGCCTTCCCCCAGTACCTCTCTCTTTTCTCCTCACAAGCTGGCGTTTCTGTGCACATCGGCATTCTCCCACAAAGGATTCCGTATTGCACACAAGACCAGAGATGAATGCTGTGATATGAATACCTGGCAGCCTACATGTAATGCTTTATGTCCTCTTTCCTTACGAAAAATTAAAAGGAGACATCATAAAGGCAAGCTCTGGGGACTGTCCAATCGTAAATTTGGATGTTTGTCGTTTCCAAGCTTAAGTTGCCACCTCTCCAACCCAAAGCGCCTATATAAGGTAACAGTCTCCAATATCAGTTATTGTTGAAATGCTTTATCCTTGGACATCAAGGAACTTACCTCCATTTGTCAAAAAGCTACTGAGCCTCTATCACGTGCAAAATCATGGATGTTGTAGACAACAAAAAGCACAGAACATTCTCTTTTGGGGGGATGTAATTTTATATAAAGTGTATTTTATGCACTGATGGGCTAAAGGGATAGTCATATGTTTTGAACATCTTAAGGTTTCAGCGCTTTGCCTTCATAATATTAGCAATGACTAATTTTTTTAGTTAATGCAAAACTATGTGCTGGCCACCATGCTAAGCACGACGTAGGTATTCTCTCATGTAGTCTTTACAACCATCCCATTCTAGAGATGTGGAAACTGAGGCCCAGAGACTTCAAGTAACTGGCCAAAGTCATATAACCAGTAAGGACAGAATAGGGACTCCAACCAGGTCAGCCTGCCTCTAAAACCCATGATGTTTATCATCTGAATTGTCTGCTTTGTGTAAAGTTGACAATCCACAAATATTGGTTGGATAATTGAGCAAGAGAAGAGTGAGGGCTTGGAAGGATAAATAAGTGGAAAGCTTTGCAGTGCAGCCCGAGTGGCTTGGAGGTGGGGCGGGGGTGGGAGAGTATTGCATGCTGGGAGTGGGTGTGGGGAGTGGGAGAGCGTTCCATGCTGCCCCCTCTACCTCAGCGAATGGGGCCCAGGCCCTGGAGCTAGTGACTGTCCTCTGGACCCATTTTAGTTCTCGTCTGCTCTTGCCTCATGAAGGGCTCCGCCCCTACTCCCAACACATACTAATATCACCCGTATTTACCTTTTTATTTGAGGGCAGCCTTTGCTTTGAGTCCCTCAGGTCATTTCTTTTCATACTATCCTCACTTCCACCTCTACCCAGGCCTACTTTCAGCTAAGCTATTATGTAATGTAGCCCATTTCCTGGCCTGAGGTCCCGAGATATCCCGGGATATGTTCTCAGAGTTGCTTCTTTATCTCCTTTCCAGATGCCCAGGGTGGAAACCAACAAGAGGAGCAGGGGGCAGCCTGATTTATTGCCCTCGGCCCCTTCTCGGCCCCCTCGTCCACACTCAGAGGCTTTGCAAGCTGACAGACACCCAGGGGCCGGGAGCCACTGGCCAGCGCCGGCCCTTCCACTGGGCCCTCCACATTCGTGCCATCGGTGCCTGAAGATTCGATGAGCAGTGAATGCCTCTGAGGGCTGGCCAGGAAATCTGAACTCACCACAGACCATCAGCAAAAGGAGGGCCGGCCTTGGCCTCTTCTGCCCTCGCTCACCCCTTGGGCTTTCTTTGTGTTCCTATCAGGAGCCCGGTCCCTTAGGACCCCTCAGCCTCCCTGCAGTCTCAGCCCTGACTCAGGAGAGGCTGAGGGACTCACTCCCACTAGAACACAGAGGCTGCCCTGAGATGGGACGAGGGAGGGGAGGGATGGAGTGGGTAAGCTGCTCCAAAGGATGATGATGTAGAGTGGGGAGAATCGGGGCGTCTCTCAGAGGGTGAGCAGGCTTCCTGGGGTCCTGGAATTACAAGCTGACCAGGCAAGCCTGGCCCTCAATGCCAACTGAGGGAGAGAAGGGCAAGAGGGAATAGATCTATTGAGAGCTTGCTACTGGGAGCCTAGGCTGTGACAGAGTCTTTCCACATGGTCTAACCTTTGTTACAATGATCTTCTGGGTTGGGTTTGATGACTCCCAACTTACAGATGAGGAAACTGAGGCTCAGAGAGGCTAAGTAACTCAGCCATATTTTCACAGCAAGTGGTTGAGCTAAAACTTGAACCCAGGTGTATCTGATGTTTCCTTAGGAGGCGATGTTCCACACGCAGCCCTTTTCGTTCAAGTGTGGCGTGGATCCCTTTGCTTTCCTCCTGCTTCCTGGCTGCCTCCCTGCAGCTGGCTTGGACTGGAGCTTCTAGGGTTGGAGCTTTACCCTGTGCATGTGTGCATGTGCGTGTGTGCGTGTACGTGCGTGTGTGCATGCGTGTGTGCGGACGTGTGTGTACGTGCGTGTCTGTGTGTGTGTGTGCGCACGTGTGCGTGTTTACGTGCCTGTGTGTTCTCACATACAGCCTGCATGGATGGTGTGGGAAGTACAGAGAGGAGGAAGAGGGCTTATCACTCTCAGATTTGCAGACTCTGCCCAAATGTGGTGTCTGTGGGGTCTGCAGGGATGCCTTCTCTCCCCACCCCAGGCTCCTGTTGCTGTCCACCCTCTCTTCTCCTCCTCAAGTTCAGACTGCCAGGACCGCTGTCCCAGGGCTGCCCCAGGGCTTTGGTGTTGTGTGGCAGGCTCTAGTCTCGTTCCCCAAGTGGGCGGTAATTGCCAACGACACACATGTGGAGTAGTATCAAAACCAACTGTATTTTACTTAATTCCCCCTTCTTCTATGTGCTAAAAAGCTTTAGGGGGAAAAAAGCCTCTTCTAGAAAATTACACACTGCATCTCTTTTTCTGCTTCTCCTAAGAAGTTATTTAAGACGGAAATTAGAGCCCATAACTGCACATTTAATTACCCACCAAATGAATGGCATATTTAATGGAAATGGCAAAATCCACCAACATGTGTAAGATTTCTAGTTCATGCATCTCTAGACGTGTTGCAAAATAATTCATTAATAGAGACGTGAGTTGCTGGGGCTTTCTCAGGTGAAAAGTAGGGCCAGGGAATAGGGCTGAGGATGTGTGAGCTGGTTAGCCAACATCCCTGCCCCCGGGGATGAAGAAAATACAGAATTTGCTCCTAATGTGCTGGGAGGTGGAGGCTCCTCTTCACCGGGGGTGGGGCAGGGAAGCCAACACTGGGGTCAGGGGCCTGGGCAGGCTGCTCTTCGGCTGAGTGAGGAGAAGGAGGGGTGGCCAGCCCATCTCAGCACCCTGCTCAGCCCCAGATTCCCATAGCACCCATATTGCAGCCCAGGCAACCTGTAGAAGCAGCTGCGGGGTCGGGGAGACCTCGAGAAATGGCAGGGACAAGGGGAGTTTCTGAGGTAGTTACTGGGTGGCTGGCACTATTATCTCTCACCCCCTACCAATGCTCTAGCTGTGTCCTCTCTGGCTTTGGCTCTAGGCTACTGTTATATTTTAGGGATGTTTGTTCATTCACTCAACCAGGCAGCGTTTATGGAACATATGCTATTTGTGGAAAATCTGTTTGCTCATTCAACCACGCAAACAAGCAAACTTTTTATTAAATACTATTATTCATTCCTCATTCACTCATTTGTTTTAAGCAAAGAATGAACCAGCCAACATATATTGAATACCTATTGATTCACTTTCACTGTACTTTTTAGGCACAGTCAGCAACACTGCACCTACCGTTTGACCACCCATCCATCTACCCGACCATCAACCAACCAAACAACCGTTGATTGAATATTAAATGCGTATTCATTCATACAACCCATAAACATTATGAGCACATACTATATACTATGCATTGTGTAGACACTAGGGAAACAAAGATCAAGACACAGGTCCTGCCTTCAAGGAGCTTAGAGTCAAGTAATAATATTAATAACTGACATTTATTCAGCATTTAATATATATGCCCAGCACTGTGCTGAATGCTGTACATATATTAACTCATTTGCTATGCTAGGTACCATGAAAAAACAGGGATAGAGAATTTAAATAAATTTCTCGGGAATTCCCTGGTGGTCCAGTGTTTAGGATTCCAGGCTTCCACTGAAGGGGGCCCGGGTTCGATCCCTGGTCGCAAGCCACGCAGCACAGCCAAAAAAAACAAAGCGTTAGAAGATTTAAATTTTAGAGATTTAAACATTTCTCCATGTTACACAGCTTTTGAATGATAGCGTTTCAGAGTTTGAACCGTGCTCCTAACCGTGACCTTGGCTCCGTGGGTGGGGTGTATGTTGGGGGGTAAGATATACATTGCATATCCTATGGAGGAGGAAGAGAAGATGAATTGGCTCTGCCTGGAGGAAATAGAGGAGTTGGCATTTGTTCTGGATCTTAAAGAAGGCATGGGACTCTGTGAGCTAGGGAAAGGAAGGAGAGACATCTTGAGCAGGACAGTGTTGGGAACTGGGGGATGCAAACACATAAAGACATGGTTTCTACCCTCCAGGAGCTTTCAATCTAACAGCGAAAGTGATACACGGATACAGGTAACTTCAGCACATGATCGGTGGGGATGGATTAAGATGCAACGGGCTGGAAAAGAAGTGGTGCCATTTCAGGCTCCAGTATGTGAGCAGCGAGGGAAGAAGAGTCTGGAAAGACAGAGTAGATTGTACAGGGACTTGAATGGCCATGTAGGGAGATTAGGCTTTATTTAGCAGGCAGTGGGGAGCCACTGGAAGTTTTTGAGAGGGTAGAGTGCTAATTATGCTGTTTGTCCCCTAATTTGTACGAGGAGATGGATTCCCCAAAACTGCATCACCCAGCTCCCTTGCTGGCCAGCTTTTGGTTAGGCTCAGTCAATGGGGCACTGGTAGCCGAGCCAAGCGTGGGAAGAGAGAGAGGTCAAGAAACATCTTTTCTGCTCTGTCCTGCTGGTCCAGCTGTGTTCCTCCAGAAATCTGTATTTTTAACATTCACCCTAGGTAATTCTAATATTCCAGTAAGTCTGGGAATCATTGATCTATACTGTTTACAGATCACTTTCTCATTTAATCTTGTAACTGAAAACAATATTCTTATCCATATTTTACAGCTGAGTAAACTGAGGCTCAAAAGGGTTGTGATGTGCCCAGTGTCACCAAATTTTAAGTAGAATAGATGGGATTAAAACCTACATTTCTGATTCCATTTTCATTTGTGGGAGAACCAGAACCAAGTTACAAGACCTCTGCAAAGACTGAGTCATCATGTCATTTTCTCGAACCTGTTTCCTCTAATCTTCGCATTGCCAAATATCGCCCATGTATTCTCTAATGCCCATCTTCACTAGCATCTGCTCCACACCGTCCTCCATGGTTCCCCAGCTAATCATAACCTCATAATCCTGTGGCAAAACCCGGTTTGTATATACACGTCTTCTCTCTTTGGTTTTCTCTAAACTTTAAGATGCTGTATGGAATAGTGGTTAGTGCATGGTTTCTGGAATCTGTGATCTCTTGGACTCAATAATCTCATTCACCCCCTCACTCAAACCTTGTGTCTCATCTCAGCTAGATGATGAGTGGTTCCATTTATGAAGCACCAGGACATCATTCTCTGACCACACCCCCCATCCCTCCAGGTTTATAACTCACCATTTACAGATTCCTTGTTAGTAATTGCCCAATAAATTGCTATTTTCTTATTAGGGTGGTGAGGAGGAAGAAGACCCTGCCAAATAGACAGAGATAATTCCTAGGGAGAGGAAAGAGCCCTGAGGGTAGAGGTTATTATATCTTATCTCAGGCTGAGGCCAGGAAGGACCATTATTGCAAACTATTACATTCCAGGTACTTAGTGATAGAATCAAATTTAATCTTCACGACAAAATCCAGCGAATTTGTATGTTTATTTTGTTGAAATCAACTAAAGTTCAGAGAGGTAAAATTTCTCAACTCATGGTGGCAAAGTCAGGACTTGAACTCCCATCTCTGTGACTTGCGAGCCCAGGCTCCATCTGCCGTACCCGTGACCTCTGACCCAGGAGTGCTGAGATGAAGAGCCCAAGGCAGAGGGACCACTGCAGGACAACAGGGTCTCGGGACACAAACTATGCCTGAGGATCTCAGCTCCATTTTCCAGGTGGCTGGAGACTCTCTCTGCTCCTGCCCCACAGCTGCTTTCTCCCAGGGGGCCCTGGGCAATGACTCAGCTGGGAGCGTCCAGCCCCAAGCTCCAGACCTAGTGGGAGAGACTTCAAAGGTAGATAATGGCTTTCAAAATGTAATATGAACTTAATGCACTGCCGTACTGTTACTAATGTAAGCCCCATTGTGTGTGTCTCTGGGACAGCCAATTACAGAAACTTACAAAAGAGAATGTCTAAGCTGAGGCAACTGTTACTTTTCTGAACAAAGGGGATGGGGTTTCAGCCATCGGGCCAGGGGCTGGCATCTGTGACCTCAGTAACTGTAGCTGAGATTCCAGGCTTCCAAGAAAATGTCAGGAAGAAGTTCCCCTTTATCCCCTCTGGAGAGGCACAGACACCTGTACTGAAGGTCCCTCTGTCGCCATGCCGCCCCAAGCCCCCAGCCCATCATGGTGGAACAAGGTTGGTAACATCTGCATGGGGATTTTTGTGTACATGTGGGCTGAATTCTTCACGTTAATAAAAAGGCATCTCAGAAGAAAGGAAAAAGGACTCGTAATAAATATTCTTCAGGCTAAGTGATCAGAGGTAGTCATTGCTGGCATCTGGGGACACTGAGTCAAGTCACAATTCAAGCCTCATCTGACTGGTAGACAAAGAAAATGCTTAAAATATACTCAGATAGGGACTACACTTACCTCCCTTCCAATTTCTGACATGAATCTCCCCTCCCCTTCCCTCCCACACCAAAGCTGTCACTGAGGGGTTCCACTGGGATCCCTGCCGGGAGCCAACCTCCCTCCTCCTCTCTGTCACTCAAGGCACACTTCAACGCTTCTGCTCCAGAGGCAGGGTTCAAGGTTCTGTACCCTGGAGGAAAGTGTGTGACCTACATCCCAGGGAAATGTTTGCCTCGTCACATCTGGGCTGCAGCCTCGTACTGCTCTGAGATTTCTGAGGGCCACAAACTGAATCTCAAAGCGGCTTGTTTGCAATACTCATTTTGAAATATGATGGTGGGACCAAATCAATCTGTGCATCCAATGTTGAGAAATTCTCTCTTTGAGTATGTCAGCTTGGAGAGGTCCTTCCTCTGGGACTTGGGGGTCAAGGGCCTTTAGTGTTGTTGTATGACGTGGGGTCTTCGGGGGGTGTGTCTGTGTAAAGTGACTAGAACACGTGAGAAGTGTTGGGTGCACAAGAAGAGTCTCTCTGTGTCCCCAGGATGGGCACACCGAGTGAAGAGAGCAATGGGTCTTGGGTTTATCCTGTGCTTTGCCAGCCCTGGCCTTCTGGGACTTGGGAATCAGCAGTAGAACAAAACCCTACAGCCCTGGTGGAGTCCATGTTGCAGTTTTGCTCAAGACCCGGCTGTGATACCCAAGACCTTCCCACCCATCACCACTCCATCAGTCCATCAATTTGTCCATCTTTCCATCCATCCAGCTTTATACTTTTTCCAAATTAGTCAAAAACATCGTTTTCAGGAGAGTCCAAACGTTGATGAAGGTTATAAGGCTCTTCATCCTGGCCCCTGTCTCCCCTCCAGCCCTGTCTCTCCTGATGCTCTGCTTCACGGTCTACCCCCTGTTGAACTGGCCACACTCTCACCTCCCATCTCTGGCATGTCTTGCTCCCCCTGCCTCATATTCTACCTTCAGGCTTGAGCTCAGATGTCACTTCCTCCAGGAAGCCTTTCCTCACATCAGCTCCATTGCCCACATCTGGGTAAATGTCCCTCCTCATCTGTGCTGCCCCATGAGGACACTTGTACCCTATAGGTGGGGCGATGAGTGTGAACTCAGGTTGGACAGGTTTGTTCATGGTCTGTGTCTCTGGGTTTTAGTTCAGAGGCAGGAAGCTGGTAGCCGTGGCCAAGGTTGGTTCTTTGCTTCCACCTGGAGCCATCCAGGTGTCTGAAACCTCAGAGTGGTCCTGATCAGTGGGTCTCCCTAGAAGAGGCAGCTTCTAGCCACGAAGAAAACCTCAGATATTGATCTGTGGTTGGTCCTGGGTATCACAGGGGTCAGGGAGTTAGGGGTGGGAGTGGGGATGTGATTATTAATTTTGTGTATCAACTTGACTGGGCCAAGGGATACCCAGAGAGCTGGTAAAACATTATTTCTGGGTGTGTCTGTGAGGATGCCAACAGAAGAGATTAGCTTTTGAATTTGGTAGATTGAGTAAAGAAGATCATCCTCACTGATGTGAGTGGGCATCATCCAATCCACTGAGGACCTGAACAGAACAAAAGGACAGTGGAAAGGTGAATTCACTCTGCTTGAACTGAGGCATCCACCTTCTCCTGCCCTCAGACCTTAGTGCTACTTGCCCTCAGGCTTTGAGACTCAGAGCGGGACTTACACTATCAACCCCGTAATTCACTGGCCTCCAGATTTGGACTGAATTACACCATTAGCTCTCCTAGTTCTTCAGTTTGCAGATGGCAGACTGTGGGACTTCTCAGCCTCCATAATTGATTTCAATCTCTCTCTCTCACGATCTATCATCAATCAATCTATCTATCTATCTCCTACTGGTTCTGTTTCTCTGGAGAATCCTGACTAATGCAGAAAGGATATATATATTCATCCTTTTGTGCATGTCTTAAGTCTGGTGTCAAGGTCAGTCCAGCCCTCTCTGAGCTCTCCATTGAGGCAGGGTGGGGAGAGTTATCACACAGCCTCAACAGATGCTGGGGAGATGAAGGGGAAGAGCGTGAAAGTAGGAAATCCCAAGGAAGTATTCTGGGTAGGATTTTGGTGGGTGAGGCAGGCAGTCTCATTGCCTGATGGCTTGTCTTTGTTGGTAAATGTACACTCCCATTACACGTTTCCTGGGCCTTGGAGCTTATCTTCTCTGTCCAGGTGGAATTTCAAAGCCTGTTGGAGAAGAGAATCCTGGGACAGAAGCAGAAACATGTCACCAGTTTTTATGGAAGTCATCCCTGGAATTTTAATTACCTTATCTTCACACTATTATATATTTACATATCCTAATGACGAGATTACACATTTCAATTAGTATGTAATTATGAGTTCTATTACTTAAAGAAAAATACTTGGGGATAATTACACAATTATGAAATACAATTAGAAAATGACATATAATTAAATTTAGAAAAGCTTTTGAAACACTCCTCCTACCCTCCTACCCTGCCCGCCTTTACAAAGATTTCTCGTATTTATTCTCTCTCCTCTCTGGAGCATTTTTTCAGGCCCTTCCTTGCTACTCCATTTGCTGGGAGTGCAGAAATGGAGGGAGTAGGATGGGACCTGGCAATTCCAGGGGCTGTGAATGTTGCAGGCATGCTGGGCTTGACTGCAGCGAGAAGCAGATAGATTATGGGAGGTCATCTCTTACATGGCTATAGCGGTTAACCATTGTGGAAACACTTTCACTTTCCCAGGTCATTCAATCCCCAGCACCATCTTGTTGCAGGAAAGAAAGTGGGGTGCGAGAGGATGGTCATATCCCAGGTCTCAGGTGAGTCCCTGGGACGGGCTGCCACGTGTGGGTTCTTGGCTTCACGCAGGAAAGAATTCAAGGGTGAGCCATAGTAAAGTGAAAGAAGGTTTATTCAGGGAGATACACAGTCTGTGGACAGAGCGTGGGCCATCTCAGAAGGCAAGAGTCCCCAGGGTATGGGTTTGTTAGTTTTTATAGGGATGTGTAATTTCATAGGCTAATGAGTGGGAGGATTATTCCAACTATTTTGGGGAAGGGGCAGGGTCTTCCAGGAATTGGGCCACCACCCACTTTTTGGCTTTTTATGGTCGGCCTTGGAACTGTCATGGCGCCCGTGGGTGTGTTATTTAGCGTATGCTAATGTATTACAACGAGCGTATAATGAGGCTCAAGGTCTAGTGGAAGTCAACTCGTCCGCCATCTTGGACCTAATTGGTTCTAACCAGTTTATGTCGTGTCCTCAATGGCTGTCATTCGTTTAAAGGTTTTGCCCTGCCCCCTTCTTATCTCAATCTGATGAAGCAAGAAAGTGGATTAAGTGTTCTTGCTTCCCTTTTGGAACTCCTTCCTTTGATCTCGATGTCTCCACGCTCCTGGATTTTGTATTTCGTTCTCTGATTTCCCTTCTCAGTCTTCTTCATTGCTAATTTACTACTTGGCTCTCAGATTAAATTTTATACTGCTCTCCAGAGCTTCAGCCTCTCTCCTTTCTTCTCTCTTTGGCATTTCAAATGGGATGTAGGGAGCAGGTAGGGTGAGGTTGGGTGGTAGCCAAGAAGGCAGCCAGATGGTGCTAGGAAGCCTCTGTGGAGGAGACTGGCCACTGTTTATACACCCAGTTTCCCTTTCCCTGGGGCCCATACTTAAGATATCTTTCCCAGAATTCCCTGCTGTTATTATGGCATGGTAACTGTGGGCAGAAGTAAGGTACCCTACTTCCAAGCTTGGACCATAAAACTTCCCTCTCAGTCCTCTACTTCCTCTTCCATCATTGGCTGGCTGAGTGTTGATGCCCAGGATTGCCTTCAAAGTCACTTTGAAGAAGGCAAGGACCCCAGCATCTCTACAGCACAGCACTCATATCACTCTCCTTTTGCTACTACGTAGTGTTTGAGCAAGGAAAACTTTAGTTGTATTAAATCATTGAAATTTCTAGGTTTATCTGTTATAACACCTTGTAAATGAACACAGCCTTACTAATATGAAATACAACTTGAACGCTAATATTTGGACTTGCAGTATTTTTCTTTTCTTTTCTGGTAGGTCTAAATAGGAAGCCATCTTAATTCAGAAGTTGGTAAACGATAAAGCTCCATATAAGTGTGAGTTATTACACCTACACATGTGTCTGAGGAGCCTTATTTAACATCTGTTTTTGCCTAAAATGAGGCTCTTCTTAAAGCTGCTTATCCCCCAGAAGTTCCAAATTGCACAACAAAATGCTACTGCTCTGATAGGGTCAAAGGTCTTTGGTTGCTTCTTGATTCCTCTTGGCACGTGAGGCATAGATCATTTCTAGCTAAGTGGACCGTTTGCCTACATGTGAAGAGTTTTAGCCTCTTCTTTGCTCCCCACTGTATGCACCTCCAAACTTTTCCACCTCTCCTTCAAGCTAAATGATCCCAAACCCCCAATTCCAGATTCTTGCCATGAGAGTGGGCAGACCCAGTGGGGGCTGAGATGTGCTGGAGGTCACCCAGAAGTCCCTAAGCAGGGCCTGAGCTGGAGCTGACTCCTCAGGATATCTCAGCCCCAGGGTAGAAACTACTCTGGGCACAGAGGCAGGGCTTTGCCTTTCATGGTCAGCAGAGCAGGCAGCAGACAGGCCCTGTAGGAAAGTCGTCAACTGCATTGACAGTAGCTCAGGCCACTTGCTCCCCAGGGATGCCTAGAGTAGCCCAGGCAGCCTCACTGTGGCCATGTGCTGACTGAGGGCAGGAGAGGTGGACTGGCCTCTTGGGATTGGGGGGATGGTGGTGGAGCAATACGGAGAGGGGCTCTTGTCATCTTTTATAAACATGGACTCAACCTTAGCTGATGGGGTTCAGTTTCACACAGGATCAGCCTGGGGTGGCTGCAGGAAGGAGCCCGGTCTGTGTGTAGTGTCGTCCCTTCTCTCCAGGGAAGGCTGGGGGGCCTGGCCTTTCCCTGGAATTGGAGGAGGTGAAGGCATTCCCTTCACGGGTAGATTTTAGGGAATCTTGGGCTTTGCAGGCCTTTAGCTGGCTTCCTGTAATGACACTCAGAGAATATTAAAGAACCCCTCCTATCTTCCATCTCCTACCTTTGTTTTTTTTAATTTTAATTTTTTATCAATTGCCATGATACCAATGCTGTGCATCCAAGATAACAAAGGGCCCAAGATCAAGGAGCTGCTTCTAAGAGAAATGATCTAAATTGCAGATCTGATCATATCATTTATTCCTCAGCTCTGTCTTCTTTGGCTTGCCCCACTCAGACTCTCCAGATCCCTTTAGGAGAAGGTCCAGACTCCACAATGCACCTATAACCCCCCAACCAGGTGCTGTCTCTTTCTCCAGACTCATCTCTCATCAACCCGCCTCCTCCTTCCTTTCTGTTCCAGCTAACCTGAACTTCTTTCAATGTCACAGAATATGGCAACTCTCTTGTCGCCCCCAGGCCTCAGGGCGAGCTGTCTGGAGCACCCACTATTCCTGCTTCCCCCGACCAGCTCCTCCTCCTCCTTCAGCTCTCAGTTTAGACCTGACTTCCTCCACAACCTCCTCCTGCCATGGGCCTTAGGTCTTTCTCCTCTGTGCACGCTCAAAACGTCAACCCGTGTGTCTCCGAGATAACGTAGCAAATGTTTTATGATCACACAGAACAGTATTTCCCCATTAAAACAGTCTAACAGGGACTGCTGTAACCCCTGACACGTCTTAGGTGCTGAAAGAAAGAAAGAACGAATGAATCAATCAACGAATGCGTGCAAAGCTGTCTGGCTTTTGAAAGACCCAAGAGGTGGTGTCGACTAACATCCACGCTTCCTGGTGCCGTAGTTTGTAGCTTTCACCTCCCTTGCTCTGCCATTGACCTACCATCTCTCTTCATACAGAGCCATTGTGCCACTGGAGGGACCGTCAGCCTCTTCAGGGGCTCTTGGAAACTCTGAAATGGAGTGTTTTTTGTTTGACCTCTTAGTATTTGTGGAAGCAAGGCACCCCTTGGGAGGGCATTGTTTCTAGGCTTCAGAATAATGGCTTGCAGAGACTCCCCAAGGTGGACTTAGAACAGAACATCACCCTGGGTTTTTTCCCCCCATTTTATATTTTTCTGCTTCCTACAAGTTGATGAAATCTTTTGAATTCTGCTGCAAGCTGCTGGGGGGAGAGTGGTCCTGTCTCTTCCCCAGGGTTACCCTGCTGGCTGAGCTTCTGAGCAGGGAGGGGGTGGGCTGGGCGGAGGCTCAGGGCTGGCTGTGCAGCTCTCAGCCCTGCCTCTGCGGTGGGGTGAAACAGCTGTTCCCCTGAGGGTGGCTGGAAAAGGAAACACCGTTGACATTCTGGTGAAGACTAAGGTAACTGGCCACTGAGGAAATTTCAAAGCTAGCCCAGGAGGGAAGTAGGGAATGTAGTCACACAGGATGACACTTATTTGAAACACTTGATCCTCCCAAATTCGAGGTGCTGGCCTTGCCCCTGGACTTGTTCTTCAATTTGTCAAACTTGCTACGTTTTGGTTCCAGGTCCCTGCAGGCAGCAGGCTTACCCCGTGCTTGATTTTGAACTGAAGAGTCAGTCTGGTGTTTGAGCTTCATATCTGGTGGAGAAAATATTGAACATGTACCGGCTTGTCTGCTTTTTAATCAAATTTAGTATGGATTTTATTATGGCATGACGTGATCTGAGTGCACACAACCAGTGCCTACGAACGCAAAACATAAGCTACAGGAAAAATGGTTGTCAATCTGCTCTCCATCTCTGTCTTTTTGGTTTAATGTGATGGGATTAAATAACAATTTCCTGTGTGATCCCAGGAATGCCTGTATCTGAGATGAGTTTGGGAAATAGTCTTAAAGAATCAAGAAAAAAGAATGACTTCTATTTATTGATATATTGTTTTATCTCATTTTATAGAGGAAAAAACTGAAGACCAGAAAGGTTAAGTAAATTGCCCGAGATCACACAGCTCGCGAGGGCAGAGCTAGCATTCAGAAGCAGATCCGTTCTATCCTACGTACTGTGCTCTTTCCTGAATACCACAGTTGTCTCCGGAAGATCCTCTCAGGTTGGCCTGGGTGTTTCTTTGTTTTACACACATACTGCTCATCTTTCTGTCTCTACACCTGTGGAAACACAGTTTGCCAACCAAGAAGGACCTTTCTGCTATTCTAGCCTTTGTGAACATAGATCTCACCATCGTCACCTTCCTTCCTCTTCCAACATCCGCTTCCAACACCCCGTCAGGCTTCTGTCCTTGTCCTGACACCCAGGTGTAAGACTTTAATATTTTTCCTCCTTTACCTCTATCCAGTTATCACTTTTTGTCTATATTTTTCCCAATACATTTCTTTCCTCTGTTTTTCTCCAATTCCACTGCTATTTTTCCAGGTCTTCATAATCTCTGAATCCTTGTAAATCTCTGAAACTGGGCTTACTGACACTGTCAGTTTCTTCCCCATGTCACCTACTGTGAGATTCTAGACAATGTATGTCATGGTCTCTGCCCCCGCCACCCCCCCCACCCCCCCACCCCCCCGCCCCGACACAGCACTCCTAAAACCCTTGTAAATTCCTAAGTAATAAGATCAACAGAAGCATCTTTTGTTCTAATGAGAAGACTCTGAATGGGCTTCTTGATGGTTCCTGGATGCAGGCAGGTCACCGGAAAGACCAAGCAGTGATTAGAAGCCTGGAATTTTCAGCCCTGTGCTGCCCCCCACCCCACTTTTCTGGAGAGGGGAGAGGGGCTGGAAATGGAGATAATAATTGATCATGCCTATGTGAGGAAGCCTCCATAAAATCCCAATAGTATGGGGTTCAGAAAACTTCCAGGTTCCCACATGCTGGGAAAGTGACTCACCCTAATTCCATGGGGTCAGAAGCTTCTGCACTGAGGACCCTCCCAGACTTCACCCGCTGTATCTCTTCATCTGGCTGTTCATCTGTATCCTTTATCAGACGCTTTAATAAACCGCTGAACATAAGTGTTTCCCTGAGTTCTGCGAGTCGCTCTAGCAAATTAATCGAACCTGAGGAGGGGCTCCTGGGTATCTCTGATTTATAACAGATCTGTAAGAAGCACAGGTGATAACCTGGACTTGTGACTGGCATGGGAAGTGGGCAGAAAGGGCAGTCCTGCGAGACTGGGTCCTCAACCATGGGGCCTGATGCTATCTCCAGGTAGACAGTATCAGAGTTGAGTTAAACCATAGGACCACACAGCTGGTGTCACAGAGAATTGCTTGGTGGGGGGAAATCCCCCCGCATCTGTTGTCATTAAATTGTAAGTGTGGGAGTAAAAGAGAAACACAGAGGACAACTGAGTCTTCCTCTATTCAGGAGGAAAGGACTGAAGCTTTTCCAATACATCTACCCCGTACTTAATAAGGACTTTATCCTCCAAAAATGATTTTGCTGTCACTCCAGGCTCTAAAACCCTACCAAGCCCAAATTTCTTATGCCACGCCCTCCCAAAGGGAGCCTCAGTGAGTCCACAGGTTCGTTAAAAAATAACAAATGATAACAAACCCATTTGTGTCTAAAAACTACTGCACAAACAAACAGCTAAGCTATTTGGACATTCCATTCAATATTTGGACTCACACTTTAACAGACTGTCTTCAACGTAATGTCAGTGTTGATAAAAATCAGAGTGAATTTGGACATAAACACTTCTCTTATAACACAACACTTTAATATTTATTCAGTTTCTTTTCTTAGACAGCAATTTCTATGTAATTCTAATTTTTGTAATGTTCACTATCAAGCTTTCACAAGTGTCGTTTATATGCACTCTTTGCTATTTCAACAAAAGGTTGATTTTCACTTTATATTCCTCCTTTTTTTTTTTTTTTTTTGTTGCGGTACGTGGGCCTCTCACTGTTGTGGCCTCTCCTGTTGCGGAGCACAGGCTCCGGACGTGCAGGCTTAGCGGCCATGGCTCACGGGCCGAGCCGCTCCGTGGCATGTGGGATCTTCCCGGACCGGGGCACGAACCCGTGTCCCCTGCATCGGCAGGCGGACTCCCAACCACTGCGCCACCAGGGAAGCCCTATATTCCTCTTGAGATAAGATTTCCAACCTAGTACAATCGTACTGAGTTAAGTATATAAAATAAGGGCATTAATTCTAACAACAAATCTATAATCAGCATTTATATTTAAAAAAATCTTTGGCTGTTTCAGGAAGTGTCTGAATACTGAATATCTCACCACCCCTCCCACAAACGCTTGCAAATAATTACTTATTGGATTACTGTGACAATTCTCTAGCCTCAGATAAAATTTTCGTCTCTACTGTAATGCAGAACTTTAATTCACCAGTTGTGAAACTAGTTTACACACATAGAATCATGACTTTAAATATTTTCTGGCAGAAGGCCATTCTGTTCATGGAGTGACCCTGAGTAATATAATATACAAGCAGTGACGTTCCCTCACTCTTGTCTCAAATGCTCAGAGAATCTCACCTTTTCTGGCTTCCTGGGCTGGATGCTAGCTTGGACTGTAAGTTAGAGCTATCTAGCCACTGAAACTAGTACTAGCCACTGTAACTACAATCGTCCAACCTCAGAGGCTTGGCAGCATAAAAGTCTCTGTCCATGGGGTTGGGTTATGCTACTGTGCATCTCCCCTCCAGGTGGTGACTCAGGGACCCAGCCAAGCTCCTTCTATTTTGTGGTTCTGCCAGTCTTTCCGGTGGCACATTTGGTGTGGTGCTTGCTGGGTGCTGGGTCTGGAAGTGGCACACATCACTTTCTCCTATATCCTGTTGGCCAGAACTCCGTCACCTGACTGATCTACAGCAAGGGGTCTGGGACATGACAAGGAACACACAAATTGGGTGAGGCCTGCAGCTTCAAAAACTGGGCAAACAAGTTCACCTCTGGGGTGGGTTGGGAGGGTTGGACATCATAGAATCATGAAGTCATGGGAGCTAAGGTGGGAATATTTCACTTTCTAAGTCTTAATTAGAAGATTGAATTCCCTGAAAGCTCAAAGAGGAGGTCAGAAACCTGAAATTTTTGTCCAGTTGGCAGCCCATCGGTCCAGATGAGGTCTACCTAAAGGTTTTTGACAAACTTTAAAAAAACTTTTAATTAAGTAATACAAAACTCATGAACAGGAAAAATAAGGTGCAATGTTTATGCTAAGAGGCTTAGATCAATAATTTTAAATTTTATTTATTTAAAATTTAATATAATCAATTATGCCATTTTGAGCTCTTCATGTTTCAATCCGCTGAAGCTCTCCTTCTCTAAATTTAACGTGCATAAGACTTACCTGGGTATCTTGTTAAAGTGTAGATTCTGACTTAGTAGGGCCTGAGGTTCTACATTTTTAACAAGCTTTTAGGTCATGCCCATGTTGCTGGTCTGAGGAAAACACTACGTAGCAAGTCACCAAAGTGGAAAAGGGAACAGGGCATTATAAAAGCTCATTGACAAAAAAAAAAAACAAACAGTTATGAATGTTCTTGACTCTCTTTTGAGTCATATTGCATTTTAGTACATATGTGCATGCTAATAGAGACACAGCATAGCATCACGTATAAAATAAGCGCTCTGGAATTAGTAAGACTTGGGCATAAATCCTGGCACTGCCATGTATTGGCTCTGAAACCTTGAGTCACTGAACCCTCTGTGTCTCGGGCTCCTCCACGAAGAACAATGAACAATATCGGGTCAAATGATTGCTGTGAGATTTAAATGAAAGTCTCTGGCACAGAATTCACAATGAACAAGTGAGGTTATTATTCTCAGCTCACCTTTGATGACAACGAGACAATAATATGCCTAGCATGCAGAAAATATTCTGATAGGGCCCTAGATTTAAAAAATCAAACCCATCCTGTCCCTGACCAGAATGTTGCTTGGTCCTTCTGGTCTTGGGTAGCTGAGTCAACTTCTCCCATCCCCAGTTATAGGATTCTGTTTTGAGTTCTAGGACAGAGTTCGACTGAAGCATCCAGAACCTCTTGGCTTTGCCTCTTTCATCCTGAGTCACAATCTTTCGTATACTGTATTTGACTGATGGCTGTGTCTCTGAACACAGTCCTAGAGTCCTGTTTCTGGGAACACATGTAACAAGTTTATGGCTTTTTATGCAAGACTCCATAGGCTCACCCCTTGGGTTTTGTAACCCACTTGTCCAATTAAAAATTTCATTTTTGATTTTTTAAGTAACACGAAATTATATTTTCCTTACTAAACCCCTCCCAAAAGAACATTACTGAAAAGGCTAACGTCTCTTTCAAACCCAGTTCCTCTTCCCTCACTCCTCACCCCTAAAGCAATCAGCATTATGAGTTAGACCTCTCTCTCCTCAATTTTTAAAATTCCAGTTTTATTGGGATACAATTGACATACAGCGCTGTGTAAGTTTCCGGCGTACAGCATGAGGATTTGACTCACAATACATCATGAGATGATTATCACAGTAGTTTTGTGAACGTTCATCATCTCATATAGATACAAAATTGAAGAAATAGGAAATTTTTTGTGTGATGAGAACCCTTAGGATTTATTCTCTTAACTTTCATATATAACATACAGCAGGGTTAATTATATTTATCATGCTGTGTATTACATCACTGGCAATTCTTTATTTTTTAACTGGAAGTTTATAGGAACTTTTGACTTCCTTCGTCCAATTCCCCCTCCTCTTTACCCCCACCTCTGGCAACCACAAACATGAGCTCTTTTCCTGTGAGCTTGTTTGTATGTTTGTTTGTTCTTGAGTGTAACTGAGCTACAACACTATGTTAGTTCCTGTTACACAACATAGTGATTTTTTTCTACATATCTCAAAATGATCATCACAGTAATTCTAGTTACAATATGTCACCAAAGATATTACTGAATTACTGGCTGTACTCCCAATGCTGTACAGTTCATGCCTGTAACTCATTTATTTTGCAAGTGGAAATTTGTACCTGTTAATCTCCCTCACCTATTTCTTTCCTCTCCCCACTCCTCTCTCTTATGGCAGCCATCAGTTTGTTCTTTGTATCTATAACTGTTTCTGTTTTGTTATATTTGTTCATTAGTTTTATTGTTTAGATTCCACATAAAAGTGCAATTATAAAGTATTTGTCTTTCTCTGTCTGACTTACTTCACTTAGCATTATGCCCTCTAGGCCCATCCATGTTGCTGCAAATGACAGAATTTCATTCTTTTTTACGGCTGAGTAAAATTCCATTTTATATATATATATATATATATATCACATCTTCTTTATCCATTCACCTATTGATGGTCACTTGAGTTGCTTCCATATCTTGGCTATTATAAATAATACTGCAATGAACATGGGATTGCAGATATCTCTTCGATATCCTGTTTGCATTTCCTTTGGATATCTATCCAGAAGTGGGATGGCTGGATCACACAGTAGTTCTATTTTTAATTTTTTGAGGAACCTCTGTACTGTTTTCCATAGTGACTGCACCAATTTACATTCCCATCAACAGTTTATGAAGGTTCTCTTCTCCATATCCTTGACAACATTTGCTATTTGTTATGTTTTTGTTAATAGCCGCTCTTAGAGGTGTGAGGTGATGTCTCATTGTGGTTTTGATTTGCATTCCCTGGATGATTAGTGATGTTGAGCACCTTTTCATGTGCCTGTTGTCCATCTGTATGCCTTCTTTGGAAAAATATCTATTTAGGTCTCTTGCCCATTCTTTGATCAGTTTGTTTGTATTTTTGATATTGACTTGTAAGGGCTGTTTATATATTTTGAATACTAACCCCTTATCTGGCATATCATTTGCAAATATCTTCTCCCATTAAGTAGGCTGTCTTTTTGTTTTGTTGATGGTGTGATCCCCTTTGGGTTGATCCTGTATGGGACTCTCTGTGCTTCCTGAACGTAGATGTCTGTTTCCTTTCCCAGGTTAGGAAAGTTTTCAGCTGTTATGTCTTCAAATATGTTCTCTGCGCCTTCCTCTCTCTCTTCTTCTGGGATCCTATATTGCAAATATTAGTATGCTTGATGTTGTTCCGGAGGTCTCTTAAACTGTTCTCAAGTCTTTTTATATTTTTTTCTTTTTTCTGTTCGGCTTCAGTGATTCCCACTACTCTGTCTTCCAGCTCACTGATACATTCCTGTGTATCATCGAATCTACCGTTGATTCCTTCTGGTGTATTTTTAAAATTTCAGTTATTGTATTCTTCAGCTCTGCTTAGTTCTTCTTTATATCTTCTAACACTTTGTTAAACTTATCTCTGTGTTCATCCTATCTATCTTATATTCTCTCAAGTTCTTTTAGCATCTTTACAAATGTTATCTTGAACTCTTTATTGGGTAGGTTGCCTATCTGCACTTCACTTAGTTTTTCTTTTTTTTAACATCTTCATTGCTTTACAATTGTGTGTTAGTTCCTGCTTTATAACAAAGTGAATCAGCTATACACATACATATATCCCCATATCTCTTCCCTCTTGGGTCTCCCTCCCTCCCACCCTCCCTATCTCACCCTTCCAGGTGGTCACAAAGCACCGAGCTGATCTCCCTGTGCTATGCGGCTGCTTCCCACTAGCTATCGATTTTACATTTGGTAGTGTATATATGTCCATGCCACTCTCTCACTTTGTCCCAGCTTACCCTTCCCCCTCCCAGTGTCCTCAAGTCCATTCTCTAGTATGTCAGTGTCTTTATTCCTGTCCTGCCCCTCGGTTCTTCACATTTTTTTTTATATCCCATATATATGTCTTAGCATACAGTATTTGTTTTTCTCTTTCTGACTTACTTCACTGTGTATGACAGACTCTTAGTCCATCCACCTCACTACAAATAACTCAATTTCTTTTCTTTTGATGGCTAAGTAATATTCCATTGTATATATGTGCCACATCTTCTTTATCCATTCATCTGTCGATGGACACTTAGGTTGCTTCCATGTCCTCGCTACTGTAAATGGAGCTGCAATGAACATTGTGGTACATGACTCTTTTTGAATTATGGCTTTCTAGGGGTATATGCCCAGTACTGGGATTGCTGGGTCGTATGGTAGTTCTATTTTTAGTTTTTTAAGGAACCTCCATACTGTTCTCCATAGTGGCTGTATCAATTTACATTCCCACCAACAGTGCGGGAGGGTTCCCTTTTCTCCACACCCTCTACAGCATTTATTGTTTCTAGATGTTTTGATGATGGCCATCCTGACCAGTGTGATGTGATACCTCATTGTAGTTTTGATCTGCATTTCTCTAACGATTAATGATGTTGAGCATTCTTTCATGTGTTTGATGGCAATCTGTATATCTCCTTTGGAGAAGTGTCTATTTAGGTCTTCTGCCCATTTTTTGATGGGGTTGTTTGTGTTTTTGATATTGAGCTGCATGAGCTGCTTGTAAATTTTGGAGATTAATCCTTTGTCAGTTGCTTCATTTGCAAATATTTTCTCCCATTCTGAGGGTTTCTCCCATTCTTTTCATCTTGTTTATGGTTTCCTTTGCTGTGCAAAACCTTTTAAGTTTCATTAGGTCCCATTTGTTTATTTTTGTTTTTATTTCCATTTCTCTAGGAGGTGGGTCAAACAGGATCTTGCTGTGATTTATGTCATAGAGTGTTCTGCCTATGTTTTCCTCTAAGAGTTTGATAGTTTCTGTCCTTACATTTAGGTCTTTAATCCATTTTGAGTTTATTTTTGTGTATGGTATTAGGTAGTGTTCTAATTTCATTCTTTTATATGTAGCCATCCAGTTTTCCCAGCACCACTTTTTGAAGAGGCTGTCTTTTCTCCATTGTATATTCTTGCCTTCTTTATCAAAAATAAGGTGACCATATGTACGTGGGTTTACCTCTGAGCTTTCTAACGTGTCCCATTGATCTATATTTCTGTTTTTGTGCCAGTACTATGTTATCTCGATTACTGTGGCTTTGTAGAATAGTCTGAAGTCAGGGAATCTGATTACTCCAGCTCCGTTTTTTGCCCTCAAGACTGCTTTGGCTATTCGGGGTCTTTTGTGTTTCCATACAAATTGTGCAATTTTTTGTTATAGTTCTGTGAAAAATGCCATTGGTAGTTTGATAGGGATTGCATTGAATCTGTAGATTGCATTGGGTAGTAGCATCATTTTCACAATGTTGATTCTTCCAATCCAAGAACATGATATATCTCTCCGTCTTTTTGTATCATCTTTAATTTCTTTCATCAGTGTCTTATAGTTTTCTGCATACAGATCTTTTGTCTCCTTAGGTAGGTTTATTCCTAGGTAGTTTATTCTTTTTGTTGCAATGGTAAATGGGAGTGTTTCCTTAATTTCTCTTTCAGATATTGCATCATTAGTGTATAGGAATGCAAGAGATTTCTGTGCATTAATTTTGTATCCTGCTAATCTACCAAATTCATTGATTAGCTCTAGTAGTTTTCTGCATCTATTGAGATGATCATATGGTTTTTCTTCTTCAATTTGTTAATATGTTTTGTCACATTGATTGATTTGCATATATAGAAGAATCTTTGCATTCCTGGGATAAACCCCACTTGATCATGGTGTATGATCCTTTTAATGTGCTGTCGGATTCTGTTTGCTAGTATTTTGTTGAGGATTTTTGCACCTATGTTCATCAGTGATATTAGCCTGTAGTTTTCTTTGTGACATCTTTGCCTGGTTTTGGTATCAGAGTGGTGGTGGCCTCATAGAATGAGTTTGGGAGTGTTCCTCCCTCTTCTATATTTTGGAAGGCTTTGAGAAGGATAGGTGTTAGCTCTTCTCTAAATGTTTGATAGAATTCACCTTGAAGCCATCTGGTCCTGGGCTTTTGTTTGTTGGAAGATTTTTGATCACAGTTTCAATTTCAGTCCTTGTGATGTGTCGGTTTATATTTTCTATTTCTTCCTCTTTTGGTCTCGGAAGGTTGTGTTTTTCTAAGAATTTGTCCATTTCTTCCAGGTTGTCCATTTTATTGGCATATAGTTGTTTGTAGTAATATCTCATGATCCTTTGTATTTCTGCAGTGTCAGTTG
Organism: Delphinapterus leucas; assembly: GCF_059928025.1. Taxonomy (NCBI): domain Eukaryota; kingdom Metazoa; phylum Chordata; class Mammalia; order Artiodactyla; family Monodontidae; genus Delphinapterus; species Delphinapterus leucas. Next base: position 90,619,107 of record NC_143135.1, on the reverse strand, counting down.
TTAGTTCTCCTTTTTCATTTCTAATTCTATTGATTTGAGTCTTCTCCCTTTTTTTCTTGATGCATCTGGCTAATGACTTATCAATTTTGTTTGTCTTCTCAAAGAATCAGCTTTTAGTTTTATTGATCTTTGCTATTGTTTCCTTCATTTCTTTTTCATTTATTTCTGATCTGATCTTTATGATTTCTTTCCTTGTGCTAACTTTGGTTTTTTTTGTTCTTCTTTCTCTAATTGCTTTAGGTGTAAAGTTAGGTTGTTTATTTGAGATGTTTCTTGTTTCTTGAGGTAGGGTTGTATTGCTATAAACTTCCCTCTTAGAACTGCTTTTGCTGCTTCCCATAGGTTTTGGGTCATCGTGTTTTCATTGTCATTTGTTTCTAGGTATTTTTTGATTACCTCTGATTTCTTCAACGATCTCTTGGTTATTTAGTAGTGTATAGTTTAGCCTTCATGTGTTTGTATTTTTTACAGACTTTTTCATGTAATTGATATCTGGTCTCATAGCTTTGTGGTCAGAAAAGATATTTGGTTTTGGATGGAATGTCCTATAATATCAATTAAGATCATCTTGTTTAATGTACAATGTATCATTTAAAGCTTGTGTTTCCTTATTTATTTTCATTTTGGATGATCTGTCCATTGGTGAAAGTGGGGTGTTAAATCTCCTTGCTATGACTGTGTTACTGTCAATTTCCCCTTTATGGTTGTCAGCATTTGCCTTATGTATTGAGGTGCCCCTATGTTGGGTGCATAGATATTTACAATTGTTATATCTTCTTCCTGGATTGATTCCTTGATCATTATGTAGTGTCCTTCTTTGTCTCTTGTAATAGTCTTTATTTTAAAGTCTATTTTGTCTAATATGAGAATTGCTACTCCAGCTTTCTTTCGATTTCCATTTGCATGGAATATCTTTTTCCATCCCTGCACTCTCAATCTGTATGTGTCCCTAGGTCTGAAGTGGGTCTCTTATGGACAGGATATATACAGGTCTTGTTTTGTATCCATTCAGCCACTCTGTGTCTTTTGGTTGGAGCATTTAATCCATTTACATTTAAGGTAATTATTGATAGGTATGTTCCTATTACTATTTTCGTAATTGTTTGGGGTTTGTTATTGTAGGTCTGTTCCTTCTCTTGTGTTTCCTGCCTAAATGTTCCTTTAGCATTTGTTGTAAAGCTGGTGCTGAATTCTCTTAGCTTTTGCTTGTCTGTAAAGGTTTTAATTTCTCCATTGAATCTGAATGACATCCTTGCTAGGTATAGTAACCTTGGTTGTAGGTTTTTCCCTTTCATCACTTTAAATATGTCCTGCCAGTCCCTTCTGGCTTGCAGAGTTTCTGCTGAAAGATCAGCTGTTAACCTTATGGGGATTCCCTGGTATATTATTTGTTGTTTTTCCCTTGCTGCTTTTAAAATTTTTTGTTTGTATTTAATTTTTGATAGTTTGATAAATAAGTGTCTTGGTGTGTTTCTCCTTGGATTTATCCTGTATGGGACTTTTTGAGCTTCCTGGACTTGATTGACTATTTCCTTTCCCATATTAGGGAAGTTTTCAACTATAAACTCTCAAATATTTTCTCAGTCCCTTTCTTTTTCTCTTCTTCTTCTGGGACCCCTATAATTCGAATGTTGGTGTGTTTAATGTTGTCCCAGAGGTCTCTGAGACTGTCCTCAATTCTTTTCATTCTTTTTTCTTTATTCTGCTCTGCGATAGCTATTTCCACTGTTTTATCTTCCAGGTCACTTATCCGTTCTTCTGCCTCAGTTATTCTGCTATTGAATCCTTCTAGAGAATTTTAAATTTCATTTATTGTGTTGTTCATCATCGTTTGTTTGCTCATTAGTTCTTCTAGGTCCTTGTTAAACGTTTCTTGTATTTTCTCCATTCTCTTTCCAAGACTTTGGATCATCTTTACTATCATTACTCTGAATTCTATTTCAGGTAGACTGCTTATTTCCTCTTCATTTGTTTGGTCTGCTGGGTTTTCCCCTTGCTCCTTCATCTGCTGTGTGTTTCTCTGTCTTCTCATTTTGCTTAATTTACTGTCCTTGGGGTCTCCTTTTCACAGGCTGCAGGTTTGTAGTTCCTGTTGTTTTTGGTGTCTGCCCCCCGTGGCTAAGGTTGGTTCAGTGGGTTGTGTAGACCTCCTGGTAGAGGGTACTGTTGCCTGTGTTCTGGTAGATGAGGCTGGATCTTGTCTTTCTAGTGGGCAGGACCGTGTCAGGTGCTGTGTTTTGGGGTGTCTGTGACCTTATTATGATTTTTGGCAGCCTCTCTGCTGATGATTGGGTTGTGTTCCTGTCTTGCTAGTTGTTTGGCATAGGGTGCCCAGCACTGTAGCTTGCTGTTCATTGAGTGGAGCTGGGTCTTAACATTGAGATGGAGAGCTCTGGGAGAGCTTTTGCCATTCAATATTACATGGAGCCCAGAGGTCTCTGATGGACCAATTTCCTGAACTCGGCTCTCCCATCTCAGAGGCACAGGGCTGACACCCAGCCGGAGCACCAAGACCCTGTCAGCCACATGGAGTTCTGGAGGCGAGAATCATGCTCAAGGTGCCAGTAGGGTTGGCTTTTGCGAGAGTTCTCTTCTCAGCTTGCAAACGGTGGCCTCCTTGCTGTGTCTTCACATGGCCTTTCCCCTTGTAGCACTCTGGATAACACATATCATTCCTGTTAATAATCCACAGACACAATACGGGTCCCGCCCAGGCCCCCGTACGTTACGTTGCCTTTATTTTCTTAGTGGTTTCCTTTGCTTTTCAAAAGCTTTTAAGTTTAATTAGGTCCCATTTGTTTATTTTTGCTTTTATGTCTTTTGCCTAAGGAGACAGATCTCAAAAAACTTTGCTATGGTTTATGTCAAAGAGTGTTCTGCCTATGTTCTCTTCTAAGAGTTTTATGGTTTCTGGTCTTACATTTAGGTCTTTAATCCATTTTGAGTTTATTTTTGTATGTGGTGTGAGGTAATGTTTTACATGTAGCTTTCCAGTTTTCCCACACCACTTATTGAAGAGATTGTATTTTGTCCATTGTATATTCTTGCCCTGTTTGTCAGAGATTAATTGGCCATAGGCTGTAGGTATATTTCTGGGCTCTGAATTTGTTTTCATTGATCTATGTGTCAGTTTTTGTGCCAGTACCATTCAGTTTTACTAAACGGTTTACTTTTTTTTTTTTACTCTTGCTATTTTTATTTAGTAGTGGTATATATAGGATCTTTAAATTTTTATTTTATTTTATTTTTTGAGGTATAGTTGATATACAATATTATGTAAGTTTCACATGTACAACATAGTGATTCACAATTTTTTTAATTTATATTCCATTTCTAGCTATTATAAAATATTGGCAATATTCCCTGTGTTGTACTGTATGTCCTTATAGCTTATTATTTTATACATAGTAGTTTGTACCTCTTAATGCATTACCCCTTACACTCATGCCCCTTCTGCCTTCCATCTCCCCATTGGTAACCACATGTGTGTTCTCTATGTCTGTGTGTCTATTTCTTTTTTGTTATATTCACTCATTTTAATAGAATAAAGGAAAATTTTGACCATTCAAATAGATGCAATAAAAGCATTTGTTAAAATCCAGCACTCTTTCAAGATTTAAAAAAACCCACTCTTAGTAGGTAATTATTAGAGAAGGGATAGGTGTCTTCTTATCCCGATCAAGGATACTTCTAAAAGACCTATCTCAAAAATCATATTTAATCATGAGATTGTAGAAGTATTCCCATTAAAGACAGGAATATGACAAAAGGAGCACTATGGTTGATTCTATAGCCAATGTAATAAAAATAGAAAAAGAAATAAGAGGTAAAGGAAATAATATATAAGGCTCTCTTTATTTCTAGATGATATGACTGTCTACATCAAAATTTGAAGAGAATCTACAAATTATTAGAGCTAATACAAATTTTAGCATGGTTGCTGGTTACTGAATCAGTATACAAAGTCAATAGCATTCCTGCACAAAACAATGACCAATCAGAAATGTAATTAGAAAAGTCTCATTCACAATACCATAGAAGCTGTAAGATACCTATTCATAAATTCATCAAAAGATCTGCAGGTTTTCTGTGAACAAGATATTTGAGTGAAAGTTTTAATCCCTTTCACTTTCTTCCCCTTCTCCTTCTCTTCCTCTTCACCCCTTCTTGGTTAGTGATTTGCATTTACCTCCTCCCAGCTTACTTGGTCTCTATTTCAAAACTAGGTCTTATAAAAGCTACTCAGAATTCTCCCCCGGGAGATGGTGGATTGTCACAGATCCCAGGACCTGGTATGAGGTTGTAGCTTACAAAGAGATGTACCCTTGGACAACATTTGTCACCTATAGTTTTTTGCTTCCTTTTCTCATCTGGGAGAGGAGTGGGGTAGTAAAAACTCCTAGATCCAGTCCTCTGCTTTGTGTGAAATATGTTAAACTCCTTTATCCCAGGAGTTGAACTCCTAGCCTCCATTCCCTGCTCCTGGCCCAGAGCACAGCAAGCTCACAGCTCCATCTGGGCTTACCTTTTGATGTTTGTGTCTTATTCTGATCAATAGAGATGCATATCTCATACTTGAGCCTAGTTATGTGTTTGGGTTTTGTTGTTTATATGTTTGTTTTCACTTTTTACTTCATTGCTACATGTTTGAAGTAGTGGAATTTATCAAGCATGAATTCCTTGCCCATCTTGACCAGACATATTTCATCCATTTTCTTGGAGAGTAAAGGGAAGAAGAGCACGAGAAAAGATACATGGTTCATCCAAATGGTTACCAATTAACCCCTGTTTATGTAACACCTATTTTAAAATTCCTTTGGGAAATGGGCAAGATGAAATTGGAGGGCAGATCCAGATGAAATGAAGGAATTGGACTTGGTTTGGGAGAGGGGGAATGAGGGGAGGAAGGGAGGAAGAGGAAGCCTGTTTATGAGCAACTGCTCCTCTGTGGGTATCTTCCCTGAATTTTGTCCCTTTTCTTCAGTGTGAACAAGAGCTCTTCTCCTTTCCCTCAGCTTTTTCTATCGCCTCACCTACTTCTTCCCTTTCTTCCAAGAAGGGGGAGAAGGAGGGTTGTGATTTATTTCCCCTCCTTTCCTTCTGGATTTTCACAAGGCAGAGACCCAAAGATGCTTACAGGAGTCATCAAGGCCCTTCCCTTTTTTCCTGAATAATGATCTCCAGGTTGAGAAACTGGTCAGATATCAAATTCTCCTCAGTCTAGAGCAAGTGCTTGCATTTATGAACTCTTCTTCTTTTCTCTTCTGTAGTAGTTTTTTTTTTTTTTTTGGCCATGTCATGCAGCTCCTGGGATCTTAGTTCTCCTACCAGGGATCAAACCCGGGCCTTGGCAGTGAAAGTGCTGAGTCCTAACCACTGGACCGCCAGGGAATTCCTTCTCCTGTAGTGTTTTTGAATACCTATGTGCCAGGCTCAGAAAGCCCAAAGGAAAATTCATAGAAAAGAAACAAAAAATAATGTTGAGCCAACACCTAGTTCAGAAGTCATCCTGGAGAACAGATGAGAATCCTTCCTTGAAAATAACCAGAGAATACTCCCTCTGATTTCTGAGCTCCTCTTCCATCCTTCTCCTTTCCTTTCCCCACAGTGCAGCCAGTCTCTGAACTCAGAAGCAAGAGCCAGCTCTCTGTTAAAGAGCTACAGTCCCTGTTTATTCCTGGTTCTCTTGTTTTACCGTGAGGACCCTGGCTTTGGAAACCTATCTGCTTTGGCTCCTGGCCATTATCTGCTGAGGTCACCTGAGGAGGCCAGTGCTGTCATCATGGCTACCAGTCTGTGAGGGCTTGTCCTTGGGCTCATCCAAGCCCCAGCTCCAGGAGGCAACTGCAGATGTTTCTTCTATTTTTAGATCCTGGGATGTGCCCATGAATGAGCCAGTGACCTGGAAGAGCCAATTCTCCCTCCAGTCTCTATTTCTGACTCCCTCATTTCCCTTCATTGTTCTACCAGAATTTCCCCTGTCTATGGGACTGGGATGAAATGACCCAGAGTTAACTGAGCTGGACTTTGGTCTGGGGACACAGACCCTGATGTTTCAGGTACTTGCTAAGACTGTCACTACCAAGAATGGTTTTAAGCATAACACACTGGACTGCATATTACATTAGGGTCTCCAAAATTTTTCACTGTGCTTTCCTATTAGTAAAACATTTTTAAGCATACACTTGCTTTGCTTGTGTATTTATTCATAAAGTTTATATGTGTACATTGATAATTATATATGTACCTGTTATAAAGCTTATATAGAAAATAGGAAGTTTATAGACTGAGATAGTGCTAATGGATTAGAAGTTCTCATATTCTTCTGTTGTACCACGTAGGTCTTCTGGCGCATCCCACTGTGGTAATCACTGCTTTTAGTGAAATGAGAACATATCTTCTGGAGACATTTGTTTTGAGCTGCAATGCTAGCTATTGTTGATTTGAGGAATAATGGAAAAGTTTTTTGTTGGCCAAAGTGTTTTCTCTTTCCCAATAAATAGTGATATCTGAAAATTCTAACACCATTTAGCTATTGGGAATAATTCTGTTATGAATATAGGTATACAAATATCCATTAAAGCCCTACTTTCAGTACTCTTGGGTATATATCTAGAAGTACAATTGTTGGATCATATGATAATCCTATGTTTAACTTTAGAGGAAATGCCAAAATGTTTTCCACAGCAGCTGCACCATTTTACATTTCCACCAGCAATGCACAGGGTTCTATTTTCTCCATATCCTAGCCAACACTGTTTTCCTTTTTTTTTTCTGTGATAGCCATCCTAATGGGTGTGAAGTGACATCTCATTGTGGTTTTGATTTGCTTTTCCCTAATGACCAGTGATGTGGTGTACTGTAATTTTAAATTGACTTTAATTTCTCAAAAAATTCAGCTGACATTTTAATTAGATTGCATTGATTTTATAGATTAATTTGGGAAAAATAGAGCTTTCAATTCATTCATCTTCTTTGTATCTTTTAAACAAGCTTTAAAAATTTTAATAGAGTTTGAAATTTATGCCCTTAGAAGTATGCACATTCTTTATTGGCTTATTCCTAGGTATGTTAGAGATGTTGTTGCTATCGTGAATAATATCTTATTTTCTATTTTCTAGATAGTTATTACAGGTCAAAAGAAATGCTACTGATTTTTGTAGATTGATTTTGTATCCAGCCATACTTAACTCTTATCATATCTAACAGTTTTTCTTTGGCATTCCTCATAGACGACCATACAGTTTGCAAATAATAGCAATTTTATCACTTCCCATTTAATTCTTACAAACTCTTGTTGCTGTTATAATGATTAGTGAAAGCCTTACATAGCATTAGCTAGGATGCCCACAAAAGGTGATAGTAAACATTCTGTCTAATGTCTGGTCTTCTCCACTGAGTATGATGTTTGCTGTATATTTTGGGTTTAGATCCTTTATTAAAGTAAAGGAGTTCCCTTTTATTCCTATTTTGTTCTGAGGGTATTTAATCTTAAATATATATGTGTAATTTTTATTAAATCTTTTTTTCTATCTATCAAAATACCATTTGATTTTTCTTCTTTGGTCTGGTGTGTAAATTATATTCAATGATTTCTCTTGTTAAATGATTTTTATATTACTGGAATAAACCTTACTTAATCATGATCTGTTTTTATATTTTATTTAATATTTTGGGAGTTATAAGTGAAAAATAGCTGTTCTTGTATTTTCTTCTCCTATTCTTTTTAGGGATTGGGAATTAAACCAATGCTAATCTAACAGAATGAGTTGGGTGGCTTTCACTCTTTTTCTACTTTATTAAGCAAACTGTTCCAGACACAAGTACTTGTTTTTTGAAATATCATCTGTAAAATCACCTGGCCTAAGGCCTTTTTTCCCCCTTACAGATAGAGCCGTGTATCTCTGTTGTTGTTAATCTTTTCAATATCTTTATTTGTTATTAATTTGTTCAAATTTCCTAATTTTTATTGGGTCAGTTTTATATTTTTATATATATTTTAAAATGTCAACAAAAGTTTAACATATTTTATCTTGATTTTTATTTTATTAGTGAATAGCTATTAATTATATTCTTTTATGGCTAATCTCTTTGTGTCTATAAGTATTTTCTTTTTTTAAATTCTGAATTTTGTATATCTGTGTCTTTTTTTACCCTTGATAAGCTTTTTTAAAAAATTTATTTTATCGAAGTATAATTGATTTACAATGTTGTGTTAATTGCTATTGTGCAGCAAAGTGATTCCGTTTTATATATATATATATATATATATATATATGCACATGCCTACTTTTTCATATTCTTTTCCATTATGGTTTATCACAGAATACTGAATATAGTTCCCCATGCTGTACAGTAGGACCTTGTTGTTTATCCATATTCTACATATAATAGTTTTCATCTGCTAATCCCAAATTACCAGTCCATCTCTCCCTCACTCCCCCACCCCATTGGCAGCCACAAATCTGTCCTCTATGTCTGTGAGTCTGTTTTTGTGTCATAGATAGGTCCCCTTGATGAGCTTTTTATGGAGGTTAGTACATCTAGGAATCTTTTGGAAGGCCCAGCTTTTGGTTTGGTTATTCTTATCTATCTTATAGTTGCTGTTGCTGTAGTCCACTTGTTTATTGAATTCTGCCCTTATTTTTTTCTTTCTGATTGTTTCTTTGTATTTGGTCTATCATTCATTCTCTAAACTCTTGAGTTAAAACCTTAGCTCATTTGTTTTCAATTGCTATTTTTTTCTGATAAATGTGTTCAGAACTATAAATATTATTCTTTTTTTAACATCTTTATTGGAGTATAATTGCTTTACAATGTTGTGTTAGTTTCTGCTGTATAACAAAGTGAATCAGCTATACATATACATATATCCCCATATCCCCTCCCTCTTGCATCTTCCTCCCACCCTCCCTATCCCATCCTTCTAAGGTGGTCACAGAGCACCGAGCTGATCTCCCTGTTCTATGCGGCTACTTCCCACTAGCTATCTATTTTACATTTGGTAGTGTATATATGTTAATGCCACTCTCTCACTTAGGCCCAGTTTACCCTTCCCCCTCCCCGCGTCCTCAAGTCCATTCTCTACATCTATGTCTTTATTCCTGTCTTGCCCCTAGGTTCTTCAGAACCTTTTTTTTTTTTTTTTTTTAGATCCCATATATATGTGTTAGCATATGGTATTTGTTTTTCTCCTTCTGACTTACTTCACTCTGTATGATGGACTCGAGGTCTATCCACCTCACTACAAATAACTCAATTTCGTTTCTTTTTATGGCTGAGTAATATTCCATTGTATATATGTGCCACATCTTCTTTATCCATTCATCCGATGATGGACACTTAGGTTGTTTCCATCTCCGGGCTATTGTAGATAGAGCTGCAATGAACATTTTGGTACATGACTCTTTTTGAATTATGGTTTTCTCAGGGTATATGCCCAGTAGTGAGATTGCTGGGTCATGTGATAGTAGAACTATAAATTTTATCCTTAAGGCTGCTCTAGCTATGTCTCTTAAATTCTGGCATGCCCTTTTCTCATTATCATTCATATTCCAAGTATTTAATCATTCCTCTGTATATCCTCATTAACCCGAGGATTATTTACTGTTATGCCATTTGCTTTCTAGATGTACAAGGATTTAAAGTGATTTTATTAATAATTTATAATTTTAATCCATTGTGTTAAGATAATTAACATGTATAATGTTGATTTTGGGGACAGTGTTGAGGCTCTCTCTCTTTGTGATCTGGTAAATCGTGAATGGTTTAAATGTTTAATGTGTGCTCAAAAAACATGCTTTCTTCACTTGTTGGTTAATGTTGTAAAGTTCTTCCCACTTCCCATATAGTTACTATTTCAAATTTATGGATCATTTCATTTAAATATTCTCTATGATTACTTATTACTTGTCTGCTTGTTCTATCAGTTTCTCAGATGGTTACAAAAAGTTTCTAATTACAATTTCTATGTGTTTTTCTCTGTAGTTATGTTGTTGCATTTTACATCTTGAAACTATGGTTTTAAGGGCATGTAAGTCCACAATTGTTATATCTTTCTGATTTTGTTTTCTTTAAAAACATCCCCCTTTATGATTTTTTTGCCTTGAATTCAATTTTGTTTGATATTAAATTTGCTTCCTAGTTTTATTTGGTTCAAAATTGCCTCATATACATTTCTGTCCTTTTATTTGTGGCTTTCCTATCCCCTTTTGTTTTATGAATATTCCTTTTAGAATATTGCATTTAAAAAAAAATCCAGTCTGTGAGTGTCTGTCTTTTGATTAGTGACTTTAATTCATTGCAAATTGTGTTAGTTTCCTAAGACTCCCATAACAAAGTACCACAAACTGGGTGGCTGGAAACAACAGAAATGTGTTGTCTCACAGTTCTGGTGGCTAGAGGTCCAAAACCAAGGTGTCAGCAGGGCCATGATCCCTCTGAAACCTGTGGGAAAATTCTTCCTAGTCTTTTCCTAGCTTCTGGTGGTTTGCTGGGAATCTTTGGCATTGCTTGTCTTATAGCTGGATAACTCCAGTCTCTGCCTTTGTTGTTATGTGGCATTCTCCCCATGTGTCTCTGTGTTCCCATGGCTGTCTTCTTATAAGGACACCAGTTTTATTGGATTAGGGCCCCACCCTACTTCAGTATGACCTCATCTTAATTTAGCTAATTACATCTGCAATAACCCTATTTCCAAATAAGCTTACATTGAGAGAGGTACTGTGATTTAGAACTTTGATATACCTTTTTTGTTGGTGACACAATTCAATCCATAACACAAGTAATGTAATTTTATATTAGTATTCATCTCAGTTATCTTATTTCTAATTTACGCTTACCATATTTTACTTTTTTCTCTTTGCTTTTTCCTTTTCTTGTCTTTCATTGGATAGAATTTTCTTCTATTGGTTTGAAAACTCTGAATTTTATTTTTGTGCTTTTTATTAGTTATATTTAACTTATTAAAAATCATATTTATGTTTATTTTTTCTCATTAATTCTATCTTATTAGGCACTCCATGAGCCCTTTTAGTCTGAGGTCTTTCATCTTTTTTTAATCTTGGAAAACCCTTGGGTTTTTTTTCTTCAATACATTCTTTTTTTCATTTTTTCCTTTTCTTCAAGGCTTCCTGTTGTACAGATGGTGACACCTGTATTTTTCTTAGCTTATTTTTATTAGCTTCAAATTCTGTTACATTTTCCAGCTCTTTATTCCTTCCCAATGCCTTCTGGGAGAACCCATCAACCTGATCTCTCAGATCACCTATCTCTGTCCCAATATAATTCATTTTTATTATTTATATCATTTATTGAATTCTTTATTTCATTTATTAAAATTTTCACATTTTCTATTTGATCCTTTTTCATAACTACTTTTTTGCTTCATCTTACCATCATCCTTCCTTTTCTTTATTTATTATGCTTATTTTAAATTATTAATATATTTATTCCATTAGTTCTAATTAATCTTGTATTGGTTGTACAGTTTGTTGTCTTTCTTTTGTGGTGGTGCTGCTTCTCAGGTATCTGGTAGTTTTTGTCTGTGAGTTCATCTTCCCCTGGGGGTATTAGCTATCTTGGCTTGAACTGTTACTGAAGAAAAGACCGAGACCTAGGTCTCAGCACAAGCTGCTCTTGTTGGGTTAAGAAAGGAGGGGGGCAAGGCGAGGCACACACAAACTGGGCTTGCCCTTCCCACTTTGCTAACCTCTCACTGGGAACCCTACTTGTTGGCAGTAGGGCAGATCCCTGAGCACTCCTGTTTTCTGAGGATGTGTCTCCCTGATTTGTCACTGGCAAGCTCTATGAGTACGGAGGGTTATGAAGGAGAGAACTCTTAAGGCACCCAGTTTTCCTAACCCTCACCTCAGTCAGGCTCAGGCACTTTGACGTTTCTCCCACTTATTATGTGGTGCCCACTGGAGCTGCTGTTTTTCTATCCCTCCTGAGAGGGGCCACGATGCACCCAGGACAGCAAGGTGGAAGCACGGAGTACAGTTCAAAGAACTTTTCCTTACAGTGGTGCCTGAGCCTTTTATGTTCTGAGCTGCCTTTCTTCCTCACATCTGGTCATAGTCACCCTCTGTCTCCCTACATCTCTTCACAGTCTTATTTTTACCATATATGTATTTATTGCAAAAATGATCACCACACAATAGTTACAAAAATAAATCTAGTTAATATCCATCACCACACATAGTTACAAATTATTTTTCCTGTGATAAGAACTTTAAAGATCTACTGCCTTAGCAACTTTCAAACGTGTAAGACAGTATTATTGACTGTAGTCAATGCTGTACATTGCATTCCCAGGAGTGCCACTCTGTTTTTATTCTAAGTTTCTAGATCTACTTCTGTCAACAAGTGTCTTGTTATCAATAAGGAAAATAATCTCTAAGCAGTTCCAAGTGGCTTCAGTCACTTTCATACTTCTCCTTTAAATTAAATATCTTCACAGTCTTTAATTTGATTCTTTGATACTTTTCTGTTTACTTCTGAGGTATCCACAGGGTTGGAATAGAAGAGGGAAAATGTGGAGCCCATTTTCAGCTTTACATCTCCACTGGCACTGCTCCCTTTTCCTTCCCACACCCACACCCCATCTCCAGAGAAATGCTGTCCCCATCTTACAGTCCCCTATCCAGGCAACAAGGCTGTCTCACTGCTATGTACCTTTGCTTGGCTAAATTAGTTACTGCTTCTTCATCTACTTTCCATCTTCAGAAATATCCTAAACCTTCCAGTCTACTATTGACTCGTCCAGTTTTTATTATCCAGATGTGTTTATACTTCTTTTCTTCTGCTTTACTTTCATATTTGTAGGATTTTAGGAAGTAGAGGAATAGAAGCATTTGATCAATATGTCATGTTTAAACAGAAGCCCTCCAACATTAAATATTTACATAACTAAATAAACTGATGTTCACATTTACCTGGAAGAAAAAAATATGGAAGAATAGTCAAGACAGTTTTGAAAAGAGAAGGGACTTGATTTACTACCACATACTACAGAGCCATAGGAAATAAAGCACTGTAGTATTGGCACAAGAAAAAAAAAAAGAAAAAATAGATTATTAGAATACAGACTTGAGGAGATGAATATATGTATTTAGTTTATGAATAGGAATAAGCATTTCAAATCAGTGAGGAAATGGTGAACTTTCCATATCTATTTTAGGGACAACTTGTCTGTTTAAAAATAAAATTAATGTGGATCCCTGTTATGGCATGGATCGTGTCTCCCCAAAAGATACGTTGAAGTCCTAACCCCTGGTACCTGTGAATGTGACTGAAGGTTAATTTTTGTGTCAACTTGGCTAGGCTATGGAGTCCAGTTTGTTGATCAAACACTAGCCTAGTTGTTGCTGAGAAGGTATTTTGTAGATGTGATTAAGATTTACAATCAGTTGACTTTAAGTAGAACAGATTACACTCTGTAACGTGGGTGGGCCTCATCCAATCAGTTGAAGGCTTAGAAATAAAACAGGTTTTGTAGAGAAGAAGGTGACTTTTGGAAAGCACCTAAGGATGGGGGCTGATTGCCAGGAGAATCAACCATGTGATTAAAGGGATGGAACTTTCAGTCCTATCCCCCAACTTTAGGGGAAGGGAGAGGGTCTGGAGGTTGGCCAGTGGTCAATGCTTAATCAATCATGCCTGTGTAATAAAGCTTCTGTAAGACCCCAAAAGGACAGGATTTGGAGAGCTTTTGTGTTGGTGAACACGTAGAGATTTGGGAAGCGTGGCGTGCTCAGAGAGGTCATGGAAGCTCCATGTCCTTCCCACATAACTCACCCTGTGCATCTCTTCCATCTGGCTGTTCCTCAGTTATATCTTTTTATAATAAAGTGGTGATCTAGTAAGTAAAATGTTTCTCTGAGTTCTGCTGGCCACTCGAGCAAATTAATTGAACCTAAGCGGGGGTTGTGGAAACCTCTGATTTATAGCCATTCAGTCAGAAGCACCAGTGACAATCTGGACTTACAGTTGGCTTCTGAAGTCGGTGGGGGGTAGTCTTATAGGACTGAACCCTTAACTTGTAACTCAAGAAGAGGGTCATTGGCACCTCCAATCTATAGCCAGTTTGTCAGAAGCACAGGTGAGA